>NC_138029.1:111791255-112991255 GCF_964106645.2 Podarcis pityusensis
ATGTATCAAATCAGAACACAGGAGCTCAGAATCTTTATTCCAGACTCAAGCTCAGGCAAACACAGACCACTGAACGTACAACATGCCTGATTTCTGCTGGGATCCAAGGCTGTGGCTATGGAAGAAGCAGGTCCTTCTTGGGGTGTTAACAATGGGAACCCCTCCATCGTTGGCTCAGGTTGTATATCTCTGTGTAAATAAATGAGATATCCAAAAGACACCAGAGTCTCCACTGTTCCTCATTCGGAAGAAACCAATGTCTGGGTAGACACCTGGACCCCTTTGGAATCTCATTCCACTCAGAGATTGGGGCAGCCTGCAACAATATTAAAATGTTTAAACAGAAATTCAGAGTTTTCTGTAACATAAGTGTGTGTGTGTGTGTGTGTGTGTGTGTGTGTGTGTTCTGTAGGTGGGGGGGGGTTGTTGTGTTGGATGTTTGCTTGCTTGCTTTTTGTTTTGTTTTTGAACCTGTTTCATTTTCATATTCTGGGAAAGAACTGTTCCTTCCCAGAACGAATACTTGGCTTGTTGCAAGTATTTCCCAGCATTGGTACCTGCCCTGAGCCAAATTTCCTGGATTCAGATATCTCTACCTTTGGCAGTGTAGATCCCAAGATGAGAAGCAGAGGTGCCAGCTTGCGAGGGCAATGACGTCACACACATAGTCTCCCAGCATCGCATGCATGACGTTAGGACGTTGGGGGGGGGGAGTTGAACAAAGCAGCTGCAAGGCTTCAATGGCCAGTGGCTCCTCCTGCCGCTATCATTGGCGGGAGGCTGCTTTGACCGCTATCATTGGCGGGGTGAGCTGATATTGGGGCTGGGTTAAGGGCGGGGCAAGCTGCTATAGGGGCAGGGTGAAGGTGGGGTGAGCTGCCCATAGGGGGTGAGGTGAGCTGCTATAGGGGCATGGTGAGGGTGGGGTGAGCTGCTCATAGGGGTGGGGTGAGGGTGGGGTGAGCCGCTATAGGGGCAGGGTGAGGGTGGGGTGAGCTGCCCATAGGGGCGAGGTGAGCTGCTATAGGGGCAGGGTGAGAGTGGGCTGAGCTGCCCATAGGGGCAGGGTGAGCCACTATAGTGGTGGGGTGAGCCGCTATAGGGGCGGGGTGAGGGTGGGGTGAGCTGCCTATAGGGGCAGGGAGAGGGCGGGGCGAGTCTGCCTGTCTCCTCCCACTTAGCCTCCCCTACACCTGTGGGAGAGGCAGCGGGCAGACCGTTTGGGGCAGTGTGGAGCCTGCGGGTTCCCAAGCCATCGTGTCACTACAGGCCCCTTGGTGAGTGCCGCCTGGCATTTTGTCACCCCTCTCAGTGGTGACACCCGGGGTGACGCACACCCACCGCACCCCTCTTTCTCTGCCCCTGTATAGCATTTATTTCTTTTGGAGAAAAGGCAAGTAAGAATAGACATAAGAGATTTAAAAAAAAATATCAGTCTTTGTGCCAAGTCAAAAGGACCAATGAAAGAAGAGGCGAGTTCTGGCTTGCCCTGTTGGCTTCAATCAACTAACAGACATTACTGGAATCGGTTTTAGTTGCAGCTGCTGGAAAGCAGTCTGAATAAACAAGTTTGGCGCCAGCTAAAAACATTATTGTGTAGCTAAGTCTGCCAGTTGCTTTATAATTCTATAGAATTATAGAAACCAATGCTCTTTTTAATTTCCCATAGGCATTTTCCTGCCATTATAACACTTTTAATTTTCTTTTACTATAATACGTACCTTGCTTCGACCAAGCTTGTCATTTGTTAGTCTCAAACTCAGCAATAGCTAAGTTGCCAACTGGCACCAGGACTTCAGCAGCTGTTTCTCCTTCTGCACATTGAGGGTGATCACATTCCCCACTGGGAGGTTCTGCCCTTTGTTTGTGGGGTTGATTTTAAATCATGTTAAAAATTCTTTTAAACTTCGCGCCCAAGAATGCCATCAGCCTCTAACAGGGTTGCACTGTTATCTGAAGCAGGGGAGAAGACCTTGGGCAATTGAAACCATCTCTAGATTCAGGCTGGGAGGAGGTGAGATTAAAGGCTGGGCGGGAGGAGCTGGAGCCAGAAACCGCTGACTAGTACTTCGCTGGCGATAAACGAGGAAGCCGGGGAGGGGGAGGAAGAGGCGATGAGTAGCAGGGACCAATCGCTTTGAAAAGTTTCTATTTTGCTTCTTGTGGGCTTGGTAGGCAGCAGATACTTGTTCCTACACTGCAGAACCTGGCGCTGGATTGATTCTGCCAGAAGGTAAAAAGAATTCTATAATACATTGGAGGAGGGAGAAATATTGGGAGGGGGAGGAAAGGGAGATGGGGAGGGAGACTGGGGAAAGGAGAAGGAGAGGAGGAAAGGGGAGAGGGTTTGGGGCTGAAGAAAAAACATTTCTAAAATAATATAAGCAGTGCTCTATTTCTAAAAAAAAATATTTAGGGGTTCTCTCTCATTTTGACTCAAGAAAAGCACCAATTTATAGTTGAAATCAGGGAAAATAAATACAGTAACAGAACAGGACAGAGAAGACTTATTCCAAAAGGTGGCTTTTTGTTTTTATTGATTTAAGGAAACCCAGAGGGGAAAGCACAAATCCTCAGACCAAAATTTGTGGTTCTGCCAAAATAGAAAAAAATCTACAATTTATAGAGGGGGGATATGGGGAGGGGGAGGAAAGGGAGATGGGGAGAGGGAGATTGGGGAAAGGAGGAGGAGAGGAGGAAGAGTTGATGGCTGAAGAAAAAACATTTCTACAATAATATAAGGACGGCTTTGTTTGATTGGGGAGACTCCTAGAATCCTTTTGGTGGTTGTGAGGGAGGAGAGGGGGAGAATGTTCCCTTGTGCAAGGAGAAATCCTGGTGCTGACAGAACATTCTCCTAGCACTGCTAGGAACACAACCCAAAGTTCTCACCCCCTCATTCAATATAGTGGGGAATAAAAAAATGGCTATACTGTTGTTCAGGCTTCAGAGAAAAGTGGAAGAAATTTGCAGAAATATGAGCCTCTCTGGATTAAGCCTGCCAAATTTTAGGCAGATCCGTTCGGAGGTTTTTATGCCGGACACCTTTATTAAAGTGGGTCAGACCTCACTATTAAGTTGTGGGTGGACATATCAGACAACACAGAGATTTCTCCAAGTGGTTCTTTAGAGTAAGCTGGAACTGAATTGAACTCAAAACAGCTCAGCCGTCCTGCTTTTATAGGCAGCCAGCTGTCAACAACACCCCAGGGTTTCCCGCCTAAATTAACTGACATGTACCTGAGTGAAAACTATAAACACAATGCCCCCTGGTGGCCAGGGTGAGAACTTCAATACATAACACTCACCTGGAGCACTGTGTCCATTTCTGGGCACCACCATTTATGTTGACAAGCTGGAAGGTGTCCAGAGGAGAGCGACATTTCTTTATAAGGCTTGGAAACCAAGCTTAATGAGGCGCAGGAGCTGGCTATGTTTAGCCTGGGAAAGAGGAGACTGAGGGGAGTTAACAGTAGCCATCTGCTACTCTCTATTTCTCAATGCCAGGCCAGTGGGTGGTCCTATATTTGCATAGTAGCTTCCCAATTAGATATTGCTGTAAGTTCAGCTGAGGAGATTGGGGGGGGGGGGCTAGGCTGCATGCCTGAGACCCTGCTAATTCCTAGATCCAGCAAGGGCTAAAATCTTGGTAATGGCCCCTTAAGTATGGGTCAGGAGCATGGCGGAGTCAAGCGAGGAAGGAGATGGAAGAAAGACAGGCTCTGACTCTGAACCTGACAGGCTGCAGGAGGAAGCAGACCCAGCCCCCCCTTTCCTACCAAGATATTGGTTTACTGAGACAGAGCAAGCACAGAGAGTTTCCAAGAAGGGGGCGTAGAGGCTAGGCAGCCAGATAGGCAGAGGATTGACAGCTCTTCTCTGGAAAGGGTAGAATTTCCCGACCCTCAATCCTGAAGAGCTGAAATGGTGAGATTGCAAAGGAAGTAGAAAAGGGGAAAACAGGTTTTCCTGTTGTGACTACAGTGATGACTCTGAGTAACCAACTGTGTCCATTTCTGGACACTGCAATTTAAGGAGGATGTTGACAAACTGGAGGAGAGTGACATTTCCTCATAAGACTTCATGAGGAGGAGGAGCTGGGTAGGAGGAGACTGGGAGGAAATATAATACACTAGCCATCTTCAACTATCTCAAGGGCTCCTCCCTTTCACTTTTCTCAATGCTTTCATTTCATCAAGAAGATGTAGAAACATGATTATAATCATTTAGACTAAAAAGAAGCAATATTTCATACCTGAATTTCCAGACCTGTAAATTGGTATGTGTAAGACCACCTTCAGGGCTTTTGGGGGGGGGGGCTATACTAGTATGGAAGCAAAACTGCACCTTTTAAAGACTTCAAGAAGAGATGATTTATTTCTCTGCTCTGTAATTTTGTCTCCATAGAGGAATCTTGGGACGTTGATGCTATGGCAAAAACTGATGTGGTGATTTTTTTTCTGGCAAAAGCACAGAATTGATGCTTCAGACTCTGAAGAGGCTTTCGTTTCATTAGGAATAAAAGGAGTCACGAAGACAAAACAGGGAAGTGGAAAACATATTAAGTGCAGCTTGGCTGGACAAAGTATCCGATTAAAGCACACAATTAAGTGGTATTTAAAAAGGGTGTTTTCTCACCACATCACCTAGCCATACTGTGCTTGAATCTGCAATCCAGTGATCTGCTTTCAACATATCTCAAGAAATTGCAAAACTCAGTGTAACTAGAGCTGAGTAGCATTTACTGTGAGGTCTCTGGATCTTCCTGGGAGAAAGAAAAGATGGGTTTCTCTGAAATTGAAAAGACAGGGCAAAAGCTCCCTTTGAATCCAGATGCAGCAGAGAATGGGGAATGTAGTGGAATCACAAGTAATGGAAGCACCAAACAAGCAAGAGAAGTCTTCTCTCCGAAACCAGGCCATTTTCCATATGGTAAGTGAGTTCTGATGAGAAAGGCATGAGTTTGTCAGAAAAGTTATGGATTTTCTGCTGGGATGAGAGCTGCAGAATGCAGGCCAACTAATCAAATTCATGGAGACGCTAATTTATTCAGGCAATTAAAAGCCATTGGAAAAGGATGGCTACATAGACACTTGTGTGAAAATCGAGGAAGGCTTCTCAGACTCTTCTTAGTTCCTCTCTCAGATGGAACTATCCTTCCTCACGCAGGCATGCATAAGGGGAAGGGGGTGAGGCTGCCCTTGAGGAGAGAGATTCCTGGCTGTTCTTCCCCTTCCCCTTCCATGTATATAGGAATATTTGCCTCTACACATTTGCCTCTACACATTGACTGTGGCATGATGGGAAGCCTCGCTGCCAAGCTTTGCTTCTAAGCTTTGTTTCTGGTTCTGCACATGATGCTACACACACCGTTCCAATACTGAGACATTCCCTCATCATCCCAGAATGTTCAGTCCACATTTTTGACCTGTTCTTAATGCTTAGTTGACCACATCTATTGGAAGGTAATTGTTTAAGTCTTAATATATTATCCATTGGTTATACTTTAATTAGGAGGTTTTCATGCCTGTCTAGTTCTATGCTCCCTTTCCCAGCCTTTAATCTATTAGTGATTAATGCCTATATGTAACCTTTACTTTGTACTTGTGTTAACCAATCAGCAACAAGTTACTTTGTACCTGTATTAACCAATCCACAACAAGCGCACTTGTGTTAACCAATCAGCAACAAGCGCACCTGTGGCAATGTTGTAATATGCAATAAAAGGGACTCCCCGAGACTTGCTCGAGAGAGACGCCTCCCAGATGACACTCGCTACTTGTCTGTCATTATTCCAACCCAACACATGTACACCAAGAATGGAGAGATTGTGGCTCACCAGATGTTGCTGGATTCCAACTCCCTCCCATCACTCCCTGCCAGCATGGCCAATGTAGAGCAAAAACATCTGGAGGATCACAAGATCCTCATTCCTGCTGCACACAGAGCTGGAGAGTAACTGATAAGCGAAGAGACCAGGAATCTGCAAGTGCAGAGGCACATGGTTCACAGCATTTACAAGCACAGTGGCACTTCAATCCTTTGTTGTTGTTGTTATATGATGCCCATCTGATTGGGTTGAATGGTATACATTACAGTAGACCATACTGACATTTATATTTGAGTGGGTGATTTATAATTTTTTAATAAATAAATAAATAAAATTCTCAGCAAATTGAGAAGCAAACGATACTGTGCAAATCCCCTGCCATAGAATCCCTGTAAGACTGACTTCACAACTATGCCTTATGCAACACAATTTCAGAACATATCGTTCAAAACATATTGGTTCCTCCTTCTTCCAGGAACCCAATCTGACCAACCAAGTGTTGCCATGTTTACATGCTGGTGACATGGCATTAACTGAAAAAAAATATCTGCTGAAGGCAGCCACTCAGAGCTGCATATTGCTGATGAACCACTTTGCTGGCTAGTCCTTACATTTGGACCTGGTTTTCTTTAACTGTCAGTTATGCCATCTTCAGCATATAATTAATATAGCAACCTTAGTACATCTGCTAATCCTGGTCTGTGAACTACGAACTGCTATTTTGACTTATTTGGGTGAGGCAAGCTTGAAAATTCACTATCCTGTATTGAATGAATAAAGCTTCTTCTAGCACAGGAAAATGTTGTTTGGTTGAGCAATTCATTTTAATGCATTTTGTTTTGCACATTAATGGATCTACGCGTGATGTGTTGGAACCAACCCTATGTTATACAGAAATGTGCAAGAGCTTAAACTGTATGCTCTTAATGGTTTGTTTTACAATCAAGATTAAAATGGTTTCAGGTTATTCGCTTGAGGTTGTTGCGATGCATGAACAAAATATCCCATTCTGTTTCTACATAGGACAGAGATCTCCTGTCACTTCCATTCTGCCAGCAACAAAAACTTTCAACTTTTGTTTTGATGGCAGTTCAGATGCTCTAAAAGGGATGGGTAACTTGTGACCTTTGAGATGTTGTTGGACTACAATTCCCATTACCTGTGACCACTGGCAATGATTACTGGGGCTGATGGGAGTCCAGCAACATCTGGGGGGCTGCAGGTTACTCACCCCTGCTCCAAAGCCCTGTGTACCCAGTTATAATATAGCAGTATATGACACTGCAGCTCTCTTGACTGGCACTGTTTTCTGGTAACAATCTTGGCAGCCAGTGGATTTAACAATGCTGCCGCTATTAGGCAATTTACACTGACAAGCATAACTTCTGGAAGTCCAGCTTAGCAGGACAGATGTTACAACAGCTGCATTGCCAGGAGATGGGCTACTTACCTGTTCTGGATGGGATTACAAGCCTCAAAAAGAGCAAGTGCTCAGCTTATACAAACAGTGAAATTTCCCTGCTTGCACATGCGTACATACGTTGGCTAACCGTTAATGATTCACATGATGGGTTGTGCTGCCCTCTGACTTCTGGCATTGTCTGTGTGGCATTTGGCATGTAGAATCATAGAATCATAGAGTTGGAAGAGACCACAAGGGCCATCGAGTCCAACCCCCTGCCAAGCAGGAAACACCATCAAAGCACTCCTGACATATGGTTGCCAAGCCTCTGCTTAAAGACCTCCAAAGAAGGAGACTCCACCACACTCCTTGGCAGCAAATTCCAGTGTCAAACAGGTCTTACTGTCAGGAAGTTCTTCCTAATGTTTAGGTGGAATCTTCTTTCTTGTAGTTTGGAACCATTGCTCCGTGTCCGCTTCTCTGGAGCAGCAGAAAACAACCTTTCTCCCTCCTCTATGTGACATCCTTTTATATATTTGAACATGGCTATCATATCACCCCTTAACCTCCTCTTCTCCAGGCTAAAGATGCCCAGCTCCCTTAGCCGTTCCTCATAAGGCATCGTTTCCAGGCCTTTGACCATTTTGGTTGCCCTCCTCTGGACACGTTCCAGTTTGTCAGTGTCCTTCTTGAACTGTGGCGCCCAGAACTGGACACAATACTCCAGGTGAGGTCTGACCAGAGCAGAATACAGTGGCACTATTACTTCCCTTGATCTAGATGCTATACTCCTATTGATGCAGCCCAGAATTGCATTGGCTTTTTTAGCTGCCGCGTCACACTGTTGGCTCATGTCAAGTTTGTGGTCAACCAAGACTCCTAGATCCTTTTCACATGTACTGCTCTCAATCCAGGTGTCACCCATCTTGTATTTGTGCCTCTCATTTTTTTTGCCCAAGTGCAATACTTTACATTTCTCCCTGTTAAAATTCATCTTGTTTGTTTTGGCCCAGTTCTCTAATCTGTCAAGGTCATTTTGAAGTGTGATCCTGTCCTCTGGGGTGTTAGCCACCCCTCCCAGTTTGGTGTCATCTGCAAATTTGATCAGGATGCCCTTGAGTCCATCATCCAAGTCGTTGATAAAGATGTTGAATAAGACCGGGCCCAAGACAAAACCCTGTGGCACCCCACTAGTCACTCTTCTCCAGGATGAAGAGGAACCATTGATGAGCACCCTTTGGGTTCGGTCAGTCAGCCAGTTACAAATCCACTGAGTGGTAGCATAGTCAAGACCGCATTTTACCAGCTTCTTTACAAGAATATCATGGGGCACCTTGTCAAATGCCTTGCTGAAATCATGGTAGGCTACATCCACTGTATCACATTCCATTCAGTTCTTGCAGTCCCTTCAACTTTTGCTCTTAAAAAGAAACTGGATTACTACAGTGCTCTATGTGGGGCTGCCCTCCAGCCCAGCTGTGAAGCTCCAGATTTTGTAGAATGCCTAGACCTCTGATGGAGGCAGATGGTTGACAGTACGTGGCAGCTCTGCTAAAATGTTTGCAGCGGATGCACAAACGTGGCCCTCCAGCTGGATTGGGACCACAATCCCCATCATCCCTGACCACTGGTCCTGTTAGTTAGGGATGATGGAGGTTGTAGTCCCAAAACAGCTGGAGGGCTGAGTTTACCTATGCCTGGTCTACATATACAAAGACCAGAAGAACTTTGGTCCAGGATACCTTAAGGGCCACCTGAGCCCTTATATCACAGCTTCATTATTAGGATCATCCACAGGAGCACATCTCAGAAGCCCAAATAACCTCAGGTAGAAGTTGGGCATTTAGCACCACCAGTTCAAGCTGTGAAACGCTCTTCCAGCAGAGACACATCCGGCATCTTCACTTTTGACTTCTAAGCATCTCTTGAAGACCTCTTCTTATGCCAGCAATCCTATACAGCTGTTTAAAATGTTGTTGATCTCCCAGTTATTTTCATGATTTATATATTTATTTTACTATTTCTTCTGGTGATTTTTGTTTTATTGTAAAAATATTATTGTGCAGCACCTTGATAGTTTAGGAGATGGTGGCATGTAAATACTTTTTAATAAAATAAATAACTGGTGACTCACCAGCCATGCTCAGAGGCCTACCAGTTGGCTGACTTTGTGGTGGGAGGCACCAAGCCTATGAGCTTCATGATGCCACAGGTGAATTTGGTTCCTCTCATACCCTTCCAACATCTCACTGACCAAAATTGGGACGTTTCTTTTTTTGGTCCCCACCTGACTTGCACCACAAGTCAGACTCAGACCAAAAAATGGGACAGTCTGGGATGCAATCAGAAGTCAGGATTGGCTTCTGTAATTCCAGGATGTCCCGCATAAATCAGGACTGTTGAGTGGTATGACATCTTGGTGTAATGCAAGCTTGAACTCACACCTTCAATGTGGGTGGACGACCCAAGCCTTGGTAGACTTGGAGCCCCCCAGATACTTTGGAGTTTCTAGAAGGACTTGTCCGGCATCTTGCTGAAACCAAGGACACGTTAACACTTTATTTCCCTCTGCAGGTTTGAGCAATAATGGAAAAAAGAAACTCGCTTTTACTGTAATGATTGTGAACTTGGTGCTTAATGTCATTCTGATCATTTACATCATCAGCAGCGGCAGAACTGCTTTATCAAGTAAGTGAAGAGCTATTTTGCTGTAACGTCTGCCAGGTTATCAACAGGCCACCTGCTCTCACAAATCTCCTCTCCTCAGCAGCTAGAATAGCTTTATTGGCATTCATTTGAGGTAGCCTGGAAGCAGTTGCGGATGGGGGCCCACATAGGTAGACTTTGTGTACTGTAATAATAGACCAATATGCACAAACAATATACACACAAAATACGCACACGATTTCAAGTGATTTAAATTGTACAATACAATTCTAATCAAAGGCCTATCTCAGGGAGAGTCAACTAGACCCTGGCTGTGTATTTCATGGCTAGTCAATTGAAGTTGACTATCTATGGCCCACCTAGCAGTTCGAAAGCACCCTTAAGTGCAAGTAGATAAATAGGTACCGCTTTATAGTGGGAAGGTAAACGGCGTTTCCGTGTGCTGCGCTGGTGCTGGCTCGCCAGAGCAGCTTCGTCATGCTGGCCACGTGACCCGGAAGTGTCTCCGGACAGCGCTGGCCCCCGGCCTCTTAAGTGAGATGGGTGCACAACCCTAGAGTCGGACACGACTGGCCCGTACGGGCAGGGGTACCTTCACCTTCATCTATGGTTGAGCCACAAGAGAAGCTGCTCTATGTCCTGCAACCTCCTGAGTTTGTGGGAAGAGATGGGCACTGGGCTGTCTGCCCTCCCTCCTACCCTAATTCCCCCACCCTTATCCAGGCCCCCTGGAGATGATGGGGGTTGATCAGAGACCTGCACACAGTTTTTGCGTGTGGTGTATTTGCAATTATGTTGTTATACTGTATTTTTATGCGATTGCTCTTATGATGCTTGAGATGTGTTCCCATTTTCTATGTTGCAAGCTGCTTTGAGCAGGATTCCTTTCGTGGAAAGGCAGCACACAGATATAATGTTGATGAGTGGAATACATTGCCTGACCTTTATTTTGGGTAGGACTATTTATAAGCTATAGATAGTGATCTGTCTCACTTTCTGATACCTTTCTAGAGAGAAGCGCAGTATTGCCACCTGCCCTACCTTCTTCCACTCCAACTGAGTACTGTCCGGATGGCTGGATTGGCTACCAAAGGAAATGTTACTATTTTTCAGATGCTGACAGAAACTGGACATATAGCCAGAATTACTGTGCCTTTTTCAATGCCTCTTTGGTTCTGATTGACTCCCAAGAAGAGTTGGTGAGTGGGAAGATGCAGAGTCTGCAGCCCCAAAAAGAGTTGATTCTCTATTGGATGAGGGGTGGAAATGTATTCACACTTCTTTTCTTTATTAAGAGCTTCTTGAGACGATACAAAGGTCCTGCTGATCACTGGATTGGTCTCCAAAGGATGAATGACCAGGAGCCTTGGAAATGGATCAATGGTACCATTTTCAATAACAGGTGAGCATCCACAATGAAAATGTGTAATAAGCCCTTTAAAACAGTGTAACAGTTAAAATAGTTTGACTCAAGGAATTCTTACCCAAACAGATGTGTTTTGAGAAGCCACATATGCAGTGCTTTTAATATATATAGAAAATAAGGTGCCAGTATTCAGCACAAAATTATTTTAGTAAGTGCCACACTTTTAACATTTGCAAAAGAAAATATACAGGTACTGAGTACCCCTGAGTACCCCCTGGGGGAAAAGACACTGCATATATTCCACAAGGGCTACAAATCTCCTGGTCCTAACCTAGTGGCATGTGGTCAGTGGACTAGGGGGACGAGGCTAGTCCCCTAAATGTTCCCAGTAAATTAGAGTATTGAAGTATAAAAGCCTGGCACCTCCTTCCCAAAGCCTGGGAAACTTTTACCTGGCTTAGAGAGGGAGATGTGATGCTGGACATCTCAGTGTCGCGACATCACTTGCGAGATGTTCCTCACCCCTGCTCCAATCACAACCTGGCGCCACTTGCCCTAACGGTTCCCCTACGAAAAAATTCACTGCACAGCACTGTCAAAGGCACATTTGTAGTTTCACAATTGTTACTAGTAGTCTGCCTGAATGTTGAGGAACTGACCAGAAGCCTTTTCCTTTATTATACAGAGAGCTCCACCTTGTGGTGAGCAGCACACACAGAAGTTCATTTTCAGTCATAGCGCAGCAAGAGTTTGATGTTCTCTTTCTAGGCCAGATTCTAAAGAAAATATTTTGGTGGAAAAGCTGCCTAGAAATATAAATATTTGTATTATATGAATATGAATATGAATGAAAATGCCTTCTTCAGGTGAAAATTTGCATCCAGGCCTTCCTGCACCTATGCTTGGTGTTTCTCCTGCTGCTTGGTCTTATGCAGATATTTCTATGGATATTTTCTATGGAATGCGGTTAATGTTTTGAGGTTGAATTCCAACAACACAGAAGTACAGGTTCTGGGGGACAGGGGGACAGGGGGACAGGCATGTTTGGGGGTTTCCCTGGTCCTGAATGGAGTTACATGGCCTCTAAAGGACCAGCTGTCCAGCCTTGGGGTCATCTTGGACTCACAGCTGTCCATGGAGGCGCAGGTCAATTCTGCTGGCTCCATCTGGTACACTGGCTGAGACCCTACCTGCCTGCGCACTGTCTTGCCAGAGTGCTGCATGCTCTGGTTATCTCCCGCTTGGACCTGCCAGTGTGGTGTAGTGGTTAAGAGCGGTGGACTCGTTATCTGGGGAACCGGGTTCGCGTCTCCGCTCCTCCACATGCAGCTGCTGGGTGACCTTGGGCCAGTCACACTTCTTTGAAGTCTCTCAGCCCCACTCACCTCACAGAGTGTTTGTTGTGGGGGAGGAAGGGAAAGGAGAATGTTAGCCGCTTTGAGACTCCTTAAAGGGAGTGAAAGGTGGGATATCAAATCCAAACTCTTCTTCTTCTTCTTCTTCTTCTTCTTCTTCTTCATAAAACTGATCACAAGATGCAACACATGCACATCATTTGAGTGGCAATGCCCATTAACTTTGGAGGACAGCCCCCTCAAATACTTTATTGGGGGGCCAAAGGGATCCCAGCACCTAGGAGTTGGCTCCTTTGATGATAACCTTTAAAGCTCTAAATGGTCTTGGCCCTGCATACCTGAAGAAGCATCTCCACCCCCATTGTTCAGCCCAGACACTGAGGTCCAGCGCCGAGAGCCTTCTGGCGGTTCCCTCACTGTGAGAAGTGAGGTTACAGAGAACCAGGCAGAGGGCCTTCTTGGTAGTGGCCCCTGCCCTGTGGAACGCCCTCCCATCAGATGAAGAACTGTACAACCTTTAGAAGACTTCTGAAGGCAGCCCTGTATTGGGAGTTTTTAATGTTTGATGTTTTATTTTGTTTTTAATATTTTGTTGGGAGCCAGCTAGAGTGGCTGGAACAACCCAGTCAGATGGTTGGCATATTAATAATAAAAATATTGTTATTATTATTTCAACATGTTCTGTTTGATATTTTAGGTTTGAAATTCGGGGAGGAGGAAAATGTGCTTACATGAACCATGAAGGTGTTGCCAGCTCCAGCGGCCAACATGAAGAACCCTGGATCTGCAGCAAACCAGTTCACAAATCAGAAAGGACAGTGGATGCAGGGCTGTAGCTAGGGGGTGGTGAGGTGGGCCCCCGCCAGGCATGCAGACGAGAGGGGGGTGCACAATCGGCTTGCTCAACAAATACCTGCCCACCAAATAAAGAAGATTTTTCTGTATTTAGCTCCAGCAATGAGAGAATCCCTCTGTGCAGGCAACGAAGGCAGGCGAGCGAGCGGGCCCTCCGCCTCTGTGACCAAAGGGCCGAGCTGATTCCCTCACAAGTGCAGCATGAGGAGGAGGAGGAGAAAGGGGAAGAGGGGGATGCGGCCCCCCAAAATCCTGAGGTTGAGAGGTGTGCGTATATATGTGCCTCCTTTTCTTGTGTTCTGCTGCCACCTCTTCTCCCCCAACAGCCTCTGCCCCACCAGTCAGGTTTCTTTGCCTTTTAACTATGGCAGGACGGTGGAAATTCCAGTGGCAGAGTTTATCATTGCATAGCCTTGACGCGGGTGGGGTGAGGGGGATGACACATTAAAAAAGCAAAGGGAGCCCTGTTGGTTCATTTTTAGTTTTTTTAAAGCCTCCAAAATGCACAGTTAGGTAAATAACCCGTATTAGGACCAACCAGAATGTCACAAAATTGTGGCAAGCCTTGGAGTTATCCAGAATTCTTTGTTGTACTTTTGACTTTATAAAAGGTCTTTGTGCTATTCTGCTGTTGCCATGAAAAGAGTTTTCAGCTAAATCAGCATGCCAAGCAGCTCAGTATGATGCCTTCCAACAGTTGGCAGACCTGGGTACAAAAAGTGCATAGTGTAGGAGTGCAAATATCCAGAGTGTGGATTTTTGTACGTTTCCGAGCACAATTCAAAGTGGTGGTGCCGACCTTTAAAGCTCTAAATGGCCTCGGAGGCATTTCTATTAAGTATTTTAGATAAAGAGATCTCAAAAAATCTGAGAGGTATTCTGGTATGCGACTGCAGCGGCTCGTATACTTGTGGCCAAGGGATGGAAAGATCACGAGGCTCCAAAAATACCAGATTGGAAAACAAGTTGAAAAACATCTTCATGTATGCGACAACGGCCGCGAGAGTTCTGGTAGCACAAGGATGGAAGACTGAAGAATCCCCGACTAAAGAATCATGGCAAGAAAAGTTGATGGACTATGCAGAACTGGCAAAACTGACATATCAGCTACGGGACAAGGATAACTGTGACTTTAAAGATGAATGGGAACCCTTTACAAAGTATCTGAAGACGCAGCAAAGCGAACTGGACTCCTTGGCAGGTTTTGAATAAACATTCACAAACTTTTTATTGATAATAATCAGCTAAATAGTTTGAGGATCTATACAACTTTGTAACATGCAGAAAACAGCATTTTTAGAGAAACCAAAGGCTGGAACTGAGGGAAGTCGGGGGTGGGGGGGTGGGTATTGTGTGGGGTGGGGAGAGAGGAAAAATGGGGGAAAACAAGGAGGATATGCTTTTGGATAATATGTCTTGTTATAATTTTGAATTAAAAAAATGTTTTTTTAAAAAATAATAATACCAGATTGGCAAATCAAATTACAGAAATTGGTGGAGACGGCTCAACTGATTAGCAAACTCAGAGGAATCTCAAAGCAAAAATTTGCAGAAAAATGGGATGTTTATAGAAGATATGTTTTTTGGCTACAAATGTTACAACTCTGGACTTAACAGTAAATAACATTCTTGAATCTGATAAGGACTTGAAACAAGAAGCCCATTCAACTGGACAAATAGAGAAACCTGAGAGTTTTGAGAATATGGAGAAGGAGGAACCTGAAGAAAAGGAAGGAGGAACTGAAATTTTGCAGATGTTAAAGGAGAGCTGTATTTTGAGGCCTGACATGATGGTAATAAAGGAAAATAAAAATTTGATGTGGAAAGCGTGGCCTGAACTGGAGATTGAGAAATGGAGAGATCTTCTTATGTGGAGATCAGAAGACCTAAGGATTACAAATGTGATTAAGGTGGAAGTTAGAGCTTTGGGGATTTTTGGACTTGAAAGGAACAAGAAACAAGAATTGGAACACCCCATAGGCTCTACTCTTAAGTATGGAGGCCTAGCTGGAAGAAACATGGTTCCTGTTGGGCCGGAGCTTCTCCAAGATTTGGTGTTTTATATTAAGGACTATCAAAAAGACTGGCAGAGAGGAACTGAGAGAGAATTAAGAGCCTCGGACGTGAGATCTCCAGGCTGACAGTAGATTAAGACTGATGGATACTTGTGGGGGCTGAAGCCGGGAAAGGGGGGGTGGAGTTTGGGAACCCAAAGGGTTCATAATTACAATTTATTTTGTTTTTATTTTGTTTGTTATTGGTATGTAAAATGGGAAATTCGTGGAAGGGAACCTTGGTCGACCATAGGAAAAAACGTTTTAAGAATAAGAATCGATGTATAAGTTCGAGGTTTAAGTTTGGATAAGGTAAAATTGGATTTCTAAAATGAATTAAATTAAATGAAAATAAGGTTTGCAAAAATAAATCTAAGATAAACTATTAAGTTAAAGTTGAGAAATAAGTAATAAGAATTTGCTGAGCTAATAATTAGAATTGGAACACAAGAAGGGGAGGTGTGAGGAGGTCTGAGAAATACCGTAAGTTAAAAGAAAATAAGCAATTGAAATTTTATGTGTTTTTAATTGTGTTTTAAGTTTGGAAGTAAGTGATAAGAAAAGAAGGGACTGAAATTATACTTGTTTTTTGTTTTTTGTTTTGTTTGTACTATTGTGTATTACTGTCCTATATATATATATATATATATATATAATTTTTGAAACCTCAATAAATATCTTTTTTTAAAAAATAGAAGATATGTTCAAAAATACAACAATAGTTTTGACTCCGTGCTAGCATTAGAGTGATAAAAGAACTAAAAGGAGGTGGACAACAATTATTTATTTATTATGTTTTCAGAATGTATTGGAAAATTTATATAGAAAGGTTTATTGTTTTGTGTACATTCAATTGTAAGATAAAATATATGCAAAGGGACTTGACAGGAAGTCAAAGTTGAAGAAAATATTTTGTAAGATAAAAGGGGGAAAATATTTACTTTCATTATTATCATTTTGTGTGTGGGTGTGAGTGTATGGGTGTCTGCGCATATGTGTGTTTTTGTATGAAATGTTTGGGAGGAAATAAGACAGTAAAACGGGGGACGCTGGTGGCCACAGAGCCTAGGACTTGCCGATCAGAAGATCGGCGGTTCAAATCCCCGCGACGGGGTGAGCTCCCATTGCTCGGTCCCTGCTTCTGCCAACCTAGCAGTTTGAAAGCACATCAAAGTGCAAGTAGATGAATAGGTACCACTCCAGAGGGAAGGTAAACGGCGTTTCCATGCGCTGCTCTGGTTCGCCAGAAGCGGCTTAGTCATGCTGGCCACATGACCCAGAAGCTGTACGGTGGCTCCCTCGGCCAATAAAGCAAGATGAGCGCCGCAACCCCAGAGTCAGTCACGACTGAACCTAATGGTCAGGGGTCCCTTTACCTTTAAGATGGTAAATAACAAATGACAAACTAAATATTGATGTTTGTAATTTTTATTTCTTAGTTATATTTAGTGGTAGTATGGTTGTATTGTTTTTTGTAACATAAAATCATTCAATAAAAATTATTTTTTTAAAAATAAAATAAATGGCCTCCGTCCTGTATACCTGAAGTAGTGTCTCCACCCCCATCGTTCAGCCCGGACACTGAGATCCAGCTCCGAGGGCCTTCTGGCGGTTCCCTCATTGCAAGAAGTGAGGTTGCAGGGAACCAGACAGAGGGCCTTCTCAGTAGTGGCGCCCGCCCTGTGGAACATCCTCCCTTCAGTTGTCAAGGAAATAAGCAGCTATCCTATCTTTAAAAGACATCTGAAGGCAGCCCTGTTTAGGGAAGTTTTTAATATTTAATGCTGTATTGTTTTTAACACTCAATTGGGAGCCACCCAGAGTGGCTGGGGAAACTCAGCCAGATGGGCGGGGTATAAATTATTATTATTATTATTATTATTATTATTATTATTATTATTATCAGATGGGATTACTATGAGGAATTATAAAACATGTATCAAGCCATTGTGTTCGCTATGAAAGCATGGCATGGACTGGGTTTAATTCATTGACAATAATTTGTGATCAAATCCCACAAACCTCTGCATTTCTGGCCATTTTCTCTACTGTTCATTTTCTACGCCTGACAGGCACGTATCAGCATTCTAGGATACAGACGAGTTACCGGTTGCTGCATCAGGCATTCTGGGTCATAAAAGATAGTAGGTAGCTTCTTTGATGTAGTTTGTTAATCTTTAGATAGATCTTAGGTCCAGGAAGAGAGTTCAGGAAGAAAGTTCACAAGGAGATGGTGAATACTCTTTCCTTGCCATCCTTCCGTCCTCTCCTGTTTATGACCTTCCTAAAAGCATTCCTCTTCGCTTCCTCTTTTATTTACTCTGAATTGCATGTGCATGCTCAAGTAGGAAATTAGCTCTTTGTAGTTTTAACTTTAATTTTGTCCCCACGTGGGGTTTTTTGAAATGCTCAGAGGAAATCAGATTGGTTCTTACGAACACTGTGTAAAAGTTCTTTTGTGAATAAAACGACCTGGGCCGGAGGGTGGACAGGAATTATTTTACGCACTCCTCCCAGAGTCTTGCTGGTTCAAGCCACTGTGTGTATTCTTATTATCAGAGTCCAATCCTTCCTTTACTTTGGGAATGCCTCAAGAGAGTACTAAAAAAAAGAACAACGTGCACCTGTTCTATCCTGCCTATACCTTAGGATCTGCTTTGGCTACTCTGCTGGCCTGCCCACCCTGTGTCAAGAAAGGTGGCTACAGGGAGGAGTCCTTCTCTGTGGTGGTGTAACAGCTATGGGCCTAACTCCCAATGCACCTGTATCAAATCTCTCTGTTGTGGGCAATAATCATTTGAGCACTGACAGCACCTAATTCTTTTATAGTCTGATCCTCTGCAGAATTGGGCATCTCTAAATTAGTTTAAATAAATGGGCATAATCATTCCCAACAATGCATAAGATAAAACTTTGGAGTGAATATTATCGTGTGCATATATTAATTTTAAAATAAAAGACCATTAAAAGCTTTCTGTTGCTGTTCTGGAGGGTGGCTTTGAGTATTTATATAACCATCATCACCGTTATTAATAAGAATGGATATATTGGGAGTTTGTAGAATGCTAGAGGCCATTTAGCACTAGGAAATATTTGTCCCACATGTGGACAGTGTTAAACAGGAGGAGATAAACCAAATGTATATCCAATTTATTTGCATCATTAGAAGCATTTGAATCATAGAACAATTTTATGCCTGATTCTTCAAAACGCAGGCTTGTGTGCTTCCTTCCTCCCACCTTTGTAGACCTAAGCAGGGTCCTCTTGAGTGAAACTTTTAAAGTTGCACTAATCAGTGGCCCCAAGAGTCCGGGGTCGAGAGGAAAGCAATCCGAATCTGGAGTTGCAATCCAGCTCTCATCTAACTTTTCACCAGGAGGACTCCGTCCAGCTCAAGAGCATACTAACCTTCCAGGAAGAGCACGTTTAATTATCCCAGTGAGGGGGTGGGTCTCCATATTCCACATAGGTGCTTATTTTCCTTCCTGTCTGAAAAAGGCAAGGTGGCTGGCAAGCCATGAAAGTTCCCTTGCGTTTTTGCAGCTGTGGATTGCAAAGTCATGCATGGAGCGCCTTTTCCTGTTAGTATCTTATTGACAACACAAGAAGCCTCCTCCTTCTAACTTTATTTTTTTTAAAAAAAATATCAAATAACAACTCTTGTGAATAAGAACTTGTAACGTGCGTCTTGTGAATAGTTTTCTTATATCAACCAAATAACACAGATATTGCAAAAGCAGTGCCATTTTACATCATATAGTATTATAATGTAAAGTTATCATTGTGGAACAAATCAGTATGATACAGTGATACCTCAGGTTACATACATTTCAGGTTACAGACGCTTCAGGTTACAGACTCCACTAACCCAGAAATAGTACCTCGGGTTAAGAACTTTGGTTCAGGATGAGAACAGAAATCGTGCTCTGGCGGCGCAGCAGCAGGAGGAGGCCCCCATTAGCTAAAGTGGTGCTTCAGGTTAAGAACAGTTTCAGGTTAAGAACGGACCTCCAGAATGAATTAAGTTCTTAACCCAAGGTACTACTGTATTGTTTGTATGTTTCATTTAGGCCGATCTGTGTGGTGTTTTACAACTGAATTACATAAAAAAAAAACCTGTCAACTCACATAAAAATGTAATTTTCTCTGCTGAAACCTTTTATTAAGAAATAATAAATTAAATATTGGATTTTCTGTGAAAGAATTCGATACTAGGTGTGTGAGGAATTGAACGGGTAGAGGGGTTTGGGGTTGGAGGAAAGGTGGAAAGAAGAGCTAATTTGTCTGTGGATAGGGGGCACAATCTGGATCTGCCAGGGGTGCAAGATCTCCTAGCTACTGCTCTGCCTGGATGTGCTCTGAACAGACCTCTAACTCCTTCTGATCACACCTGTGGCACAAAACAGGTCAAATCCGCACATTTTATTTTATTGCCCATTTTATGCAAAAATGTGTGATAAGTATTTGGCCCCCTTATTGAAGGAGGGGATTTATCACACTGACTCTTCCAGGGTGTCTTATCTGCTGAACAATTGTAGGAATGACGTTGTGGAAAATGTGGCAAGATTTCTGAGTGACGCTATGAAGTTACATCACCATAGGTCCTATGAGATCCATACAGAACCACAGCCAGAAATCTGGCTGCTGCATGTTGGACCAACAGAAGTTTCTGAGTCATCATCTTCAAAGGCAGCCCCATGTACAGTGCATTGGGTTAAGTACTTAATTTGTTCCGGAGATCCATACTTAACCTGAAACTGTTCTTAACCTGAAGCACCACTTTAGTTAATGCGGCCTCCTGCTGCTGCTGCGCCGCCAGAGCACGATTTCTGTTCTCATCCTGAAGCAAAGTTCTTAACCTGAAGCACTATTTCTGGGTTAGCGGAGTCTGTAACCTGAAGCGTATGTAACCTGAAGTGGATGTAACCTGAGATACCAGTGTAATCCATTCTGGAAGCTATCAGAGCATGGAGCACAGTGGCCAAGTCATCACTGTCCAAAAGGGCTCATAGCTAGCCTACCAAGGGCAGATTGCCTCTTCACCTCCTAGATCTGAGATCTGGGACACACATCTTTTCAGGATTCAGTATCAGTTTATTGGCCCACATCCAGCCCATCACCACCTTTGAGCGCTAGTCTAACATCTCAACTGCTTCTCCTCATTCAGATGGAACAGAGAGACAGATCTGCATATAGATATGCAACTTCCTGGACTCAGTCTTGTGCCTAGATGCCCAGGTCTCTGCCATGGCCAGAAGTGCATTTGCACAGTTAAATCTAGTGCACCAGCTTGCCAGGGACTGTGCTGAGGAGGGTTGCACTGAGGAGGAATGGTGGGATCCCCCCCTCCCCCTGCTCCTGAATCTTCCCAGGAGTAGGAGGACAGTATAGATTTGGAACAGTGGTTTGCAGAGGGACATAGTTCAGAAGGCAGAAGCTGGGAAATACTGGATGGGGAACAGCTAGGAGAAGAAGCACTGGGAGAAAGAGAGCTAACAGACTCACTGTCACTTGAAAGCATTCATTCGCTCAGTCCAAGGTCAAGAAGAGCAGATAAGGTGGCAGCACAGAAAGCACAGTGGTTGCGAGAACAGGTTGCGAGACTTGGTAGTGACGTGGGTGACTTTTAGTAACCAAAATAAATTGACTTAGAATTCCATGTTAGGTGTGCTACCTCTGGAATTCACAAAGATGTTGATGACAACAGAATAATACCTTTACATAATCTCAGCCACTCAATGACATTTTTATTGTGTGTTCCTGGCAAATAACAAAAACCCACATAATTATTGCATTTATCAAACTAAAATATCAGAGTAGGAGAGGGTCTTTCTGGCAAATCCACCGATATATAGCACTGCAAGGTTCAGAGGTGACTTTATATTTTATTGTAGCACAAGAGTTTCCTTCAGCATAGTTTGGTTCTGGAAATCTGTGGAAGAAAAAGGTACATCTGAATATCAGGACAGAAGTCTGTTACAACTATTTTTTCATGTTCTTAATAGAAAGCATGAGTGTTTCCAAAATGTACAATAAGCTGGTTGTATGCATTTGAATCCTCCAAACATGGATGAGTAGCATCAAAGTGGAGAGAGTGAAGAAAGTCACGCATAGCTTGATAGTGGGAGCAGCACCATCTCCCCCTTTTCCTTTTGGGCCTGGAGGATTGCAGCAGTGGGGGATGCTCCACCAGGGACCAGTGGCAGAGCATATGCCCGTGCTGCCTGAGGAGTCAGGGCATGGAGGGCGCCCTCCCATGCGCCACAGTTCAGGGTAGGAGAGGGGCAGGGAAGCTGCTGCCCATCCCCTCCTGCTCTCTGCCACCAGCTCAGGCCTGACCCAGCTGCGGAGGCAGAGCTGCTGTGGCCGGGTGTGCCTCGCCTTGGCCGAGGGCTGCTCTCCGTCGCCAGGTCAGCAGAGCTACAGGGCACAAGGTATGCCACAGGTGAGGAGGGTGGGCAGCAGCACTGCCGCTCCCTCGGCTGCAGCCCACTCACCTGCGTGACCCGGGGGCAGAGCTGCACAAGGCACAAGCGCCGCAACCAACACACAACTCCTTCTGGCACACAGCCAGGCTCCCATGAAGGATCCACTGTGGGGTGCCTGTTTGCACCCCCTCTCAAAATTGCACTCAGGGCCACAGGACCCCCATGCTATGCCTCTGAATCAAAATGACCTACCAATTTGCCACCTAGGAAGAGTGAATTGGGGGTGAAGGGGCAGATATAGGAACTTGAGAGCAGAAGTTGGCTTGCTTATCCATATTTGGACCTCAGCACGTTCCCAGAGACAATAGGTGTGCAACATTCCCTGTTAGACTGTGACTCATCCCAACTACACTAAACAACCCCAAACTGGTCAGTTGCCCACCCCGAATTAAGTGGGATGCTGGGGTGGGGGGCAACCATCATTAACTGCCAATAACCTTCCAGTTCTCCCTTCCTTCTCTCTCCTCTGATTTTCCTCTAGGGAAAGGCCAATATTTTTGGCCAGCTCTTTTTGACCATTTGTGTGTGTTAAGAGTGAAAGAAATGCCTGAAAATAGAAACAGGGTGAGTTTTTTTAAAAGGATTCCATGCAGAAGGGGTTTTTCCACTGATTATGACAAGGAGCGCGAGGATTTTCTACTATACTTTCACTTTGCATTCTTTCAAAAACTTCACCAGCTGCTCTGTGCAAGACTCTCCACAACAGCCTCCAGAATTCCTTGTATTATCAATGTTGGGGAGGCAGCGATTGAGATTGTGAGTGAAGTGGGAAGAGTTACTCATCCACTCCCTGCCACTGTAGTTCCATGCAGCACTTATAAATAGGGGGAAATGATCCATTCATGCCCCTAAGGATTTTTCCTTCCCCCCAGGAACCAGTGCTGTGGAGCAAGGGGGGCACATCAATTGAGACCATGAGTGGGGAGTGAAGTGGCCAGTGAATAAAAATAAAAATAGAACTACGCCCATGTCTTCATGGAATGGAAACTTGCCACCCCAGACCTTTTCCCAATTTCTAAGGAGCCAGCTGAGGGAATCTTCTTGGCAGCCAATAGAAGAAGCGAAAAATATCTTTTACAAACTTTCTGTTAGCCCACTAAAACTTTAGCTTATAAACAGGCAAGAGAAGCACTTACTTAAATGTTCAGTGCAAATTAAATGTGAAATTTGGCAACATCTCTAATATCAGTCCCTAGCTACCCCTTTCTCTACATGAGAATACTAGCAACTTAATTGGAACCAGTGCAAAAACCAGTGCCTCAATTGCACATCGAGATAATCTTAGCTCTAAAAATTGTGCTTTTTATTGCTTTGATTAAAAACAATAACAACTCACAGACTCTGATCAAGCTGGGAGCCTGTAATCCACATCCATTTCTTCTCCAATTTTAATAGTGAGAGCCCAATCCAGTGTACTGCATTTTTTGTAATGTTTTTTATGAAATCCTGTATGAGAGATAATGTATTTTTAAATATATATATATTAAATTATTTCCAAGTTGATAAATTCAGAATAAAGCTTACATTAAAATAATATAAAGTAATAAAATGTGAAAGTTGATAGTAATTATAATGAAACATTCACCAAGAACAGTAATCAAAGCAGCATTAAGCATTTATAATTCAGGCCTCCCCATTTATGCAGGGGTCACATTGCAAGGAACTGTGCATTGAAGTGAAATTGTGTATATTAGGAACACCATTGAAAAAGCCTCCAAACACGCTTTAAAACATCCATGGGGAAAAGCCGCTGAAAGGCCGTGTGGAATGGGAGGGGAAACCAGGGGAACACCAGCTCCTCCTCTGCCACTGCTCCACCACCAACCTCACCTTCCTAAAGAGTCTTTCTAAATAAAAAGAGGACTTGGGCTACAGTTACAGGGATTTGCTTGCAACTGGTACTTTGGTTCTCACTAGTCAAGCTCCCCAAGACCTTCTCTAGACACTGATTAACTGGTCATGGGTGGGAACGGGATGAAGCACTAAACAAGGCCCTGCACTCCACATGCTTCTCAAGTCACCAACCATGTTATCATTGCAGAGCTACTAAGCTAGAGTTAAGCTCAGTTGGACTCAGGCTTCCTTCAGAATTAACCTGCATGGGAATGCATTGCCTGAAATATGCAATTGTCCCCTTACCAGCTCCTCCTTGTCTTGGATGACCAGCAGTTGAGAATCCCTTGTTGAACAGTCATGTTGGCTCTCATTCCAGGTTTTCATATTTTCTGATGGCCAGTAGCACTTGTCCCTGTGGAGCTGCCATTGCAAAGGGCACACTTTGCAAGGGGAATTATCTGTGGAAGGAAAGACACTTAATGATTATGACTGGGCCTCCATTTCGATTGTATAAACATAACTGCTCTGCAATGGTAAAGACCCAGTGTCACTAGGCTGAGTGAAGTTGTCCAGTAAATTGTTGGTTTGCAAGGTGCTCTTTGAAACTGCTCAAAGTTGGGGTCCAACAACTTTTTATGTTATTCACTTTTTTCTTTACTTTTTTTCCTTTCCCTTTTTTTTTTTTTGAAGTGTAGCTACATTTGCCACATTTATTTTGTTGTTTTTTTTTATAAATATTTTATTAGGTTTTAACAATAAGAAAATTCAAAAGGATACAAAAACAGACTTCCGGGTTAGCGCGATCGGCAAATGGCGGATTCCCTCCGAGCTCCGGAGGGAATCAGCTTTGTAGAAGACGGGTCCTGCCGCGGCGACGACGCGGGGGGCCTCAGAAACCACAGGCGCGGAAGCCTGTAGACTTGGTAACTCGGCGGGCACCATTTGCGCCCTCCCCGACCAGCGAAGAAGCCTTTTTAAAGGCTTCAGAGCTGGTGACGGAGAATGGCGTGGTGCTGTGAGTGGATCGCTTCTTCTACAGAGTGAAGCCGCGAGCCATGGCCGGAGAGCGCTGACTTCTTCCTTGAACATTTGGGCTGCAAAAGAAGAAGAAGAGTTTGGATTTGATATCCCGCCTTTCACTCCCCTTCAGGAGTCTCAAAGCGGCTAACATTCTCCTTTCCCTTCCTCCCCCACAACAAACACTCTGTGAGGTGAGTGGGGCTGAGAGACTTCAAAGAAGTGTGACTGGCCCAAGGTCACCCAGCAGCTGCATGTGGAGGAGCAGAGACGCGAACCCGGTTCCCCAGGTTACGAGACTACCGCTATTAACCACTACACCACACTGGCTCTCCAGTGTACTCTCCAAAGTAACAACCCGTGAGTAATACGGAAATTGGACTTAAAATTTCTATTTGAAATTCGGCACGACCGGGGGATGCATTAAAAGGAAGTCCGCCCCCCGTGTTGCAGACAATTTAAAGCAAGAATTGGATAACTAAGGTCGAGAGACCACTTCTCTCTTTGTGAGATAAAAGTTATTAATTCCACGATTTGGCACCATAAGTATTTTGCTGGAGGATAAGAACTGATTTTAAGGAGCTGAGACACAACCCCCCACGATCCGGGAGTGATCCGCGAGAGAGCCTGCTGAGAAGGTATAAAGAGTTTGACAGCTGTCAAACGAGCTGTCAAAGTTACAAGAATTGGCTTTTTGCTACTTCTGCTGGTTATTTTTGATATATTTAACTTGAAACTGTTGAAAATAAAGGGAAAATAAGAACAAAGTAACCAGACTGTTGGAGAAGAATATTAAGTAACCAGAACCCCTCTAGAGGGGGTTCTGAGACATTACAATGGCTGCAGATGGAAAATTACAGGCTGAGCTCGAAAAGATGTTCTTTCTCGTGGGAAAATTACAAGACCAGAGTTCAGCTATGGCTACAGATGTTTTGACTTTGAAATTGAAAGTAAATAACTTTGTTGATGGTCCCAAGGACTTGACACAAGAAAATCCTGCAGTCGAACAGAAAGAGATATGTCCAGACTTAGAGTGGGAAGGAGGAGCTGAAATGTTGCAGGTGAAAAAGGACAACCAGTGGCCTGTAAGAATGGATTATAAAGAAAACAAGATCTGGATGATGAAAATTTGGTTTGAACTTGAGAATGATGATTGGAGGAATCTCCCCACGGGGAGACTGGAAGACCTATGGATTACAAATCTGATCAAGGCGAAAATTGGAGCTTTTGGAGCTTTTGGGACATTTGGGACATTTGGATTTAAAAGGAACCAGGACTAAGACTTGGGCTCCACTTTTGAATATGGAGGTCTGGTTGGAAGAAATATAGACCCTATTGGGTCAGAGCTTCTCCAAGATTTGATGTCTACTATAAAAGACTACCAACAAAACCGGCAGAGAGGGACTGAGAGAGACTTAAGGGCCTCGGACGTGAGAGATCCGGGCTGAGAGTTGACTGATTGATGGACATTTGCTGAGGATCGAGACCGAGAAGGGGGGGGGGGCGAGAGTTTGGGAATCCAAAGGGTGTTTAAATATATGTTGTTCTTTGTTACTTTGTTTTGTAAATAATATAAAAATTGGGAAATCTGTGGAAGGGGAATGGGGTCATCCTTAGAAAAGTATGTTAAGGATGGGTATTTTGGTTTAAACTGAGGGTTATAAGTCAAATTTGGTTAACTAAGAAGAAACAAGTAAAATACTAATAAGGTAAAAGAGGGAGATAAGAACTTGCTGAGTAAACTATTGAAGTTGGAATGCAGGAGGGAGAGGTGTGGGGAAGTCCAGGAAAGTGGTTAAGAAATTAGGGATTTGAAATTATATGTGTTTGTATTTGTGTTTGTATGTTTGTGTTGTGTATTGTTTGTGTGTGTGTAAACTTTGAAAACTCAATAAAAATTTTATTTTTTAAAAAAACAAGAAAGAATACAAAATTACAAAAAACAATAACACATTGAACACAAAAAAGAGAGTAAAAGAAAACACATGTACAGAAAAAACAAAAAATTCCCTTTTTCTTAATTTCTCATCTTCAATTAACTTATTTTCCTGACTTCCTCACATCTCCCATTCTTGTATCCCTTTTAAAAATTAGTTCAGCAAATTCATGTCTATTAATTTATCTATTATTTATCCAAATCATACATTTTAGCTTGTTGCTAGAACCCCTGCGGTTCATTTCAATGTCCTCAACATTCAAAACTTTTACAATGTTTCTGCAAATAAATTTTAAATTTCGTCCAATCTTCCTCCACCAGCTCTTCTCCCTGGTCTCGGATTCTGCCAGTCATTTCCGCCATCTCCATATAGTCTATTAATTGCATCGGCCAGTCTTCCAGGGTGGGTAGATCTTGTGTCTTCCAATGCTTTGCGATGAGAATTCTTGCTGCTGCGGTAGCGTACATAAAAAAAGTTCTATCCTTCTTTAACACCGATTGGTCCACTATGCCCAGGAGGAAGGCCTCTGGTTTCTTCGGGAAAGTATACTTAAATACCTTTTTCAATTCATTATATATCATTTCCCAGAAGGCCTTGATCCTTAGGCACGTCCACCAAAGGTGAAAGAATGTACCTTCAATCTCTTTACATTTCCAACACTTATTATCGGGCAGATGATATATTTTTGCGAGCTTGACTGGGGTCATGTACCACCTATAAATCATTTTCATAATATTCTCTCTTAAGGCATTACATGCCGTAAACTTGATCCCGGTGGTCCACAACTTCTCCCAGTCAGCAAACATAATGTTATGGCCTATATCTTGTGCCCATTTTATCATTGCAGATTTTACCGTTTCTTCTTCAGTGTTCCATTTCAACAGCAGATTATACATTCTTGAAAGTATCTTAGCATTGGGTTCTAACAATTCTGTTTCTAACTTTGATTTTTCCACCTGGAAACCAATTTTTTTATCCAAATTGTACACCTCTCTTATTTGAAAATAATGTAGCCAGTCTCGCACATTCTCTTTAAGCTTGTCATAACTCTGCAATTTCAATTTATCACCTTCTTGTTCTAAAATTTCCCAGTATTTTGGCCATTTGGCTTCCATGTTAAGTTTTTTCAAGGCTTTCGCCTCCATAGGTGATAGCCACCTTGGGGTTTTACTCTCCAAAAAGTCTTTATACCTTATCCAGACATTAAACAATGCTTTTCTGACAATATGGTTTTTAAATGCCTTATGTGCTTTTATCTTGCCGTACCATAGATATGCATGCCACCCAAATACATTGTCATACCCTTCAAGATCCAAAACATCTGTATTCTCAAGAAGCAGCCATTCCTTCAGCCAGCAAAAAGCTGCTGACTCATAATAAAGTTTTAAGTCTGGCAGGGCAAACCCTCCTCTTTCTTTAGCATCAGTAAGAATTTTAAGTTTTATTCTGGGCTTTTTGCCCTGCCAGACAAATCTAGATATGTCTCTTTGCCACTTCTTGAAACAGTCCATCTTATCAATAATTTGCAATGATTGTGTATCTGAAGAAGTGTGCATGCACACGAAAGCTCATACCAAGAACTAACTTAGTTGGTCTTTAAGGTGCTACTGGAAGGGATTTTTTTATTTTGCAATGATTGGAATAAGAATAACATCCTCGGCAATACATTCATCTTAATAACAGCAATTTGACCCAGCAAGGAAAGCTTCAGGTTCGTCCAAATTTCTAAATCCTTTTTCACCTCTGTCCAGCATTTCTCGTAGTTATCTTTAAATAAATTTACATTCTTAGATGTCATGTTCACCCCCAGGTATTTTACCTTCTTTACTAATGTTAGATCTGTTTCGTTCTGAAACCTCTCTCTTTCTATCGGTGTCAAATTTTTCTCCAAAACCTTAGTTTTCAATTTATTCAATTTGAAACCTGCCACTTGGCGAAATTCTTGGATTACTTCTAAGGCCCTCTTGGTACTAGGTATCGGTTCCTGTAATGTCATAACAAGATCATCTGCAAAAGCTTTAAGTTTGTATTGTTTAACTCCGACCTGATTGCCACATTTATTTTGAAGGAGGAAGAGCCCTGATCCAGATTACGCTCTCCATTTCCATCAGGTCTCAGGGCTGGCTTCTCACCCAAAAACATGCCCTCTGTTTGAGCCAGAAGGTGTTTTTTAGGGGAGAATGGGGGGAGGCGAGACAATAGCTGTCAGGTGGGGAGATAATTTTTATGGGGAACAGGCGTGCAGCTTGATTCAGATTGGCCCCTTTAAAGCTTTTATAGTCGTGATCCAATTCAGTCCTCCCTGCACACTCAAAATGCCTTTGGGTATAAAAACATACAGAGATCAAAGTACAGATCTCTCACATCATGCTTAGTTTAGGCCTTTCACAAATGCAAGTTCATTACTCGCCTAGTTTTTGCATCTGAATGAGTTCAGAGAGAGGAAACTGGAGCCCTCTAGAGGACAAAGATGGAGATTGAGTTTACAAGACAAATTGCAGCCTTACATGTCCAAGTTGGTCTCCACAGTCTGTCTCATGGTAGCTCCGTGTTGACAATACTGTGGTGAGGTGGGGGGGGGGGCTGTCAGTCTCCATTATACCTGTTCCTTCTAATTCCTGGGGTCCTGGATCCAGAAAAGGTTAAAATCTAATGGAGGATTCCATATTAACTAGCCAGGTGAATTAATAGCCTTAAATGCTGTCCTTGGTATAACAAAGGAAGTGGCTTTGTACCTGACTCTTAGTGAGAAAGGCAATGGCCAGAGTTGAGTGTGACGTTAGCTCTAGAATGAAACCACCAATGCTTGATCATTCAGGACCATAGGGAGCCGCCTTATTCTTAGGGAGACCGTGGGGTTCATATAGCTCAATTTTGTCTACACTGCCCAGCAGCAGTTTGAGACACCAGGGATTGAATCTGGGACTTTCTGCATCCAAGATCGGTGCTCTGCCACCAAACTATGAGAACACCACCTGGAGTACTGTGTCCAGTTCTAGGTGCCACAATTTAAGTAGGATTTTGACAAGCTGGAATGTGTGCTGCCACACAGGAGATGGAGCAAGCCTGTTTTTTTCCTGCTCAGTAGGGTTGGACCTGGAACAATGGATTCAAGTTGCAAGGAAAGAGACTCTGACTAAATATCAGGAAAAACGACAGTAGAAGCTGTTTGACAGTGGAACGGTCTCTCGTGGGAGGTTGTAGCCTCTGCTTCCTTGGAGGTTTTTAAGCAGAGGTTAGGTGTCCATCTGTCATGGATGCTTTAGCTGAGTTTCCTGCATTGCAAGGTGTTATGTACTGAAGTTCTCACCCTGGGCCATCAGGGGGATACTGTAGATAGTTATGCAAATAAGGGATCGAAAGTGACATTCAGGGATTGGATAGTTTTAGAAAATTGTTACAGTTACGTTGTACTGGAGCTCTATATAAGCAGGCTGACTGAACCCTTCAGTTCAGTTCTGGCCTGTGAATAAACAAGAGCTGTTTGAAGAATCGCTGTGTCGTCTGATATGTTCACCCAAAGCTTAACACAAGGAGACTGTTGGTGTTCCCTCCAGCTCTACAGTTCTGTAAGTCTTTGATTCACCCACAATGAATGAGTTTCTTTACAGAAGGTTTTATGCCTCAAAACAACATAGATGTGAAATGAAAGCAAGCTCTTACATACAATTGCTATGCTTAAAAGAGACAGCAGTACAATATATCAATTCTACCTGAGGAACTATACTGATTTTGATTGCAGAAGTTGAATCTTAGGAAAGCCTGAAACTTGTCTGTTGAGGCATTGCATCCACCATTGTTCAGTAGGATTTTCCCCTGTTCAGCTTCCAATGGCAAAGCTGCCCCCGCAAAACAAATAAAGTCATTTAAATGAATGGGCATAATGTTAAGGCACAAATTGAAATTATGGAGGCCAAGGAATGGGGAGAAAAAGATGGATATGATAAGACAATGAGGGCAAGCTGCAAAACAGATCAGGACACTTGTATATTTACTCATTGTGCAGAGGAGGGAATTTGGGAGGAACATAGTATCATGCAGGGATGTAAGTAATCACACCTGCCCAAATTCCTCCTATGCAAACATAAGGGAGTCCCTGCTTTCTTTAGACAAAAATATGTGGAAATGGGATTTCTATCAGCATTTTCAAGGACAGAAAGATTTTGAAGCTTTTTGCTTTCAAAACTGAATATATTGTTGCAATTGTCCTATTCCTCCCAAAACCACAAAACCAGGAAGCATCCAAGAATAAGGTGCAAAAAAACACCTCATAGAAGCCAAGAAAAAGGATGAGTCCTTTGCAATTTAAGCATACTGCAAAAATAAGTAACCTGTCATTCTTGGAATCTGTGAGATATTTCTGTTTTTTGCACTGTATTCCTCCAAGCATTGAGAAGATCCAAAGGTTCAGTGCTTCCCTAATTTCAGCTTCCTTTGGAAGAAGGTGCCTTCAGGCTTACAGCGTTTTTGTAATAGTTGCATTTATTTACAAATATATAGGATGAGCAGAGGTGACACACTTCTTCCACTTTTTTCTGCCAAAATCTTTATCTGGGCTGCGTCTTGGCCTAACACAGACACCAGCTCCCTTCTTCTGATATCTACCAGCAAACCATTACAGTATTAACATAATCGGGAAGAACAGCTTCTTGTTCAGGCCTCAGATATCCATTTTTACCTCAGCTTTTTACCTCAGCTTTTGCCTCACACCTCCCTCCCTCCCTGACTTTCCCAACTGGCATTGCTTCTCCTCACCTTTCAGTCTACTCCCAACTGACAGCCAATCGGAATACGTTGCTGAATTTGAATGAATTTACCTGGTCCAAGTTTTGTCTAAAAACATTAAAAGAGGCAACACATGTACTTTTGTAAACTAATACAGTGGTACCTCGGGTTAAGTACTTAATTCATTCCAGACGTCCGTTCTTAACCTGAAACTGTTCTTAACCTGAAGCACCACTTTAGCTAATGGGGCCTCCTGCTGCCGCTGCGCCGCCGGAGCATGATTTCTGTTCTCATCCTGAAGCAAAGTTCTTAACCTGAAGCACTATTTCTGGGTTAGCGGAGTCTGTAACCTGAAGCGTATGTAACCTGAAGCGTATGTAACCTAAGATACCACTGTAAAACGTTTAACAATAAGCAGTGCTTATATTTAACCACCATTTTATAGTTCAAATCGGGGAAAATAAATACATTAAAGGGACAAAAGTACAAAGATTCACAAAATGTTTAGGGGTATCCGTATTTCTGCATCCCCCCAGAAGAAAGCACTGATAATAAGTATTTTTTTAAAAAAATCAAAAGTACGATAATCTCTCTGTCTCCTTTCAGAAGCTGTTACCAAGCAGCAGGGGTGGCCCATGCATGAGGCGAGGTGAAGCCATTTGCTTCAGGTGATGGATCTGTCCTCCACCCCATCCCCACCTTTGTGCTGCTCCCAGCCCTGAGGGGCTTCACCCACATTGCCAACACAGCCCGGTTGCCCTCACCCTGCCACTGCGCCCTCACCACTGCACTCTTGCAGCACGGGTGCAGTTGCAGTGATGGGGCTGGGGAGGGGACCCGGATCTGTGGGGGTGAGGCATTTTGCCTCTATTGGCAAGATGTTTTGAGCTGGCCCTGCCAAGCGGCAAATGCTAAACAGGCCTGCAACGGTAAACAGCACCATGCCTCAAATTTTGACAGTTGCTGCACTTTGATATCAGCGTAAGTCACCGAAATATTGTTCACAGCACCAAACAGAGACACAGAGAGACAGCAGACTTCCATGCGTGGGTGGGTGGGTGTTTAAGGGTTATTAACCAAATAAAGAGCTGGAAACAAGAAGACATAGCCCAGATCAAAACGGGGAATTGGAAATCGGTATCAACACAAAAAAGCTGGTTCAAACCGTTTTACAAAACCTAATGCACACATGTGGGGACTACAGTGACTCAATCTGAAGAAAACTGAGGATTCACACCCGCTTTAGAGTAAAATGTGGAGGAGCCCTGAGGTGGGGGAAATGTCATTCCCGCAGCAAGGATCCTGTTACCCCAACAGTTGCTGATAGCAGACCCTCCAACCATTGGGCTAGAGTTCTGTGAGGATTGCCAAGGGTTGGGGTCAGGCTGTGCCTTGGCCAAAGGCCTGGTGGAACAGCTCTGTCTTGCAGGCCCTGCGGGAAGATGTCAAGTCCCGCAGGGCCCTAGTCTCTTGTGGTAGAGCGTTCCACCAAGTTGGGGCCACAGCCAAGAAAGCCCTGGCTCTGGTTGAGGCCAGCCTAACCTCTCTGCGGCCCGGGACCTCCAAGATGCTTTTGTTTGAAGACCGTAAGGTCCTCCGTGGGACATACCAGGAGAGGCGGTCCCGTAGGTACGAGGGTCCTAGGCCATATAGGGCTTTAAATGTTATGTCTTTATATATGTCAGTAGCTGCCCAGAGTGGCAGCCCAGTCAGATGGGAGGGGTATAAATAATAAAATGATGATGATGATGATGATGATATTCATGATTGAATATCATGTCCCTATTTTCATCGGAAAAATGGCAGAGGGTATGTGATAGCATACCCTCCAACATTCCTCATATGAAAATGGGGACATTTCTCACTCCCCTGAACCTCAGATTTGGCATGTCATGCAGGGCTGGGCCTCAGCGGCCACAGCCTCCCCTCACCTGCTCTCCAGCAGCCTCTGCAAGCTGCCCAAGGGAGGAGGCCAGCAGCAGTGGCCATGGAGAGGCATGCTGGTTCTCCTATATGAATATTAAAAGCTGAGCTGCTCAGAATATTTGATGATAATCAGAAAGATAAACATTTCCTTGAATTAATGATTAATACGCCGGGAGCAGGATTTTGAAACATCTACAGCTGTGGTTCCTATCATGGGCCCCATGCCCCACAGGGGGGCAATTTGATATTAAGGGGGGTAATTTGAGAATGAGTTACTAACATGCATTATTAACGTGCATAAAAATTGGTCAGGTTTTCAAAAGAGAGAATTAGAATGTGTGCATAAGGCTTTGAATCTCTCGCCTCGCGTGGTTAAGACCACCAGACAGTTCAAGGCTAATTTATCAGATTCATTTGCAGCCTACATCGACTTCCTGTCACATTACATCTCAGAAACTAGCATACCAAGAAGTCTATGCCTTCCTTTAATCAGGAAGATGATTTCTAACCAACTTCTTGGAAACTGTCTTAAAGCAGAAAACAAATGTGTATTTTCTGATGTGTGAGGAGGAGTCCCATTCTGAAGGTCAAAAAATGCTGTGCTCGTTTCATAATAAAAACATTAGGAACGAGAGACTGGTTGTTGGTTTTAATACTACTACTACTACTACTAATAATAATAATAATAATAATTTATTACTTATACCCCGCCCATCTGGCCGGTCTCCCCAGCCACTCTGGGCAGCTTCCAACAGGATATTAAAAACAAAACAAAACATCAAACATTAAAAACTTCCCTAAACACGGCTGCCTTCAGATATCTTCTAAAAGTCAGATAGTTGTTTATTTCCTTAACATTGGATGGGAGGGCGTTCCACAGGGAGGCACCACTACCGAGAAGGCCCTCTGCCTGGTCCCTGTAACCTCACTTCTCACAGTGAGGGAACCGCCAGAAGGCCCTCAAAGTTGGACCTCAGTGTCCAGGCTGAACGATGGGGGTGGAGACGTTCCTTCAGGTATACTAGACCGAGGCCGTTTAGGGCTTTAAAGGTCAGCACCGACACTTTGAATGGTGCTCGGAAACGTACTGGGAGCCAATGTAGGTCTTTCAAGACCGGTGTTATGTGATCTCGGTGGCCGCTCCCAGTCACCAGTCTAGCAGCCGCATTCTGTATTAATTGTTGTTTCCGGGTCACCTTCAAAGGTGACGTAGAGTGCATTGCAGTAGTCCAAGCTGGAGATAACTAGAGAATTCCTCCCCCCAATATGTTTCTCTCTCCCCCCCCCCAAAAAAAGCATAGCTACTTATAAATATACTTTCATACTCACCCAAGACTATCACAGCTATCACGAGGATGACATTCCCAATGCATGCTGCCCACAGAGCGATCTGGATCCAATGGGAGTGCTGGGGAGCAGCTATAAAGAGTGACGACTAATTTACAAAATTGAAGGATGTGTTTATGCAGTCTAAAGTGAGCTTGCCTCCAACCGATTGCAGATACAGGAAAAATGCAGTGATATGATGTGTGGGGAAGCCAACCTTCCCACCCATAAGCAATGTTACCCACACAACACGTTCACCCATATGAATTTATTACCACACCAATATGCCAAATAGTCACCAAATGTGCTGCTCTATAGATGTAAGGAGAAATATTAGCAGCACAATTCACATATTCACAGACATTTTCAAATCTGTGGGGAGAGGAGGCGAATCATCAATTACTGGGCCACATAGTGGATTTAAAAAGCAAAAAACAAAAACAAACAACCTTTCATATTCTGGCATCACATTTTGGGCCTAAACCAAAATAATAATAATAAAAATGATTTGCCAAAGAAACAGCCACTGAATCAAAAACTGAATTTTGATCACTAAATCCAATTTCTGGAGGAGGAGTTGTACAGATCACTGTGCTATACTTATTGCTTTTCTTTTTAAAAATAAGAACACCCCATTTTTATTTGTTCCAATCTATTTTTTTTCTTTAGTGCTTATTTGACAGAAAGCCTCTAAGCAGTTCACAAAAACTATCTAAAATATTCATTAAAATACCAGTAAAAGCAGCATTAAAACACATCCTTCTGAATCAAAAAATAAATAAAACAAGCAAATTTAAAACAATTATACGGCTTGAACTTACACAATAAAACTACATGCCTGGGTACGCTTGCCGAAATAAAAGTTTTTAGCAGGTGCCGAAAACAAGACAGTGAAGGAGCCATAGATTGCCTTAATCTAAAGTGGTTAGATTAGAAGGCATGAGCTCCAAACACGGCTTGTGAGCTGAATTCCAAGTGTTAAACTGAGATAATTTTGTCAGCATAAGTTGATCTATGTTAATAAGCAGATACGTGTGGAATTCTCCCGTTTTCCAAGGCAGTTACTAACAAAGACTGACATTTCCCTTGCGCACATCATTCATCCTTCCCTCTATCCCACAAAAGTAAAATACTTCAACTGCTACTTCAGCTGAAGGCGTAGTTCATATACACCCTTCAATTTCTGTGGGTTGTATTGAATGCTATTCCTACTCAAGGCAGACCAGTTCATGTTTATGAAAGTTAATGGACATAACTAATTTAGGATACCTGAAGAAGTGTGCATGCACACGAAAGCTCATACCAAGAACAAACTTAGTTGGTCTCTAAGGTGCTACTAGACAATTTATTTTATTTTTATATATATTTCTACTGCGTCAGACCAACACGGCTACCTACCTAAATCTAATTTAGGTTCATTGATTTCAATGAATTTGCCCTAAAGCAGAACTTAGGGCAACTTTTCATTGCTTAGATGCAACCTTTTGTACAGGATTCTATTCCTCCCATATGCCGGGGCAATTTTCCCGCACACTTGCACCAACTATTTTGCGTGATCGCAGCCATAAAGAAATGGCACAGGAACATGGGGGTCTAAGCGGAGCCCAAATGACCATCCTGGTGAAAGTTCCAAGTGCCTACTTTCTAGTCCCATGTCCCAAAGACAACCACCAATGTTTAAAAGCAATCAGGCGACACTACCACTCACCAAGTTGCTGCGATGGGCTGTGCAGGCTTGAAGAGCCTGTCTGAGAAGTGAACTTTATATCAGCATAAAGTATGTCCTCAGCCATCCTGGAAGCATGAGTCCGCTAAGCTCTCCGTAACAAGGGGAAATGTCTGCAAGCAGTGGCGTGCGAACCAGCCTGACCAAGGCAATCCAAGATCAGGAAGTGTTAATCACACCTCTTTGAATGCGGGGCTGACATTTTTTTCATTTAAATTTTCAGAGGGCAACCCGAGTCTCGTGCAGCTAGAATCACCAAGAGGAACAAGCACGAGCAGGGAGGAGGTGGATCTGGATTTCCTGGCAGGGCTTTAGATAGATCTCCAAGGGATCCTGTCTCCCAACTGTTTGACGAGAACAGCAGCAAAAAAGGTGTGTGTGTGTGTGTGTGTGTGTGTGTGCTTTCTAAAAATCAGACTCTGTGGTGAAAAAATTGGGAGAAAAAAACAGAAATTGTTTTTGTATGTGGAAGGACTTGGAGCTTAATTCTAGTGCTGAAAGCCCATTCCTGAGCCAAGTATCTTCTTAGAGCAGGCACCACCAATATGGGGGTGCTCCCTTTTTCCCTGGTGGCCACAAAGCCTCTAAGCCCCACCACCACCACCAATCACTACCTTCTTGGACATAAGGTGTTGAGGGTGGCTTTTTCTTCAGCTCTCTGTGCTTTTCAAGGCTCAGATTAATTCTACTGGATTCAACTTTTACCCAGATTCCTTGGAAAAGCAAAGTAAAGTGGTACCTTGGTTCTCAAACTTAATCCGTTCCAGAAGTCCGTTCCAAAACCAAAGTGTCCAAACCCAAAACAAGGTGCGCTTTCCCATAGAAAGTACCATATTTTTTGCTCTATAAGACACACTTTTTCCCTTCTAAAAAGTAAGGGAAAATGTGTGTGCATCTTATGGAGCGAATGCAGGCTGCACGGCTAAGCCAGAAGCCAGAATAGGGAGAGGGAGCACTGTGCAGCGCTCCGTCTCGCTGTTCTAGCTTCTGGCTTAGCTGCGCAAAGCCTCTGCAGGGCAATGGGATGAAGGCACCTCGCTGCCCTGCGGAGGCTTCACAGGCTGTCCCAGAAGCCAGAACAGCAAGATGCAGCGCTGTGCAGCACTCCGTCTCGCTATTCTAGCTTCGGGGTTAGCTGTGCAAAGCCTCCCCAGGGCAGCAGGGTGCCTTCATCCTGCTGCCCTCCGGAGGCTTCACGGGCTGTCTCAGAAGCCTCCACAGGGATGAAGGCTCCCCGTGCCCTGCAGAGGCTTTGCACAAAGCTAGACTAGCTATCCCAGCGGCTATCCCAGAAGCCAGAACAGCAAGAGGCTATCCCAGAAGCCAGATCCCTCTTGCTGTTCTGGCTTCTGGGATTTAGAATTTTTTCCCCTTTATTTCCTCCCCCCCCCCCAAACTTGGTGTGTCCTATCATCTGGTGCATCCTACAGAGCGAAAAATACAGTAATGCAAAATTCAATATAAATACAGCCGATAGCTACTGTGGTCTAAAAGACTGATTTATAACCGACTGAGCCATAAAATGCTGGCTCACTGAATAAAAATAGGGGAAATGGTTAAAGTAATTAAAGTAATATTTTGCAAAAAAAACCAAAGCAAAACAGAAGGAAATATGCAACTTATATATAGTCATTATTTACGCGTTAATAACAGACTTAAGAGAATTATGTATATGAGCATCTTGGCATTATTATGTTGACATTTTAGATTGTTTATTTATATACTTACTTTATATCCCATTCTTCCTCCCAAAGGAGCCAAGGTGACCTAAACTTTGTAATTTCTTGAACATTTTCTTATTTTAAAAATTCAAATAATAAAGGGGGGGGGATATACTCCTTAGCGGAAAGCTAAACATGAAATGGAAACCTGTGTGATAAACACCTTGACCACGAAATATGCAAAAGCAGTGGAGGTGCTGTTTGCAGTGGAACAAATGAGTCAGACACCTTTGGTGGACAGGCAGAAAGGCCATAGGCCGCAGTGGTTAGCACATGTTAACAGTGAAATAGACAAGCCCTGTTGTTAATACTGGAGACAGCTTCTTCTACATAATGGTCTTGTTGGGGGAGGATGTGGTTGTAGGTGGAGGGAGAAGGTGTTGATTGCTTTAGATTTGCAGCAAGAATCCTGCAGGCAAGAACTTAATTCGTCCCAGAGGTCCGTTCTTAACCTGAAACGGTTCTTAACTTGAGGTACCACTTCAGCTAATGGGGCCTCCTGCTGCCGCCACTCGATTTCCGTTCTCATCCTGAAGCAAAGTTCTTAACCTGAGGTACTATTTCTGGGTTAGTGGAATCTGTAACCTGAAGCGTCTGTAACCCGAGGTACCACTGTATCCCATTCTTCAGAAACTAGCAAAAAGTAGGGAAATAAAAGCTACTAAAAAGAAAAGCATACTTTTCCATGTATAACACGCCCCTGTGTATAAGATGCCCCCTATTTTGGGGGACTCAAAATAAAGAAAATGCCTTGCCCTGCCCTCCAGTCTCTGCTTCTTAATTTGTATTATTTTATGCCCTGTGGCTTGCCGTTGTTTTATTGATTGTAGTTTCGAAATTATTTATTGTAATTGTTAAGAGTATAGAAATTAAAAGTGATGATGATGATGATGAAAATGGGGGGAGATTGCCCAGAGTTGTTGAGCAAAATATCGTGGAGAAAGAGATCTTGCCAAATATCTTCCAAGTGGTTGCAGAGAGCGGGGGATTCCAAACCAAACTTCGCTTCCATTCTGTTCCTGGGTTGCTTGGAGAGTGGTCCAAAGGTGTTGATATAGTTCTCTCTGTGAAGTTAAACAGGCCTCTGATTGGGCTTTACGTATTTGGGAGTCCACCCGGGTAACCCAGTGTTTTAGGGACGAAGTTAATCCAGCCACTTAATGTTGGGGATTAGTCAAGAGTCCTAAACAATCTTTTAACCTTTGCTTAATGCCAACACATAAAACCAGAGATTTTTTTCTGTGTGGTGGTGCTGCCACCTTTTTTATTATTAAACAAAGCAAAAACAACAACAACAACAAATATTCTTAGCAGAGTTCAACGAAACGTGTCAGATAGTTAAAGAAATGTAACACACTTTTGCACTTTTTAAAAACCACCGCGTGCAACTAGATGGGTTTTTAATCACTGAGGCAAGAATCAAAAGGTGGCAGTTGGTCCCTATTAACTGACATTCTTAACGGAACATAACAGAACAGACACTGAAGGGAGGGGTGTTTTTCTTACACTTATGACCCCTCTCATGAGTTATTTCATGAAGGGGTGTGTGGGAATTGCACTAATCTTTCTTACCTTAAGGCAAACAAGTTAGACCTGAGCAACATTAAGGCAAAAAATATATAAAAATATTAAAACACAGAATAAAAGCATTTAATCATTGTGTCCAGGAGAAAACAAAAGTTTTTGCCCAGCAACAAGTGAGACTCCTTAGGGAAGGTATTCCACAGATAGAGAGCTACTGCGGAAAATTAGTTATGTAGTGTGTGTGTATAAGAGATAAGGAATGGATGAAAATAAGAAGGAATGGCCTTGCCTACTTTTGACTTTGGTTCTGCTCACTTCTGGTTTGGAATCATTGCCAAGACTGGAAAAAACAACAACAACCCCACATTCACCTGATTCTATAAACATCTTTACACAGCAGTTTTTAACATTCATATTAGAGAGTTTTTTGGTCCCCACGTATTAATGACCTGCCCCTAACCCTTAAAGTCACACTTGAGACCAGCACTGGCAAGTTCAAACCACAAGGTGGCAACTGTTCTTTGAAGCAACGCTAGCTTGGAGTAACGTTCCCTCTGCAAGAAAGTGATAAGGCCTGAACGTGCTTACTTGGAAAGTAAATAGCAGTGCGATAAGGAATGTGAAAAGTCAAACGGAGGTGAAGGGAATAAATAAGACCCTCTTGCATTCAGCTTGTTGAAATGTTTTCTAGGCGGCGACGGCGGTCACAGCTTCAGGGGGAAATCCTGAAGTGCAGATGGAGCAATGAGTTGGTCCAAAAAAACAGATGGTTGTGACCCGGCGCAAATCACATTGCGTCAGCAGGTTGTGTCGCCTTTTTGTGTTAGAATGCCTTCAACGTAACATCACGTTTTCAGCTAAATTTGTTCCTGGTCTTAACAATGACATTGCGGATGCTTTAATCTCACTTCTGGATGGAAAGTTTCCGCGACCTGGTGCCCAAGGCTGCCCAGCTACCAGATACTTTCCCAGAAGAGCTATGGGCAATTGGACAAGATAAGGGCCTATATAAGAGCTTGGTCCACATTTGAAGCATTCAGGGCCAGGCATGTCTCCTCTCACAGGCACCCAGCAGCCAAGTCTGATGTGCTACAATACCTGGTCTTCCTCAAGCAGAAAGGCTTGGCCATTAAGACCATGACCCTTCACAGGCCGCTATTTCTTATTTCAGCCAATGTTTTCTTTGGCTGCCCGACCCTTATAATAATTTTCACATGAAAAAGCTCATTGAGGGATGGTGCTGTAGGCACTCCCCATTGCTAAATGCTAGAAAGCCTATTACTTTTTGAAACATGGCGGCTTATTTGGTGCAAGTTGCACAGTGTATCCTGGTCCAGTTTTGAGGTGAAGTTATTCTGGGCCGCATATTCTCTGGCATTCTTTGGGGCTCTGCGTATTGGCGTGCGCACTGGGGGTACGGCTGCATCATCCCATGCAGGCTTGTTGCTTAATGGCGTGACCTTCCACGTAGGCTCCCTCCAGTTCAGAATACGTTCCTCCAAAACTGATCAGTTGTGTCGAGGCACCTTCCTGATTCTGGACCCTTCCCCCCGCAGCGACCCTCGCCCAGTCTGCGACACGAGAAGGTTCCTGAAGGTCAGGCCAGCCCACTGGGGGGGGGGCCCTCCTTATTCACGCTAACACACAACCCGTGTCCAGGCGCCAATTCACTGCAGTTTTGAGAAAAGTTGTTTTTGCATGCGGCGCAACCCCAGTCACTTCTCTGGTCAGTTGTTCCACATTGGGGCCACCACAACCGCTGCTGCCTGGGACATGGACCCTGAGCACATCAAGACCATGGGACGGTGGCGATTCAAGGCTTGCAGGGACTACATTTGCCCGGGTCAGCAATCATTTACACGTCTCCTGTAATTCTTCCTTTTCAAGTAGGTCTGGCAAGCATGTTTGGATCCTTGGCCAAAGCACTGTGTATTGGGCAAGCGTCCACACAGCCTCAGATTGCTGGGTGTCCTGCTCACAGTTTATTCCTCAGACAAGATGGAGGACAGCTTCTCAGCTGGTGATTGACTTAGGAACTGTGCCTTTCAGGCCTCAGTTCATCCATACAACAAGCTTCAGGTGCTTTGGACTACAACTCCCATAATCCCATGCCACCGGTCGTGCTGGCAGAGGCTGCTGGGAGTCCAACAGCCCCTGGCTGATAAGGCAATGGTAGTCTGAGGCCATCTTGTGAGTTTATGGCATAGGTGAGGTTCAAACGCAGTGACAAGACAGTTGCCGCTATTATTGATAAATCTCTCTAATAGGTGAAGTTATTCTGGGCCGTATATTCTCTGGCATTCTTCGGGGCTCTGCGTATTGGCAAAATGGAGCATTATATCTGGAACTAGCTGCAGAAAGAGTGGTTCTACCAGTGAGACTCTAAAGAACCAGTAGTGCTCGCCTTACACAAATGAGGATCACAAGTTTTGTTTCCTCTTGGCGCAAGCATCCACCAGGCTGCAGACAAAGTTCTTCACCACAGCGCACTTGGTGCTGCTGACCCCAAGGTCATTTATGTAAGCGCAAAAGCCTTCTCCTCGCACTGTAAATCTGAAACAGACAACAACAAGAAGAAGCAGGTATTGTTCTCTGCATTAAAACAACATCTGCAGGGCTGGAGTTAAACATGACAGCAAATATCTGCTAATTTATTCAACTTACTAGTTGCTTATCACTCAAAGGTCTCCAAGTGACACTAAAGAAAAATATATACCCGTACATTATACCACAGGGGGGTGGGAGGATCATATAATATGTCAATATTTCACATAACCTACAGCTTATGGGGAGGAAACAGGACACTGGCTGCATAAACAGCAGGAGGAAATATTAGCAAAACTCTATCCAATAACCAAAGCAATACTCTCACCTACTAATTATCATTTAAACAAAACCTCATCCCCGCTCCCATGTCCACATATTCCCTATTCCTGCATGGTAATTCAGAATAAAAAGGTGTCTCCAGCTACAGCTCCACACAGTGCATTGTGGGTACTGTATATAAGCTCTGGAAACTACGTAATGCAAAAGACAACTTTTACAATCCAAACCCAAAGCAGGCACGTATTCACAGGCAAAGAGGGGGTGAAAATCACTCACTGGTTTCCAAACTCTGTCCCATTGGGCCATTTCCAGGGCTGTTCTGCTTCTCTTGAAAGACCAATCCAATGATGAGAGGGACGAGTAAAATCCCACAAAAAATCCTAGCAGGAAAGGAATGGCAAGCAGTGGTTTATATACCTCTACCACCTTCTAGGACTCAATACTTAAATCTCATCTTTATCAGCATCATCGTATCTGGTATACCGCAAAAAAGGGACCTTCGGTTCCATAGCAGCTTGTCTGGTACGACAGAACTACAATGTCCACTTCCCAGGATGTGTGTCCTTGCCATTTATCGAGAGGGTGAGAGCTGAGGCTGCAGGGAGGCTGGCAGGGTGCAAGGGCAGCAGCGGGGGTGCCAGACTGGCTCTGTTGGGGCAGCTACACATTGCTCTCCCCACCACCATGCCCCTCCCTCCCTCCTGTTCCTGACATCTCTTACTGCCATTCACCACTCCTTGCTCCCTTTCCACCTCTCCTTCTGCTGTCTTCCCCACTGCCGCAGAGATAAGATTGCAAATTCCTTGGGGCACTTTGCTTATGTTGCTCTGCGAAGTGTCATAAACCCTGTTGTAAATTTAGTATATTATTATTATTATTATTATTATTATTATTATTATTAAACCCAGAATATAAGTTACAGGTGGAGCTGTACAGTGGTGCCTCGCAAGACGAAATTAATTCGTTCCGCAAGTCTCTTCGTCTTGCCAGTCTTCCCGCCCCCCGCCCCGCTTCGGAGCAGCGTTCCGAAGCGGGGCGGCTGGGGCAGGTCTTCCCGCCCCCCCGCCCCGCTTCGGAGCAGCGTTCCGAAGCGGGGCGGCTGGGGCAGGTGTTCCCTCCCCCCCCGCCCGGCTTCGGAGCACCGGGAGAAGCGATCTCCCCGCAGCCCCTTGCTTCAAAAGAGGTCCGGGGGCAGCGGGAAGCGCTTCCCGCTGTCCCCGGACCTCTTTTGAAGCAAGGGGCGGTGGGGAGAAGCGATCTCCCCGCAGCCCCTTGCTTCAAAAGAGGTCCGGGGGCAGCGGAAGCGCTTCCCGCTGTCCCCGGACCTGGGGCTGCGGGGAGAAGATCGCTTCTCCCCTCCGCCCCTTGCTTCAAAAGAGAAGACCCGCTGTCCCCGGGGCAAGCTTCGTTTTGCGAAGCAAGCCCATAGGGAAATTCGTCTTGCGAGGCAACTCGAAAACGAAAAAACGTTTCGTTTTGCGAGTTTTTTGTCTCGCGAGGCGTTCGTCTTGCGGGGTACCACTGTACTTGTTTGCTTCCGGCGATGAGCCCACAAGTGAGGATACATACTTGTTCCTTACCAGATCCGGCTTGGTATCAATCACAGCCAAAGAGGCACCAAGGAAGGAACATCTAGATTCACTGTCGCTCCAGTTCCTTTTGTCTTCTGATTTATAATAGCATTTCCCTAGGTACCCAACCCAGCGATCTGGGCAGGCAGCATCGACAGGGGGAGGACACAGCGGACAGGGCTGAGGCTTTTTAACTGGAAATGAAACAATTTGCCCAAGTGTAAGACCTCACAATGATTCTGTAACACTGAGGACAGATGCTGGGAAACATTTGGGAATTGTAGTATGGGTAGCAGTGAACTATAATTCCCAGGGTTCTTTTGGAAAAGCCATGATCTTTTCTTTCTTTCTTTTTTAAACAACTACTGCTATGTATGTTTATTGGGCAGGTAGATTTCGTGCCCGTACTAAAAGATTATATATTTGTACTGCTGTGGTTCACATTGCTTAGTGCAAATACAAATTTATTTTATTTAAATATTTTTTATTAATTTTTAGCATACACAATTTTAAAGACATACCACACAAGTTATTACACATATATCCTTACTGTATTTGGACTTCCTTCAGCACCTCTGATAATCCTTATTTCTCCTGCAATTCCTAACCTAATATTGCCTTTACCTTTTCTAACAAATCATTTCTCCCTTTCCATTTTTACAATATTTCTTAAATTACTCCTCACAGAACTTCTTGTAATCCTACAAACGTAATCTGATCGTTGCAAATACTTTTCAAATACTCTATAAATTTAGTCCAGTCTTCGGTAAACCTCTGGTCCTGGCAGTCTCGAATCCTTCCTGTTAAATACAAATTTGCAAATACAAATTTATGAGCGGAAAAATAGGATAAAAATATCACAGGAAGCTGCCTGGCACCGAGTCAGACCATCTAGCTCACTATTCTCAGTTAATATTTAATCTTTCAAGCATATAGCATGTCTTGCAGCAAAGCAGACCCCTCATTTATAACTTTAGTTTTAACTGATTTTTAATCAATTTGTTTTAAAGTAATCTTTGCTATGTTGTGGAGAGCAGAGCTCGAGAGAATGCAGAGTTCATCTGTTGCCTGTTTTAAAGAATTTTATGGAGCAGGATGTTTCAGTGTTTTGGAGACAGCACATAAATCTCAAAGAACATCGAATCAGATATCATTAGGGAGCCATTTTCCTCTCCTTTACTTCCTCGACTTTGCAAGAGGGGGGTTAGTGTTTTCCATCAAAATTTCCAGAACTCAGCTGAATACCCTGTTCAGGGCTGTATTTAGGTTTGATGAGGCCCTAAGCTACTGAAGGTAATGGGGCCCTTTATATATCCAGCTGTCCTTTGTCAACAACAAATTGTCGCTGTTTATTCGTTTTGAATATATGCTATATAGTAATTTATGGACCTCATAGGTCCATACACAACAGAAAACACCGTTGCTGTATGTAGGTTTTATATTATTTGTTTTTTATATTATATTTTGGGGACGTGGGTGGCACTATGGGTTAAACCACAGAGCCTAGGACTTGCCGATCAGAAGGTCAGCGGTTCGAATCCCCGCAACGGGGTGAGCTCCCGTTGCTTGGTCCCTGCTCCTGCCAACCTAGCAGTTCAAAAGCACGTCAACGTGCAAGTAGATGAATAGGTACCGCTCCGGTGGGATGGTAAACAGCGTTTCCGTGCGCTGCTCTGGTTCGCCAGAAGCGGCTTAGTCATGCTGGCCACATGACCCAGGGGCTGGACGTCGGCTCCCTCGGCCAATAAAGTGAGATGAGCGCCGCAACCCTAGAGTCGGCCACAACTGGACCTAACGGTCAAGGGTCCCTTTACCTTTATCTTATATTTTGGAAATGTACACCCAGTTTTTTCCCCTTTAAATTTTTTTGGGGCCCACAAGAGAGTGGCGCCCTAAGCTACATCTTGTTTGGCTTATACGTAAATCCTGCACTGACCCTATTAGAAGTTTTTTAAATAAATAAATAACTACACATTAAGGCTGAGAAATCCATTCTCACGATGGTGCTTATTGAAGTGCAGACACGACGGGCCTACCTCAATTCAACTGCAGTCTGAGAATGTACTCTAAAGCAGAAATCTATACAGTGGTACCTTTGGTTACGAACTTAATTAGTTCCAGAGGTCCATTCTTATCCTGAAACCGTTCTTAACCTGAGGTACCACTTTAGCTAATGGGGCCTCCTGCTGCCACTGTGTGATTTCTGTTCTCATCCTGAGGTAAAGTTCTTAACCCGAGGTACTATTTCTGGGTTAGCGGAGTCTGTAACCTGAAGTGTTTGTAACCCGAGGTACCACTGTATTGGATTATTATGAGGCAGGAAATGCAGTTGGGTGAGGGAAGGAATCTACAAGTCAAAGGCAGAAAGAAGCAATAAATCATAAATAATTATGTCAGGGTTAAAGCACAAGGTTTTCTCTACTCACCAGCCAATGCGATTATAGTAATGACCAAAGCTGTGATGACGGCAACAACTGCTAATGTATATTTTTTGTCTTTAATGCACTTTGGGATGAAAACTGAAAAACAGAAGGGAAAGGGTCTGAGGCAGTGTTTCTCAACCTGTGGGTCCCCAGATGTTGTTGGACTACAACTCCCATCATCCCTGAGCGCTGGCCTTGCTGGCTAGGGATGATGGGAGTTGTAGTTCAACAACATTTGGGGACCCAAGTGAATGATGGTCACAAAAGCAAACAAATCAGTCTGTTTGTTGCTACAGTTTTGCGAGAATTTGACATTCAAGACAAGGCACTGCAAATTCATTCCAAACCACGACTTTAGGGTATGCCTGCCTTAGCTGCCTGCTTTCCATGAGATGTATTCTAAGACAGTCATCCCAAAACATCATGTGCTCTGGTGGTTGTTGGACTCCAAATTCCATCATACCTAACCACATGGCCAAAGGTCAGGGATGATGGGATTTGTAGTCCAAGAACATTACTGTCCTAGAGCATTGGACTACAAATGAGATTGTTTTTAAAAAAGAGTAAAGTATAAGTATTTGATGGATGCACTGAGATACAACAAAATCCCGTAACGTTGGGAATACCCAGAGGGAGTATCTTTTATGTATAAAGGGAGAAAACAAAGGTGTCAGGATCCACAGAAGCAGATAAATTCTGGAGAAAATATGGGAAAGAGCTAGCAGGAGAAAGGGCATTTGGACTGGAACAGTACAGGAAGAGGTAGACTCAACAGAGGTCAAAGTGAAAGAAAAATAAATAAAAACAAGATGGCATTAAAAATCTTAACTTGGAATGTAAATTGACTTAATAACAAACAAAATGAAGTAAAATTGAGCATGTAGCGAAGAAGTTACATTTGGACGTAATCTGCTTCTAAGAAACGCATATTGCTAAGAAACATAGAAGGATTTTGATTCATAAAAGGCTGGGGAAGGACTCTGTAACCTCTGACGTAAGAAGAAGGGAAAAAGAGTTGTAATGTATATAAAGCAGAGTTGGACTCCAAGTAACTATTTAAAGACAAAAAAGGAAGAATACGTAAAGCAGATAACACCACAGGGAGAAAAAATATTTTTAATTGGCGTATATGCGCCAAATGAGAAAAAAAACCCAGATTTTTATAGGAGACTAGTTAATTGGGATATGCTGAAAAAGAAACAAACGGCAAATTTATGGAACCACTGAAAGAGAGAGAGGGAAATTGAAGTTTGATATGTGAGAATTGTTTGGTTTTTAAAAATGTTTATTTGTTATAAATGAAAATATAAACAAACAAATGTTAATGCATTAAAGGAGCACACAAGGTCATCTTTATTTGGGTAGTTTTTCCTCTCAGGCCTGTCCCTAGGGGGAGAAATCAAGAGCGGGGCATGTGATTATGGAGGCTCAGGCAATCTATCTTCCTCCCTCCCCCTTCGCTTTCCTCTGTGGAGAAAGAGGTGATTCCCAGAAGAGGATTTCCCAAAAGATGGAAGACTGAAACAGGTCACATGCATACCATTCATTTAAAACACACGGGTTCCCCTAAATAATCCTGGGAACTGTAGCATGCTGAGAATTGCAGCTGTACGAGAGGATAAAGTACAGTTTCCAGGATTCTTTGGGGAAAGGCATGCAATTTTAAAATGCTTTAAATACCAGGGATGGTGGTGGAATTCACCCAACAAGTTCTGTCAGCAGAAGCCCTGCGCGAGGAAGAAGCAACATCGGTGTCAGAAGAGAAGCTCTGCAGCTCCAACCCAACCCAATACACCACTAATGAAGTCTCCCTGTTCTTTCTTTGTGCTACTTCTTAGCAATGGTGAGTTGTCACTCCCCACATTTCTCTTTGACTGCCAGACCACAGTTCCATCTAAGCTGGTATAGTTTCTGCAAACTGGCAGGGACTCTCCCGCATGTCAAGCAAGAGGACTTTCCCTCAGCCCCATGCTGAAGAAATCAGGCCAGGCCTCTTCAGAGGAAAAGCACAGCATATATACAATCAGAAAACACATCTACCAGCATTCCCTGCTTCCCTTGCAGCAGGTATCTCAGGAGTCATCAGTTCACTGTTGACAGTGGCTCTATCTGTAAAAGTAAGCATAAGTCATCAAGAACCAGTGTTATCTTCTCATCTGTGGCACGACATATGAAACCCCCCTCACCTTTTGTAATTGAATTAGGACAAAACTCCAGGTGCCAGCTGGGATGGAAGCATTTCTAGAATAGGACCAAAATTCAGTATACTGTGGTAGGTTTGGGGCCAGTTCAGAAAATGACCTGGTGCCTAAGAACAGCAAAGACTCCCAGATTTTATGACTTGACTCAGGGATTTTACTACCTGTGTTGAGAAGTTTCAGGAGGTCTGAGTGGGTCTCAGATGGTCATAGGTTCTTGGGAAATGGCTCAATTAAGTTCTCAAAGCAATCTTGGGGAGTTTCTATACAATATACAGTCGTACCTTGGAAGTTGAACGGAATCTGTTCCGGAAGTCCGTTCGACTTCCAAAATATTCGGAAACCAAAGCACGGCTTCTGATTGGCTGCAGGAGCTCCCTGAAGCCAATCAGAAGCCACGCCGGATATTCGGCTTCCGAAAATTGTTCAAAAACTTGAACACTCACTTCCGGTTTTTGATCGTTCGGGAGCTGAAATGTACGCGTTCCAAGGCATTCGGCAACCAAGGTATGACTGTAAATAAATTGTAACAGAGAGATACTGGGGCATCAAATGTATCTGAAAGGAAGTATCTTTTTCACCACACCCAGAATTAATCCTCTCTCCGATAAAACATTCTGGGATAGAAAGAGTTTCATCCCTTGGGTCAGTGAGAGAGGTTTGCCCTCAAGATTTTGCCCTGCCACCTCTAGTTCTCCACTGTGTGAAACAAACAAGATTATTATGCCTCACCTGTGATATCTTCTGCCATCTTGGGATCTTTCCATGCTGAGTACAGCAGCTCTCAACCTTCAGGGAAGACAAAGAGGTCCCTGTTACCAGCAGTGTTAATCAATCAACTTGGGTTTTGGTTTTTTTAACCAAACATATTTATTGAAAGCTAAAAAGTACATAATTATATGTGCACTAAACATGGGATGCGGGTGGTGCTGTGGTGTAAACCACTGAGCCTAGGGCTTGCCAGTTGGAAGGTTGGCGGTTCGAATCCCCCACGACGGGGTGAGCTCCCGTTGCTTGGTCCCTGCTCCTGCCAATTTAGCAGTTTGAAAACACATCAAAGTGCAAGTAGCTCAATAGGTACCGATCTGGCATGAAGGTAAACGGCATTTCCGTGTGCTGCTCTGGTTTCACCAGAAGCGACTTAGTCATGCTGGCCACATGACCTGGAAAAACTGACTGTGGACAAACATCAGCTCCCTCAGCCAGTAAAGTGAGATGAGCACCACAACCCCAGAGTCGTTTGCGACTGGACTTAACTGTCAGGGGTCCTTTATCTTTTTAAACATGGTGATAGGTAAATAAAAGAGAGAAAAAGAAAAAGAGAAACAGAACCCGTGTAGAAGGGAAAGTAAAGGGGGAAGAGGGGGACGACCCAAAACTGTATACTTTACAAAGTTGGTATTGTACTTCAGATCTTAACCTATTACAGTATTTGTAAGAATGGATTCCAAATATCATTGAATTTGTCCATGGCAAGTCTGCATTTATATGAAAGATGTTTACATGTTGCAAGTTTGTATAAGTCTTCAATCGTAGAAGGGAGCTGCATTTTTATTTTTCCAATTCATCAGTATCAGACTTTTTGCTGTGCTAAGGGCACTGAGAGTCCACTCGTATTGTCCTTTTGTAAGGTACCATGCGCTGGGCATATAATTCAAAAGGATATTTTGCTCTGTAAATGTAAGGTGGTTCCATACAGTTCTGCTGATCGTTTCAGTTACCTTCTACCAAAATCTTGCAATATAGGACAATGAAAAAAAAAGTGTTTTAGAGAAGCATTATCCCTATTGCATCCCCAACAGTTAGATACCTTAGATGGCCCTTTTTTAAACAAACGTAATGGGGTCCAGTATATTCTAAATATTATTTTTTGTTTTATGAGCCTCAATTTAAGGTCCAGAGACACCCTTGTTGTTTAGGCACTTGTTGTTAAAGTGACTTTAGAGACTTAAGGTGAATGAAGTTATTTAACTAGACTCCTCAGGCAAATCCTGTATTTCGAATAACCTCCCTCATGTTTCCAGTGTTGCAACACAGCTTTTTAAGATATGCTGCCATTTTCAGCATCCTGGCACAACCCACCTGCCAGTTTGGGTTTCTCTTAGTTTCTCACTTTTCTACTCTTCAGTTCTCCATGTCAGTTTGTGATTAAAAAAAAAAAGTCTGCATGAAAAGTACCTGTATTTTATTGCTGATTTCTCCTAATATATGACAAAATATGCAATGTTGCCTAATGTGCATTTTTGCTAAGCAATTTTCCCTAGTATAAAACATTATAAGTTATATTCATTAATATATGCATTTTTATGCACACTTTACCATATATATATATATATATATATATATACACATGCATACACATTTCTGTATACATTACTCAACTGGACTGCAAAATTCAAAAATGTGCACATTTTGAAAGACGGCTTTTGCTTCAGTTCTTGCATTATTACTTCAGAAAGTTGCTAGGTTTACCTTTAAACGTGAATGGAGTCAAGTTTCTCCCCCATCCCTGCATGCCACTGATAATGCCAAGGTTGCAAGTTCGATTCCCGTATGGGATGGCTCCATATTCCTGCATCGCAGGGGGTTGGACTAGATGACCCTCAGGATCCCTTCCAACTCTACATGGTTAAAAATGTCTTGGACATGTTCTTGCAAAGAGGACAGCTCCTGGACCAAGGCCTGCATTTCTGCAGGTAGAAAAGAGAAGGAAAAAGAGGAGGACAAAAAGAGAGAGGGAAGGGGGTGCTTGCCCCAACAGATGACCACTGACAGAATGTGGCCACAGAGATAGATTTGAAAAGTTGTCAATCCTTGCCTTTGACTGTAGAAGACTGTACGTTCCCTTTGGTCCTTGCACTCCAGTTCTGCAGGATCTGACTGGCAGCAGCTCACCAAGGTATCTCACGAAGGTCTTTCCCAGCACCGCCATAAGTCTTTTTAACTGGAGACGCCATGGTTTGAACCAGGTTCATCGTGCATACAAAAGCTACAACGAAAGAACAAAATGAAAACGCTGAAAACGGTCTTGAAAACACCGAAGAACAATTGAAAGCATCTAAAAACATTTAACATATACTTCCCACCCTCTTTGGAAATAGGTTGGAAAGGAATAAATCAATCATTTTGTATGTCTAGAATCCAAAATGGTTGAGCAGAGGGGGAGGGGAGGGTTCAAAAACACTCCCTAAATCAGGCATAGGCAAACTCAGCCCTCCAGATGTTTTTGGAACTACAGTTCCCATCATCCCTGACCACTGGTCCTGTTAGCTAGGGATCATGGGAGTTGTAGTCCCAAAACTTCTGAAGGGCCAAGTTTGCCTATGCCTGCCCTACATGAAAAAGTTACTGGTGGGGGGGAGTGAAAGGCCCTGAGATGTGGGCAGAAATCCTTGCATGCTTACAAGTTTTTATTGTTTTCTTAAGGCTCTCGGCCATTGTGCATGAAGAAATATCGTTTCTAGAATACTTTCCATTCCATTCCCTCCTCCACTTTTCTTTCTGGCGCTGAAGTCATTATGTTTTCTCTGTTGAGTAAACAGTCTCCTTTTGTGTGGTCACAGAAAACAATATGTTGGCAATAATAAAACTGAAGTATCTTCTCCAAAGGCTTTTGTGGTGGCAGCAGCTGTTGAGTGTAGGTCTAGGAGTTGGCTCCTAGGCCCACATGTAATAAATACATTCCAACTCCCTCCAGGCTGTCAGTATGTTGAAGGACGGGTTCAAGTTAGACTTGAGCACTTAAAAGTGAATTAAAGCCTTCTGTCAGGCTATCAGAACAAATCCACTTTTTAAAAATGGACTTTTTGCAGTTAGGAAAGTGACAGTGAACTGAACTAAAACATATACGGTGGACAAAGTGTGGGAAGACAATTAAACACTCCACAATCAAATCAGGAGAAAGGCACGAGGAATCCTTCCGCCGGTGTAATCACCCAATGAGCAAATCAGAACAAATAGTCAGTAAAGAACCAGATGTAATCTAACTACCTCTTGAAGTTCTGTGGAAGCAGGTCAGGATGAATGCTCATTAAACAGGTTGTTTGGGGGAACCCTCAACGATTGATTCCTGCAACCCTTGGTAAAGGTAAAGGGACCCCTGACCATTAGGTCCAGTCGTGACTGACTCTGGGGTTGTGGCACTCATCTCGCTTTACTGGTCAAGGGAGCCGGCGTACACCTTCCGGGTCATGTGGCCAGCATGGCTAAGCCGCTTCTGACGAACCAGAGCAGCGCACGGAAATGCCGTTTACCTTCCCACTGGAGCGGTACCTATTTATCTACTTGCACTTGACGGGCTTTCGAACTGCTAGGCTGGCAGGAGCAGGAACCGAGCAACAGGAGCTCACCCCGTCGTGGGGATTCGAACCGCTGACCTTCTGATCGGCAAGTCATAGGCTCTGTGGCTTAGCCCACAGCGCCACCCGCGTCCCTTGCAACCCTTGGTAGTCTATACTATATTTGCCCCTGTCCCTGCACAGAATCCATGTTTAGGCTGTCAGATTTTATTTTCCTAAAGGGAATCTCTAGCCTTCATGGGTGTGGAGAAAATCCCACAGATGTGATTGCGCCCTCAATGCTTAAGATCAAAAGGCAAAGAGCTTTTCCAGAGTATGCGCTAGCAGTTTCTGGCAAAAGCAAATGTCCAGATCACATGGAATGCCTAAATGCAATTCTAAAAAAAAAAATAAATGAGCGGGGGCAGAGAGCAGCTATTGCCAGTTGCCACCAGCCTTGGGCAGCTGAGCAGCACCCAGTACCACCACCACCACCCCCCCCCCCGTCATCCAGGAAAGGGCAGGGGACAGTTATTGCTCCTGCCTGCCATGGCTGCCAATTGCAGGCAGGACAGAGGCAATGGGACTCCCAGAGCTGGTAGGGACAGCTGCAGAACAGGTAAACATTGACCCTCGCTTCTTGCTCTCTCAGCAAGGTGAGGAGAGCCACCAGATCATCCCTGGAGGAAGCCTTAATCCCCACCCACACCCACCCCACACATAGATTTGCAGCAGTGAGCCTTGTTGTGGGGTGGGGGTGGGGATTAATACTTTTGGGTAGGAATATCATTTTGTTTTAATGTTTAGATACAATATTATACTGCATCACTGATACTGTATGGAATGTTAACGTTTAATGTATTTTTTCTCATTTTGTTTTTTCTACATGGTTTAATGTATACATGTAGATGTTCTTTGATGTGAGTTGCTTACAGAGCTTTTAGGGAACAAGAGACTAATAAGGTGTCTAGCTAATAATAAATCATGGTCTCTAGAAAGGAAACCAGAAGACATATAAACACCCCACAACCACATGCTTGTTGAATGCTTGCTGTCACAAAGCCCGCCCACCAACAAATCAGAGCACACGGGTGAGCTTTGTGCCAGTAAAACAGGATGAAAGCTCAAGAAATAGGTTGTCCGGAAGAGCAAGCAGATTCTACAGAATCTACAGGTTCTGGATTCCATCCGATCCCTTACTTTCCCCCTTCCTGCGCAGCCCCCTTCATCTGACACGCCCCTTTTCTTTGTCTCCAGCTCCCTGTACGTCAGGGCGCGCCTCAGACGTCTGCTGAATAGTGATATACGATCCCCCAAAGAAGGGATTCTGAGGCTAGCGATCTCAGGCGACAGACACGACCGAGCGAGGAGGACTGGAGGGAAAGTGCCAGCAGCAGCTTACCCCGGAGGAATCTCTTTTGAGTGCACCTCGCCTGAGCGCCGAAGGGTGAGAGGCAGGACCTTGTGATGAGTCACCTAAGTTCAGTGGCCCTCCAGGGATCCAGCTGCCATGTTCGATCCGTTAACAGCAAACTGCGACACTGAGAAGCGTCATGGCAAAAACACTTACCATGACGAAGCAGGAGGCAGAAAATGATCGAGCCCACGTGACGCTTCTCCAGCGCCCGGAGCAAAACAGCAGGAAAACAAGCAGCAGATACGGCAATAGGAGGCAACTTCAATTTCCTTTGCTCCTCCCCGGGATGGGAGCAGCCCGCCCCCTCCAGGTGTTTGGGACTAACAGGCCAGTCCTTCTCCAAAGAGAGCCGGTTCTCATGCTTATTTGCTAAAACCAACTAATCAAGGCAAGGCAAGGCATTTGGGAAGCTCCTATTCCACGCCTAGCTTTCCTCCAGTTTCCACGCCTACTTAAATAGCCTTTTTTTGTTCTGAGGAAAGGAGCTGAAACGCGCAAAAGCTCATGTCTGCAAAAATGCCTTGTTGATTTTTGACTCCCAGAAATGCTTCGAATTCTTTGCATCTGTGGTCAGCGATTCCACTTTGTGGGAAGGCGTTGCTATTTCCTTTTTGCTATCCTTTATTATATACTTTTATTTTGCTTTAAACAAATACATATAAATATATTTATATGTATTTGCTATCCTTTTTGTCTATTGAGATCGGTTGCATCCGTGGCTCAGAAATGAGTGAAGCGCGTGCAGAAACCAGGTGCTTTTTTTTTCTTTTAAAAAAATGTTTAGGGGTACTGTCATTTTCCTACTCATATTGAAATACTGCCCCTCAATGAGGCCAAACTTAGATCCACAAAATGTTTAGGGGTATGCTTGCCCCTGCGTCCCCCCAGAAAAAAAGCACTGCAGAAACCCATCAGCTCATATGGCTTCAAAGGAGTTTAGACAAACTTATATGGCTGTAATTGCTACTGGACCATTTTCATGTTTTTATTTATTTATTTCGACTGCGTCAGACGAACATGGCTGCCTACCTGAATCTTATATGGCTGTGTTCAGTTTCCACTGCAGCCTCTGAATGCCAGTTTCTGAACACCAGTTTCTGGAAATCACAAGGCTTGCCAGAGGCATCTAGTTGGCCACTGTGAGAACAGGATGCTGGACTAGATGAGCTATTATTGGACTGATCCAGCGGGACTTAAAAAAAAAATCTTAGGAAAGATTTAAGGAAGAGAGGGGCGTTCTTTTGTCCTTCTCTAAAGCTGTGTTTATCTTATCTTGAGGCTGCAGATTCAAAGCAGGAAACGCATTGAATTTCCTGACCACCTTCCCCCCCTTCCTTCCCCCCTGGACTGCAAGAAGATCATTCTCCATTCTTACGGAAATCAGCCCTGAGTGCTCACTGGAAGGACAGATCGTGAAGCTGAAGCTCCAATACTTTGGCCACCTCATGAGAAGAGAAGATTCCCTGGAAAAGACCCTGATGCTGGGAAAGATTGAGGGCACAAGGAGAAGGGGACGACAAAGGACGAGATGGTTGGACAGTGTTCTCAAAGCTACCAGCATGAGTTTGATCAAACTGCGGGAGGCAGTGGAAGACAGGAGTGCCTGGCGTGCTCTGGTCCATGGGGTAACGAAGAGTCGGACATGACTAAATGACTAAACAACAACAATAATATATTAAAGGGGCAAGATTCTCACCTGGAAGAACCCTTGTCTTGTGTTCCATGCATCCGATTCTCACAGTGCAGGCCAATGGGCAGCCAGTAAGCAGCCACTCTCCCCACTTCTGATTCTCAACAAATGACATTCAGAGGCATACTGCCTCTGGCAGCAGAACGAGACTAAACCCATCATGGGCAGTAGCCATTGGTAGCTGTCTCCTCCATGAATTTGTCTAATCCTCTTTTAAAGCTGTTATGTACTGAGTTGAATAGGATCCAAACTGCAGCAGTCTGATTGGTCCTAGAACAATAGGATCCAAATTGCAGCAGTCTGATTGGTCCTAGAACAATAGGATTCAGAATGCAGCAATCTGATTGGTCCTAGAACAATGCAGCAGTATGATTGGTTGGCAGGAACCACCCAATCATGCTCCAGATAGAAGTGAATCCACAACCTGATTGACTTACAGTAGAAATCCAGAATTAGCCAATCATGTGCAGCCCATTGTGTAAATAATGTATATAAAGCAGATACTTTGAGGGGACTTGCATTCATTCCTCCTCACCACTATGAGCATGAAATCACTTTGCGACTCTGAGTATATTTCAAAAGCCATCCCAGTTGGTGGTCTTCGCTGCATCCTCTGGGAGTGAGTGCCACAGCTTCCCTATGCACTGCTTGAAGAAGTATTTCCTTTTTTCTTCCCTGAATCTCCAAACATTTGTCTTCCTTGGGTTGCTCCAATTTCTAGCCTTATGAGTGAGCGGGGCGGGGGGGACAACACCTTTCTCTGGGCAGTGTTTTCACATAGTTCATTTTCTTAGTCACCTCTCTCATGTTTTCGCCTTAACTTTGTTTCCCAAACTAAAAAAGCTCCAAACATCATAACTTCTCCTCAGAAAAGGAACTTGGCTTCAGCCCCTTGATCATTTTTTGTTCCTGTCTCTGAACGTTTCCATCTCCACAATATCCTTTGTGAGATGGGGCAAGCAGAACTGGGCAGTATTCCAAGTGTGGCCACACCAAAGAGTTGAATAAAGGAGTTATGATATGGGCAATTTTATTTTCAATTCCTGTCCTAATGATCCCCCCCAGCTGTTGCACACTGGGTCCACATTTGCACGGAATTGCCCACTGCAAGCCCAAGGTCTCATTCCTGGTGAGTCACCACCAGACCCCATTCATGTATATGTGAAAAAGGGATATATATATATATATATTGTGCCTACATGCATTGCTTATACTCTTGCTCACATACAATTGCATTCGCCATTTTACCGCCTGTTTCATTCACCCAGTTTAGATATGCCCTTCTGGAGTGCCCAGCAATCCCCTTTTCCTTCTCACCACCCTATGAGACAGATGGATGCCAGCAACATCTTCCAACAACAGCAGCAATAATGAGCAAGCAAGCATGTCTATCTCAACCACTGCTCACCCCCAATTCTAGATCATGTATGAACAAGTTAAAAAGCACAGGCTCCAACACTAAACATCAGAAAAAAGCTTTCTGACAGTAAGAGGTGTTCATCAGTAGAACGGTGTCCCTTGGAAGGTGATGGTCTCTCCTTCCTTGGTGGTTTTTAAGCAGAGGTAGGATGGCCGTCTGTCAGGGATGCTTTAGTTGAGATTTCTGCAATGCAGGGGGTTGGGCTAGATGACCCTTAGGGTCCCTTCCAACTCCACAATTCTATGATTCTATTATTCTATACTGATCCTTGGGGGATTTGTCTTCCACCAGCTCATATCCAGCATGACTGGGTAATAATACTAATTTGTTGTTTAGTCATGTCCGACTCTTCGTGACCCCATGGACCAGAGCACGCCAGGCACTCCTGTCTTCCACTGCCTCCCGCAGTTTGATCAAACTCATGTTGGTAGCTTCGAGAACACTGTCCAACCATCTCGTCCTCTGTCGTCCCCTTCTCCTTGTGCCCTCCATATTTCCCAGCATCAGGGTCTTTTCCAGGGAGTCTTCTCTTCTCATGAGGTGGCCAAAGTATTGGAGCTTCAGCTTCAGGATCTGTCCTTCCAGCCCAGAGATGGAAAGAAGACAGAGTCCCTACCAGAGAGGAACGGCAAACCAAGTTGTTGGACTATGTGGAAATGGCAAAGCAGACTGGAAAACTCAGGAACCAAGAGGACAAAAGCTTTATAAAAGAATGGGAATTTTTTTTTAGTTATTTAGGAGACCACAGTAAGCAGATGGAAATACTGGCAGGATTTTGATTCCACTTGTGTTGTAACAATTACCATGGACAATATGGACTGATATAAAAGTTATAGTTTGGAAGTATATGCAGTTGTAAAGGTTCAAAATGGAACCCCATGGAGGGGGGGGGAGTCGCGAGATTCAGAGGAATCTCTGCATATGGATATATATTCGGATTATTATAATTTTGTATTTGTAAAATAAATAAAAAATATTTCAAAATAATAAATAAAATACTAATAGTGTGGCAGGGGGCCCAACCTATATACACCATTCCAAAGAAGGAAAGTCATTGTGGTGGAAAACTCCTTCCCTGACCAACACCTACATTTCAAGAGAGCCCCTGCATAGGCAGATGTAGGATGTGGCGCTGTGTCTGAACCACTGAGCCTCTTGGGTTAGCCAATCAGAAGGTTGGCGGTTCGAATCCCCCAATGGAGTGAGCTCCCGTTGCTCGGTCCCAGCTCCTGCCAACCCAGCAGTTCGAAATCATGCCAGTGCAAGCAGATAAATAGGTACCACTTTGGCGGGAAGGTAAATGGCATTTCCGTGTGCTCTGGTTTCTGGCATGGTGTCACGTTGCACCAGAAGCTGTTTAGTCCTGCTGGCCACAAGACCTAGAAAAGCTGTCTATGGACAAACACCATCTCCCTCGGCCTGGAAGCAAGATGAGCGCCACAACCCAATAGTCGCCTTTGACTGGACTTAACCGTCCAGGGGTCCTTTACCTTTTACCTTTACTCCTCCCCACTCAGAGAATCATAGAATTGTAGAGCTGGAAGGTACCCCAAGGATCTAGACACCATGCTCTAACCAACTGAGCTATCCAGCCTCATTACTGGAAGCCTCAGTCACATCTCTATATGGTTTAGCTATAATCCATAACTGGGGCCTGTTTTAGGCATCTTTCCAAAAGTCAAACTCCATTCTAAAAGCTGAACAATACAAACTGAGCAACTCACAATAATGTTTTTTTTTTTAAAGAAGAACCTGCCCTAACCACCTAATAAGGCTGCGAATGTGTGACTGGTATTTTGGTTGAAGAGAAGAGCTGCTCCGGAAAGAGATCTTTGGCCATCAACTCAGGCTATAGCAGCAAACCTCCAGTGCTCCTTCGACAGCCCTGCAGCCCTGAGAGGCTTCTCTGCAGCCTTTGCTTGCCAATGGAGGGGGAAGATGGTTATACTGCTTTGAACTTCCAGTCTAGGAGGGCTGCATCAGGAACTGCCGCTGGGGCTCAGAAACAAGGTACTCCGTTCAGACCCCTTCGTATCTTCCAGTTTTTGTCTGATTCCACTGTAATGTATCAGTTGACAGACGGACATGATTTACCTTTTCCTTTAGATTTATCCTATTTGTAGAAAATTCGTTTGTACCCTTATAAGCAGTATTTTTGTTTGAATAACGAGACGGAAATACAGAAGGGTGCATGGCACCTAGGGATGGGGAAGAATTTCCATTTTGTTTGCATTTTCATGAGAAACTACCCAAATTGCACTATTCAAAACAAAACAAAACTGTCTTTCAAAATTCGCACTTGTGCTTGAATTTTGCAATGCAGTTCCTCAGCCACAAAATATGCACAAATATGCATATACTGGTGTCTATAAAAGTGCAGACACTCATTTAAATAATATGCAAAAATGTGGGAGAAATCTGAAGTAAATGCGGATGAATTTTCATTAAAAATAAATAAATGGTTGGAAGCAACCCACAAAGTTAAAGCTGACTTTTTAAATGATCAGTGCCGCACAAGTGTGAAGGGTCTCTGAATAAGTAAAGGGAGAGGGAATTGTCATTTGAAGTTCACATAAAAATGAAATCAAGATCTGGCTGCATGTTTTTAAACATGATGAGAGCAGAAATGTTTCAATATTCAATTTATTCCTTGTAAAGAAACCTGGAGTTATTTCTGATCATCAACAAGTGCATTTATGTACCCAGTAATACCTCTATGATTCTCAGCACAATTTCCTTCCATGTGGTATTTGTTGTTTTGTATCCCCCCCCCCCAAATAACAAAAAAATCAGAAACAGGACCAAGGATGTCATTTGTTCTTTTATAACAAGTTTGTTGTCTTGATTTCTTATATTACGGTGAGTTTTGCCATTTCTGTATGGTCCATTAATTTCTGTAGCCAGTCTTCTCTCTTCTGAACTTCTTTTCATTTGAGGGCAAATAACATTCTGGCAGCTGTAGTTGCAAACATAAATAAATTTCTATACTGTTTAGGTAGTTCTAATCCTATAATTCCCAAAAGAAAAGCTTCTGGGGTTTTTTTTACAAATCTGTTATCTTAAAGATTTTTAGAAAGGAATGGAAATGGTTCAGTGAATATTTACAAATAAATTGTAAACAGACATTATGACATGGGCAAGATTATTGTAAATCCCTGCAGTTGTTGTTGTTGTTGTTTTAAACATATATGAGATACATATGAGCATAAAAGAATAAGTGAAGATAATTCGGAGTATGCAGGAAATGATGAAAATACATGTAAAGAACCGCAGAAAAAGAGGGAAGGAAGCCGAGGTTTGATATGCTAGAATTATTGTTGAACTATTGTAACGTATATAAATGAAAATTATAAATAAGTTTTTTTTTTATAAGGATGCAGAATTGAGGACAATGCAAATAAAATTAGGTATGCTAGTTAGCTTGGAAAATAAGAAGTTATAATATGCTTTTATTCAAATTCAAAGTATGCATGTAGCATGAAGCGTGCGCATAGATGGGTCTTTGCTTGCTGCTGCTTCTGCAACATTTCACACTCCTTCCCCCAGCCTAGTGAAGAAAAAACGCTTCTGTAGATGCTGCACCCAGTGTCCTGGCCAAGGCACAGTTTAAAGGTGTGAGCCTGTTGCCTGACCACCCGCTCCACCCACATCCTTTTCCTATGCACCTACTGAGCCACGGAGGCGACTCATGGTGAAAACTACAGCGCCTGCCTGTCCTCTTCTCTGCTAACACCTGTTCCCCACTGGGCCTGCCCAACAAAGGTTGGTGACTCATTTGTTTCACTGCAACCCAGGACACGTTTTCAAATGCAATGGCCAAAGGTTTTGCTACAGAACTTCTTTCCACCTCAGGTCCACTTCCTGGTTAAAGAGAATGAGTCGTATTTTAGCATCTGGTGCTCCATTTCTTTTTGTCAGGTTAATGAGCAATATTGGTAGTCAACTAAATAATTGGACAGGCAGAGTAACTTCCATTTGGACCATGTCTGTCTTACCAGGAACATCTCATGCCTGTAGGAATGGATTTGCACTGGCTGCCCATTAGATATCAAGCCAGATTTTTAAGGTCTTCTTACTTATGTATAAAGCCCTAAACAGCTCTGGACCAGATTTCCTAAAAGAACAACTTCCCTTTCATTGGCAGGTAAGGGTATTAAAAGTACAAATGAAGCCCAATTAGTCTTGCCACAGCTTCCTGATTCTTAGCTTGTGGGAGGTGGGCTCCTTTCACCGATAGCACTAGCGATATGGAGGGCACTCCATGATGAAATACAAGCATATTCATCTCTATTGGCATTCTGCGGGCTTTTGAAGATGCCCCTGTTTACACAGATTTCTCAGCATAAATCTCATGTTTTAATTACTGCCATGTTTTAAAGGAATTTTTATGTCTTGATGCAATTGTTTTATTGTGCGTTTTAATGGCGATAATATCAAATGAAAGCTAAAAACATGTCAATTTACAAAATGAAAAAAGGAGGTGGTTTTATCAGGCAAATAGATTACAGTATTGGAATGAAATTTCCATAGCTATTGGCTGCAAGACTTCTGAAATTAGACCATTTAGGGAATGTATATAAATATTCCCAAGCTCACCAGCTGTCAGATACATCTGTAAATAGCCCTGATTTTTTCCAACCACTTTGGATGGTACACTTCCTATGAATATATAGCCCAGTTGGTTAGAACATGGTGCATATACTGCCTAGGTTGCAGGTTTGGTTCCTGTAAGCTAGAACTGCATAGATTGGACTCGATGCTCCTCAGGGTCCCTCCAGTGCTACAATTCTATGTTTCCTCTACACAAAAATCAATGTCACACATCCACTTTTTCCTCTAAATAAAAATAGCAAAGTATTTCAACCTGCTTCCTATTAGTGGATGAATGTTTTCTGAAGATTTTTAAAATTCAAACTAATACAAAACATCAGAAATAAAAGATGGTTCATTTCCTTCGCTCTATTTCTCTTCCCTCCTTTTGACAAAGCATGCTGCTGACAGCTGACACACACACAACAGACACCAGAAAGCTCCAGTATATATTCAATCAGGCCATATAGCAAGAGGAGCACAAAATCAATGACAGCGAGCTGAGCATAGTCAAGGGGTTACGAACAATGATGAGATTTTCAGGGTGCAAAGTTTATCAGTGCATTGGTATCAGAGACTGCTCATTTCTTTCTTTTTCTTTCTTTCTTTTGTATTTTTGTTTAGATTTTCCATAATACAATTTAATTTTAAAAAAGAGAAATAATACATAACAGAAAAGAAACATTAAATCATTATACAATATCCAAAAAAGAAAAGAAAAAACAAACAAAATAAAAGAAACCCACCACCCTGCTTAACTACCCTCCACCGCTACTTGTCTTCTCTAGAATCAATTTTACCTTTATCGTTGCACTCTGATTGTTTTTATTTTCTCTACATACATACATACATACATACATATGTCATTGATAATTTATTGTTTTGATGCAGTTACATTCTTAATTGAAGCATATTAGCATGTCTTTTTTTTCTAAAGGGAATTCATTAATGCATGAAACATTATTAAAAAAACACTTAAATATTACTATCTAAAATATATAACCTTTTGCTAGATTTGGACATGATTGACAAGGAAGTGAAAAAGACAATGATTAAATGGGTGCAAAATTCGGCCACACAATATATTTATAGCAATGGGAGAAACTTTGGCAGGAAGATATAAGGTTTACCGCCTGTAGTACAATAAAAGAAAATTTCATCAAAATGTTCTACAGGTGGTATTTAACCCCAAATTAGCAAAAATCTATCAACTGAAATCCAACCTTTGTTGGAAATGCAACAAGGAAGCTGGTACAACAATGCCTGTGTGGTGGAGTTGCACCCCGATTAAGTACTTCTGGGGAGAAATACATGAGGAGTTGAAAAAAATGATTAAAATCCCATTAACGAAAAAACCAGAGGCTTACCTACTGGGCCTTTTAGGAAAATAAATACTGAAATGGAAAAAAAGAATTTTCTTATATGCGACCACTGCAGCTAGGATAGTAATAGCATCTAAATGGAAAGCTAAAGAACTACCTACCGAGGAGGAATGGATTCCCAAATTAAATGAATATTTTAAATTGGCTAAATTAACAGCATCCATACGACAGCAGTCAGATCAAAAACTAAAAAACGAATGGCAATGCTTTGATGATTATATGTGTGCTGGTCCCGGGGGGTTACCATGTGGCATGGTCCGAGTCCAGTCCAAGGTCGAGGGTGTGGTATGGGGGCTGTCCGTCAAAGCTGTAGCTGGGTCCAAGGCAAGGAGTCAGGTGAGGTCAGGAACTCTGGCAGAAGAGCAGGATAGGGTAGGCAGGAACAGCTTACCAGCAATGTTGCTCCCGCAACCTGGGTCTGGGCTGGCTGGCTTTTATCTCCACTGAGGCATAGGGTGGCCCCGGTCCACAGGTGACTCGCCTCTCCTGGCCTGGAGGCAAGCACTCCTCCTGCGGGAACAGTTCCCTCTGCCTCTCTGCCCTGAGCCTCTGCAACTCAGGAGAGGCTGGAGGGTTACTGGACCCAGAGGCAACCTCAGCTTCCCCTGACAGGGCTGAGAGTGGAGCACCTGCAGGCAATGGGTCCTCAATCACCTCCAGAGACAGAGCAGATTCAGCTGGGGAATCCGGCACAAGTGAGGATCCGGCACAAGTGATTGCCCTTCAGGTTCAAGCCCCAGTCCCGGCTCAGCCGGTCCTGGAGGCGGGAACCTCTGTGCAGGCTGGGATTCCTCAGGTTCAGCCTCTGAATCCGATTCCCAGGCCATCACAATATGACAAAATATTGCTCCAACAGAGACTGCTGATTTCTTGCATGTGGAATGGGAGATCAGCTTTTCTCCTTATCGTGCCAGCTCCATCAAATCTCACTCTTATTTTTGTCTTTTGTGAACTTTTGTCTTTTGTGAACTTCTTCACAAGCCCTTCTAAATTACACAAGTTTAGCCTGGCAGATCTCCACATTCCTACACTACTTCCACACACCCCTTTAAATGCCTCCTGACAATTCAACGTTTTAGTGTACATTTCTCTGAATGTGCACATTTTTTGTTTGCAATTTTGCCTAGCACACTGTGTGTTTTTTTTGAGCCATCCCCTAATACACTGCATTTTGGTATGTTGGCAGTTTACTAAACATATACCATTTGCCTGTTGCCTCCTGAAGGGATTTTTTGTGTGTCAAAAAACAAAAAACAAAGCAAAACAAATCACCCAGCCTTCGCCCTGTGATGTTTGTTAGCCTGCAATTTGTTGTTGTTTAGTCATTTAGTCATGTCCGACTTTTTGTGACCCTGTGGACTAGAGCACGCCAGGCACTCCTGTCTTCCACTGCCTCCTGCAGTTTGGTCAAATTCATGCTGGTACAGTGGTGCCTCGCAAGACGAAATTAATTCGTTCCGCAAGTCTCTTCGTCTTGCGAGTTTTTCGTCTTGCGATGCACGGTTTCCTATAGGAATGCATTGAAAATCAATTAATGCGTTCCTAGGGAAACTGCCTTCCGACCAGGTCCGGGGACAGTCTGTCCCCGGACCTCTTCTGAAGGCTGGGGGGGGACGACAAGGGCTTTTCTTCCCACCCCCAGCATTTTAAAAAACCCCGGGACAGCGGAGGACTTCTCCGCTGTCCGGGCGATCTTAAAATGCTGGCGGGCGGCATTTTAAAATCACCCCGGGACAGCGGAGGACTTCTCCGCTGTCCGGGGCGATTTAAAAGCCCCTGGGAAGGCAGGCAGGGGGGACAAAGACTTTCGCCCCCCGCCCGCCTTCAGAAGGTGTTCCCGCCCCCCGCCCCGCTTCGGGACACGGGGAGATTTTAAAATGCTGGGGGTCGGCAGCGAACGCTTCGCTCCTGACCCCCAGCATTTTAAAATCTCCCCGGGACAGCAGAGACTTCTCTGCTGTCCCGGGGAGATTTTAAAATGCTGGGGGTCGGCAGCGAACGCTTCGCTCCCGCCCGCCAGCATTTTAAGATTGCCCGGGGCAGGCGGGGGGGAAGGCAGGCGGGGGGGAGCAAAGACTTTTGCCCCCCGCCGGCCTTCAGAAGAGGTCCTCTTCTGAAGGCCGGCTGTGGGCGAAAGTCTTTGCTCCCGACCGCCAGCATTTCCCTATGGGCTTTCGTCTTGCGATGCAAGCCCATAGGGAAATTCGTCTTGCGAAGCGCCTCCAAAACAGAAAACCCTTTCGTCTTGCGGGTTTTCCGTCTTGCGAGGCATTCGTCTTGCGGGGTACCACTGTAGCTTCGAGAACAATGAGTTACAGGAAATTCTATTCTAGGCACTGCTGACTCACATCATTCAAGTTTTCCCACTCCTCACAGATGCTTCTGGGCTTCCCTGTTGGTACCGGATCACCCTGTGGGCAGGTGGCTTTGTGATCATCATCCTGGGGGTGGCTGTGACAGTCTTGGGTGAGTATTATTTATTATTTCATTTATGAATTGCTGTCCATGTGGCATCCTGAAGTGGTTTACCATACAATAAAAGCATATACAGAATGATTGTCTAAATAAAAACAGTTAGCACATCTTCCATTAGCTCCAGCCCATTTGGTCTGGCCCGAGGAGAAGTAATGTCAGTTGAGGTGAGGTGAAAATGGGTATCTGAGGCCTGAATAATAAGCTGTTCTTCCCCGTTATGTTAATAATAGTTTGCTGGTGAATATCAGAAGAAGGGAGCTGGTGGCTGTGTTAGACCAAGTTGCTGCCCCAGATAAAGATTGTAACAGGAATAAAATGGCAGAAGTGTGTCACCATTGTCTTATCATATCCTTGTTCTTCTCTCATTCCTTGGCCTCTAAATTTTGAATTTGTCCCTTAACATTATGCCTACTCATTTAACTGACTTTCTTTGTTTTGCGGGGACAGCTTTGCAGTTGGAAGCTGAAAAGGGAAAAATTCTACTGAGCAATGGTGGATGCAATGCCTCAACAGACAAGTTTCGGGCTTCCCTAAGACACAACTTCTGCAATCAAAATCAGTATAGTTCCTCAGGTAGAATTGATATATTGTACTGCTGTCTCTTTCAAGCATAGCAATTGTATGTAAGATCTTGCTTTCAGTTCACATCTATGTTGCTTTGAGGCATAAAACCTTCTGTAAAGAAACTCATTTCATTAATTGAAATTCATTCATTTCATAGACTCATAGAATTGTAGAGTTGAAAGGGACCCCAAGGGTCATCTAGTCCAACCCCCTGCAATGCAGGAATCTCAGCTAAAGCATCCCTGACAAGATGGCCGTCCAGCTTCTGCTTAAAAACCTCCAGGGAAGGAGAGTCCACAACCTCCCTCGGGAGACCGTTCCACTGTCAAACAGCTTCTAATGTCAGAACGTTTTTCCTGATAATTAGAGTCTCTTTCCTTGTAACTTTAATCCATTGTTTCAGGTCCAACCCTACTGAGCAGGAAAAAACAGACTTGCTCCATCTCCCGTTTGGCAGCACACATTCCAGCTTGTCAAAATCCTTCTCAAATTGTGGCACCTGGAACTGGACATGGTACTCCAGGTGGTGTTCTCATAGTTTGGTGGCAGAGCACCGATCTTGGATGCAGAAAGTCCCAGATTCCATACCTGGTGTCTCAAACTGCTGCTGGTCAGTGTAGACAAATTTGAGCTACATGAACCCCATGGTCTCCCTAAGAATAAGGCCACTCCCTATAGTCCTGAATTATCAAGAATCAGTGGTTTCATTCTAGAGCTAACGTCACACTCAACTCCGGCCATTGCCTTTCTCACTAAGAGCCAGGTGAGGGAAGGGAGATCCACACATTTGCCTTTTGGCACAAATCCACTTCCTTTGTTATACCAAGAACAGCATTTAAGGCTTTTAACTCACCTGGTTGGTTAATATGGAATCCTCCATTAGGGTTTAACCTTTTCTGGATCCAGGACCCCAGGAATTAGAAGGGACTCAGGTATAATGGAGACTGACCGCCCCCCCCCAAAAAACCCCCACCTCACCACAGTATTGTCAACACGGAACTACCATGAGACAGACTGTGGCGACCAACTTGGACATGTAAGGCTGCAATTTGTCTTGTAAACTCCATCTCCATCTTTGTCCTCTAGAGGGCTCCAGTTTCCTCTCTCTGAACTCATTCAGATGCAAAAACTAGGCGAGTAAAAAACTTGCATTTGCGATGGCATGATGTGAGAGATCTGTACTTTGATCTCTGTATCTTTTTATATTCAAAAGGATTTTGAGTGTGCAGGGAGGACTGAATTGGATCATGGCTATATAAGAAGCTTTAAAGGGGCCAATCTGAATCAAGCTGCACGCCTGTTTCTCATAAAAATTATCTCCCCACCTGACAGCTATTGTATCGCCTCCCCCCATTCTCCCCTAAAAAACCCCTTCTGGCTCAAACAGAGGGCATGTTTTTGGGTGAGAAGCCAGCCCTGAGACCTGGTGGAAATGGAGAGTGTAATCCGGATCAGGGCTCTTCCTTCAAAAGAACTGTGGCAAATGTATGTACATTAAAAAAGGGGGGGAGTGAATAACATAAAAAGTTGTTGGACCCCAACTTTGAGGAATTTCAAAGAATGCCCTGCAAACCGTCAATTTACTGGACAACTTCACTCAGCCTAGAGACACTGGGTCTTTACCATTGCAGAGCAGTTATGTTTTTCACAATCAAAATGGAGGCCCAGTCATAATCATTAAGTATCTTTCCTTCCACAGATAATTCCCCTTGCAAAGTGTGCCCATTGCAATGGCAGCTCCACAGGGACAAGTGCTACTGGCCATCAGAAAATATTAAAAGCTGGAATGAGAGCCAACATGACTGTTCAACAAGGGATTCTCAACTGCTGGTCATCCAAGACAAAAAGGAGATGGTAAGGGGACAATTGCATATTTCAGGCAATGCATTCCCATGAAGGTTAATTCTGAAGGAAGCCTGAGTCCAACTGAGCTTAACTCTAGCTTAGTAGCTCTGCAATGATATCATGGTTGGTGACTTGAGAAGCATGTGGAGTGCAGGGCCTTGTTTAGTGCTTCATCCCATTCCCACCCATGACCAGTTCATCAGTGTCTAGAGAAGGCCTTGGGGAGCTTGACTAGTGAGAACCAAAGTACCAGTTGCAAGCAAATCCCTGTAACTGTAGCCCAAGTCCTCTTTTTATTTAGAAATAAATAAATGGTGTTCCCATTGTCCCCCCCCCCCCCCATTCCACACAGCTTTCAGTGGCTTTTCCCCATGGATGTTTTAAAGCGTGTTTGGAGCTTTTTCAACGATGTTCCCACTATACGCAATTTCACTTCAATGCACAGTTCCTTGCAATGTGACCCCTGCGTAAATGGGGAGGCCTGCATTATAAATGCTTAATGCTGCTTTGATTACTGTTCTTGGTGAATGTTTCGTTATAGTTACTATCAACTTTCACATTTTATTACTTTATATTATTTTAATGTAAGCTTTATTCTGAATTTATCAACTTGGAAATAATTATATATATATATATATATATATATATATATATATATAAATACATTATCTCTCATACAGGATTTCATAAAAAACATTACAAAAAATGCAATACACTGGATTGGGCTCTCACTATTAAAATTGGAGAAGAAATGGATGTGGATTACAGGCTCCCAGCTTGATCAGAGTCTGTGAGTTGTTATTGTTTTTAATCAAAGCAAAAAAACCGCACAATTTTTAGAGCTAAGATTATCTCGGTGTGCAATTGAGGCATTGGTTTTTGCACGGGTTGCAATTACGTTGCCAGCATTCTCATGTAGAGAAAGGGGTAGCTAGGGACTGATATTAGAGATGTTGCCAAATTTCACATTTAATTTGTACTGAACATTTAAGTAAGTGCTTCTCTTGCCTGTTTATAAGCTAAAGTTTTAGTGGGCTAACAGAAAGTTTGTAAAAGATATTTTTCGCTTCTTCTATTGGCTGCCAAGAAGATTCCCTCAGTTGGCTCCTTAGAAATTGGAAAAAGGTCTGGGATGGCAAGTTTCCATTCTATGAAGACATGGGAGTAGTTCTATTTTTATTTTTATTCACTGGCCACTTCACTCCCCACTCATGGTCTCAACTGAAGTGCCCCCCTTGCTCCACAGCACTGGTTCCTGGGGGGAAGGAAAAATCCTTAGGGGCATGAATGGATCATTTCCCCCTATTTATAAGTGCTGCATGGAACTACAGTGGCAGGGAGTGGATGAGTAACTCTTCCCACTTCACTCACAATCTCAATCACTGCCTCCCCAGCATTGATAATACAAGGAATTCTGGAGGCTGTTGTGGAGAGTCTTGCACAGAGCAGCTGGTGAAGTTTTTGAAAGAATTCATAGTGAAAGTATAGTAGAAAATCCTCGCGCTCCTTGTCATAATCAGTGGAAAAACCCCTTCTGCATGGAATCCTTTTAAAAAACCTCCCCCTGTTTCTATTTTCAGGCCTTTCTTTCACTCTTAACACACACAAATGGTCAAAAAGAGCTGGCCAAAAATATTGGCCTTTCCCTAGAGGAAAATCAGAGGAGAGAGAAGAAAGGGAGAACTGGAAGGTTATTGGCAGTTAATGATGGTTGCCCCCCACCCTAGCATCCCACTTAATTCGGGGTGGGCAACTGACCAGTTTGGGGTTGTTTAGTGTAGTTGGGATGAGTCACAGTCTAACAGGGAATGTTGCACACCTATTGTCTCTGGGAACGTGCTGAGGTCCAAATATGGATAAGCAAGCCAACTTCTGCTCTCAAGTTCCTATACCTGCCCCTTCGCCCCCAATTCACTCTTCCTAGGTGGCAAATTGGTAGGTCATTTTGATTCAGAGGCATAGCATGGGGGTCCTGTGGCCCTGAGTGCAATTTTGAGAGGGGGTGCAAACAGGCGCCCCACAGTGGATCCTGGCTGTGTGCCAGAAGGAGTTGTGTGTTGGTTGCGGCGCTTGTGCCTTGTGCAGCTCTGCCCCCGGGTCACGCAGGTGAGTGGACTGCAGCCGAGGGAGCGGCAGTGCTGCTGCCCACCCTCCTCACCTGTGGCACACCTTGTGCCCTGTAGCTCTGCTGACCTGGCGACGGAGAGCAGCCCTCGGCCAAGGCGAGGCGCACCCGGCCACAGCAGCTCTGCCTCCGCAGCTGGGACAGGCCTGAGCTGGTGGCAGAGAGCAGGAGGGGATGGGCAGCAGCTTCCCTGCCCCTCTCCTACCCTGAACTGTGGCGCATGGGAGGGCGCCCTCCATGCCCTGACTCCTCAGGCAGCACGGGCATATGCTCTGCCACTGGTCCCTGGTGGAGCATCCCCCACTGCTGCAATCCTCCAGGCCCAAAAGGAAAAGGGGGAGATGGTGCTGCTCCCACTATCAAGCTAAGCGTGACTTTCTTCACTCTCTCCACTTTGATGCTACTCATCCATGTTTGGAGGATTCAAATGCATACAACCAGCTTATTGTACATTTTGGAAACACTCATGCTTTCTATTAAGAACATGAAAAAATAGTTGTAACAGACTTCTGTCCTGATATTCAGATGTACCTTTTTCTTCCACAGATTTCCAGAACCAAACTATGCTGAAGGAAACTCTTGTGCTACAATAAAATATAAAGTCACCTCTGAACCTTGCAGTGCTATATATCGGTGGATTTGCCAGAAAGACCCTCTCCTACTCTGATATTTTTGTTTGATAAATGCAATAATTATGTGGGTTTTTGTTATTTGCCAGGAACACACAATAAAAATGTCATAGAGTGACTGAGAAGCTTATGTAAAGATATAATTCTGTTGTCATCAAAATACCTCTTTGTGAAATCCAGAGGCAGTACACCTAACATGGAATTCTAAGTCAATTTATTTTGGCAACTAAAAGATTGGTTTTAAGTCATGATTGAGGATCAGCTGTATAATCTGACACTGCAAAATAATAGTAAAAGGTAAAGGGACCCCTGACCGTTAGGTCCAGTTGCGGATGACTCTGGGGTTGTGGCGCTCATCTCGCTTTATTGGCCGAGGGAGCCGGCCTACAGCTTCCGGGTTATGTGGGCAGCATGACTAATCCGCTTCTGACGAACCAGAGCAGCGCATGGACACACCGTTTACCTTCCCGCCGGAGCGGTACCTATTTATCTACTTGCACTTTGATGTGCTTTCGAACTGCTAGGTTGGCAGGATCAGGGACTGAGCAACGGGAGCTCACCCCATCGCAAGGATTCTAACCGTTGATGTTCTGATTGACAAGGCCTAGGCTCTGTGGTTTAGACCACAGCACTACCCATGTAATAGTAATAATAGTAATAATGTCTCTAAACTTTTCCATCTCCACAATATCCTTTGTGAGATGGGGCAAGCAGAACTGGGCAGTATTCCAAATGTGGCCACACCAAAGAGTTGAATAAAGGTGTTATGATATGGGAAATTTTATTTTCAATTCCTGTCCTAATGACCCCCCCCCCCAGCTGCTGCACACTGGGTCCACATTTGCACGGAACTGCTCACTGCAAGCCCAAGGTCTCATTCCTGGTGAGTCACCGCCAGACCCCATTCATGTATATGTGAAAAAGAGATATTTCCATTTTGTCCCAACATGCATCGCTTATACACCTTCTCACATAGAATTGCATTTGCCATTTTACCGCCTGTTTCATTCACCCAGGATAGAAATGCCCTTCTGGAGTGCCCAGCAATCCCCTTTTTCTTCTCACTACCCTGCGAGACTGATGGATGCCAGCAAAATCCCCCAACAACCACAGCAATCGTGAGCAAGCAAGCCTGGCTATCTCAACCACTGCTCACCCCCAATTCTAGATCATTTATGAACAAGCTTAAAAGCACAGGAAAAACTTTCTGACTGTAAGAGCTGTTCATCAGTGGAACGGTCTTCCTCAGGAGGTGGTGGACTCTCCTGCCTTGGAGTTTCTAAGCAGAGGTTGGCTAGCCATTTGTCATGGATGTTTTAGTTGAGATCCGTGCATTGCAGGGGGGTGGACTAGATGACCCTTGGGTCCCTTCCAATTCTATGATTCTATTCTGATCCTTGAGGGATTCGTCTTCCACCAGCTCATATCCAGCAGAACATTGGGTAATAATACTAAAAGTGTGGCAGGGGCCCTACCCTATATACAGCATTCCAAAGAAGCAAAGTCATTGCAGTGACAAACTCCTTTCTTGACCAAGACCTACATTTCAAGAGAGCCCCTGCATAGGCAGATGTAGGATGTGGCGCTGTGGTCTGAAACACTGAGCCTCTTTGGCTTGCCAACCAGAAGGTTGGTGGTTTCAATCCCCACGATGGGGTGAGCTCACGTAGCTCTGTCCCAGCAGTTTGAAAGCACACCAGTGCAAGTACATAAATAGGTGCCATTGTGGCGTGATGGAAAATAGCGTTTCCGTGCACTCTGGTTTCCATCACGGTGTCCCGTTGCACCAGAAAAGGTTTAGTCCTGCTGGCCACATGACCCAGAAAGCTGTCTGTGGACAAACACCGCTCCCTCGTTCTGAAGCAAGTTGAGTGCCACAGCCCCATAGTCGCCTTTGACTGGACTTAACCGTCATGGGGTCCTTTACCTTTAACTTCTACTCCTCCCCACTCATAGAATCATAGAGCTGGAAGGACCCCAAGGATCTAGTCATAGGGGGATTGAACCTACAACCTTGGCATTTTGAGGCCATGCTCTAACCAACTGAGCTATCCAGTCTCATTCATGCAAGCCTCAGTCACATCTCTATATGGTTTAGCTATAATCCATAACTGGGGCCTTTTTAGGCATCATTCCAAAAGTCAAACTCCATTCTAAAAGCTGAACAATACAAACTGAACAACTCACAAAAATGTTTTTTTTTAAACAAGAACCTGCCCTAACCACCTAATAAGCCTGCGAATGTGTTGAATGTATTGTGGTTGAAGAGAAGAGCTGCTCCGGAAAGAGATCTTTGGCCATCAACTCAGGCTATAGCAGCAAACCTCCAGTGCTCCTTCGACAGCCCTGCAGCCCTGAGAGGCTTCTCTGCAGCCTCTGCTTGCCAATGGAGGGCGAAGATGGTTATACTGCTTTGAACTTCCAGTCTAGGAAGGCTGCATCAGGAACTGCCGCTGGGGCTCAGAAACAAGGTACTCCGTTCAGACCCCTTCGTATCTTCCAGTTTTTGTCTGATTCCACTGTAATATATCAGTTGACATACGGACATGATTTTCTTTAGATTTATCCTATTTGCAGAAAATTCGTTTGTACCGTTATAAGCAGTAATTTTGTTTTTATAAGGAGACGGAATTACAGAAGAGAGCATGGGACCTAGGGATGGGGAAGAATTTCCATTTTGTTTGCATTTTCATGAGAAACTACCTAAATTGCACTATTCAAAACAAAACAAAACTGTCTTTCAAAATTTGCATGTATAAACTGCATATAAAACTGCATATAAAAATGTGGGAGAAATTTGAAGAAATGCGGATGAATTTTCATTGAAAATAAATAAAATGTTGGAAGAAACACACAAAGTTAGTTTACTTTTTAAATGATCAGTGCTACACAAGTGTGAAGGGTCTCTGAATAAGTAAAGGGAGAGGGAGTTGTCATTTGAAGTTCACATACAAATGAAATCAAGATCTGGCTGCATGTTTTTAAACACGATGAGAGCAGAAATGTTTCAATATTCAATTTATTCCTTGTAAAGAAAACTTGGAGTTATTTTTGATCATCAACAAGTGCATTTATGTACCCAGTAATACCTCTATGATTCTCAGCACAATTTCCTTCTATTTGGTATTTGTTATTTTGTATCCCCCCAAAAATAACAAAAAAAGCAGAAATAGGACCAAGGGTGTCATTTCTTCTTTTATAACAACTTTGTTGTGTTGATTTCTTATTATTCCAGTTTTGCCATTTCTGCATAGTCCGTTAATTTCTGTAACCAGTTTTCTCTCTTCTGGACTTCATTTCATTTGAGGGCAAATAACGTTCTTGCAGCTGTAGTTGCATACATAAATAAATTTCTATACTGTTTAGGTAGTTCTATTCCTATAATTCCCAAAAGAAAAGCTTCTGGGTTTGTTTTTTACAAATGTGTTATCTTAAAGATTTTGAGAAAGGAATGGAAATGGTTCAGTGAATATTTACAAATAAATTGTAAACAGACATTATGACATGGGCAGGATTATTGTAAATAATTGCAGATGTTTTTTTTTTTAAAAAAAGAAACCATATATGAGATATATATGAGCATAAAAGAATAAGTGAAGATAATTTGGAGTATGCAGGAAATGATGAAAATAAATGTAAGGAACCGCAGAAAGAGGGGGAAGGGAGCCGCGGTTTCCTATGTAATAATTATTTTTGAAGTATTGTAACGTATATAAATGAAAATTATAAAGAAGATTATTTTTTTAAAAGGATGCAGAATTGAGGACAATGCAAATAAAATTAGATATGCCAGTTAGCTTGGCAAATAAGATGTTATAATATGCTCTTATTCAAATTCAAAGCATGCATTTAGCATGTAGCGTGTACATAGATGGGTCTTTGCTTATTGCTTCTTCTGCAACATTTCACACTCCTTCCCCCAGCCTAGCAAAGAAAAAACACTTCTGTAGATGCTGCCCCCAATGTCCTGGCCAAGGCACAGTTTAAAGGTGTGAGCATGTTGCCTGACCACCCGCTCCACCCACATCCTTTTCCTATGCACCTACTGAGCCACGGAGGCGACTCATGGTGAAAACTACAGAACTTCTTTCCACCTCAGGTTCACTTCCTGGTTAAAGAGAATGCTTCGTATTTTAGCATCTGACACTCCATTTCTTTTTGTCGGGTTAATGAGCAATATTGGTAGTCAACTAAATAATTGTTTTTTTTTTTTTTTAATATAATATTTTATTAGGTTTTAACCAGAAAAAAGGTTATAAAATCAACAACAAAAAAGATAAACATCAGAAAAACACAAAAGTCAAACATTCAACACAAAAAACAAGAAAAAAGAAAAAGAAAAGAAAAAAATGAAAAAAATCCCTCCTTTCAATTTCTAACATTCTTTTACTTATTTTCCTGACTCCCTCACGCCTCCTTCTTTGTATTCCATTTAAAAATTTATTCAACAAATTCATTCCCCTTATTACTCAAACCACTTCATTTTACATTAATTTCATTAATTTTATCATTTTACCTTTCTACCAAAGCCAATTACTTCCTTTCCAACATCTCTTAAAATTTCATTAGTATTACACTAATTCCATAAATATAAATTCATTACAAAAAACATTTCTCATTCTAAGTTTATCCAACGTCCTTTTTCCTGGTTCCGGATAATGTCAGTCCTTATGTCATTATATCCTCCTCAGTCAGGTGTCCTGATGTCTGAGGCTCTCAAGTCATTTCCAAGCCCCTTCTGCGGGTTTTCTTGTTTCTGTTTATAGTTGCATACCTTCTTGTTCCCTGTTGGGTTCTTTCGCATTTTCTTCTCTTTCTCTTTGGGGAGCCAATCACCGGGGAATTCCATACAGTAGTGTTCTTCATTTCTTTTTATCCAATTGTCCCATTCCCTGGTGTTGCACTCTCCAGTATTTAGTTTATAGTCCCAAGAGTAGTTGTTCCAAAAAAAATCTTCCACTTGTTTTACAGTCCCACCAGAGATATGAATTTTCTTAAATCCAGAATTCAGCCAGTGTCCTCCAAGTTCCATCTCCCAATATTGCAGCTTTTGCAGGACTTGAGGTCTCTGTGTCTTTTGAGATGCATTCACAACCTCTTCCATCTTTCTCTGCCCTTGCACTTGCCCTCTTGAACCCATTTCCTGGGTAGATTGTTGTGCAGTTTTTATAACTGCATTTCCCGTTGTCAACTCTTTGCTGACTGCAGCTGTTATATAGTCCATCTTTTGGTTCATCAAGGACACTTTCTCATCCAGCTGTAGCAGAACATCATGTATTTTGTCCAGGGCAGATAAAACTTTCTCTCTAATCATTTCTGTCAAGGTCAAGGAACTGGTCCCACGGTCTGATTTTCCCAATTACAATGTTCTCTTTATAAATTGTAACAGACACACTGGTAGACTTCCTCTAGGGGGAGTAGTTACTTTTTGACAACCATTTTTAAAAATGTATCCAACAAGGAAGAAAGAAAAAGTTACTTTCAATTTTCAAATATTTTGTTTCCTTTCAATATAAAACAAACCAAGCAGAAAGCAGCGTTGGAATTATTTCTCCCCTTTTCCAATTCTATCTGACAGTTTTTCTGTATTCAAATTGCAAGCATCACCGACAGATTCTTTCCTGTCATTCAGTCCCCAGGTTAAGGACAATGGAGACTTATTTTCTTAACTCACTCTCTGCAGGATTAGAAAGTTAAGCTCCCCCCCCCTTTCCTCCTGCTGTCTGAGGGGGTTTGATGGTTTAAAGAGGCAGGAATTTTCAACCTTCAATTTATCCGGCTTTTAGCTTATAAAATCTTTGCTTTGATCTTTATACAAGGAACGGGAGGCGGACTTCCTGTTTGCACCTTCCCGTCTCGGGTCAAATTCAAAGGTATATTTTTAGTCCAAAAGCTTCAATTATCCTACTCATGGGTTGTTGTTTAAAGTCCGAATTGTCCCAGGAAAAAGGACAGCGCTCTCCGACATCAGCTGTGCAGCTTCGCTCCGCAGAGGTAGCGATTGACTCTCAGCACCGCGCCATCCCCCGTCTCACTCCGGAGCCCTTTGTGGGGTTTCTTTGCCAAACGGGGGGGGGGCGCAAACGGTGCCCGCCGAGTCCCACGGCCGCAGGCTTCTTCCGCCTGCGGTTTTCAAAGGGTCCCCACTTCGCTGCAGCGGTAGGACCCGATTTCTGCAGAGCTGTCTCCCTCTGAATCAGAGGGAATCCGCCATTGTCGGAGGCGCCGCCTCCGGAAGTCCGGTAGTCAACTAAATAATTGAACAGGCAGAGTAACTTCCATTTGGACCATGTCTGTCTTACCAGGCACATCTCATGCCTATAGTAAGGAATCTGCAGTAGCTGCCCATCAAGCCACATTTTTAAGATCTTCTTACTTACGTCTAAAGGCCTAAACAGCTCTGGACCAGATTTCCTAAAAGAACAACTTGCCTTTTGTTGTCAGGTAAGAGCATTAAAACAACCAATGAAGCCCAATTAGTCTTGCCACAGCTTATTGATAGCACTAGCAATATGGAAGGCTGCTTCTTATCAGTGGATGGATGTTTTCTGAAGATTTTTAAAATTCAAACTAATACAAAACATCAGAAATAAAAGATGGGTTATTTCCTTCGCTCTATTTCTCTTCCCTGCTTCGGACAAAGCATGCTGCTGACAGCTGACACTCACATCAGCAGTGGCGAAAATCTGCATTAAAAACACACACACTACAGACACCAGAAAGCTGCAATATATATTCACTCAGGCCATATAGCAAGAGGAGCACAAAATCAATGACAGTGAACTGAGCATAGTCTAGGGGTTACGACTGGAGATCCAGAACCATGATGAGATTTTCAGGGTGCAAAGTTTATCAGTACATTGGTATCAGAGACTGCTCATTTCTTTTCCTTTTTCTTTTTCCCCCCTTTTTGCTTAGATTTTCCATCATACAAATTAATAAAAAAGAGAAATAATGCATGACAGAAAAGGAACATTTTAAATAACTTTTTATTCAAAATCAAAACAAGACATATTATCCAGAAACATATCATCCTTATTTCCCCCCCATTTTCCCTCCCTCCCCCCACAGAACCCACCCACCCCCATCCCCCGACTTCCCTCAGTTCCAGTCTTTGATTTCTCTAAAAATGCTGTTTTCTGCATGTTACACAGATGTATAGATCCTCAAACTATTTAGCTGATTATTATCAATAAAAATGTTTATTCAAAACCAGCCAAGGAGTCCAGTTCACTTTGTTGCATCTTCAGATACTTTGTAAAGGGTTCCCATTCATCTTTAAAGTCACAGTTATCCTTGTCCCGTAGCTTGTATGTCAGTTTTGCCAGTTCTGCATAATCCATCAATTTTTCTTGCCATGATTCTTTAGCTGGGGTTTCTTCAGTCTTCCATCCTTGCGCTACCAGAACTCTCGTGGCCGTTGTCACAGAAAAGAAACATTAAATCATTATACAACATCCAAAAAAGAAAAGAAAAATGTAAACAAAATAAAAGAAACCCACCACCCTGTTTAACTTCCCTCCACCGCTACTTGTCTTCTCTAGAATCAATTTTACCTTTATCGTTGCACTCTGATTGTTTTTATTTTCTCTACATACATACATACATACATATGTCATTGATAATTTATTGTTTTGATGCATTTACATTCTTAATCTAAGCATATTAGCATGTCTTTTTTTCTAAAGAGAATTCATTAATGCATGAAACATTATTAAAAAAACAATTAAATATTACTATCTAAAATATATAACCTTTTGCTAGATTTGGACATGATTGGCGAGGAAGTGAAAGAGACAATGATTAAATGGGTGCAAAATTCGGCCACACAATATATTTAGAGCAATGGGAGAAACTTTGGCAGGAAGATATAAGGGTTACCGCCTGTAGTACAATAAAAGAAAATTTCATCAAAATGTTCTACAGGTGGTATTTAACCCCAGTCAAATTAGCAAAAACCGATAAACTGAAATGCAACCTCTGTTGGAAATGCAACAAGGAAGCTGGTACAACAATGCCTGTGTGGTGGAGTTGCACCCCGAGTAAGTACTTCTGGGGAGAAATACATGAGGAGTTGAAAAAAATGATTAAAATCCCATTAACGAAAAAACCAGAGGCTTACCTACTGGGCCTTTTAGGAAAATAAATACCAAAATAAAAAAAAAGAATTTTCTTATATGCGACCACTGCAGCTAGGATAGTAATAGCATCTAAATGGAAAGCTAAAGAACTACCTACCGAGGAAGAATGGATTCTCAAATTAAATGAATATTTTAAATTGGCTAAATTAACAGCACCTATACGATAGCAGTCAAATCAAAAACTAAAAAACCAATGGCAATGCTTTGATGATTATATGACAAAATATTGTTCCAACAGAGACTGCTGATTTCTTGCATGTGGAATGGGAGATCAGCTTTTCTCCTTATCGTGCCAGCTCCATCAAAGCTCACTCTTATTTTTGTCTTTTGTGAACTTCATTACAAGCCCTTTTGTGAACTTCTTTACAAGCCCTTCTAAATTACACAAGTTTAGCCTGGCAGATCTCCACATTCCTACACCACTTCCACACACCCTTTAAACTCCTCCTGACAATTCAACGTTTTAGTGTACATTTCTCCTAATGTGCACATTTTTTGTTTGCAATTTTGCCTAGCACACTATTTTTTTCGAGCCGTCCCCTAATACGGTGCATTTTGGTATGTTGGCAGTTTACTAAACATATACCATTTGCCTGTTGCCTCCTGAAGGGATTTTTTTTTGTCAAAAACAAAACAAAACAAAACAAATCACCCAGCCTTCGCCCTGTGATGTTTGTTAGCCTGCAATTTGTTGTTGTTTAGTCGTTTAGTCATGTCCGACTCTTTGTGACCCCGTGGACTAGAGCACGCCAGGCACTCCTGTCTTCCACTGCCTCCCGCAGTTTGGTCAAACTCATGCTGGTAGCTTCGAGAACAATGAGCTACAGGAAATTCTATTCGAGGCACTGCTGACTCACATCATTCAAGTTTTCCCACTCCTCACAGATGCTTCTGGGCTTCCCTGTTGGTACCGGATCACCCTGTGGGCAAGTGGCTTTGTGATCATCATCCTGGGGGTGGCTGTGACAGTCTTGAGTGAGTATTATTTATTATTTCATTTATGAATTGCTGTCCATGTGGCATCCTGAAGTGGTTTACCATACAATAAAAGCATATACAGAATGATGGTCTAAATAAAAACAGTTAGCACATCTTCCATTAGCTCCAGCCCATTTGGTCTGGCCCCCTCTCCAGAGCCCTCCTTCTCCCCCCACCCCAGTGGTTTCAGTTGGCTGGGTTGGTGCGTATGGAGCACCCTTTACAAGTCTGGTGCATGGCCATGTTCTGCGTACTCCCATGAGCTTTCACCAGGGCCATACCCCTTCCACAAAATCAGGTGTTGAAAGTTCTTCGCATTGTGGAGTCTAGAATTTGTTCTACTTCATACTCCCCCTCTCCTTCTACCATGACGGGAGGCGGAGGTGCTTATCTAGGTGCCTGGTAAGGGTGTGCAGGCACGACAGGCAACAAAACTGATCTGCGGAAGATGGGGTGAATCTTCATGGATACAGGCAATCGAAGCCAGAAAGTCACAGGGTTGATCTGATCTACAACTTCAAACAGGCCCACCCTCTGTGGCTCCAATTTCTTGCACCTGCCTTTCTGTGGCAAATCACGTGTCAAGAGCCATACCTGATCTCCCACCTTAATCTCGGTGCCAGGTATTCTGTGTGCATCAGCCAATCTCTTACAGGCTTCCTTAGCACGATCCAAAACTCTCTTTTAGCAAACTCTGTATTCCTGTCAGTTCTTCTATGGAGTCTTCTGCTGCCGGCACTGACAGGGAGTCGGTCGGGGATGGGAAGGTGCGAGGATGGTATCCATAACTGGCAAAGAAGGGGGCCTGCTGTGAGGAAGCATGAAGAGTGCAATTGTATGCAAACTCAGCCAAGGAGAGATTGGATACCCAATCGTCTTCCTGGTAGTTCACATATTCTGATTAGCTGTCAATTGGGAGTAGATTGACAGCTGAGGAGAAGTAATGTCAGTTGGGAAAGTCAGGGAGGGAGGGAGGTGTGAGGCAAACAACTCCCAAAGCTGAGGTAAAAACGGGTATCTGAGGGCCGAATAATAAGCTGTTCTTCCCCCTTATGTTAATAATGGTTTGCTGGTGAATATCAGAAGAAGGGAGCTGGTGGCTGTGTTAGACCAAGTTGCTGCCCCAGATAAAGATTGTAACAGGAATAAAATGGCAGAAGTGTGTCACCATTGTCTTATCATATCCATCTTCTTCTCTCATTCCTTGGCCTCTATATTTTGATTTTGTGCCTTAACGTTATGCCTACTCATTTAACTGGCTTTCTTTGTTTTGCGGGGACAGCTTTGCAGTTGGAAGCTGACAAGGGAAAAATTCTACTGAGCAATGGTGGATGCAATGCCTCAACAGACAAGTTTCGGGCTTCCCTAAGACACAACTTCTGCAATCAAAATCAGTATAGGTCCTCAGGTAGAATTGATATATTGTACTTCTGTCTCTTTCAAGCATAGCAATTGTATGTAAGATCTTGCTTTCAGTTCACATCTATGTTGTTTTGAGGCATAAAACCTTCTGTAAAGAAACTCATTTCATTCATTGAAATTCATTCATTTCATAGACTCATAGAATTGTAGAGTTGGAAGGGATCCTAAGGGTCATCTAGTCCAACCCCCTGCAAGGAAGGAATCTCAGCTAAAGCATCCCTGACAAGATGGCCGTCCAGCATCTGCTTAAATACCTCCAGGGAAGGAGAGTCCACAACCTCCCATGAGAGACCGTTCCACTGTCAAACAGCTTCTACTGTCAGAACGTTTTTCCTGATATTTAGTCAGAGTCTCTTTCCTTGTAACTTTAATCCATTGTTTCAGGTCCAACCCTACTGAGCAGGAAAAAACAGGCTTGCTCCATCTCCCGTGTTGCAGCACACATTCCAGCTTGTCAAAATCCTTCTCAAATTGTGGCACCTAGAATTGGATACAGTATTCCAGGTGGTGTTTTCATAGTTTGGTGGCAGAGCACCGATCTTGGATGCAGAAAGTTGCAGATATACCTGGTGTCTCAAACTGCTACTGGTCAGTGTAGACAAATTTGAGCTACATGAACCCCATGGTCTCCCTAAGAATAAGGCCGCTCCCTATGGTCCTGAATGGTCAAGCATTGGTGGTTTCATTCTAGAGCTAACTTCACACTCAACTCTGGCCATTGCTGTTCTCACTAAGAGCCAGGTGAGGGAGGGGGACCCACCCATTTGCCCTCTGGCGCAAATCCACTTCCTTGGTTATACCAAGGACAGCATTTAAGGCTATTAACTCACCTGGCTAGTTCAACAACGGACTAATCCAGGCACGTCCAACTTTGAGGAGTTTCAGAGAGTACCCTGCAAACCATCAGTTTTCTGGACAGTTTCACTCAGCCTAGAGTCGCTGGGTCTTTACCGTTGCAGAGCACTTATGTTTTTCACAATCAAAATGGAGGCCCAGTCATAATCATTAAGTGTCTTTCCTTCCACAGATAATTCCCCTTGCAAAGTGTGCCCTATGCAATGGCAGCTCCACAGGGACAAGTGCTACTGGCCATCAGACTATATGAAAACCTGGAATGAGAGCCAACATGACTGTTCAACAAGGGCTTCTCAACTGCTGGTCATCCAAGACAAGGAGGAGATGGTAAGGGGACAATTGCATATGCATTCCACAAATGATAATGCATTCCACAAATTCCATTAAGTTTAAATTTCCTGTCCAATCAGAACACTTTGTTTCCCTCACCTCATTTCCTTTTAAGGCACTTTAAGTATATACTGTGCTGCCTCTCTGTGGTTGGTCTAAACTTACAAACGTATATGAGCACGTGTAATAACTACCATCATAAACAAAGAGTGCCACGTGATTGGCCAACAGTTTAAACAAAGGAGCTTTCCTCGTCGTTTGCTAGAATTTTATTTCAGGATTAAATTTCACCTCACTCCAGTACCTCGCATAGTCCAACCACATTCCGAGGATGCTCAATATTGGCATTAATATTGGATGCCCCCATCTCCGCTACAGCCATGAGCAGAGGATCCTGCCACCATCTGTACGGCTCTCTGGTGGCGCCAGCGGCAAACCGCTATGTACAATGCATGCCCGGTGTCGCACACATGTGCTGTGCGTAGCGATGCCACACATGCGCTGTACATAGTGGTTTGCCACCGGCGCCACTGGAGCACTGAGTGGACGGTGGTGGGATCCCTCTGCCGCCGGCAGGAGCCGCTTATGGCGAGCTGGGGGCCCCCCTCCCAGCCTCCCTCCCTCCCTGGCTCACTGTAAGCGGCTCCCGCTTTGCCGCTATACAATGAGACAGGGAGGGAGGGAGACGGACGGGAGCCATGGCCAGTTCATCAGTGTCTAGAGAAGGCCTTGGGGAGCTTGACTAGTGAGAACCAAAGCAGAATTTGCAAGCAAATCCCTGTAACTGTAGCCCAAGTCCTCTTTTTATTTAGAAAGACTCTTTAGGAAGGTGAGGTTGGTGGTGGAGCAGTGGCAGAGGAGGAGCTGGTGTTCCCCTTGTTTTTCCCTCATTCCACACAGCCTTTCAGCGGCTTTTCCCCATGGATGCTTTAAAGCATGTTTGGAAGCTTTTTCAACGGTGTTCCCACTATATGCAATTTCACTTCAATGCACAGTTCCTTGCCTACGTAAATGGAGAGACCTGCATTATAAATGCTTAATGCTGCTTTGATAGTGTTCTTGATGATTGTTTCTTTATAATTAATATCAACTTCCACATTTTACTACTTTACTTTATTTTAGTGTAAACTTTATTCTGAAGTTATCAACTTGAATATATATATCACATTCTCATACAGGATTTCATAAAAAGCATTACAAAAGAATCAAATTACTGGATTGGACTCTCACGATTACAACTGGAGAAGAAATGGATGTGGATTACAGGCTCCCAGCTTGATCAGAGTCTGTGAGTTGTTGTTGTTTTCAATCTAAATAAAAATTCACACACTTTTAGAGCTAAGATTATCTTGGTGTGCAACTGAGGCATTGGTTTTTGCACTGGTTCCAATTAAGTTGCCAGCATTTTCATGTAAAGAGAGGGGTAGCTAGGAACTGATATTAGACATGTTGCCAAATTCCACATTTAATTTGCACTGTACATTTAAGCAAGTGTTTCTCTTGCCTCTTTATAAGCTAAAGGTTTAGTAGGCTAAGGGAAAAGATTGCAAAAGATTTTTTCCCCCTGCTTCTTCTATTGGCTGCTGAGAAGATTCCCTCACGTGACTCCTGAGAAATCGGGAAAGGTCTGGGGTGGCAAGTTTCCATTCCATGAAGACTTGGGCGTAGTTCTATTTTCATTTTTATTCACTGGCTGCCTCACTCCCCACTCATGGTCTCAATTGAAGTGCCCCCCTTGCTCCACAGCACTGGTTCCTTGGGGGAAGGAAAAATCCTTAGGGGCATGAATGGAGCATTTCCCCTTACAGTGGTACCTCGGGTTACAAACACTTCGGGTTACAGACTCAGCAAACCCAGAAGTAGTACCTCGGGTTAAGAGCTTTACCTCAGGATGGGAACAGAAATTGCGTGCCAGCAGCAGTGGGAGACCCCATTAGCTAAAGGGGTACCTCAGGTTAAGAACGGTTTCAGGTTAAGAACGGACCTCCGGAACCAATTAAGTTCTTAACCCGAGGTAAGATAAAGGTAAAGGGACCCCTGACCATTAGGTCCAGTTGTTACTGACTCTAGGGTTGCGGTGCTCATCTCGCTTTATTGGCCGAGGGAGCCGGCGTTTTTCCGCAGACAGCTTCCGGGTCATGTGGCCAGCATGACTAACCTGCTTCTGGTGAACCAGAACAGCACACGGAAACGCCGTTTACCTTCCCGCCGGAGTGGTACCTATTTATCTACTTGCACTTTGAGGTGCTTTCGAACTGCTAGGTTGGCAGGAGCAGGGACCGAGCAACGGGAGCTGACCCTGTTGCAGGGATTCGAACCACAGACCTTCTGATCGACAAGTCCTAGGCTCTGTGGTTTAACCCACAGTGCCACCCATGGTACCACTGTATTTATAAGTGCTGTATGGAACCACAGTGGCAGGGAGCGGAGGAGTAATTCTTCCCACTTCGCTCACAATCTCAATAACTGCCTCCCCAGCATAGATAATACAAGGAATTCCGGAGGCTGTTGTGGAGAGTCTTGCACAGAGCAGCTGGTGAAGTTTTTGAAAAGTGAAAGAATGGTAGAAAATCCTCACCCTCCTTGTCCTAACCAGTGACAACACCCTTCTCCATTGAATTATTTTTAAAAAACCTAACCCTGTTTCTATTTTCAGAGCTTTCTTTCTCTCTTAACACACACAAATGGTTAAAAGAAAGTATGCCCCTGTCCCTGGTGGAGCAACCCTCACTGCTGCAATCCTCCTTCCCAGGCCCCAAACTAAATTGGTCTTGGTGCAGGAAAAGGGGGAGATGGTGCTGCTCCCACTATCAAGCTAAGTGTGACTTTCTTCACACTCTCCACTTTGATGCTACTCATGCAAGTTTGGAGGATTCAAATGCATACAACCAGCTTATTGTACATTTTGGGAACCCTCATGCTTTCTGTTAAGAACATGAAAAAATAGTTGTAACAGACTTCAGTCCAGATGTACCTTTTTCTTCCACAGATTTCCAGAACCAAACTATGCTGAAGGAAACTCTTGTGCCGCCATAAAATATAAAGTCACCTCTGAACGCTGCAGTACTGTATTTAGGTGGATTTGCCAGAAAGACCCTCTCCTACTCTGATATGTTAGTTTGATAAATGCAATAACTATGTGGGTTTTTGTTATTTGCCAGGAACACACAATAAAAATGTCATTGAGTCACTGAGCAGATTATGTAAAGGTATTATTCTGTTGTCATCAAAATACCTCTTTGTGAATTCCAGAGGCAGCACACCTAACATGAAATTCTAAGTCAATTTATTTTGGTTACTAAAAGATTAGTTTTAAGTCACAATTGAGGATCAGCTATAGAATTTGACAGTGCAAAATAATAATAAACAGGGAGGGTGCCACTGCTGAGAAAGCCCTCTGGCTGGTTCCCTGTAACTTCACTTCTTGCAGGGAGGGAACCGCCAGAAGGCCCTCGGAGCTGAATCTCAGTGTCTGGGCTGAATGATGGGGTGGAGACATCTCAAGGAATGGGTGCAGCTGTGTCAGGCTACAGGGAATTGGCTTCCTCCCCCCCCCCCCCAGTAGATAAACAGAACAAAGAGAAAGGAGTCTCTTAGCAGTTAGAAACTTTAATGATCACAGCGAGAGAACAAAGAATCCATTCCTAGGAATGAAGGTGCTCCCAATTAAGGGTCCCTCCCACTTCCTCCCTAGTCACCCACGTCACTACCATGTCTTGCATCCTGTTCTTGGAACCACTGTGCTTTCTGTGCTGCCACCTTATCTGCTCTTCTTGACCTTGGGCTGAGCGAATGAATGCTTTCAAGCGACAGTGAATCTGTTAGCTCTCTTTCTCCCAGTGCTTCTTCTCCTAGCTGTTCCCCATCCAGTATTTCCCAGCTTCTGCCTTCTGAACTATGTCCCTCTGCAAACCACTGTTCCAAATCTATACTGTCCACCTGCTTCTGGGAAGATTCAGGAGCAGGGGAAGGGGGGATCCCACCATTCCCCCTCAGCACAGTCCCTGGCAAGCTGGTGCACTAGATTTAACTGTGCAAATGCACTTTTGGCCACGCCAGAGACCTGGGCATCTAGGCACAAGGCTGAGTCCAGGAAGTTGGAAATCTATATGCAGATGACACCCAGATCTATCTTTCTGTTCCATCTGAATGAGGAGAAGCAGCTGAGATGTTAGACTAGCGCTTGAAGGTGGTGATGGGCTGGATGTGGGCCAATAAACTGAAGCTGAATCCTGAAAAGATGTGTGTCCCAGGTCTCAGGTCCAGGAGGTGGGACAATCTGTCCTTGGTGTGCTAGCTATGATCCCTTTTGGACGGTGATGACTTGACCAATGTACTCCATGCTCTGATAGATTTCAGAACGGATTATTGCAATGCACTGTATGTGGGGCTGCCTTTGAAGACGACGACTCAGAAACTTCTGTTGGTCCAACATGCAGCAGCCAGATTTCTGGCTGTGGTTCTGTATGGATCTCATAGGACCTATGGTGATGTAACTTCATAGCGTCACTCAGAAATCTTGCCACATTTTCCACAACGTCATTCCTTCAATTGTTCAGCAGATAAGATACCCTGGAAGAGTCATTGTGCTAAATCCCCTCCTTCAGTAAGGGGGCCAAATACTTATCACACATTTTTGCATAAAATGGGCAATAAAATGAAATGTGTGTGATGTTTTGTGCCACAGGCATGATCAGTAGGAGTTAGAGGTCTAGTCAGTGCACATCAAGTCAGAGCAGTAGCGAGGTGATGTTGCGCCCCCTGGTGCATTGGAAGTTAGGCCCTTAGCTGTGACACCACCAAAGAGAAAGACCTCTCCCTGTAGTCACCTTTCTTGACACAGGGTGGGCATGCCAGCAAATTCAGATCCTAAGGCACAGGCAGGCTAGAACAGGTGCACGTGGTTCTTTTTTTAGTACTCTCTGCACTTTTTGTACCCAGCTGTTGGAAGGCGTCATACCGAGCTGCTTGGCATGCTGATTTAGCTGAAAACTCTTTTCATGGCAACAGCAGAATAGCACAAAGACCTTTTATGAAGTCAAAAATACAATGAAGAATTCTGGATAGCTCCAAGGCTTGCCACAATTTTGTGACATTCTGGTTGGTCCTAATACAGGTTATTTACCTAACACTGCATTTTGGAGGCTTTTAAAAAACTAAAAATGAACCAACAGGACTCCCTATGCTTTTTTAATGTGTCGTCCCCCTCACCCCACCGGCGTCAAGGCTATGCAATGATAAACTCTGCCAGTGGAATTTCCGCCTGTCCTGCCGTAGTTAAAAGGCAAAGAAGAAGAAGAAGAAGAGTTTGGATTTGATATCCCGCCTTTCACTCCCCTTCAGGAGTCTCAAAGCGGCTAACATTCTCCTTTCCCTTCCTCCCCCACAACAAACACTCTGTGAGGTGAGTGGGGCTGAGAGACTTCAGAGAAGTGTGACTGGCCCAAGGTCACTCAGCAGCTGCATGTGGAGGAGCGGAGACGCGAACCCAGTTCACCAGATTACGAGACTACCGCTCTTAACCACTACACCACACAGAAGCCTGGATGGCGGGGCAGAGGCTGTTGGGGGAGAAGAGGGGGCAGCAGAACACAAGAAAGGAGGTGCATATATACGTGCTCAGCCTCAGGATCGTGGGATTTTGGGGGGGAAAAGATTCCTAGCACTGCAAGTGGGTTGGACTAGATGACCCTTGTAAATGGAGGAATCCGAGGGCTCCCTTGGACAAAAACAAAGACAGCAACCAGGACAATTTGGAGCAAAACAGCAACCTGTAGGCTTGGCCTTTATTGGAAACTGTCGCGACTGGAGTCCCACCCACAACAAGATGAAGCAAGATGGAAGTCCCGAAGAAAAGAAGACTCCAACTTCTATTAGCTACTAATTCCCCATGCCACACCCCTTAGACTACATTACAACTACATCATTGATACATCACAAAAAGGAGGGGTCGAGGGAGGAGTGGTGGAACCTGGCTGGTTCCTCCTTTCCCTCTCCCCATGAGTCATTTCCAGAGGACAAAGGGGAGTTGGCAGTTTCCTGCCTCCAGAGGGAAGATCTGATCTTTGTCCTTTGTTTCAGTCCATGTAGAATCCACTCCCATATTGAAGTCCTTTGTGACCCTGATGGCCATCTGTCTGAGACCATCAAGGTTGTCATGCCAACTGGGTAGGACTCCCGAGTACGTGTTGGTACGCTTAAGGGATTATGGCCGTCCTGTATCAAACCACCCCCCTTTGATAGCCCTTCCCTCATGGAGCAGAATAAAAGTGGTCCGGTGCAAATCCATTGTACAGTTGATTTACTATGAATTTATAACAGAAACCCTTCAGAAGTTTAAAGCACTTTCACTTGTCGGAAGCATCTTGATACATTTTGATTGGATTAGTGACGGACAATTAAATCCGGAAGCATTGCATTAACAGCTGTCAAAACCATTGAGAAATAGTTGCAGTCCCTGCAGTACCCGCGTAGCTGCCACAAGGGGCACTGTTTGGTAACGCTGATTGAATGAAGCGGTAGCCCATTTGCCTAAGTTCAGGGAACCGGTCAACCCAGTCAAAGTATGGGGGGAAAGGGGGGTTTATAGAAGCGAGCTGTCAGTTCAAGCGCTTCCTTATTTACGGAAGGCTTTTCGGGAATGTCTCTCTAAAAGGGACATCCCCAGGGTCGGGGGTGGGTGAGAGGGGTGTGTGGTGTAGTGGTTAAGAGTGGTAGTCACATAATCTGGGGAACCGGGTACTCGTCTCCGCTCCTCCACATGCAGCTGCTGGGTGACCTTGGGCCAGTCACACTTCTGTGAAGTCTCTCAGCCCCACTCACCTCACAGAGTGTTTGTTGTGGGGGAGGAAGGGGAAGTAGAATGTTAGCCGCTTTGAGACTCCTTAGGGGAGTGAAAGGCGGGATATCAAATCCAAACTCTTCTTCTTCTTCTTCTTCTTCTTCTTCTTCTTCTTCTTCTATGTGTGTTGTGCTTGTGCAGAACTGGATGGGGGGGGATCTCTCCTGCTACACCCTCATGGTTGCTTTACCACTCAACCATCCTACGAATTGCCACCAAGGCTCAACCATCCTACGAATTGCCACTGGCACCATGTGCTGAAGGCGCTGGGTGCTGGCTAAGCCCAGCCACATCTCCCTCTTCCCCTTCCTCCTCTTCCTGCTGCTGCACTTGAGAGGGACCCTGCTGGGCCCTATGGCCACAGTGGTGGAGCGCCTGCCCGCCTGCCTTTGTCGCCTGCGCAAAGGGACTTCTACTGGCTCTGCTCACTCGTCGTGGGAGCTAAATACAGAACAATCTTCTTTATTTGGTGGGCAGGGAGAATAAGAATAAGAATAAGAATAATTAAAAAAATTATTTGTACCCCACCCTCCCCGTCAGGGGCAGCTAACATCATAAAACTAACACAGTACACAAAGAACAAGAACAGGCAATCAATTAATTAAAATACATCTTAAAATCACAGTGGTACCTTGGGTTAAGAACTTAATTCGTTCTGGAGGTCTGTTCTTAACCTGAAACTGTTCTTAACCTGAAGCCGCACGATTTCTGTTCTCATCGTGAAGCAAAGTTCTTAACCCGAGGTAATATTTCTGGGTTAGCGGAGTCTGTAACCTGAAGCATCTGTAACCTGAAGTGTAAGTAACCCGAGGTACCACTGTAGTTCAGTGCAAATTAAAATCTGGGCAGATGGCAGTCCACAGGTAAAACTGAGAGTGGTTAATATTCTACAGGGCCAAATGTTATCACTGGTCTTATAAAGGATAGTGGTGGCAAGCAAATTTTGCGCACCCCCTCTCGCCTGCATCCCTGGTGGGGGCCCACCTCACCACCCCGTAGCTACGGCCCTGCATCCACTCTCCTTTCTCATCTGTGAACTGGTTTGCTGCAGATCCAGGGTTCTTCACGATGGCTGCTGGAGCTGGCAACACCTTCCTGGTTCATGTAAGCAGATTCTCCTCCTCCCCGAATTTCAAACCTAAAATTTCAAACAGAACATATGTTGAAATAATCATAACAATACTTTTATTATTAATATGCCAACCATCTGACTGGGTTGTTCCAGCCACTCTGGCCGGCTCCCAACAAAATATTAAAAACATAATAAAACATCAAACATAAAACTCCCAATACAGGGCTGCCTTCAGAAGTCTTCTAAAGGTTGTACAGTTCTTCATCTCTGGCATCTCATGGGAGGGTGTTCCACAGGGCAGGGGCCACTACCAAGAAGGCCCTCTGCCTGGTTCCCTGTAACCTCACTTCTCACAGTGAGGGAACCGCCAGAAGGCCCTCGGAACTGGACCTCGGTGTCTGGGCTGAACAATGGGGGTGGAGATGCTCCTTCAGGTATACAGGACCAAAGCTATTTAGAGCTTTAAAGGTTATCATCAAAGGAGCCAACCCCTAAGTGCCGAGATCCCTTCAGTCCCCCAATAAAATATTTGAGGGGGCTGCCCCCCAAAATTAATGGGCATTGCCACTCAAATGGTGTGCACGTGCTGCATCTTGTGTTCAGTTATATGAGGCAGGTCCAAGCAGGAGATAACCAGAGCATGCAGCACTCTGGTGAGACAGTACGCAGGCAGGTAGGGTCTCAGCCGGTGTACCAGATGGAGCCAGCAGAATTGACCTGCGCCTCCATGGACAGCTGTGAGTCCAAGAAGATCCCAAGGCTGTACAGCTGGTCCTTTAGGGGCCCAGTAACTCTATTCAGGACCAGGGAATCCCCCAAACATGCCTGTGCCCTGTCCACCAGAAACTGTACTTCTATGTTGTTGGAATTCAACCTCAACCCACTAACCGCATTCCATAGAAAATATCCATAGAAATATCCCTGGGAACTAGCAGAAGACCAAGCAGAAGAAGAAACACCAGGCATAGGTGCAGGGAGGCCTGGAAGCAAATTTTCACCTGAAGAAGACAATTGCATTCATATAATACAAATATTCATATTTCTAGGCAGCTTTTCCATCAAAATATTTGCTTTAGAATCTGGCCTAGAAAGAGAACATCAAACTCTCGCTGCACCGTGACTGAAAATGAACTTCTATGTGTGCTGCTCACCACAAGGCGGAGCTCTGTGTATAATAAGCGAGAAGGCTTCTGGTCAGTTCCTCAACACTCAGGCAGGCTACTAGTAACAAATGTGAAACTACAAATGTGCCTTTGACAGTGCTGTGCAGTGAATTTTTACATAGGGGAACAGTTAGGGCAAGTGGCGCCAGCTTGTGATTGGAGCAGGGGTGAGGAACATCTCACAAGTGATGTTGAGACACTGAAATGTCCAGCATCACGTCTCCCTCTCTAAGACAGGTATAAGTTTCCCAGGTTTTGGGAAGGAGGTGCCAGGCTTTTATACTTCAATTACCGTATTTTTTGCTCTATAAGACTCACTTTTTCCCTCCTAAAAAGTAAGGGGAAATGTGTGTGCGTCTTATGGAGAGAATGCAGGCTGCGCAGCTATCACAGAAGCCAGAAGAGCAAGAGGGATTGCTGCTTTCACTATGCAGCAATCCCTCTTGCTGTTCTGGCTTCTGAGATTCAGAATATTTTTCCCTTGTTTTCCTCCTCCAAAAACTAGGTGTGTCTTGTGGTCTGGTGCGTCTTATAGAGTGAAAATACGGTACTCTTCTGGGAACATTTAGGGGACTAGCCTAGTCCCCCTAGTCTACTGACCGCAGGTCTCTGGGCTAGGACCAGGAGATTTGTAGCCCTTGTGGAATATATGCAGTGTCTTTTTTCCAGTAGTACTCGGGGGTACTCAGTACCTGCACATTTTTTCTTTTGCAAACGTTAAAAGCACTTACTATAAGAATTTTGTGGTGAATACTGGCCTCTTATTTTCTATATATATTAAAAGCACTGCATATGTGGCTTCTCAAAAAACATCTGTCTGGGCAAGCATTCCTTGAGTTGAACTATTTTAACTGTTACACTGTTTTAAAGGGCTTATTACACATTTTCACTGTGGATGCTCACCAGTTATTGAAAATGGTGCCATTGATCCATTTCCAAGGCTCCTGGTCATTCATCCTTTGGAGACCAATCCAGTGATCAGCAGGACCTTTGTGTCGTCTCAAGAAGCTCTTAATAAAGAAAAGAAGTGTGAATACATTTCCAACCCTCATCCAAGTGGAGAATCAACTCCATTTAAGGCATCAGAATCTTTCCACTCACCATCTCCTCTTGGGAGTCAATCACAACCAAAGAGGCATCGAAAGAGGCACAGTAATTCTGGCTATAAGTCCAGTTTCTGTCACTGTCCGAAAAATAGTAACATTTCCTTTGGTAGCCAATCCAGCCGTCCGGACAACATTCAGTTGGAGTGGAAGGAGAAGGTAGGGCGGTTGGCAATACTGCGCTTGTCCCTAGAAAGGTATCAGAAAGTGAGACAAATCACTATCCATAGCTTATAAATAGTCCTACCCAAAATAAAGGTCAGGCAATGTACTCCACTCACCAACATTATATCTGTGTGCTGCCTTTCCACAAAAGGAATCCTGCTCAAAGCAGCTTGCAACAAAGAAAATGGGAACACATCTCAAGCATCATAAGAACAATCACATAAAAATACAGTATAACAACGTAATTGCAAATACACCACACACAAAAACTGTGTGCAGGAGGTCTCTGGTCAACCCCCATCATCTCCAGGTGGGGCTGGATAAGGGTGGGGAAATGAGGGTAGGAGGGAGGGCAGACAGCCCAGTGCCCATCTCTGTTCAAAAACTCAGGAGCTTGCAGGACATAGAGCAGCTTCTCTTGTGGCTCAACCATAGATAGTCAACCTCAATTGACTATCCATGAAATACACAGCCAGGGTCTAGTTGACTCTCCCTGAGATAGGCCTTTGATTAGAATTGTATCGTACAATTTAAATCACTTGAAATTGTGTGTCTATTGTGTGTGTATATTGTTTGTCCATATTGGTCTATTATTACAGTACATGAAGTCTACCTTGACTGAATGTGGGCCCCCATCCGCAACTGCTTCCAGGCTACCTCAATTGAATGCCAATAAAGCTATTCTAGCTGCTGAGGAGAGGAGATCTGTGAGAGCAGGTGGCCTGTTGATAACCTGACAGAAGTTACAGTAAAATGGCTCTTCACTTACCTGATAAACCAGTGCTGCTGCTGATGATGATGATGGAAATGATCAGAATGACATTAAGCACCAAGCTCAAAATCATTACATAAAAAGTGAGTTTCCCTTTTCCATTATTGCACAAACCTGCAGAGGGAAATAAAGTGTTAATGTGTCCTTGGTTTCAGCAAGATGCCGGACAAGTCCTTCTAGAAACTCCAAATTATCTGGGGATTCCAAGTCTACCCAGGCTTGGGTCGTCCACCCACATTGAAGGTGTGAGTTCAAGGTTGCATCACAGCAAGATGTCATACCACTCAACAGTCCTGATTTATGCAGGACATCCTGGAATTACAGACGCCAATCCTGGCTTCTGACTGCATCCCAGAATGTCCCATTTTTTGGTCTGAGTCTGACTTGTAGTGCAAGTCAGCTGGGGACCAAAAAAAGAAACGTCCCAATTTTGGTCAGTGGGATGTTTGAAGGGTATGAGATGAACCAAGTTCACCTGTGGCATCATGAAGCTCATTGGTTTGGTGCCTCCCACCACAAAGTCAGCCAACTGATAGGCCTCTGCGCATGACTGGTGAGTCACCAGTTATTTATTTTATTAAAAAGTATTCACATGCCACCATCTCCTAAACTATCAAGGTAATGCACAATAATGTTTACCGTATAGGCCTGAATATAAGCCTCTCTTTTTTTCCAAATTCTGACCGTGAAATGTTAAAGTGCAGCTTATATTCGCGACCTTACAAAAATGGGCTTGGAGCGAGCATTTTTTCTCTCCCCCCCTTAATTTTAAAGGTGTGGCTTATATTCAGGTGTAGCTTACATTTGGGCCAATAAGGTATACAATAAAACAAAAATCACCAGTAGAAAAAGAAAAAAAAAGAAAAAAGAAAAATTAATATAACTGGAAAATCAACATTTTAAACAGCTGTATAGGCTTGCTGGCATAAGAAGAGGTCTCCAAGAGATACCTGGAAGTCAGAGGTGAAGATGCCTGATGTGTCTCTGCTGTGTACACAGGGCTTTGGAGCAGGGGTGAGTAACCAGCAGCCCCCCAGATGTTGCTGGACTCTAACTCCCATCAGCCCCAGTCATCATCGCCAGTGGTCACAGGTAATGGGAATTGTAGTCCAACAACATCTCAAAGGTCACAAGTTACCCATCCCTTTTAGAGCATCTGAACTGCCATCAAAAAAGAAGTTGAAAGTTTTTGTTGCTGGCAGCATGGAAGTGACAGGAGATCTCTGTCCTATGTAGAAACAGAATGGGATATTTTGTTCACGCATCTCAGGCTAGTGCAGCAACCTCAAGCGAATAACCTGAAACCATTTTAATCTTGCTTGTAAAACAAACCATTAAGGGGATACAGTTTAAGCTCTTGCACATTTCTGTATAACATAGGGTTGGTTCCAACACATCACAGGTAGATCCATTAATGTGCAAAACAAAATGCATTAAAATGAATTGTTCAACCAAAGAACACTTTCCTGTGCTAGAAGAAGCTTTATTCATTCAATACAGGATAGTGAATTTTCAAGCTTGCCTCACCCAAATAAGTCAAACTAGCAGTTCGTAGTTTACGGACCAGGATTAGCAGATGTACTAAGGTTGCTATATTACTTATATGGTGAGGATGGTATAACTGACAGTTAAAGAAAACCAGGTCCAAATGTAAGGACTAGGCAGCAAAGTGGTTCGTCAGCAATATGCAGCTCTGAGTGTCTGCTTTCAGCATATATATATATATATTTCAGTTAATGTCAACACATGTTTGGCCAGATTGGGTTCCTGAAAGAAAGAGGAACCTAAAAGATGTTCTGAATGATACGTTCCAAAAAGTGTTGCATAACGCAAAGTTATGAAGTCAGTCAAGCAGGGGTTCTCCAACTGCTTTTAATTGCCTGAATAAACTAGAGTCTCCATGAATTTGATTAGCTGGCCTACATCTTACAGCTCTCATCCCAGCAGCAAATCGGTAACTTTTCTGACAGTAGGTGGAGACAAACTCATACCTCTCTCATCAGACTCACTTACCATATAGAGAATGGCTCCATTTCGGAGAGACTCTTGCTTCATGTTGTTGTTGTTGTTGTTGTTGTTGTTGTTGTTGTTGTTGTTGTTGTTTTTGCTTAACTCTTGCTTGTTTGGTATTTCCATTACTTTTCCTGTTCTCTGCTGCATCTTGAATCATAGGGAGCCTTTGCTCTGTCTTTTCAGTTTCAGAGGAAACCATCTTTTCTTTCTCCCAGGAGGATCCACAGACCTCACAGTAAATGCTACTCAGCTCTAGTTACACAGAGTTTTGCAGTTTCTTGAGATATGTTCAAAGCAGATCACTGGATTACAGATTCACGCACAGTTTGGACTACGTAATGTGGTGAGAAAACACCCTTTTAAAATACTACTTAATCGTGTGCCTTAATTGGATACTTTGTCCAGCCAAGCTGTACTTAATATGTATTCTACTTCCCTGTGTTATCTTCCTGACTCCTTTTATTCCCAGTGCCTCTTCAGAGTCTGAAGTACCAATTCTGTGCTTTTGCCACACAAAAATTCACCACAACATCAATTTTCACCATGACATCAATGTCCCAAGATTCCTCTGTGGAGAGAAAATTACAGAGGAGAAATGAATTATCTCTTCTTGAAATCTATAAAAGGTCACTTTTGCTTCCATACTAGTATAGTCCCCACCCCCCCAAAAAGCCCTAATGGTGGTCTTTCATATACTAATTTATAGAGCTGGAAAATTCACAAATGAAATATTGCTTCTTTTTAGTCTAAATGATTACAGTAATGTTTCTACATCTACTTGATGAAACAAAGGCGTTGAGTAAATGCAAAAGGGAGGAGCCCTTGAGATAGTTGAAGATGGCTATTGTATTATATTTCCCCCAGTCTCCTCCTACCCAGCTCCTCCTCCTCATAAAGCTTGGTTTCCAAGCCTTATTAGAAAATGACGCTCTCCTCTTGACACGTTCCAGCTTGTCAATATCCTCCTTAAATTGTGGTGCCCAGAAATGGACACAGTACTCCAGGTGAGGTCTGACCCACTTTAATTAAGGTGTCCAGCACAAAAACCTCTGAACGGATCTGCCTAAAATTTGGCAGGCTTAATCCAGAGAGGCTCATATTTCTGCAAATTTCTTCCACTTTTCTCTGAAGCCTGAACAACAGTATAGCCATTTTTAGATTCCCTATTATATTGAATGAGGGGGTGAGAACTTTGGGTTGTGTTCCTAGCAGTGCTAGGAGAATGTTCTGTCAGGACAAGGATTTCTCCTTGCCCAAGGGAATGTTCTCCCCCTCTCCTCCCTCATGACGCCCAAATGTATTCTAGCAGTTCCCCCAATCAAAGCCAGCCTTATATTTAGTGCTTTTTTTTCGGGGGGCACACAGGAGTACCCGTACCCCTAAACATTTTGTGAATCTAAATGTTCCTGGGAAAGAGGGGAAGGAAGCGGCGGTGGCAGCAGGGAGCAGGCTAGTAGGCAGGACTCATTACTCACATCCTAGGAGCCTACACAACACAAAACATTGTTGTGCTGTGTGTACGTTTTATTTTATTTGCTTTTTATCTTGTTTTGGAAATGAACATCCACGGTTTTTTTCTTTAAATTTTGTTGGGGGGGGGGAAGAGAGTGGGCCCCTAAACTAGAGCTTGTTTAGCTTATACATAAATCTGGCACTGCCTGCGCCTGTTCCCCAGCCTGATCTTTCATTGATTCCTGAGGTCCTGGGTTTCCTCCTGCTTCCAGACCCGAAACATTTCTCACTCCTTTCCTCCTTCCCTTTCTCGGCTGCTTTCATGGCTTTCCTCCAATCTCTCTCTCTCTCTACCCCGCCCCAATGAATGTTAGGAAAATAAAATAAATTGTCCAGTAGCACATTAGAGGGCAACTAAGTATGTTTTGGGTATAAGCCAGGGGTCAGCAAACTTTTTCAGCTGGGGGCCAGTCCACTGTTCCTCAGACCTTGTGGAGGGCCGGGCTATATTTGGGGTTTTTTGGGGGGGGGACACGAATTCCTATGCACATTGCATGGGGGGGGAAGTAGTCCTCCTCCCATTTTAAATAAAAGGACACAGCATGCCAGGCAGGCCCCACAAAGATCCCACAGATGCAGTTTTTTATAAAGGACACAGCTTACCTGTGCGTTGTGAGCGGCAGGGGCTGGTGGTGGTGGAGAGACGATGAGCAGTGCGTGAAAGAAGGGCTCTGGAGAAAGGCTGCTTAAAATGGCGGCCTCTCGAGCGCTCACACTGATCCAACAAAGCCCAGCCCCCTTCCTCCTCTAGGCAGGGCGGGGAGAAGCCAGTAGAACGGAAGAGGCACCGCCGCGGTGTGTGTAAGGGGGGGGATGGCGCGCGGGGGGGGGAATGGCACAACCCGAACAATGAGAATCCCCATGCCCTTTCCCAAACTGTCCGTGGGCCGGATCCAGAAGGCAATTGGGCCTGATCCAGACCGCGGGCCTTAGTTTGCCGACCCATAGTATAAGCTTTCGTGTACATGCAAAGGTAATACCCAGAACTTACTTAGTTGGTCTCTAAGGTGCTACTGGACATTTTATTTATTTATTCCGACTGCGTCAGACCAACACAGCTACCTACCTGAATCTAGGAAAAGAAAAGGCCGCCAGGTCATTTGAAGAGAAACTTTAATGTCCTTCCTATTGCCTTAGATCCCTTGAGGGAAGGGGCAAAACTCCCTGCTTTGACTCTTGTTCGCTTCCCCCTCTCCTTCTCTTATTTCACTAAATTTTCTCTTTTCTTCCCGCCCCAACTGAAAGTATCTGTCAATGTCTGGTTGTTGGCCCCCTCTGTTTTACCATTTATTTTTGGATGCAGGAAGGCTTTTGGAAGCACCTAAATTCCCCTTCTTTTCTGGATATATTTTTTAAAAAATAATTTCTGTGGTCCTTAATAATCAGTTCATTCCTTTTTCTTCCTTTTTTTCTTTTTTGTCAGAACCACAAGTTTAGGTGTGAGGATTTGCATTTCCCCCTCTGGGTTTCCTTTTTTCAAACAAAAAACAAAAAGGCACCTTTGGGAATAAGTCTTCTCTGTCCTGTCCAGTTACTGTATATATTTTTCCTGATTTCAACTATAAATTGGTGATTTTCTTGAGTCAAAATGAGAGAACCCCTAAATATTTTTTAAGAAAAAGAGCACTGCTTATATTATTTTAGAAATGTTATTTCTTCAGTCCAAAATCCTCTCCCCCTTCCTCCTCTCCTCCTCCTTTCCCCAATCTCCCTCCCCATCCCACCCTCTCCCTTTCCTCCCCTCCCCATATCCCCCCCCCCCAATACATTGTAGAATTCTTGTTTGTACCTTCTGGCAGAATCAATCTAGCAGCTAAATTCTGCAGTGCTTGAACAAGTATCTGATGCTGACCAAACCCACAAGAAGCAAAACAAGTTTTCAATGTGATTGGTTCCTGCTATTTATATTCTCCCCCCCCCCTCCTCCTCCTCTTCCTCCCCCTCCCCCGCTTCCTCATTCTCACCTGCGAAGTCCTTGTCAGCCGTTTCTGGCTCCAGCCCCACCCAGCCTTTAATGTCACCCCCAGCCTGGATCTAGAGATGGTTTCAATTGCCCAGGGTCTTCTCCCCTGCTTCAGAGAACAGTGCAACCCTATTAGAGGCTGAAGGCATTCTTGGGCACAAAGTGTAAAAGAATTTTTAGCATGATTTAAAATCAACCCCAAAACAAAGGGCAGGACCTCCCAGTGGGGAATGTGATCACCCTCAATGTGCAGAAGGAGAAACAGCTGCTGAAGTCCTGGTGCCATTTGGTAACTTGGCTATTGCTGAGTTTGAGACTAACAAATGACAACCTTACAGTACTTTAGAGAAAATGCTATGGGAACGAAGCAAAAAGAAAATGCCAGCAGAAAGTTGAAAAGAGCATTGGCTTCTATAATTTTATGGAGCCTCTTGAGGGAGGAATGCAAAAGACAATGAGATTTTAAAAATAATGAAATATCTTAATGTTCAGGAGGCAGCCATTGCAAGGTATCACAAAAGTTGGGTAGCGTTTAGGTGCCCAAAATCTGCTCCATAAAAAATGGCTAAGTAGCACCATGCAGTAAGAATTCACTATTTCTTTGAAAGTGACAAACCTAACCTACTCATGCATAGGAGAGTCCCTGTTTCTGCCTCCCCAAACCTGGGAATCATAAGATTCACAGACCACTTTATTGTAAAACCCTCACAGCAGTATACAAAAAGATAAAACAATAAAATTAGAAAAAATACAACCCTAATTTAAAACATACAAAAGTAAAAATATTAAAGCAGATTATAATTATGTACCTCAACTTTCTAAGCAACCATGTTTCTTTTGTTGTTGTTTAGTCGTTTAGTTGTTTCCGACTCTTCGTGACCCCCTGGACCAGAGCCCGCCAGGCACTCCTGTCTTCCACGGCCTCCCGCAGTTTGGTCAAACTCATGCTGGTAGCTTCGAGAACACTGTCCAACCATCTTGTCCTCTGTTGTCCCCTTCTCCTTGTGCCCTCCATCTTTCCCAACATCAGGGTCTTTTCCAGCGAGTCTTCTCTTCTCACGAGGTGGCCAAAGTATTGGAGCCTCAGCTTCAGGATCTGTCCTTCCAGTGAGCACTCAGGGCTGATTTCCTTCAGAATGGAGAGGTTTGATCTTCTTGCAGTCCATGGGACTCTCAAGAGTCTCCTCCAGCACCAGAATTCAAAAGCATCAATTCTTCGGCAAACAGCCTTCTTTATGGTCCAGCTCTCACTAATGTTTTTAGGTGGTGCCAAATTTCCTTATACAGACCTATTGTCAGCAGCTGCTACTAAATTTCCTGGATTTCTGGAATTGGAACTGATTTCCTGCAATTGTTATTGTAGTAGTTGATTTGAAGCCAACCAGGAAGCCAGAACTAAAAGGGGTGGGATTTCCTTCCCTGCCTCTCCTTTGTACTGAATTCCTGTCTGGTTCACCATGAGGACTGTTTATTAAACTGAGCTTCATAAGAATATAAGAACGTCAGAAGAGCCTGGCTGGGTCAGGCCATGGGCATAAGGAGTCCAGCACCCTGTTCTCACAGAGGCCACCCAGATGCCTGTGGGAAACTCACAAGAGCGCTCCACCCGTCTGCAGTTTCCAGAAACTCAGAAGGAGGCAAAGCACAGACCTCATGGCTAGGAGCTCTCAATAGCCCTCTCCCCCACGAACCTTTCTCACCCTCTTTTGAAGCCATCCAAGTGGGGAATCATCACTGTCTCCTGGGCGAAAGAGCGCCATAGTTTAACTATGCGCTGGATGAAGACGAACTTTGTTTTCTCCTGAATTTTCCAATGTTCAGCTTCCATGGATGTTTCCGTGGAGTTCTGGTGTTATGAGAGAGGGAGAAAAACTTCTCTCTCTCCACTTTCTATGAGGCTCATTCTATCTTGCATAATTATTCTTTTTGCCTCTTTTGGGGATCATTCCAGCAGCCAGTTTCTGCAGTTTCTGATGTTGGCAAAGCCTTCAAGAAGCAGAACAGGATGAATGTTTTTTTTAAATAATAAATTCTATTAGTTTTCAATTACACTCCAATAATAGCCTCATTACAACAATACCAATTTATAATACAATTATTAATACTAATCGTTCAGATGTGAAATTGTATAATTTAGATAAAGTGGGCCCCCGCGTGCTAGATTTGATGGTTTGATGATTTTCTTTATTTCTGCATTCCAAAATCTCATTAGTTTCAATTACATTCTGGTCATAATAATAATCCCTTATAATGTGATTTTGAATCATGTGAAACCAGCAGGACTCCAACATTTCAAGAGGGCAAATTGGAATACCCGACACCATCTCACCACCCCATTGCTCATGCCCACCAACACCCACCCCTCCCTTCCCTGCCCACTTCCTTGCTCCCTCCACCTTCAAACCTTTGCTGTCCTCCTCCTCAGTGGCTGCAACCTCCTCCTCCATGGCCATGGCCTCCTCCCCATCCCCGGCCAGCATGGCCTCCCAGAGGCGCTTTGGCACGACCCTTTGATGATCGCCAAAGCACTCCCAGAAGGTGGTCTGGTGCTCATCCGCAGGGTCAGCTGCAGCCTTGCTGACTCATGCCAAGGTGCTAGTCTTCATGGGATATTCTGGGATCAAAACAGAAGCTGGGATTGGCTTCTGTGATCCACAATATCCAGCTTAAAATGTGTCAGTTGTGGGGTAAAAGGTAAAAGACCCCTGGACGGTTAAGTCCAATCAAAGGCGACTATGGGGTTGCGGTGCTCATCTCGCTTGCAGGCCAAGGGAGCCGGCATTTGTCCATAGATAGCTTTCTGGGTCATGTGGCCAGCAGGACTAAACCACTTCTGGTGCAGTGGGACACCGTGACGGAAACCAGAGTGCACGGAAATGCCATTTACCTTCCCACCGCAGAGGTACCTATTTATCTACCCATGCTGGTGTGCTTTCAAACTGCTAGGTTGGCAGGAGCTGGGATGGAGCGACAGGAGCTCACTCCATCGCAGGGTTTTGAACTGCTGACCTTCTGATCAGCAAGTCCAAGAGGCTCAATGGTTTAGACCAGGCACATCCAACTCCCAAGGGACTGCGATCTACTCAAAGTATAAAAAGGCTGTGATCTACCCATTGTCATTGCCAGTAGTTAAGTTGTTATGATTTTGGGGAGGGAAGCCAAAGTTGTTGAGCTTCTTTTGGAAAGGATTCGCCAGGTTGGTTTTAGGAGAAGGAGTGTGCTAAATCAATCGCTCAACAGTCAGTTCACCTCCTGCCTTCCCAAACTCTGCCACCCAGGAAAGGAAATAAACCTCTCAAAGTGGGGGCAGGGCACGTAGCAATCACTTAAGAGCAAGAGGGAGATCACTTACAAAACTACAGCCTGGGACACCCCCATGATCCACTGGTAGATTGCGATCGACCTCTTGGACATCCTTAGTTGAGACCACAGAGCCATCTGCTCCCCTAGTTGTGGGGCATGCCTGACTAGCCCTCAGGGCTCTCCATAGGCTTTCTCCCCTTCTCCAACCCACACCACTGTTGCTCCACACCTTCCTCAAGTCTGGCTGGAATGTTGGAGTGCAGCTGTCAGTCAGTGCAGAAAATACTGAGGTAGACAGATCAATTTGCCTGGCTCTGTAAAAGTCAGCTTCCTGTTTTCCCGTGTATTGCAATCAGGAGGACAGAAAAGCAGCTGCCTTTGGGACTCCCTTGCAAACTTCCCAAGAGGCACCAGGCAGCCACTGACAAATGGTGCCCTTTGTAAGCCACCTCACGCTGCTCCTTTCAGCTTCCATTTTTGAAAGTTTCAAGGGACTGTGGGGTCTGCTTCAGAGAACAGCCGTGGGGAGGAGAGATGGCTTCCATAGGATACGAGATGTCTGTTCTTAAAACAGACAGAGGCAAGGCAGACACCATTTTGATTTGCTTACGCAGTGCTTGCTATGGCTAGTATGTGCCATAGGCAAGAGCGAAAGAGAGAGAAGGGGGGGGGGAAGTCGGGGCTTTTTTTACTCTATGAAAAAAAGAGAGAGAAGTGCTTTTTCCCTGCCTGCTTTTTCTACAGGAAGTGGTTATGCGGATGTTTCCTATGTATTCAATATGAAGAGCCTTGTGGTTAGCTAGAGTGGTTAGAATGACGTGAAAAGAATGGTGTTTATCTGCATGTTTAAAACTCTGCGGAGGCACAACACCGGGTGCAGCCCTAAATAACCCTTTTGTTTTGTTTGTCTTGTCTTGTTTGTCAGCTGTCATGATGTACCTTGAAATAAAATCTGAATCTATTTAAAATCTGAATCTATTTGAAAGCAGTGCTTTCTCATCATTGCTGGGACTGAGTGACTCCGTTGTGCTCAAACCTCTTGAACCTCATGCTCTCCCCTCCTTGAGTGGTTCTTACCTCTCCTCAGTTGATGGGGAAGATGGGAGCCTGCCTTGCCCCAGGAAGGCAATAATCAGGACTCCACTTTAAGCTAGGGTTACCAGACGTCCTCGTTTCCCGGGGATTTGGAATATGTCCCGGGGCAAATTCCATCCCCAAATGTCCCCGGATTTCATCTAACGTTCCCGGGAAATGCAGCAGCAGCAGTCTCAGCAGCCTGGAGCAGTTGGCTCTGGCTGGCTTCAGGAGCTGCTCAGAAGTCCCCATATGATGGTGGTGCAGGGGCTTGAAGATGCAGCTTCCGGGCTGCCTCCACCTTCCCTGACCCCAGCAACTGAGCTGTGAAGGGACGCTTCATGCTGCCCTTTGGAGCAGCCTCCCAACTCCTACTTGTGTGCAAGCAGGAGCAGGGCAGGGATCTCTCAGCTGTGAAGGGAGGCTTCACGCTGCCCATCAGAGCTTGCGTGTAAGCAGGAGAGGGCAGGGACCTCTCAGTTAGGCAACGGGAAGCCTCCCTTCCCAGCTGAGCGATCCGTGCCCCCTCCTGCTTGCACGCAAGTAGGAATGGGATTGGGGCTACTCCGACTCTTGTAGCAAGGATTCCATAGTTAATTAGAAGGCTTCTTGAGGACATAAGAAGTGCAGGGAGCTTTTTGGTTTTAAAGGAGAGCAGCACTCTCTGCCTCTGAGGTCTGCTGCTAATATGATCTGTATGCTTCAGGTCAATAGAGCTAGGGATTACCCTCAGAAGCTCCGCTAAGTGTCTCCTTATATCACTCTTATAATGCCAGTTTATCACCTTGCCTCTAAAGGGGCAAACCGTTAGGCAGATTTTGGTAGCTTGCAGCAGCAGTTTGTTGGGAGATGCAAAGTGTTGTTCCTTCTTATTTTGCTCACTTTGCTCACTTTTCTGATTGCCAGCAGCTTGAGGAATTATACAGGAGGTATGAGGTAAAACGGGTGCTCCGGGCATTTGTAAGGGCTTCATCTCCGGTAGTACATCAGGGGAACTGTCTTTACCTGTTAGGGATACAAGCGAGATAATCTTCTCCAAGGATCCTCGGATGTCTTTTATGTATTTAAAGATATAGTCCACTGTTCTAGCAACTAGGTCTAGAGTAGTCGAATGTTCAAATAGTATCTCATCAATGCAGCTTTCACGGGCTCTAGTGCAGTCATTCAAGTGGATGCCAGTATTATTATTGCTCGAAGGTTTAGTAGGCAGGTTATCAAAAGGTTCTTTCACAATGGTTTCCTCGTCATTCATCTCTGCTAGCAGTGTGAAAGAGTTAGAAACCGGAATATTGAAAATATCCTTTGTACTTTCAGATTCACTAATTTTTGTTTGTATAGCAAGAGGCAGGCATCTCAGTTCCTCTGTGTCGTCTAAATCCCCGGAATCTCTGGTACGTTTCCCAATTCCTCTCCCACAAGCAGGGCTATATAATTGCTTAGTCATTTCTCTCTTCATGCAGCCACCCCAGTTTCAAGGTCAATGGTTGACTCCCCGATAAAAGGAGACGTCCTCCTACTTACTAATTTAAAACTAAACTAAAAAAAACTAAAGTTAAAAGCTAAAAGATAATAGGTTTCTATATTCATTAAAACAATCTAAAGATAAATCAGGGAGCTCACACTCACGCTGACTAAGTGCCGTTCGGCATCTTTTTCCCCCCACTCTCCTTACTAATTAATAAACATCACGCTCTTTTGTCTCACCATGAGTTACCTCTCCCTTTCGCTATTTCTGATTGTGGGTGAGGGTGACCAAAAGAGGAAACCACCAACTCTTAGGAGAGTTTCAAAGTCAAGAGATATAACAGACTCATCTAAAAACCTTTTATTTCCACAGCTCACATATGAAGACAACCAAACATGTCAAAGAAGCAGAGAAGCATAAGCATAAACAACATGTGAAAACCCAAGCCTAGTGTAAGAGTCCAGAGTTTTTTTTACAGACTAACCCAAAGACAGAATGACAAAGGTCTCTATTGCCCTTATTCCTTGGGGCAGCCCCTCTTTTGAACCCTTGTCCCTCACTTTCTTTTTTTAACTGTCCCTGTTTTACATTTGTGATTTTTAAATGAGATTTTTAAATGAGATCATGTATTAGCTTAGAGGATGTCTCACCAGGAAATATGGCTAACTTGTTAGTTCTTGCATAACTTCTTGGTGATTCGTCCTCTAAGCTAACAATGGTTTTTAAAGTTGTCATCAAAAAAACCCTGAAATGGTTCCCCTTGATCACATACACAGCCCAACAAGACAACAAGAATCTACTGACAACATACTGGTTAACCTGATCCAAACACCCACCCACACACCCTGTTACACACAAAAACAAATTCACTACAGCCAATCAAAGACAACCAACTACACCCCTAGACCACCCCCAGCCTCTCTCACCACCAAGGAAATACCACAAGGGAATAGTAAGAGAACCCAGCAAGTGATGCTGACACAAAACCCCACACATACACTAAGTAGAAGAATGGAAGCACTGCCATCCCACACACCATTCCCCTCCCCCTCTTCCCCCCTCTTTTCTTCCTAACCTAACACTGTATGCAACACTAACGTCTCACAACAAATGAAACTGATCTGTAGAAAACGCAACTTGAAAAAAGAGACAATGCACGTATTTTTGTAAACGAAGAAATCTTTCATAAAAATATATTAAAAGGCTTTTTAAAAAAGATGTCATCATAAATGCATCACAGATCATGCATTTAAAGGGGAATTAGACAAATTCGTAGGCGATATAGCTGCAGTGCTTAAAACATGCTTCAATATTTGTTTACATTTCATCAAGCCACGTCGGTGGCTATTACTCCTGTGGGAGAGAATTTCACAATTTAACCAGGCACCATGGGATTTCTTTGGCATTTCATAGGATGGCCCCAGTTTCTCGTATTAAGAGGAGGGTGGAAAATCTTTCCACTTTCTTCACTCCTTGCCTAATCTTATACTTTCCCTCCCAAATTTAAAATTCCCAATGTTGTAACATTTCCTCATCGGGCAGATGCTCCATTCGCTTAAACATTTTGGAAAAAGGACTACAGATCACGTGTGATCTGGGACGAAGGAGCTGAGCAGCAAGAAGATTGTTATGTCTCTGCACACACAGAAGGAAGGAGAAGAAGTTTTATTTTTTGTTAGTTAATGTTAATTAAAGATTTAGCAGGGATTGACAATCTGATAAGTAACCTCCCTTGTTGAAATTGGAAATGTTAACTTAATATACATGCAGGAATCAACTGATGGATAGTTGTCTGAAAAGGAATTAAGTTAAAAAGAAAATATATTGTAATGTAATGTAATAACATCTGTTATGTTTGAAGATAAACTAGAAATAACTGGGGAATATGATGCAACACTAAGGAGAACGATTGACACATCCAGGAAGGTGTGCAAGAAGTCAGATTTGGGGGGAAAAGACATCTGAAGGCAGCCCTGTTTAGGGAAGTTTTAAATAACTGATGTTTTAATATATTTTTAATTTCTTGTTGGAAGCCACCCAGAGTGGCTAGGGAATGAATATATAAATAGACCAATTTGTAAAAACTTGAAAATCAATGCAATATTTTTGGGGCCAAAAAACCCCAAAACATTTTGGCTCTTGTTTGAATTTTTTCAAGACGTATAACATTGCCTTTTAGAGAAGGCACCCAAAACTGTACATATTATTCCCAGTGCACTTGCAGCACAGATTTGTACAACTCATTATATAGACCTTTTTATACCTACCGCCCACTAATACATCTTTCTTGAGGGTAACATTTCCTTACCACCCACTGGTGCTCGATGGAAGGAGGATTCAGCTACCGCCCACCTAGAATCCTGAAACACCCACTAGTGGGCGGTAGAGACCAGGTTGACAACCCCTGATATAGACGGTTTTATGTCCAGTCCTTTTCCTAATGATCCCTAGCATGGAATTCACTTTTCTCACAGCTTCTTTTATATATATATACATTTTCCTTCATAAACAATAGTAAACAACAAATACACAACAAATACTAACCTAAGTTACACAACATAATCTTGCCTAATTTTCCATTACAATTTTTCAAAAAAAATATATTCCAACATCTTATTAATATCTCTATTATATACGCATGTTGACCTCCCTCCCTCCCGATTTTGGGCTTCTTAATAAGTCTTCCTTTTCTGCAGTTTCATAGTTATAACTGAACATATCGTAAGATTTATGTAATACCCACTGTGGTTTTTAAATTTCTGAAATTTTCTTCAATGTATGTTATGAATTTACTCCAATCACTAATAAACTTTGTACCTTTATGGAATCTATTTTTTTGCGTCATTTTTGCTAGTTCAACATATTCAAATAGTTTTATTGGCCAATCTTTAATAGTTGGGATATCTGGGTTCTTCCATTTTTGTGCTATTAAAATCCTGGCTGCAACTGTCGCATATTGGAATAGTGTCTGATCTTCTTTTTTAATTTCATCCCCAATTATTCCCAAAAGGAGGGCTTCCGGTTTTTTAGAGAAAATGTATTTAAATATTTTTTTAAATTCATTATATACAAGTTCCCAAAATTTTTTGATTTTTTTTCACAGGTCCACCACATGTAGTAGAAGCTCCCTTCTTTTCTCACTTTTCTCACAGCTTCAGCACACTGGGCCGACATTTTCATCAAGCTCTCCACCACGAACCCACGGCCTAGTTTATAGCGAGTCACCACCAGTTCAGACCCCGTTAGCATATTTGGGAAATCAGGATCTTCTGCTTTAGCCTACACTGCATGAGCATTAACATGGAAAATGCAGCTCGCCCAGTTTTGGATCTCCATAGAATCCCTATTTCTTCTAACCACCCTACCAATTTTGATGACATGAGAGTACCCCCTGAGTAGCAGACTTTGTGACTGTCATTCTGGTGGTAGTCTTGGGTGAGCATTATTATTCTATTCTATTCTATTCTATTCTATTCTATTCTATTCTATTCTATTCTATTCTAATTTTATTTTTGAAATAAGAGTGCTTGCTGTCTGTCTGCCTTGGCTAGCTGTCTACTGTTCTGTTGCCATGCTGCAGTTTGCATGGCCACCTGCTGGTGGCCATACGAATTGCAGCCTGACAACATTCTTACTACTGCTGCTGCACACATCTATCTTCCTATATACATAAAAATGTAAGGCCGTCATCATGCAATGCAGGGTTTGTAACGCTTTGCCATGAACCTGGATTGGTGGGGGAGTCAGGGTGGGGGAGGAGAGCGAAAGAGAAGGTGGGTTGCACAACACCAGCGGTTTTAAATAAGAGGTTCAAGTACTGCTGGGATGTGGGGAAACTGAGTGAGGAAAGTGGCAATTTTAAACAATGGCAGAGGTTTGAGCAGAATGAGCAGGGGGGTGACACTTGGAGGGGGTTTAAAACAATGTATGAGCATTTAGAAAAGAACGTAGGAAAGTGCCTGTCAGTTTCCTACCTGAAACAAAATAATCATTTTCAACGCTTTTTAAAATGGGGTACTCAAGGGCACGCAATACCAGCACCTCTTTTTATTTTGGTTTTAAAGTGTGACACTTACTGTAACAACTTCATGGTGAGAACCAGCACCTATTTTTTAGGGGGGAAAGCATTGGTCCTTTTCAACCAGGATGGCATAGACGCATAGCCTAATTTAGGTATCGGTGTTTAGGGTGGTTATCTTATTCCTCAGTGTGCAAAAAAAATCACTATAACAGGTGACTCTGTTCCAAAAGACACAGTACTCCTAGCTAAGAACTCTTGATGAATGTAATATCCACCAAGCCCAGTTTTTCTCATCACTTTGCCACTGTAATGAGGATTCACATCCATAAGATGCTGAGACCACAAAGAGAGATGAACAAGAAGAGGAAACATTGCTCGTCTCCTGTACGGTGGTGCTGTCATTATCATGTGAAGGCTATTTTATGTTGTTATAATACAGTGGACCCTCTGGATATGAATCTAATTTGTTCTGGGGGGTCTTTCCGCAACCCAAAAAGTCCATAGGCAGAGGCACTGCTTCTTTGCACGTGCACGTCGTGATAGAGAATTCCTGGGCATGTGCACATGGCGAAACCCAGAAGTATACACTTCTTGGTTTGCCGCGTTCACAAACCAAAGTTTACATGTCCAGAGGGATACGTAAGCAGAGGAGGAGGAGGAGGAGGAGGAGGAGGAAGAAGAAGAAGAAGAAGAAGAAGAAGAAGAAGAAGAAGAAGAAGAAGAAGAAGAAGGAGAAGGAGAAGGAGAAGGAGAGGAGAAGGAGTAGTTTGGATTTGATACCCTGCTTTTATCACTACCCTAAGGAGTCTCAAAGCGGCTAACAATCTCCTTTCCCTTCCTCCTCCACAAAAAATACCCTGTGAGGTGAGTGAGGCTGAGGGACTTCAGAGAAGTGTGACTGGCCCAAGGTCACCCAGCAGCTGCATGTGGAGGAGCGGGGAATCGAACCCGGTTCACCAGATAACGAGACTACCACTCTTAACCACTACACCACACTGGTACGACTATATTATTATTTTTTTTATTTATTTATTTATTTATACATACATACATACATACATACATACCCTGCCTTTTCCCCTGACAGGGACTCGAGATGGCTTACAGAGAAAAAGAAGAGCAGCTAAAAACAAATAAGAAAAACAACAATTTAAAATAAACAAACAAACACTGATAGAATTAAAATTACATATATACATATATTTAATCTACTAAAACCATACAAATGATCACAATGAAAAGAGCATGGCACCTGCCCTTTCGTTAGAAGCAGTCAGTTCTCCAGAGCCTGTTGGAACAAGAAAGTCTTCACCTGCCAGCAGGAGGACAACAAGGAGGGAGCCAGTCTGGCTTCTCTAGGGAGAGAGTTCCAAAGTCTGGGAGCAGCCGCCAAGAAGGTCCTTGAGGGTTTTTTTTTTTAGTATGGAGAACAAGATGTCTAAAGGAGAGTGTGTAGCTGATTACGAATGGGGACACATGAAGATACTCAAAGGAGTACAGATTCCTTCTGACAAATCCAGCGAAGATGTGTGCTGCACAGCTCGGAATAGATTTCATTGTCTTGAAGGGCACCACAGCTGCCTTCCTCAGGTTGCATTGCTGGAAATCTGTGGCGAGAAGGAATGAAACAGCAGTCAGTGTATGTATACAGTGGACACTTGGGTTGTGAACATGATCCATGCAGGATGCACGTTCGCATCCTGGGTCTGTGCGTCTGCACATGGACGGGTTGCGATTTGGCACTTCGGTGCATTGGCAAAGTGCGATTTAGCGCTTCTGCGCACGCGCGACCACCGAAACCCAGAAGTAACCCGTTCCGGTACTTCTGGGTTTCGGTGGTCTGCAACCCAAAAAAACGCAACCTGAAGTGGCTGTAAACCGAGGTATGACTGTACAGTGGCATCTCAGGTTAAGTACTTAATTTGTTCCGGAGGTCCGTACTTGACCTGAAACTGTTCTTAACCTGAAGCACCACTTTAGCTAATGGGGCCTCCCGCTGCCGCTGTGCCACCAGAGCACGATTTCTGTTCTCATCCTGAAGTAAAGTTCTTAACCCGAGGTGCTATTTCTGGGTTAGCGGAGTCTGTAACCTGAAGCGTATGTAACCTGAGGTACCACTGTACATTGAAATTCCTCAGTATGCCGTGAAGGTCTTGCTGAAGCTAAGCAGGTCAAGGTCTGGTCAATACCTGGACGAATGACTGCCTGGGAACCCCATGTGATGGAGGAATGGCATCTTCCATGATGGAAGAAAGATGGAACAGGAAAATAAGAAAATGAAAAGGAATGAAGTGTTGAACAAGGTAACCCCACTGAATTCAACAGGGCTGATGTATCAGGAGGCAATTTTGGACTGGGCTCTTAGTCTTTCAGGTGTATGCTTTGTGTAGTAAAGATGAGCAGAGCTACAATACCTTTAAGAAGTGTATAGACATGGTAACCTCTACAGTTTTCCTTTTCATAGCTTTTCTTGCAAGTTCATCATGCAAAACTATTGATTTCCACAATTTCCCCTACACGGGTGTTTCAGTACTCACAATTTCTCCTTTAACAAAGAGCCATTGGTCCAGACCCATTTCTTCTCTGGCAATGACACGATAAGTCCAATCCATACTAATTTCCCATTTTTCTGGATGAATTCCTATAAAATATGATTTAATTACATAAACACAGTGCTTTTTTCTTAAAAAATGTTTAGGGGTACTCTCATTTCCCTACTCATATTGAAATACTGCCCCTCAAGGAGGCCAAACTTAGATTCACAAAATGTTTAGGGGGTCTGAGTACCCCTGTGTACCCCCCAGAAAAAGGCACTGCATAAACAGGATGTGGACCCCAGGCAAAGACCTTACTGTGTGGTGGATGGGGAGCTGGGGAATAGGTCTTAGCACATAGCTTTGTGGGTGAGTGGTTCTCAGATCCAAGGAATAGACCAGGGACGCGGGTGGCGCTGTGGGTAAAACCACAGTGCCTAGGACTTGCTGATCGAAAGGTTGGAGGTTTGAATCCCCGCGACGCGGTGAGCTCCTGTCCTTCTGTCCCAGCTCCTGCCCACCTAGGAGTTCGAAAGCACGTCAAAGTTCAAGTAGATAAATAGGGACCGCTTTATAGCGGGAAGGTAAACGGCGTTTCCGTGTGCTGCGCTGGTGCTGGCTCGCCAGATGCAGCTTCGTCACGCTGGCCATGTGACCCGGAAGTGTCTCCGGACAGCGCCGGCTCCCGGCCTCTTGAGCGAGATGAGCGCACAACCCTAGAGTCGGTCACGACTGGCCCTGACGGGCAGGGGTACCTTTACCTTTATGTAGCTTGGAGGTACTACATCTTGATCCACTGTTGTCACTTGAGGTGCAGGTGGCCTCTGTGGCAAGGAGCGCCTTTTAATCAGCTTTGGCTGGTAAGTCAGCTGTGGCTAATGGGTCAGATTCAACTAAAGAGTTGTGGGATATATGGCCACTGAAGCAGTCAAATGCAACATTTCCTGTTACCTAGAGTGGATAGGTACACAGGGGAACGTTGCTCCAGACAGGGAGGACTTCCTGTCATACCTGCTCTGGAGCCTCCTCCCCCTGTATGTAACCAGGTAAATGGGCGTGACCCTAACAGACCCTACAAAAGGTCTAGCCAGACAGCCATCTTCCCCTTTTCCATTTTCTCCTTTCAGACTCCTCTTCTGGCTCTTACATTGCTCATCCTTACAGAGGATGGAAGCCACAAGTCAGAGGCCTAGCTCAGACGTCTTTGCTCTCCAAATACTGCTATGAACTGAATGTAAGTGAACTTTTTAAAGATGACTGTTGTGTTATTATTATTTTAGGAGGGAAAACTTACCAGGAACATTCTAGACTGGACAAGCCAGATTGGATCGCTTAACTTAAATGAATGCATCAACTTGCTTCCGGCAATGTGCAAGGAAATGTGCTCTGCTGCTTACTCACTAGCATGAGTGAGGAAGGACAATACAGTGGTACCTCGGGTTAAGAACGTAATTCGTTCTGGAGGTCCATTCTTAACCTGAAACTGTTCTTAACCTGAGGTACCACTTTAGCTAATGGGGCCTCCCGCTGCTGCCGCACCGCCACCACACGATTTCTGTTCTCATCCTGAAGCAAATTTCTTAACCCGAGGTACTATTTCTGGGTTAGCGGAGACTGTAACCTGAAGCGTCTGTAACCCGAGGTACCGCTGTATTTAATCAATACATCCTCTCCTACTTTCCTCAACATTCCCACAATAACTGCATTAGTAGTTGTCAGTGCAGTGACTCCTGCTTCCTCCCCCAAATTGGCTCTGGGTGTCAGGAGAACCCCAGAACAGCACGGGGGGGGGGGGGAGAGGATGAGATAGTTCCATCAGGCAAGCAAAGATGCTTGCTCTGATGGAGCGATTTCCTTAGCAATACTTTTAATCTTTCCCCATCTAAGGTAGCTACATGCACTGCCGTTCATGCATTGATAACCTCCTGACTAGATTACTGCAACATGCTTCCTTGCAAGGATCTGGTTGGCCACTGTGGGAATGGACTGCTAGACTCAGATGAGCCTTTGGCCTGATCACCTGGGTTCCTCTCATGACGTGTAATCACATGAACAGATGGATCTCCCCATACGTACTTCAGTGCCCCTTCGAAACTACAGTGTAGTGTATACATCCCATTGTGATCACATTGCTGGCTTACGCATTAATAAGGGCAAAAGAGTAAACATTCTGTAACAGAGATAAAAGTGTGAAAGAGTAAAAATTCCTTGTCTGGATTGAATATTTTGTACCTTTTCCTCCTGATCATCAATTATTAGTAGGTGAGACCTCTTGGCTATACAGTCTTCCTTGCTCTTCTCCCAAGGCTTAATCGTTTCAGAAAACCAGTAGCATTTATTGTTGTGCAGATGCCACTGCATGGGGCACAGGTGGCAGCTTCCATCCCCTAAGAAGAAAAATTCCCATTGTTTTTAATTTGGATTTATACCTCACACAATCTGTACTTTTCAGGCTAGTCTTTCACCATTCAGCTTCACGAGCACTCTCGCAGCAGATCTCTCGCAGCAGTTTGCAGAACAATGTTATTTGCATATTATTGATTATTAGCTGGAGAATAACAGAAGTCTTGGTGGTTTTAGTCATAAATGTATGGTATTCTGTATGTTTCAAAGAATTGAAGCTCAGCAAACAGAATGTGGCCAAAGATATGCACAGGGCAAGCCAAACCTCAGGATGGGAGCAGGGCTACATATAAGCAGTTGTTCCATTCCTCGTCCCCTCAGTTACTCATTTTCCCCGTGTTAAGTTCAATTCTCTACGTTTTCAAATCAGTTTGTGATTTGCTGCACTATCAGCAGTGGAGAGATGGGTGGAGAAGGCCTTTTGCACCAGTCTAGTGACCTCTCCTTCCTCATAATAAACACTAGGGGGTTAGGATTCTGCCCATAGTGCCTGTGACTCTAGAACAGCAGTTCTCAACTTGTGGGTCCCCAGATGTTGTTGGACTACAACTCCCATCATCCCTGATCTCTGGCCTTGCTAGCTAGAGGTGATGGGAGTTGTAGTCCAACAACATCTGGGGACCCACAGGTTGAGAAAGGCTGCTCTAGAACAAATGCAGAGAAACTGAAAACTCATCAAATGAGATTGCGGGAAGTTTATTCTTAGCATAAATGCCAGGTTCCCCCCTTTCCCTCAGTCTAATGCAGAATATAAATCCTTTGGGCAGGAAAAGGTGTTAATCTTACATTGCGTACCATGTGTGTTTCAGGGCTGGCCCACCCATGGGGCAAGGTGAGGCAACTGCCTCAGGTGGTCGGATCCATAAGTGCAGCAGATCCAGCATCCAAGGATACATCGCCCACTACTGTTGCCACCATGGTGGCTACAATGACTGTGGCGCAATCATTGGAGGCTGGATTTCATGGCTCCTCAGAATCACACTGCAATGCCCCCTCTACAGCTGCCTCTTGACAAATAGGATGCAATACTAGTCTTCCCCACTGGAAGGAAATGGCAGGGGCTGCCCTCTGGGGTCTTCTAATCTGTTACCTGCACCCAGCGTGATTCAGAGGGTTTGCCTCCCCTCGCCATGATAGCCTTTGATTTCCACTTCACCTCTCAGGTAAGGTTGACTTGATTCTTTCCCTTGTTCCCAAAATAGATCTTCAAACACCCCTTCTTCCCTGGTGGGGAAGGCGCCATTTTGTGGTTTGCCTCGGGTGCCAAAATGTCTTGGGCCGGCCCTACCAAATGTTAAAATAATAGAAACAATCTCCAGCGCATTAAGCCCATAACTTACTCGCATTTAACATGTTCAGCTGTCCACGTGTGGCAAAAAAATAAAATACAGGGGACGGGGGTTCTGAGAAAAGTGACTTTAGTGCTTTGACTATAAGCAATTCCGGCTTTAGGCACAATCCCCACAACGTAACCCCTGTATCAGTTATTGTACTTCAGCTGAAAATTTCTTTCAAGGCTGCATTTTCCGGAGCTGAGCACTAGGTGTCACTATACATTTAGAATATTTTTATTTATTTTTTTAGTAACGACAGTTTATTTGGAAAGCGTAGCAGAGGCAGATCAAAGGCATAAGCATGTCGCAGTAACTTAGGAAATGAATTTACCCGTCTCACACAATTTTTCTTTCAGAGTAGACCTGAAATCCTCTGACGCTTTGTTTCCTTCACATCCTTCAGGGCAGTACTGAGTTGTGTTGGGAGACCATTCAGATGCTTTGACCTGTTTTTCAGGATCCTGTGGAGTTTTATTTATAACTGGGGAGGAGAAAGATTTAGGCAGATTTTTTACTATGTTGCAAGTTTAAAGCTTGATAGTACTGCTGGCTGATGAGCAGCCTCCACAGCGCCCTCTACTGTGGGGTCCTTTAGGTGTCTTGAACTACAACTCCCAGCAGCCTCAGCCAGCATGGCCATGATGAGAGTTTTAGTCCAAAAGATAGAGGGCACCAGGTTGGGAGAAGATGCTCTCTTGACTTCCACAGGGATTTGTAAAGATGCTTTGCAAATACCAAGCTGTCCTTCCAAAGACAGCAAGGGGCCAAGATATTTTATATTTTTATTTATTTCAGAATCATTATCCTTTCAAAGCAGCTCTGTAAAATGAGCAATCACCCATGTAAAATAACAAGAATTTGTTTTAAAAAATCACAATAAAGCAAAACAGCATAAAATAAAATTCAAAACTTAAAAGCAATGTTTTTTCCTGTTGTAAGTTTAATTAATTTATTACAGTTTTCCAAAAATCATTATGTTATAGCGAGACCCAAAAAAATATAAAGCACTTTCTGATTTGGTGCTCTGCACCTCCACCATATCTAAACTGTGCTGCTGTATATATGATTAAGTCAGGGGTCAGCAAACTTTTTCAGCAGGGGACCAGGTCCACTGTGTCCCTCAGATCTTGTGGGGGGCCGGACTATATTTTGGAGGAAAAAAAGAACAAATTCCTATGCCCCAGAAATAACCCAGAGATGCATTTTAAATAAAAACACACATTCTACTCACGTAAAAACATGCTGATTCCTGGACCGTCCGCGGGCCGGATTTAGAAGGCGATTGGGCCTGATCCGGCCCTCGGGCCTTAGTTTGCCTACCCATGGATTAAGTGATACAGGTCTCAGGTACCACTGGAATACTAATCTGTATATCTTTATTTTAAATTTGTGCACAGTCTGCTGTAGGATATGTGGGTGCATCCATGTCTACTTCTTCTGAGACATTTCCCCCCTCAGTTCTCTGTCACAATTACATGGGTATGAATTCTTAGATATGTCCACGCTCCTAATTCTGCTATATATCTCACTAAGAAGTTATTGCTTTTGTTTGTTTATCACAAGGTTTTCAAATTGGTTTATCTCTCTTAAATGGCCATGTTTCCTTAGCAGACCATAGTCAACATCATGGATAGGCAAACTAAGGCCCAGGGGCCAGGTTCGACCCTATCGCCTTCTAAATCTACATGAGTAGAATGTGTGTTTTTATTTAAAATGCATCTCTGGGTTATTTGTGGGGCATAGGAATTCGTTCATCCCCCCCCCAAAAAAAATATAGTCCGGCCCCCAACAAGGTCTGAGGGACAGTAGACCGGCCCCCTGCTGAAAATGTTTGCTGACCCCTGGTCAACATGGCTAGCTTGAAAATACAGTGGACGCTTGGGTTGTGAGTATGATCCATGCGGGAGGTGCGTTTTCAACCCGCAGCGTCTGCAACCCACAGCACCGCGTCTGCGCATGCGCGGGTTGCGATTTGGCACTTCTGCACATGCGCAAAGTGCAATTTAGCACTTCTGCGCATGCGCCGAAACCCAGAAGTAACCCGTTCTGGTACTTCCAGGTTTCGGCACGCCCGTAACCCGAAAACGCGCAACCTGAAGCGCCTGTAACCCGAGGTATGACTGTACTGAAAGAAGAAGGATGCTTTTGCCTCAGTTAGAATCACAGAATTGTAGTCTGAATAGGCCACAAGGGTTATGTTTATTGCCTCACATTTCCATACATGCATGTTTATAATTTAAACACAAGGCAGTGTTAATTTCCAAAACCAATAATTTATCGGCTGAACCCATAAATGCAACAGCTCTACTTCACGCAGTGAAAATTCCCGGGGGTCAAATATTTCATGCCATCTCTTATAGATCATAGCAAAAATATTTCCTGCTTAAGTTTGAAGGATGGACTATGCTGCACTGCTGAAGATCATGGTGACTCTACAGCCAGCTATTCAACACCAGGCTATTCTGTGCTCACCCATTTAGCTTATGTTAACATAAAAATATGCTTGTAGGTTTCAGGCAGGTGTCATTCCCAAGCCTTCTACCTGGAATGCTGGGAACCGAAAACCTGGATCTTCTGCATGCAAAACCAATGCTATGGTTGTTCTCTGCAAAGCAAGTGCTGCCAGTTCTGAAATTACTCAAGTTTGCAGAAACATTCTTGTTGGTCATATTTTTACTCCTTTCTTTTTTAAAAAAATACTGAAAATTCAAATAAGAACATTATCCGTTGCTCTAAAAAGCATATCTCCAGGGCAGTAGGGGTAGCGGGAAAACAACCTCTTAAGCTTCAAGATACAGAAAGTGGTGGGGAGGGGGGAGGCGTTAGAGGCAGAAATGGTTGCCTACCATATCTAACTGGCCACTTTTATCTGTTCTGTGTGGCTTTCTTCCATCCTCCACCTGTCTTTTTTTTAAAACCCACAAATAAATAAAGATCAGCTGTAGGTGGTGCAATCTTCTGCAGAGGGGCAGTGAGTGAACTGAGTGACGGTTTTCCCCTCTGACTGTTTCCCCACTCAAAATTGCCTTCACTGGCTGCTTTCCCCTTATATGGGAAGAGACTTAAAAGGGGAAGCAGCTGGAGGGAGGGTAATTTAAGAAGTAAGAAACAAGGAGAAAAGGTTAAGCAATTCCCTGCTCCCACCTGCCTTCACCCAAAACACAAGTTGTATGCACGTGGCTGGCTTTCTTAAAAAGAACTTTGGGACAGATTATCTATCTATCATCTATCTGTCTATATCTATCATCTATATCTATCTATCATCTATCTATCTATCTATCTATCTATCTATCTATCTATCTATCTATCTCTATCATCTATCTATCTATCTATCTATCTATCTATCATCTATCATCTATCTAATCTAATCTATCATTTCTCTGTCTGTCTGTCTGTCTGTGTCTGTCTGTCATCTATATCTATCTATCTATCATCTATCTATCTATCTATCATCTATATCTATCATCTATCAATATCTATCTATCTATCTATCTATCATCTATCTATCTATCTATCATCTATCATCTATCATCTATCTATCTATCTATCTATCTATCTATCTATCTATCTATCATGTATCTATCATCTATCTATCATCTATCTATATCTATCATCTATCTATATCTATCATCTATCTATCCATCATCTATCTCTCTATCTGGGTGCAATGTGTAGGTTCTTTGTGGACCTCCCAGTGTGGGCCAGTGTGGTGTAGTGGTTAAGAGCAGTGGACTCATAATCTGGTGAACTGGGTTCGCTTCCCCGCTCCTCCACATGCAGCTGCTGGGTGACCTTGGGCCAGTCACACTTCTCTGAAGTCTCTCAGCCTCACTCACCTCACAGAGTGTTTGTTGTGGGGGAGGAAGGGAAAGGAGAATGTTAGCCGCTTTGAGATTCCTTAGGGTAGTGATAAAGTGGGATATCAAATCCAAACTCTTCTTCTTCTTCTTCCCTATTACACTGCTTTAATCTATAATCCTATCATTTTAAAGCTCAGGCAGATTAGTATGGGTTACTGTGCTCTTTGTTGTTTGATTCTACCTCTTGCCTCTGCTAGACAAAATGAGCAACTTAATTAGGAGTGCCAGCTTGGCCCTGCAACCATGGGGGCCCACACAGCATGCATGGCCTTGGCACCGAAATTTGTGGGTGCCTGGCACCTTCATGGGGAATTTTGTGGGTGCCTGGGCACCCAGGGCCCCAGGGAAGTTCATTATTAAGTCCTTTGCAAATCTCACGTTATGATACTTACCCCAAACTCCCATCACTATCACTGCCGCCACCAGGACGATGTTTCCAGCCCATCCAACCTGCAGCATAATTCCATGCCAGCGTGGGCACAGTTGGTGTTCTGCAAAAACGCAGGTGAAAAGATTGGGGATAATGCTCCAAGGCAGCCCTGTGTTCAGCTTTTAACTCTGCATTGCAGGGCCTTGATGGAGAATTCCGCTATGAAATAGGGACATAAGGAAGTGCCTTGCATCAGCTCAGGCTGTTACTCCATCTAGCTCAGTATTGTCTGTCTAGTTATGACTCTCCAGGGCTTCAGGTAGGGGTCTTATCTGGCCAGAGAATGAACCAGGGGCTCTTTGCCTGCAAGGCATCTCTGCCTCCAAGTGAATTTAACTGGTGAGAAGGAATGGAGCCAAAATGAGACCACGAAGAACTGGGTGTGCACCTGTGATAATTTATTGAATTATAGAGGATCAAATGGCTGCTTAGCCCAGCCTCCAACAGTTACCAGTGGATTGAACTGTGCCCAGAATCCTTTAGCTGAATGCTAAAATGTGCTGTACTCTCTACTGCCTAAACTAGGGATAGCCCAAGACATTTTGGCACCTGAGGCAAACCAATTTTTCTCACTTTGCCTGATGGTAAGGCCGGCTCTACTTTGCCTCTTCTTTTCCTTCTTTTGCTCATTTAGTGCTGCCCCCACCTTTTCACCCTCCTCCTTTATTAAGCCTGGTGTCATTTTTAAATACATTTTTTCTTAATTTTGTTCTCTGATTAGTGCAGTTTGGGTTTTATTGTACTTATTTTCTGGTTATTTTGTGAGCCATTTTAGATATCCCTTGGCCAGAATCACAGAATTCTAGAGTTGGAAGGGGCCACAAAGACCACCCAGTACAACCCCCTGCAATGTAGGAATCTTTCACCCCATGTGGGGCTCAAACCCACATCCTTGAGATTAAGAGTCCCATGCTCCTACCAGGTGACCTATGTGGCATAGAAATACATAACAAAACCAACAAGCAAGCAAGCAAGCAAGTAAATAGCAGCAAGGCATTTGTTTCTCAGCTGCCTTTCCTCAGAAACTCCAGAGCCAACGTACAACAAAATACATAAAACCAAATTCGGCAAAATCAGAGCAGCGTCAACCACAAAAGCAAATCTTTAAAGCAACAGAGCACAAATCAGTTCACCACACACATGCAAATCTAAACAAAAATGTTTCCACATACCTTCTAAAGGAGGTAGAGATTTGCTCAGAGGGGCAGTATCTGGAAGAGAAGTCCAGAAAGTAGATACAGGTGTGGGTGTGGGTGTGGGTGCAAGAGAGAGAGAGAGAGAGAGAGAGAGAGAGAGAGAGAGAGAGAGAGATTCTGCTTCCATCACCATCAACATCAATTTAACATCCCCAATAGATGGCACCTTTTGCCAAGTCTTCCTGGAGATTCTAACAAATTTAGATGAATTCACAAGAGTGAAAATACTCCCATGCAAATATGTTCGGGTCCCAGTTTGTAGATAATAAGTATCTTGAATTGCACATGAAAAAACATAGAAAGACAAAAATTGGTGTTATGCTCGTGTGTGTGTGTGTGATATGAACTTGTATGGTATCAGGTCATCTGTTGAAGAGGTGCAAGTTCTCCAAAGTTCCTGTTCACCAGTCCTTTACATTTAAAGAAAGTCCATGAGGTAGCACAGGGAATTATTGCTTCATTTCTTTACATGTGAGACTGTCAACAAAAATTCACTACTGAACCTCAGTTTAAATGTGCTGGCCCACCACAAAGGGATTATCCACAGATTATCCCAATTCTCTTTGGAATCAGCAGGAAATGACGCAGCAAGTCTTAGTCCCATACTTCAGATGCAGAAACACCTTCCTCATCCCCTCCTTCCTTTAGTGGGTACCACTTCAGAAACATGGTGAGAAAGTGTTACATTCTCTCCCATTTCTTCCTTCAGTTTGGCACCCCTGTCTTCCACTGCCTCCCGCAGTTTGGTCAAACTCATAAAAGCCCACTACCTTCTTTTAAAACCTTTTGTGTGCTTTCATTTCATTAAAGTCAGTTGCTTAAATGCCGGGAGATGGACCTGTGACCCTCCAGACCAGGGGTCAGCAAACTTTTTCAGCCATGGGCCAGTCCACTGTCCCTCAGACCTTGTGGGGGGCCGGACTATATTTTGAAAAAAAAAAATGAACGAATTCCTATGCCCCACAAATAACCCAGAGATGCATTTTAAATAAAAGAACACATTCTACTCATGTAAAAACACCAGGCAGGCCTCAAAAATAACCCAGAGAGGCATTTTAAATAAAAGGACACATTCCACTCATGTAAAAAAACCCGCTGATTCCTGGACTGTCTGTGGGCCAGATTGAGAAGGCGATTGGGCCGTATCCAGCCCCTGGGCCTTAGTCTGCCTACCCATGCTCCAGACATTGCAGGGATGCAACTTCAACAATATCTGATTACTGTATTTTTCGCTCATTAAGATGCACCTGACCATAAGACGCACCTAGTTTTAGAGGAGGAGAACAAGAAAAAAAAATATTCTCTCCCTCTCTGCTCAGCACCTCTCCAGCAAAGCGGGAGGAGAAATGGAAGGGGCTCTGTTTCTCCTGCCGCTTCACTGAAGGGGCGCTGCGCAGCTTTCCCTCTCACAGTGCCATTCCAGCGAAGCGAAGCCAGGAGAGCAAGAGGGATCAGTGCGCACCGATCCCTCTTGCTCTCCTGGCTTCAGGGATAGCTGCCCGAAGCCTCCTGAGCGCAGCGGGAGCAGTCCTGCTGCGCTCAGGAGGCTTCGCGTTGCTTTCGCTTCAGCGAAAGCTGCGCAGCCTGCATTCACTCCATAGGATGCACACACATGTCCCCTTACTTTTTAGGAGGGGAAAGGTGCGTCTTATAGAGCAAAAAAATACGGTATGTGTCATGTAAGCTGGGGCAGCTGGTTTGAGTTGGATTCCAACAGCTTGGGAGGGACACAAGTTCCCCACTTTGAAACCCACATATTTGTTTTAATGGCAAAACATGAATGGCAAGTTCTTAAAGAGCACCTCATTCTTGGTCAGGCTTTGTCCAGGTCATTTTGTTGCCTGAGGTGAAGCAGCAAATGGTACACACCACACACACACACACACACACACACACACTGTGGCAAGGTGCATCATTCTGAAAGCCAACCAAGTTATATTGGCACCTGAGACAGAAGATCCCATAAGTACCTCTCCCTGGAAGAAGAAAATAAAATTATGGCAAATTAAATAACTAGCAATTTGCTACCCTTTCTTTCCAGGCAGAAATCAACTACTTGGGGTGCCTAAGGGCAGGACTAGCCCTTGAGTACTATAATTCAGAACAAAAATGAGATACATTTTCTCGATTAGGGTCACAACCGGAGGCCCACACTTTGGGGGTGTTGCTGTTCCTTTTTATAACAGTTATTTACCACATTAGAGGCAAATGAGTCCTGCTGCAAATGTTGACAAGTCGCTTCAGAAGCTTTGCAAAGTGTCAAAAAAAAAAAAAAGCTTTTGCGGTGCAGTGCAATACAAATAACTGGTAACTGGTGGGAGCGGATGGGGGGGGGAGGCAATGGAAAAAGCAGAATTCTATGTGCCAAAATCTGCATTTTATTTTATTCTTAAGAATAGTCATGAATTGCTAATTGTATGGTGCAGCGTGCAGTGAAATTACCAAAGCACCATGAAATTGTAAAATCATAAAATACTGAACAAATGACCAATGTTGAAAAAAAGTCAAATCTCTAAAAAAGCTTGCTGAAACAGAAAGGTTTTCAGCAGGTGGTGAAATACTGCAATTGTAAGTGGCCAATTGTAGCAGTGTTCCAAAAGACTGGTGCCGCAACACTAAAAGCCTTAGTAGTTCATGTAGACACTAATGAATAAGATACAGTATATCTGTGGGGGAAATCAAGAGGGCTATTCTAGATGATCACAGTGATCTAGCCAGTGAATAAAGTACAAGGCAGCCCTCCAGCTAACCTTGTCCTGGCCTTTTAGTTCTTTATACACTAACATGGGGATTCTCAAACGTACTGCTCCCAGGCCCTTGAAATGACTGAAAGTGACTCAGGCTCAGCAATCACAAAATGGCGTTGCAGGGACAGAGCTGGTCACAAAATGGCGGCGGATGTAGGCCGAGTTTCACATAACCAGATGGAAATTACATACACCACTCCATTGTTGGAAATTGTTAAATTCTTCCTTGTGATAAGGAGTTCTATGCATAGCTCAGCTTTCCTCAGGTTAAATAGAGGCATTTGCTCTGGAGGGAATGTGATTCAGCCTGCCCATTTTAGGAGAACTTGCTGATTTAGAAGGATCTGAAATGGAAAAGGGATTTTTATTTTCAATTTCTCCCTTCCTATGCCCACATGTCTATCAAAGTATTTTCACTCGTCTCCTGAAATTTCTCCCTCCCTTCTCTTTTCACACTTAACTTGTATCTTACTCCACCACCACACCCAAACTTCTAGTTTCTTCCATCCATCCTCCCTTGCCCTTTTATCTTCATTTCTTCCTCCTGTAACAACTTTCCTCACTTCTCTTCTGTTTCCAGCTGATTTATTGATGATGATGATATCAAATATTAACATCTTCCCCAAGTTTTATTCAACATCTCCTCTGGACCTTTTCCTTCAGAGGAAGGAGACCTTTCCCCCCATCCCTGACCCTCCACCAACTTCTCTGGCTCCCACCCTCCTTTACTCAGCATCCAAGGAGTTGCTGGTGCTGGCATTGCTCCAACAAAAAGGCTGTGGGGTGCCTGGGAAGTGGAACAGGTTGAGGAGGCCCTGAAGAGTAGGCCATGACACTGTGACACACCTGAAAATGGCCCAAGGCCCACATGTACCGGTAGCTTCCAGCCCACCAGAAATGCTGTAATATCTCGAATGAAGTCCTTTAAAATTACTTCGCGCCTGACAGGAATTAGGAACTTTTCTTTCTTCAGGGAGAAAGAAAAGGTCCTTCGTTCATGTCAGCTTTCCTAGAGTTGCTGGTTCTCTCAACTGCCGTCTCACTTTGAGGCTGCCCTAGATTACTCTCTAGGCCTCAGTTTCCTGTGGGTAAATGTAGCGTCCAACCTGCACTTTGAGGAACAGCTCGTTCTTTCCAGCGCATGGGTTTGTTTGGTGTGCGTGCTTCAGGAAAAGGGAAGCTGGGGGAAGTGAAGTGAAACATCCTTTCATTGTTATGATGAGGACAGAGGCGTAGAAAAGTAGAAGTGGAGATAAGTGATGCCAAAATGAGCAGACTGTCTTCTCTGTGGCAAGTCTCAGGTTGTGGTCTGAGGGACACTTGACAGAGCTAAGGAGGACTGGGTCTGAAAGGAGAACACTTGGGATGTCTGCACACACCACCTCGAGTTGCACAAGAATTACAAAAATGAAACAAACATGTAGGCCATAAACTAACGACTAGTGCAGCGGGTGGTCAGGCAACAGGCTCACACCTTTAAACCGTGCCGGACATTGGGTGCAGCATCTATAGAAGTGTTTTTTCTTCGCTAGGCTGGGGGAAGGAGTGTGAAATGTTGCAGAAGAAGCAACAAGCAAAGACCCATCTATGTGCACGCTTCATGCTACATGCATGCTTTGAATTTGAATAAAAGCATATTATAACATCTTATTTTCCAAGCTAACCAGCATATCTAATTTTATTTGCATTGTTCTCAATTTGCCATCCTTTTAAAAAAAAATCTTACTTACAATTTTCATTTATATACGTTACAATAGTTCAACAATAATTCTAACATATCAAACCTCGGCTACCTTCCCTCTCTTTCTGTGGTTCCTTACATTTATTTTCATCATTTCCTGCATACTCCAAATTATCTTCACTTATTATTTTATGCTCATATATATATCTTATATATATATTTTTTAAAAAAAGCAACAACTGCAGGTATTTAAAATAATCCTGCCCATGTCTTAATGTCTGATTACAATTTATTTGTAAATATTCACTGAACCATTTCCATTGCTTTATAAAATTCTTTAAAATAACACATTTGTAAAAAACAAACCCAGAAGCTTTTCTTTTGGGAATTATAGGATTAGAACTACCTAAACAGTACAGAAATTTATTTATGTATGCAACTACAGCTGCAAGAATGTTATTTGCCCTCAAATGAAAAGAAGTCTAGAAGAGAAAAGACTGGCTACAGAAATTAATGGACTATGCAGAAATGACAAAACTCACCGGAATAATAAGAAATCAAGACAACAAACTTGTTATAAAAGAACAAATGACATCCTTGGTCCTGTTTCTGCTTTTTTGTTATTTTGGGGGGGGGGGGTTACAAAATAACAAATACCACATGGAAGGAAATTGTGCTGAGAATCATAGAGGTATTACTGGGTACATAAATGCACTTGTTGATGATCAGAAATAACTCCAGGTTTCTTTACAAGGAATAAATTGAATATTGAAACATTTCTGCTCTCATCAAGTTTAAAAACATGCAGCCAGATCTTGATTTCATTTTTATGTGAACTTCAAATGACAACTCCCTCTCCCTTTACTTATTCAGAGACCCTTCACACTGATCATTTAAAAGTCAACTTTAACTTTGAGGGTTGCTTCCAACCATTTATTTATTTTTAATGAAAATTCATCTGCATTTACTTCAGATTTCTCCCACATGCAGTTTTCATGTATACACATTTTTGCAAGCGATTTCCTCTGAATTTTTGTATATTATTAAAATGATATACAAATTTATAGTTCGTATATTATTTATAGACACCAGCATATGCATATTTTGTGGCTGAGGAACTGCATTGCAAAATTCAAACACAAGTGCGAATTTTGAAATACAGTTTTGTTTCGAATAGTGCAATTTTGGTTGTTTCTCATGAAAATGCAAACAAAACTGAAATTCTTCCCCATCCATAGGTGCCATGCACCCTTCGGTATTTCTGTCTCGTTATTCAAACAAAAATCCTGCTTATAAAGGGACAAACGAATTTTCTACAAACAGAATAAATCTAAGGGAAAAGGAAAATCATGTCCATCTGTCAACCGACATTACAGTGGAATCAGACAAAAACTGGAAGATACGAAGGGGTCTGAACTGAGTACCTTGTTTCTGAGCCCCAGCGGCAGTTCCTGATGCAGCCCTCCTAGACTGGAAGTTCAAAGCAGTATAACCATCTTCCCCCTCCATTGGCAAGCAAAGGCTGCAGAGAAGCCTCTCAGAGAGCAGGGCTGTCGAAGGAGCACTGAAGGTTTGCTGCTATAGCCTGAGTTGATGGCCAAAGATCTCTTTCCGGAGCAGCTCTTCTCTTCAACCACAATACATTCAACACATTCGCAGCCTTATTAGGTGGTTAGGGCAGGGGGTGGAGGGCAGGGTTGCTGTTCTTGTTGTAAAAAATGTTTTGTGAGTTGTTCAGTTTCTATTGTTCAGCTTTTAGAATGGAGTTTGACTTTTTTTTACTGTTTTATTAAATTTGCTGAGTAACATAACATTATTATATATATTCTATAAAACAAAGAATACAAACAAAATTCATCCAGTAGCACCTTTAAGACCAACTAAGTTAGTTCTTGGTATGAGCTTTCGTGTGCAAGCACACTTCTTCAGATACACTGAAACAGAAGTTGCCAGATCCTTCTATATAGTGAGAAGGTGGGGAGGGGTATTACTCAGAAGGGTGGTGGGAATGGGAGATTGGCAGATAGCTGAGATGAGCCTGTTGACGACCCTTAACGACTGTAATAGGTCTTACAGGAAAAGGCAAGGGGTGAGAAGGTGAGAAATGGCTTAGTCATGTATAATGGGATAAGAATCCAATGTCTTTGTTCAAACCAGGTCTCTCCATGGTTTTAAGTTTGGTAATGAGTTGCAATTCAGCAGCTTCTCTTTCCAGTCTATTTCTGAAATTCCTTTGTAGTAAAACAGCTACTTTGAGATCTTGTATAGAATGTCCTGGGAGATTGAAGTGTTCTCCTACTGGTTTCTCTGTTTTGTGATTCTTGATGTCAGATTTATGTCCATTTATTCTTTGGCGTAAGGTTTGGCCTGTTTGTCCAATATAGAGAGCTGAAGGACACTGTTGGCATTTGATGCCATACACAATGTTAGATGATGAGCAATTGAATAGTCCCGAGATGGTATGTGTGATGCTGTTGGGGCCAGTAATGGTGTTGTCCGGGTGTATGTGGCAGCAAAGTTGGCATCTGGGTTTATTGCAGGCTCTGGTGCCAGTGTCCGTGTTAAGTCTGGTTGTAGTATTATTGTGGGTTAGGAGTTGTTTAAGATTGGGTGGCTGTCTGTAGGCAATGAAAGGTCTTCCTCCCAGAGCTTGAGAAAGAGAACTGTCATTGTCCAGGAGAGGTTGTAGATCTCTGATGATGCGTTGTACTGTTTTAACTTGGGAGCTGTATGTGATGACTAGAGGTGTTCTGTTATTTTCTTTTTTGGGTCTGTCTTGCAGCAAGTTCTCTCTGGGTATAAGTCTGGCTCTGTTGATCTGTTGTCTAACTTCATCTGCTGGGTATTTTAGTTCTGAAAAGGTTTGCTGTAGATCTCTTAGGTGAGAGTCTCTGTCTGTAGAATTGGAACAGATGCGGCTGTAACGTAGTGCCTGGCTATATACAATGGACTGTTTGGTATGTTTGGGATGGTAGCTAGAGGCATGTAGATATGTTTGTCGGTCAGTTGGTTTACGGTATAAGGTGGTGTCTATGCGCCCATCCTGTATTTTTATAGTAGTGTCCAAAAAATGTATTTCTTGCATAGATTGATTCATTGTAAGGTTGATTGTGGGGTGAAAATCATTAAATTTCTGGTGAAAGGTGTCCAGGGTCTGTTGACCATGTGTCCAGATGATAAAAATATCGTCAATGTATCGCAGGTACAAGAGAGGTTTGAGTGGGTAGGAGTTTAGGAAACGTTGTTCTAAATCTGCCATGAAGATGTTGGCATACTGTGGGGCCATGCGGGTGCCCATTGCTGTACCGCTGATCTGAAGGAACAGGTCATCACCGAATTTGAAGTTGTTGTGGGTAAGGACAAATTGGCAGAGTTTGGTGGCAAGGTCCGCTGTGGTTTTATCTGAAATGGTGTTCCTTATAGCTTGTAAACCATCGTTGTGTGGGATGTTGGTATACAGAGACTCTACATCCATAGTAGCTAGTATAGTATTGTTGGGAAGATTATTTAAAGATTGTATTTTCCTCAGAAAATCTGTGGTGTCACGTACATAGCTGGGAGCACTGATGGCATATGGTTTCAGAACAGAGTCCATATAACCGGAGACACCCACTGTAATAGTGCCAATACCTGAAATGATGGGGCGTCCTGGATTTCCTGGTTTGTGTATTTTAGGTAGAAGATAGAAAGTTCCTGGTCGAGGTTCTGTTGGTGTGTTGTGGTGTGACACCACAGATTTTCTGAGGAAAATACAATCTTTAAATAATCTTCCCAACAATACTATACTAGCTACTATGGATGTAGAGTCTCTGTATACCAACATCCCACACAACGATGGTTTACAAGCTATAAGGAACACCATTTCAGATTGTATTTAAAGATTGTATTTTCCTCAGAAAATCTGTGGTGTCACGTACATAGCTGGGAGCACTGATGGCATATGGTTTCAGAACAGAGTCCATATAACCGGAGACACCCACTGTAATAGTGCCAATACCTGAAATGATGGGGCGTCCTGGATTTCCTGGTTTGTGTATTTTAGGTAGAAGATAGAAAGTTCCTGGTCGAGGTTCTGTTGGTGTGTTGTGGTGTGACACCACAGATTTTCTGAGGAAAATACAATCTTTAAATAATCTTCCCAACAATACTATACTAGCTACTATGGATGTAGAGTCTCTGTATACCAACATCCCACACAACGATGGTTTACAAGCTATAAGGAACACCATTTCAGATTGTATTTAAAGATTGTATTTTCCTCAGAAAATCTGTGGTGTCACACCACAACACACCAACAGAACCTCGACCAGGAACTTTCTATCTTCTACCTAAAATACACAAACCAGGAAATCCAGGACGCCCCATCATTTCAGGTATTGGCACTATTACAGTGGGTGTCTCCGGTTATATGGACTCTGTTCTGAAACCATATGCCATCAGTGCTCCCAGCTATGTACGTGACACCACAGATTTTCTGAGGAAAATACAATCTTTAAATAATCTTCCCAACAATACTATACTAGCTACTATGGATGTAGAGTCTCTGTATACCAACATCCCACACAACGATGGTTTACAAGCTATAAGGAACACCATTTCAGATAAAACCACAGCGGACCTTGCCACCAAACTCTGCCAATTTGTCCTTACCCACAACAACTTCAAATTCGGTGATGACCTGTTCCTTCAGATCAGCGGTACAGCAATGGGCACCCGCATGGCCCCACAGTATGCCAACATCTTCATGGCAGATTTAGAACAACGTTTCCTAAACTCCTACCCACTCAAACCTCTCTTGTACCTGCGATACATTGACGATATTTTTATCATCTGGACACATGGTCAACAGACCCTGGACACCTTTCACCAGAAATTTAATGATTTTCACCCCACAATCAACCTTACAATGAATCAATCTATGCAAGAAATACATTTTTTGGACACTACTATAAAAATACAGGATGGGCGCATAGACACCACCTTATACCGTAAACCAACTGACCGACAAACATATCTACATGCCTCTAGCTACCATCCCAAACATACCAAACAGTCCATTGTATATAGCCAGGCACTACGTTACAGCCGCATCTGTTCCAATTCTACAGACAGAGACTCTCACCTAAGAGATCTACAGCAAACCTTTTCAGAACTAAAATACCCAGCAGATGAAGTTAGACAACAGATCAACAGAGCCAGACTTATACCCAGAGAGAACTTGCTGCAAGACAGACCCAAAAAAGAAAATAACAGAACACCTCTAGTCATCACATACAGCTCCCAAGTTAAAACAGTACAACGCATCATCAGAGATCTACAACCTCTCCTGGACAATGACAGTTCTCTTTCTCAAGCTCTGGGAGGAAGACCTTTCATTGCCTACAGACAGCCACCCAATCTTAAACAACTCCTAACCCACAATAATACTACAACCAGACTTAACACGGACACTGGCACCAGAGCCTGCAATAAACCCAGATGCCAACTTTGCTGCCACATACACCCGGACAACACCATTACTGGCCCCAACAGCATCACACATACCATCTCGGGACTATTCAATTGCTCATCATCTAACATTGTGTATGGCATCAAATGCCAACAGTGTCCTTCAGCTCTCTATATTGGACAAACAGGCCAAACCTTACGCCAAAGAATAAATGGACATAAATCTGACATCAAGAATCACAAAACAGAGAAACCAGTAGGAGAACACTTCAATCTCCCAGGACATTCTATACAAGATCTCAAAGTAGCTGTTTTACTACAAAGGAATTTCAGAAATAGACTGGAAAGAGAAGCTGCTGAATTGCAACTCATTACCAAACTTAAAACCATGGAGAGACCTGGTTTGAACAAAGACATTGGATTCTTATCCCATTATACATGACTAAGCCATTTCTCACCTTCTCACCCCTTGCCTTTTCCTGTAAGACCTATTACAGTCGTTAAGGGTCGTCAACAGGCTCATCTCAGCTATCTGCCAATCTCCCATTCCCACCACCCTTCTGAGTAATACCCCTCCCCACCTTCTCACTATATAGAAGGATCTGGCAACTTCTGTTTCAGTGTATCTGAAGAAGTGTGCTTGCACACGAAAGCTCATACCAAGAACTAACTTAGTTGGTCTTAAAGGTGCTACTGGAAGGATTTTTTTTATTTTGACTATGGCAGACCAACACGGCTACCTATCTGTAACTGAAACAAAATTCATTCATACTACAATGTATAACTACATAGTATTAATATATATGGTTTCTGAAAAAAGGCTCACATAACAAAATCAATTCAAAATACCATCCAGTTTACCTTTCTTTCTTTTTTTCCCTTTCCCCCTCCTCCCTCCTCCCTCCCCCCTCCAACCTTCCCCCTCGGTCAGGCCTTCCTTCTTCATATCTGTATCTATGTACACAGTCTGTTCATTCGAGCTTGTATGTTAGGGTTGGCTTCCCCCCTTTCTATCCAGTTCCTGTAAAATGCCCATTTATTTGTGATTCTTTGGCATTTATTTTCCCATCTATCCTCTGCCACTATCTGTGCGAATATATCTGATTGTACGTATTCATATTCATTTTTCCATATTCCATTTGGCCTTTTCTTTCCATCCCAGAGCAATAACTGCCATTCCAGCTAGAAGCATAATCTTGTACAACTCTTGCTTATTACCGTATTTTCCCCCCTATAAGACACAGTTTTTCCCTTCCAAAAATGAAGGGGAAATGTGTGTGCGTCTTATGGGGCGAATGCAGACTCCGATAGCAACGTGAAGCCTCCGAAGCCTGCGCTCTGGAGGCTTCGCGTTGCTTCCGCTGAAGCCAGGAGAGTCTGCTGTTTGAGGCTGGCGGTGTGGGAAAGCAGTGCTTCCCCCATCGCCAGCCCCAGAGGATGGGGGGCAGCAGGAAGGCGCGCAACGCCTTGCCGCTACTCTCCAACCCGGCTTCGAGGCTGACGGTGGGGAAAGCAGCGCTTCCCCTATCACCAGCCCCAGAGGATGGGGGGCAGCAGGAAGGCGCGCGACACCTTGCCGCTACTCTCCAACCCGGGTTTGAGCCTGGTGGTGGGGAAAGCAGCGCTTCCCCCATTGCCAGCCCCAGAGGATGCGGGCAGCAGGAAGGTGCCTTCCCGCTACTCTCCAACCCTCCTTTGGGCTTTTGCGGGAGATGGGGGAAATTCCCCCACCTCCCGCAAAAGCAGGCAAAAGCCGCACGCTCTTTAAAGGGGCTCCGCGGCTTCTGCTGGCTTTTCTACGAGGGGGGGAATTCCCCCACCTCCTAGAAAAGCCCGCAGGAGCCGCGCACCTTTTAAAGAGCGTGCCACTCTTGGGGGCTTTTCCCCGAGGAGGGAGAAGGGACTGACTGGCCGTTTCAGTCCCTTCTCCCTCCTGGTCGAAAAGCCCGCAGGAGTCACGCGGAGCTCCTGTGGGCTTTTGCGGGAGGTGGGGGAATTCCACCACCTCCCGCAAAAGCAGTGAGAAGGTCTTGAAGTAGCGCACGGGCTGCGTGCAGCCTGTCCACTGCTCCCAGAGCTGCGGGGGGGGGGGATCATATTTTTTCCCTTGGTTTCCCCCCCTGAAAACTAGGTGCATCCTATGGGCCGGTGCGTCCTATAGGGCGAAAAATATGGTCGTTTTTACTTTGTTATTTCCCAGTATTCCCGAAAATAACAAATCCCTATTAACTTCTATGTTTATTTGAAATAATCCAGATATTACCTTTATGATCTTTTGCCAATATTCCTTAACCAGATTACATTCCCACCACATGTGTGTATATAGTCCTTTTCCCTGACCACAATGCCAGCATATGGGACTAAACCCTTTCACTATATACACCATTTGTGCCATAACATTTTAATAAAAAATTTCTACTTAATTCTTTATACTTTTCTATTTTAATATTGTTTATATTCTTCACCAGTTCTTGGGCTGTGTTTGGATGGATCATACCTTCCTGCTCCCATTTAATCTGAACAATCCTTATCATTCTTTCTTTGTCGCTTATCATCAGTTTATATAACATCCCTGCTATCCCTTTCTCCGTTATTTGTCTTTTGTTCAGCACCATATCTATTTTCATTTCTGTCCTCATCGTTTCCTCTGCTCTTTCCGTTTTTATTAAATCATAAAGTCTTTGCACTTTCAGCCAATATTGTTTTCCTATTTTTTCTAAAAAAAAACAAAACTTTTTTGTAATTAAACTCCCTTCTTCATCAAACATATCTTTTAATTTATAAAATCCCCGATCTTCTAATTTCTTCCACCAACCCGGTTCCCTTTGACCCTCCTGCATATATTTTAATGGCGTCCACCTTGAGTATGTTGGCATCTATTTTGTATTCCAATTCTTCCAAATTCCTAACGTAGTTTTCCTTGGTCCTATTGTCTTCTTAAAAGCCGTATTAATATCTCTATTAAATATCCCTTCTCTTCCTATTTCTTCATTTATTCACCATGTGATTTCTTTGGCATTTCATTGGATGGCCCCCGTTTCTAGTATTACAAGGAGGCTTTGGGAAACTGATTGCTTCTAATGAAAAGGCTGGTGCTGCGCTATTTTAATTTTTATTAATGCACACACACGCGCACACACACAATATATGTACAGTGCTTTTATCTGGGGGGATGCAGGGGAGCACCCCTAAGTATTTCGTGAATTTAAGTTTGGCCTCTTTGAGGGGCAGTATTCAATATGAGTAGGAAAATGACAGTACCCCTAAACATTTTTTAAGAAAAAAAGGACTGTGCGTGTGTGTGTGTGTGTGTGTGTGACACACACACATACACACACAATTGAGGGGGCTAGTGCCCCACAATATGCTCAAGTCAAATGTGCATGCTGCCATGTCGCACACACGCCACACAACTTGCATGTGTGGTGCGCACCTGATGTGCAAACATCCCCGCAGAATATTGAGGGGCCCCAGTCCCCTCCTTGGCCCCTTGGCCACCCTGATGGTGCCCCTGTGTGTGTGTGTGTGTGTGTGTGTGTATAGATAGATAGTTTTAATCCTATCAATTCTTAATTGTTTTTAATGATTGCTTTTTCTATGTTTTTAGCAGTTCTTCTTTTAATTATCTATAAGCCACCTTGAGTCCCGCAATGCAGAAAGGTAGGGTTTAAATAAACAAACATATTAATAAAAGCATTGTTTCTCTGCTTTAAAGAAAGAGTTTATTTATATGGCAAGTTTAGCAAACGCAAGTTGAACCTTAAACCACGTGCAGTGTTTAGGAGTTACAGCAGCAGGACAGCAGCTGTGTTACAAGAATCGAAAGAATCTCTTCCCATCAGTGGCGCCTTGAGGGTTTGGCAGAAAATCAAACAGGGCCAACATGTTAACAACTAGAAAACGAAACAAATGTGGAAAGGCAATCAAAGGCGTAACTCTCTGCTCATTGTTTCAACTTTTTATTGTATTGTATCAGAGCAACCAGCCATCACACAATTTCAGGGAACAATGCCCTGGGATCAGTGCTTTTTTCCTGGAGGGACGCAGGGGGACGCATACCCCTAATCATTTTGTGAGTCTAAGTGTGGCCTCATTGAGGGGCAGTATTTCAATATGAGTAGGAAAATGAGAGTACCCCTAAAAAAAATGTTTTATAGAAAAAAGCACTGCCTGGGATCATTGAGTTTCATATCGGACAACAATCAGGAAAACAAAAAAAGGCATATGAGGAAAGAAGGAAATGAAATCAAATGAATATAAGAGAAAAGAAGCTTTGCAAATGTATTCTTCACTACAGCACCTTTTCAAACCTGCTAACATAGTTTTTGTTTTTCAGAATGGGACACACCTGCCATGATAGGACAGGAGGTGCATTAATTTCTAGTATTTGGGCTTCCTTTTGAATTTTAACAATAACAGCAAAACACACGGAAGACTCAGTGCTAGGTCCTATCCAGGGAGAATTGTGAGGTTATAATAAAAGTTTCCATTTGCTCCCTTACCTGGTTGGACTCTGTCCCAACGCCTCACCAAAGGTTTAGGTGAGAGTTCCCCTTTTACAAAGCAAAGCTCTATTTCCCTCAAGGGAGCAGGCCGCTTGCTGTTCAGAATCCATCAGGAGGAGTCTTGTAAGCATTGCAGTAGAAAAACGTCTCTTCCTCTTTTGAAACCAAGAGATACCAGTTGATGGAAATATCCTTAGAGGAATTCAGAAGAACAAAGAAGGAGCACAACCCTCGCCTTCACCAGCTTCGCAAACGGACTGCTGCACCCAATTTGGTGCACAGTATCTAAGAAACTAATGCAATGGCATCCTTTCTCAGAAGAATCAGGTCACCTGAGGAGCTGCTTGGAACTTTGGAGACAGAAAAGGTATCAACAGAAAAAGTACCAACAGCTGCCATCTAGTGAGAGAGTGAGAGGTCTGCAGTATTGTGGAAGGAATACACAGAAAGCTGACAGTTCGCTAGCAGGCTAAGAAGTTTGGTGTATGAAAACCTGCACAGCTTGGGATCAGAATACCTGAAAGATGGTCTCTCCCCTTATATACCCGATTGATCGCTGTGCTCTTTAGGCAAGGGCCTCCGGCTGATATCATCTTATTAGGAATCTGCACAATGCAGGAATCGGGTCTTTAGTATTGTGACAGCTACCTTTTTTGGAATCCCCTCCCTCTCTGAGTATTTGACAGGCGCTTCCTCTGTTGTCTTTTCGGCTCCTACTGAAGACCTGCCTTTTTCAACAAGTCTTTAAAGCTAGAATTTTCCTAGTCCGCATTGGAATTACTTTTAACATGCTTTTAAATAAGGCTTTGAATGTGTGTGTGTGTGTGTGTGTGTGTGTGTCCGTTTAGTTGCTTTTTGGGAGGATATCATGGAATCATACAATTGTAGAGTTGGAAGGGACCCCAAGGGTCATCTAGTCCAACCCCCTGAATGCAGGAATCTCAACTAAAGCATCCATGGCAGATGGTCATCCAACCGCTGCTGGAAAACCTCCAAGGAAGGAGAGGACACAACCTCCAAAGGGAGAGTCCATTTCACTTTTGAACAGCTCTTATTGTCAGAAAGTTCTTCCTGATGTTTAGTCAGAATCTCCTTTCTTGTCCCTTGAAGCCATGGGTTCGAGTCCTACCCTCGGGAGCAGGAGTAAACAAGCTTGCAGTCTGAAAGCAACACCTGCGAACACCAGCTATATTTCCTGGATTTATTTCTGTTCCGGGCGTAGGACAAATAAGTGAACATGACTGGTAATTTCCTCTCCCACTGAAATTCTCAGGCCTCCCTCCTCACAAATGTTGGCCACTTGTTGCTCCCTCTCCCTCTTGTTGCAACGGAGTAAGAGCTATAGTGGTACCTCGGGTTATATATGCTTCAGGTTACAAACGCTTCAGGTTACAGACGCTTCAGACTCTGCTAACCCAGAAATAGTACCTCGGGTTAAGAACTTTGCTTCAGGATGAGAACAGAAATCTGCTCTGGCAGCGCGGCAGCAGCAGGAGGCCCCATTCGCTAAAGTGGTGCTTCAGGTTAACAATAGACCTCCAGAACGAATTAAGTACTTAACCCGAGGTACCATTGTACCTTGTAACATAACTTCACAAACACCACCAATCCCTCTCCTTTATTTTGATCATTCCCTTATATGGCACATGGCACCACAGGGGGCATAGCCAGTCACCTTCCTGGGTTTTTATTTATTACCTTCTATGGTACATGGCACCACCAGGCAGACTCACAATGGCTACTTTTCTACTGCAGGTGCCCCGCCTATGCATGTATCCATTCTGTTCCTGTGCAGCCTATGCGTTCAAAACATAAGCGGGGGGGGGTGTCAAACTTGGCTGGTCAACCTCGGCTACCACATGCATGTGGAAAGAACTGTTAGCTAGCTACGTGCCCTCAGTGACTTCTAGTGTTATACTCATTTTTAAAGTAGTTCCCTTTTCGGTCTGACCATGAAGTTATTTTTGAAGGGAAAGATTTTTCTAGATGATGAAATGCTGGTTTCTGAGGTCAAGTCGTGGCTTCTGATGCAAGCAGCCAACTTCTACAGATGAGGTCTCCACAGCTACATAAAGGTAAAGGGACCCCTGACCATTAGGTCCAGTCATGACCGACTCTGGGGTTGCGGCGCTCATCTTGCTTTATTGGCCGAGGGAGCCGGCATTTGTCCACAGACAGCTTCCGGGTCATGTCATGTGTCCAGCATGACCAAGCTGCTTGTGGCAAACCAGAGCAGCGCATGGAAACGCCGTTTACCTTCCCGCCAGAGCGGTACCTATTTGATGTGCTTTCGAACTGCTAGGTGGGCAGGAGCAGGGACCGAGCAACGGGAGCTCACCCCGTCGCGGGGATTTGAACCGCCGACCTTCTGATCGGCAAGTCCTAGGTTCTGTGGTTTAACCCACAGCGCCACCCGCGTCCCAGTGGCTATGTAGAGAAGGACTAATAACTGTGCCCAGTTTCATTTGTCTCAGTCCACAGGGAAGTACATCAGGGGAAATCTTTAATGAACGCCCCTCGTATATATCATTCTAAAATGTCACAGGTTTTTCTTACCTCATTATTGGTTTGTTTCACGGGTAGACAAACTGAGGCCCGGGGGCCAGATCCAGCCCAAGCACCTTCTAAATCCGGCCCATGGACGGTCTGGGAATCAGTGTGTTTTTACATGAGTAGAGCTGCTGCTGCTGTCGTGAGTGCTGGGAAGACTACTCCCTCTCCTGCCAATTCCATCGGGCCTCCACTCACCACCACAGCTTAAGAGGCCTGAGCAGCTCCTTACAGCAAGTGACAAAAATGGTTTAAAATGTTTTAAGTGCTTTTAATTTGCTGCACCTTAAATGGTGGGTTTTTTATATAATATAATATTATTTTATTATTGTATTTCTGCTTGGGGTGGGCTAAATATTTAGTCAGGGTGGGGTGTAGTTTAATTTTAGTATAATTGTTTTTTACTTTTTTATTTTTTGTTAAGTTATTATATAGTTTGTATTTTGCTTTTTAAGGGGAAGGGTCAGGGCTGCCTGGGAGAGGGCCTCAGTCAATAGAATGGCTGGGGCAGGTTCCACAGGGGGGAATGTATTGGGACACCCGATCTCAGTGATCATGGGCAGGAGGAGGAGTTACGCTAAGACCAGACCATGTCTGAACTGAGTTTCCATATGAATCATTGTAGCAGTTTTCCAAAACTAATTTTCAATAAAATTAACTTAATCATTAACATCTTTCTTTCTTATCCTATTCGCTTATATCCATAATATTATAAAATTTAAAACATATTACTCCTAAGCCAATTTGGTACTCACAAATGATACTACTTATGTTATCTTAGAATATATTGCTAAATAGTCCTTAAATTTCTTCCATTCTTCTTGGTATTCCTCCTCCTTCTGTTCACAGATTCTATCGGTCAGGTCAGCCAGCTCCAGAAAATTCATCATACAATAAATTTGCTTTTATAAATTTATAAATAAATTTTCACCAGCTCGGCCCCGGACACACTGACCAGATGCTTGGAAGCTGTGGCTGGATGGTTTCGTGGGAGCCGATTGAAACTAAATCCTTCGAAGACAGAGGTCCTATGGCTGGGTTGGGATGGCATGGGGATGAGGGACCAACTCCCTTCTCTTGCGGGGGCCCAATTAGTGCCAGTGCCTTCCGTTAAGGGTTTGGGTGTAATCCTTGACGCCTCCCTTTCCATGGAGGTGCAGGTTACAGCAACAGCCAAGGCGACATTTTTCCACCTTCGCCGCATCAAGCAATTAGTCCCTTACCTTTCCCGCCACGACCTGGCCACAGTGATCAATGCCACGGTCACCTCCAGGCTTGACTACTGTAAGTCGCTCTATGTGGGGCTGCCCTTGAAGCTGTCCCAGAAACTCCAGCGGGTGCAGAATGCTGCAGCGAGGCTCCTCACAGGGTCTCTGCCATGGGAGCATATTCACCCAGGGCTTTTCAAACTGCACTGGCTCCCAGTGGAGTACAGGGTCAGATTTAAGGTGCTGGTTTTGACCTTTAAAGCCCTTCACGGCCTAGGACCCTCGTACCTACAGGATCGCTTCTCCCGGTATGCCCCACGGAGAGCCTCAAGGTCTATAAATTGCAACACCCTAGTGGTCCCAGGTCCTAAGAAAGTTAGATTAGCTTCAGCCAGAGCCCAGGGCCTTTTCAACTCTGGCTCTGGTCTGGTGGAAAGCTCTGCCTCATGAGACCAGGGCCCTGCAGGATCTGATTTCTTTCTTCAGGGCCTGCAAGACAGAGTAGTTCCGCCTGGCCTTTGGCTTGGAGCCAATTTGATTCCCTCCCCCTCTTTCTTTTTTCTTTTCCTTTCTCCTCCTGTGATGAGGCTACATTTTAATGTTTCAATATTTTAATGTTGTATTTTAATTTTGTTTTTAAGTTGTAATCATTCAACTTGTTTTTATTATTGCTTGTTAGCCGCCCTGAGCACGGCCTTGGCTGGGTCAGGGCGGGGTATAAATAAAAATAATTATTATTATTATTTTTATTTTTTTATTATTATTAACTTAATTCCTTTTCAAACAACTATCCATCAATTGATTCCTCCCACAAATCCACCCCCCCTTCCTCTCTCAGCAACACCAACGAGAAATCTCTGCAGCCCTTCAGGTGATTTCTAGACACGTGTGAGAAAAAGTCTCCCAGCCCCCACCCCAAAAAAATCTTCGGTAGGGAGTGTTATGTAGTGTAGTTTCACCCTGGGCCAACAGGGGGATACTGTATATAGTTTTCACTCAGGTCTGTAGATAGTTTTCACTCAGGTCCGCGCCAGTTATTTTAGGCGGGAACTCTGGGCTGTTGTGGTTACAATGTTGACAGCCGGCTGCCTATAAATACAGGCCGGCTGAGCTGTTCGCAGTCAGTTCTATTCCAGCTTACCATAATAAAGAGCTACTTGAAGAAATCGCTGTGCCGGCTGCTATGTCAACCCACGACTCAACACCATGGGACACGATCCAAGAGAAGCTCCGCAACCACTACGCACCAAAGCCGTCCAAGATTGCTGCCCGCCATGCGTTCTACCACCGGAACCAGGCAGAGGGGGAGTCAATCAACAACTACACCACCGCCCTGCAACAGGCTGCAATGCACTGTGAGTTCCGAGACTTAGACGATGCCCTGATGGATCGAATCGTCTGCGGGGTCCGGGACATCCATCTGCAACGGCGCCTCCTAGCCAAGCCAGACCTCACGCTACAGAAAGCCATTGAGGAGGCTGTGGCCTCAGAAGCTGCTGAACGCTCCGCCCAGGAGATCCGCAAGTCCAGCAGCCCGCGTCTTGCTAGGGAGCCAGTTCCGGTGCATCATGAAGAGGCCAGCAGTGAGGAGGCATCCTCCAGTGAAGACGATGACGTGCACCAGACAAAGCGGGAGCGCAGGAAGTTCCAACAGAAGTCCAAGGGCCAACCGGAATGTGCTGGCTGCGGAGGCAACCATTCCCGTGCCAAGTGTCGATTCAGAGACGCTATCTGTAGGAAGTGTTCCAGAAGGGGCCACATCGCTAAGGTCTGCCGATCGGCTCCGTCTGACACCCCCCCTTCATCGACTCGCAAGTCCAAGTCTTCACTCCAGTCTGCCAAGGAAAGTTGTTTCGCTCTCACCAACTGCCGCTGCCCGTCTGGAACCACGATTGGCCAAACCGACTCGCCTACGCGACGCAAGCTGAACGTCACGGTGCTCATTGAAGGAGCTCCATGTGACATGGAGATCGACACCGGGTCTGCCCTGTCCATCGTGTCATGGAGCACCATCAAAAGACTGGTACCCAGAGTGTCCAAAAGGCAACTCGACTCTCACCGCGTACACCTGAGAGACTACCAGGGAAACGACATTCCCGTGGTAGGCGTTGGCCGGTTCCGGATCGCCTTCAAGGATTTTTCGGGCCTGCTCCGGTTGGTGGTGGTCGAAGGTCAGCGGCCAAGCCTCCTAGGGCTAGACTGGTTTGATGCCCTCGGCCTGGAAGTCACCGGCATCAACTGCATCTCTAATGCAGAGACTGAGGGTCTGGTCAAAGACTTTGCCGAGGTTTTTGACGGCACCTTGGGCCAATATACAGGTACGCCCATCTCCTTTAGCCTTGATCCACAAGTCGCCCCCATCAAGCTAAAGCCACGCCGGGTTCCCTTTGCTCTCAAGGCTAAGGTGGACGAACAACTGGACAAACTGATCGCCCAAGGAGTTTTGGAGCCGGTTGACCACGCAAAGTGGGAAACCCCCATCGTCACGCCTGTCAAGCCAGATGGGTCGGTGAGAATCTGCGCTGACTACAAGTGCACGATCAACAAGGCACTTCAGCAGCACGCTTATCCGGTTCCTGTTGTCCAACACCTGCTGCATTCCCTGGGTGAGGGTAAGGTCTTCGCTAAGCTGGACCTTGCCCAAGCCTATCAACAACTGCCAGTCGATGATGCCACTGCTGAAGCCCAGACGATCGTCACCCACCGGGGGGCATTCCGTTGCCGCCGGTTGCAGTTCGGGGTGAGTGTGGCTCCTGGCATCTTCCAAAGCCTTATGGAGCGTCTCCTGCAAGGGCTTCCAGGCGTGGTACCATATTTTGATGACGTCTTGGTGTCTGCAGACTCACACCAGCAGCTGTTCGAGCGCCTCCGTGCCGTGCTGACCAGGTTCCAGGAGGCCGGGCTCAAGGTAAAGAGGGAGAAGTGCCAGATCGCCGTTCCACAGGTAGAGTTCCTGGGCTATCTTATCAATGCCTCCGGTCTTCATCCAACCACATCCAAGATCCGCGCTATCCAGCAGGCCCCCACTCCAAAGAACAAAACGGAGTTGCAGGCATTCCTGGGGCTGCTGAACTTTTATAACATGTTCCTGCCCCACAAAGCCACAGTGGCTGAGCCTCTTCACCGACTCCTTAGCACTAAGACGCCTTGGGCCTGGGGTCATCGGGAGACGGCGGCCTTCAACGCGGTCAAGGCTCTCCTTTCTTCAGACAGTGTGCTGGTACAGTACAGTGAATCCAGGCCGCTGGTCCTTGCCTGCGACGCCTCACCTTTTGGCATCGGGGCTGTCCTTAGTCACCGTTTTCCAGATGGAAGAGAAGCACCGCTCGCCTACTTTTCCAGGACACTATCTCCGACGGAACGGAATTACAGCCAGCTCGACAAGGAGGCATTGGCACTTGTGGCTGGAGTGAAGAGGTTCCATGAATACCTCTATGGCAGAGTTTCCAAGCGCCCAACTCATTTAAAGGACTATGTTGTTGGACAGGTATCACTGTTGGTCTAAGTATGGGAAATGTAACCGATATGCTTTTGTGCCTAATTGAACCATTACGCGTAGTGCTGTATATAAGGAAACCATTACGATTGTAACTAACGCCTTATCTCGGTGGGGAGGGGTGTTATGTAGTGTAGTTTCACCCTGGGCCAACAGGGGGATACTGTATATAGTTTTCACTCAGGTCTGTAGATAGTTTTCACTCAGGTCCGCGCCAGTTATTTTAGGCGGGAACTCTGGGCTGTTGTGGTTACAATGTTGACAGCCGGCTGCCTATAAATACAGGCCGGCTGAGCTGTTCGCAGTCAGTTCTATTCCAGCTTACCATAATAAAGAGCTACTTGAAGAAATCGCTGTGCCGGCTGCTATGTCAACCCACGACTCAACAGGGAGAGAGAGAAAAAAGGGGGGAGAGAAGGGGGGAATAAAAGGTTTGCTGAGGGGTCAAGAGGCGAGGAATTGGAGTCTGGTGCTGCCACAGGTTGGGGAGAAGGAGGGGGAGGCTGTCCCCAATCTGAAACACTGCGCTCCTCTTCCCTCCTCCTTTGCCGCCCCCTCCCACCGCTACTGTACCTCAGAGCAGCTTGTTACTGTTCCTGAGGAAGACGGAGAAGAGGTGGGGAAGGGATACGAGACGCCTTTCTCTCCCCTCCCCCTTGACGCGCAGCGTAAATTAATAATGCAGAGTTTTAAGGAATAAGAGCTTTACTGGGTTAAAATAAACTTCTTCATAAACAACATGGTTCCAAACAGTTTGACTCAGATTACATACTGACTCTGCTCACAGCTGAGGCAGACAGACTCTGACTGAAATCTTACAGAGAGCACAAAAAGAAACTGGCTGCTAAGTCACGTCAGAGGGACTCAACACTTAGCAGTTAGGCCTGAATAACTTTAGCTGGGACAGAACTGAAGCTGGGACAGAACTGAACAGCAAACAGCTCAGCCGGCCTACTTTTATAGGCAGCCGGCTGTCAACATTGTAGCAACAACAACCCAAGGTTTCCCGCCTAAAGTGGACCTGAGTGAAAACTACATACACGATACTCCTTTTGGCCAGGGTGAGAACTTCAATACACAACACCCCTCCCCATTGAGATAAGGCATTAGTTACAATCATAGTGGTTCCATTATATACAGCAATACCCTTATTGGTTTCAGTAAGGCACATAAGCATATTAATTGACCCTATTCACCATACAGCTTTACATGTGCAGTTTGTCCAGTGAACATAGTCTTTTAAATATGCTGGGCGCTTGGAAACCCTGCTGGATCACCGAGGGCCAGTACCAGAGTCCGGGTGGCCTTGCGGATTTCCTGGGCGGAGAGTTCTGCAGCTTCTGAGGCCACGGCCTCCTCAATGGCTTTCTGCAGCGTGAGGTCTGGCTTGGTGGGGAGACGCCGTTGCAGACGGATGTCCCGGACCCCGCAGACAATTCGATCCATCAGGGCATCGTCTAAGTCTCGGAACTTGCAGTGCATTGCAGCCTGTCGCAGGGCAGCAGTGTAGTTGTTAATTGACTCCCCCTCTGCCTGGTTCCAGTAGTAGAATGCATGGCAGACAGCAATCTTGGACGGCTTTGGCATGTAGTGGTTGCGGATCTTCTCACTTTGGGGCCACAAAGGCTGAGGAGAGGCCCTGCTTCTGCTCTACAGACCCTCTTGTAAGTGTTACCATAAAGCACCAATGCTGCAGCAAGCAAAGGCTCTAGCAGCTCAGCCAGCTGCTTGTGGCTGGAAAGCCAGACAGGATGTTTGTGACTGTTGCCATGGGAACAAAGGGGCAGTCCATTCTGTACTGAGCACCGGATGTTAGCTCAGTGTGTGTGTGTCATATGACCCGTACTGGATGTACTTGGGAGGAGTTTTGTCTTCTTGCTGTTGTTGAGTGCAGACATGATTCTCTGTACTGATGTAAGAGGCAGAAATAAATGATGTAAATAGTTTTCTGTCTGCTTCTTTCCCCTCCCTGGGGACACCAAAGGGGAGAGAGGAAGAACGGTGTGTTCCTCTCATACATCTGAGAAGAATCGCCGGACCTCGCCTGCTTATCAGCAGAGGTTGGGAGACGCGGGGAGGTCGACAGGAATATCTGCCGGTGCCTACGCTTGTGGCACATTCCTCTGACCCAGGCAGAATTCCAACAGTGGCAGCCTTCGGATGGTTGCGATTCATCGGACATCTGCATGAGAGGCTGGTGGATTGTCCTCCTCAGCTCCAAGGAGGAAGAGAAAAGCGTCTGAGAAATGCCAGAGGCTCCACAGACAGCTGGTGGAAAGAAGAGGTGTTTTCCAAGCAACGGAGCTCAAGGTATGCTGCATTTCGGGCTAAAAGTGTGAACGCAGGAAGATTAATTCCCTGGTTCACGGAGCTGCGTTTCAAAGAAAACAAAAGCTCCGGGAGAAGAAGCCTGCATTCCACAAATTTTTGTGGTAGATAAGGAGTCCCAATGAAATGCATTGTTGCTAGGTAACGGAAAGTTGGAAAGTTACTGGCAAAGGGGCTGGACTCTGTGTGTAAGCCTGGCAAAGCGAAACAAAATCAGAGAATGTTTTGGCTACAAAGTTTACGAGCTCTTGGAAGGGACTTTTCAATAGCAGCCTGAGTTTAGCTGCCAGGTGCAAAAAGCACAAACAACTTGCAGTTTTGCTGCGTGAGAAAAAAAAAAACAGCTGTTGGATTTTGCAGCTTGTTTGGAGGTGAAAGAGGCTTGGCTTCAAGATGGATGCCAAGAAAGGGGGAGGTTTGCCTTGCCCACCTCCCTTATCCAATGACAATTATTCATCTTGGTCTGTAAAGATGAAGGCCCTGCTGCAGAATCAGAGGCTTTTTGATGTAATTGAAAACCCCATCCCTGCAGCACCAACCAGAGGTTGGGAATCACAGAACGTAAGGGCCAGGACTGCTATAATTCTGTGTGTCTCAGATGATCAGTTGGTGCATGTTCAGCATTTAGAAAATGCGAAAGAGGTTTGGGACACGCTGCGTACAACGCATCAGAGAGATGCTGGTTCTTCAGCGTTGCTGTATTTTGAGAAATTGACCAATCTGAGACTTGCGCCTGATGGGGATGTTCAAGCGCACCTGACAGAAATGAAGTTTCTGCGTCAACAGATGGTGGAACGCAATTTCCGTCTTCAGGAGGAAGTGTTTTGCTTCATGATGATAAACAGCCTTAGCCGCACCTACAAGGTTGTTGCCAGTCAGCTTGGTTCCCTACCGGCCGCGCAGCTGACCGCGGAGAGAGTTTGTGCTGTGGTCCTGAATGAACACGACAGACTTGCTGCACTGGAAGAAAAAGACAGGGGGAGGGAAGAACAGAGTTCTAATTCCCCCACTGCTGATGCTACTGGAGAGCATGGTGTAGCATTGAGTACTGTCCGATGCTACAATTGTGGACAGACTGGGCATCTACAGCGAAACTGTAAGAAGCCGCGCCAGTCAAGAGGAGCAAAGAGCTGCTCTACGAAGCCTCAGGCGTCAGGCAAAAGCCGTACCACGTGCCAGGTGAAACCTGCAAAGGCTATGATGGCGAAAGGAGCCACGCCAGATGTTGGGAACTCGTTCATAATTGACACGGGCGCAACGGTTCACATGTGCCCGCACAGAGGACTATTTTCGACGTTGAGGAAGCAAAGCTTCACTGTGAAACAGGCCAACGGTCAGGAGTTGGAAGCGACTGGAATTGGGACTGTGTATCTTGAGAGTCTGAACTTGACTATAAGTGATGTTTACCTGATTCCAGAACTGAGATTTAATCTGCTGAGCGTGTCGCAGATTGCAAAGAAAGGACTGAAACTGTCCTATGATGCTAAAAGCTGCAAGATCTACAAAGATGGAGAACTGTTTCTTACTGCCAAAGAGAAAGATGGACTGTATTTGTTGACTTTTGATCAAAGTGATTACATGAAATGTAATTCTTCTGTTTCTAACGAAATCTCTCTCGCAGGTGTGACCAGTGTGAGCACCAAGAAGGTGACTAAGACCAAGAAGGTCGACAGAGCATTTCAGCGGGTGTATGCTGATGTGATTGGTCCTCTAGAACCATCTAGAGGCGGTGCACGATTTTACCTTTTGTGTGTGGATTGTTTCACAAATTATTCTTGGGTTTATATGATGGAGAAACCGCAAGAAACTTTAGAAAAGTTTCAGGAGTTTTGTGACAAGGTTAAAAATATGCATGATGCTAACATTGATTGTCTTTTCACAGATGACAAGCAAATTTTCTGTTACAGAAGTTTCAGAAGTTCCTGGATGGAAAAGGGATAGACCACAAAGTGGCAGTCTCGCAAGAAGCGTGGAACAGGGGGGTCTGTGTAAAAGTGAACAAAGAATTGCAAAAGGGAATGAATGCGCAATTGCTGAGTTCACATTTGCCACATGAATATTGGGCCGAATCGCTAGCGTCCTATCTTCATGTGTGGTTGAGAAAGGTCTCAAAAGACTTGGGAATTTCTCCTTTTGAGAAGCTGTTCAATAGAAAACCTTCTGTTGCCTACTTTAAGGTTTTCGGGTCTCATGTGAGAACAGAAGCTCCAAGTGGTGTAAAGAATGCCAGAGGCATTTTTGTGGGTTATGAAAAGGGTCTCTACAGAGTAATTTTGTCTGAATCTGGTCAGGTGATTCTCACAAAGTTCCTAGAGAGTGCTCCAAAGCAAGAGCGGGTAGTACAGACATTTCCCACAGGTAACGATTCAGATGACGATGATGATTTTTCTGATGTCACAGATTACAGTGGTACTGACGATGACAGTGATAGCTCAGAGAGTTCAGTTGTAACAGTCATTGAGAGGAAATCTCACACAATGGATAGACCTTCACAGGTGAAGGAAGAACCACTGATTGCTACTGGTTCTCAACAGAGTCCAAAGGTTGAACCAGTGAGCACAGAGGATCAGAACCTCTTACGTAGGTCTGAGAGAGCAACGAAGGGTGTACCACCCAAGAGGTATTCAAAGGAGTTTGCTAACCTTGCATATGTTGCTATTGTAAACGACCAAGGACAGATTGAAGCTGTGTCTGAGTCAGAGACAAAGGCACAACAGAGAGTTGTTAACCGAGGTAATGCGAAGTCACACAACCAGAGAGGTACATTGGTTAAACCAGTGGCGGGTAGTTCCAAGGGTGGAACTGAAACAACAGGGGAATGTTATAAATATAACAACTGTTTGTTTTCTTCTCTGGATGACGCTTTGCTCGCAGCACACATTGATACTTTAGGGGGAGTATGTTACCATAAAGCACCAATGCTGCAGCAAGCAAAGGCTCTAGCAGCTCAGCCAGCTGCTTGTGGCTGGAAAGCCAGACAGGATGTTTGTGACTGTTGCCATGGGAACAAAGGGGCAGTCCATTCTGTACTGAGCACCGGATGTTAGCTCAGTGTGTGTGTGTCATATGACCCGTACTGGATGTACTTGGGAGGAGTTTTGTCTTCTTGCTGTTGTTGAGTGCAGACATGATTCTCTGTACTGATGTAAGAGGCAGAAATAAATGATGTAAATAGTTTTCTGTCTGCTTCTTTCCCCTCCCTGGGGACACCAAAGGGGAGAGAGGAAGAACGGTGTGTTCCTCTCATACATCTGAGAAGAATCGCCGGACCTCGCCTGCTTATCAGCAGAGGTTGGGAGACGCGGGGAGGTCGACAGGAATATCTGCCGGTGCCTACGCTTGTGGCACATTCCTCTGACCCAGGCAGAATTCCAACAGTGGCAGCCTTCGGATGGTTGCGATTCATCGGACATCTGCATGAGAGGCTGGTGGATTGTCCTCCTCAGCTCCAAGGAGGAAGAGAAAAGCGTCTGAGAAATGCCAGAGGCTCCACAGACAGCTGGTGGAAAGAAGAGGTGTTTTCCAAGCAACGGAGCTCAAGGTATGCTGCATTTCGGGCTAAAAGTGTGAACGCAGGAAGATTAATTCCCTGGTTCACGGAGCTGCGTTTCAAAGAAAACAAAAGCTCCGGGAGAAGAAGCCTGCATTCCACAAATTTTTGTGGTAGATAAGGAGTCCCAATGAAATGCATTGTTGCTAGGTAACGGAAAGTTGGAAAGTTACTGGCAAAGGGGCTGGACTCTGTGTGTAAGCCTGGCAAAGCGAAACAAAATCAGAGAATGTTTTGGCTACAAAGTTTACGAGCTCTTGGAAGGGACTTTTCAATAGCAGCCTGAGTTTAGCTGCCAGGTGCAAAAAGCACAAACAACTTGCAGTTTTGCTGCGTGAGAAAAAAAAAAACAGCTGTTGGATTTTGCAGCTTGTTTGGAGGTGAAAGAGGCTTGGCTTCAAGATGGATGCCAAGAAAGGGGGAGGTTTGCCTTGCCCACCTCCCTTATCCAATGACAATTATTCATCTTGGTCTGTAAAGATGAAGGCCCTGCTGCAGAATCAGAGGCTTTTTGATGTAATTGAAAACCCCATCCCTGCAGCACCAACCAGAGGTTGGGAATCACAGAACGTAAGGGCCAGGACTGCTATAATTCTGTGTGTCTCAGATGATCAGTTGGTGCATGTTCAGCATTTAGAAAATGCGAAAGAGGTTTGGGACACGCTGCGTACAACGCATCAGAGAGATGCTGGTTCTTCAGCGTTGCTGTATTTTGAGAAATTGACCAATCTGAGACTTGCGCCTGATGGGGATGTTCAAGCGCACCTGACAGAAATGAAGTTTCTGCGTCAACAGATGGTGGAACGCAATTTCCGTCTTCAGGAGGAAGTGTTTTGCTTCATGATGATAAACAGCCTTAGCCGCACCTACAAGGTTGTTGCCAGTCAGCTTGGTTCCCTACCGGCCGCGCAGCTGACCGCGGAGAGAGTTTGTGCTGTGGTCCTGAATGAACACGACAGACTTGCTGCACTGGAAGAAAAAGACAGGGGGAGGGAAGAACAGAGTTCTAATTCCCCCACTGCTGATGCTACTGGAGAGCATGGTGTAGCATTGAGTACTGTCCGATGCTACAATTGTGGACAGACTGGGCATCTACAGCGAAACTGTAAGAAGCCGCGCCAGTCAAGAGGAGCAAAGAGCTGCTCTACGAAGCCTCAGGCGTCAGGCAAAAGCCGTACCACGTGCCAGGTGAAACCTGCAAAGGCTATGATGGCGAAAGGAGCCACGCCAGATGTTGGGAACTCGTTCATAATTGACACGGGCGCAACGGTTCACATGTGCCCGCACAGAGGACTATTTTCGACGTTGAGGAAGCAAAGCTTCACTGTGAAACAGGCCAACGGTCAGGAGTTGGAAGCGACTGGAATTGGGACTGTGTATCTTGAGAGTCTGAACTTGACTATAAGTGATGTTTACCTGATTCCAGAACTGAGATTTAATCTGCTGAGCGTGTCGCAGATTGCAAAGAAAGGACTGAAACTGTCCTATGATGCTAAAAGCTGCAAGATCTACAAAGATGGAGAACTGTTTCTTACTGCCAAAGAGAAAGATGGACTGTATTTGTTGACTTTTGATCAAAGTGATTACATGAAATGTAATTCTTCTGTTTCTAACGAAATCTCTCTCGCAGGTGTGACCAGTGTGAGCACCAAGAAGGTGACTAAGACCAAGAAGGTCGACAGAGCATTTCAGCGGGTGTATGCTGATGTGATTGGTCCTCTAGAACCATCTAGAGGCGGTGCACGATTTTACCTTTTGTGTGTGGATTGTTTCACAAATTATTCTTGGGTTTATATGATGGAGAAACCGCAAGAAACTTTAGAAAAGTTTCAGGAGTTTTGTGACAAGGTTAAAAATATGCATGATGCTAACATTGATTGTCTTTTCACAGATGACAAGCAAATTTTCTGTTACAGAAGTTTCAGAAGTTCCTGGATGGAAAAGGGATAGACCACAAAGTGGCAGTCTCGCAAGAAGCGTGGAACAGGGGGGTCTGTGTAAAAGTGAACAAAGAATTGCAAAAGGGAATGAATGCGCAATTGCTGAGTTCACATTTGCCACATGAATATTGGGCCGAATCGCTAGCGTCCTATCTTCATGTGTGGTTGAGAAAGGTCTCAAAAGACTTGGGAATTTCTCCTTTTGAGAAGCTGTTCAATAGAAAACCTTCTGTTGCCTACTTTAAGGTTTTCGGGTCTCATGTGAGAACAGAAGCTCCAAGTGGTGTAAAGAATGCCAGAGGCATTTTTGTGGGTTATGAAAAGGGTCTCTACAGAGTAATTTTGTCTGAATCTGGTCAGGTGATTCTCACAAAGTTCCTAGAGAGTGCTCCAAAGCAAGAGCGGGTAGTACAGACATTTCCCACAGGTAACGATTCAGATGACGATGATGATTTTTCTGATGTCACAGATTACAGTGGTACTGACGATGACAGTGATAGCTCAGAGAGTTCAGTTGTAACAGTCATTGAGAGGAAATCTCACACAATGGATAGACCTTCACAGGTGAAGGAAGAACCACTGATTGCTACTGGTTCTCAACAGAGTCCAAAGGTTGAACCAGTGAGCACAGAGGATCAGAACCTCTTACGTAGGTCTGAGAGAGCAACGAAGGGTGTACCACCCAAGAGGTATTCAAAGGAGTTTGCTAACCTTGCATATGTTGCTATTGTAAACGACCAAGGACAGATTGAAGCTGTGTCTGAGTCAGAGACAAAGGCACAACAGAGAGTTGTTAACCGAGGTAATGCGAAGTCACACAACCAGAGAGGTACATTGGTTAAACCAGTGGCGGGTAGTTCCAAGGGTGGAACTGAAACAACAGGGGAATGTTATAAATATAACAACTGTTTGTTTTCTTCTCTGGATGACGCTTTGCTCGCAGCACACATTGATACTTTAGGGGGAGTATGTTACCATAAAGCACCAATGCTGCAGCAAGCAAAGGCTCTAGCAGCTCAGCCAGCTGCTTGTGGCTGGAAAGCCAGACAGGATGTTTGTGACTGTTGCCATGGGAACAAAGGGGCAGTCCATTCTGTACTGAGCACCGGATGTTAGCTCAGTGTGTGTGTGTCATATGACCCGTACTGGATGTACTTGGGAGGAGTTTTGTCTTCTTGCTGTTGTTGAGTGCAGACATGATTCTCTGTACTGATGTAAGAGGCAGAAATAAATGATGTAAATAGTTTTCTGTCTGCTTCTTTCCCCTCCCTGGGGACACCAAAGGGGAGAGAGGAAGAACGGTGTGTTCCTCTCATACATCTGAGAAGAATCGCCGGACCTCGCCTGCTTATCAGCAGAGGTTGGGAGACGCGGGGAGGTCGACAGGAATATCTGCCGGTGCCTACGCTTGTGGCACATTCCTCTGACCCAGGCAGAATTCCAACAGGACGCTGGTACTCAAAAGAGTTTGCTAACTTAGCTGTTGTATGTGTTGCTATTGTTAACAACTCAAAGCAGGTTAAAGCAGTGTCTAAGTCAGAGACAAAGACACAACAGAGAGTAGCTAGCCAAGGTAATGCAGAAGCACTCATTCCTTGGAAGCCAGACAACCAGAGAGGTACACTGGTGAAACCAGTGGTGGGAAGTTCCAAGGGTGGAACTGAAACAACAGGGGACTGTTATATGTATAACAACTGTTTGTTTTCTTCTCTGGATCATGTTTTGCCAATTGATGCTTTTGGGGGAGGATGTCAGGAAAAAGCACCAAGGCAAAAGCCAGCTCCAGATGGCTGGAATGCAAAACAGTGCAGATGTACTGTTGGAGAAAAGGTGGAGCCTATTCTCTGTACTGAGCACCGGATGTTAGCTCAGTGTGTCATCTGACCTGTGCTGGAAGTACAGGGGAGGAGTGTGTGACTCTTCTGATGGAGTCTGAAGGGAACAGTCACATTTCTATGTACTGTTGAATGACAGGAATAAAACATGTAGAAAGGACTCCTGTCTGTCTCATTTCCCCTCCCTGGGGAGAATGCAGGGAGGGAGAGAAGCAGAGAGAAGGAGGAGGGTGTGTCCTGCTCACGTTTGAGGAGGATCGCCGGTTTGTTTACCTAGCCTGCCGGAGGTCGCAGACGGACGGTAAACACACAGTATCTCGCTCAATTGCCTCGGGGGAGGCCAGGTACCTCTGCCTGTGGGCTGAAGAATGATACTGACTTATGGCAGCCTTCGGATGGTTGCGATTCATCGGACATCTGCATGAGAGGCTGGTGGATTGTCCTCCTCTGCTCCAAGGAGGGAGAAAAGCGTCTGAGAACAGCCAGAGGCTCCACAGACAGCTGGTGGAAAGAAGAGGTGTTTTCCAGAGCAACAGAGCTCAAGGTATGCTGCATTTCGGGCTAAAAGTGTGAACGCAGGAAGATTAATTCCCTGGTTCACGGAGCTGCGTTTCAAACAAAACAAAAGCTCCGGGAGAAGAGGCCTGCATTCCACAAATTTTTGTGGTTAAGATAAGATGTCCTATTGAAATGCATTGTTGCTAGGTAACGGAAAGTTACTGGCAAAGGGGCTGGACTGTGAGTGTAGGCCTGGGAAAGCAAAACAAAACCAGAGAGTGTTTTGGCTACAAAGTTTGAGTGCCCTTGGAAGGGACTTTCAATAGCAGCCAGAGTTTAGCTGCCAGGTGCAAAAGAGCATAAACAACTTGCAGTTTGCTGCATGAGAAAGGAAAAAACAACTGTTGGATTTTACAGCTTGTTTGAAAGTCAGAGAGGCTTGGATTCAAAATGGATGCCAAGAAGGGGGAGACTTGCCTAACTCATCTCCCCTGACCAGAGACAGTTATTCATCAGGGTCTGGATGGATAACTACCCCAGAAGGGGTGAGCCAAGATGATGCTGGCCAAGTTCCTAAGAGCTCAACGAAAGCTGAGGAGAGCTTTGACCCCAGAGGGGAGAGTGCAGGAACTGTGGTTGTTGGAACTGTTGGTGTTCCTGAACAAGGAGCAATGGGTGTTGCTGACAGGGGGAGGGAAGAACAGAGTTCGATTCTCCCCACTGATGATGCTACTGGAGAGCATGGAGTAGCATTGAGTGCTGTCCGATGCTACAATTGTGGACAGAATGGGCATCTACAGCGAAACTGTAAGAAGCCGCGCCAGTCAAGAGGAGCAAAGAGCAGCTCTACGAAGCCTGAGGCGTCAGGCAAAAGCCGTACCAAGTGCCAGGTGAAACCTGCAAAGGCTATGATGGCGAAAGGAACCACGCCAGATGTTGGGAACTCATTTGCTTGGAAGTAGCAGTCAAACCGAGCGAGGTAGGAGTCCCATGATTCAGAGGCTGGGGCAAACGGCGGTAGAGGCACGAGTGAAACCATGGTTCCGATGACGACATGGAGGGCGATGGATGGAACACAGTGCTCTAGCCAGAACAGTCAGCTCTGAATTGGTTCTGCTCCGTGATTTTGCTCAGTGTTTCAGCTCCGTGTTCAGCTCATCTCAGAGGGTAGCTGCGTCTGGCTGTGCTCTGATGTCCATCAATCCCACCTTTGTCGCCAGTGTTAAATAGTGGGTAGACATAGCAGACAACGCAGCGATATCTCCAAAGCAGCTCTTTATTTGTAAACTGGGACAGAACTGAATAGCAAACAGCCGGCCTGCTTTTATAGGCAGCCGGCTGTCAACATTGTAGCAACAACAACCCAGGGTTTCCCGCCTAAAGTAACTGACGTGGACCTGAGTGAAAACTACATACACGATACTCCTTTTGGCCAGGGTGAGAACTTCAATACATAACAAAATTAAAACAATTTAAAAGAGGAGACCTCTCTGCTGAGCAGCCACAGTCCTTGTGAAGGTCCTGCCCCAAGCCAGGTGGAGAGAGGGCCAGGGCAGGTCCCTTCAGGCCCTCAGCAGGCAGTCCTCTTGGGCAATGGCAACAGTGCTTTTGAGCTCCAAAGACAAAAATATGACCCAGGTATAAAAGCTGGAAGTCCTCTCAGGACATAAGTAAATCTGGGAGTAATGTTCATTTTGAGAGCATGCATCTTCCCCTCAAGGGTAAGGTTTAATGGTTCCCACCTGTCAATATTTAGTGAAGCCTCTTTTATTATTTCATTTATGTTTACTGTTACTAACTGAGTTATATCTCTTGGTATTATCAGTCCTAGATATTGAATAGATTTGATACAAATCTGGAATTGGTATTGCTTAAATGAACGAGTAATTAGATTTTCACCTATTGGCATCAATTCCAATTTGGACCAATTAATTGAGTATCCTGATATTTTACCCAAATCATCCGTTGCGTTCATCAAATTAGGAATACTAGATTGAGGCTTTGAAATAAGCATAAGTCTTTCATCTGCAAATAAAACCAATTTATATTTAAATGGCAAAGCCGTGCCAACCACCCCCAACTTGGACAGCCGCTCCAGAAGGACACCGTGGTCAATGGTATCCTTCAGGATACCACTGAGACGTCAAGGAGAATTAACGTTTCCTCCGTCTCTCTCCCAACATTGCCCAGGAAACCACAAATCTGCACCACACTCAAAATCTGGACCACCCAACAAAATCAAGTGAGGCTTTTCCTCCACCAACACCCACAGATTCAATTGCTAGGGTGGATAGCCCAATCTCTCTCCTCTGTTGTGGAGGCTACAGGCTTCTGCATTCCTCATGGAGTATGATCTGCCGGAGTCAGAATCCTGTGCTGTTTCACATTTACCAACTGGTTTGCTGCAGATCCAGGGTTCTTCACTTGCACTGCTGGCGCTAGCAACACCCTGATGGTTTAAGTAAGCATATGTTCCTCCTCCCCGAATTTTAAACCTAAAAAGCAATAGAAGGTAGAAATAGTATCCCTGAGAACAAGTATAAGACCATGCCACAGAAAAGAGACCCCCAGCGTATGTGCAGGAAGCCCTGGAAGCTAATTTTCACCTGAAGAATACTGCAGAAGACAGCTTCATTCATATTAATTTAATACATTTAAATTTAAGATTACGTAATCTTGGCTCCCCTTCATGGATCACTGCCTTGCCGTGGCAAAGGGGCTTGAATAACTCAGAGAAGCTATGAACTATGCCGAGCAGGACACACAAGATGAACAGGTCATAGTGGAGAGTTTTGACCAAACGTGATCCACCTGGAGCAGGAACCGGCAAGCCACTCCAGTATCCCTACCAAGAAAACTCCATGGACAAAGACAACAGGCATATAAAAGTTATGACGCTGGAAGATGAGCCCCTCAGGTCGGAAGGCGTCCAACATGCTACTGGGGAAGAGCGGAGGACAAGTACAAGTAGATTCAGAGCTGATGAAGTGGCTGGGCTAAAGCCGAAAGGTCGCTCAGTTGCGGATATGCCTGGAAGCAAAAGGAAAGTCCAATGCTGTAAAGAAAAATATTGCATAGGAACCTGGAATGTAAGAACCATGAACCTTGGTAAGTTGGATGTGGTCAAAAATGAGATGGCAAGAATAAATATTGACATCCTGGGCATCAGTGAACTAAAATGGACGGGAATGGGCGAATTCAGTTCAGATGACCATCATATCTACTACTGTGGGCAAGAATCTCGTAAAAGAAATGGAGTGGCTCTCATAGTCAACAAAAGAGTGGCAAAAGCTGTACTGTGATGCAATCTCAAAAATGATAGAATGATCTTGATACGAATCCAAGGCAGACCTTTTAACCTCACAGTAATCCAAGTTTATGCACCAACTACTGGTGCTGAAGAAATTGAAATTGACTAATTCTATGAAGACTTACAACACCTTATAGAAGTGACACGAAAGAAGGATGTTCTTCTCATTATAGGGGATTGGAATGCTAAAGTAGGGAATCAAGAGATAACAGGAACAACTGGCAAGTTTGGCCTTGGAGATCAAAACGAAGCAGGGCAAAGGCTAATAGAGTTCTGCCAAGAGAACAAGCTGGTCATCACAAACACTATTTTTCAACAACACAAGAGACGACTCTACACATGGACATCACCAGATGGGCAGCATCAAAATCAGATTGATTATATTCTCTGCAGCCAAAGATGGAGAAGCTCTATACAGTCAGAAAAAACAAGACCTGGAGCTGATTGTGGCTCAGATCATCAGCTTCTTATAGCAAAATTCAAGCTTAAACTGAAGAAAGTAGGAAAAACCACTGGGCCGGTAAGATACAATCTAAATCAAATCCCTTATGAATACACAGTGGAAGTGAGGAACAGGTTTAAGGATTTAGATTTGGTGGACAGAGTGCCTGAAGAACTATGGGTGGAGGCTCGCAACATTATACAGGAGGCAGCAACGAAATCCATCCCAATGAAAAGGAAATGCAAGAAAGCAAAGTGGCTGTCCAACGAGGCCTTACAAATAGCGGGGGAGAGAAGGCAAGCAAAATGCGAGGGAGATAGTGAAAGATACAGGAAATTGAATGCAGATTTCCAAAAAATAGCAAGGAGAGACAAGAAGGCCTTCTTAAATGAGCAATGCAAAGAAATAGAGGAAAACAACAGAATGGGAAGAACCAGAGATCTGTTCAAGAAAATTGGAGATATGAAAGGAACATTTCATACAAAGATTACCATAATAAAGGACAAAAGTGGTAAGGACCTAACAGAAGCAGAAGACATCAAGAAGAGGTGGCAAGAATACACAGAGGAATTATACCAGAAAGATATGGATGGCTCGTACACCCCAGGTACATCCTGGAGAGTGAAGTCAAATGGGCCTTAGAAAGCACTGCAAATAACAAGGCCAGTGGAAGTGATGGTATTCCAGCTGAACTATTTAAAATTTTAAAAGATGATTCTGTTAAGGTGCTACACTCAATATGCCAACAAGTTTGGAAAACTCAGCAGTGGCCAGAGGGTTGGAGAAGATCAGTCTACATCCCAATCCCAAAGAATGCTCCACCTACCACACAATTGCACTCATTTCACACGCTAGCAAGGTTGTGCTTTAAATTCTACAAGGTAGGCTCAAGCAGTATGTGGACCAAGAACTCCCAGAAGTGCAAGCTGGATTTAGAAGAGGCAGAGGAACCAGAGACCAAATTGCAAACATGTGCTGGATTATGGAGAAAGCTAGAGAGTTCCAGAAAGACACCTACTTCTGCTTCAATTACTATGCAAAAGCCTTTGACTGTGTCGACCACAGCAAACTATGGCAAGTTCTTAAAGAAATGGGAGTGCCTGATCACCTCATCTGTCTCCTGAGAAATATCTATGTGTGACAAGAAGATACAGTTAGAACTGGATATAGAACAACTGATTGGTTCAAAATTGGGAAAGGAGTATGACAAGGCTGTATATTGTCTCCCTACTTATTTAACTTATATGCAGAATTCATCATGCGAAAGGCTGGGCTGGATGAATCCCTAGCCGGAATTAAGATTGCCGGAAGAAATATCAACAACCTCAGATATGCAGATGACACAACATTGATGGCAGAAAGTGAGGAGGAATTAAAGAACTTGCAGCAGAGATCGTAGAAATTTTGCCTGAAAGCCATCTAGCTTTGGCAGGAAAGAACCTTTTAATGAGGGTGAAAGAAGAGAGCGCAAAATATGGGTTGAAGCTCAACATAAAAAAAACGAAGATCATGGCCACTGGGCCCATCACCTCCTGGCAAATAGAAGGGGAAGAAATGAAGGCAGTGAGAGATTTTACTTTCTTGGGCTCCATGATCACTGCAGATGGCGAGAGCAGCCACGAAATTAAAAGATGCCTGCTTCTTGGGAGAAAAGCGATGACAAACCTTGACAGCATCTTAAAAAGCAGAGACATCACCTTGCCAACAAAAGTCCGTATAGTTAAAGCTATGGTTTTCCCAGTAGTGATGTATGGAAGTGAGAGCTGGACCATAAAGAAGGCTGATCGCCGAAGAACTGATGTTTTTGAATTATGGTCTGGAGGAGACTCTTGAGAGTCCCATGGACTGCAAGAAGATCAAACCGATCCATTCTGAAGGAAATCAGCCCTGAGTGCTCACTGGAAATATAGATCCTAAAGCTGAGACTCCAATACTTTGGCCACCTCATGAGAAGAGAAGACTCCCTGGAAAAAACCCTGATGTTGGGAAAGATGGAGGGCACAAGGAGAAGGGGATGACAGAGGATGAGATGGTTGGATAGTGTTCTCGAAGCTACCAGCATGAGTTTGACCAAACTGCGGGAGGCAGTGGAAGACAGGAGTGCCTGGCGTGCTCTGGTCCATGGGGTCATGAAGAGTCAGACACGACTAAACAACAACAAATCTTGGCTCAGGACCCCAGCAAATGGTATAAAAGCCCCTGATTTCAGAAGAAGAGTGGCGATCTTGATATGAACCATTCTGGAGCATGAAGATGGGCTTCGAGCCTAACTAAAGAACCGTCAGCCAGCCTGAAGAAACGGAGATATCCAGTGGCTGGAGAGGACATGCAGATGAGCCTATTATATCCCTATATCTCTGCTTATTATTCCTTTGCTTAAAATATTTACTTATTGTCTATAGTGGTATCTCGGGTTACATATGCTTCAGGTTACATACGCTTCAGGTTACAGACTCTGCTAACCTCAGGTTAAGAACTTTGCTTCAGGATGAGAACAGAAATCATGCTCCAGAGGTGAGGCGGCAGCAGGAGGCCCCATTAGCTGAAGTTGTGCTTCAGGTTAAGAGCAGTTTCAGGTTAGGAACGGATCTCTGGAACGAATTAAGTTCTTAACCCGAGGTACCACTGTAAAGGCTTTCTTCACTCAATGGTCTGTCAGTCCTCCATCCAGTGAGGTCCAAAGAACCTGTTTTCCCTTGCCTAGTGGTTGCCCCCAGCTGGGGTGGCTATTGAGCAAGGCAGCAGGCTGAGAGGGTATTGGCTCCACGCATGCCCTGGCAACTGGCAAGGCATAGCATATATTAAGCTTTATGTGTAAACCAAGACAGATGTAATGATTGTATTGTTCATGTGAGCTGACGTTTTGCAGGGGGTTAAAATTCCCCCTTCCTTTGTCTCTTCCCCCAAGGGCGAAACTAGGCAGTATTTCAAAGACCCAGTTTGGCACCCAATCACCAAGCATATTTGCATACACACACACACACACACACACACACACACAGAGAGAGAGAGAGAGAGAGAGAGAGAGAGGCTGGAAGACTCAATGGCACTCCTCTGGAGGCTTCACCTGGCACAAATTCCTGCCTAGCCCCACCCCACCCCATAGCCATGTCTCTGCCCTCCCTCCTTAATAAATTCACAATTTTTAAAACTATATATATATATAAGAATTTTTTTCCAAAAGCAAAACATTCTGCATAGCCCGGACATTTAAATGGCTGGTTCTGCCAAATTTCCAGTTTCTGGACTTTGGCATTTGTTTCTTGACACACAACAGGGGAAAAAAGATCTCACCAGTTATTGAAAATTGTGTCATTGATCCATTTCCAAGGCTCCTGGTTATCCATTCTTTGGAGACCAATCCAGTGGTCAGCAGGACCTTTGTATCGTCTCAAGAAGCTCTTAATAAAGAAAAGAAGTGTCAATACATTTTCAACCCTCATTCAAGTGTAGAATCAACTCTATTTGGGGCTGCAGACTGTGATCTGTATCTTTCCACTCACCATCTCCTCTTGGGAGTCAATCACGACCAAAGAGGCATTGAGAGAGGCACAGTAATTCTGGCTATAAGTCCAGTTTCCTTCACTCTCTGAAAAGTAATAGCATTTCCTTTGGTAGCCAATCCAGCGGTCCGGACAGTACTCAGTTGGAGTGGAAGGAGAATGTAGGGCGGTAGGCAATACTTCACAACTTCTCCCTATTGATAAGAAGGGTATCAGAAAGTGAGACAGATTGCTATCTATATCTTATAAACAGTCCTACCAAAAATAAAGGTCAGGCAGCGTACTCCTCATCACCATCATCTTATTCATATGCTGCCTTTTTACAAAAACAATTCTGCTTAAAGCAGCTCACAACAAAGAAAAAGGAAATACATCTCAAAACCAGGCATTTCATAACTATACAGTGGTGCCTCACAAGACGAAATTAATTCATTCTGCGAGTTTTTTCGTCTTGCAAATTTTTCGTCTTGCGAAGTGTCAGGGAACTGCCATCGGAAGGAAGGGAGGTGGAAGGGCTCACACAGGTTGGGAGAGACTCGGCAGCTGAAGAGGGAACCAGTAGGGGGAGAAGAGCTGAGCTGAGGGAAAGTGAGCAGGAGGGATGGCTCCGAGACACTTCCAGCGAAAACAGTGGGGAGGTTTCAGGACCTCCTGTAGGGACACCCACTCCTCGCCGGAAACTGTCAAGCAGAGAGTCCAGAAGACGTGTTTCCGTTAAGGAGCTTTTATGTTGGAAGCGATTCCGAAAGCAACCACTGTCGGAATCTGCAAGCGACTGACAGAGCCATGTTTAAGGGGCTCCGTTACAGACAGAGGTTTGCAAACTTGACCAAACTCTGAGGGACTTGGATTTTACGCACAAGCAGCTCATCGTCCCATCACACGAAGCACGGTTTCGGAAAAGTTTTGGAAAAGCTTCAAAAATCACCAAAGTCTTCAAAAACCTCAAAAAAGGCTACCACACCGTGTGCTATGAGTTGCTCCTCGCAACTGTATTAACGATTTTAAGAAAAATGAAACAAACTTGCAAGACGTTTTCATCTTGCGAAGCAAGCCCATAGGGAAATTCGTCTTGCGAAGCAACTCAAAAAACCAAAAACCCTTTCGTCTTGCGAGTTTTTCGTCTTGCGAGGCATTCGTCTTGCGAGGTACCACTGTAGATCAAAACAACATAACTGCAAATATAGCACACAAAAACATTGCATGAAGAACTCAGCATCTCCAGGTTGACAATCTTTCAGAGCCACTGCTAGTCAGATCACAAGTCGGTTGGGGCTGATGAGATTTGTAACCAAACAACATCTAGAGGACAACACATTGGTTGCCTGGGAAGACAGTACTCAGCAAGAGGGACCAAAGGTTATAGAGCACATGATCTGCATGCAAACTATTTCTGGTTCCACCCGCAGCGTCTCCAGGTAGAGATCCCTGTTGGAAACCCTGGGCAGCCACTGGCAGGCAGTGTAGACTCAGCAGGAGCCAAGGTGATGTTCAGATGGTGGGAGTCGTAGACCAACAGTGTCTAGAGGGCACCCAATGGGCTACTCCCAGAGACAACGCTGGCCAAATGGACTAAAAGTCTTGACTCTTGATAAGGGTCCTTCCTCTGCATGAGGAACAGATTGGGTAAATTAGGGTAGGAGGGAGTGCAGCAAACCTAGGGCCCATCTCTGTCCACAAACCCAGGAGGCTGCAGAATATGGAGCAGCTTCTCCCATGGCTGCCACATATTCAAAGCCAGTTAGGTCCCTACACCTGATTCCTCATAAGAGTTGACTCTCCCTGAGAGGAGCATTGAATCAGAATTGTGTCCTGCCATGACAGAAAACATTTACAAGAAAGCATAAGGAAACTCAGGGAAACCTGAAGGACCTGTCAGATTCTTAAGTAAGATGATGTGTGGATAACATCACTGTGCAATTTAGTCACTAGGTGGCCCTGGACTTAATCTTATGTGCTAGGAGGCTTGTAGCTGTTCTTGTTCAGATATTATTTTGTAATAGCTTGACCTACAGAAATAAGTAATATTCATGTTCCTTCTGGTTTAGGAGAGATAATAAAGTTATTGTCTAGCTTCCTTACTAGTCTGCCTTACCATCTTAAGCCTATATATATATATATATATATATATATATATATATATATTAAACATCACCAGTGCAACACATTATACCAAATATAATACATACAATACATATACTTAAGCCTACTTATTTGGAAATAAGCGCAATGGCTTTTGATTCTGAGCAAGCACACTTATGGTTTGTTTGTTGATATCCTGCACATACTAGACAAGGGATGAGATGTCATTGGATTCGAACTCCCACCAGCCCTTCCCACTTCCCTTCCAACAAAGGATTAATGGAAGTTGTAGCCCAACTACGTCAGAAGGGCCACAGTTTCCCCACCCTTATTCTTAGCACTCACAAATGCACACATCAGTACAGGCCTTTTCATCTGGTGCTGGAATTCTTTTAAAACAAGACGCTTACACAAAACCCTCCAGATGTTGTTGGACTACAACTCCCATCATCCCTGACCATTGACCATACTGGCTGGGGCTAATGGGGAAATACAATCCAAAATGGCAGGGTAGAGTCAATCTATTGGCAAAGGACATTACTGCTGCTTACTATGGTGGTTCAGAGTGGCGGCAAGGTTGGGGCAGTGTGGGTGCTGGTAGAGCAATTCTAGCACCCCTGCTGTGGGGTTCAAGGCACCCCACATTAAGGGTGTAGCGACGGGGGTGCAATAGGGGCACGCTGCACTGGGTGCCACCACTGAAATAATAATAATAATAATAATAATAATAATAATAATAATAATAATAAATTTTATTTATATCCCGCCCTCCCCAGCTGAAGCCGGGCTCAGGGCAGCTAACAACAATAAAACAGTACAACACAACCATTCATTATAAAATTAATTCAAATCAAACCAATGGCAACCATTGGGCCGGAGCTCAGCGAAGATTGCCGAAGGAGGGAGTCAGGCTGTGCCCTGGCCAAAGGCCTGGTGGAACAGCTCTGTTTTGCAGGCCCTGCGGAAAGATGTCAAGTCCCGCAGGGCCCTAGTCTCTTATGACAGAGTGTTCCACCAGATCGGAGCCACAGCCGAAAAAGCCCTGGCTCTAGTTGAGGCCAGCCTAACCTCTCTGTGGCCTGGGACTTCAAGATGTTTTTATTTGAAGACCGTAGGTTTCTCTGTGGGACATACCAGGAGAGGCGGTCCCGTAGGTATGAGGGTCCTAGGCCGTATAGGGCTTTAAAGGTTAAAACCAGCACCTTAAACCTGATCCTGTACTCCACCGGGAGCCAGTGCAGCTGGTATAGTACCGGATGAATATGATCTCGCAGCGAAGACCCCATAAGGAGTCTCGCCGCGGCATTCTGCACCCGCTGGAGTTTGTGGGTCAGTCTCAAGGGCAGCCCCACGTAGAGCGAGTTACAATAATCCAGTCTGGAGGTGACCGTCGCGTGGATCACAGTGGCTAGGTCAGGGCGAGAGAGATAAGGAGCCAACTGCTTAGCTTGGTGGAGATGAAAAAATGCCGCCTTTGTTATAGCTGCAATCTGCGCCTCCATGGAACACCCAAACTCTTAACACCCAAACTCTTAACGGACGGTGCTGGCACTAATTGTGCCCCCGCAAGAAAGGGTGACAAATCCAGGCACACTCACCTTGGGGCCTGCAGCGCGCCCAAGCCATGGCTCGGGCATGCGAAGGCTCTGCTGCTCAAAAGGTCCACCTGCTGCCTCCCCAGCTGTAGGATGACTGAGGGGGAGGAGGCAAACAGACTCCTCGGAGCCCTGCGAACACCTGGCCCCGCCACCCCGGGCACCCAATCGGATTGCTCCGCCGCTGCCCACAATCACCTGGTAAACAACGACAATGCTACTGCCAAGAGGCCAGCATCATCCCAGCCCACCAGCTGCTCTTGCAATAAGGGCACCAGATTGCAGGAGGCTGTTTATATCGTTTGAAATGTAAGCATCTCTGTGTGCATATTGGTCTATTATTACAATAAACAAAGACTACATTAACTGAATGTGGGCCCCCATCCGCAACTGCTTCCAGGCTACCTCAACTGAATAACAATAAAGCTATTCTAGCTGCTGAGGAGAGATTTTTGAGAACAGGTGGCCTGTAGAGAAGCTGGCAAAATGGCTCCTCACTTACTTGATAAAGCAATGCTGCCCACGATGATGAGGGAAATGATCAGAATGGCATTAAGCACCAAGCTCGCAATTTGTAGTCTAAAAGGAAGTTTCTCTTTTCCATTTTTGCACAAACCTGCAGAGGGAAATAAAGTGTTAATGTGTCCTTGGTTTCAACAAGATGCCAGAGAAGTCCTTCTAGAAACTCCAAAGTATCTGGAGGGCTCCAAGTCTACCAAGGCTTGGGTAGTCCACCCACATTGAAGGTGTGAGTTCAAGTTGCATCACAGCAAGATGTCATACCACTCAACAGTCCTGATTTATGTGGGACATCCTGGAATTACAGAAACCAATCCTGACTTCTGATTGGATCTAATAATGTCCCATTTTTTGGTCCAGTGCTCTGGTGCAGATCAGCTGGGGACCAAAAAAAGAAACGTCCCAATTTTGGTCAGTGGGATGTTGGAAGAGTATGAGATGAACCAAGTTCACCTGTGGCATCATGAAGCTCATAGGCTTGGTGCCTCCCACCACAAAGTCAGCCAACTGGTAGGCCTCTGCGCATGGCTGGCGAGTCACCAGTTATTTATTTTATTAAAAAGTATTCACATGCCACCATCTCCTAAACTATCAAGGTGTTGCACAATAATATTTGTACAATAAAACAAAAATCACCAGAAGAAATAGTAAAACAAATATATAAATCATTAAAATAACTGGGAGATCAACAACATTTTAAACAGCTGTATAGGCTTGTTGGCATAAGAGAAGGTCTTCAAGTCAAGATTAGAAGTCAGAAGTGAAGATTCCTGATGTATCTGTGCTGGAAGAGCCTTTCACAGCCTGAACTGGTGGCGCTAAATGCCCAACTTCTAGCTGAGGTCACTTGGGCTTCTGAGACACGGAGACAACCAGATGTGCTCCTGTGGATGATCTTAGTGATGAAGCTGGGATATAAGGGCTCAGGTGGCCCTTAAGGTATCCTGGACCAAAGTTCTTCTGGTCTTTGTATGTGGACCTTGAACCTGGCTTAGCAATGTATGTGCATCAGCTGCAAACATTTTAGCAGAGGTGCCACTTACTGTCAACCATCTGCCTCCATCAGAGGTCTAGGCATTCTGCAAAATCTGGAGTTTCACAGCTAGGCTGGAGGGCAGCCCCACATAAAACACAGTAATAATCCAGTTTTTAGTAAGAACTTTAGTGATGTTAAAGCAAAGGTTGAAGTGACTGCAGGAACTGAATGGAATGTGATGCATGCCAAATGTCACATAGGCAATGCAGGAAGACAGAGGGCAGCACAACCCGTTGTATGAATCATTAACAGATAGCCAATGTATGTACACATGTGCAAGGAGAGAAATTTGAAATGCAACTGTGTGTATATCCCAGGCTGAGAACTTGCTATTTTAGTGGGATCCCATCCAGAACAGGTAATGGCCTGTCTCCTGGCCATGCAGCTGTTGTAAAATCTGCCCTGCTAAGATGGGCATCCAAAAGTTATGCTTGTCATCTAATAGTGGCAGCCTTGTTAAATCCACTGGCATCATGGAAGTGACAGAAGGGGATCTCTGTCCTATGTAGAAACAGAATGGGATATTTTGTTCATGCATCTCAGGCTAGTGTAGAAACCATTTTAATCTTGGCTGTAAAACAAACCATTAAGGGAATACAGTTTGAGCTCTTGCACATTTCTGTATAACATAAGAGTTGGTTCCAATATATCACGGGTAGATCCATTAATGTGTAAAACTAAATGAATTCCTATAAAAATGAATTGTTCACCTAAACAGCATCTATTGCGCTAGAAATCTTTATTCATTCAATAAAGGACAGTGAATTTTCAAATTTGCCTCAACCAAATAACAACAAGAAGAAGCGCAACAACAAGAGCAAAAACAAAGCATTTCAGTGCCACTGTGCTAGTAAATGCTGTGGACCATGTACCTGCATCTGCAGATTCCTAGTCGCTTATCTGTGACTCTCTAGGTCTGTGTAATAATAATAATAATAATAATAATAATAATAATAATAATAATTTTTATTTATATCCCGCCCTCCCCAGCCGAAGCTGGGCTCAGGGCAGCTAACAACAATAAAATAGTCCAACATTCTAAAAACATTCATTATAAAATTAATTAAAATCAAATTAAAATCAAATTAATGGCAACCATCAAGCAAAATTCTGTGCAGATTGCCAGAGGAGGGGGTCAGGCTGTGCCCTGGCCAAAGGCCTGGTGGAACAGCTCTGTCTTGCAGGCCCTGCGGAAGGATGTCAGGTTCTGCAGGGCCCTAGTCTCTTGTGTACAGCAGAAATGGGGGCCATGTGGTCCTCCAGATGTTTTTGGTCTACAGGTCTCATCATTCCTGAACATTGGCTATCAGGGAGTGATGGGAGGGAGTTGGAATCTAGCAAGCCACAAGCTCTGCATTCTTGGTGTACATGGAAGGTGAACTGGGAAAAGAGGTAGGAATCTCTCTCCTCAAGGGCAGCCTCACCCCCTTCTCCTTATGAAAGCCTGTGTGAGGAAGGATTGTTCCATCTGAGAGAGGAACTAAGAAGAGACTGAGAAGCCTTCCTTACCATTCATAGCTGGGTACAATCAACAGTTTAGAGGAGCTGAACATGCTTTGAAAGAGGTATTGCTTCCCATGATGTAAAGGTATCTCTCCGCTCCAACCACTCAATCTTGTCAAATCAATTTTTACAAGAGTAGCTATGTACCCATCCTTTTCCAACTGTTTTAACTGCCTGAATAAACTAGAGTCTCCATGAATTTAATTAGTTGGCCCGCATTTTGCAGCTCTCATCCCAGCAGCAAATCCATAACTTTTCTGACAGTAGGTGGAGACAAACACACCTTTCTCATCAGAACTCACTTACCATTTAGACAGCAGCACTGTTTCGGAGGAATGACTTCTCTCGCTTGTTGGGTGCTTCCATTATTTGTGATTTCATGACTTCCAGCATTCTCTGCTACTGCTGGATTCATGGGGAGACTTCGCTCTGTCGTTTTAGTTTCAGAGGAACCCATCTTTTCTTTCTCCCAGGAGGATCCACAGATCTCACAATAAATGCTACTCAGCTCTAGTTACACTGAGTTTTGCAGTTTCTTAAGATATGTTCAAGGCAGATCACTGGATTGCAGATTCAAGCACAGTTTGGCTAGGTGATGTGGTGAGAAAACACCCCTTTAAAATACCACTTAATCATGTGCTTTAATTGGATACTTTGTCCAGCCAAGCTGTACTTAATATGTATTCCATTTCCCTGTGTAAAATGGCTGCCTTTGTGACTGCTTTTATTCCCAGCGAAAGTAAAGCCTCTTCAGAGTCTGAAGTATCAATTCTGTGCTTTTGCCACAAAATAATTTCACAACAACATCAGTTTTTGCCACAGCATCAATGTCCCGAGATTTCTCTGTGGAGACAAAATTACAGAGCAGAGAAATAAATTATCTTTTCTTGAAGTCTTTAAAAGGTGCAGTTTTGCTTCCATACTAGTATAGTCCCCCCCCAAAAAAGCCCTGAAGGTGGTCTTACATATACCAATTTACAGGTCTGGAAATTCAGGTATGAAATATTGCTTCTTTTTAGTCTAAATGATTATAATTATGTTTCTACATCTACTTGATGAAACTAAAGCACTGAGAAAAAGTGAAAGGGAGGAGCCCTTGAGATAGTTGAAGGTGGCTATCTTATCTCCCCTCAGTCTCCTCTTTCCCAGGTTTCCATGCCTTATTAGGAAAGGTCGCTCTCATCTGGACACTTTCCACCCTGGGTCGGCAAACTAAGGCCCGGGGGCAGGATGCGGCCCACCAGGCTCATAAATCTGGCCCCCAGAGCCTGCCACCCACTCGGTCAGTCCCCGCAGAAACCGCAGATGCCTCACCGTGTGGGGACTGACTTCCACGACACTGGTGCGGCTTCGGATTTGGAATCCAAAGCTGTGGACACCTCTGGGTGATACCTATTCTTTCCCACTGAGGTGGCCGCCAAGAGCCGAGCGGGAGGCAGCAGTGGCGGCGGGGAGGCTGCCTCTGCTGCCCAGGCCAGTGGCATCGGCTCTGCGCCCCACGGACCCCTGGCCAAGGCAGAGGACGCCGACAAAGACAAGTCAGTGTCGGCAGCTGCGGTGAGCGAGGTGGATGTGAGTGGCGGCAGGGCGGCGTGCTGGGTGCTCTTGCCCCTTTCGGGAGAGAGTGGATCCAGACCCCCACAAGGTTTGAGGGACAGTGGACCAGCCCCCTGCTGAAAAAGTTTGCTGACCCCTGCTTTCCCCTTGTCAACATTCTCCTTAAATGGTGGTGCCCAGAAATGGACACAGTACTCCAGGTGAGGTCTGACCCACTTTAATAAAGGTGTCTGGCACAAAAATCTCTGAATGCATCTGCCTAGAATTTGGCAGGCTTAATCTAGAGAGGCTCATATTTCTGCAAATTTCTTCCACTTTCTCTGAAGCATGAACAACAGTACAGTCATACCTCGGGTTAAATACGCTTCGAGTTGAGCGCGTTCGTGTTGCGCTCCGCAGCAACCCGGAAGCAACGGAGCGTGTTACTTCCGGGTTTTGCCGCTTGCACATGCGCAGACACTCAAAATGATGTCACACTCATGCGCAGAAGTGGCAAAAAGTGACACGCGCGCGCAGACATGCCGTCACTAGTTACGTTTACCTCTAGATGCAAATGGGGCTCCGGAATGGATCCCGTTCGTATCTAGAGGTACCACTGTATAGCCATTTTTTTATTCCCCACTATATTGAATGAGGTGGTGAGAACTTTGGGTTGTATTCCTAGTAGTGCTAGGAGAATGTTCTGTCAGCACCAGGATTTCTCCTTGCACAAGGGAACATTCTCCTCCTCTCCTCCCTCACGACCCCCAAAGGGATTCTAGGAGTTCCCCCAATCAAACAAAGCCGTCCTTATATTCAGTGCTTTTTTTCCTGGGGTCACGTGGGAGTGCGTGTACCCCTAAACATTTTGTGAATCTAAATGCTGCTGGGAAAGAGGCGGAAGAAGCAGCGGCAGCAGCAGGAGGGGAGAGGCAGGAAGGAAGCGGCGCCTGCGAGGTCCACAGTCATCTAATCTTAGCCCAGTATCCGGCTGGGAGAGGGGCGGAGTACGGCAGCCATACAGATACAGCCAGATATGGTTACCAGATTTTTTTCAATGAATCCGGGGACACTTTTTTTTCTTTTTTAAGCTGAGTAGCAACAGGGATTCAGTAGTGGGGATGGTGAGGCAAAATACCCTGGGCCCAAGCACACATGTATATTGTATAAAGCTGCAAAGCCCTTCTTTCGCACCCTGTGAAACATAAACGCACAGAGTTTTTTAAAAACTGGGCAACAGAATGCCGCCCACCCGTGACTCCTGAACCTCCCCTGGTCAGTCAAAACAAAGGGGGAAGGAGATCTGTACCACCAGACGTGCCCAGTTCCCCTTCGGCAGTGGCAGCGCCACAGCAGTGAGCAGCTCCTGAAGCCAGCCAGAGCCAACTGCACTACCAGCCTGGCTCCAGGCTGCTGAGGCTGCTGCTGCTACATTTCCTGGGGACAGATATGCAAAACTGGGGACATTCCAGGGACGGAATTTGTCCGGGGACAGATTTGCAAATTTGGGGACTCTCCCCGGGAACCGGGGACGTCTGGTAACCCTAGAGGAGCCCCCCCCCCCGCGAGATCCTCCCTCCCCTTGCAGATGCACTCTGCGTCTAGGGCCAGATTTAGGTTTGATGAGGCCCTAAGCTACTGAAGGTAATGGGGCCCTTTATATGTCCTTTGTCAACAACAAATTTTCGCTGTTTTTTGTGTTGAAAATATGCTATATGGAGGTGAGCAACCTTTCTCAGCAGATCTTGGTCGCTTGCCATGACCCATTTGTCGCTGTCTCACTAACTACGGAGGTTCAAAGTAGAGATAAATGGAGATAAAAGAGAGAACTTATCTTTTATGGGCGCAACTCCTCTGCTACTCCTCCTCCACTTCTCAACATAACCCAGTCTTCAAGGCGGCGTTACTAATCAGCGGCAGGCTTTCTCAGCAGAGGGTTTGAATATCCTTGTTGATACGTATATTGGCCCCAACAGGCCAACCGTAGAAGTAAAACGATTAAAAACTTCTAACAGAAGTAAAATAATTTAAAAGTCTAATAAAACAGCTATAAAAACGGCAGTAAAAGGCTATAAAAGGCTATAAAAGGTTTGTAATCCGGAGGGTTCACGAAGGAGAAGTTGTTACAGCCGCCATCTTCCTTCTTCAGCCCCCTGCTATATGGTAATTTATGGACCTAATGGGTATCTAAAGCCATTTGCCCATGTTGCCATGCAACCAGTCCATGCAGAATGTAGGCACCCTATATATAGAAATGAGCAAACCAGTGATATTTTAGGGAGCAGGCTAGCAGGTGGGGGCCATGACTTACCGTATTTTTCACTCCACTTTTACCTTCTGGCAGAATCAATCTAGCAGCTATGTTCTTCAGCGCAGGAATAGATATCTGCTGCCGACCAAGCCCACAAGAAGCAAAAGAGAAAGTGTTATCAAAGCGGATGGTCCCTGCTATTCATCTCCTCTTCCTCTCCCTCCCCCGCTTCCTCGCTTCCTTCTCGCCAGCAAAGTCCTAGTCTGACTCCAGCCCCACCCAGCCTTTAAGGTCACCCCCCAGCCTGAATCTAGAGATGGTTTCAATTGCCCAAGGTCTTCTGCCTTGCTTCAGAGAACAGTGCAACCCTCTCAGGGGCTGAAGGCATTCTTGGGCATGAAGTGAAAAAGAATTTCTAGCATGATTTAAAATCAGCCCCACAAACAAAGGGCAGAACATCCCAGTGGGGAATGTGATCACCCTCAATGTGCAAAGTTCAATGTTCAAATGTACTTTTGAAAGTGACAAACCTAACCTACTCATGCACAGGAGAGTCCCTGTTTCTGCCGCCCCAAACCTGGGAATCATAAGAGTCACACACCACTTTATTGTAAAACCCTCAGAGTGGTATACAAAAAGATAAAACAACAAAATCAGAAAAAATACAACCCTAATTTAAAACATACAAAAGTAAAAATATTAAAGCAGATTATAATTATGTACCTCAGCTTTCTAAGCAACTTGAAAGCTTATCTACAACATAATGTTTTCAGCTGGCGCCAAATTTCCTTATACAGGCTTGTTGGCAGCAGCTGCTACTAAATTTCCTGGATTTCTGGAAATGGAACTGATTTCCTGCAATTGTTATTGCAATACTTGGTTTGAAGACAACAGGGCAAGCCAGAACTAGAAGGGGTGGGATTTCCTTCTCTGCCTCTCCTTTCATTCTTCTTTTCCCTGAATTCCCTTCTGGTTCAGCATGAGGACTGTTTATTAAACTGAGCTTCATAAGAATATAAGAACATCCGAAGAGCCCGGCTGATCAGGCCATGGGCATATGGAGTCCAGCATCCTGTTCTCACAGGGGACACTTAGATGCCTGTGGAAAACTCACAAGAGCTCTCTGCCCATCTGCAGTTTCCAGTGACTCAGAAGGAGGCAAAGCACAGACCTCATGGCTAGTAGCTCCCAATAGCCCTCTCCCTCAGAAACCTTTCTCACCCTCTTTTGAACATAAAAGTGGGGGGTCATCACTGCCTCCTGGGCGAAAGAGCGCCATACTTTAACCATGCGCTGGATGAAGACGAACTTTGTTTTCTCCTGAATTTTCCAATGTTCAGATTCCATGGATGTTTCCATGGAGTTCTGCTGTTATGAGAGAGGGAGAAAAACTTCTCTCTCTCCACTTTCTATGAGGCTCATTCTATCTTGCATAATTATTCTTTTTGCCTCCTTTTGGGATCAATCCAGCAGCCAGTTTCTGCAGTTTCTGATGTTGACAAAGCCTTCAAGAAGCAGAATGGGATGAATGTTTTTTTATAATAAATTCTATTAGTTTTCAATTACACTCCAATAATAGCCTCATTATAACAATACCAATTTATAATACAATTACTAATCGTTCAAATGCCAAATTGTATAATTTAGATAAAGTGCCCCCCCCCCCCGTGTGCTAGATTTGATGGTTTGATGATTTTCTTTATTTCTGCATTCCAAAATCTCATTAGTTTCAATTACATTCTGGTCATAATAATAATCCCTTATAATGTGATTTTGAATCATGTGAAACCAGCAGGACCCCAAAATTTTAAGAGGGCAAATTGGGATACCCCACACCATCTCACCACCCCATTGCTCATGCCCACCAACACCCACCGCTCCCTTCCCTGCCCACATCCTCCCTCCCTCCTCATCCACACCTTCAGAAACAGTAGTGACATTTGAATTGAATTTTAAAACCTTAAAAGTCGAAACCTGGTCATAAACATAAGTACCAATTTTGTGATTTGGCCATATCGTTGCTATTCCTGCCATATATTTATCTTTTGATTTTGTTCTGTGAACTGTCTTGAGATCGCTGGGTATAGGGTGGTATATAAATTAATATTTGTGTGTGTGTGTGTGTTGCAACTTTCTAAAACTATCCAATCACAGAATGTCACTTTTCGATCCTTCATTTGCATACAAACTATCCAATCACTCGTCACTTTTGAACCTTCATTTGCATAACTATCTACAGTATCCCCCTACTGGCCCAGGGCGAGAACATCAGTACATAACACCCCTCCCCACCAAGATAAGGCGTTAGTTACAATCGTAATGGTTTCCTTATATACAGCATTACACGTAATGGTTCAGTTAGGCACAAAAGCATATCGGTTACATTTCACATACTTAGACCAACAGTGATACATGTCCAACAACATAGTCCTTTAAATAAGTTGGGCGCTTGGAAACTCTGCCAGACCGTCGGGGACTGGTAGCCAAGTCCTGGGGGCCACCCAATTCTTGCTGAGGCTGTGGTGCGACCCTAGGTGGCGTTGAAACCAAGTCCCCTGGATCCGCTGCTGTGGGTGGAACCTCCACAAGTGGAGTTGGCGGAATGTCAGGCACGGCAGTGGTCTGAGTCTGTGGTAAGTCTGGCAGACCCTCTGAAGCAGCTTGGTTTGGCTCCACGCCGGCAGTTTGCGAGAGAGGTGTATGTGGAGCCTCACCATCTGTAAGTGTCTGTTCTGGAGCCACAAGCGCAGTTGGGGGCACCACGGTAGTGTCCAAGTCCCCAACCCTGCGCCTAAGCTGGTCTATGTGCCGGCGCCAAAAGCGTCTGTCTTCGAGTGCCACCTGGTACGAGCGAGGTCCAGTGACTCCCACTACTGTGGCTGGCACCCAAGGAATGCCCCCCACAAAGTTCCGGGCAAAGACCTGGTTTCCTGGAACAAATGACCGTGGCACGTTGGCACAGCCTGGGGGTTCGGCCACAGCAAAGTCTGGGTGCAGCCGGTCGAGCGGGGACCTGAGGCGGCGGCCCATAAGCAGTTCAGCAGGACTCCGCCCTGTGGCCGCATGAGGGGTGATGTGTTGTACGAACAAGTATTCAGCGACCCGCTCATGCCAGTCTCCCCGGTCCAGGCGTGCCAGTGCCTCTTTTGCCGAGCGCACCATTCTCTCTGTTTGCCCGTTGCTGGATGGATGAAATGGTGCCGTTACGGCATGGCGGGGATGCCCAGTCCCAAAAGATACTGCTCAAAAGTGCCTGACGTGAACTGTGGTCCGTTGTCGGAGACAAGGACATCAGGACACCCATGCGTCGCAAAGAGGCCTTGCAGCACCCAGATGTCGGCCTCGGTAGTGGTGGAGGGCATCAGGGTCACCTCCAGCCATTTGGAATAGGCGTCCACCACTACCATAAAGGTCCGGCCGTGAAAGGGGCCGGCCAGATCGATGTGCACCCTCGACCAGGGTGTCTTGGACGTCTCCCAGGTGTGTCCCTTAGCTGCCAGTTGCACAGGCCTTGATTCTTGGCACGCTTGACAGGAGGAAACCCAGGCAGTGATGGCATCATCCATGTTAGGCCACCAGACGTAACACCGAGCCAACGCCTTCATTTTGACGATTCCTGGGTGGCCAACGTGCAGAGCCTCCAGGACACGTTGACGGAGTCTTTGGGGAATCACGACACCGTCTCCCCACAGCAGACAGCCGCGATGAGCCGCGAGTTCATGTTGTCTGGTTGCGAAGGGCTGGAACTCCGATGCAAAAGGCCCTTGTGGCCAACCCCTCCACACCCAGTTGAGCACACGGCTGATGGTGCAATCCTGGGCAGATGCAGAGGCCACAGTGGCAGCCAATACAGGTGCTGCCGGAAGATTCTCAATCAGGAGGAGCGATGAAGCAGGAGCCAGGTCTTCCACAAATGCTGGAAGAGGGCAATGGCTGAGGGTGTCGGCATGGCCCATCGATTTCCCTGGGCGATGGATGAGCCGGTAGTGGTAGGCAGCCAGGAAAACAGTACATCGCAGCATGCGAGGCAAGAGGACCGGTGGAGTTGGTCGATCACCGGTGAGGAGGCCCAGGAGCGGCATGTGGTCGGTGATGAGGTCAAAAGTCCTGCCGTAGAGGTATTCATGGAACCTCTTCACTCCAGCCACAAGTGCCAGTGCCTCCTTGTCGAGCTTGCTGTAATTCCGTTCTGTTGGACATAGCGTCCTGGAAAAGTAGGCGAGCGGTGCTTCTCTTCCGTCTGGAAAACGGTGACTAAGGACAGCGCCGATGCCAAAAGGTGAGGCGTCGCAGGCAAGGACCAGTGGCCTGGCTTCACTGTACTGTACCAGCACACTGTCCGATGAAGGAGAGCCTTGGCCACGTTGAAGGCGGCTGTCTCCCGATGACCCCAGGACCAAGGTGTCTTTGTGCTGAGGAGTCGGTGAAGAGGCTCAGCCACCGTGGCTTTGTGGGGCAGAAACATGTTATAAAAGTTCAGCAGTCCCAGAAACACCTGCAACTCCGTCTTGTTCTTTGGGATGGGGGCCTGCTGGATAGCGCGGATCTTGGACGTGGTCGGGTGAAGGCCGGAGGCGTCGATAAGATAGCCCAGGAACTCCACCTGTGGAACGGCGATCTGGCACTTCTCCCTCTTTACCTTTAGCCCGGCCTCCTGGAACCTGGTCAGCACAGCATGGAGGCACTCAAACAGCTGCTGGTTTGAGTCTGTGGACACCAAGACATCATCAAAATACGGTACCACGCCCGGAAGCCCTTGCAGGAGACGCTCCATAAGGCTTTGGAAGATGCCAGGAGCCATACTCACCCCGAACCGCAAACGGCGGCAACGGAATGCCCCTCGGTGGGTGACGATCGTCTGGGCTTCAGCAGTGGCATCATCGACGGGCAGTTGTTGATAGGCTTGGGCAAGGTCCAGCTTAGCAAAGACTTTACCCTCACCCAAGGAATGCAGCAGGTGTTGAACAACAGGAACCGGGTAAGCGTGCTGCTGAAGTGCCTTGTTGATCGAGCACTTGTAGTCAGCGCAGATTCTCACCGACCCGTCTGGCTTGACAGGCGTGACGATGGGGGTTTCCGACTTGGCGTGGTCAACCGGCTCCAAAACTCCTTGGGCGATCAGCTTGTCCAGTTGTTCGTTCACCTTAGCCTTGAGAGCAAAGGGAACCCGGCGTGGCTTTAGCTTGATGGGGCAACTTGTGGATCAAGGCTAAAGGAGATGGGCGTACCTGTATATTGCCCCAAAGTGCCATCAAAAACCTCGGCAAAGTCTTTGACCAGACCCTCAGTCTCTGCGTTAGAGATGCTGTTGATGCCGGTGACTTCCAGGCCGAGGGCATCAAACTAGTCTAGCCCTAGGTGGCTTGGCCGCTGACCTTCGACCACCACTAGTCGGAGCAGGCCCGAAAAATCCTTGAAGGCGATCCGGAACTGGCCAACGCCTACCAAGGGAATGTCGTTTCCCTGGTAGCCTCTCAGGTGTACGCGGTGAGAGTCGAGTTGCCTTTTGGACACTCTGGGTACCAGTCTTTTGATGGTGCTCCAAGACACGATGGACAGGGCAGACCCGGTGCCGATCTCCATGTCACATGGAGCTCCTTCAATGAGCACCGTGACGTTCAGCTTGCATCACGTAGGCGAGTCGGTTTGGCCAATCGTGGTTCCAGACGGGCAGCGGCAGTTGGTGAGAGCGAAACAGCTTTCCTTGGCAGACTGGAGTGAAAACTTGGACTTGCGAGTCGGTGAAGGGGGGGTGTCAGACGGAGCCGATCGGCAGACCTTAGCAATGTGGCCCCTTCTGGAACACGTCGTACAGATGGCGTCTCTGAATCGACACTTGGCACGGGAATCGTTGCCTCCGCAGCCGGCACATTTCGATTGGCCCTTGGACTTCTTTTGGAACTTCCTGTGCTCCCGCTTTGTCTGGTGCACGTGATCATCTTCACTGGAAGATGCCTCATCACTGCTGGCCTCTTCGTGATGCACTGGAACTGGCTTCCTAGAAAGACGCGGGCTGCTGGCCTTGCGGATCTCCTGGGCGGAGCGTTCAGCAGCTTCCGAGGCCACAGCCTCCTCAATGGCTTTCTGCAGCGTGAGGTCTGGCTTGGCGAGGAGATGCCGTTGCAGATGGATGTCCCAGACCCCGCAGACGATTTGATCCATCAGGGCATCGTCTAAGTCTCGGAACTCACAGTGCATTGCAGCCTGTCGGAGGGCGGTGGTATAGTTGTTGATTGACTCCCCCTCTGCCTGGTTCCGGTGGTAAAACGCATGGCGGGCAGCAATCTTGGACGGCTTTGGTGCGTAGTGGTTGCGGAGCTTCTCTTGGATCGTGTCCCATGGTGTTGCCTGGACTGCTTCAGGTGCAACCAATGCTTGGGCCTTCTCAAACACCTCAGGCCCACAGAGGCTGAGGAATAGGCCCCGCTTACGCTCCTGTGATACTTGCGTCAGCTCGTTGGCTTGGAGGTAGCAGTCGAACCGAGCGAGGTAGGAGTCCCATGATTCAGAGGCTGGCACAAACGGCAGTAGAGGCACAAGTGAAGCCATGATTCCGATGCCGGCGAGAAGGGCGATGGATAGAACACAGTGCTCTAACCAGAACGGTCAGCTCTGAATTGGTTCTGTCCAGTGATTTCGCTCAGTGATTTCGCTCAGTGATTCAGCTCAGTGATTCAGAGGATGGCCGCATCTGGCTGTGCTCTGATGTCCATCGATCCCATCCTCGTCGCCAGTGTTAAGTTGTGGGCAAACATATCAGATGACACAGCGATTCTTCCAAAGCAGCTCTTTATTTGTAATCTGGAACAGAACTAACTGAGGAGCTCAGTCAGCCTGCTTATATAGAGCTCTAGAACAACTGTAACTGTTGCAACTTTCTAAAACTATCCAATCACAGAATGTCACTTTTCGATCCTTCATTTGCATACAAACTATCCAATCACTGAACATCACTTTCGATCCTTCATTTGCATAACTATCTACAGTATCCCCCTGCTGGCCCAGGGCGAAAACATCAGTACATAACAAAAGGAATACACAGAAAGCTGACAATTTGCTAGCAGGCTCGGATATTTTGTGTATGAAGCCCTGTATAGCTTGGAATTCAGGATACCTGAAAGATCGTCTCACCCCTTATATACCCAATTGAACGCTGTGCTCTTTAGGCAACTCCCTCCTGTACCTCTGCTGTTTGTGGAGTCTTTAGCTGAATGCCCAGCCTGTGAAACCTCCTCAGTGGCATAGTGTAGGTTGCCAGTGCCCGGAGCAAGGCAAGTATTGTGCCCCCTAATCTGAGGTTCTTGGGCCATGGGAGGCACCCCAGTGGCCTCCTCCTCCTCCTGCTCTTGCCTCAGTCCTAGGATACTAAAAAAACAAAACAAAACTTCCCAATCATGTATAAAGCAGGGACCAATTTTAAGAGAGAAAGGAGGATACGACTGAGGCATGTTAAACTCATCTGTTGCCCACAGCCTCCCTCTCCCACTTACTGGGGTGACTGTGGTGAGGTATGCTGCAGCTAAAGGACGGTTTAGCACCTCTTTTGCTCTTAAAAATTGACTGTGTTGAGCATTTTACCAACTATTCTGGAAATATTTACCACCTGAAGTGTAACACCTGATTTTTAGTAACTGAAGTTTAAGACGTATTGTGTTAAAGCCTGTGTCTTATAGCTAGTTAAATAAGTCAACTTCTACCTGAAAGAACGCATTTCCTGACCCTCTTTGTTTCATAATCTTCTTTTTGTTTAATAAACCTTTTTTTGTTCGTTTGATCAACTCCTGCCTGAGTCTCTAAATCATTGAGTTTTCCCTCACACCAGTCCCCTACTAGATAATCTGTGGTAAATTGTAGAAATTCATGTTAACTGGCGTACCATGAGGTGGGTGCGCTATATTTAATTGGGGGGCAGTTAGCAGGAGTGGATCCACCGCATTATTAATTGGTGAGTCCGCTGCCACTGCATGTTGCAGGAAATCGTCGCAGTGAGATAACTGCCAAAAGAACTGAGCTCCCAAGCACAGTTTTAGGGGACAACTGTAACAAGTACAGTGGTACCTCGGGTTACATACGCTTCAGGTTACAGACTCCGCTATCCCAGAAATATTACCTCGGGTTAAGAACTTTGCTTCAGGATGAGAACAGAAATCGTGCTCTGGCAGCGCGGCAGCAGCAGGAGGCCCCATTAGCTAAAGTGGTGCTTCAGGTTAAGAACGGACCTCCGGAATGAATTAAGTTCTTAACCCGAGGTACCATTGTACCTTGTAACATAACTTCACAAACACCACCAACCCCCTCCTTTATTTTGATCATTCCCTTATATGGCACATGGCACCACAGGGGGCATAGCCAGTCACCTTCCTGGGTTTTTATTTATTACCTTGTATGGTACATGGCACCACCAGGCAGACTCACAATGGCTACTTTTCTACTGCAGGTGCCCCGCCTATGCATGTATCCATTCTGTTCCTGTGCAGCCTATGCGTTCAAAACATAAGCGGGGGGGGGGGTGTCAAACTTGGCTGGTCAACCTCGGCTACCACATGCATGTGGAAAGAACTGTTAGCTAGCTACGTGCCCTCAGTGACTTCTAGCGTTATACTCATTTTTAAAGGAAGTTCCCTTTTTGGTCTGACCGCCTGTTATTGCTATTCTGAGCTGGCACCATTGGCCTTCCCAACCATGAAGTTATTTTTGAAGGGCAAGATTTTTCCTGATGATGAAATGCTGATTTCTGAGGTCAAGCTGTGGCTTCTGATGCAAGCTGCCAACTTCTACAGATGAGGTCTCCACAGCTACATAAAGCAATGGGAGAAGTTGCTGGTGGCTACGTAGAGAAGGACTAATAACTGTGCCCGGTTTCCTTTGTCTCAGTCCACGGGGAAGTACTTCAGGAGAAGTCTTTAATGAACACCCCTCATATATATCATTCTAAAATATCACAGGTTTTTCTAATAATAATAATAATAATAATAATAATAATTTATTATTTATAACCTGCCCATCTGGCTGGGTTTCCCCAGCCAGAGAAGAGAATCATCGAGTTGGAAGGGACCCAAAGGATCATCTAGTCCAACCCCCTGAAATGCAGGAATATGCATTTGTCCCATACAGGGATCGAACCAGCAACCTTTGCATTATCAGCATCATACTCTAACCAATCACCCAAACAGATGGTCGCCACTCTGGGCAGCTCCCAACAAAGTATTAAAATACAGTGTTCTGTTAAAACACTAAAAGCTTCCCTAAACAGGGCTGCCTTCAGATGTCTTCTAAAAGTCTGGTAGTTGTTCTTCTCTTTGACATCTGGTGGGAGGGCGTTCCACAGGGCAGGTGTAACTTGGCTTCTTGCAGTGAGGGAACCGCCAGAAGGCCCTCAGAGCTGGACCTCTGTGTCCGGGCAGAACGATGGGGGTGGAGACGCTCCTCCAGATATACTGGACCGAGGCATTTTAAGGCTTTAAAGGTCAGCACCAACACTTTGTATTCTGCTCAGAAACATACTGGGAGCCATGTAGGTCTTTCAAGACCAGTGTTATGTTGTAGCCTTATGAGGCTTTGCCCTCGGGTGGGAAAAATATTGCGCCCGGGAAAGGGAAGTGGGAGTCAACAGACACTCAAGGAATAGTTTCGGAGAAAAAGGCTTTTATTTCTACCATCCATGAACTGGTAGAAGGAGCAAGTGTGATAAGTCACAAAAAGCATGCACGAAGTTCACAGTCCTGTGCACAAGCATATATACCCCTTTCCAGTTCCTTCCTCCTTTCTCCTCCTTTTCCAGGAGTCCTGCCCCATGAGTTCCTCTGAGCATGAACAGGAAGCTGTCTTGGGACTATTGTGGACTCTTGGCGCCCTTCCCAGGAAAGGGGAGTGAGAGTGGTTCAGCATGCCCAAGCATGTCCAAGAAGTTGCAACTAGAGTGAGATAAGATTCATTTCCCAGGCCTGCTATGAACAGAGCCTATTCATTAGCTTTTAAAAGTAACATTTTGCCTATGCACATCATCTTGTGTGAATAAGCAGAGACAAGCAGAGAAAAGCTGTTTTGGATTTTTAGAAAACAAAAGGAGTTTTGGACAGTTTTGAGGCCTGGGGTGATTATTGAAGCCTGGGGTGATTTCAGACAGGATTTGGGTATCTTGTCCCTTCAATGTGGTCTCGGCAGCCGGTCCCAGTCACCAGTCTAGCTGCCGCATTCTGGATTAGTTGTAGTTTCCGGGTCACCTTCAAAGGTAGCCCCACATAGAGCGCGTTGCAGTAGTCCAAGCGAGAGATAACTAGAGCATGCACCACTCTGATGAGACAGTCTGCGGGCAGGTAGGGTCTCAGCCTGCGTACCAGATGGAGCTGGTAAACAGCTGCCCTGGACACAGAATTGACCTGCGCCTCCATGGACAGCTGTGAGTCCAAAATGACTCCCAGACTGCGCACCTGGTCCTTCAGGGACACAGTAACCCCATTCAGGACCAGGGAGTCCTCCACACCTGCCCGCCTCCTATCCCCAAAAACAGTACTTCTATCTTGTCAGGATTCAACCTCAATCTTTCAGCCACCATTCATCCTCCAACCGCTGCCAGACACTCACACAAGACCTTCACCGCCTTCACTGGTTCTGATTTGAAAGAGAGGTAGAGCTGAGTATCTTACCTTGTTATTGGTTTACAGTGGTACCTCGGGTTACAGACGCTTCAGGTTACAGACTCCGCTAACCCAGAAATAGTACCTCAGGTTAAGAACTTTGCTTTAGGATGAGAACAGAATTTGCACGGTGGCAGCAGGAAACCCCATTAGCTAAAGTGGTGCTTCAGGTGAAGAACAGTTTCAGGTTAAGAACGGACCTCCGGAACGAATTAAGTACTTAACCTGAGGTACCACTGTATTTCCATCAAAAGCACAGCTGGTTGCTCTGCAGCGCCCTCTGGTGTCACATTTTAATAACACATTAGCAACATTGTAAGCCGTGTGTCATTTGTCCCTCTGTACCACAACAGTTTCTTAACCCTTTCCTAATGTTAAAAACAAGAGTGTATGTAGATCTGCCCTGAGCCTCCCTGTCTCTGGGCTAGACAGAAATGGAGAGAAAACAAAATGGGCAGCTGCATCCATCCCTTAGTGGTACCTCACTTTAACAATATAATAGCATGGGATTCCTCTCGGAGTTCTGTCTGTAGAGCTACAAAAAGTGGGTCACCCCAAAACAGCACCTTAAGATTTGTGAAAAGATTGTTGATAGCCCTGATGCGTTGCAGTAGGAACTAGCCCATTGCTTCTTTATGCAGGATCTTTTGGGGAAGTGCTATTAATACGATTAAGAGCTTCCACCACCAACACCCCCCCCCAAAAAACCCACTGACACTTATTCAGCAGCAGAGGGACCAAGTGTCTTCACAAAAGAAAACAGAAGCCCGTGTCTGGAATCAGCAGGGCAGACTGAGAAAAGGCACGCAAAGCTGAGTTTTTGCAGTGTCAAACGTTGCGTTCTCAAATTTGAGCCCTATGTGATGCCAAAATTTGGTATGTGGCACCTCTTGTGTTCCATTCTAAAGCATAACTGTGGTGTCCTCTGTAGCATCCCCAAGGCTCCACACCCAGTGCGATCAAATCAGTCATGCCCCCCAAAATCCGCCTCTGATTTTTGGACCCTGACAGCCTCTTAATGTTTTCAACAACAACTCCCATAATTTCCCTTGCTGGCTGAGAATTGGAATTCAAAACTGCTCACAAAAACATCTGGAGGCCACTAGATTGTAGAAGGCAGCTGTATGCCAACAATGTTTTTGGGGTGCTGGCTGCTGTCCTGCCTTTTGTGGAATCATGGAATCACAGAATTGTTGAATTGGAAGAGGCCCATGGGCTTAGGCAGGGGGAACAGGGAGGGACAGCTGCCACCCCTAAATCAAGAAAAATCAAGAAAAATACATAGAAAACTGAGGTTCTGCTCCCCCTAACAAAAGGCCTGCCCCCCTAACAAAAATCCTGGCTACGCCCATGAAGAGACCCCAAGGGTCATCTAGTCCAATCCCCTGCAATGCAGGAATATTTTGCCCAATGTGGGTCTCGAACCCCCAACCCTGAGCTTAAGAGGTTCATGCTTTAAATATTATAGAATAGAAATAAGCCCCAAAGAGTCTCCTTCCAAAGCAGCCCAAACAACATAAACTATTCCAAGACCCAGAATATAAAAATGATATTGAGACAGATAACTTCGGATCTGACACTGTTAACAGAGGCCACTAACACTTGTTCTGTGTTTTTTCTCACATTTGTGAGCTGTTCTTGTGGGTTTTGGGGCTGTGGGATAAGAAAATGCCAGTGCAAACTATGAGGTGGAGGTTCAAGCTTTCCCCCATTATGATATTTTTGAAACAAGCTTGGTGATTAAATTATGCCATGAAGGATACCTCACGATCAGACCAAAAGATAACAAAATGTTCCCTTAAGAATAGTTTTAAGAAAGATATGAAGGCAGGGAGACCTAAGCCCGGTGCTTAAACGAATTCTTAAATTTATGACCAAGATCACGAACATTTTAAAAATGCATTGAAAGTAAGGCAAAATCGAAAATATCCATTTGCATAAGAACAGCAGGAATGACGAGAATGCAGAATGAAGAACAATGCAAGTCAATGTAGAAATCATAGAACTATAGAGTCGGGAGGGACCCAATGAGGTCCAGCGTTGAAGGCCTTCTGGTAGTTCCCTCCCTGCGAGAAGTGAGGTTATAGGGAACCAGGCAGAGGGCCTTCTCGGGAGTGGCACCACTGGCAGAGGAACAGGGGTGCGGGGGGAGCACACCGCCCCCTGTGGCACAATCCCGGTGGGGTGCCATTGTGGGTGTCTCCCCCCTCCCCCCCGCGTGCTGGGCGCCACACCCCCAGGATGCGCACCCGCCACGCCACGCCTGCTCTCCGCCCCCCCCCCCCCGCCGGAGCCAAAGGCTGCTGAAAAGAAAACAAGGGGCCTGCCCTGTGGAATGCCCGCCCATCACATGTCAAAGAAATAAACAACTATCTGACATTTAGAAGAGATCTAAAGTCAGCCCTGTTTAGAGAAGTTCTTAATGTTCGATGTTTTATTCTGTTTAATATTCTGATGGGAGCCTTATCCACCCTGTTGGATGTCATCTCTGCTGAGAGAGGCACAAGGGGAACATAGGAGGTGACCTTATCCTGAGTCAGACCATTGCTCCATGTAGCCCAGTACTGCCGATACTGACTGTCAGGGCTTCAGACAGGGATCTCTCCCAACCCTAACTGGAACTGCATTCCTAACCTGGAGTATAAACATTCATGAGCCTGGCCCGAAGCACAAAAGCGGCTTAAAATGCCATTTGCTCATTTGGGGGATGATGCTCGTTGAGGTATGGTTCAGGAGAAGATAAGGTTAGTGAAATAAATAGTTAATTATGTTAGGGGAAATCGCTTTGTAAAATAAAAATTAAAATAGGGCAAAAATTGTGCGAAAATTATAATTATACTATAAAATTATAATATAAAAAAATGTGTATATTAGGACAAAGTCCCTGATGAAATTTTAAGAAATAAATCACAAACTGATGTGCAAGATTGGGGAAATGAGAAACTGAACAAAAACAAATTGACAGATTTGTCCATGTGAAATAAACTATGTTTTATTCGTGCCTCTGGCTGATGGCACAATTCATCACAGCAATCTAAGTTAGCAAATTCTCCAGCTGCTCTTTCTAGTGGTTCTAAACTTACATGTGATTAAAAAGATCAAAACCCATCGAATGCAAATGGCTTAGGCACCTTTGTATCTGCCTAGCAACAAGCTACACACACACACACACATGTGCCAAAGAAGTGAGTGATATGTGCATGCAACTGTGAAGCACGTTCACAGGTGGAGCTTTGCGCACTCCTCCCCACCTGTGAGCATGTGTGCAGTGCACTGGCAAAGCCACAGCAGGGAGCTGTGAACACCTTTCTCTCCTTCACTCTATAGCCACATTCTTGCATCCTACAGCCTAAACTCTATAGCCACATTCTTGTCTATTGTGCAGCAGAGGCCATCTCTGCTGATCGCTAGAGAGCTTGTCTTCCCATCTCCCTTAATACCTGTTAACCATTCTGGCCTCCACCCTTAATCAGACATATGGGACTAAATTTGTTCCACTGCAAACTCAGGCCAAGCTACTTCTTTCTGCCCATGAAGGAGAATACCTCATATTTCAAAATTTGGCTTTTCACTGGATTGCTGTGAGTGTGGCGGGGAGGGGGAGTTTAGGCTGTAGGATGCCCAAGTCCCTTCTAATTCGAGGATCAAGCAAGAGTTTGAATCTAATGGAGGGTCCCATTGTTGAATTAGTCGGGCAAAGGTGGAGCTGACACCTAAGTGCCAAATTACATGGGTGCTCATAATGGAAGTATGATCATTAATATAACAAAGGAGGTTGTTCTGTGTCACCTGACTGGCAGCGGAAAAAAAGACAAAATCCAGAGGAGAGAGGGAGAGGGAGAGAGAGCCATGCCTGATTTCTGTTTGAATATGAGACTGTCACTATGGGAGAAGCCAGACCTTCTGGAGTGTTAATGCTGTGAGCTCCTCAGTCTTAGGCTTATGTTGTATAGATGTGTAAATAAACCATATATCCTAAAGAGGGATGCGGGTGGCTCTGTGGTCTAAACCACTGAGCCTCTTGGGCTTGCCGATCAGAAGTTTGGTAGTTTGATTCCCCATGACGGGCTGAGCTCCTGTTGCTCTGTCCCAGCTCCTGCCAAACTAGCAGTTCAAAAGCACACCAGTGCAAGTAGATAAATAGGTACTGCTGCAGAGGGAACGTAAATGGCGTTTCTGTGCACTCTGGCTTCCGTCAAGGTGTTCCGTTGCACCAGAAGCAATTTAGTCATGCTGGTCACATGACCCGGAAAGCTGTCTGTGGACAAACGCTGGCTCCCTTGGCCTGAAAGCGAGATGAGCACCGCAACCCCACAGTTGCCTTTGAATGAACTTATCAGACTGGACTTAACCTAGACAGCATCTTAAAAAGCAGAGACATCACCTTGCCAACAAAGGTCTGTATAGTTAAAGCTATGGTTTCCCCAGTAGTGATGTATGGAAGTAAGAGCTGGACCATAAAAAAGGCTGATCGCCTAAGAATTGATGCTTTTGAATTATGGTGCTGGAGGAGACTCTTGAGAGTCCCATGGACTGCAAGAAGATCAAACCTATCCATTCTGAAGGTAAATCAGCCCTGAGTACTCACTGGAAGGACAGATCCTGAATCTGAGGCTCCAATACTGTGGCCACCTCATGAGAAGAGAAGACTTAGTCGTTTAGTCATGTTCGTAGCTTCGAGAACACTGTCCAACCATCTCGTCCTCTGTCGTCCCCTTCTCCTTGTGCCCTCCATCTTTCCCAACATCAGGGTCTTTTCCAGGGAGTCTTCTCTTCTCATGAGGTGGCCACAGTATTGGAGCCTCAGATTCAGGATCTTTGTCGGCAAGGTGATGAAGGAAAACTCTGATCCTAAACCTCCACTGCCTTGCGGGAGATCTTCAGAAAAAGAAAAGGGCAAGGAGTGAACCCTACACTAATCCAGAATGGAGTTCTTAAGGCAGTTGGATGGTGTCTTGTACGCCTCCTTCCAGCAACTCCTGCAGCCAAGCTGGGGCCAGACATCTTGCTCTGCTTTCCTTTCACATCAGTGAGGCCAAGAGGGGAGTCTTGTCATCTGGGCAGCCCTGGAACTCCATACACGCTGCCCCGCCTTGTGCATGAGGGAAGTCACATTAGTGCTGCTAATGCAGTGATTTGACTTCACCCCTGGAGGCGCACTCCCTTGTCCCTCAATACAGACAGATGCCAATAACAACCATGAGATCACTTCTGCAAACACTGTAAATCACCCAAGCTTAGACCATTCTTGTGTGCACATTTATTTTTCATAATGGTATGCAAGGTTGCCTTGAAAGGAATGAGTACCCGCAACCCGAAGCCTGCTTCCATGCTAGTTCACTAATTAAGTCCCTAATAAAGCGCTATCTGGGGAGGAAAATCACTTATGTTTGCAAGCACAAGGAAATCTCGTTTATAAAAAATAAAATGGCAAAAGACACAACTTAATGAGAACAAGACAACTATTGAAATGCTGATCACCATAAGAAAAGAGATTTGTTAGATATTATTGGTGTGGAATATAATGCTGCAAACCTAGAGAGGGATACAAAATGTTGTTATTAGCTACCTGCCCTTCACCCTAAGGTCCCAGGGGGGTTTAAAGCGCTAAAACACTATTAAAAACAGTTTAAAACAACATTTCCCATGGTTTCAGCGTGATTCCAGGCAGCCCCTTAAAGTAACAAACAAGTGTGTGCCAAATCAATTTTTCGAAGGAATGAGCCATCAGTGTAAGGAGCATATAATGCAGTTTTATCCTGTGATAACTTAGCATTTGGCATATCAAAAGGGGACTGGGGCAGAAGGAAAATCAGGTAATGCAACATGTTATTTAAATTGATTTCATGATCAACAACGTAAAAGCAAATTAAGCATCAATACAGTGGTACCTCGGGTTAAGTACTTGATTCATTCCGGAGGTCCGTTCTTAACCTGAAACTGTTCTTAACCTGAAGCACCACTTTAGCTAATGGGGCCCCCTGCTGCCGCCGCGCCACCGGAGCACGATTTCTGTCTTTATCCTGAAGCAAAGTTCTTTACCCGAGGTACTATTTCTGGGTTAGCGGAGTCTGTATCCTGAAGCGTCTGTAACCTGAGGTACCACTGTATAGGATTGCAGCCTAATGACACAACCCTAGGCTTACCTCATCAGACATAAATCACCTTGAATTCAGTGGGACTTGTTCGCACTGTTAGACTTGCTGGGCAAAGGAGGGATAAGCAGCGCACACTCACCTGCTGGCCACATGAGGGATAAGCGGCAGAACTCAGATGGATACCAAGCAGCATAAGCGCCAGCAATCATTCCGCCCATGGACATGCCAACCAGGTGGAAAGGCTTTTGGTTCAGACCAATGCACTCAACAAAAGGAAAGAAGACACATGGGTGGAGATGTTGTGCTGTCTTCCAGCTTTCCAGTACTCTTTGTAGGTCATTTCCCAAGAAGACTTGGTGACAGGTGACATGAGATGGGTTGAGAAAGCGTGGGAGATCCTACTGGGAGATCCTACTGTTACCTCTACTGCTTTTCCCAGGATGCCAAAGGGAGAGCAGAAGTGGTGGCACTCAAAGGGCTGCTGCACAATACGGCTTGCTCCCCACATAAACAAAAACCAGTTTTTAAATTCACCTTGGTGATGAAGGGCAGGTGAGAAACAAAATTAAATTAAAATAACATATCTACAGTGTTACCTCGGGTTAAGTACTTAATTCGTTCCGGAGGTGCGTTCTTAACCTGAAACTGTTCTTAACCTGAGGTACCACTTTAGCTAATGGGGCCTCCCGCTGCCGCCATGCCACCGGAGCACGATTTCTGTTCTCATCCTGAAGCAAAGTTCTTAACCCGAGGTAATATTTCTGGGTTAGCGGAGTCTGTAACATGAAGCATATGTAACCTGAAGCGTATGTAACCCGAGGTACCACTGTACTTAGGTTTCTAAGTGTTTGCTAATACAGTCGTACCTTGGAAGTCGAACAGAATCCGTTCCGGAAGTCCACTCGTCTTCCAAAACGTATGGAAACCCAAGTGCAGCTTCTGATTGGCTGCAGGAAGCCCCGTCAGACGTTCGGGTTCCAAAGAACATTCGCAAACCGGAAAACTCACTTTCGGGTTTGTGGTGTTGTGGAGCCAAAACATCCGAGTACCAAGGCGTATGAGATCCAAGGTACGACTGTATACCAAATGAACCTCTTTCTGAGCTATAGAAGCACAGGTGTGTCTTGTTGAACTGGCCTGGAAATCTCCCCTCCTGCCAGTCCCTACCAGAGACCTACAGCCCAAGCTGCTTCTCACTTCTCCCCTCAGCCCTGCAGGCAGATTCTCTCCCTTTACCTCCTCAGATTCAGCTATGACCACCAAGCCTTTGCCCACCAAGCCATTCCACCAGTCTTTGTGTTTTTAGGAAATAGGGATTCTTTGCAACCTGAATCCCTTCATTTCACCTCAAGACAACATTGCACCTCAAAAGTGTCTCGTGTTGCTTCTCCCATAACTTCAGCAACCCTCGTCCAGAGCAGCCCTGATCCCTGAGGGTCTCTCACTGCAGCCCCCACCCCACCCCCAGCCAGCAACCATGGCGTTCTCCCTACATCCTGCTCCTTCTTCCCAGAAAACCTTGTCAAACACAACTCCCTCTTCCGTTTACATCAGGCATAGGCAAACTCGGCCCTCCAGCTGTTTTGGGACTACAGCCAGGGCCGTCTTAAGCATATCTGGTGCCGTGGTGCAAAAAACCCTCCGGCGGCCCCCCCCCCGCCTTTCCCAGAGCTTTGAGGAAGGGATTAAGAAAATCATGACCCCCGGGAATCTGACTTCTTTGACGGCTCCGCCCTTTCCAGCAATGCAAAAGTGAAACTGAAAGCAGAATCGCTCTGCCCCTTCATCCGCAAGCGGCGCCTTGCTCAAAAGTGCCTTACGACCGGGGATCATGGCTTCCAGCCTGGTGGACGATCTGGTGTGCTCCGTCTGCCTCTCCCTCTTCCGCGATCCCCACGTACTGGATTGCGGCCACAACTTCTGCCTGGATTGCCTGAAGAGCTGCGCCCGCGATGGCTGGGGCAGAGGGATTTGCCCGGAGTGCCGCTGCCCTTTCAGACTGCGGGAGGTCAGGCGCCACAGGGTTCTGGACAACCTCGCGGAAAAAGCGCGCAAGCTGCAGCTGGACGAGGAGCCCCAGGCGAAGGCCAGCTCAGCGGGCTCCTGCGAGGAGCACGAGGAGCCGCTCAAGCTCTTCTGTCGCCAGGATCGCGTCCCCATCTGCGTGATCTGCCGGGATCTGCCCGCCCATCGGGGCCACGAGTTCCTGCCGACCAAAGAGGCTGTGAAATGCGCGCAGGTCAGTGGCAAGATTTCTGCTTTGGGGTTGAGTGAGCTTGGGGGACGGACGGTGGGTGATCATCATGTGAGGACAGCCTTACAAAACCACAGGCTCAGTTTTGACCTCGTTCAACCCAGGCAGGCAGAGTGACTTGCAAGGGATGTTGACTCAGAAAAATCAGACCAGGAATTCACAACCGCGCAGGTCTGCTAAGGATTCTAACAGGCTTTGAAAACGTAGTTTTTGCGCTGGTTCAGAGCTGCGACAGCTTCACTGCTGCTTAAAGAGGATCATTGTTAGGGTGATCCTTTTTAAAATATACATATAGGGAAAAAAAATTATTATAAAAATCCAATACTGTATAAGAAACATTTTATCAATACCAAAGTTGCAATTAGAATAATTTTTATTATAAAAATCCAATATAAGCCACATTTTATCAAGACCAAATTACAATTTAAATATCAATCAATTAAAAAGCCAATTACACATTTTAGATTGAAACACACACCCCCGCTAGATTTCAAGGAAAGACAGTTTCATTAACAATCATACTTCAGGTTACAGACGATTCAGGTTGGGTTTTTTTGGGTTACACACCGCCAAAAATCAGAAATACTGGAACGGGTTACTTCTGGGTTTCGGCGGTCGTGCATGCACAGAAGAGCACTAAATCGCGCGTGCGCAGAAGTGCCGAGTCACAACCCACACGTGCACAGATGTGTCCACTGTAATTCTGCTTCCCAAATCTTATTTAATCCAATTCCCGTACATTTCAGTCTTAATCATAATCCTTTATACTGAGGGAAGAATTAAGTAAAATCTTATATACCTCAATGACCGCTGCTCTAAGAAGAGCAGAAGATATTATAATAGTCACCCCAACTCATGGTGGATGAGTCACTAAAAGGTAAAGGGACCCCTGACCATTAGGTCCAGTCGTGGCCGACTCTGGGGTTGCAGCGCTCATCTCGCTTTATTGGCCGAGGGAGCCGGCGTACAGCTTCCGGGTCATGTGGCCAGCATGACTAAGCCGCTTCTGGCAAACCAGAACAGCACACGGAAACGCCGTTTACCTTCCCGCCGGAGCGGTACCTATTTATCTACTTGCACTTTGATGTGCTTTCAAACTGCTAGGTTGGCAGGAGCAGGGACCGAGCAACAGGAGCTCACCCCGTTGCGGGGATTTGAACCGCCGACCTTCTGCTCGGCAAACCCACAGCGCCACCCGCGTCCCTTGGATGAGTCACTAGTGTCAGCATCACCCTTGAGCCAGTGCCACCGACTGGGCTCAACCACTTCAGCCCCGACTGGGCCAGGCGAGCTGGGGTAGCACTTCCAGAGACCTTCTTCTGCAGGAACAGGTCTAAGTGCTGTGGACTCACAACTCAGAGCTGTGAGCACCGAACTCACTTCCAGAAGTCAGCCGTGCACAGCAGAGTACAGCAGAGCATAAATCACTCGGATGACAGCGCTGAAGAATATCTTCTTTTATTCACTAACAGCTACTGTACTATACAAACTATATACAAATGGAGACGCTGGACTGCACTGAGTGTTATAGCTGCTTTCTGCAGCGACCTTATCTACACAGAGATAACACTCAGTCTCCCCTTTGAAGTGAGGCTGGAGCGGAATAAGTAGCAAGCACAATCCGCTCCCTCCTCCCTGGAAAATCAGCAGATTCCTGCAGTGGGGGGGGGTGAAATCTCCTCAACTAAGGTTGGGCTAACTCGAGTTACCAGAATAGTGCAGGAATTAGGAACTGAGGACTGAATAAAATCTGCTTGCCTCAGCAGTCTTTGACACCAAAAAGCAGTCTGACCATCTGCAGGCTGAAGCCACAAGAGAACACCTTGCCTTATCAGAAATTGCAGAAGTCAGCAGAAAGGGAAGGGAGACTGTCGTCTGCTTGCTTGCAAAATTGTGTGATCACACTCTGCACATGCTCTGGTGCCATGGAGGTTTGTTTGTGACATGGTATCAAAAGCAGCTCCAATCTGAGTTCAGGGCCCAGCCTTTGAGAGGTATCTCGCTGAAGCCAGCTGCGCAGCTTAATAAAGCAAGACTTTTCTCAAAGAACCCGTGTCTGTCTCATTAACTGGGGAAAAACCTGCAACAATGCAACAGCTACAACGCTTTTAACTTCCATTCATATTAATACATTTAATAATTTATATTTCTGCAAGTGAAGTTCTGTGTCCTTTATTATTCCTGTGCGTGTTATTTATTTTAGATTTGTGTTTCTTTGTTTTGTCCATATTGTTTCTGTTTGTCCTTATAAAACTTTATATCCAGCGCTTTTTTTTCTGGGGGGGACGCAGGGGTATGCATACCTCTAAACAGTTTGTGAATCAAAACGAGAGTAACCCTAAACATTTTTCAAGGGGAAAAAAGCACTGATTATACCTTCATTCTCCCTGGTCTCCATCATGCCCTGTGCAGCTAAGGTGGTCCTAGCCTTGGCCCCACCTGGCGGAGCTAAGCAGCGGGGAGGGCAGTTCCACCTCGGCACATATTCCTCCTTGCTTCTGAAGCCTTCCTTCCTTCTTAACCTCTGTTGATTTCTCTGCTGCACAGATGGAGCTGAAGCCATACCTAAAGCCTCTGAAGGAGCGTCTAAAGGAGGCCAAAGAGGAGAAAATACACCAGAAGGAGGCAATTGGAGAGCTAAAGGTAAAGGAAAAACAGTAAGGGATTGTGGAACTCCGCTTCCCCACACATTTTGTGGTTTAAAGAGCATGCATTAATGTCCTTGTTTATAGCCCGCCCTTGAAATCCACTGTTGCCTACAGTAAAGTACAAAATGCATGATAGAACAACTAATGCATTACAATTATTTATTTATTTATACCCTGCCCACTCTGGGCAGACCCCAACACAGTATTAAAAACACAGTAAAACATCAAACATTAAAAACTTCCCTAAGCAGGGCTGCCTTCAGATATCTTCTAAAAGTCAGGTAGTTGTTTATTTCCTTGACATCTGATGGGAGGGCGTTCCACAGGGTGGGCGCCACCACCAAGAAGGCCCTCTGCCTGGTTCCCTGTAGTTCCACTTCTCCCAGTGAGCGAACTGCCAGAAGGCCCTCAGTGCTGGACCTCAGTGTCCAGGCTGAACGATGGGGGTGGAGACGCTCCTTCAGGTATACTGGGCCAAAGCCGTTTGGGGCCTTAAAGGTCAGCACCAACGCTTTGAATTGTGTTCGGAAATAAGCCAAAAACAAACAAACCTGAAATCTGTGAAGACAACATAAAAATGGTATTGAAAGGTTAACCCTTCACTACACCCAACAGAAAGCATGCAGGTGAAGCAGATCAGCATAAGCTTGGCCTGGGAAATTTTTAAAAAGGTCTTCATCTGGCACTGGAAAGACACTGGACTCTAGGTGCCAGGACCAGGCAAGCTTTTGTGGGGAAGTGTGTCAAAGCCAGGGCACCACCACTGAAAAGACCCTGTCCCTGATAATCACAAGGTACCCTGATCTTAGGCTGTGAAGGTTAAATTTCCATTTTTATGTTTCATAATATCCAGGCACAAGTTCTCCTGAGGAATACCGCCAGATGGGCAGGGTATAAATTATTATTATTATCATTATCATTATCATTATTACTTTCCATAGGAACTTTTCTAATTCAAAATCTTCTTGATGGGGCGACGGGACAAATCACCCTTTCATTATGTTTGATTTTTATTGCCTTGAATGTGTATCTGCTTTGTTTCTCACTAACAGAGTTGTACCGAAGATATCGTAAATCACATTTCCAAAGGATTTGAATCCCTTCACCAGATCTTGGATGAGAAGGAGGCGGCTATTATGAAGACGGTCCAGGAGAAGAGGAAGAAGAACTTGGAGGAAATGCAAGATGCCTTTTCGAGCCTGAAAAACGAGGTTTCTTCCCTGACTGAGATTATTAACAAGGTTAAAGCAGCGTTAGAAAGTACAGACCACTTGGCCTTTCTGAAGGTGAGACCAGCTCTGATCAGAGGCATACCTGCAAAACACCATGCGGTTCAGTGGATGTGTGCGGTGATGTAGGATTGAAAGTTCTTGGCCAAATAACAATATCCGATTCAATATGGCTAGACTAGGTAAAGGGACCCCTGACCATTAGGTCCAGTCATGACCGACTCTGGGGTTGCGGCGCTCATCTCGCTTTATTGGCCAAGGGAGCCGGCGTACAGCTTCCAGGTCATGTGGCCAGAATGACTAAGCCACTTCTGGCGAACCACAGCAGCGCACGGAAACGCTGTTTAACTTCCCGCCAGAGTGGTACCTATTTATCTATTTGCACTTTGACGTGCTTTCGAACTGCTAGGTTGGCAGGAGCAGGAACTGAGCAACGGGAGTTCACCCCGTCGCGGGGATTCGAACCACAGACCTTCTGATCGGCAAGTCCTAGGCTCTGTGGTTTAACCCACAGCACCACCTGCATCCCTATATGGCTAGACTAGATCTGGTTTAATATGGCTGCAGTTCCCTGAATTCATTGGGAAGAGGGGTTGATTGTTAAACTGCTTTGTGAGGGGAATAGGAGACTCATAACAACTGCCAGTGTGGTGCAGTGGTTAAGAGCAATAGACTTGTAATCTGGGGAACCGGGTTCGCGTCTCCGCTCCTCCACATGCAGCTGCTGGGTGACCTTGGGCTAGTCACACTTCTTTGAAGTCTCTCAGCCCCACTCACCTCACAGAGTGTTTGTTGTGGGGGAAGGGAAAGGAGAATGTTAGCTGCTTTGAGACTCCTTAAAAGGGAGTGAAAGGCGGGATATCAAATCCAAACTCTTCTTCTTCTTCTTCTTTTCCAACTTGGGTGTTCCAGCACTGTGGGTGGGATTCAATGAATGAGTCCCACTCCTGGAAGCCCGGGATGCGGGTGGCGCACAAGGAAAAAGGGACAGGGAGGGAAGAGGAGAATAAAAAGCAAAACGCAGACGCCTATTTCCAAACGGTTGTTCCTATAATGACCAGCTGGCACAGTTCCAGGGCAGGAGGTTCCGGGTGGAGCCGGGCTTCCAGCAAATCTTCCAATGTCTCCTGCTGAGGCAGTCTGATCGAACAGCTGCTCCCAGATGACATCTGAAGCGAGAGGAAGCCCTTTCTAGTCATTGTTTCTAATTGATTGTGAAGACGCTGTAAATCAATACACTAAACTTGTTTATCTTTCATGTAGGACTTCCAGGAGCTGATGCAGCAGTAAGTGTCTGGAATTCATTCTTGCGTGGCACCTCTGTGGTTCCCTTCTTTGACATCCCTTGTGTCCTTGGTTTCAACTGGTGGCAGGTGTGGCTTTTTCAGCCCAAGAGCCACATTCATTACGGGGCAACCGCCCGTGGCCACATCCCAGTGACGGGCAGAGCCAGAGGCAAAAGTGGACAGGGCAGCAATAAATGCAAAATGTTCTTTTGTACGGAAGGCCACTATTTAAACACGGCCACAAATCCCTTTCTCTCTTTTTTTTTTTTATAGAAATTTATTGGGTTTTACAATAACAATACACATAATAAACAATGTAACATATATCTTGACATAATTTCACATTTTCTTTGGACTTCCTCACATCTCCCGCTCCCACTTTCATCGTTATAGCATTTTGTCAGCAATTTATTATCTTATTTGCAATCTTATATCCCTTCTATGTTTCATAATCTTCTACTTCTCAAAAAGAGTTATATTTTCTCAATCTCACTTATTTTCTTAAAGTCATCTAAGTTTAGTGGTGCTCAGTTATATTGATCTAGCGTCCTGTTTAGCATTCACTCAAATTGCAATGTTTTTGTAAATAGTTCTTAAATTTCTTCCAATCCTCCTCAGTCCTCTCTTCTCCCAGGTCTCGAATTCTGCCGGTCATCTCAGCCAGTTCCATGTAGTCTATCAGTTGCATCTGCCATTCTTCCAGTGTGGGTAGATCTTGAGCTTTCCAATGCTTTGCGAGTAATATCCTTGCTGCTGTTGTTGCATACATAAAAAATGTCTGGTCCTTCTTTACCACCCCTTGGCCGACAATACCCAAAAGAAAGGCCTCTGGTTTCTTAGTGAAGGTATATTTAAATACCTTTTTCAGTTCATTATAAATCATTTCCCAGAACGCCTTCACTTTAGGGCAAGTCCACCAGAGGTGGAAGAATGTTCCTTCACACTTTTTACATTTCCAACACTTATTGTCAGTCAGGTGGTAAATTTTTGCAAGTTTGACTGGGGTCATATACCATCTATATATCATTTTCATTACATTTTCTTTCAAAGCGTTACATGCAGTAAATTTCAATCCAGTACTCCACAACCTTTCCCAGTCCTCAAACATAATGTTATGCCCAATGTCCTGCGCCCACCTTATCATAGCCGATTTAACCATTTCGTCTTGTGTGTTCCATTTTAACAGCAAGTTATACATCCTTGAAAGTACCTTACTCTTAGGTTCTAACAATTCTGTTTCTATTTTCGATTTCTCCACCTGGAACCCTAATTTCTTGTCATTTTTAAAAACTTCTTTAATCTGAGCGTAATGTAACCAATCTCGCACTTTATCCTTCATTTTCTCCAAACTCTGCAGTTTCCAATTGTCTCCATCTTTTTCTAGAATTTCCCAATATTTTGGCCATTTGGCCTCCATATTGGGTCTTTTTCGGGCCTTAGCTTCCAAAGGTGAAAGCCACCTTGGGGTTTTATTTTCCAGCAAGTCTTTATATTTTGTCCAGACATTAAACAGTGATTTTCTGACAATATGGTTCTTAAAGGCCTTATTTGCTTTAACCTTGTCATACCACAAATATGCATGCCATCCAAAAGCATTGTTAAACCCTTCCAAATCCAACACATCAGTGTCTTCAAGAAGTAGCCAGTCTCTTAGCCAGCAAAACGCTGCGGCTTCATAATACAACTTTAAGTCTGGCAGGGCAAAGCCCCCTCTTTGTTTTGCATCAGTTAATATCTTAAACTTAATTCTGGGCTTTTTGCCCTGCCAGACAAACTTAGAAATATCTCTCTGCCACTTCTGAAAGTCTTGTCCAAAACCTGAAGTGTTTGAAATAAAAACAACATCCTTGGTAATACATTCATCTTGATAGCAGCAATTCGGCCTAACAAAGAAAGTTTCAATTTTGACCAACTATCTAAGTCTCTCTTAATTTCTACCCAACATTTTTCATAATTATCCTTAAATAGACTTAGGTTTTTTGCTGTTATGTTTACCCCTAGGTATTTTACTTTTTTAACCACATTAAGTTCCGTCTCATTCTGAAACCGTTCTGACTCTGTATCAGTCAAATTTTTTCCCAAAACCTTAGTTTTCTGTTTATTTAATTTAAATCCAGCCACCCGACCAAAGTCATTAATCAGTTGTAATACTCTTTTCGTACTAGGCTCTGGCTTCTGCAGGGTCAAAACCAGGTCATCTGCAAAAGCTTTTAATTTGTATTGTTTCTGTCCGACCTGAATTCCTTCCACCAACCGATCCCCTCTAATCATGTTCAATAGCACTTCCAGAACCGAAATGAATAACAAAGGGGAGATAGGGCAACCTTGTCGTGTCCCTTTTTCAATTTTGAACTCTTCTGTAACCACATTATTAACTATCAATTTAGCTTTCTGTTCTGAATATATCGCCTCAATCCCATTCTCAAAACCCCGTCCCACTCCCATCTCTTTTAAATTTCCCATCATAAATTTCCAGGAGATATTGTCAAAGGCCTTCTCCGCATCTATAAAAATTAAAACTGCTTTTGTATTTATATCTGTTTGCAAAAGTTCCAAAATGTCAATAATGTTCCTTGTATTAGCAAACAAATGTCTACCTGGGAGAAAGCCAGCCTGGTCCTTATGGATTACTTCATTTAAAACTTTTTTAAATCTGCTTGCCAAAATGTCTGCAAATATTTTATAATCCACATTTAGCAGGGAGATGGGACGGTAGTTCTTAAGTTGTGTCTTTTCAGCTTCCGACTTTGGTATTAATGTGATAAACGCTTCCTTCCACGACTCCGGTGCCCTATTCCCCTCCATAATTTCATTGCTGACCTCCATCAACGGTTGTATCAAATAGTCTTTTAATGTCTTATAGTACTTGGAGGTCAGCCCATCTGGCCCTGGAGATTTGCCAAGTTGCATGTTCTGAATGGCTTGTTCAATCTCCTGTCGTGTTATTTTAGAATTCAGGATTGTCCTATTTTCTTGTGACAATTTGGATAATCCATTTTTTGCCAAAAATTGTTTAATCTCAACTTCGTCTTGCGGCCCTTGGGTGTATAGTTTTTTGAAGTATCTCTGGAAACACTTTCTGATGTCCACTGGATTCTGAATGTTTTTTCCTTCAATCTCTAAGTTTGTAACCGTATTTAATCTTTGTCTTCTCTTCAACTGCCAAGCTAGCAGTTTTCCACATTTATTCGCCGACTCAAACGTTTTTTGTTTCATTAGTTTAACCTTCCATTCGATTTCCTGGTTTATCAGTTTGGAATATTGTGTTTGATAAAGTTTAATTTCTCTCAGAGTTGGCTGTGACTTCGGATTCGCTCTTAACTTCTTCTCTAATTCTTTTATTTTATCCAAGATCTTATCTTTTTTCTCATTTTGTGTTCTTTTCTTTACTGCATTCTGTTGTATCAAGAATCCCCTCATTACAGCTTTACTTGCGTCCCAGACGATTCTTTTTTCCACCGTAGTATTCATATTTATCTCAAAGTAATCCTTCCAAACTTTTTGGGCCTTCTTGGTAATTTCCTGATCTCTGAACAAATTGTCATTCATCTTCCATCTAAAGGATCCAGTTGGTAGTAGTGTCATATCCATCTTTACTGCATTATGGTCGGAACAGGTCTTTGGGCAGATTTCCACTTTTCTGACCTTAGGTGCCAGGCCTCTAGAAATCCATATTTGGTCGATTCTTGTCCAGGTCAGTTGGGCTTCAGAAAAGAATGTTCCCTCTCTTCCTAGTGGGTTCTTTGTCCTCCAGATGTCAATCAAATCCATGTTGTCTGTCATTTCAAAAAAGGTTTTAGGTAGTCTGCCGTCTTTTGTAACATTTTGACTTTGTGACTTGTCCATGTTAGTTGATACGACCCCGTTCATATCTCCCATCATTATGATGTTGTTATAGTCCAGATAATCCAGCATTGTCTCCTGCAGCTTCTTGTAAAATTCCGATTTCCCTTCATTAGGTGCATAAATTCCTAATATCAACAATTTCTCTCCTTGATGTTGTATCTCAATTGCCAAAATTCTTCCATGTTCATCTTTAAATAAAAATTTAGGTGACAGGCTCTCTTTCGCATATATCACCACACCTCTCTTCTTAACTTTGTCCGACGATACAAATTCCTGTCCCAATCTTTTATTTATTAACACTTTTCTGTGGAGCCTCGTCACATGTGTTTCTTGTAAACAAATAATGTCCAATTGTTCTTTTTTTAGTATATGAAATATTTTCTTCCTTTTTTCCGGAATGTTACAACCATTAATATTCCAACTCAACAGTTGCAGAGACATCCTGAATTGATCTGGTTATTTCTCCCACAAATCCCTTTCTCTTCTCCATCCAGGCAAACGATAGTCATTTTCATAGGTCAAGCACACATTCCAGCCAAGCCAAAACACCCCAGAATGGTGTGAAGGGAAACCATTGAGGGGGTTGTCTAGGGAGAATCTCATTGGCCACATAGACAGCTTTTTTGGAGGGAGCAGATTTGACCTCCAGGGTTGAGGTTTCCCACCTCTGGTTTGGCCCCTTAGTCCTCATCCCCAACTGAATGCAGTTCAGTTTTTAAAAAAGACCATTTTACTGCATTCACATTACTCTCCCATCTACATATTCTATAGTGCAGAATCATTGCTTTTCCACAATCGGGTGGGCATGAAATTAAAATGGCGGCTCCCTGCAGCACTTAACATAGCTCTAACATAATGTCAAGTACCTTCCACGTGGCCAAAATCCTCCTTTCATATTTATTCTGATGGAACACATGTCAAGCCACGAACATTGATCCTCCAGTTTGCTCTTGCTTAGTTGAAAATTGTGCTTTCTTCTTTGAAAGTTAGTGGCTTCTCCAACCAATTCTAGGGCTTGCCACAGATCAGCCTGGCCTCTTTTTGGGGGGTGGGGCAGGGGGCAACATCCTGTTAGGAGCAACAAGCAGGAGTAATGCAGTGGGGCAGATCAGCCTTTTCCAGTAAACAGGGGCTTCGTGTTTTCTCAGAGCCAAAGACTCAATAGAGGTGGAGGTGGGAACAGATGACAACAATGCAACTGAAGAGGAAGATAAGTCGTCTGATGAAGAAGAGGATGAAAGTAGTGAAGAGGAGGAGGAATATTCTGAAGACGATGAGAAAAATGTAGCATTGAGTTTTAGGGAGCTGATGAAGATGTAAGTGTCTAGAACTCATTCTTGTGTGGCACCTCTGTAAAGGTGAAGGGACCCCTGACCATTAGGTCCAGTCGTGGCCGACTCTGGGGTTGCGGCGCTAATCTCGCTTTATTGGCCGAGGGAGCCGGCGTACAGCTTCTAGGTTATGTGGCCAGCATGACTAAGCCACTTCTGGTGAACCAAAGCAGCGCACGGAAACGCCGTTTACCTTCCCGCCGGAGCAGTACCTATTTATCTACTTGCACTTTGAGGTGCTTTCGAACTGCTAGGTTGGCAGGAGCCGGGACCGAGCCACGGGAGCTCACCCCATCGCGGGGATTCGAACTGCCGACCTTCTGACCAGCAAGCCCTAGGCTCTGTGGTTTAACCCACAGCGCCACCCGTGTCCCTGGCACCTCTCTAGTTCCCTTCATTAACATTCATGTTCCTTGTTTCCTTGGTTTAACCTGGTGGCAGGTGTGGGTCTGAGGCAAAAGTGGACAGGGCAGCAATAAATGCAAAAGGTTCTTTTGTACGGAAGGCCCCTTTTTACACACAGCCACAAATTTCTTTGTCTTCTTCATCCAGGCAATAGATAGTCATTTTCAGAGTTCAAGCACACATTCCAGCCAAGCCAAAACACCCCATAATGGTGTGAAGGAAGACCATTGAGGGTGTGGTCAGGGGAAAATCTCATTGGCCACATAGACAGCTTTTTTGGAGGCAGCTCATTTGACCTCCAGGGCTGAGGTTTCCCACCTCTGGTTTGGCCCCTTAGTCCTCATCCCCAACTGAATGCAGCTCAGTTTTTAAAAAAGACTACTTTCCTGCATTCACATTACTCCCCCATCTACATATTCTACAGTGCAGAATCATTGCTTTTCCACAATCGGGTGGGCATGAAATTAAAATGGCGGCTCCATGCAGCACTTAACATAGCTCTAACATAACTTCAAGTACCTTCCACATGGCCAAAATCCTCCTTTCATACTTATTCTGATGGAATACCTGTCAAGCCACGAACGTTGATCATCCAGTTTGCTCTTGCTTAGCTGGAAAATGTGGTTTCTTCTTTGAAAGTTAGTGGCTTCTGCAACCAATTCTAGGGCTTGCCACAGATCAGCCTGGCCTCATTTTTTGGGCGGGGGGCAACATACTGTTAGGAGCAACAAGCAGGAGTAATGCAGAGGGGCAGATCAGCCTTTCCCACTAAACAGGCGCTTCTTGTTTTCTCAGAGCCAACGACTCAACAGAGGAGGAGGAAGATGACAACAATGCAACTGAAGAGGAAGATCAGTCGTCTGATGAAGAAGATGAAAGTAGTGAAGAGAAGGAGGAACATTCTGGAGACAACGAGAAAAATGTGACATTGAGTATTAGTGAGCTGTTGAAGAAGTAAGTGTCTAGAACTCATTCTTGTGTGGCGCCTCTCTATTTCCCTTCAGTAACATTCATGTTCCTTGTTTCCTAGGTTTAACTTGATTGCAGGTGTGGGTGTGAGGCAAAAGTGGACAGGGCAGCAATAAATGCAAAACGTTCTTTTGTATGGAAGGCCACTTTTTACACACAGCCACAAATCCCTTTCTCTTCTCCATCCAGGCAATAGATAGTCATTTTTGGAGTTCAAGCACACATTCCAGCCAAGCCAAAACACCCCAGAATGGTGTGAATGGAGACCATTAAGGGGGTGGTCTAGGGAGAGTCTCATTGGCCACATAGACAGCGTTTTTGGAGGGAGCTCATTTGACCTCCAGGGCTAAAGGTTTCCCACCTCTGGTTTGGCCCCTTAGTCCTCATCCATAACTGAATGCAGCTCAGTTTTTTAAAAAGAGCATTTTACTGCATTCACATTACTCTCCCATCTACATATTCTATGGTGTGGAAGCATTGCTTTTCCACAATCGGGTGGTCATGAAATTAAAATGGCGGCCCCATGCAGCACTTAACATAGCTCATAGGGAGCCAGTGTGGTGTAGTGGTAGAGAGTGGCAGACTTGTAATCTGGTGAACTGGGTTAGCTTCCCTGCTCCTCCACATGCAGCTGCTGGGTGACCTTGGGCCAGTCACACTTCTCTGAAGTCTCTCAGACCCACTCACCTCACAGAGTGTTTGTTGTGGGGGAGGAAGGGAAAGGAGATTGTTATCCTCTTTGAGACTCCTTCAGGTAGTGATAAAGCGGGATATCAAACCCAAACTACTCTTCTTCTTCTTCTTCTTCTTCTTCTTCTTCTTCTTCTTCTTCTTCTTCTCCTTCTTCTCCTCCTTCTTCTCCTCCTTCTTCTCCTCCTTCTTCTCCTCCTTCTTCTTCTTCTTCTTCTTCTTCTTCTTCTTCTTCCATAATGTCAAGTACCTTCCACATGGCCAAAATCCTCCTTTCATATTTATTCCAATGGAAGACCTGTCAAGCCACAAACATTGATCCTCCAGTTTGCTCTTGCTTAGTTGAAAAATATGGCTTCTCTTTGAAAGTTAGTGGCTTCTCCAACCAATTCTAGGGCTTGCCACAGATCAGCCTGGCCTCTTTTGGGGGGTGGGGCAACATCCTGTTAGGAGCAACAAGCAGGAGTAATACAGTGGGGCAGCTCAGCCTTTCCCAGTAAACAGATGCTTCTTGTTTTCTCAGAATCAATGGCTTAAGAGAGGAGGAGGAAGATGACGACAATGCAACTGAAGAGGAAGATAAGTCGTCTGATGAAGAAGAGGATGAAAGTAGTGAAGAGAAGGAGGAGGAATATTATGGAGACAATGAGAAAAATGTGGTGCCAGTGTTTTCATCTCTCAAGAAATTCAAAGTGGCATTGGATTTTGAAGCTTGGGGGAAACTGTTGCAAGGTATCGAACCCCAGGAAGAGAACTGATCTCACTCTGCATTTTCACACTACAGAGTGTACCGTTTTCTCACTCTGCCTTTACACATTATACAGAGGGAGGGAGCTGTACCATACTGCATAGGGCAGTATAAGGGAGAGGTGGTCCCAGCTGTGTATTTAGAGGGGGAAAGACCTTTGTGTGGTTTTTAAATATAATTTTTATTAGTCTTCCATTTAATAATATATAATCACATCATTGCTATCCACTTTACCTCTCTGGCTCTTTTGAGCCTATAGACTTCCTTCCCTCCCAGCTCACAGCTTTCAAAGTAAACCTTTATATCATTGCATTTTATACATTTCCCAGTTCTGATTAGCTCATTACAAAAGTCACTGAAATTTATGTTAAAATAAAAAGGGAGAAAATTCTTCATTACGAGTCTTCAGACAACCCTGCTAGTGATGTTAATTGCTTACAGTAATTTTTCAGATATCGTATAAATTTACTCCCGTCCTTTTGGAATACTTGATCTTGCTGGTTTTGGATTCTTCCTGTCAGCTTCGCCAATTCCACAAAGTCAATCATCTGCCACTCTTCTTTTGTTGGCAGAACTTGTTGTTTCCATTTTGGGGATGGGAGAATTCTTGCCGCTGTTGTTGTGTACATAAACTGTATTTTATCTTCCTTTGGTATCTCTCTTCACCCACTGAACCAGAAAATAAAACTTTTGAACACTCATTCTTGGTCTGGTTATACGTCCATATATTCCTTTGCAAAAAGAAAAAGAAGACCACAGGCTGTTTCTCGGGGCTTTACACCTTGGCGCACACACCACAGGGCTGCTGTTTAAAGTGCACAAACCAGTTCCGATCCCCAAACCAGGGCCTAACACACACACATGTAACCCTGCTGATACCGCTGCTGTAAACTGTTTATAGTGAGTTAATTTTCAGTATTAAGCACTACTGTATACAAATGGATTTGGGATAGACAAAAGAAAGCACCAGGGCTTTCTTTTCCCCCAGGGGGAACTCACAGGAACTCAGTCCCGACACCTCTCAGGTGGGCGCCATTACCATTCTTAGAGAACGAGGGAGGTGTTCATGGTGAGTTGCGGCGCCTCTTTTTCTAGAAAGAATAGCACTGCACAGCATGTAGTTAAACAGAGTTCCTGATGGGCCACCCATGTGGATGGCTTTAAAAGAAGATTAGGTAGACTCATTGGGAGAAGAAGGCAATCAGTGGCTACAGGTAATGACAACTGTGTTTTTCCTTCAGTGCTGGAGGCAGTACACATCTGAACACCAGCTGCCAGGAAACACAAGTGTAACTTAAGCAATAACAGGCAACACGTGGCTAATAATATACTAACAAAATCAATATTGTGTGAACAAAATAAGAGAAGGTAGTCAGTCAATATCACAGAGGCAAACAAGCCTTTCAATAGCCCTGATCCTGTAATCATGCGATAATAGAAGCTCCAAGCGTAGCAATTTTGAAACAGAGAATATGTAATGGAAACACAGAAAATAAAAGTCTATCACTGTTGCATGAACAAAATTAGACAATATGGTCCATTGGTATTGAAAGAGGCAAACAAGCCTTTCAACAGTCACAATCCTGTCACCGTGCGGTAATGGATGATCCAAAAACGTAGAATGGTTGTAACAGGTACATCAAGTAGCATAAGATCAGCACTCACTAAGAAGCGTAGAAAGCTGATACTGGGGGCCGAATCTTAGAGGCATTAAATAGGCCATCCTGAGAGTGCTGAGTCATGTACAAATTCAGAAAATTTAAAGATATGGAATCCAACAATTAATGCAGTGAATGATAGCAGTAGCCATATAATCAGAACAATTAAATGAAACAATTAAAGTCTAATTCCGTGTTCAAACACCCAGGATACAGGGATTTGAATAAGAAAATTATTTTAGTTTCTTGTTGGTGTAGCAATCTTACGTAATCTCTCCTCATCCCTAGTAATAATAATAATAATAATAATAATAATAATAATAATAATAATTTATTATTTGTACCCCGCCCATCTGGCTGGGTTTCTCCAGCCACTCTGGGCGGCTTCCACAGAGACCAAAAATACACTAAAATGTCACACATTAAAAACTTCCCTGAACAGGGCTGCCTTAAGATGTCTTCTGAATGTCAGGTAGTTGTTTATCGCTTTGACATCTGATGGGAGGGCGTTCCACAGGGCGGGGGCCACTACCGAGAAGGCCCTCTGCCTGGTTCCCTGTAACTTGGCTTCTCACAGTGAGGGAACCGCCAGAAGGCCCTAGTTGTTCCTGATTTACCCAAAGAACCATGTAAAGATTGATGGTTGATTCAATATAGAGTACGGTAGATTGCACCGGCATCTTATTGGATATACGACATCTTTAGTCCGGCAGGTGCTGAAATGATGGAAACACAAGTGGGCAGAGTGGTGAAGTTGCATTTGGGCCCTGCCCAAAGGCTTCTCCATCTGGCCGGCCACTGTGAGAACAGAACGCTAAGCTAGACAGACCATTGGCCATTGAACCAGCAGTGTTCCTCCTTAGGTTCTTACGACCTCTCAAGCCAGGGTTGAGGATAGGCAATGTCGGCTGCCTGCCAAGGCCTCCTAGCCCTGGCTGTGCAGCTTCCCCACTTGTGTTCACCCACTCAGCTTGTGTCCTACTCTCGTGTAGGACCCTGGCAGAGACACATGCCCAACTGGCATGTTCTCTCCCTCCTGGTCGATTGGGAGCTTCAAAAGCTTTCTTCAGCCCGCACATCACAGCGATTGATACCAAGAAGCATCAGCACACTCAGGGATCCACAGAGTATTTGCAGTTTGCGTAACAGAACTCAGTAGCTCAGCATTTTGGCTAATCTGCGTCTATTTATATATAATACACTCGGAGCATTCTGACTTAGCTCCTTCCTCTTTCTCATCACACAGCAGAGAGAGAGAGAGAACAAGGGACAACAGTCCCAATTCACCGAACACAGTAACATAAGCATCCTGTCTCCATCATTTCCCACACTGTGGAATGAAAACATACACCGTCATGTGATAGACAACAATCTCATGACTACAGACACGGAACAGGAATCCCAACAGCCTTCTCCCTTCCACCCTCAGCAACACTGGGCACCTAGGCCCAGAGCGAGAGGGCAAGCAAGTAAGCACACGGCCGCTGTGGATTCTTTGAGGGGGGTTCATGACTGCCAAGAGTGCTTCAAACGTCTGTGGTGGACGTTATTGATCCTATAATCAATATGGGAAAATGTGCAAGTGAAAACGTCCATCCCCCGCCCCCCCCCCCCCGCCAACAAGAACCTGGTGAGCTGTAGTTTGTTAAGGATGATAAGGGTAGTTAGGAGACCCTTAACAAACTGCGATGCTAAATGCAGGAATATCCAGAGCACCAGTCTCTCCCAACAGATAGCTGTCTTTTCTTCCACGACTCTTGGGACAGCTCTGTCGGTAAAGCACGAGTCTCTTAATCACATGTTAAGCCTTAACATTAAAAAGAGGTATTTTGCAAACTGCTTACAAGCCTATTCTGACATTAAGCCGGAGATCTTCAATGCATAACAAGACGGAGATAGACTGAAATTGCAGAGTTTTGAAAACCTAAAAGATAAAGTGCGAGACTGGCTTCATTATTATCAAATAATGGAGGTATTTAAATTGGACAGGAAAATTGGCTTCCAGGTGGAAAGATCCAAATTGGAAACAGAATTGTTAGAACCCAAAACTAAGAATTTGTCAAGAATGTATAACTTGCTGCTGAAATGGAATACTCAGGATGAAACGGTAAAATCGGCTATGATTAAATGGGCACAGGACGTTGGTCATAATATTATGTTTGCTGACTGGGAACAGTTATGGACCACAGGTATGAAATTTACGGCACGTAATGCCTTAAGAGAGAATATTATGAAAATGATATACAGGTGGTACATAACCCCAGTCAAGCTTGCGAAAATCTATCATTTGCCCGATAACAAATGTTGGAAATGTAAAGAAACTGAAGGTACATTTTTCCACCTTTGGTGGACGTGCCCAAAGATTAAGGCTTTCTGGGAAATGATATATAATGAATTAAAAAAGGTATTTAAGTATACCTTCCCTAAGAAACCAGAGGCCTTTCTCCTGGGCATGGTCGGCCAAATGGTGTTAAAAAAGGATAGAACTTTCTTTATGTATGCAACAACAGCAGCAAGAATACTCATCGCAAAGTATTGGAAGACACAAGAACTTCCCACGCTGGAGGAATGGCAGATGAAACTTATGGACTATATGGAATTGGCGGAAATGACTGGTAGAATCCGTGACCAGGGAGAAGAGTCGATGGAGGAAGATTGGAAGAAATTCAAAGACTATCTTCAGAAACACTGCAAAATTAAAGAATGTTAGAGCGATGTTGGATTGAAAATAAGTGGTTTCCAGCTGTACAGGTTAAAGTTAATAATAGACTAAGATTAAGATTAAGACTAAAGATGTTTAAAGAAATGGAAATTTGATATTAAGAGGGAAAATTTTAATGTTAATGATACTAAGACCAAGGATTAGGTTTAAAGAAGTTGAAGTTATATAATTTAATATTTTATTAAATTAAAGTTTGGGATTAAAAAAGTGGAAAAGAAACTGCTGGACAAATAACTTGGATTGGAATACAAAAGAGGGAGGTATGAGGAAGTCCAGAAAGTAAGTAATTTAAAAATGGAAATGGAAAAGAGATATTGTTTTTAATTGTTATGGTTGTTGTTTTTTTGGTTGTTTTTTATTGTTGAATTTTGTGTTGCTTTTTGTGTGTGTTGTTGTTATATGTATTGTGTATGTTTTTTTTCTCTTTTTTATTGTCTAAAACCTTAATTAAAAAAAATTTAAAAAAAGGAGATCTTCAATGCATAGGGTTGGGCAATAAGCCACAATGTGTTAGCGTTTAAAGTTTCGCTCCTTTCCCGGGGACCATGGCGTCCAACCTGGCTGAGGACCTGCTGTGCCCGATCTGCCTCTCCGCCTTGCAAGAGCCCCACCTGCTGGGCTGCGGCCACAACGTCTGCCTGTTGCGCATCAAAAGCTGCGTCCCCATCGGGCAGGGCGCGGGGAGCTGCCCGGAGTGCCGCCGCCCCTTCGGGCCGCAGGAGCTGGCGTCCAACGTGGCCCAGAAAGCCCACCGTCTGGAGCTCGACGGCGAGCCGCTGCCGGCAGCCGCCCGCGACTTCTGCAAGAAGCACGAGGAGCCGCTGGAGCTCTTCTGTCAGCAGCATCGCGTCCCCATCTGCGTGATCTGCCGGGATCTGCCACGCCACCGGGACCACGAGTTCCTGCCGATCAAAAATGCTGTGAAATACGCGCAGGTCAGTGGCAAGGCTTCTGCGTATTTTGCCGTCGAATACGCGCAGGTAGTCGACGCCAAGGCTTCTTTCTCTGCTCGGAGCCCGGGAAGGGCTGTAGCAGTGGTGACACGTGGGGCGGGTTCAGACGTGCGGTCCAATCCCGTGCGTGCCTTCTCCACCCCCTCACAGAAGTTGACTTCGCTTGAGTTAAATAGGGATTACTTCCCAGGTTGCTGCTGCTTCCTTGGAGATCACTTGTAGCCGAGTAAGATTGTCCTCCATGAACACGGTCTTAACAATGACTGTGGAGGCCAATTCTGGATCCACACGTCCTTCCACAGTGGGGACCTTGGTTTCCTGGTGGGAGTTGATCACGGTGTGGAATTGCCAAGCGTGCCTTCCTCCTAGCATGTTTCTCCCTTGTGTCCTGAGTTTGAGTGTCTTCAAAGCCCATGACACCTTTGGTAAAGGCTGTTCTCCAACTGGAGCGCTCGCAGGCCAGTGTTTTCCAGGTGTCAGTGTTTATCCTACATTTTTTAAGATTTGCCTTGCTATAGTCTTTAAACCTCTTTTGTTGACCCACCAGCATTACGTTTTCCATTTTTAAAATGAAGGCATTGCCCCAAGGGGGATTTTGCAACACCAAGGAAAACGTCACAAAAACCTTGTGCAAACTTTCCGGTTCTGCATACCTCTCTTATATCAGGACAAGAAGTTAAAAAAATGGCAGAGGGGAAGGTTGGCTGATGGTAAAAGCTGCCTGCTTTGTGCCGCAGTGTAGGAATCTTTCCCCAAAGTGGGTCTTGAACCCACAACACTGAGATTAATAATAATAATAATAATAATTTATTAATTGTACCAACTGACTGGGCTGCCCCAGCCACTCTGGCTTCCAATAGAATATAAGAGAACACACCAAACGTCAGACATTATAGGACTCCGGGCTGCTGGCTTGGGTTTGTGGTGTTTTTTTGTTTTGGTTTTAATGTGAGCTTCTGAGTTCTTTGTAGAACTCGTAAGCCACCTTGGGAATTATTAGATGGGAAGGTGAGGTATTAGCCTTCAAAATTACAGTGGTATCTCAGATTAAGAACTTAATTTGTTCCGGAGGTCCGTTCTTAACCTGAAACTGTTCTTAACCTGAGGTACCACTTTAGCTAATGGGGCCTCCCACTGCTGCCGCGCGATTTCTGTTCTCATCCTGAAGTAACCCGAGGTACCACTGTTATGTGTTTGTTTTTTCCTGTTATAGGTAGCACTTTTGCCCTGGGGGAAGGGAACACTGTGTTTTGTGAACCCAGAAGTCATCCCTCCAAAGTCTTTCCCTTTTTTCATATATATTTTTATTAGTTTTACATAAAAGTTGTACACAACAAACATAACATTTTCAAAAATAAAATAAAATTTAAGGGTTCTTTCGAACCTTCAGACCTCCTTCCTTCCCTTCATGGGTTCCATTTTTAAATTTTATTCCTCACCTTCTACTGTAATCTATCTAGTGTATAATCATAGGATCCACAATTCATGTTACTTTACATGTGTCATTGTAGATCAACTGAATAAATAAAAATAAACATTTCTGTAGTGATTATGATATATAGGCACAACTTTGTTAACATATTCAGAAACGTTTATCTGAGCGTATACTTGTTTTTTTGCTTCACCTCGTTTTATGCAACTGTTACCTGTTGTATGTCTAAATGTAATTAAAATTTTTAAAAAATAAACATCGGAATAATTTTATTTAATTAAAAAATAAAAATAGAAGATTTGTTTTCAATCCCAGTGTGAGGGATTTACATCAGGAAACCACTGGGGGGCAGAGGAGGTGGTAACTGGGCTCTGGATATTGCCTTAAGATTCCCCCCCCCCCCAAGTTTCAAAAAGAAAAAAACATTTTTTTACACACACACACACACAGAGAGAGAGAGAGAGAGAGGGAGGGAGGTTTACATTAAACCATAGTACCTTTATGTGGTTCCCTGAACCCCCAGACTTCCCACCACCCCTCCTTTGGCTTCCAAAATTTATCTTCCTTTTTTAACTGCGTCTAATTGCATTTATCCAAATTATTGTCCTTCATTGGAAGACCAGGCACCGAGAGGATAACAAATTTAATAGAGAATGGCGTAACTTTATAGACTATATTAAAGAATACTGTAAAAATCTAAAAACGTTTGCAGGATTGACATAGCACAAAGGATAAAAAGGCCAGAGATTCTTTGAATAGGAAAGGTCGAAATGTTAGATCAGCAAGAAGAGTTATATTGGTCCATTGGAAAGATGGATTGGGCTCAAACAACCGCATGTTATTTCCTCCTTCGGGTAGTGATAAAGCGGGCTATCAAATCCAAACTCTTCTTCTTCACCTGTGCTTCGAAATACCTAGAGGATCCAAGTGTCTCTGAACTATGAAGGGGGCTAGGTGTTGTTTTCTAATGCCAATAATGGGTTCCAGTTCTCTACGGACAGGAGACCTTTTTGGAGACATGAATCTCCAAAAGGAACGTGCAAGGGAACTGGGTGTGGAGACTGCAGCTGAATGAGGCACAACTGTGAGCAGCGAGAAAATGATGACCCCCGTGAATCTGATTTCTTTGACGGCTCCGCCCTTTCCAGCAATGCAGAAGTGAACCTGAAAGCAGAATCGCTCTGCCCCTTCATCCTCAAGCGGCGCCTTGCGCAAAAGTGCCTTACGACCGGGGATCATGGCTTCCAGCCTGGTGGACGATCTGGTGTGCTCCGTCTGCCTCTCCCTCTTCCGCGATCCCCACGTACTGGATTGCGGCCACAACTTCTGCCTGGGTTGCCTGAAGAGCTGCGCCGGCGATGGCTGGGGCAGAGGGATTTGCCCGGAGTGCCGCTGCCCTTTCAGACTGCGGGAGGTCAGGCGCCACAGGGTTCTGGACAACCTCGCGGAAAAAGCGCGCAAGCTGCAGCTGGACGAGGAGCCCCAGGCGAAGGCCAGCTCAGCGGGCTCCTGCGAGGAGCACGAGGAGCCGCTCAAGCTCTTCTGTCGCCAGGATCGCGTCCCCATCTGCGTGATCTGCCGGGATCAGCCCGCGCATCGGGGCCACGAGTTCCTGCCGACCAAAGATGCTGTGAAATGCGCGCAGGTCAGTGGCAAGATTTCTGCTTTGGGGTTGGGTGGGCTGCGGGGAGCGGTGGGTGATCATAATGTGAGGACAGCCTTACAAAACCACAGGCTCGGTTTGACCTCGTTCAGCCCAGGCAGGCAAAGTGATTTGCAAGGGATGTTGGCTCAGAAAAATCAGACCAGGAATTCACAACCGCGCAGGTCTGCTAAGGATTCTAACAGGCTTTGAAAACGTAGTTTTTGCGCTGCTTCAGAGCTGCGACAGCTTCACTGCTGCTTAACTGGATCGTGTTAGGGTAGTCCTTTTTTTATATATAAAAAAGGTACATATAAAAGTACATATAAAAAGTACGTATAAAATAATTTTTATTATAAAAATCCAATATAAGCCACATTTTATCAATACCAAATTACAATTAAAATATCAATCAATTAAAAAGCCAATTACACATTTTACATGGAACCCCCCCCCCCCGCTAGATTTCAAGGAATGATAGTTTCATTTACAGTCATAGCACGGGTTACAGACGCTTCAGGTTGCATTTTTTCGTACTGGAACAGGTTACTTCCGGTTTCGGCAGTCGTGCATGCGCAGGAGGGTTAAATCGCGCTTTGCGCATGCCCAGAAGCGCTGGATTGCAACCCGCGCGTGCGCAGAAGCGCCGCTGCACGTTGCAAACATGCATCCCACACGGATCACGTTCGCAACCTGAGCGTCCACTGTAATTCTGCTTCATTTCAGTCTTAATCATAATCCTTTATACTGAGGGAAGAATTAAGTAACCCTGCTCTAAGAAGAGGGACGTGGGTGGTGCTGTGGGTTAAACCACAGAGCCTAGGACTTGCTGATCAGAAGGTCGGCGGTTCAAATCCCCGCCACAGGGTGAGCTCCCGTTGCTCGGTCCCTGCTCCTGCCCACCTAGCAGTTCGAAAGCATGTCAAAGTGCAAGTAGATAAATAGGTACCGCTCCAGTGGGAAGGTAAACGGCATTTCCGTGTGGTGCTCTGGTTCACCAGAAGCGGCTTAGTCATGCTGGCCACATGACCCGGAAGCTGTACGCCGGCTCCCTCGGCCAATAAAGAGAGATGAGCGCCGCAACCCCAGATTTGGCCATGACTGGACCTAATGGTCAGGGGTCCTTTACCTTTACTGCTCTAAGAAGAGCAGAAGATATTGTAAGAGCCACCCCAACTCATGGTGGGTGAGTCACCAGGGTTGGTCTAACTCAAGTTAGCAGAATAGTGCAGGAATTAGGAACTGAGGACTGAAGAAAATCTGCTTGCCTCAGCAGTCCTTGACACCAAAAAGCAGTCTGAACATCTGCAGGCTGAAGCCACAAGACAACGCCTTCTTGCCTCATCAGAAATTGCAGAAGTCAGCAGAAAGGGAAGGGAGACTGTCGTCTGCTTGCTTGCAAAATTGTGTGATCACACTCTGCACATGCTCTGGTGTCATGGAGGTTTGTTTGTGACATGGTATCAAAAGCAGCTCCAATCTGAGTTCAGGGCCCAGCCTTTGAGAGTTATCTCGCTGAAGCCAGCTGCGCAGCTTAATAAAACAAGACTTTTCTCAAAGAACCCGTGTCTGCCTCATTGACTGGGGAAAAACCTGCAACAATGCAACAGCTACAACGTTTTTAACTTCCATTCATATTAATACATTTAATAATTTATATTTCTGCAAGTGAAGTTCTGTGCCCTGTGATATTTATTTTAGATTTGTGTTCCTTTGTTTTGTACATATTGTTTCTTGTTTGTCCTTATAAAACTTTATATCCAGCGCTTTTTTTCCTGGGGGGGACGCAGGGGTACGCATACCTCTAAACAGTTTGTGAATCTTTGTACTTTTGTCCATTTGCTTTAGTTAATTTCCCCTGATTTGAACTATAAAATTATGATTTTCTTGAGTCAAAATGAGAGTATCCCTAAACATTTTTCAAGGGGGGAAAAGCACTGATTATCATATTTTTTGCTCTATAAGACTCACTTTTTCCCTCCTAAAAAGTAAGGGGAAATGTCTGTGCGTCTTATGGAGCGAGTGCAGGCTGCGCAGCTATCCCAGAAGCCAGAACAGCAAGAGGGATCGCCGCTTTTGCTGCACAGCGATCCCTCTTGTTGTTCTGGCTTCTGAGATTCAGAATATTTTTTTTCTTGTTTTCCTCCTCCAAAAACTAGGTGCGTCTTATGGTCTGGTGCGTCTTATAGAGCGAAAAATACGGTATATCTTCATTCTCCCTGGTCTCCATCATGCCATACGCAGCACCCCTGTTGTGCTAAGGTGGTCCTAGCCTTGGCCCCACCTGGCGGAGCTAAGCAGCAGTTCCACCTGTCCACATATTCCTCCATGCTTCTGAAGCCTTCCTTCCTTCTTAACCTCTGTTGATTTCTCTGCTGCACAGATGGAGCTGAAGCCATACCTAAAGCCTCTGAAGGAGCGTCTAAAGGAGGCCAAAGAGGAGAAAATACACCAGAAGGAGGCAATTGGAGAGCTAAAGGTAAAGGAAAAGCAGTAAGGGATTGTGGAACTCCGCTTCCCCACACTTTTTGTGGTTTAAAGAGCATGCATTAATGTCCTTGTTTATACCCCGCCCTTGAAATTCACTGTTGCCTACAATAAAGTATAGAAAGCACAATAGAACAACTAATGCATTACAATTGTTTGTTTGTTTGTTTGTTTGTTTGTTTGTTTATACCCCGCCCACTCTGGGTGGCTCAGACCAGAGTATTAAAAACACGATAAAAGATCAAACATTAAAAACTTCCCTAAACAGGGCTGCCTTCAGATGTCTTCTAAAAGTCAGATAGTTGTTTATTTATTTGACATCTGATGGCATGGCCACCACCGAGAAGGCCCTCTGACTGGTTCCATGTAGCTTCACTTCTTGCAGTGTGGGAACCACCAGAAGGCCCTCAATGCTGGACCTCTGTGTCCGGGCTGGATGATGGGGGTGGAGACACTCCTTCAGGTATACTGGGCCGAGGCCATTTGGGGCCTTAAAGGTCAGCACCAACACTTTGAATTGTGTTCGGAAATAAGCCAAAAACAAACAAACCTGAAATCTGTGAAGACAACCTGAAAATGTATCGAAAGAGTGCAGGTGAAGCAGATCAGCATAAGCTTGGCCTGGGAAATTTTAAAAAAGGTCTTCATCTGGCACTGGAAAGACACTGGACTCTAGGTGCCAGGACCAGGCAAACTTTTGTGGGGAAGTGTGTCAAAGCCAGGGCACCACCACTGAAAAGGCCCTGTCCCTGATAATCACAAGGTGCCCTGATCTCAGGCTATGAAGGTTAAATTTCCATTTTTATGTTTCATAATATCCAGGCACAAGTTCTCCTGAGTAATACCGCCAGATGGGCGGGGTATAAATTAATTATTATCATCATCATCATTATTATTACTTTCCATAGGAACTTTTCTAATTCAAAATCTTCTTGATGGGACAAATCACCCTTTCGTTATGTTTGATTTTTGTTGCCTTGAATTTGCTGCCAAGGAGTGTGGTGGAGTCTCCTTCTTTGGAGGTCTTTAAGCAGAGGCTTGACAACCATATGTCAGGAGTGCTCTGATGGTGTTTCCTGCTTGGCAGGGGGTTGGACTCGATGGCCCTTGTGGTCTCTTCCAACTCTATGATTCTATGATTCTATGAATGCGTATCTGCTTTGTTTCTCGCTAAAACTAAAAATGAAATTAATTCCTTTGTGTGTGTGTGTTTTTCTCCCCACCACTTGCAGAGTTGTACCGAAGATATCATAAATCACATTTCCACAGGATTTGAATCCCTTCACCAGATCTTGGATGAGAAGGAGGCGGCTATTATGAGGACTGTCCAGGGGAAAAGGAAGAAGAACTGGGTGGAAATGCAAGATGCCTTTTTGAGCCTGAAAAACGAGGTTTCTTCCCTGACTGAGATTATTAACAAGGTTAAAGCAGCATTAGAAAGTACAGACCACGTGGCCTTTCTGAAGGTGAGACCAGCTCCGATCAGAGGCATACCTGCAAAACACCATGCGGTCCAGTGGATGTGTGTGGTGATGTAGGACTGAAAGTTCTTGGCCAAATAACAATATCCGATTCAATATAGCTAGACTAGATCTGGTTTAATATGGCTGCAGTTCCCAGAATTCATTGGGAAGAGAGGTTGATTGTTAAACTGCTTTGTGAGAGGCATAGGAGACTCTTAACAACTCTTCCAACTCGGGTGTTGGGCTCCATCCATAACAGCACTGTGGGTGGGATTCAATGAATGAGTCCCACTCCTGGAAGCCCGGGACACGGGTGGCGCTGTGGGTTAAACCACAGAGCCTAGGACTTGCCGATCAGAAGGCTGGTGGTTCGAATCCCCACAATGGGGTGAGCTCCCGTTGCTCGGTCCCTGCTCCTGCCAACCTAGCAGTTCAAAAGCACATCAAAGTGCAAGTAGATAAATAGGTACCGCTCCAGCAGGAAGGTAAACGGCGTTTCCGTGCGCTGCTCTGGTTTGCCAGAAGCAGCTTAGTCATGCTGGCAACATGACCCAGAAGCTTTACGCCAGCTCCCTCGGCCAGTAAAGTGAGAGGAGCACCGCTACCCCAGAGTCATCCGCAACTGGACCTAATGGTCAGGGGTCCCTTTACCTTTACCTGGAAGCTCAGATAAGGACTCTTGCTGGTGCAAGAGGGCTTTCTCCCATGCGCCCTCTAAAAATGACTTGGGTGGTCAGGGGGAACCCCGGAATAGCACATGGGAGAAGGGGAGGGCAGATCGTTCATCTGTCACGCTAAAATGCTTGCGCTGATGGAACTGTCACCTTAGCGCAATGTTGAATTCTTCCTTGTGCCTATCTGTTTGCTAGTGCCAAAATTGTTTGGCTCCTTGAGAGCAAAGCGGGGGGTGGGGAGGCAGACGGAAACCTCTTGGAGGGTCGATGAGGCCCACACACTGAGATTAGATATAAGTACAGGAGTCCCAGATCATGAAGGTCAAAAATCAACCCTTTGAACTGAGTCCAGAAACCGAATGGAAGCCAGAGAAGGTAAGAGAATGAGGTGCTTATACCATCCGAACGCAGCAGACATGCTTGTCCGCACATTCCAGTTGTTTCCAGACCACCTTTAAGGGCATGTCCACGTATGAGGCACTTGACTACAGAAACCCAAACAGGATGTCACCAAACCCTGGATCACTTCTTGCCAAACCGTGAGGAGTTCCTTGCAAAAACCAGGGTCTCTTTTTAACCATTTTCAGTTTATGCTTTTTTTGCCAGTTAGATGTTATTTGAGGAAATTATAACAATAGCCATATTTTATGGTGGTGGTGGTGGTGACCTGGCTGCCACATTTATTTCTTATTTATTTTCTTTAGAGCACTTGTACCCAGCTCTTCAGCCAAGAAGGCTCCCAGAGCAGTTTACATATAGCCAAAACAAGACAGTCCCTACCCACAGGCTTGTAATCTATAAACGAAAACCACGGCACACAAGGAAAAAGGGACAGGGAGGGAAGAGGAGAGGAGAATGAAAAGCAAAACGGAGGTGCCTATTTCCGAATGGTTGTTCCTATAATGACCAGCTGGCACAGTTCCGGGGCAGGAGGTTCCGGGTGGAGCTGGGCTTCCAGCAAATCTTCCAATGGCTCCTGCTGAGGCAGTCTGATCGAACAGCTGCTCCCAGATGACATCTGAAGCGAGAGGAAGCCCTTTCTAGTCATTGTTTCTAATTGATTGTGAAGACGCTGTAAATCAAGACACTAAACTTGTTTATCTTTCATGTAGGACTTCCAGGAGCTGATGCAGCAGTAAGTGTCTGGAATTCATTCTTGCGTGGCACCTCTGTGGTTCCCTTCTTTGACATTCCTTGTGTCTTTGGTTTCACCTGGTGGCAGGTGTGGGGGTGTGGCTTTTTCAGCCCAAGAGCCACATTCATTTTGGGGCAACCGTCTGTGGCCACATCCCAGTGACAGGCAGAGCCAGAGGCAAAATCAGACAGGGCAGCAATAAATGCAAAATGACCTCCAGGGCTGAGGTTTCCCACCTCTGGTTTGGCCCCTTAGTCCTCATCCCCAACTGAACGCAGCTCAGTTTTTTAAAAAGACAATTTTCCTGCATTCACATTACTCTCCCATCTACATATTCTATAGTGCAGAATCATTGCTTTTCCACAATCGGGTGGGCATGAAATTAAAATGGCGGCTCCATGCAGCACTTAACATAGCTCTAACATAATGTCAAGTACCTTCCACCTGGCCGAAAGCCTCCTTTCAAATTTATTCTGATGGAACACCTGTCAAGCCACAAACGTTGATCATCCAGGTTGCTCTGGCTTAGTTGAAAAATGTGGTTTCTCTTTGAAAGTTAGTGGCTTCTCCAACCAGTTGTAGGACTTGCCACAGATCAGCCTGGCCTCATTTTTTGGGCGGGGGGCGGTGGGGCAGATCATCCTTTCCCACTAAACAGGCGCTTCTTGTTTTCTCAGAGCCAAAGACTCAATAGAGGAGGAGGAAAACAAAGATGACAAGAATGCAGCTGAAGAGAAAGATCAGAAAGCTGATGAAGAACAGGGTGAAAGTAGTGACAGTAGTGAAGAGAAGGAGGAACATTCTAGAGAAGATGAGAAAAATGTGGTGCCGGTGTTTCCATCTCTCAAGAAATTCAAAGTGGCATTGGATTTTGAAGCTTGGGGGAAACTGTTGCAAGGTATCGAACCCCAGGAAGGGAACTGATCTCACTCTGCATTTTCACACTGTACAGAGTGTACGTTTTCTCACTCTGCCTTTACGCATTATACTCAGAGGGAGGGAGCTGTACCATACTGCATAGGGCAGTATAAGGGAGAGGTTGTCCCAGATGTGTATTTAGAGGGGGAAAGACCTTTGTGTGGTTTTTAAATATAATTTTTATTAGTCTTCCATTTAATAATATATAATCACATCATTGCTATCCACTTTACCTCTCTGGCTCTTTTGAGCCTATAGACTTCCTTCCCTCCCAGCTCACAGCTTTCAAAGTAAACCTTTATATCACTGCATTTTATACATTTCCCAGTTCTGATTAGCTCATTACAAAAGTCACTGAAATTTATGTTAAAATAAAAAGGGGGAAAAATTCTTCACTACGAGTCTTCAGACAACCCTGCTAGTGATGTTAATTGCTTACAGTAATTTTTCAGATATCATATAAATTTACTCCTGTCCTTTTGGAATACTTGATCTTGCTGGTTTCGGATTCTTCCTGTCAGCTTCGCCAATTCCACAAAGTCCATCATCTGCCACTCTTCTTTTGTTGGCAGTACTTGTTGTTTCCATTTTGGGGCTGGGAAAATTCTTGCCGCTGTTGTTGCGTACATAAACAGTCTTTCATCTTCCTTTGGTATCTCTCTTTACCCACTGTACCAGAAAATAAAACTTTTGAACTCTCATTCTTGGTCTCGTTATATGTCCATATATTCCCTTGCAAACAGAAAAAGAAGACCACAGGCTGTTTCTCGGGGCTTTACACCTTGGCGCACACACCACAGGCCTGTTGTTTAAAGTTCACAAACCAGTTCCGATCCCCAAACCAGGGCCTAACACACACACATGTAACCCTGCTGTTACTGCTGCTGTAAACTGTTTATAGTGGTGAGTTGCGGCACCTCTTTTTCTAGAAAAAAGGAGCACTGCACAACATGTAGTTAAACCAACAGAGTTTCTGATGGGCCTCTTAGAGAAGGTAGTCAGTCAATATCATATAGGCAAACAAGCCTTTCAGTAGTCCCGATCCTGCAATCATGCAATAATAGAAGCTCCAAGCGTAGCAATTCTTAAACAGAGAATATGTAATGGAAACACACAGAAATTAAAAGTCTATCACTGTTGCATGAACAAAATTAGACAAAATTAGATAATATGGTCCATTTGGTATTGAAAGAGGCAAACAAGCCTTTCAATGGATGATCAAAAAACATAGAATGGTTCTAACAGGTACATCAAATAGCATGAGATCAGCACTCACTAAGAAGCGTAGAAAGCTGATACTGGGGGCCGACTCTTAGAGGCATTAAATAGGCCATGCTGAGAGTGCTGAGTCATGTACAAATTCAGAAAATTTAAAGATACAGAATCCAACAATTAATGCAGTGAATGATAGCAGTAGCCATATAATCAGAACAATTAAATGAAACAATTAAAGTCTAATTCCGTGTTCAAACCCCCAGGATACCGGGATTTGAATAAGAAAATTATTTTAGTTTCTTGTTGGTGTGGCAATCTTACATAATCTCTCCTCATCCCTTGTTGTTTCTGATTTACCCAAAGAACCATGTAAAGAAGGTCCATGTCTCTCTGCTGGTGTGTCACAAAATGCTCTACGAGTGATGCATCCATAACCTGGTTTCTAATGCGGGAATGATGCTCCCCTATCTGAACACCGACCGCTCATGTGATTGATTCAATATAGAGTAGATTGCACAGGCATTTTATTATACGACATCTTTAGTCCGACAGGTGCTGAAATGATGGAAACCCAAGTGGGCAGAGTGGAGGCTTCTCCATCTGGCTGGCCACTGTGAGAACAGAACGCTAAGCTAGACAGACCATTGGCCATTGAACCAGCAGTGTTCCTCCTTAGGTTCTTACGACCTCTCAAGCCAGGGTTGAGGATTGGCAATGTTGGCTGCCTGCCAAGGCCTCCTAGCCCTGGCTGTGCAGCTTCCCTACTTGTGTTCACCCACTCAGCTTGTGTCCTACTCTCGTGTAGGACCCTGGCAGAGACACATGCCCAACTGGCATGTTCTCTCCCTCCTGGTCGATTGGGAGCTTCAAAAGCTTTCTTCAGCCCGCACATCACAGCGATTGATACCAAGAAGCATCAGCACACTCAAGGATCCACAGAGTATTCGCAGTTTGCGTAACAGAACTCAGTAGCTCAGCATTTTGGCTAATCTGCGTCTATTTACATATAATACACTCGGAGCATTCTGACTTAGCTCCTTCCTCTTTCTCATCAGACAGAAAAGAGAGAGAGAACAAAGGACAACAGTCCCACTTCACGGAACACAGTAACATAAGCATCCTGTCTCCATCATTTCCCACACTGTGGAATGAAAACATACACCATCATGTGATAGACAACAATCTCATGACTGCAAACACAGAGCAGGAATCCCAACAGCCTTCTCCCTTCCACCCTCAGCAACACTGGGCACCTAGGCCCAGAGCGAGAGGGCAAGCAAGTAAGCACACGGCCGCTGTGGATTCTTTGAGGGGGGTTCATAACTGCCAAGAGTGCTTCAAACATCTGTGGTGGACGTTATTGATACTATAATCAATATGGGAAAATGTGCAAGTGAAAACGTCCGTCCCCCGTCCCCGTCCCCCACCAACAGGAACCTGGGGAGCTGTAGTTTGTTAAGGATGCTAAGGGTTGTTAGGAGACCGTTAATGAACTACGATGCTAAATGCAGGAATATCCAGAGCACCAGTCTCCCCCAACAGATAGATGTCTTATCTTGAATGACTCTTGGGACAGCTCAGTCACGAGACTCTTAATCACAGGTTCGTGAGTGTCCACACAGCTAAAATGAAACTGAATGTTCTAAGGCAGTGTTCCAGAATCTGATGCCTATCAGATGTTTCGGACTACAGTTCCCATCAGCCCCTGCCAGCAGTGCAGTGGGAGGCCCCCAGGCTAAGGAAGGCTCACCTTTACTCTGAGGTAAGCCCTACTGAAGTCCATAGGATTGACTCTGGAAGAAGAGCGGTTAGGACAGCAGCCTTAACATTAAAAATAGATGTTTTGCAAACTGCTTACAAGCCTATTCTGACATTAAGCCGGATATCTTCAATGCATAGGGTTGGGCAATGAGCCACAATGTGTTAGCGTTTAGTCTCGCTCCTTTCCCTTGTTATTTTAGCTTTAGGTTTTTTTATTTGGGTTTAGGGAGGGTATTAATAGTTTATTTAAGAGATTTCAGTTAAAAAGAAATAAAGTGATGCAAAGGGAAAGAGAAAAAGAAAAGAAAAACGAAAAGGCCCCCAAAATTGTTGGGGAAAGGGCTAATATATGAAAATATACAATATACGAAAAATACTTTAGCCTTGGTGACCTTGCCTTATTTGAGAAAAATGATCTCTACGAAATGGACAGCCGGCTCGCTGGTCGGAGCAATGGAATGTTGCCAAATGCAAACGGAGACAGGGCTCCTGCGCCTTTAAAAGTTCCCTCGAAGAAGGAATTTCATACGCTTCACCTGCTGGGCTTGTGGAAGGGGCTATTAATTAAGAGCGCAAGGAGCCTCTGCTTCAGCTGGTCGTGCGCGCTCTTGGCTACTCCAGTTCCCTTTGCGTTTTTGCGCTCCCCGCACCTCTTTCCGGAGAAAGAAGACTCGAAAGACTGCGGATCCACTGAGCCGGCGTCGGGCGGGCAGAAGCGCTTCGAAGCAAGGCGCTGCGCGGGTGGGCGCACCTCTTCTTCCCGTTTGAAAGGGCGAGGGGCGCTCGCAGCTGCTCCCGGGGGCCATGGCGTCCAACATGGCTGAGGACCTGCTGTGCCCGATCTGCCACTCCGTCTTGCAGGAGCCCAACCTGCTGGGCTGCGGCCACAACGTCTGCCTGTTGTGCATCAACAGCTGCGTCCCCGTCGGTCAGGGCGCGGGGAGCTGCCCGGAGTGCCGCCGCCCCTTCGGGCCGCAGGAGCTGGCGTCCAACGTGGCCCAGAAAGCCAACCGTCTGGAGCTCGACGGCGAGCCGCTGCCGGCAGCCGCCCGCGACTTCTGCGAGGAGCACAAGGAGCCGCTGGAGCTCTTCTGTCGGCAGCATCGCGTCCCCATCTGCGTGATCTGCCGGGATCTGCCACGCCACCGGGGCCACGAGTTCTTGCCGATCGAAAATGCTGTGGAGGACGCGCAGGTCAGTTGCAAGGCCTCTGCGTATTTTGCCGTCGAATACGCGCAGGTAGCCGAAGGCAAGGCTTCTTTCTCTGCTCGGAGCCCGGGAAGCGGCTGTAGCAGTGGTGACACGCGGGGCGGGTTCAGACGTGCGGTCCAATCCCGTGCGTGCCTTCTCCACCCCCTCACAGAAGTCGGCTTCTCTTGGGTTCAATAGGGATTACTTCCCAGGTTGCTGCTGCTTCCTTGGAGATCACTTGTAGCCGAGTAAGATTGTCTTCCATGAACACGGTCTTAACAATGACTGTGGAGGCCAATTCTGGTACCGCACGTCCTTCCACAATGGGAACAAAGGTTTCCGGGTGGAAGTTGATCACGGTGTGGAATTGCCAAGCGTGCCTTCCTCCTAGCATGTTTCTCCCTTGTGTCCTGAGTTTGAGTGTCTTCAAAGCCCATGACACCTTTGGTAAAGGCTGTTCTCCAACTGGAGCGCTCGCAGGCCAGTGTTTTCCAGGTGTCAGTGTTTATCCTACATTTTTTAAGATTTGCCTTGCTATAGTCTTTAAACCTCTTTTGTTGACCACCAGCATTACGTTTTCCATTTTTAAAATGAAGGCATTGCCCCAAGGGGGATTTTGCAACACCAAGGAAAACGTCACAAAAACCTTGTGCAAACTTTCCGGTTCTGCATACCTCTCTTATATCAGGACAAGAAGTTAAAAAATAGGAGAGGGGAAGGTTGGCTGATGGTAAAACCATCTGGTCAGAGGCTAATACTGGGGTGTGGGAAAATGCAATAGGATATGTTATTTTTATTTAATTTTGTTTCCCACCTGTCCATCAACAAGGTGAATTTAAAAACTGGTTTTTGTGTATATGTTTATGCTCTTTTAAATGTGGCATCCATTATGTCACACACAGCACAGCACCTATTTGTGACTAGCCCCCGACCTGCATAACTTTCTCAAAATTCCAGGTTTGCCCAGTGTCCCAGATGGACTAGCAACCCCTGCTGTAACATCTCTCACTTCTTTTCCCCATAGTCCAACACTCCTGTTAAACTAATTTACCCCTCCATTATACTCTTCTAGCCCTATATTTCTGGCCAACCTAGCAGTTCAAAAGCATGCCAAAAAGTGCAAGTAGATAAATAGTTACGGCTCCAGCGGGAAGGTAAATGGCATTTCCGTGTGCTGCTCTGGTTTCACCAGAAGCGGCTTAGTCATGCTGGCCACATGACCCGGGGAAAAACTGTCTGCGGACAATGCCGGCTCCCTCAGACTGTAAAGCAAGATGAGTGCCGCAACCCCAGAGTCATCTGCGACTGGACTTAACTGTCAGGGGTCCTTTACCTTTTCGTTTAGTCGTTTAGTCGTGTCCGACTCTTCGTGACCCCATGGACCAGAGCACGCCAGGCACTCCTGTCTTCCACTGCCTCCCGCAGTTTGGTCAAACTCATGCTGGTAGCTTCGAGAACACTGTCCAATCATCTCGTCCTCTGTCATCCCCTTCTCCTTGTGCCCTCCATCTTTCCCAACATCAGGGTCTTTTCCAAGGAGTCTTCTCCTCTCATGAGGTGGCCACAGTATTGGAGCCTCAGATTCAGGATCTGTCCTTCCAGTGAGCACTCAGGGCTGATTTCCTTAAGAATGGAGAGGTTTGCTCTTCTTTCAGTCCATGGGACTCTCAAGAGTCTCCTCCAGCACCATAATTCAAAAGCCTCAATTCTTCAGCGATCAGCCTTCTTTATGGTCCAGCTCTTACTTCCATACATCACTACTGGGAAAACCATAGCTTTAACTATACGGACCTTTCTCGGCAAGGTGATGTCTCTGCTTTTTAAGATGCTGTCTAGGTATGTCATTGCTTTTCTCCCAAGAAGCAGGCGTCTTTTAATTTCATGACTGCTGTCACCATCTGCAGTGATCATGGAGTCCAAGAAAGGAAAATCTCTCACTGCCTCCATTTCTTCCCCTTCTATTTGCCAGGAGGTGATGGGCCCAGTGGCCATGATCTTCGTTTTTTTGATGTTGAGCTTCAAACCATATTTTGTGCTCTCTTCTTTCACCCTCATTAAAAGGTTCTTTAATTCCTCCTCACTTTCTGCCATCAAGGTTGTGTCATCTGCATATCTGAGGTGGTTGATATTTCTTCCGGCAATCTTAATTCCGGCTTGGGATTCATTCAGCCCAGCCTTCCGCTTGATGAGTTCTGCATATAAGTTAAATAAGCAAGGATACAATATACAGTCTTGTCATACTCATTTTTAGCCCTGTAATATACCTTTTTAGCCTGTATTATATTACTATTTTCATTTATATACCACTTGGTATTTTAAGAGATCTTAAAGCAATTTACAATATAAAAATGTGTGTGTGTACATGCACACACACACACACACACACACACACAAATAAGTACACATTAACACCATATCACAAACGTATTTCTAGAGTTTCCTATAGCTACCCTTTCTCTCGCCCCACCCACCCACCCCCACCATGGCCCTCAACCCCCCATGGCAAGGATCCTGGTGATTTTAATGGTTATATGATTTAGTGTATATTTTCAATATGTGTAACAAGTGTTGCCTCTCCTGTTTTGATAAACGAAAAATAGACATGTTTTATGCTCAATGTCTCTGGCTTTCTCTGCTACACAGTGGGAATTGGAAACATTTCTTAGAGAACAGGAGAATTTCCTAAAGACCGCTGGTGACGCCGAATCTTTACAGCTAGAAGAAATGTCAGAGATGGAGGTAAATGATACACATCACACAAACCTGTACTTGGAGTAAGTAAAAGATTTCAGTTGTAGGAATGGGGCAAGATGGGTAGGCCAGTTCAAAGGTCTACTCCAAGATAGGTTCAAGGTTGAATTCCTTATGCCAGTTTCTATCTCTTGGCCTAAGGTTAAAATATGTGAAAGTAGAGGAATGGTGGAGAATGATATTGGCCATCCTGAATTTGTTGCTGGAAAGGTAGGATAAAAATATAATAAACTAGCTGTCTGAGCATTGCTCAGGAATGCTAAGAACCAAACAAACAAAAATTGGTGCAGCTTTGAAATTGGTGGGTAAAGTTACTGCAGTCTTGAAAGGACCAGTCCACCATCTTGATTCAAAATTGGCATCCAATTGTATCCAAACATAGACCAAAAAACCTGCTCTTTCAACTGGGGAATAATCGTGAAACATTTGCTTACAATATCTTTAGAGATACCCAAATACATCTATTAGATAACTGAAATACAAAACCAGCCCTGTATTTAAATAGCATTTGTTATCATTCTCTATTTACAGTATACCTCATGATATCATGAGGTATAAGTGCACCAGGCGAATAAGTTAGCAATACAGTGGTACCTCGGGTTAAGTACTTAATTTGTTCCGGAGGTCCGTTCTTAACCTGAAACTGTTCTTAACCTGAAGCACCACTTTAGCTAATGGGGCCTCCTGCAGCTGCCGCCACGCCGCCGGAGCACAATTTCTGTTCTCATCCTGAAGCAAAGTTCTTAACCTGAAGCACTATTTCTGGGTTAGCGGAGTCTGTAACCTGAGGCGTATGTAACCTGAAGCGTATGTAGCCTGAGGTACCACTATATTAGATAACTGAAATACAAAACCAGCCCTGTATTTAAATAGCATTTGTTATGATTCCCTATTTACAGTATACCTCATGATATCATGAGGTATAAGTTAGCAATAGTCTGAAAAGTGTTGGTTTCTTGAGACTCTAGAAGACAACAATACGTGGCTAGCAGTCTGCTTCTGGCTGGTGGGTCTTCTGTTTGCAGGTCTGACTAAAATCAAGCAAAAAGGAAAGAGCTTCAGTCTTGGCTAAACCACCTCAACAGCTGCTTCCTCCATGAAAAACTTGTGAGTCCAGAATGACTCTCAGGCTGTGCACCTGGTCTTTCAGGGACACAGTTACCCCATTCAGGACCAGCAAACACATATCTTTCAATTAGGCCCATAATTTTTGAGGGAGTGCCACGTTCCAAATGGCTATCTGAATCACCCCTGCGGATCCGTATATGGCGTTGTAACAACTACCACCCTCAGTTGCCCCATCTGTGCTTGAGTGAGCCTGATCCTCAGTTGCAATAATAAAGCGTGTAGCAGCTGCAATTTAGAAGCTGAATATATTCAACGATTTCCATTGTACATTTTAAAAACGGATTTCGTAAATCGGAAGGTATTTGCTTCTCGGCTGTTGTTGTTTTTCTCTTTAAGATTAAAAAAAATCTCTCCTTGCTTCTTCGGTTTTTCTACCACTTGCAGAATTGCACTAAAGACACCTTGAGCCACATTTCCAGAGAGTTTGAGGCTTTCCACCAGATCTTGCATGAGAAGGAAGAAATGTATAAGAACAGAGTCCAGAAGATAAGCAAGAAGAACCTGAAGGATATGAAGAATGCCGTAAGACATCTGAAAGACGAAGCATCTTCGTATACAAAGATGATTGCCAGGATTAAATCAGCATTAGAAACCACAGACCATGTGGCCTTCCTGAAGGTAAGAGCAGGTTTTTATGAATGGTTTACCTTAAAAGACTGGATGAGATTTTCAGAGCCAGGGAAGAGCATGGAATCCATGGGGTTCCACAAGTAGGTTAAGTGGATTCTTTGGGCATGAGCTGACATGGGGAAAGTGGGTGAGGGGAACATACCGTATTTACTCGAGTCTAACGCACCATCAAATCTAATGCACACCTCAATTTTCAAAACCTTGAAACAAAACAAAAAAAGCATTTTATGGCAAATGTAAATGCTCCATCGAATCTAATGCACACCTTAATTTTCACAACGTAGTTGGGCCCAAAAAAGGTGAGCATTAGATTCGAGTGAATACAGTAGTTTGGCCAGATAATGATAGCTAGCTTTAAGCAATACGGCTAGACTAGATCTGATTTAATATGGCTGCCAATTTGCTTTTCTCATCACTCTTAACCATGGGTAGGCAAAGTAAGGCCCGGGGGCTGGATGCGGCCCAATCGCCTTCTAAATCCGACCCGCGGACAGTCCGGGAATCAGTGTGTTTTTCCATGAGTAGAATGTGTGCTTTTATTTAAAATGCATCTCTGGATTATTTGTGGGGCATAGGAATTCACACACACACACACACACACACACACACACCAAAATAGTCCGCTCCCCCAAGGTCTGAGGGACAGTGGACTGGCCCCCTGCTGAAAAAGTTTGCTGACCCCTGCTCTTAATTCACATATTCGGTTGTTATCAAGCCCTAAGGCTGGGCTTTCCAAACTTTTCATGTTGGTGACACACTTTTTTTACATGTGACAAAGTAATTCAGTTTTACTGGCAAATTGGAGGTTAAACTAACCCCTTTCCAGCCCTGGGAGGAGTATGGGGAGCATTCGAGCCACACACCTACACATTGCAACTGACACACTAACGTGTCGTGACACACAGTTTGGAAAGCTCTGCTCTAAGGTTGCCTTTCTTTATATGTGCACAATATATAGAATTGTAGAGTTGGAAGGGACTGTGAGGATCATCTAGTCCAGGGGTCAGCAAAACTTGTCCACTGTCCCTCAGACTTTGTGGGGGGCTGGGGGGGGGTGAACGAATTCCTATGCCCTACAAATACCCAGAGATGCATTTTAAATAAAAGGACACATTCTACTCATGTAAAAACATGCTGATTCCCAGACTGTCCACGGGCAGGATTTAGAAGGCGATTGGGCCGGATCCAGCCCCCGGGCCTTAGTTTGCCTTCCCATGATCTAGTCCAACCCCCTGCAATGCAGGAATATGCAGGTGTCCCATACGGGGATCGAACCTGCAACCTTGGCATTATCAGCACCACGCTCTAACCAACTGAGTTATCAATCTGACCCACGGTTTATCTCGGGGGGGGGGGGAATACTGTAACCCAGCCTTTCCCAACTTTTGGGCCTCAACACAACATTTGGATACAACATTTAAGACATAGAACAATGATTAAAATGAACAGTAAGCTTTAAAAAACCAAAAACAGATTCAGTTACATGTCAATGCCACACGTATCTGGGTAGGCCTGCATAAACAAAAATCTTTTTATTTGGCGCCAAAAGGAGTACAGTGGTACCTCAGGTTAAGTACTTAATTCATTCCGGAGGTCCGTTCTTAACCTGAAACTGTTCTTTTTTTTTTTAATAGAATATTTATTAAGATTTTTTGAAATATTGCAGTAAAAATGAAAATGAAAAAGAAAAGATAAAAATACAAAATAAAAACAGTTAAAAACACACACATTTTCTATTACTTATTTTCCTTTAGCTTATTTCCCGGACCTCCTCATACCTCCCTTTTTTGTATTCCACTTCAATTTATTGGTTCAGCAAATCCTTACCATTAGATTTTAACCCATTTATAACCCTTTTTTCATATTTTCTTAGAGCATTACAGCTGGAAACCGCTTAATTGCTATCCAACATCATTCTATCATTCATTAATTTTACAATATTTCTGTAGATAGTCTTTAAATTTCTTCCAATCTTCTTCCACCAACTCTTCTCCCTGAAACTGAAACTGTTCTTAACCTGAAGCACCACTTTAGCTAATGGGGCCTCCCGCTGTCACGATTTCTGTTTTCATCCTGGAGCAAAGTTCTTAACCTGAGGTACTATTTCTGGGTTAGCGGAGCTGTAACCTGAAGCGTCTGTAACCTGAAGCGTATGTAACCTGAGGTACCACTGTACAATGAAGGCGCCTCCATCACTGATTTCTTAATACGTGGCACCTGTAACAAGGCCAGTTCCATCTGCCTCGGGCAGCCTAGCCAATGACTAAGGATGATGGGAGTTGTAGTCCAACAGTGTTTGAGGATACCGGTCTTCTCATTTACTATGTATGAGCAATAAGCTTTCTTACAGGCAATCACAAGACTTTGTTTATGCCTGTATCATTTTACACTTGCTTATATTTTTCTTTTGTGTATAGTTGCCCCTTGGGTGTTTCTTTGTAGGCACTTGATAAAGAATCCTAATTATTACTATAGTCTTGCTTATTTTGTTTGTGCAAATATTTATACCACTCAACATATTAAGTACTGGAGCGGTGAACACTTCAGGACCCGAAAGCATATGTATGTAATCAAATACAGAAAAACAGTAGAAGTATCTTTAGGAATGTGGAGAAATTGACTTTGATTGGGCCTGGCTGGACTTGCATCCGTGAGCTCTGATGTTGTGAGGGGAGCGCTGTTAATACTTCCATGTTTTGAGGGGGCAGTGAAGAGAGGAAGAGCTCATTGACTACATCTCAATTGTTCTCTTTCATGCAGGGCTTCAAGCAACTGATGTACGAGTAAGTTCATGAATTCATATTTCACCCCTGTGCCATAACGTCTTCAGAAAATATCTCTTCCCACGAGACCCTTGGTTTGAACCCCTTTAGTCCATTACCCAAAGAAGCCAGATTTAGACCACCAGCCTTCCCATTCGGCCCCTCACAAACCACGTCCGCCTGCCCCACACCTGACATCAAAGAATAGTATATATAATATTTGTTAATTTATATACCCCGCCCATCTGGCTGGGTCTCCCCAGCAACACTTGGGCTGCCTACAACATATAAAGCCCAACAAAACGTCAAGCCATTAGAAAACAATATATCTTATACCAAACCGATAAATCAATAAAAAAAACCAGTAATAGCAATAATAAGAAACAGTTTACAGTTAATACCCAAATTTAAGTAACCGCCAACTCCAACTAAACATTGTAACCAACACCAACCCAACAAAAATGAAATGGAGGAATCAAAATTAGACCCGTTTAAAATATTTTAGCCAGTTGCCCCAACCCAAGAGTTGTTCCAGCAATGTCCTAGTAGCCTCCCAGGAGCCTCTTTTAGCTATTCAGGGTGGGTGTGGGCCCTGCCCCCTAGGCCAGGTGGAAATGGGCCTTGCAGCAGAGAGCAGGTCTTCCCTCCATCGCTCACGGCAGCAGCAATTGAACGTGACATCCAGCAAGGGGCAGCAAGAGACAAGGCTAGATCCTATGGCTGTTAAGCAGGATTTGAACTCGCTGCTCGTTCTCTGAAGTGCAAGGAGTTAATCCTGAGGACCAAGTTTGACAGGTGAGCAGGACTACTCACCTGCTAATCACATGGTTAATTACCTGACTTCCGATGGTTGACAGGTGGGTGGTCTCACCTTTCCGTTAGATTTGGCCTGCAGGGTTTGTGGGAAGACAAAGATTTGGCCCTCCAGCCGAAAAGGTTCTTTTCCCCATCGCTGCTCTGGACAGATGTATGATAAAACGCCAGGTTTCCTAGAAAATAATGTGTCAACATTTTTTGTGCATTTTCTCCTTGACTAGATTGTGCCTTTGGATTCCTACCCCACCCCCAGCAATGTCCCATTAATACTTTTTGTCTGAAAAGCACCAGCTATGGTGCAAATTGCCCTTCTTTATCAAAAGTTGAAACTCTTCATAATTTCCACTCCCTCCATTTTTTGAGAGAGCAGGTAACATGTGTTTTATCATACTAAATGAATAATGTGATGATTTAATTCCTATTAGATCTTTATCACACCCTTCCTTGCCCCTTTATTGTGGCCTTCCCCCCAAATATTCTCAGGGTAGAAGAAATCTGCCCCCCAAAAAATAATAATGAGGGGGACAGACCTGTAACAGAGCTGTTCAACAGTGGAACAGTCTCCCTCGGGAGATTGTGGACTCTCCTTCCTTGGAGGTTTTTAAGCAGAGGCGGGATGGCCATCTTGTCAGGGTCCCTTCTAGCTCCACAATTCTATGATTCCACCTTACCAGGGAGGGCTTTTAGTAAGCATGGGACCACTACTAAGAAGGCCCTGTTGTGGGTTTGTGCCAGCCGGGCAGCATCGCCACCAGCAAGGAGGCCAATTGACCCTTCCTTAACCATGGTTTGTTTAGGCAACCCGCCAAACTATATAAAGTCAGGGAAACAAAACAATCGGGCAAGGTGTGCCTCCGTGAGCAAAATACTCAAGCTGATGTCATTTGGGGGCTACTTTGGCTTCTTACTGAAAGGCCTGCAATGTTTTGACCCTTCCTGACGCGGGTGGCGCTGTGGGTTAAACCACAGAGCCTAGGACTTGCCGATCAGAAGGTCAGCGGTTCAAATCCCCACGGGGTGAGCTCCTGTTGCTCAGTCCCTGCTCCTGCCAACCTAGCAGTTTGAAAGCACGTCAAAGTGCAAGTAGATAAATAGGTATCGCTCCGGTGGGAAGGTAAACGGCGTTTCCATGTGCTGCTCTGGTTCGCCAGAAGTGGCTTAGTCATGCTGGCCACATGACCGGGAAGCTGTACGCCGGCTACCTCGGCCTATAAAGTGAGATGAGCGCCGCAACCCCAGAGTCGGCCAGGACTGGACCTAATGGTCAGGGGTCCCTTTACCTTTACCTTACTGTTGCAGGAATTTATGTATAGGTTGGGGGGGGGTGCGCCTCCAGCAGATATCATGCACATGCAGTCCACTACCAAAAACAGCACAATCACTTTTCTGACTTTTGTGATTTGTCCCCGCAAAACACTTCATCGCAGTTTCTTCCTATCTATTCAAAGGGCCTTTGCTGCACGATACCAAATGTATCACTGATAAATGTATCTATGTACTGGCTCACTTGGGAAACTTCAGAAATTCATATAGATATGTGAGCTCAGCTACTCAGCAGCCCCTCTGCCTGAGTAATAATTCCTGGCATCCTGATACCTGAGTGCCAGACAGGTAGCCATTCCAGAAATAACAAACCCAGATGAAGACAAAAGGGTGTGATTAACTTGGCTGGGAAACAGGGAAATGTAAATATCTTTTTTTGTTACACTTGATGGGTGTTTGGTGGAGGGCCAGGAGAACCATGGGGCAGGGTCCAGGATGTTCAGATTACTGCCACCAGACCTCCCCTTTCATGATGTAACCGTGATGTATGAGTGATGTAGTTTGGGGGAGTGTAACATAGGGATTAGCAGCTAATAAAAGTTTGGGTTCTCTTTTGTTCCGGGCTTCCATCTTGTTCCACCTTGTGGCAGGTGGGAGTCCTGTCGTGACAGTCTTCAATAAAGACCACGCCTACTGGCTCCTGTTTTGCTCTGGTATTCCTGGCTGGTGTCCTTGTTTTTTTGCCCAAGGGAGCCCTCAGATTTCTCTGTTAATGTTATGTACTGAGTTGAATAGGATCCAAACTGCAGCAGTCTGTTTGGTCCTAGAACAATAGGATCCAAAATGCAGCAGTCTGTTTGGTCCTAGAACAATAGGATTCAGAATGCAGCAGTCTGATTGGTCCTAGAACAATGCAGCAGTATGATTGGTTGGCAGGAACCACCCAATCCTGCTCCAGATAGAAGTGAATCCACAACCTGATTGGCTTACAGTAGAATTCCGGAATTAGCCAATCATGTGCAGCCCATTGTGTAAATAATGTATATAAAGCAGATACTGTGAGGGGACATTTGCGACTCTGAGTATATTTCAGTTAACACTTCCCAGTAGGCAGCCCAAGGCGCTTAGTGGCAAGCGGGGTGTGATCCATGGGGAAAGCCCTCTCTGGCAATCTGGTATACACAGCTGTGTTCTCCTCCCTCAGAACTGCGGTGAGCGAGGACGAAGGAGACAGTGGCGAAGAAGAAGAGGCTGGACTCGAGGAAGAATGTGACAGCGATGAAAGCGAGAACAGTGGCACGGAAGATAATTCTGGTGGCATTGTGATGTCAGCGGCTGTAGCCCTTGAGAAATTTGAGGCCTCGCTGGATTTTGATGTGTGGAAGAAAATTTTGCAATCTATTGGGCCCAGGGACTGATACCCCAACCCCAACCTTTTATACATAGATGGTCTTGATGCGGTTATCTGCTTGGCTGCGAGTGATGGCCTGTAATTGAACTATAGTACTGACAGTGCTCTGATTTTATTATTATTATTCTCTCACCACCCACCCCTTCTCTCTCCCCCATCCCCCTTAATTCCACTAGTGGCACCACTACAGTTTTAATGGAGGGTAATATTTTTGGATGGGCTTTAGAACAACAATATGAGGGAACTGGTAGCTTCTTTTGAGGCAGCTCTGAGGAAGCTACACTTGCTGTTTTTAAAACACACCCCATATTAGCCTTTGCTGGAATGGTGCCTTTCGGGTGTTTTGGACTACAAATCCCACCAGCCCTAGCCAGCATGTGTTGCCTGGGGCTGATGGGAGTTGTAGTCCAAAACATCCTTTTTCCCCTGAGCAGCAGTGGGGGTGGCCAGGGGGCGGACCATTGGCAGCTGTGTGAGGAAAGTTGTGGTCTTGCCCAGGACCCCAGAAGTGGAAGCTGGCACTGCCAGCAGGTATTATTTCATTCTTTCTTGGCAAACCCAAGCATGGGCATTAGATGGCATACACTTTGGCAGATGTGGAGAACCTTTTGCCCTCCAGATGTTGCTCAGCTACAACTCCCAGCAGCCCCCTGCTAATATGATTGGCAGCTAGGGATGGTGTGAATTATAGTTCAGAAACCCCAGGGGCCAAATGTTCCCCATTCCTGCTCTATAGTATTTTGAAAGTTAGTTTCATTTTTTAAAAAAAAGATTCCAAAATCTGCATGAAACATTCCGATTTGCAGACTATCACGTTCCTATGACTCGGCCCTTTGAAATTACCTGTATCCTCTGTTGATTTGTCTTGTTTCTACCTAATTACTGAATACTTTTTAAAATTGTGATTTATTGAAATGTTGCATTGTTCGCCGATGACGTTGAAAGGAACAGAATATAAATAAATAAATATTTCTCTCTCTCTCTCTCTCTCTCTCTCTCTCTCACTCTCTCACTCTCACACACACACACACACACACACACACACCCCACTCCTCACAAGAAGATCCCAGGATCAGCTTATAGCACAGAAGCACAACACAATTTGAATAATAGACAACAACTTGCCTCTCCCTAACCCCAAAACGATAATTCCATGCTGGAAGGAGGACACTGATATTGTCAAAGAGCGGAGCCAAGTGGTGTGTCGTCAGCAATGAAACAGAAGCTGTGAGCTGTACTTCTCTGGTTGTGCAAAAAAGGGTCCTTGTAATTTCTGCCTGGCTTCTACATTTTTTGTCCTCATTGGTCCATTTGACCTTAACAACCTTCAAAGCAAATGGTCCTGTCTTTCCTCCTTTCTTTCCTTTTTGGCAACTGCCATGGCCAATTTTGGAAAAACCAAAGAAAAACCAAGTGAACTGAACCTTTCCAAAAGGGATATTTTAAAGCCTGTATCTTTGTTAACCCAAAGATTGCACGATCCTTTTGTAAGGAAACCATGCATTTTAATTTTTAAGTCATTTGGAACCTATTTTCTTTGTTTTACTTCCAGCAGATGGAGCCTTGTTTGCTGTAATTTCTGGAGACTCTGAGTAAAATATTAACTTATATGCCAAACTAAGTGTCTGTGATTTATTCTAGCCTAAGTGTTTTGCCAGGAAGTTTTGTTTCATAGCTCCCTGATAAACGTGCATGGGGAAGACATTTTTACTTCAGCAGGCATTCTGATGTAATGATTAATTTTAACAGATGTTATAGCTCATGTATCTTTTTTATATAACCTTATATTACTGCACTGTTAACCCTCAGCTGATTGAAACGTAATGAAGGAGAAGGAATAGCATTGCAGAACCTCAGCTGGCATTAGCTAGTTTCTCTGCAATATGAGTGAGCGAATGATGTCAATTTGGAGAAAAGCCCCAGTGTGCAAATCGCCTCAGTAACAGGCAAGGCTCAAACTGACTTCATATGAATGACTCACCTCTCGTTTGTTAGGCAAGAGCAACAACATTTCTGCACCTCCTGATAATCATGTGACTTGTGGCCTAAAAGTGTCAGGGTGGCAGACTTCTTACATCAGATAGCTTCTTGCATTGTAGATCTTGAGAAATGGAAATGTTATGACGCAGCTCAATAAGAAACCAGGAATAGAAAGTTGTTTTGGATCTTCTCCTTCACAGCGGGCAGACTAGATTCCGTTCATCTGGAATTCTGTGCTAAAATCTAAATTTACAGTAAGGTAAAGGGACCCCTGACCCTCAGGTCCATTCGTGACCGACTCTGGGGTTGCAGCGCTCATCTTGCTTTATTGGCCGAGGGAGCTGGTCATGTGGCCAGCATGACTAAGCCGCTTCTGGCAAACCAGAGCAGCGCACAGAAACGCTGTTTACCTTCCCACCGAAGTGGTACCTATTTATCTACTTGCACTTTGATGTGCTTTCAAACTTGAATTCCCCCCACAAAATACTGAGAGTCACAGCAATTTTTAGCAGCATTTGCATTCTCTTTCTCCTGCTTTCAAGGCAGGAGCTTATAGCTGCCATATAAATCTAATAAATAAAAATACATCTTCAGGGATGCTGTAGTTTCTGATGAGAACCCAGCAGAACCTCAGACCAGCCAGATGCACTTAGCAGGTCTGCAAAATCTATTGCTGGTCCTCCAGTGTCAGGAAGTCAGTCCATGTTTCTTCATTGCCTTGACAACGAAGACAATGAGTAATAATATGACCACACATCTAAATCTCAAGTCAGCTGTAGGTTTCCTTGGGTTTCGCGTTCGTGTCAGCTGTTTTGAAGAATACATTTCTGAGTAAGTACAAATGGGAGTTTTCAGAAATGAAGTTGTGGTTTCTGTCAACCCCAGGCTCCTTGCTCCCCATCTGATGCCCTTTTCTTGTCAGCACAGAATCAAATGTGGAAATGAAGGAGAACTATATGAAAACGATGTACAGGTGGTGTTTGACTTCTAGTAAATTGACTAAGATGTATAAAGCTGAGTCAGATATGTGTTGGAAATGTAAGGAAAAATGGGAGGTACCATTAACATATAGTGGTACCTCAGGTTACAGACGCTTCAGGTTACAGACTCCGCTAACCCAGAAATAGTACCTCAGGTTAAGAATTTTGCTCCAGGATGAGAACAAAAATTGTGCTCTGGTGTCGTGGCAGCAGTGGGAGGCCCCATTAGCTAAAGTGGTACCTCAGGTTCAGAACAGTTTCAGGTTCAGAACGGACCTCCAGAACGAATTAAGTTCTTAACCCGAGGTACCACTGTATGTGGTGGACATGTCAGATAGTGAAAGCTTTTTGGGAGATGATTTATAATAAGCTGGAAATGTTGAAGGTATCGTTTAGAAGAAGACCAGAATCCTTTTTTCTAGGAATAAAGGTAAAAGGTAAAAGAAGGTAAAAGACCGGGGAAGCCGGTGTTTGACCACAGACAGCTTTCTGGGTCATGTGGCCAGCATGACTAAACTGCTTCTGGTGCAACAGAACGCCATGACAGAAGCCAGAGCGCACAGAAATGCCGTTTACCTTCCTGCTGGAGTGGTACCTATTTATCTACTTGCACTGGCGTGCCTTTGAACTGCTAGGTTGGCAGGAGCTGGGACAGAGCAATGGGAGCTCACTCCATTGTGGGGTTTCAAACCACTGATCTTCTGATCAGCACACCCAAGAGGCTCAGTGGTTTAGACCACAGCGCCACTTGTGTCCTTAGGAATAATAGGTCAAGCTGTACCCAAGGATCAGAAAAAACTACCGTATCTATGTATTCAGCAATGGCTGCCAGGATGATTTATGGGCAGAAGAAACAGTTCCAACCAAGAAGGTCAGGCAGATAAAGCTGATGGAGTATGCGGAGATGTCCAAACTTACGGGAAGAATAAGAAACCAGGAAGAGAATTTTTTAAATAAAGACTGGGGAAAATTTATTGGATATATAAAAAGTTATTGTAAACAGCTTAAAACTTTAGCAGAGCTAATGTAAAACGAGCTGTAAAGAATAATTAAATAAATTTTAGAAGAAATATACAAGGAATTTTTGTGGATATGCAGAAGTAGAGAACCACAGATTGCGGGGAGTGGGGAGTCAATTCGATGTTATTTACAGTTTTGTTAATTGGTATGTATTGATGTAAAATGAAAAATGATAAGTAAATAGGAAATAAGTGTAATAAATACTGTAATACCATTTACCATTTCAACAAGTTTGCTTATTTAATAAAGCTGAACATTCGTGACTAATTCAAGTTCATTTAAAAGTATCTGTGTGTTTTTTTTATTACTGATTTGTTTCAGAATAAATAAACATTGCATTTGATTAAAAATGAAAGTAAACACTGTGGTTAGCAAGTGCAAGGTTGCCTCTTGTTTCATCTGTGGAAAGAGGAAGCTAAGAAAGATGAGGCCGTCTCCTTTTCCATGAAATCGGGGGCGCAGAAACTATGAGTAACTGTGGCATTCAGCTGCTGCAAAGGGTGATTTCATGAGGAGGTCCTTCTTTCCACTATTGCAGATGTGGGAATCTCCCTTGGTCTAAGGGCCACATTCCCTTCTTGACAAGCTTTCAGGGGCCACATGTCAATAGTGGGCAACAGATGTGACTCTTACTTTTATACAGTAGGTAGGTAGGTAGGTAGGTAGGTAGGTAGATGATAGATAGATTTTGTTTAGTTGTTTAGTCGTGTCCGACTCTTTGTGACCCCATGGACCAGAGCACGCCAGGCACTCCTGTCTTCCACTGCCTCCCGCAGTTTGGTCAAACTCATGCAGGTAGCTTCCAGAACACTGTCCAACTATCTCGTCCTCTGTCGTCCCCTTCTCCTTGTGCCCTCCATCTTTCCCAACATCAGGGTCTTTTCCAGGGAGTCTTCTCTTCTCATGAGGTGGCCAAAGTACTGGAGCCTTCCCTGTAACCTCACTTCTTGCAGGGAGGGAACCACCAGAAGGCCCTCAAAGCTGGACGATGCGGTTAGAGATGCTCCTTCAGATATATTGGGCCGAGGCCATTTAGGGCTTTAAAGGTCAGCACCAACACTTTGAATTGCGCTCGGAAACGTACTGGGAGCCAATGTAGGTCTTTCAGGACCGGTGTTATATGGTCTCGGTGGCTGTTCCCAGTCACCAGTCTAGCTGCCGCATTCTGGATTATTTGTAGTTTCCAAGTCACCTTCAAAGGTAGCTTATTGATGGTCAGGGCTGGAGGCCATGATGGAGGTCAATGAACATGGCCAAGGCCATGGGCTAGTTTCTACCAACTCTCATTCACCCCTCTTGTGTTCTTCATCCAAGCAAGGAAGGGTTCCAGCCATGCAAATCCACTCTAGGAGTTTGTGAGGGAGCCCTTTGACAAGGCATCTGTAGCCAACCCATTATCATAGACTCATAGACTTGTAGGGATCCCGAGGGTCATCTAGCCCAACCCCTGCAATGCAGGACTCTCAGCTAAAGCATGAATGGCAGGTGGCCATTGATTTCGTCCCATTGGGGAAGAAATGATCAAATTGGAAAATCAAGGTGAGATAGTAATTAATATGCTGGCAGGAAGACATTTCTTCACGTGCTTTAGAAGAATCCTGTAGCAGTGATAGCAAGTGGCCTGGGAGACAGGGTTTTTCAATGATGCTTGCTTTGTTGTGGTGTCTGACTTTTGTGGTTTCCTGTATCTGTGATAGCACAAATTGCTGAAGTGGTGGTTTTCAGTAGCAGGGATGCTGTGTCACGCAAGCCTTGCTGCGCCGTCTTAGAGATTTGCAGGCGACGGCAAGAGATGTTTTCATCTCTTGAGCAATGTAGTTGGTTTTCCTGTGGGCTATTTTTGTGCATGAATAAAACGCAGCGCTGGCCCTCTGAGTCTACAGTTTGAGAGCTGGTTCTTCCCTCGCAGGATCTCAGAGAAGTGGGAAGGTTTTGTCAGAGAGTCTCAGAAGTTTTGTGTGTGCCTATATTTCAGAAGGCAGGTAAGGAGATAACTTGCGGGAGGGAAAGGATTTGTAGATCTTTTGCTTTGCTGATTCAAATTACAATGGGAAATTGAATTATTCAGTAAGCATATGTGACTAAAAATGTCCTAGGCAGAGCTTAGAATCAAGTCATATTCTGCCAAATTTATTGACAAGGTGCGGGGAGCGAAAACGGGTTGATGGTGGTACTTTTATTTTGCTGGGTTTCCAGTTTCCATCTATGTTACTTCTCCATGTGTTGGAGAAGATTTTGAGCATCTTGCTGGATCACCCTATTAGAAACTGAAGCTGCTGTACTTGCTAGGAAAGAAATGAAAGATAACTGGTTCTTAATTCTATTTTGGCAGTAAAAAACAAAACAAAACATTTTCTTTCAATTATTAACAGCTACGCCTTTTTTAAAAAAGCAATTTCCCAGAAAGCGAGTATTATGGGGGTGCTTCTTAAAAGATATCTTTGTAAGACACCAATTTTGCTGGCATTAATACATTCCAAACCACTGGCAATTCTCTGTCATCTATTTAAGTACCACCCAGATCTAGCCAGGATGGAATTATAGAGACGCTCTCTCTCTCTCTCTCTCTCTCTCTCTCTCACACACACACACACACACACACAGACACCACAAGCCGCTTTTGGTTCTCAGTGTGTATTACAATAATCTTATTTATAGTCTGAATTGTTCCAGATATTCTGATGGCTCCTGCACCACTCAAGAGTCATACCATGCTGCTCAGCAGGAGATATTCCTGTGGCTTTTCACTCACCTTGCTTGCTGCCCATTTCCTCTCCTCAAATGCCTGTGGATATGAGCCAATGAGTGAGTATGAATATGAAATTAGAGTTTCAGAAACCAACAAAAGTCCTTTCCTAAAAACACAGGGAGCTGCTTTTTACAAGGTCAGACTAGCGTTTTCTCAGGTTCTCTTGCAATAGAAATCAACCTCAAAGAAGCTGGTTGTTTCACTCTCCCTTTGCATGTGGGTTTTTGCAAACTGCCCTGTGATCCATGGATGAAGGGCGGTATAGAAATTTAAATAATAATAATTGCCTTCGGTCTTGCAACAGAGATGGACAAATCTGTCATTTTTGGTTTCTCGGTTTCTCCTTATTCCAATCTTCAGTTCTCTCGTTCCAGATCAGTGTGCAATTTTGTTAAGTCCTCATGAAAATTCATCAGGTTTTGTGTTTGTATGGAAATATACACATTTCCCCCGATATACAGATTTTTGCAAGACCATTTAGCCAAAGGTAGTGCATTTTTGTACGCTATATTGGGGAAGATGTGCAGCTTTCTTCCAACTATACTCTTTTGTACACACTGCTTGACTAGAGAGCTGCCTTGCAAATTTTAGAGAAGTGAGGTTTTTGAAGGAAGGTTGTTTTCCATTCTCATATTGTTTTAGGAAATGTGAATGAGGTTGATTCGCCTTTCAGTGTCAACTGAGTCAAATTTCTTCCCCATCCCTGTCTAGCAATACTCTGAATTCTAACTGAAAGTAATTCTCCAGGTTGTCAGGTGGCAGTGGAGCAGAGAGTCTCTCCCATCTCTTGCTACCTGTTTCTTTTGAGATCTCAGAGAGGGAACCTGGTTGTCTACTGCATTTAACACAGATGATCTACAACTAAGCTTCTTGAGAATTCTAGAAATAAGCTTGACGACCCTTGGTGCAATCATGTCCCAGGGACATCTAGGCTTTGGAGCACCACGCACACAACAAGGAGATTTATTTGGCTACCCTCTAAGGCTGTGCTGAATTTTTCTCCCATTTTGTGTACACCGGAGTCTTCCTTCGGCGATCATGCTTACAGGAAAGCCCTACTGATGGGCTTGTGTTTTTGAGGAAGTATAGAGCAGAAAGGCCACAAAGAGATGCTTGTACAGCGGAAGGGGACAGCCACGCAAGCATAACCTGCAGCCACCTTGTAAGGAAAGCAGCTCTGCTAAAATGGAAGTATACAGCGGTGCCTCATGTTACATACGCTTCAGGTTACAGACTCCGCTAACCGAGAAATAGTACCTCAGGTTAACAACTTTGCTTCAGGAGGAGAATGGAAATCGTGTGCCGGTGGCGCGGCGGCAGCAGGAGGCCCCATTAGCTAAAGTGGTACCTCAGTTTCAGGTTAAGAACACACCTCCAAAACGAATTAACCCAAGGTACCACTGTAAAGATGGGACGCAGGTGGCGCTGTGGGTTAAACCAGAGCCTAGGACTTGCTGATCAGAAAGTTGGCTGTTCGAATCCCCGTGACGGGGTGAGCTCCCGTTGCTCGGTCCCTGCTCCTGGCAACCTAGCAGTTCGAAAGCACGTCAAAGTGCAAGTAGATAAATAGGTACCTCTCTGGTGGGAAGGTAAATGACATTTCCATGCACTGCTCTGGTTCGCCAGAAGCGGCTTAGTCATGCTGGCCACATGACCCAGAAGCTGTACGCCGGCTCCCTCGGCCAATAAAGCGAGATGAGCGCCAGAACCCCAGAGTCGGTCACAACTAGACCTAATGGTCAGGGGTCCCTTTACCTTTACCACCGTAAAATTATTTTTTGAAATAGGAAGAGCGTTACTAAATCAGGCCCAAGGGCCATCCTGCTCTGTTAGTGGGCAACCAGTTGCCTTGCAGAATGTGAGCGCAACAGCATTCTGCCCACCTGGAGTTAGCCATATCGGAATTGTAATACTGTTCCAAGGATTTGGGGCAGGGCAGGGCTGGGGGGAGGCAGTGCTTGTCAGCCTTCTTTATGGTCCAGATCTCACTTCCATACATAACTACTGGGGAAAATACCTGGGTACACTAGCTCAAACTGGAAGGAATATATGATACTGCTGGAGATGATATTTGAAACTAAACTTCTTTCTGGTTCCATCCCTGACAGGTGGTGAGAATTGCCTTAATCGTACTTCAAAATCTGTGCAAAAAGGGGAGACAATAACAGTGAAATTTGCTAATGATTCAGTTCCTTCAGAACCTTATTTCGACACCTGCATTTGGAACAACACAGATTCCAAATGGAACATTTTGTGCCAGTTTAGTGATGGAGTCTGCAAGCCATACCATAAGGACTTCAAAGAGAATGTTTCCGTGACAGCGGGAACTTTTCATATATACAACGTAAGCAAAGATGCTGGCAGGATCTATAAGCTTCTCACCATTTCTGAAAAATGTGTGGCCTGGATCAATGTCACCGTGTCAGGTAAGTTTTTACGTGCCGCACCTTTGCTATAAGAGGATGTGGAGTCTGTGTAGACTCCGCGGTGCTATAATTGTTAAAAAACAGTTGGAAGTCAAAAGCACTTGCTCATTGTTGTAGATCCACAATCGTTATATGGGGCAGGTGGGGCCGGATTAACCATTAAGCAAAATAAGCAACGCTAAGGGGGGAAAGGGAAGGGGACACCACATAAATTTTCCATTGCCGGATTTACCATGGACCATATGGTACAGCTGAACCAGGTTTGACCAAAAAAAGTCTCCCACAATAAATGAAAAAGGAGACGAAGATGAAGAAAAAGAAGAAGAAAAAGAAGAAATACTAGAGATTAATGTTTTACATTTTTACAGTTTATTGTTATTTATATTTTGAATTAGATATCTACTATAGGGGCACCAAAAACTTTTAAGTACAGTGGTACCTCGGGTTACATATGCTTCAGGTTACAGACGCTTCAGGTTACAGACTCCGCTAACCCAGAAATAGTACCTCGGGTTAAGAACTTTGCACAGAAATCATGCAGCGGCAGCAGGAGGCCCCATTAGCTAAAGTGGTGCTTCAGGTTAAGAACAGTTTCAGGTTAAGAACGGACCTCAGGAACGAATTAAGTTCTTAACCCAAGGTACCACTCACTTTACAGCTGAACCAGGTTTGACCAAAAATAGGCTCCCACAATAAATGAAAAAGAAGACAAGGATGAAGACGAAGAAATAGGGATTAATGTTTAACATTTTTACAATTTATTTTTATTTATATTTTGAATTAGATATCTATAGGGGCACCAAAAACTTTTAATTAGTCTTAATTCGGCCCTTGTCAACCTGGGAAAAGAGCCCATCTAGGAGAAGGAAAGTTCTGATCCTAAACCTCCACTGCCTCGTGGTATATCTTTGTGAGAAGGCAAGGCAAAGGACTAAACCCTACACAAATCCGCAGTGGGGTCCTTAAGATGGCTGGATGGCTCCTTGTACGCTTCCTTCCGGCAACTCCTGCAGCCAAGCAGGTGCCAAACGTATCGCTCTGCTTTCCTTTGGGTCACATCAGGGATGTTGAGAGGGGAGTCTTGTCGTCTGAGCAGTTCAGGACCTCCATACACGCTGCCCAGGCTTGCATCCCTGATGGGGAGGTCACTATGCTGCTACAAATGCAGCCGTTTGACTTCACCCTCAGAGGCGCACTCCATTGTCTCTTGAGTCCGACAGAGGCCAACAATACAAGCACATCTCTAGCCGAAAGAGGGCACTGATCCATGGCCCTTAGCTAGGGCTCTGTGTCTTATGTTCTTCTTATACAGTGGTACCTCGCGTTAAGGACTTAATTCGTTCCGGAATTAACACAATGGAATTTACACAATGGGCCGCACGTGATTGGCTAATTCTGGGGTTCTCCTGTAGGCCAATCAGGTTGTGGATTCACTTCCATCTGGAGCTGGATTGGGTGGCTCCTGCGGACCAATCATACTGCTGCATTGTTCTAGGTCCAATCAGACTGCTGCATTTTGGATCCTATTCAACTCAGTACATAACAGCCATCCTCCTTATGTATGGATGCTGCTTTTGGTTAATACGGATCCACACCCAGATAGTGAGTTCACTATTAATATATGTAGGAGAAGTAACCTACTGAACCCTACTTTTCTTTTTCTTCCCCTGCAGGTGGTGTGTCCTGGACGTACTCCCACATTGTCATTACAGTGCTAGCAATCTTATTATTATTATTATTTTAAATGTTGTTGTTGAATTTTTCTTGTCTTATCTTACTTTTTAATAAAATTTGCAAAATGTTGACACTCTGTTTTCATTGGGGGCTTTTTGTAGATTTATTTTATTTTATTTTATTTTGCAGTGCCAGACATCATCATCATCATCATTTATTATTTCTACCCCACCCATCTGGCTGGGTTTCCCCAGCCACTCTGTGCGGCCCCCAACAGAATATTAAAAACGCGATAAAAAATCAAACATTAAAAACTTCCCTAAACAGGGCTGCCTTCGGATGTCTTCTAAAAGTCAGATAGTTGTTTATTTCCTTGACATCTGATGGGAGGGCGTTCCACAGGGCGGGTGCCACTACCGAGAAGGCCCTCTGCCTGGTTGATTACTCTGTCGATTTAGAGTAGCTTGTGCTAGTGCACATTTGGAAAAATGGTTTTGTGAAAAATAAAAAGCCTTCATGAGGTGCAGAGCTCAAAGCTATGTGAGCATCTTGCTCCATTGCAAGCCACACCGCCACTGGCTGCTCCTGTGTTAGGCATTTTGGATTGCCTATGAATGCATAAGGGGACGCAGGTGGCGCTGTGGGTAAAACCTCAGCGCCTAGGACTTGCCGATCGCATGGTTGGCGGTTCGAATCCCCGCGGCGGGGTGTGCTCCTGTCGTTCGGTCCCAGCGCCTGCCAACCTAGCAGTTCGAAAGGACCCCAGGGTGCAAGTAGATAAATAGGGACCGCTTACCAGCGGGAAGGTAAACGGTGTTCCGTGTGCTGCGCTGGCTCGCCAGATGCAGCTTGTCACGCTGGCCACGTGACCCGGAAGTGTCTGCGGACAGCGCTGGCTCCCAGCCTATAGAGTGAGATGAGCGCACAACCCTAGAGTCTGGCAAGACTGGCCCGTACGGGCAGGGGTACCTTTACCTTTACCTTTATGAATGCATAAGAAGATGGCTCTTTCCTTCAATTGTAGGTTTCCTTAGACATTTTCGATCTAACATATACAGTAACCACAGAAATGCATGCAGTTGAGAAAAGAAGATCTCATGGCCAACAAGGCATTACAACTGGATCTTGGGGTGTATGGATCTTGTTACTTGGATCTTGGGGTGTATGGGGTGTTAGAGGAGGGTTGATACTTCTGGTGAGGGACACCTTGGGCTCCTTCTGAGGTGATTTGTCCACCTTTGATCCCCACCCTGCACCCAGCTCTCTAAAAGAGAGCCGGGTGGCGCTGTAGTCTAAACCACTGAGTCTCTTGGGCTTGCCAATCAGAAGGTCAGTGGTTCGAATCCCCTCGGGAGGGTGAGCTCCTGTTGCTCTGTCCCAGCTCCTGCCAGCCTAGCAGGTTGAAAGCATACCAGCACAAGTAGATAAATAGGTACCGCTGCAGCGGGAAGGTAAACGGCATTTCCATGCGCTCTGGTTTCCGTCAAGGTGTTACGTTGCACCAGAAGCGGTTTAGTCATGCTGGTCACATGACCCGGAAAGCTGTCTGCGGACAAACACCAGCTCCCTTGGCATGATGAGCGCCACAACCCCACAGTCCCCTTTGACTGGACTTTACCGTCCAGGGGTCCTTTTTTGTTTTACTCAGCTCTCTCCTTCCAGCAACTCCTGCAGCCAAGCTGGTGCCAAATGTCTTGCTCTGCTTTCCTTTGGACCACATCAGTGAGGCTAAGAGTGGGGGTCTTGTCATCTAGGCAGCCCAGAACCTCCATACAGACACTGCCCAGGCTTGCACAGCATGGAAGGTTTCTCTGGTGCTGCTCATGCAGCCGTTTGACTTCACCCCTGGAGGCATGCTCCATTGTCTCTCGAGACAGACAGGTGCCAGCAACACGGTTCTCAACAGTGTAGTAAACTGTGGCTGAAAAATCACATTGCTGGTTTATACCCAGCTCAAGCTAGCCGCAGGCCTTGGTACAGAAGTACTGTGTAAGATTCCTGGTTGCAACAATACTGCACAGATCAAACTTTTCCCATCTGGCTGCTAAACAGCAGAGGCAACTGACAATCTAACACAGGGGTCTGCAACCTTTAAGACAAAAAGAGGCACTTGGACCCGTTTTCGAAGGAAAAAAAATCTGGGAGCCGCAAAACCATTGCGACATTTAAAACAAATATATCTCCGGAGCCGCGATCTGACAGCGGGCGGGAAGGTGACGTCGGGAAGGTGCGTGACTAACGCACGCACTGCCCCCATGCGACATCACAGCCAGTACAGCGCCCGCCACAGTGGGGAGTGTCGGGGCGCACAATGCGCCTCCTCCCCTCACTAGTATCCGCCCCGGAGCCGCGGCAAAGGTGTAAAAGAGCCACATGCGGCTCCGGAGCCGCGGGTTGCAGACCCCTGATCTAACATCTTTCTCTCTGCTTGACGGCTTTTCGGAACAGCTGGTGGGTCTGCAGCTCTGTGCATATCAGGGATGATGGGAGTTCCAGTCCAACAACATCTGTGGGGCATCAAGTTGGGGAAGGCTGCTTTAACGTTGCTGGCTGTTGGGCAAACATCTCCTAAGGACATTTCCTGATGACGAGACTGTCGGAACTTGCGTTTGACCGAGCTACTCCTCCGGTCAAGTCCTCCGACGGTGGTTCGTGACCTGAGCCTTTGATGAGGCTCCAGGCACGTCCCCCCATTACGCAGAGTAATAATAATAATAATTTATTATTTATACCCCGCCCATCTGGCTGGGTTTCCCTAGCCACTCTGGGCGGCTTCCAACTGAATATTAAAAACAATACAGCATTAGACATTAAAAACTTCCCTAAAGAGGGCTGCCTTCAGTTGTCTTTTAAAAGTAAAATAGTTGTTTATTGCCTTGACATCTGCTAGGAGGGCGTTCCACAGGGCAGGTGCCACCACCGAGAAGGCCCTCTGCCTGGTTCCCTGTAACCTTACTTCTCGCAATGAGGGAACCGCCAGAAGGCCCTCGGCACTGGATCTCAGTGTCTGGGCTGAACGATGGGGGTGGAGACGCTCCTTCAGGTATACAGGACCAAGGCCATTTAGGGCTTTAGTATCCAAGCAGCAGAAGGACGAGAAATATGAGCTACATTGCTAAGAGTTTTATTTCTAATTACGCAGACAGAAAAGAATATACATCCTCTCTCTGTGAAAGCAGAGAGGCAACTGGTACAAAGAAACAGGGAACCAGTAATATCAACACCCATCTCCCGTGAGACTTCCAACAGTCTGGAATCTCTGGAATGTAAACAGAGTCTTGTGACTCCAAGCACTGCACCAGTGGCACAAACAGAAACCTAACAGAGACACCTGCAGGCTGATTCTATAAATCTTTACCCAGAAATACGACACCCCGTTTTGTATTTGTACTTCTATTATTTCAGTAGCACCTGCTCATCTGGGTATAATATCACAGCCTTAGCCTCTCATATATAAACCCAACTATAATCACATAAGTGCTTCAGTAGATGAAAAGGCAACAGAAATCTCATATTGTAAAGAAGGACTGAAGATGATCAGTGAACAATGGAATAATATGGCTCTCTTAGATTATCTGAACTTGGCATCTGCAGAAGCAGGGAGATGTTGCCTGGCGCAGAAGGAAAGGGGCACTCCATCCTCTCTCGATACAGTTTGGCTCCACTTCCATCCCTGGTTGCTGAGGGTCTCTCGCTGAAGGACGTGAAGGAAACATGCTGTGGAAAGAAAGAGAAGTTTCTGACTTGGCTGGCCACTAGATGGTTTGAAGGCACGCTCTTGGAGCACTGCCTTGTGTTGCGCATGTGTGGTTAGGTAGGCATATACAGTGGTACCTCAGGTTACATACGCTTAAGGTTACAGACTCTGCTAACCCAGAAATAGTGCTTCAGGTTAAGAACTTTGCTTTAGGATGAGAACAGAAATCGTGCTCCGGTGGCGCAGCAGCAGCAGGAGGCCCCATTAGCTAAAGTGGTGCTTCAGGTTAAGAACAGTTTCAGGTTAAGTATGGACCTCCGGAATGAATTAAGTTCTTAACCCGAGGTACCACTGTATTCACATTTATTTAATTCAAAGCTGTAAGTTTGACGGGAGGTTGGCAAGATAGCTCTGAAAGAATCTATTTGGAATTAGCAGTGCTCATAACCAGTTGCCTGTGTGGATCTGCTGCGTAGCTAATTAAGCACGGCCTGGAAGCCTAATAACACCTGCTCATTGTACATTTTCATATACAGTGGTACCTCGGGTTACAGGCACTTCAGGTTACAGATGCTTGAGGTTATAGACTCTGCTAACCCAGAAATAATACCTCAGGTTAAGAACTTTACCTCAGGATGAGAACGGAAATTGCGCGGCAGCAGCGGGAGGCCCCATTAGCTAAAGTGGTACCTCAGGTTAAGAACAGTTTCAGGTTAAGAACGGACCTCCAGAATGAATTAAGTTCTTAACCTGAGGTACCACTGTACATCTTTTTAACACTACAGCCCATGGATGCTTCCAGAATTTTCTGTCCCCTCAGAAACAGTTTCCAAAGATTGCCTTAAACTTCCCACTGCAAGTGGGGGATATCGTATTTTTCTCTCTATGAGACGCACCAGACCACAAGATGCACCTAGTTTTTGGAGGAGGAAAACAGGGAAAAAAATATTCTGAATCTCAGAAGCCAGAACAGCAAGTGGGATCACTGCGCAGTGAAAGCAGCAATCCCTCTTGCTGTTCTGGCTTCTGGGATAGCTGCACAGCCTGCATTCGCTCCATAAGACGCACACACATTTCCTCTTACTTTTTAGGAGGGAAAAAGTGAGTCTTATAGAGCAAAAAATACTGTAGTTCAGTCGGTAGAGCATGAGATTCTTAATCTTAAGGCTGTGGGTTTGAGCCCCACGTTGGGCAAAAGATGCCTGCATTGCAGTGGAACGCAGGTGGCACTGTGGTCTAAACCACTGAGCCTCTTGGGCTTGCCGATCAGAAGGTCGGCAGTTCGAATCCCTAGTGACGGGGTAAGCTTCCATCCCTCTGTCCCAGCTTCTGCCAGCCTAGTGGTTCGAAAGCATACCAGCGCAAGTAGATAAATAGGTACCGCTGCAGTGGGAAGGTAAATGGCATTTCCATGCGGTCCGGTTTCCATCACGGTGTCCCATCACGCCAGGTTTAGTCTAAGGTTACCAGATTTTTTTCCAAAGAATCTGGGGACACTTTTATATATATATAAGAGATAAATTGTTTGTTTGTTTTTAAGGTGTTTTTTTTTAATTTGAGAAGTAATATCCTCTCGTTTGTGGTCTCCTCAGTCACGTGGCCTTCCTCTGGGCCCCAACCTACTCTCCTGGGCTCGGCCACATGTCCTTGCCCTCCCGGTACTCTCCTATCTCTCATCCTCAGTGACGCAGCAAGGTTGGGGCTCCCCTCTTTTTTCTCCTTCCTCTTTCTCTCTCTTCCTTCTCCTTCTCCTCTCCTTCTTCTCCCTGCGTCGGCTCCAGGGGTTTTACTGGCCCTGGAGTGCCACTGAGCAGTCGGCCGGTGACCAGGTGCTCTCGCTCCTGGCTCGATTTGGGTTGTGAGGGCGGTCAGCAGTTCCCCCAGTTGACGTGCTGGGCATCCCTGGTTCCCCTTCTGCAATGGTGGCAGCAGTGGCAGTCTCAGCAGCCCGGAGCCAGCCTGGTAGCACAGTTGGCTTTGGCTGGCTTCAGGAACTGCTCGCTGCCATAGCATCCACCATTTTGCCTAGCCAGAAGTCCCCATATGATGTGCCTTGTGCCGTTGAACCAATCACACATTATTCATTCCCTACTAATAAATCTACAACACATAAAATATAAATCCGGGGACATTAAGTGAAGTCTGGGGACAGATTTTGTCCGGGGACAGATTTGTATATCCGGGGACTGTCCCCGGAAACGGGGACGTCTGGTAACCATAGCTTAGTTTTGCTGGCCACATGACCCAGAAAGCTGTCTATGGACAAACGCCAGCTCCCTCGGCCTGAAAGCGAGATGAGCGCCACAACGCCATAGTCGCCCTTGACTGGATTTAACCATCCAGTGGTCCCTTACCTTTTTGTTGCCTGTGGTCCCTTCCAAATCTATGATTCTGTGAAACAGTATATGAATGCCTAGGGTATAAACGCAGGGGAAAGACACTTACCTCTGCTATGATCAGGCCAAGGAGACAGACAATCAAGGCCGCTAAGCTCAAATGAATGATGTTGGAGACCGTAGAGTCACTGTCACTTGCTGCCTTTGTGAAAGAGACAGAAGCGCCCACGTTCACTGCAGGAGAGAGACAGACATCGTTCTTCTCTAATGTTTTGCTTAGAGCTCAGTGTGGGATGTGAAACACAAGAGCAGTCAAGTACAACATTCCTAGAGTGAACATGTTTACATACAGAGATGACTGTTTGTCCAGCCACCAGGTAAACTTCCTGTTTCATTCTGGGCTGGGACAGACTTCCTCTGCATGTGACTAGAGGTGGGCGTGGCCTCACCTGTGCAGGTAACGACAAAAGCACAAGGCAGGGCAGCCATCTCCCTCTCTTTGACTACATGCATCGAAGAAGCAACATCTGTTTAGCCAAAGATGCTCTCTTGGCCTCCAGCCAAGAGAGGACAAAGGAACTGTCTCCTTATGAAATAGTTTCCAGGTGTATGTTACTTTTCTAAGCTAAGTCTGCCTTCTGGGATCTGATTGTGAACAGAGAGTGAGTAAACTCTTTTTTATACTTTTATAGAAGACTGTGTCGTGTCTTATCTTTTATGAGGGAATAAGGGGAAAATACCAGAACAGTTATTATGGAGGCTTTAGTGAGCCTGAGCTAACGCATCTGCTGCAAGTTTAAAAAGGGGAATGTTACTCTGCTAAATTATGAACTTGTTTACACAAGTTGGAAAGGCTATAATCAAACAATATATCCTCTCCTGCAGCCCTGAACATTCCCTTACTCAGATGCATGGGAATAGTAATCAAAGGAAGTGTGGGACCATTTTGAGATGCAAGTTCTCAAAACGTGGGGTGGAAACAAAGATACCTGCCCAACAGTGCTTGGATGAAGATCCTGGGAACCTTGGAATGATCCCTCCCAGAAGTGCTCTCTCCAAGAATCTGAGTGGAAACCCCTCACATTGCAGCTAGATGGCAGTTGCTTGGTCCTGGTCTCCCTGCCACTGCTTAGAAGAGCAAGCAAGCGAGTTCTTATTTCGCCAAGCATGCCAGTGGGAACAACAAGAGGAAAAGGAAGCAATCCTGAGTTGCTTCCACACACTACTCTCTCTGGAACAAGCAGCAGTCATTTCCTCAGCTACGGCAGAGAGTCCAAGCGGCAGTGCTTGTTAGGATATTTCCGTTCCACCTTAAAAGGGAGCAGGATGTTTGTGTCACAGCCTGTGTATTTCCTGTTCACAGGATGTTTCTGTTGTGTCTTTGCTTTCGTTTCTCTCTCTGTGCCTGAGACACCGAAGCAGGCAGTCATGTTTTCTTTGTTCTGACCAACACTGAATAAACTTGTAAATAATGCTCTCCTGCGTGCATCTTTCGTTGTGCATTATCTGCTGATAGAGCGTGCACCAGCTCTGGAATGTGGCAAGCTATTTCTCGAGCTCGTGTCACTAATTGAATGATACTGCGTGTCTACGGGAGGTCGATGGGTCGCAACGGAGACGACGTGGGGTCATGATGGACTCTTGTCTCCCTGGCAGTATCCCAACAGTGCTATCGCTGAGTTTTCTGCACTGCGCTCCCATCTTTTTAAAGACCTGCACTTTCAGGGTTTTAAATTGTGTGGGGAGACTCCGTGGGTACAAAGGAGGGTCTCCACTGTGGACTTTTGCCCTCCAAAAACCAAATAGAGCTGTAACAGTCAGCCAGTCGCTGTTGTGCTTTGAGAAGAGCAGTAGTAGCTTGCTGGCGGACACAAGAGCTAAACCAATTTGCACTGTGCAAAAGCAACTGCTTCTCAAACCAAGATGCACCATTAGCCATCTGTAGTCCTTACTCAGAGTAGACCCATTCAAACTAATGGACTGAAGTAAGTTAGTTATGTTCATTCATTCCAATGAGACCACCCCGAGTAGGATATGATGCACAGAGGATGTTTCCAGATGATCTGTTTATTGAGCCTTCATTCTGATTTGTTTGTGGAGACGGAAGGTAGGAAACATCACATTAAGCAAGTACTATGTGTGATGTATGGAAGTGAGAGCTGGACCATAAAGAAGGCTAATCGCCGAAGAATTGATGCTTTTGAATTATGGTGCTGGAGAAGACTCTTGAGAGTCCCATGGACTGCAAGAAGATCAAACCTCTCCATTCTTAAGGAAATCAGCCCTGAGTGCTCACTGGAAGGACAGATCGTGAAGCTGAGGCTCCAATACTTTGGCCACCTCATGAGAAGAGAAGACTCCCTGGAAAAGACCCTGATGTTGGGAAAGATGGGGGGCACAAGGAGAAGTGGACAACAGAGGACGAGATGGTTGGACAGTGTTCTCGAAGCTCCCAGCATGAGTTTGACCAAACTGCGGGAGGCAGTGGAAGACAGGAGTGCCTGGCGTGCTCTGGTCCATGGGGTCACGAAGAGTCGGACACGACTAAACGACTAAACAACAACAAATGCACAGCACACTTTCCAGGGCGTTTCTCTCTTACTTATTACAAAATGTCTGGTTTTGGGGTGGAGGAGGACCAGCCCCCAGCTAAAGGGAACTTACTTGGGGGAGATGCCAGAACTGGCCTGTTAGACGAACTCTCAGCCTGATCGGTTGAAGCGTTCATCCCTGGGTGAGCAGAAAAGAAAGAAGGAAAAGTTGAAGAGAGCCTAAGTCTAGCATGCATCATGGACACGCAAGCTTTCTCTTAGGGAGGAAAATCAATGCCTGCACACTCCCTCTGCCAGCATCGCCTTTGTTTCCTTCCTGATTTCCCTTTCCCCATCCATTCTCCATCCCCTAGAACTTACCTGTCGCTCCTGTACTTTTGCTGATATGCATTCCACTTCTCTCCTCTTCTAGAAATCGTACGCCCTTGTATTTGGTATTGTTTGTTTCTGCTAAAATGACAAGAAAGGGGCTTTACATTTTCTTTTTATGCCCAAAGGCTTTTGCTTTCTCCGGAAAGGAGAGAAGCAGGCTTTGACTCAACTGTCTGCTATATAAACTCTTTTATCAGGGATGGGGAGCCTATGGGAGTCATTTTGGACTCACAGCTGTCCATGGAGGCGCAGGTTAATTCTGTGTCCAGGGCAGCTGTTTACCAGCTCCATGTGGTACGCAGGCTGAGACCCTATCTGCCCGCCGACTGTCTCGCCAGTGGTGCATGCTCTGGTTATCTCCCGCTTGGACTACTGCAATGCGCTCTATGTGGGGCTACCTTTGAATGTGACTCGGAAACTGCAATTAATCCAGAAAGTGGCAGCTAGACTGGTGACATGAAGTGGCTGCCGCAACCACACAACACCGGTCCTGAAAGATCTTCATTGCCTCCCAGTATGTTTCCGAGCACAATTCAAAGTGTTGGTGCTGACCTTTAAAGCCCTAAATGGCCTTGGTCCTGCATACCTGAAGGAGCGTCTCCACCCCCATCGTTCTACCCGGACACTGAGGTCCAGCACCAAGGGCCTTCTGGCGGTTCCCTCTCTGCGAGAAGTGAGGTTACATGGAACCAGGCAGAGGGCCTTCTCGGTAGTGGCGCCTGCCCTGTGGAACGCCCTCTCAACAGATGTCAAGACAATAAACAACTATTTTACTTTTAGAAGACATCTGTTTAGGGAAGTTTTTAATTTCTGATGCTGTATTGTTTTTAATATTCGGTTGGAAGCCGCCCAGAGTGGCTGGGGAAACCCACCCAGATGGGCAGGGTATAAATTATTATTATTATTATTATTATTATTATTATTATTATTATTAGGACCTCCAAAGGTTGAGTTGCTGAGCTGCAACTCCCATCATCCCAGACGACTGGCCATGCTGGCTGAGGCTGATGGGAGTTGGAGTCCAGCAATCTCTGGAGGGCCAAAAGTTCCCCATCGCTCTCTTGTGTGGGGCTGAGGGTGGTTGATGGCAATGAAAAAAGGTGTGGGCAGAATTAGGCCTTGCTGGTCAGTGGAGACAGACAGGCACGTTGTGTATCCATAGCAATGACCAGAGGAGGAATGACTGCTGGGAGGAGCACAGAGAGAAGAAACGCAATGGTGCATCTGCCAGCAGCACAGCCAGACGCTTTCATCTAACCCAGCTGCAATAAAACATGTCTCTCCCGCATTGGTCTCTTAGACACAGGAGGAACTGCAACCTTCCAACAGTTTGACTTCACTCCTAAAGGTGCACTCCTTTGTTATCTACTGAGGTGGACGGATGCCAGCAACAAACAGCAGCAAGACCCTTAATTTGCATGCCTTCTTTCCTCCTATCACAAATAGCTGGCATGGGGTTGGGGGGGGGGGTTCCAGTCAGATTACAGCAGAAGCAGAAAATTTAAAAAAACACCCTCCTCCTTTCATTCTAGGGACGCAGGTGGCGCTGTGGGTTAAACCACAGAGCCTAGGACTTTGCCGATCAGAAGGTCAGCGGTTCGAATCCCTGCGATGGGGTGAGCTCCCGTTGCTCCTGCCAACCTAGCAGTTCGAAAGCACGTCAAGGTGCAAGTAGATAAATAGGTACTGCTCCGGCGGGAAGGTAAACGGCATTTCCATTTGCTGCTCTGGTTTGCCAGAAGTGGCTTAGTCATGCTGGCCACATGACCCGGAAGGTGTACGCCGGCTCCCTCAGCCAATAAAGCGAGATGAGCGCCGCAACCCCAGAGTCGTCCGCGACTGGAGCTAACTGTCAGGGGTCCCTTTACCTTTACCTTTCATTCTGCTCAGCTCTGCCCCACCCCTGCCTGTTATTTGTTTTGCAAAATTCACCCCAAATCCCCAAATCCCAAAGTGCAGGATGAGTGTCACATCTACTTGGGTCTCAAAAGGATCTATACGGTACCTGTACGTTTTCCTCCGTAGGAAAAACAGCAGCCCTAGGGAGGGGTTGATTTTAATCAGGAAAGTATTGTATTGTGGGGTGTGGGGAAGAGTTAGAGTTAAGGTTAGACCACATAGTTTTGTGGTTCCAATTTGACACTGGAGGCCTCCCGGCTGCTTTTAACTTATTAAAAACCACAGATCTTAATCAAGTTATCTCCAGCATTACATCTATAATGGCTGTTATTTTAATAACAAGAAATGACAAGACAACCAAACCACAATGTGAGAAGGTTGGGTGAAGCATCGTCCCTCGGTCTGCTCCAGGCATATTATAAAGATGTATCATTTTGCCCAGGATTTCCCTGGGCCTAGCTATTAATAAAAACATAATCATTAAATAATATCTTATAAACGGAATAATAATATTATACAGTGGTACCTTGGGTTACATAGACTTTAGGTAGGTTACATATGCTTCAGGTTACAGACTCCGCTAACCCAGAAATAGTATCTCGGATTAAGAACTTTGCTTCAGGATAAGAACAGAAATTGGGCTCTGGCGGCGCGGCGGCGGCAGAAGGCCCCATTAGCTAAAGTGGTGCTTCAGGTTAAGAACAGTTTCAGGTTAAGAACGGACCTCTGGAACTAATTAAATACTTAACCCGAGGTACCACTGTAATTAAATCGTTTATTAAAAACAATAGGGTCACACTAGGGTGCAGACCGAACCTAACCCTCTTACCCTTGGTCACTGTTAGGCTGATGTTAGCCGACAGCATCACGTCCAATGCCAGCAAGGTGATGCAGTAAATCCCAGAATCCTCAGCTCTCACATCCTTGAGTAACAGAGAAGCATCCTCAGAGGAGAATTCTGCACGATGTTTGTATTTGTCTGCTTTCCTAACGCTGATTTTGCAAAATTCCCACCAGGGCCGGGTACCATTCCCTGCCAAGCAGTTATCCGCCATGAGAATCAGCACCACCTGACGGCCCGTGACAAAACGCCATCGCACCTGGAAGTAGCCCGGCACCGAAGTCAGAAAAGTCAACGAGGCAGAGAGCAAGGCTGTATTACCTTCCGAGATGGAAATCAGAGGTTCGGGCACCGTCAACAAAAGGGCTGCAGCAGGGCCTGGGCAGAAGGGAGAACAGGGAAGGGGGTTTAAGCGGGCAGAAGTGGGCACTGAATTCTTGGGCTAGGACAAGGCAAGGTGCTTTCCCCCAAGCTCTTGGGAAATATACTGTCAACCAATGAGATTTCTCTAGCGGGAGGAAGAGCAACACTGGTGTAGTGAAAGTGATATAGGTTTTTGTGTTTGTGGATTTAGAGAAGTTGAACGTCAAGGCCAGTATACAACGTTTAGCAGTGTCAATGGAATATATATGTGTTGATGATAGATAGATAGATAGATAGATAGATAGATAGATAGATGATAGATGGTAGGTAGGTTGGTAGGTAGGTAGATGATAGGTAGGTAGGTAGGTAGGTAGGTAGGTAGGTAAATAGATAGGTAGGTAAATATAGATAGATGGTAGGTAGGTAGGTAGGTAGGTAGGTAGGTAGGTAGGTAAATGATAGGTAGATGATAGATAGATAGATGATAGATAGATGATAGATGATAGATAGATAGATAGATAGATAGATAGATAGATAGATAGACAGATAGATTATAGACAGATAGATGATAGATAGATAGATAGATAGATAGATAGATAGATAGATAGATAATAGATGATAGATAGAGATAGATAATAGATGATAGATAGCTATAGATAGATAGAGAGAGAGAGAGAGAGAGAGAGAGAATATTGACTGTAAGAGGAAGGGAGAGAGGTGAATGGCAAGGATTATAAGTTACATTTCTATGTAGAAAAGAAAATATGAATAAATAAACTCAGTGTTTCAGGTGAGTTAGGAAAAGGAACCCTCTCCCTTCAATTTTTTAGGACAGCTTTTAGAAATTCTGTATGTGATGCAGTTCCTGAGAGCTCAGACATGCTGAGGTCTACAAGCCAAAGGCATCGTAACTTGTGCATTTATACCACCCACTTCCACCCACCCAAAGCAGGTTGCCTGTGAGAGTTGGCGGACTAGTTTGAAAAGGAATGAAGCTGCACGCTATTGCATATTTCAAAAAGCACTGAGGTTTTTGTTTTGCTAGGGTACTTTGCAAAATAAACATTGGTACATGAAGCTGCATAAACACACACACAAACAAACACAGAAAATCCCCTCTATGGATTATCTCCATGCAAGCAAAATTTCCTGCACAAAGTAACTGAGCTGCATGTTCTTTGGTGGTAGACTGTCTATTGTGAGTGAAATACACTGGGCTTGTGCTGCAATACCAATTGCAGAGCTGGAATAACAAAGAACCGAAAACAACACAACATCTGTGTGGCCCTTCTTTCTGTCAAGTTTTTCAAGGGCACCTGCATGTTGTATTTACAGGAGAAATTCAAGCGCAAACCAGATTTTAGGCTAGCGCAATCAAGGTGGGTTAAAGGGCTCTGTCTCACCCTTGTGCAGCAAATGATTTTTTTTTTCATTTATTTTAAAAAATAAATAAATACCAGACTTTCTGCAGTTTGGAAAGTGAACCTGGAAATGCATGGGAAAGTGAGGGGTGAACAAACGGACGAAATAGGTGTAAACACCCAGCGATCAAACCAGAACAAATGCTCAATAAAGACCAGGCATAATTTAACCTCCGTGCAATTTTAATTCTGCAATTTAACCTTTGTGCAAGCAAATCAGGATGGATGCTGAATAAGCAGATTGTCTGGAAGAGCTGTGAGTGGGGATTGCGTATTGAAAAGCAATCCCTGCAAACTCCCTTATCAGGATTCCCATCGGACAACCAAGCTGAGATGTGCCTGTCCAGCACATCTCAAGTGCATAGCTGTCAACTTTTCCCCCTTTTAAAGGGAAATTCCCTTATTCCAAATAGGATTCCTCGCAAGAAAAGGGAAAAGCTATGCTCGTGTAATCCACCACCTGAAGTAATCTGCATCCTGAGAAAGCTTTGCAATTTGAGTTTTGTTGAATTCACAACCTCCCCCTCCCCCACACCATTTGCCTAGGGTAGTAAAGGTAAAGGGACCCCTGACCGTTAGGTCCAGTCATGGCCGACTCTGGGGTTGCGGCACTCATCTCGCTTTACTGGCTGAGGGAGCCGGCGTACAGCTACCAGGTCATGTGGCCAGCATGACTAAGCCGCTTCTGGCAAACCAGAGCAGCGCACAGAAACGCCGTTTACCTTCCCACCGGAGTGGTATCTATTTATCTACTTGCACTTTGACGTGCTTTCGAACTGCTAGGTTGGCAGGAGCAGGGACTGAACAACGGGAGCTCACCCCGTTGCGGGGATTCAAACCGCTGACCTTCTGATTGGCAAGTCCTAGGCTCTGTGATTTAACCCACAGCACCACCCGCATCCCCTAGCCTAGGGTAGTAGCATCTCCTAAAATAGACCCTTTTACTCACCTATCAGCATCCCAAACAGCCACAGCTTTGCCATTGCAACCAGGATTCCTGCATTTACAGCCCCACAGTCTTTTGCTAAGTCAACGTCAGTGACCCTCTCTTCCCCCTATGTAGTCTGCTCAGGGCAAGACTGATGGGAGCCAGGAACTTCCTGCTAGTTCGCTGGTGAACCCAGTCATGCTCTGCAGTTTCTGCTTAAAAGTGAAATTTAAGGTTAAACTGCCATGAATGAACAAGTATGTAGCTTGTTATGTAAACAGAAACCACAGAGACAGAAGTGAAGCTGCTGAAGAAAGCATATAGTATTCTGCTAGAATGGGAAACAAAAGATGAAGAGGTCAAATCAGTTATGATTAAATGGGCACAAGATATAGGACACAATATACGGTTTGAGGACTGGGAAAAACTGTGGAAGGTAGATCTGGAATTTACTGACTGTTCTCTGCTGAAAGAAAACTATAGGAAAATGATGTTTAGATGGTATATCACACCAGTACAAATAGAAAAAATGTATGAAACCGGGTCAAACATATGTTGGAAATGTAAATAAAAAGAAGGTACTTTCTATCATGTGGTGGAAATGTAGAGAAGTTAAATTTTTTTGGGAAATGATATATAATGAAGTGAAAAAAATGTTCAAAATGACGTTTGTATTAAAAAAAAAAAAAACCCAGAAGCATTTTTGTTAGGGATTGTAGGATAAGACCTGCCAAGAAAAATTAAAAAAAACTTATTTATGTATGCTACAACAGCGGCAAGAGTCTTGTTAGCACAAGGATGGAAGAATGAGGAAATTCGAACGAAAGAACAGTGGCAAGAAAAACTGATGAGCTATGTGGAACTGGTCAAGTTGACATATAAACACCAACAATTGGGAAACACTTGTCTGAGAGCGCTCCAATTGGAGAACAGCCTTTACCAAAGGTGTCATGGGCTTTGAAGACACTCAAACTCAGGACGCAAGGGAGAAATGTGCTAAAAGGAAGACACGCTTGGCAAACCCTCACTGTGATCAACTCCCACCTGGAAACCTATGTCCCCACTGTGGAAGGATGTGTGGATCCAGAATTGACCTCCATAGTCACTTACGGACTCATTATTAAAACTGTGTTTATGGAAGACAATCTTACTTGGCTACGATTGGCTATGATTGCCAAAAGCAGCAGCAGCAGAAGACTCAAGACAGTGTGAGACAGTGGTTAGAGCAGAGGTTTGGGTAACTCCTCACCCCACCCCACCCCTGCTTAGGCCTGAGGGCCATGTTAGCTGTTGGTCAACCCTGTGAGGGCCAAAGCAGAAGTGGGCATGGCTTCTCTTGCAGATAGAGAGATCCCCGTGCCCCACACAGAATACAGAACACATACAACACACATAGGCCTACCACCACTGCCCACCCACCCCTACATCATGTCAATCACCCCCTCCCCACTAGAGTGTTGGACTAGGACCGGGGAGGCAGTCCTGCCTCCTGAAGCTCAATGAGTGATGGAGGTTGGAGCTGAACAGCATATCCTCTCCAAACATTTATCCGATGAAAACAGGGACATTCTATTCAATAACAACTGAAGCTTTCAGGAAGCCGGTTGTCATCAATTTGGGGAGAGAAATGCCTGGGATTGCTTTTCAGAACTGGGATATCGCAGGGTTGGGAAAGCTGCGGCCCCCTCCAGCTACATACTGTTTCTCAAAAGTAATTTCAGGCATTTCTACAGATTGACAGGAGATTCAGGATTTGCTACGGGGCTATGCACCAGGGAACATGCCTATTGATCTGACAGAAGCACTGGCGGTAATTGAAACAGCTGAATGTGCATCCAAATAGAAAAATGTCCCAGGAAACTTAAGAGCATCAAATTAAAGAGACTATAGGAAGCGGCAATTCCCCAGAGTAGCTCATGTTTATGACTATTGATAAAAGTTACAGCTAAGTGGAGAAATGCATGAATAAGGAATGCAGCTACCACACAGTTAAAACAGTTTATTCAAAGTGTGCACAATTTGGAGAGGGGGAGAGGAAGCCACACAAATTAATATTACTTTTCATAAGGGTGACTAACTAATATTTTTTGGCATAAATGAATGTAGATCCAGGTGTCAGACACAGGGGTGAAGCCAAACTGCTGTGTTATCAGCCCCGAAGCATCTCCCTGGGGCGCAAGCCTAGGCAGTATCTATGTAGGTCTTGGGCTGCCCAGATGACATACCTTCCCTCTCGCCTTCACTGATGTGGCCCAAAGGAAAGAAGAGCAAGTCCTTGCAGTTATATGTGAATTTTATTTATATTTATTATTGTCGTTATTATTCAGCATTACCTGACATTTTCATGAGGTAAACTTAAAATTCCTTGGTTTTCCAAAAGCAGTTCGTATGCTTCTTCATCAAACTTACAAGGCTAAATGTTATCCGATCACACAAAAAAATAGCAGATTTGAATTCCTCACAGCCAAAAATGTATTATTAAGACTGCTTGCAGAAGAAATTTGCAGAAATTAAGCTTTGCCCCTTAAAATGACATGCCCTAAACTATGTAATGTTGATTCATTCTGACTCGTTTGAGGAGAAATTAGACGGTGTTGCCTCGCAACGGGTGCTCTTTCCGGCGCAGTCACTTTATTGCCAAAAGTTTGATCTTCTGAGGAAGCAGGGTTTGTTTCTCCTTTTTTTATAATTTTTTATAATGCTTTTTATTGGTGCTCCATTTAATACAAACAAACAAAATACAGTAAAATTCAACAATCATTTACCCACATTCTTTCCCCACACTCTGCTGAGCATTGACTTCCTTCCCTCCCTTCAACAGGTTTTCTTATGTTACTTTTCCAGTTTCTTATTGTATCCAATCCTATCTACATCATAAGATTTATTTCAGTCCTGCCAGAGTCTTCAGATTTCTACAGTTATTATTTATGTACTCCATAAATTTACTCCAATCTTTTTGGAATTTTGCTTCCTCCTGATTTCAGATTCTACAGGTCAGTTTTGCTAGTTCCGCATAATCAACCATCTCCTCCTATTGCTGGTAATTCTGGTACTTTCCATTTTGGGGCTAACAAAGTTCTGGCAGCAGTTGTAGCATACATAAATAACCTTTGAAGCGGGGTTTGTTTCTCGAGGGCTCCAGATCCGCAGCCTGAGTTTGGTGGTTCTGTGATGGGATCCGACCCATCTCTGAAAGCTCTCCAGCAACTCAGAGCTCCAGGTCCCACACAGATAGCGGGTGGCTGCCCTGGGTGCTGAGGAAAGGAAGCAGTTCCTCGTGGAAGGACACTTGGAAGGTGTAGAGGTGGTTCATGCTGCTGCTGTTATAGAACGAGAGCTGGCCCCCTTCAAAGTCCAGGTAGACCCCCACTTTATCCATCCTCCCGCAGACCGAGAGCAGGGTCCGCGGCTCGCTCAGGGCTCGGTACTCCCCAGCCCGCAACTCGATGGCCCACACGCCTTCCTTGGGCCGGAAGTTCAGGCGCTTCTTGCGTTTCACCGACTTCTTGGCCGCCCCAATCACCCAGCCCGCACTGTCCCCGACACGCACCTCCCAGTAGTACCGGCCCGTGGTGAAGCCCTTCCGGCCCACCACGCAAGGGCTAGAGGTGAAGCGCTCAGGTTTCCGTCGCCAGAAGCGTCGCCCCGGGCTGAACTTGACCCCGGTGGCTTCCTCCACAAGGACCAGGCTGGGGTGAGCGGAATTGCAGTCCAAAGTGATGCACGCAGGGACTGGGGGAGAAAAGGACAAGAGTGCACAATTATTTCAATGTTTTTATTATACAGTGGTACCTCGGGTTACATACGCTTCAGGTTACATACGCTTCAGGTTGCAGACTCCACTAACCCAGAAATAGTGCTTCAGGTTAAGAACTTTGCTTGAGGATGAGAACAGAAATCGTGCTCTGGTGGCGCGGCGGCAGCAGGAGGCCCCATTAGCTAAAGTGGTGCTTCAGGTTAAGAACAGTTTCGGGTTAAGTACGGACCTCCGGAACAAATTAAGTACTTAACCTGAGGTACCACTGTATAATTATTATAATTATAATTATGATAGTGATAGTAACAGTAATTTATTTATATCCCCACCCATCTGGCTGTGTTTCTCCAGCCACTCTGGACAGCTCCCAACAGAATATTGAAAACACGATAAAACATCAAACATTAAAAACGTCCCTGATGTCGTTCAGATGTCTTCTAAAAGTCAGATAGGTTTTTATCTCCTTGACATCTGATGGGAGGGCATTCCGCAGGGAAGGTGCCACTACCGAGAAGGCCCTCTGCCTGGTTCCCGGTAACCTCACATCTCACAGTGAGGGAACCGCCAGAAGGCCCTCAAAGCTGGACCTCAGTGTCTGGGCTGAATGATGGGGGTGGAGACGCTCCTTCAGTTATACTGAGCTGAGGCTGTTTAGGGCTTTTAAGGTCAGCACCAACACTTTGAATTGTGTTCGGAAACGTACTGGGAGCCAATGTAGGTCTTTCAGGACTGGTGTTATATGGTCTTGGTGGCCACTCCCAGTCACCAGTCTAGCTGCCGCATTCTGGATTAATTGCAGTTTCCGGGTCACCTTCAAAGGTAGCCCCACATACAGCGCATTGCAGCAGTTGAAGTGGGAGATAACCAGAGCATGCACCACTCTGGCGAGACAGTCCGCAGGCAGGTAGGGTCTCAGCCTGCGTACCAGGTGGAGTTGGTAGACAGCTGCCCTGGACACAGAACTGACCTATATACCACCCTATACCCGTAGATCTCAGGGCGGTTTTGAAATTAAAAGAACAGGACATCTTCCGCATAGTTGGCCTGCGGAACTTATCGCCACAGAACAATTTGGAAGTCAGCAGTTCAAACGTGCTCTGAAAAGAATTAGAAGCAGAGTACAAGACTGAGGACTGCATGCCCAAACAGCAGGTCGCATTCATCTATATCTGATGATGCCAATACTTTGTTATGATATCATAGTCTAGACTTAGTTCCAAAATATCTTGGGGTTTTTATTTGCTGGGTGGCAGGCGCAGTGATCTTATTCTAGAGCAAAAGACTAATCCTACCTGCAGAGTTAGCTCCACCATTATTAGGCACACAGGAAGCTGTACTATATACCGAGTCAAACCACTGGGTCCATCTAACTCAATATAGCCTACACGGACTAGTAGCAGCTCTTCAGGGTTTCAGAAAAGGGGCATTTTCAGTCCTACCAGGAGAGGTGGGAGATAGAACTGGGGATTTTCCCAGATCCCCTACCAATGATTCGCCTAAACATTCCCTCTCCTTTGCTCTGAATTATGAAGTGTGTCCATGTATTCCAGCTTCCTGGGCTCATCAACTTTTTGACCATCATTACATAGAGGCACCAGAATCTGGCTTTATTTTCGACCAAGATCAGGGGTAGAAAGCCCTGCACCATCAGAGTATAGTGAATCCATGTGGCAGGAATGAGAGGAGCGGCTTCCTTCATGTCCTGTGAGCATTGGGTTGGTCACACAAACAGGCCAAAATATACATACCATGGCCGAGGAAGCCTGGTTGTTGTTGTTGTTGTTGTTTGCAGGTCCCCGAATCACACATCGGGGGTTGCTCACATAAGCAATTGAACACGTGGAGGTCAGGGATAACGGTAAAGGGACCCCTGACCATTAGGTCCAGTCGTGGCCGACTCTGGGGTTGCGGCGCTCATCTCACTTTATTGGCCGAGGGAGCCAGCGTACAGCTTCCGGGTCATGTGGCCAGCATGACTAAGCCACTTCTGGCAAACCAGAGCAGCGCACGGAAATGCCATTTACCTTCCCGCCAGAGCGGTACCTATTTATCTACTTGCACTTTGACATGCTTCGAACTGCTAGGTTGGCAGGAGCAGGGACCAAGCAACGGGAGCTCACCCCGTCGCGGGGATTCAAACCGCCGACGTTCTGATCGGCAAGTCCTAGGCTCTGTGGTTTAACCCACAGCACCACCCGCATCCCCAGGAGGTCAGGGATGAGGCCTACCAAAACCTATTCCTGTTCACTGTATCCTGACTAATGAGCCAGAACTTCCAGATAACAGAAAGGCAGAGTATAATATAGCTGCCTCTTTGGGATTTTCAAATAGACTTGACCTGAAAGCCCCATTTCCCAGAATACAGCAGGGAAAATTTCACCTGGATGCACGGCACCCAAGAGCTCTTTCCAGGCGTAGAACTGCAGAGGGCCCTTGAACTCGCCCAGGTTCAAGTCCACAGGAACCACTCCATCTTCGTCTTCTTCCTCTGCGGCCATCTCTCGCACTCGCTCTTCTTCTTCCTCCTCTTCTTCCTCCTCCTCTTCTTCCTCCTCCTCCTCCTCTTCTTCCTCCTCCTCTTCCTCATCCACATCCCCCTCATCTCTCGCCAGCCCCTCATCGGTCTCATTCTCACACTCATCTGTGTCTTCACTGCTGGCTCCCAAAACGTCTTCCGCCGCCTCAGCTTCGATTTCTTCTTCCTCATCAACCTGGGCTCCTTGCTCTGTGCGGACCCTGTGGGAGGTAATAATAATAATAATAAACAATAAATTTTGAAGGCCACCAGTTCTCTAGCCTTGATCTCTATGCTGGCGAAAGCTTTGTGTGATTTTTGCAGAGGAAGTTGTTTAAAGAAGGTACACTAGCAGCCCAGGCTGCTGCTTTTGTGGTCGCTTCTCTATAAATCAACACATGCACATTTTATGGAGATTTATGTCTCTGGACCCATGCCCCATATCTTTTAAGTCCAGTGCCGGATTTACGTATAAGCTAAACAAGCTATAGCTTAGGGCCCGCCTCTCTTGGGGGCCCCTAAAAAATTTAAAGGGGAAAAAACTGGATGTACATTTCCAAACTATAAGATAAAAAAAAACAAAAAACCTACATACAGCAACAGTGTTTTGTGTTGTGTAGACTCCTCTGATGTAACTCATGGGCCCCGCCTGCTAGCCTGCTCCCCAAAATATCACTGGTTTGCTCATTTCTATATATATAGGGTGCCTACATTCTGCATGTGCAAATGGCTTTCGATACCTATTAGGTCCATAAATCACCATATAGCATAGATTCAACACAAAAAACAGCGACAATTTGTTGTTGACAAAGGACAACTGGACATATAAAGGGCCCCATTACCTTCAGTAGCTTAGGGCCTCATCAAACCTAAATCCAGCCCTGTTTAAGTCCCTAGTAATACCCCCACCAACCCTGAAATTGCTTATTATAAACAAGAAAGGGCATGGCATGACTCACCTCTCCAGCAACTCTTTTGCCTCCTAAGTGGGGGAGAAAATTAGAAAGGAGTGAGGTGAAAGAAACATCTGAAAAGGGCTCTTTCCTAAGGTGGTCCCTTTTTTTACTGGCAGTGACCCCTGTGGTTTTAAGGGCTGCATCAACTATGTTTTTTTAAATAGAAAAGCTCAGTACACACACCCTGTGGGATAACCAGCCTCATATATCCAACATACTTACATCTAATTAATGCATGAAGGGGTTAAGATCATAGAGTAAGCTGTCCTGCCAGGCTTAGCTTACTTTAGGAGGGACTAGGAAATCAAGCCTTTGTTCCCCTCCAGTCAACGAGAGGAGCTCAACGTGTGAGGAGTACTGAGTTGGTTGCTGCATCTCAGACCACATGGCTCTTACAAGCCGCTATTGAATTTCTATACCAATAATCTAGGAACTTTCACCACTGTAAGTACACCAAGTTTTACTGCCTGTGCAACTTTTTCGGAATGCTATATAGAAAAGCCCATGAATCTGAGCTTTGGAGAGTTTGTAAGTAAACCATTTTAAACTTACCAAACATGTGGTCTTTTTCTATGATAGGGGAACTCACTTTGGGCATGTTTTAAAGGTCTAACAACCTTTGCTTTGCTGCATGTTTTGTGATTTTAAATCTCTGCTTGGATTCTCTCACCCAAGAGTACCTGCCCCAAACCTGGATCTTGACGTCCAAGACACACACACACACACACACACACACAAAACCCTGCAATCCCTCCCCACTGAAATTATGTGAGAGTCATCTGAACCCTCTATGGAGTTTCTCAATCCCCAAGCACACCACAACTCAAGGTCCCTCTCACCTTGAGGAAACTGATTTGGTCCTTGCATTCCAGTCCCGCCTGCACCCGGCAGAGGGTCTCCGACCAAGAGGCCACCTTCCAGTTCAGTTCCTTCAGCTTGGTTTCCATCTGGGCCAAGTTCTTCTCTCGCTGATTCTCCAGGGCCTCCTTTAGACCCAGCTCTCTGTCGCTCAGTAGCTGGTGCATCTTCACAAATTCCCCAGAGACGTGGTCAGACAAGGACTCGGAGCAGGTCTGGAAAGGGGAGAGGTGTGTCACTCGCACCCGAAGGCTTCTGCTCTGCTCGAATGGGATTGGTGAATGGGATTCTGCTCTCTCCCAATAACAGAACCTACCAATCCTCTAGAACAGTGGTTCTCAACCTGTGGGTCCCCAGATGTTGTTGGACTACAACTCCCATCATCCCTAAACTCTGGCCTTGCTAGCTAGGGATGATGGGAGTTGTAGTCCAAAAACAGCTGGAGGCCCAAGGTTGGGGAACACTGCTCTAGAACAGCAGTTCTCAACCTGTGGGTCCCCAGATGTTGTTGGACTACAACTCCCATCATCCCTGAGCTCTGGCCTTGCTAGCTAGGGGTGATGGGAGTTGTAGTTCAACAACATCTGGCGACCCACAGGTTGAGAAAGGCTGTTCTAGAACAACAGGGGTGGAGAACTTCCTCTACCCAAAGGCCACACTCCCTTCTGGGAAACTTCCAGAATATAGTAGGATAGTTTCTTCACAGAGATCCCTCTTTCTCCTCCAGCCAGGTGAAGTAAGACGCAGGAGCAGCATTCAAGAGCATATTCCAGCCAGGCAAAACACCTATGGGGCAAAGAAGGGCTAGAGCAGGGTGTGTGGCCTGGGGAAGAGTCCTGAGGGTGTGGGTGGGGTCACACATGGCCCCCCAGGCCTGAGGTTCCCCATAGCCCTGCTCCAGAATCCACTTCTCCCTTAGACCCTCAACCAGATCTGCACACCCCTCTCTGATAAATCATTCATCCAGGCAATCAATTGTTAGCCACATAAATCCATAATAATGGTCCCGCCAGGTCAAGATGGAGGAGTCCATCCTGGTTTCCAAGACTGGCCCATTTTCCCAAGAAGGACATGAAAATTAGCAGCCTTTTTCCTGCTGCAAGCATAACCAATAATAATAATAATAATTTATAATAATAGTTTATTATTTATACCCTGCCCATGTGGCAGGGCCTCCCCACCCACTCTGGGTGGCTCCCAACAGAATAATAATAATAATGCAACAAAACATCAAACATTAAAAACTTCCCTAAACAGGGCTGCCTTCAGATGTCTTCTAAAAGTCAGGTGGTTGTTTATTTCCTTGACATCGGATGGGAGGGCGTTCCACAGGGCGGGCACCACTACCAAGAAGGCCCTCTGCCTTGTTCCCTATAACCTCACTTTTCATAGGGAGGGAACCACCAGAAGGCCCTCAAAGCTGGACGATGGGGGTGGAGACACTCCTTCAGGTATACTGGGCCAAGGTCATTTAGAGCTTTTAAGGTCAGCACCAACACTTTGAATTGTGCTCAGAAACGTACTGGGAGCCAATGTAGGTCTTTCAAGACCGGTGTTATATGGTCTCGGCGGCTGTTCCCAGTCACCAGTCTAGCCACCGCATTCTGGATTAGTTGTAGTTTCCAAGTCACCTTCAAAGGTAGCTTATTGATGGTCAGTGCTGGAGGCCATGATGGTGGTCAGTCAACATGGATTCCCACTGGACTTGTAATGCATAGAACCACTTAGGGTGTGGTGGTTGGTCATCACAATGCGAGCGATCCACAACCCTTGCTCCACATTCCTGTGAGCTGCAGCATGGGTGGCGCCCCAGAGCACCAAAGTGTTTCTAAGCATTGCAGGCCAAGCTGAGATCATCCTCACTCGTGCGTATTCTAACCTATAAAGAGAGAAGCAAAGAGTCTTCATTTAGCTGAATAGACTCAGCTGGCTCTCCTGTGTTGTGTTTCACAAAGAACACGTGACCAGACAGTTATCTTCTTCAGAGCAGTCTTACTATTCTCTGAGTGTGGAGCCTTCAGTAGTCTGAAGGTCATTGATCAAATACTGAATGTTTAAATATCAGATGTCGGTTAACAGACGGTCATCACTAGCAACTAGCAACTGGTGTTGGAGGAGACTCTTGAGAGTCCCATGGACTGCAAGAAGATCAAACCTCTCCATTCTGAAGGAAATCAGCCCTGAGTGCTCACTGGAAGGACAAATCCTGAAGCTGAGGCTCCAATACTTTGGCCACCTCATGAGAAGAGAAGACTCCCTGGAAAAGACCCTGATGTTGGGAAAGATGGAGGGCACAGGGAGAAGGGGACGACAGAGGACGAGATGGTTGGATAGTGTTCTTGAAGCTACCAATATGAGTCTGACCAAGCTGCGGGAGGCAGTGGAAGACAGGAGTGCCTGGCATGCTCTGGTCCATGGGGTCACGAAGAGTCGGACACGACTAAATGACTAAACAACAACAACATCACTAGCAACTACAAAGGCAGACCAGAAGATGACCAGGAAATGGATAGGTTCAATTTGGCATTGCGTAGCCTGGAAAGCCCAACTGCCCCATCATAAAACCCAACAATGCTGCCTGCACCTTCAGTTCTATAATGTTCTCCTGCTGGCGACACTGGCTCATCTTCAGCCGCCTGAGACCTTCCTCCAGGGGCTCTAGAGATGCCTTCAGCTGGTCCTGGAGCAAAAGAGAAAACCCCCAATGCCATTTCAGATGGCATAGCATTCTTTCAAAGGGGACAGGGCTGAGTGGAGGAAATGCCATACGGACACATCTCCCCTCTGAAGGTCTCCCCATATGAAGATGGTTTGTAGGAAAAGAATGCTTAGGCTTAGAGATGGACTGAAGAAGTGGACCCCTTATGCATATTCACATATTTAGGAACACCACAGCAGCCATGATTTTCCTAAAAGTGAGCTTCAAAAAATACCTACCATTTAGAAATAAATATGCAAAACCTTTTACTATGTGCAATACCATTAGGAAAAACATGATGGGAAAGCAGCTCAGGAAGGCTGGACAACCCAAAGTCCATTTCTCTAGGACCCCTTCTAAATTTCTAAAATGACAGGAGCATCGTGATAGATGGGTACAATTGTTCTGTCCAAGTTGTTTCTTATAAAGCACTTCAGGACTGTTGCTATCTTGGGGTTGGATTTAATCACATACCAGCAAATTCAGTTTGCACAATTATAGTACCTTGGAAGGTCTTGCACAACAAGCCCACCTCCCCACAAAACTGGACTTTTTGCGGTACGGAAAGTAACAGGGAAATGCACTGGAAAGTGTGGGGTAACACTTGCTGTGAAGCAACATCGTCTAATCTCCCTACAAACCAACTGTATGAATGGCTATTATAATTCAGGGGAGAGGGGACATTCAGCTACTTTGGTTCAAGGGTGACTAATAATATGTCATCTTCCGGATGTTGCTGGAAGTCCTACTCCCATCATCCCTTAAAATTTGCCAGGCTGCCTGGGGGTGATGGGAACTGGAGTCCAGCAATATCTGGAGGACTTGCTATAGAATGAGGCTCCACAGAGTGACTGAACGCAGGGGCAGAGGAAGGGGGTGCGGTGGGGGCAGGCCACCCTGGGTTTCACTACTGAGGGGGGTGACAAAATGCCAGGTGGCACTCACTGTGGGGCCTGCAGTGCTCCTGAGCCACGCGTCTGCCCCAAACAGTCCACCTGCTGCCTCCCCCTCAGCTGTAGGGCGGCTGAGGGGGAGGAGGCAGGCAGACTCCTCGGAGGCCCCATAGAGCGTCCTGCCCCGGCTTGCCCCACCCCTTGGCGCAGGGCACGCACACTGCCCCAGGCACCCAATCGGCTTGCTCCACCGCTGACTGAATGTCCACCCTAAATGCCAATTAAATTTTTAAAATGGAACCTCCGGGAAAAGTCCTCTCGTTGAAAGCCCTCTGGCTCTGGAAACAGATTCCTAATACAGTGGATGCTTGGGTTGCGAACATGATCCGTGCAGGATGCACGTTCGCAACCGGCAGCGTCCGCAACCCGTGACGCGTCTGTGCATGCATGGGTTGCGATTTGGCGTGTCTACACATGTGCAATGCATGATTTAGTGCTTCTGTGCATGCATGACCGCCGAAACCCAGTACTTCCGGGTTTTGGCGGTCTGCAACCCGAAGAAACGCAACCTGAAGCGTCTGTAACCCGAGGTATGACTGTACATGCATGGAGGCTGTTGTTGTGACTTAGCCTCCGGCCCATTGCTGAATAACAAACCGCCTCTCTCACCTGATAGGCCTGGACCGCGTTTTTGATGGGCAGGAAGTCGTGCCCACGATGCTGAGGCAAGTCGCGGCAGATCACGCAGACGGGCCCCTCGTCCTGGCTGCAGAAGAGTTTGAGCGGCTCCTCGTGCTCCTCGCAGAAGTACCAGCCTCCGGTCCCGCCGACCTGGGGCCCTTCGTCCAGCTTGAGAAGGCGGGCCTTCTCGGCCAGGCTGCAGAGGGCTCGGTTGATGGCCATGCGGCGCAAAGCAAATGGCCGCCGGCACTCGGGGCACAGCCCACGCCTCTGGCCCTTGGGGATGCAGGGCTCCAAGCACGGGGCGCAGAAGCTGTGGCCACACTCCAGCATGTGTGGGTCTCGGAAGATGGAGAGGCAGATAGGGCACAGCAGGTCCTCAGTGAAGCTGGATACCTCTTTCACAGACGCCATGTTGAAAAGAGAGAGGCCACCACAGCTACCACTTCTCCTTGGTATGGCCGGGCCTGTACCTATTGGCTTGGGGGACTTTGGTGGATTTTTCTCTCCACTGAGCCAAAATGTGTTTTTTCCCCCCCTCTCACAAGGGATCGCAAAGCTTCTTTTACTTTCAGGCTTTCAGTTGAGCTTTTCTTCTTTGTGATGTTTCTTTGAACAGAACCATCAACGACCTTTTCCTGTTTATTAATGATGATGGTGGTGGCGATCATTTAAAATAAAAGAAGATGTAGAAAACTGGGTTACAATATGTAGTTTCCCTGTATACAGCCAGATATCCCCATCTGTTCATTTGGAGGGGAAAGCTGCCTTAAAGCACTTCAGGACTGTTGCTATCTTGGGGTTGGATTTAATCACATACTGGCAAATTCAGTTTGCACAATTATAGGACATTGGAAGATCTTGCGCAACAAGCCCTCCTCCCCACAAAATTGGACTTTTTGCGGTACGGAAAGTGACAGGGAAATGCACTGGGAAGTGTGGAATAGCACATGCTGTGAAGCAACATCGTCTAATCTCCCTACAAACCAACTGTATGAATGCCTATTAAATAGCCAACATCATCTAATCTCCCTGCAAACAAACCCAGGACGAATGCTCAATAAACAGATTGTCTGGAAATGTTTATAGTGAGCTAGAAACTTACACAAGATTTGACCTGCAGAGTTGCTCTTCTATAGTACCCCAGACCATAATAATCTCACAAGACCTAAAAGTCACACAGCTCAAAAAATCCTGATTGACCCCCACTCTTTAGTTCACCTGCTAGTAAGGGTTTTAAAACCCTTTTTTATTTTAGTAGTGTATATTAGAACAAACAGCCAATGATTAACAAATCATAACACACTCTTTGCTGATTCAAGGAACACACTTTTCTTCAGAGCTTACTATAAATATATGAAGTTTTATGTTTGGTTTTTCAAAATTCAAGAGCTCTTCCATCCCAAAACGTCGTACCTGGCCAGTGGTTTTCCTCTGTGAGTGTCACCTTTCAGGCTGGGTTCAAGTTTATTTTCGAAGCTTATCCTAAAACAATCCTTAGCAAGTTTAGTCAGAGAAGCCCCACAGACTTGCTTCCCAATGTCTTCAGGGCTGCTTAAACACCATACTTTTTTTAAAAAAGCACACCCCAAGAATCCTGGGAATTGTGATTTAACACACATCCCAAGCTACAATTCCCAGCACCCTCAAAAGCTACCGTTCCCAGGATCTTGGAGTGTGTGTGCTTTAAATGAATGATGTGTACACAGCCTAGGACTACATCAAAGCCTTCTCAGGAGCTTTCAGACTCTCCTCTTCCCCTCCAAAGCAGACTGCCTGGTTGCAAGGAGCACAAAACTCTCTCTTACCCTTTTAGCTGAAATGTCCTTCCCTGCTGTTTCCCAGTCTTCTCCGGGGGCTATTTGCTCCTGGATTAGGATCAGGTTAGGACCTCTCCTCTTGAATTAGCCTAGGTTTTCCCTTATCCTCTGCATGGTTTGTCCTCCTTAACCCCTTCCCCCCTCCCCAGCCTGCCTTCCCCTTTGCATTCAGATCCTGCATATTGCAGCAAGGCTCGCTTCTACGGAGGTGCGTTGATGTTGACGCAGCAATTCTGGCCTCTGCAAAACTGCCGGCGCTCCAGCAAAACTGAGTCAGCACTTTCCCCTTCCAGGTTGGAAGAGGAGGAGGAGGAGGAGAAACCATCCTGCAGCAGTGCCCTTTACACAGTGCACAGAGAATTGGAGGGTGGGGGGTATTGGGAGATGTCCCAAGCATATGAAGATGGAGTGGGATTGCGGGAATTGGCAAGCATCATCAGCAGTAAAGAGAGGGTCCTTTTAGATGACAAGTGACGCAGGAATTTGAGCAGGATAGTTTAAGGGTTTGGCAGCAGCAGTGTGCGGAGGACGTGACAGAGTTAATCCTCAGTCGGAGATGTCGCCATAGCTGTCAACTTACAGATTTGAAAATAAGGGACCAGCAGCCTTGAAAATAAGGGATCAGCAGCCAAAATAAGGGATTTTGCTTAGCTTATACAGAAATCCGCCACTGATGGAGCCATGCTGCTTTGGCTGCCACTGACTGTGTTTTGCAGGGGGTTGGACTAGATGATCCTAAGGGTCTACAACTCCCACCAAAGAAGAGGGGCAGACAAAACTGATGAACGACGTCCAGATGGCAAAGCTGACAGGCAGAATTAGAAACCAGGAAGAGGACCTCTTTAATAAAGAATGGGGAAAGTTTATCATTTAGTTGAAAAGCTATTGTCAAGAGTTGCATACATTGGTAGGATTGACAGAATACTTGTAGTAAAAATGTGAACTATGGATGGACAAATGATTTATAAAAATAGAGTTATGAAAGGGATGCAGAGGGGGAAATCACTACATTAAGATGCTGCACTGGTTGGAGGGGATGCTAAGCAGAACGTCGGGGCTGCCGTCGTCCTGGGGCGAGGAGTTCCATCGGCCCTTCCCCGCCCGAAAGAGAGGGGGGAGGGAGAGACACTTTCGCCCACGCCGGTCCGCGAGCCCAGCATGAGGCGGTTGCGGCGGCCGCTGAAGCGCCGCCCTTCTGCGTCCCTCCCCATCCCCTCCTCTTTCTCCTCCCTCAGGCTGCCTCCAGCTTCCCCTGGCAGCGCAGTGGAAGTCTCGCAAGAGAGGGGCTGCCTGCCCGCCCGCCGCCACCCGTCTCCTCACGACGCGCCCCTGAAGGGGGAAAGGGAGAGACAGAGACGCGGCAGCTCGTGTGTGCTCTCTCTCACGATGTGGCGGACCCTGAGCCGCTACTTCCCTCCTGAGCTGGGCGAGCATGAAACCCGGGAAATTTAAGGGACATCATCAATCAGGGACAGCAGCGGGACATGGCGCTGGGATAAGGGAGTTTCCCGCCAAATAAGTGACAGTTGACAGCTATGGATGTGGCTGGTGCCTTTGGGGAGAGCTGCAGAACATCTGCTTTGCAGATTCATTCTCCAGAATTTCTGGGTAGGGCTGGGAGAGCACCTGGTCTGAAAATCCTGGGCGGTCATTGTAGATAATGCTGAATGAGATGGACCAATGTTCTGGCTCTTCGATCCACTGGGAACTTTCAGTCACTAAAATATCTTTGCCAACCTTCTTCCTGTCCCTTTCTGTCTCCAGTGTGCACACTGGCCTTTTGCAGAAGAAGCAGGGGGTCTCTCAGTGTTTATTGAGCTTAAAATGCACACAAAAAACAACACCCCAGAGATCCTCCAAATTGTACCGCAAAACAAAACAGAACGTGTCTCGAGATTCTGAAAAGTATTGTTTTGCCGACAGCGTTGCCCTGCGTTGCAGCAATTCTAACAGGCAGCAACATTCTGTGACATCAGAGCAACTCACCCAATCACAGGGAGCGGGGGGTGTGGTCTTCCATGTCCACAGCAGGTAACACAGAGCTGTCACTTATGATGTAATAAAGTGGGGGCATCATATAGGTCAGAAGAGGGGCTGGACTTAGACCCTGGAAGGTGGACAAGGCCACAACATGAAAACAGGACTCAATTAAAATGGGCAGTAGGCCAGTAACATGAAGGAGGGGACTTTGTGAGAATAATTTCTTCCTCATCCTGTGCATCAGCCAATAAGTCTCTTCCAGAGACTTTAAGAACGTCCTCCTTATAGCTATCTGACCTCAACAATATTCTTGGGAAGAGTTTGCTGCAGTGTGTGCTGCTTGTGTCAAACTGTAGGTGGTGCTATTGCTTTAGCCAACCCAAAATACTTTACTGAATTGTTAGTCTTACTCGGAATACACCCAATGAAATTAATTGGCATCACCTTAGCACGAATTCCCACTCAGCCTAGTCGTTAACAGTAGTCAACAGGTTTACCACACCTATCAGCCAATCACCCATTCCCACCACCCTTCTGAGTAATACCCCTCCCCACCCTCTCACTATATGTAAGGGTCTGGTGACTTCTGTTTCAGTGTATCTGAAGAAGTGTGCGTGCACACGAAAGCTCATACCAATAACAAACTTAGTTGGTCTCTAAGGTGCTACCTAGACAAACCTAGACAGCATCTTAAAAAGCAGGGACATCACCTTGCCAACAAAGGTCCGTATAGTAAAAGCTATGATTTTCCCAGTAGTGATGTGTGGAAGTGAGAGCTGGACCATAAAGAAGGCTGATCGCTGAAGAATTGATGCTTTTGAATTATGGTGCTGGAGGAGACTCTTGAGAGTCCCATGGACTGCAAGAAGATCAAACCTGTCCATTCTTAAGGAAATCATCCCTGAGTGCTCACTGGAAGGACAGATCCTGAATCTGAGGCTCCAATACTGTGGCCACCTCATGAGAAGAGAAGACTTCCTGGGAAAGACCCTGATGCTGGGAAAGATGGAGGGCACAAGGAGAAGGGGACGACAGAGGATGAGATGGTTGGACAATGTTCTCGAAGCTACAAACATGAGTCTGACCAAACTGCAGGAGGCAGTGGAAGACAGAAGTGCCTGGCGTGCTCTGGTCCAGGGGGGTCACGAAGAGTTGGACACGACTAAACGACTAAACAACAACAAAAGGTGCTACTGGAAGGAATTTTTTATTATTTCGTTTCGACTACGGCAGACCAACACGGCTACCTACCTGCAACTTGAAATAAACAGTTGCATTTGTAAATTGGTGTCATATCATTGTAGATCCTGTAGGTGGAGCTGTGGCGCTGTATTAGTGCTTGAGCTTTCATTGTGCAGGATCAGGTAGCTTTCGATTTATACAGATATATATATAAAAGTGTGGATACCTTTACGAAAGTGTTTAAAAGACTTAAGGAGAGCTACATTCTCAGAAAAGATGCAAGTACATAAACACATACATTATTCAAGCATGATAAAAAACGAAGTGATTGACGTTTATTGATATTAATACATATTTTCTTGTAACAAAGTTAAGGTGTTTATTTGTTGCATTTGCACTACTTACAACTGAAGTGTTTCGAAGTGACTATAATAACATGGGGGGGGGGGGATGTTTTCCCTGCATAGAGCAACAGGCATTGAATTCGTCGCATAAAGAAGAGCGCAAAGAAAATCTCCAGGGAAGTTCCTGCCCCCTGGAGCATACAAAATCCTGTGTGTCTGTGTGTGTTGCAAGCAGGCTTCCCGACTGCTTCCTCCGGTCCCAAGTCCTGCCCCAGCCAATAAGCACAAGTTAGAGGGTGGTGCCTCGAGGCCTCCAGCCCCTCACGGTCACACTGGCTCGGGCTGACTTGAGACGGGCAGCACCTCCTTCCAATCCCAGGAGGTGACAGCTTCCCACAGCTGCTTTGGAGGCCTGGCCATTTGGGGCAGCTGTGCAGTGAGAGAAACTTGGCCTGTTGGCCCTGGGTGCTCCAGAACTCTCCCCCAAGTAGGTACGTGCTGCTGCTGCTGCTGCTGGCTAGCCTAGACTTTGCTTTTCTTACTCCCCTTTTGGCGCTGCAAAACGCCTCCCTCCCAGCACTTGGGGCACCTTTTCCTTTCCCACCTCCTGGGACTTGGCTGGAGGCAGCTCGGCTTTCTTCGCACCCACCCCCCACCAGCCAGCACATAGCTGTCAACGTTTCCCCCTTTTTTAAGGAATGGGATTCCTCGCAAGAAAAGGGAAAAGTTGACAGCTATGAGCCAGCAATGTCCGCTTTTTAATGCTTGGGTTTGAGAGTCAAATTCCTGCAGTCATGTGAGCCCAGTCTCATGATCCTGTTTCCCCTTTCTGTTTCCTGTCTAACTGTCCTACCTGCAGGGGAAAAAAATATTTTCTGCAGCTTTCCTGTGGTTGTTTACAGCAGGGTTGGGGGTCCCCTTTTCAGCCCCTGCCCCATTCACTTCTAGGGAGGGTTCGGGAGCAGAGGAGCCGTCACCAAAGAGTCGTGTGGAGGAAACGTCAGAAATGCTGCCTTTTCACTTGTTGCTTCTTTGCCTTTAGCGTTTGTTACCGGGAAATTGGAAGAGGTGTGAGAGACCTTCCCAACCCCCCACCAGAGCCTTGCCTCTCCCTACTATGAGGCAAAGACAAAAAGCCTCTGCTGCATATTACCAAATGTAGCAATGCACTGATAAATGAGTTGATCAATAAAGATCAGGCCTTCTGGCAGGACAGAGGAAGGGGGTACGGGAGGTGAGGTCAGCCCCGGGTGTCGCCACTGAGGGGGTGACAAAATGCCGGGCGGCACTCACCGGGGGCCTGCAGTGTGCCCGAGCCACGCAGTGGCTTGGGCGCGGGCAGGCTCCACGCTGCCCAAATGGTCCACACACTGCCTCCCCCCCCCCAGCTGTAGGGCGGCTGAGTAGGAGGAGGCAGGCAGTCTCCAGAGGCCCCACTGTGCGCCCTGATCCTATGGGTGGCTCACCCTGCCCCTGGGCGCGCCGCCCCAGGCGCCTGAGCGGCTTCCGAGCACAATTCAAAGTGTTGGTGCTGACCTTTAAAGCCTTAAATGGCCTCAGTCCAGTATACCTGAAGGAGTGTCTCCACCCCCATCATTCTGCCCGGACACTGAGGTCCAGCTCCAAGGGCCTTCTGGTGGTCCCCTCACTGAGAGAAGCCAAGTTACAGGGAACCAGGCAGAGGGCCTTCTCGGTAGTGGCACCCGCCCTGTGGAACGCCCTCCCACCAAAGAGAAAAACAACTACCAGACTTTTAGAAGACATCTGAAGGCAGCCCTGTTTAGGGAAGCTTTTAATGTTTGATGTATTATGGTATTTTAATATTTTGTTGGAAGCCGCTCAGAGTGGCTGGGGAAGCCCAGCCAGATGGGTGGGATATAAATAATAAATTATTGTTATATTATTCCTCCGCCGCTGGCCACTGGCCACTGTTTTGCTTGTGATTTGCTTGCTGAAGTCTCTTGCTTGTGACCCCCAACTGGTTCAATGGGAAAACTTTCGAAATTCATATAAAATCACTCCAGTGACGGATTGTCATCATTCCAACGTTGTTCTACTCAGAAGGAAAATGGCTAGCAGGGGAGGAGTTTGGGACATGGGATGGGGGAGCCGTAATCCCTGAAGGGTCCCCATTGCCCATTGCCTGGGTGATAATCGCTGGCATCCTGGCCTGGGGCGGAGGAAGGGAGTGTGGTGGGGGTGGTCTGCCCCAGGTGTCACCATTGAGGGGGTGACAAAATGCCGGGTGGCACCACTCACCACTGGGCTTCTAGCGCGTTCGAGCCACACATCTCTCCTGGGAGTGACACAGTGGCTTGGGCGCCCACAGGCTCCACACTGCCCCAAACGTTCCACCCGCCGCCTCCCCCTCAGCTGTAGGGTGGCTGAGTGGGAGGAGGCAGGCAGACTCATCAGAGGCCACACAAAGCGACCTGCCCTGGCTCGCCCCGCCTTGTGTGCTTAACCTGGTTGGGAAAACAGGAAAATGTAAATACTTCGTTTCACCTAAAGATTGGAAGGTGAAGGTCATACGAGGGACAGGACAAGCCTTGGGCTCAGGTTTCTGCCAGAAGAGCCCTCCCAGTTTATGACATAGTTATGACAAATGTATGATGTTTTACTAAGGGGGTTATGGGTAATTTGGGACATTTTTAAAAGGGGGGGAGCTATCCTTTGTTCGGGGCTTCTCTCTGCTTCTTTAAGTGGTAGTGGGAAGTCTTGTTGCAACAATAAAGATCAGGCCTACTGGCCGCTGTTTTGCTTCGATCTCTTGGCTGAAGTCTTTTATTTGTGACCCCCAACCTGAACCTACAGGAGCCAAGGTTAGGCGATTGTGGGGTGCTCTAATAATAATAATAATAATAATAATAATAATAATAATAATATGATTTATTATTTATACCCCGCCCATCTGGCTGGGTTTCCCCAGCCACTCTGGGCGGCTTCCAACAGAACACCAAAATACAATAACCTATTAAACATTAAAAGCTTCCCTAAACAGGGCTGCCTTCAGATGTCTTCTAATAGTCTGGTAGTTGTTTTTCTCTTTGACATCTGGTGGGAGGGCATTCCACAGGGAGGGCGCCACTACCAAGAAGGCCCTCTGCCTGGTTCCCTGTAGCTTCACTTCTCACAGTGAGGGAACCGCCAGAAGGCCCTCAGCACAGGACCTCAGTGTCCGGGCAGAACGATGGAGGTGGAGACGCTCTTTCAGGTATACTGGACTGAGGCCGTTTAGGGCTTTAAAGGTCAGTACCAATACTTTGAATTGTGCTCAGAAATGTTCTGACTCCCTTTTACAAGTTCACCTTGTGATTTCCCCTCTACTTTCCTTAAACCTGCATGTCCTCTCTCTTAGGAAGCTGATCCTTTCCTGCAAGTAGCAACCGATCCCCAGAACAGCTGCTGCCATGACCTCGGTCCGCGAAGTCTCCAGCATTGCCGAAGACCTGCTGTGCCCTGTCTGCCTCTCCATCTTCCAGGACCCCCGCATGCTGGTCTGCGGGCACAACTTCTGCCTCTCCTGCTTGGAGAGCTGCGTTGTCCCCAAGGGGCAGCACCAGGGAACGTGCCCCGAGTGCCGGGATCCCTTTGACCTGAAAGATGCCGCCCGCAACAGGGTCCTGGCCAACTTGTCTGAGAAGGCCCGGCTCCTCCGGCTGGAGCAGGGCCCCCCGTCGGGTGGGACCGGGAGCTCGTACTTTTGCGAGGAGCACGAAGAGCCTCTCAAGCTCTTCTGCAGCCAGGATGAAGCCCCTGTCTGTGTGATCTGCCGGGACCTGCCTCAGCACCAGGGCCATAGCTTTTTGCCTATCAAGAATGCTGTCACAGGTTTTCAGGTAGGAGCCTAAGGATGCTTGAGTTTCTGTGGGCAGACCTTAGGTTGTTGGGATTCACTTTGCACTGTCCTAGAACTCCCAAGTTTCACCAGCCGGAACCAGGTACAAAAGAGGGGCTGTGTTTTCTTTCTTTTCTTTTTTTCAAAATTTATTTATTTGGTTTTTCAGATTTAAATTTTACAGTCACGTGTCCAACATACAACATAAAAACAAGATTCCAAGGGATCTCTTGGACTGGCTCCTCCTCCCCATTGTGGGTCCTATTGTTATCCATTTCCCCCTGCATCTTTTATAATAATCCAAATCTTCTGTCTCCCCATTGTATCCAGAATTCACCAATAAACTACAACTGATATTCCAGTCCTACTAACGATTTTAACTACAGTGGTACCTCGGGTTACATACGCTTCAGTTTACATACGCTTCAGGTTACAGACTCCGCTAACCCAGAAATAATACCTCGGGTTAAGAACTTTACCTCAGGATGAGAACAGAAATCGCATGGTGGCAGTGGGAGGCCCGATTAGCTAAAGTGGTGCTTCAGGTTAAGAACAGTTTCAGGTTAAGTACGGACCTCCAGAACGAATTAAGTACTTAACCTGAGGTACCACTGTAGTTTACAGTGGTATTTTAAGATGTTAGAAAAAAAATCCAATTTCTTGTTAAAATTTTGGTCTTCCTGATTTCTTATTCTTCCGGTCATTTTAGCCATTTCGGCATAATCCATCAACTTGATCTGTCATTCTTCTCTGGTAGGGACTTCATCTTCTTTCCATCCGTGCTTTCTTGGTGGGTGGGCAACCTGCTCATAGAATTAGGGAAGTGAGCACCTCTGAGCACATGCTCAGCTCGGGGATTTGTTTTCCCTTGGGGAAGGGTCGTTGCTCAGTGGTTAGAGCAGTGTTTCTCAGTCTTGGGTCCCCAGCTGTTTTTGACTACAACTCCCATCACCCCTGACCACTGGTCCTGCTAGCTAGGTACGATGGGAGTTGTAGTCCCACAACAACTGGGAGCCAAGGTTGAGAAACCCTGGGTTAGAGCATCCGCTTTGCCCACAGAAGGTCCCATGTTCAATCCCCAGAATCTCTAGGTAGGACTAGGAGAAACTCCTGCCTGAAGCCCCCAAGAGCTTCTGCCAGTCAGTGCTGGCAGTGCTGAGCTAACTGGACCAATGGCGTGACTCGGGATAAGCTGCCTTCCTAACTGAACCCGTGGTCCTGTCACACACAAAACCTGCTATTCTGCAAAAGCAGCTGGATGGGATGGGATAGGAGTCACAACAGGTGGGTCAGTGCTGAGAGGGAGAGGGTCAAGGCAGCCTTGGACGTCAGTGCAGTGCGAATGCAGCAGCGGAGTCACTCTGTGCTCCAGTTTGCACTGTGCCAACTTCTCCACTGCCTTGCCTGTCCGTCCTGATAAGCAGCAGCGACCCACCTACCAGGAAGCTAGTGTAGCAGCTGTGCTCCACTTCTGCCCTTCTTAAGTATACAGACTATTCATGCCTTGCCCCTACCTAGCCATGGGGCAAATTGTATTTCAGAAGTAAGTGTGCCTGGTTACACAAGTGAACTATCCTGGGAGATTCTGGTCTTCTGCTCTTAAACGTATTCCGACCCCTCCTCTAATTTTTGTTAGGGTTTCATTTTCTTTGCTTTTGCTTGTTTTTAACGACATTTTTATTCTAATCTGCCATTAGCTGCTTAGAGAAGGCAAAATATATAACATCATAGTAATCATCATCATCATCATAATTCATTATTTATACCCCGCCCATCTGGCTGAGCTTCCCCAGCCACTCTGGGCAGCTTCCAACAAAATATTAAAATACAGTAATGCATCGAACATTAAAAACTTCCCTAAAGAGGGCTGCCTTCAGATGTCTTCTAAAAGTCTGGTAGTTGGTGTTCTCTTTGACATCTGGTGGGAGGGCATTCCACAGGGCGGGCACCACTACCGAGAAGGCCCTCTGCCTGGTTCCCTGTAACTTGGCTTCTTTCAGTGAGGGAACCGCCAGAAGGCCCTCAGCACTGGACCTCAGTGTCCAGGTAGAACGATGGGGGTGGAGACGCTCCTTCAGATATACTGGACCGAGGCTGAGGCCGATCAAAGAGGTGGCGTCAGACAAATCCCTCCTGTAGTTAGCAGGGATTTGGCCATACAGTCGTACCTTGGATCCCGAACGCCTTGATACTTGGACGTTTTGGCTCCTGAACACTGCAACCCCGGAAGTGAGTGTTCCAGTTTGCAAACGTTCTTTGGAACCCAAACATCCAACGGGGCTTCCGCGGCTTCCGATTGGCTGCAGGAGCTTCCTGCAGCCAATCAGAAGCAGCACTTTGGTTTCTGAACATTTTGGAAGTCAAATGGACTTCCAGAACAGATTCCGTTCGACTTCCAAGGTACGACTGTTTATGTGAGAGAGTGTACACATGGCGATTTATACAGCTGCATTGCTGCGTACGCAGAACGTGCACAGGTAACTGTCAGCAAGTGTACAGTTCAACTATTTGTGCACACAAATTGTGCACTGATTGACTGTAACATGTGAACATTCATACTGACTTGAGCATTCTAGACCCCACTGCTTCGTATTTTGCCCAGCATATGAGCACCAAACTAGGCATGGGATTTCCCACAGCTGCCACCACCAGAACTAATAGATGGAGATGGGCAATTTTAATTGGGGATGCAGCTCAGAGGGAAAAGGTCAAATATCCCGTCCTCGTGTGCTGCAGTCCCAGTAAAATCTGTGAGGTCCTGTTCCTGCCACCACTTACTTAATGGATATCCTGGGGCAATCCTGGAACTGGAACTGCCAGGGGTCAACCTTGGGACTCATATTGCCTGCACAGCCTATGTTCTTATCGGAGAGTGACACACCCTCCCTCTGGGATAGCCATAGGTTTTATCTCTCTGGCAGCAGAATAGTGCAGGGTGGATAAACAAATAGAACCATGGCTTCGAAGTCTGAGTGCAGTTGTCCACGTATGCAAACACGGATAGATATTGCATGTTGGTTTGCTGTATCCCAGCCAGATTTTAGGCTGCAGATCTCTAGCGCAGCCAAGTTTACGGTGCGGCGCAACATTCAAGCCCCGAAGTGGCTTTTCCAAACCCCTCTCTATTTTTTAAATTTTTTTTATTAGTTTTGCATTTAATAATATATGTTCACATTGATATTGTCCACTTTACAGCTCTGGCTCATTTCATGAAGTCGAGTGAGTGCACTGGCAAAGGAGCAAAAGAAGCTGCCTTATAGAGAGTCAGATAATTAGTCCATCTAACTCAGTATTGGCAGTGACTGCCAGGGTTTCATAGAACCGTAGTGTTGGAAGGCCCCCAATGGTCATCTAGTCCAATCCCCTCTCTCCCCTTTCCCCGCTCAAAACAGCTCCCATGCATTACCTGTTGTTTAACCCTGAATGTGTGTATGGACACATAAATATTTTCTGAGATGCAATCTGTGGCATTCAATCTGTGATGGTTCATTCATGCATGCGGGTCATGATTTGGTACTGTTGGTGTAGACATCAATGAATGGACAGGCATGAGCCAACCAGTCTTGTAAAAGGCAGGGGACGTGATTCAAGCATGTTTCTGCCAAAATAAATCCCACTGGATCCAAGGTGCCATGTCGTAAGGTTGCTTAGGGTTACAACCTTTGAATACTTCCCAGAAAGAGCATGTTAGAACAGGGAGGTGGGAGGGGGAAGAGACCAGTAACCTTTTGTTTGGGTCTATTCATTTTTCTCTCCAGATCTTTTGCACGGTTGTTTGTGTATTCCCAATTTTATTTGTGCATTTATTCAGGATAAACTGAAAGCATCTCTGGAACCCCTGGAGCATGGGGTGAAGTGGGCCATAAATAATCAGTCTCAACAGCAGGAGGCCATGGAAGAACTGGAGGTAAATTTTAAAAGGAGTATGAGAGAGGAAATCATAGAACGTTGTAGCTTGAAGAAACAGGCTCCTAGGCAGGAGGAAAGCAGTCTACAGAAAAGTCTCAGGCGTTGTTTATACGTAATGCGATGGCTTAGTAAACCATGGCTTAGTGTTATGTGTGAACTCTGCCCAGCAACATAATTATGGCTTGTTTACTGCCAGGAAACCACAATCTGAAGCCATGGTTCTTGGCTTATAAATCTTGGCTTGTTTTAACTATGGCTTGGTGTTACATGTGAACCCAGCTAGCAGTCTTCCTTAACTATGGTTTGTTTAACTCGGCACTGAGGTTAGGACCTTCTCTGTGCCGCAAATTCAGCAACTAATTCAGACATCTTGTTATCTGTGAACGAAAGGCCTGTCAGCCGCAAGCGTAACTTCAGCTCTCTGTGATTCACTGTAGAATCTCAATCAACACCTGTGTGGCTGCATCTTCATTGCGTTTGAGGAACTGCGTGAAATCCTCAACGAGAGAGAGCAGAACATGATGGAAACGGTTAGGCAGATGAAGGAGGAGAACCAGGCAGAAATGGAGAGAAGACTGGAATATCTGAGAGCCTTCAGCTCAGCTCACACAGAGACCATATCCGGGATCGAAGCTGCCTTGGCGGAAACCAACGAATTCGCCTTCTTGAAGGTGAGTCTTGGTGCTCAGTGGCGTAGCGTGGGTTGTCAGCACCCGGGGCAAGGCAAGTAATTTGCGCCCCCTAACCCGTGGATTTGCGCCCCCTAACCCTAACCCCCGGATGTTGCGCCCGGTGCGGCCGGCCCCCCCTGCACCCCCCTCGCTACGCCACTGCTGGTGCTTCCCAGTTCCTTTTCTTTGATTGAATAACAGATGTGCAGTTGCCAGTGTCTTCTCTCTGTTCCAGATGTTTTCATTTAAGGTAGGGAACTGGACCCAGCTACCTCACCCACCCACCCACCCCCAGGCCATTTTGACAGACCTTTTGATATGGATTAGCTACCAAACCAGGTTCAGAGTTATCGTGTCAATTCGCAAATCCCTAAAAACAACATGGGGCTAGTATACCTTAAGGACCACCTGGTTCCTCACTGAGATCTTCTGATGGGGCACTTTTGGTGGTCCTCCACTCCCACCAGGTAGTGTGGTTGCTGACCTTGAGCCAGACATCCTGGAGAGTGAAGTCAAATGGGACTTAGAAAGCACTGCTAATAACAAGGCCAGTGGAAGTGATGGTATTCCAGCAGAACTATTTAAAATTTTAAAAGATGATGCTGTTAAGGTGCTACACTCAATATGCCAGCAAGTTTAGAAAATTCAGCAGTGGCCAAAGGATTGGAAAAGATCAGTCTACATCCCAATCCCAAAGAAGGGCAGTGCCAAAGAATGCTCCAACTACCCCACAATTGCACTCATTTCACATGCTAGCAAGGTTAAAATTCTGCTTAAAATTCTGCAAGGCTTAAGCAGTCTGGGGACCGAGAACTCCCAGAAGTGCAAGCTGGATTTCGAATGGGCAGAGGAACCAGAGATCAAATGGCAAACATGCACTGGATTATGGAGAAAGCTAGAGAGTTCCAGAAAAACATCTACTTCTGTTTCATTGACCACACAAAAACATTTGACTGTGTCGACCACAGCAAACTATGTCAAGTTCTTAAAGAAATGGGAGTGCCTGATCACCTCATCTGTCTTCTAAGAAATCTCTATGTGGGACAAGAAACTACAGTTAGAACTGAATATGGAACAACTGATTGGTTCAAAATTGGGAAAGGAGTACGACAAGGCTGTATATTGTCTCCCTGTTTATTTAACTTATATACAGAATTCATCATGCAAAAGGCTGGGCTGGATGAATCCCAAACCAGAATTAAGATTGCCGGAAGAAATATCAACAACCTCAGATATGCAGATGACACAACCTTGATGGCAGAAAGTGAGGAGGAATTAAAGAACCTTTTAATGAAGGTGAAAGAGGAGAGCACAAAATATGGTCTGAAGCTCATCATCAAAAAAACTAAGATCATGACCACTGGTCCCATCACCTCCTGGCAAACAGAAGGGAAAGAAATGGAGGCAGTGAGAGATTTTACTTTCTTGGACTCCACTGCTCCACTGATCACTGCAGATGGTGACAGCAGTCACGAAATTAAAAGACACCTGCTTCTTGGGAGAAAAGCAATGACAAACCTAGACAGCATCTTAAAAAGCAGAGACATCACCTTGCCAACAAAGGTCCGTATAGTTAAAGCTATGGTTTTCCCTGTAGTGATGTATGGAAATGAGAGCTGGACCATAAAGAAGGCTGAATGCTGAAGAATTGATGCTTTTGAATTATGGTGCTGGAAGAGACTCTTGAGAGTCCCATGGACTGCAAGAAGATCAAACGTATCCATTCTTAAGGAAATCAGCCCTGAGTGCTCACTGGAAGGACAGATCCTGAAGCTGAGGCTCCAATACTTTGGCCACCTCATGAGAAAAGAAGACTCCCTGGAAAAGACCCTGATGTTGGGAGAGATGGAGGGCACAAGGAGAAGGGGACGACAGAGGACGAGATGGTTGGACAGTGTTCTTGAAGCTACCAACATGAGTTTGACCAAACTGTGGGAGGCAGTGGAAGACAGGAGTGCCTGGCGTGCTCTGGTCCATGGGGTCACAAGAGTCGGACACGACTAAACGACTAAACTACAACAACACTCCCTTGAAATTTGGCCAGACTTTACCCAGGACAGAAGCTTCTGCGTGGAACTCCTTGCCTATAGAAGTCCGTCAGGATCCATCCCTGCTCTCTTTGAGATGTTGTTTAAAAATGATACCGTTCAGAAGGCCCTTTGGAACCAGAAATTTTCCGCAACCAGTTTTTTATTGACATAGGTATATTGTGTTTTAACTGCTAAATTTTCTATGGAAGTGTGGTTCTCAAATATTTAATTCTATCTATCATCTATCTATCTATCTATCTATCTATCTATCTATCTATCTATCATCTATCTATCTATCTATCTATCTATCTATCTATCTATCATCTCTATCATCTATAGTTGTTAGGTGATTCGTCACAGAGTTACAGAGCCCAGCACCTTTACTAAACTACAGTTCCCAAGATTCTTTGGGTAAAGCCATGACTGTTAAAGTGGTTTAGGAGTGCTCTAAATGTTTGGTTCGATGTGACCCCTTTGCAGTTAACTTGACATTATTAACCGGGGGTTAGCACCTTCTGACAGTTCATTGTGCCCTAATCTTCCCTGCCACCAGATTGATGAATTCGGGTTGACTGTTCTGTAAAGAGGGGTTGATGGTCTAGTTGGCTGAAGCTGTGCAAACTTGCTTTGGCAGGCAGTTCCAACCTTGTTTGTTTCTTTTTCCCTCCAGGGAGTCAAGGAACTGACAGGAAGGTGAGTATCAGCATTGCTCTGTATATAGACATTGGCTCTGATCCTATTTCCTCCATGTGTGAGGACTTGAAGGGTTATCAAACACTCACCTAGAAGTTTTTAATGTTTGATGTTTTGTTGTGTTTTTAATATTCTGTTGGGAGCTGCCCAGAGTGGCTGGGGAAACCCAGCCAGATGGGCGGGGTAGAAATAATAAATTATTATTATTATTACATGCAAATATATGGAACTGTGGTCTCTTCTCTCTGCAGAGTCCAGGAACGACTTAAAGAACAGGTTGACGAAACAGCCAAAGAAGCCTGCGAGGGTGGAGAAGGGGAAGAGGAAATTAAGGAGGAAGGCAACCAAGATGAGGATGCTGGTGAAAATCTGGGCGAAGGCAAGGCCGGTGGAGATGTCATTGATGAAGAAGAAACTTACGAAGGAGCCGAAGCCCAGGGCACAGAAGGAGAAGATGAGGAGTGGGCCATTGTGCCTGTCGACCCAGCTCTTGAAGAACTGGAAGAGTTGCTGGATTTTGAATCATGGAAGGAGATGCTGAGAAGCATCAGTATCAGGGAGACCTTTGTCCCAGACTTGCCTTGCCACTCTCCAACTCCAGAGAAAGACATGCCCCAGCTGGAAGACAGTGATTCCTTACCCAAAGAAGCACCTTGGCGAAGCGCTGGTTCCACTGAGGCTCCCATCGTAGCTGAAGCCCCACCTCAACCACCACGCAGCTCATACTTTCGTGGCTTCCAACAGATGCCCTTTTTGGGTTCCTTTCCGCCCTTTCCTTTTGGAGGGCAGTTTGGGCCTGCACATGGGTGGATGTCTCATCCCAGGCTGGGCCGCGGCACGTTTCAAGGCAGACGAGGGCCACGTAGCCATCCTTTTGGCCCCCGAAGGGGCCAAGGCAGAGGATATTATCCGAACACACAGACATCCCAACCCGGCGAAGGCAAAGCTTTGCCTCAGCATCGCTGGATGCCCCCTAGGAATGAGCCACCCAAGGCCCGAGAAGCCCAAGTCCCGGGGCAGGGAGGGCAGGGCAAGCCGGAAAAATCAGGTGGGGAGTCCTCAGTGACAGAGCACCCCAAACCAAGGGAGGCTCATGGTTCGGGGCGAATAGGAAGAGGAGGTTGGTCCAATAAGCAGAAGACCCAATCCAGTGCAGATCAAAGCGGAGGTGGATCTGTCAAGAACGAGGCTCGTGCCTCCGGTCAGGCAGGGTCGGGGCAGGGGCAAGGATCTGCAAAGAGGCCCCCAACCCCCAACAAAGGGGGCGAAGCCTCGGGAAACAAGGGCTCTCAGAATAAGTATCACGGAGGTCGAGGGCGTGGTAGGGGCCGGGGTTCAGCCAAGGGCCCCCAGAACAAATAGCTGTTTCCATCAGAGGTGGGTGCCGTTGGACGCCGAAAGAAGGACGTATTAGGAGAAGTGACCTTGTTTGGGGATGTGGTTTCATTCGTTGCACTTATCTCTCAGCCTCGGTCCATACTGGAGTTCATGTGCAGGAGAACGCTCTTGCAACAACCACTATGGGAAGAAGGACACGGGACTCGAGCGAGGCCTTCACTCTGGTCCAGTGGCGTACTCTGGTGTGTCCAAGCCGCATATGTTTAGCTGGTCAACGTAGGTGAAACGATTTAGAAACCTTTGGACTTTAGAATGTGCCTCTGATTAATTGAGCAGTAGTTTTCATTTGTTTTGTTTTTAATGCAATTATGTGCGTTTCGAGTACTTGGCAACAACAAAAGGCTGGCGCTTCGTTCCTTTCCAGAAGATGCATTTTCCCCTAGTCTCTCTATTGGTGGAAAGAAATGCTTTTCCTAAAAATAGGAATCTTTTTTCAGCTCAGGGGCCGCAGCGTCTTTTGGGTGCAGCCTTCTGGGGGCCAGAGGCAGAAAAGTGGGCGGAGCAATGGGTACAACTCCTCTCTCTCTCTCTCTCTCTCTCTCTCTCTCTCTCTCTCTCTCTCTACATTCCAGCCACACAAAACTCAGGTCCCTCCCCCCTGCACTCACATTCCATTTCTCCATCCTCCCATCAGGCAAGCAAGATGTGTTATCGCAGTTCAAGGAGGCATTCAAAGCTGACAAAAGCAGAACGGGCGTGGAGCAAGGCAGGAGTGTGGCCTGAGAAAAGTCATAGGTTCATATAATTGAAGAGTTTGAAGGGACCCAAAGGACATCTAGTCCACCCCCTGCAATGCAGGAATCTCAGCTAAAGCATCCCTGACAGAGGGCCATCCAACCTCTGCTTAAAAACCTCCACATAAAGAGAGTCCACAACCTCCAGAGGAAGTCTGCTCCACAGCCGAACAGCTCTTAACTGTCAGAAAGCTCTTCTTGATATTTAGTCGCCATCTACTTTCTTGTAATCTGAAGCCATTGGTTCAAGTCTGACCTTTCAGAGCAAGAGAAAACAAGCTTGCTCCCTCTTCCAGGTGACAGCCCTTGAGATATTTGAAGATGGCTATATATCTCCTCTCAAGTCTCTTTTCCTGGCTAAACATACCCAGCTCCTTCAACCATCACAGGCCAGATTCTTGTTTTGGATTGTAGACCCAGTGTGAAGTCCAAAAAACCCCTGTAGCACCCTAGGTTTGCGAAAAGGCGGTTTGTACGTGACAAACTTGAGTTGGTAGAGGGTCTGGCTCATTGGGAATGCTGTGTGTTTTCCATTTTCCTTTTTTTGAAGTGGTGATTATCAGCCTGAGTACGTAAGGCAGATTATACAGTAGAGTTAACATACTTCCCCCCACAAAATACTATATTCTTGTATTGGGAGTGTTGCAAACAAAATCTGCCCTTTTTCCTTTATGGGGTATCCAAGAGCCCATATAGAGTCCTTACGTGGGTTCCCTGTTGGTAGGAGACAATAACAGAGGCCAACCAGAGAATATTGAGAAGCAAAGCAGCTAGTAAGCCTGATCTTTATTGATCTGTTGCAACAGGGTGCTCCCCTCTCACGCAGGAAAGGAGGACCCAGAACAAAGGTGTGCCTGCCCTTATATAGACATTTTAAATTCCCTTGCCTGGAGCTCAAGACCACCCCTCCATACATCACACATACATCACAGAAGGGGTGTAATCCAAGACCACCCCCCACAAACATCATACCTACATCACAGAAAAGGCGGTCTACAACAGAAATTTGAATGTTGTTGTTTTTCCTGTCTGCCAGGTTATCTGATAATGCCTTATCTGATTGCCTTTCCTGGTAGTCTGTCACCCTTCGAAAAGGTGATTACTAAATTCCTGTAACAAGGAAGGTTTTTTACCTCCTCCCTCCTTGCAGAGAAACATTTGGTCAGCTTGGGACTCAAAATGGTTTCAGGACTGTCTTCCTGTGCTGCTTCAGACATGTGTTTTATATATTTATGTACGTGTTTGCTTGGTACATTTATGAACATTTATTATATATCTAAGACCTTAAAATTCTTATAACAGGAGTTACAAGCTCTAGAACTCACTTGCAATACACTTGATCGGAAAGGTTTAGCTGTGCAGAACTGCTCCCCAATTTAGACTTCTAGTAACCAGCACAAAGGTGCCTTGTGTTGCAACTCCATGCCTGAAATTATATAGCTAAATTCAAATGGATGTTAATGGCTCTTGTCTTCTGTGTTGAAATGTATTCGCCCCCCACCTCTTAAATAAATGCTTTCCTTCTTTAAAAAATAAAATAAAAATCCTGAGTCTCCTCATGGTTCAGACTACCAGTTCAGCATGTTCATAAAAGAGCAGGGAAAAATATAGTTCAGGACTGTTGATTTATGCTTCTTTGCTGCACAAAACTATTATAGTCTTTATTGAGCATTTCTTCTGATATTTATGTGGAGGCTGTTTGACAATAAGCACTCATTCTGATTTGCTTGTAGGACATTTTTAAGTCTTCCCAGTAATCTAATCATTCCACGCTTTTCAATGCCTCCTCTCCCATCTCTCTTAACAACAAAAAATAAATAAAAAATCTTTATAAAATGGATCTGTTGTGCTAGGGGCAAAAGAGCTCTTAAATACCCTTTAATTGGGCCAAGTTCTTGGTATCCCCACCACAGAACAATGACCATCTGGAGCAGGGGTCAGCAAACTTTTTGCATGCATGGGTAGGCAAACTAAGTCCCAGGGGCCGGATCCAGCCCAATTCTCAAACCGTCCCACAGACAGTCCAGGAATCAGTGTGTTTTTACATGAGTAGAATGTGTCTTTTTATTCTCCCCCTTCTCCCCATGCTTGGCACTCGAAATAACAGCCTTAGTGGCATGGAAGGCACTAGGGAGGCCAGAAAACATGGTATTTCCAGAGCATGTTTCTTAGCATCCATGCCACATGGAACACTGCTGTAGCAATGTCTCAAAGGAGTCCTGGTTGGAGGAGGTGTAGCTGCTCCCTTCTCCAGCAAACCAGCACCAGAAACCATTGGCCATTTAAAAAGATTGGGGGGGCAGGGTCATGATTACAAGGGAGAGGGATTCATATCCCATTGGGTTCCTGGTGCCACAGGGAATGTGCCAAGGCTTCAGTTGTATTTGGAATCCAGAGAGAGCTTTCTCCAGATTAAGAAATAGCAGCTTCCCAAGCCCAATAAGGCTGATTTGGAGAAACTGTTATTCATCTTCTAAGAGGACCATCTTCAATCAAGCACATGCACCATTGAAGCTTAAAATGATGAGGACGGGACGTTTTGGGTTCTAAATAAAAGGAAAGGAGGGCCTAACCTTCACCTGTCTCCTGTGAGAGTTAACTAGGTATCTTTTCCTACATAGATCTAGCCATGTGGTAAAGTAATGGGTAATAAGTGAGATGTTGATGTGGTTGGTCTACCAAATACTGCATTTCAATTCATTCATCATTTCGTCCTTCACCCCTGCCTTGCTGCTGTGGCACTGGACATAATAATGGTGCCTTTGAGATGGCACTAGGAAGCTGCCTTCCTTGACTCTGACTAGCAGCTGTCCAGAGGTTCAGATAGTGGCCCTTTCCAGCTTTCTCTGGAACTGCTAAGGATTGAACCATGCAAGGTGGATGTTCTGAGCGATGGCCCATCATAAGTGAGAGGGCACAGTGGCCAAAGTACTGCCACTCTTCACTGCCTCATGATAGGCCACGCTTGCGCCACTCTTCCCAATTCAACCACATTCCCCTCTCTCAGCCCCACCCTGATTCAAAGACAAACTCTGACAAAAGGACTGTACAAAATGCAAAGCGCTTTATTCACCACATAAATGGAAAGGACTAAAAAAAAAAAAAAACCACCCCCAAACATCTATATATTAGTGTAAAAATTCTGTCTTTTTTCTCCTGCTTTTCAAATATATACACATCCTGATGCACAGTACAAAGAAGACGCAAACAGCTACAAGTATTCCCCAGGGAAACGCACACAAAAAAAGGCATTCGACAAGATTGCGTAGAGGCAACAAATCAGAGAAGTAACGGAGGGCATAACGCGCCCCTGAAATTTCTTGAAATAGAAATATACATCTAGTTATGATGAGTCGTTTCACACCATTGAAAATACGTAATTAAAAAAATTAGTTTGTCCTCGTTAAGCAGAAGCAAGTCATGACTAAGGCTGCAATCCTATGTGCGCTCACTTAAAAGAAAAACCCCTTCAACTTACTGGGACTTCCTTCCTGATTGAACATTTTAGGATTGTGGTGTATATATCCCATTGAAAACAATGGGATGGGGCTTATGCTGCAAACCCCCTGCAAATGGACCTGGGCGTTTGCCCCAGTGAACTAAGTGGAACGTTGAGTGAACAGACGTTGGCTTGCACTGCCCCGGCATTGATTCTGAAGGACGGTGCTTGGTAGAGTTAATTTCCATCTTTGTATTCTCTTGGTTACTGCTTTGATAATCTGCCACCCCCTAACTTATAAATGCTCTCTGCAACTATCTACTCAAAAAGCTTTAAATTTTGAAAGACGCTTGATGAAACGGATCCGCTCTTAGTCGACGGAAAATGCTACTTTTAACTTTAATTGGGAAACCCAACAGCACTGGGAGGAAGAAAAAAACATTATTTCCCTCTCCTTCCCACTAAACGGGGCATTGGCACTGGCAAAGCTTATTGCATGGGTTACCTGTTAAGAGGAACTTCCTGTGTAGAGATACCCCCTGATCTAGCACAGATTGAAGCACAGGCTTCTATGCGGACAGATCCCACTGCCACTGAGCACGACCGTGGTGCTGAGTTTCAGGCTACGTTCTCGGGAGAGTCTCCACAATGGAATCGCAGAGAGAAAGGGGGGGGGATTGATAGATTCCCCCAGCACCTCTGCTCGCTTTGGAAAAGTGCGTCCCTTCGCCACTGCTTCGTGCAGTACAGTATCTACAATCACGTCACCTCAAGTCTCCAGGAAAGGAAGGGGAAATGAATTCAGGAGAGAAGAGAGCCGGGCATGGCTTGGATCTGTGGCACGTGGCTAAGGGAGAACAGAAAACCAGCCCTTTTGGAAACCAAGGGTCAATTCCCTTTTTGAGGTTGGGCCATGATTGTACCCAGCCCAAAGCCTCACCAGATCTTGCCAGCCTGGTCTCCTGCCAAGAGGTACCCCCCCCCCGCTCCCACCCCACTTACCCCTACAGAGCAGCTAGTACTGGGTTCTCCCAGCTACAATGGATTAGCAAAGTACCCTCGAAATCATTTCTTCCAGCCTCTCCAAACATCCAGTGCTCAGTTAATCCCAGTGTGCTCAGAACAAAGGGTCCTTATTGGTTCAGCCAGTGTCAGTCCAGTTGTGAATGAAACTCAAAGGCAGAAATGTAGCCCCCCAAGTGTGGAGTTGCCCACCCCCAACTTTCTCAGGAAGGGATGGCAGGTAAGAGAGTCACACTCTCTGGGAAAAGAGTATGGATGGGCAGGAAAGAGAACAGAGAGCAAGTCCTCAAAGGGTAAAATACTGAGCCTCCATAAAGCAAGGTTGTGGCGATGGGGGGAAACTTTTCGTTTCCCCCTCCAGGCTCCCCATAACCAGCACTAAACATTTGCTTCCCAAGATAGCTGGAATATGCACAGTCAGAAGAGCATGAGACTCTAAATTTCAGGGTCGTGGGTTTGAGCCCCAAGTTGCGCAAAAGATCCCCGTATTGCAGCAGAAAAGACTCATAATTCCACGATTCTAAGAGACCCTTGCATGCGGTTGTCTGCCTACTGCTATGTGCAAATGTCTGAGGATGGGAGCATCCACCAAGCTTCTGCCCCAAAAACGGGATTTTGGTCATGGCTTCTCCAGCCCCTCCTGAAATCACACACACACACACACGGGAGAACGTATTAGAACGTAGGCACATCTCTTCCTATTCCATCTGGCATGATGGGCTGTATTGAGGGGCAGTCACCTACACACGGAGACAGAGAGAGTCAATGAGGATCCACAGCTGGAGGTCTGTAAAGTTGCCCATATCCTAGCTGGTCAGGTGGGGAAGGTTACACCTGCCTGAGGCTCCTAAACCTCGCTCTGTGACCTACACCAGTGGGATCCTGGTGTTTCATGGTCCTTGGTGGAAGAGGTGCGGCTCCACCGAAAATCCTTGATAATCACAGCACCGTCACATTGGCCCAACAGAATGAAGTTCAGCATGGAATTCATTCTTAGTTTTGGGGGGTGTTCAGAAGTGTCCTACATAGCTTTATCTCAATAATGGTTACAGGAACCCTGTAAAGTAGGCTGGTGTCATTACACACCCACACTCGATACTACAGCTAAGGGACCATAGCCAAGGGAACAGGGTTAATTAAGGCCACCTAGCGATAAGATCTGAATCCAGGTCTTCCAAGTTTATACACTTAGCCATCTATCGTAGCTGCAGGGACACTGCGCCCAGCATGGAACTGCCCAGATAGAAGCGAGTGGATGAGCACTGGCCAATCAGAAGACTTGTAACCTGGCACAACGTTGATAAAATGAGGTTAGGGAGGGCTTCTAGCAGACCCCAACAACAACAACCCCTGCTGCCTTAGTGGGAGGCTCAACTCACACTTTGAGAACCTGGATATACAGGGGAATAACAAAAAAGGTCTGTGGATGAAAGGAATTCAGTTGAAACACAGTCAACATGTGGGTACTGGAGAAGTTTGTTCAGATTAAGCCAGATTGATTGAATCAAAGTAGAATTGCATTAGACAGGAAGAGGGATCAGGACGGGAAGAGAATTGGGTATGTATGTGGAATAGGTAGGCCAGAAAACAGAGAAGGGGAAATGTGTTGGAAATGTATGGCAGTGCTGAATCATGAGGTGTTTGAGAGACGGTTAAAGATTAGCAGAAGAGAGTGATGGAGCAATTGGGGTAGGGAGGGGCAGAGAGAGAGAGAGAATGCCATGTTGAGGAGTGGATGGAGGGCAATGGGTGGACCAACCAAGGCTGAGTCAAGGATGGGCAGACAAGATGCCCCCCACAGGCACCCCAGAGCCTGAGGCCCTCTTGAGTTACATCCTGCCTCCTCCCTCAGCAGTCTCTGTGGCACAACCCGAGTCCTTAAACATAATCTCCATTGGCCGGCACCAATCCGGTTCACACCATATTGAGGGCATCTTCAGCCAGGAAGCGGTGCAGATGTTGGAAAGATGGGCGGTCCTTGGCCTCTCTTGCCCAGCACCTCAGCATCATCTCGTAGACAGCCAGCGGGCAGGCAGGCGGACGAGAGAGATAGACCTGGGGAGGGAGGGTGAAAGGAAGGATTACAAGGTAAGTCATGGGAGGAGCTCAGAGAATTGGAGGGGCAGGTTGGGGGGGGCGAGAAATTGGGCCCATGGGAGGAGTTCAATTTGGGGGAGGGCCCCAGTGGATTGAGAAAAGGAGCTCTGGATTATAAGGGAAGGGCTAGTGACTGCGGGGGGGGGGGAGGTTTACAGCATCAAGAGATGGGAGCTTCTAAGCACATACTCAGGAACATGCAAATAACAGGACCAGGGCTGTGCATGTGGCTAGCATGAAGAAATCCCCACATCCTGTCACACACAAAAAGAACATTCGTGGTTCTACCCCCAAGCGTCATGCAGAAGGAAGTTCAGAAAGCTTTCGCTGGTGTTGTTGTTGTTGCTATGGCTAAACAACCGGGAGTCAGAAATCCTTGGTGATCCACTGCAGGAGAAACCCCCAAACCCTTTTGGAGCCCAGGGGCTCATTTGGAAATCTAATAAACCGCTGCAGCAAAAGGAAATAACCCGTTTTACTGAAAGAAAACTGGCGATGCTCAGAATGCACACTCTCTCTCAAAAAAAAAGGGTAACACAAAAGAAAACAGAGACCCCCAAACTGTTCATGTAACCTCCCAATCAAACAATGAAAACACCCATCAAGTTAAAAATATAATAATAATGGAGGGGCAGGTGCCAAGGGTTGTGTGTCTGAGAGTGCTATTGTGCTCATAGGTGCCATGTTGAGGAACCCAGATCTTATTGCAGATCACCCAGAAATCTTCTCATAGCTCCTGATCTGCCTTCCACCCACCCCAGCAGCACAGATTCCTGGAGAAGTCATCGCCTCCGGCCAAGCTCCCCGGTTTTTGTTACCTGCTTGCCCTGGTGCCGGAAGAACTCGCCGGCGTTCTCGATGACGGCTTCGTCAGTGAGCTGGCTGTAGGGCTGCTCCTGGCACAGCATAAGCACCTCCCAAAGTGTGACGCCAAACGCCCAGACGTCGCTGGCTGTGGTGAACTTGCCCTGAGGGAAACAGAGCAGGAAGGTGAATAACAGAGGCCATATTTACTTCTTGGTGGTCCTGGCACTCCCCACCCTGTCCATCCCTCACTTTCTGCCTTCGTCCTCAAGCACTGGGCGCTGTGGCCTAAATCACAGAGCCTTGGGCTTGCCGATCCAAAGGTCAGCGGTTTGAATCCCTGAGACGGGGTGAGCTCCTGTTGCTCGGTCCCTGCTCCTGCCAACCTAGCAGTTCGAAAGCACCTCAAAGTGCAAGTAGATAAATAGGTACCGCTCCGGCGGGAAGGTAAACGGTGTTTCCGTGCACTGCTCTGGTACGCCAGAAGCGGCTTAGTCATGCTGGCCACATGACCCGGAAGCTGTCTGCGGACAAACACCGGCTCCCTCTGCCTATGTATGCATCTCTCGTAATAGGGACACGGGTGGCGCTGTGGGTTAAACCACAGAGCCTAGGGCTTGAACCTTTGGGAGGTCGGTGGTTCGAATCCCCGCAACGGGGTGAGCTCCCGTTGCTCGGTCCCTGCTCCTGCCAACCTAGGAGTTCAAAAGCACATCAAAGTGCAAGTAGATAAATAGGTACTGCTCCAGCGGGAAGGTAAACGGTGTTTCCATGCGCTGCTCTGGTTCACCAGAAGCGGCTTAGTCATGCTGGCCACATGACCTGGAAGCTGTACGCTGGCTCCCTTGGCCAATAAAGTGAGATGAGCGCCGCAACTCCATTCACGACTGGAGTTACTGTATTTTTCGCTCTACAGGACGCACTTTTTCCCCCACCAAAAAGTAAGGGGGAATGTGTGTGTGTCCTATGGAGCGAATGCAGGCTCCTTGGCTTCAGCAATAGCAACGCGAAGCCTCCGAAGCGCAGAGGGAGCGCTCCCTCTGCGCTCTGGAGGCTTCGCGTTGCTTTCGCTGAAGCCTAGAGAGCGAGAAGGGTCAGTGCGCACCGACCCCTCTCGCTCTCCAGGCTTCAGGGATAGCCGCCTGAAGCCTTTGGAGCGCAGCGGGAACTCACGCTGCGCTCTGAAGGCTTCGGGTTCCTTTTGCTGAAGCCAGAAGAGCAAGACTCTCCTGGCTTCAGCAGAGAGAGAGAGCTGCGCGGCGCCCCTTCAGCCAAGCGGGAGGAGAAATGGAAGGGGCTCCGTTTCTCCTGCCGCTTCACTGAAGGGGCGCTGAGCAGAGAGGGGGAGAATTTATTTTTTCTTGTTCTCCCCCTCTAAAACAAGGGGCGTCCTATGGTCGGGTGCGTCCTATAGAGCGAAAAATATGGTAATTGTCAGGGGTCCCTTTACCTCAAGCACTTGGAAGACCTAGGCCCCATCTTCACAGTCAAAGCAGTGTCGCGTCACTTTAAAGCAGTGATGGCTCACTGCAAAGGATCCTGGGAACTGTAGTTTGTTAAAGGTGCTGAGGGGGTGTTCCCCTTGCAGAGTTACAGCTCCCAGAGTTCCCTGGGAAGAGGCACTGGCTGTTAAACCACTGTCATGCTGGACTGCAGAGGAATGGTGGCCGGAACCAGCCGGGGAACCCCCAAGGAAAGATGACTCAGAGCCCGGGGATTGGTGGTGAGACAACGATGGGTGGCCAGAGGGAGGAGACTGGGGGGAGGAAGTGGCGGCGGTTGAAGAGGGAACAGGGAATAGTGAGCTGGGAGGACACAGTCCTTTTTGTTGGGCATAATTCAGAGGGAAATTCCCAGGTGTCAAAAAAGACTATTTATGTACGCTACTACTGCGGCCTGCGTTTTGTTAACCCAATGGAAAACGAGCGAGGTCCCAACCAAAGAATAATGGCAACTTAATGCTGTATTTTTAATATTTGGTTGGGAGCCGCCAGCCAGATGGGTGGGGTATAAATAAATTATTATTATTATTACTATTATTATTATTATTATTAAACTTAAACTGATGGAATATGCACAGCTTGCAGATTTAACATACAGTATAAGAGAACAAAAAGAATGTACGTTTAAAGAAGACTGGAAAATGTTTACTGGATATATGGGTGAAAATTGTGTTCATTTAAAAACACTGGCAGCATCAAGATATATTCAACAGTGTAAATAAGTTTTGATTTGAAGTTCTTTGAGAGAAACAGGAGCCCCACCACAGCTCTCAGCACCCTTAACGAACGGCAGTTCCCTGGGTACTTTGAGGGAAGCCGTGCCTTTTTAAAAAGGGGTGTGCACAGTGCAGGCGAGACCATCCGTCTTTTAACATATCAAACTCTCGGTTGTTTTTGCCGGCCACTGAAAGCGACTCCATTTTGAACAGGGAAATGGCAACTAACAGAGGCGAGGCAAATGAGAAGGGCAAAGCATATGAGACGACCCTCAAAGCAGGCATGGGGAAATCCTTTGGCTCTCTCTGGATCTTGTTGGAGGAGTTGTAGCCCAGCAACATCCAGCAGGCCACAGGCTTCCCACCCCTGCTTTATAAAAATTTTACTTTATTTTAATGTATTTTTAATCTTTGTTGGAAGCCCCCCAGAGTGGCTGGGGAGACCCAGCCAGATGGGCAGGGTACAAATAGTAAATAATTATTATTATTATTAATATTATTATTATTATTATTATTATTATTATTATTATTCGGTGCTCTCACCATGAGGATGCACTCCCAAGCCATCCAGCGGATCGGCAGCACTGCCCGGCCCTGGATGCGGTAATAGTCCCCAGCGTAGAGGTTCCGGCTCATGCCAAAGTCAGCGATCTTGATGGTGAAGCCTTCGCCTACCAGGCAGTTCCGCGTTGCCAGATCGCGGTGCACAAAGTTGAGGGAGGCAAGGAACGCCATTCCTGAGGCAATCTGGGCCCCCACGTGGACCAGGGTAGGATAGCTAAGTAGCGGGGGGGGGGGGGGAGAGAGAGAGAGAGAGAAAGGCACATCAGGAACACTCCCCTGAGACCGAAGAGATGTAAGTGATATTCCCATCAGACACTGGGGTAGCTCTGTAAAGTGCTGGCCTCCCGGGAACGCAACCAATCAAGTTAGGATGCAATTGAATGGGACGGAATTTTCCCTCAAGATTTTAGTGAATTATGAATCCAGAGCATAGCTGTCAACGTTTCCCTTTTTTTATGGGAAATTCCCTTATTACGAATAGGATTCCTCGCAAGAAAAGGGAAAAGTTGACAGCTATGATACAGAGGAACATCAAAGCTCACTCTTTGCTGGCTGGCCCAGGACTTTTTACTTTGGTAGGTCTTGGCCGGGGAGCAGAGTGGGGAGAACAAGATGCCACACGTATTTTGAAATGCGTGCAGAGACTTCAAAATTGAAATTCATCCTTTGAAATTAAAGACTCAGGTAGCTGCTTTTAAAATGCTCAGCTACAAAGCCTTGTTCACGAATCCTCAAGCTACACTGTTTAGGCACCGGCTTGCCAAACACAATACTTTTCTACCACTTAAAAACAGTAACGGCCCTCTTAAATGCAGCAGCAAGTGCTGGAAAAAAATTCTGAAAGGGTAGTCTCTGTTAACCTCTTGCCTCGGAAACGTCCGAAAAATAACTGCTGCACCTGAAATGCACACCTGACGACCGACGCCATCAGGGCAGGACTTCCAAGGCAAAACGGGTTGGATTCTGCTGCCATGGAATCACAGTTGGAAGGGACCACGAGGGTCATCTAGTCCAACCCCCGGCAATGCAGGAATCTTTTTGCCCCACGTGGGGCTCGAACCCACGACCTTGAGATCTCATGCTCTACTGACTGAGCTACCCCAGCTTGGAGTCGGTACCCGATTGTCGGCTTCCCGCTGGGGCTCCCGCCCAGCTTGTCTTCCATCTCATGTCCGCTGAGGAACTGGTTGAGGTCTCCGTTCTCCATGTACTCCGTGATCATGCACAGGGGGTCGTCTCTCACACAAACGCCCAGGAGCCGGACGATGTTGAGGTCTTTCAGGCGAGACATGATCTTCACCTCCTTCAGGAAATCGTTCCTGGACAGGCAAGAAGAAGAAGTTGTCAGGGATAAACAAATAAAAGGGTTCTGCAGATCGAAAGATGAAGGTGCAAAAAAAAAAAAGGGGGGGTGGTTGGCGAAACCTGACTAAAATAAAATAAAATAAAATAAAATACAGTGGTACCTCGGGTTAAGTACTTAATTCGTTCCGGAGGTCCGTACTTAACCTGAAACTGTTCTTAACCTGAAGCACCACTTCAGCTAATGGGGCCTCCTGCTGCTGCCATGCTGCCGGAGCACAATTTCTGTTCTCATCCTGAAGCAAAGTTCTTAACCTGAAGCACTATTTCTGGGTTAACGTATGTAACCTGAAGCGTATGTATCCAGAGGTACCACTGTAAAGTGAAGTGAAGTGAAGTGAAGTGAAGTGAAATTTATATCCCGCCCTCCCCAGCTGAAGATGGGCTCAGAGCGGCTAACAACAATAAAAGTAACACAGCATTCTAAAATCAATTCATTATAAAACCAATTTAAAATCAAATTAATGGCAACCATTGGGCTAGAGTTCTGTGAGGATTGCCAAAGGAGGGGGTCAGGCTGTGCCCTGGTCAAAGGCCTGGTGGAACAGCTCTGTCTTGCAGGCCCTGCGGAAAGATGTCAAGTCCCGCAGGGCCCTAGTTTCTTGTGACAGAGCGTTCCACCAGATCGGGGCCACAGCCGAAAAAGCCCTGGCTCTGGTTGAGGCCACATCTGGCAACCGTGAAGCCTGAATTCTGCAAACTGGTACAAATTAGGCAACTGACAAAATCCCAATTGACCAGAAACGTTTGGGAAGTGCTGCCTCAGCACTTGTGACAAGGTGCCCCACTCATAGCATCTCCCGGGCTGGTTTCAAGCAGAGGAGGTGAGATAATGGTGGTCACATGAATGGGGCTGACTCTAGCTGTTAGGTCCCTGCCTAACTCAGGGCCTGCAGCCCAGCCAGGGACAATCACATCCCTTAAATCCCATCAGCCCCTGCTCAAAGGCAAGTCAGAACAAAACTGGAAGCAGGAGAATAAAGATATAGAGAATAGAGGGGAATACTCAAGTGATAGGACCCAGGATTGCAGAGATCCCATTAGCAGATGTTTTGAACATGAGGTTAGATAAATCTCTTCCAGAAGAGGGCCTGACATTCAGTTAAACCAGGCATAGGCAAACTCGGCCCTCCAGATGTTTTGGGACTACAATTCCCATCATCCCTGACCACTGGTCCTGTTAGCTAGGTATCATGGGAGTTGTAGTCCCAAAACATCTGGAGGGCCGAGTTTGCCTGAGTTAAACTGTGGAACTCACCCCCCATAGGAGGCAGCTGGCGGCCACCAACTTGGATGGTTTTATTATCACATTTTTGTATTGCATTAGATTAATATAAGATGTACATTTTTTGTTCCTTCAGCTTGTAAACCGCCTTGAGTATTGTAAGATAGAAAGATGGTATACAAATTAAAAATGATGATGATGATGATGATGAGGCCTGGGCAAATTTTATGGAGGATCAGGCTGCCAAACTACACACACACACACACACACACACACACAGAGAGAGAGGCAGAGAGGTTTGTACACTTACCTGGCATTCTTAGTGGCGTCAGAGCGTAGAATCTTCACAGCCACCAGCAGAGGGCGCCCCTTGCGCACATTGAAGGGGAACTCCAGGCTCGGAAGGTCCTGCGGGTTTTCCACTTCACACAAGTGGACCTTTTTAAGGAAAAAAAACAAACCTGGTGACTCTGGGAGGAAGGAAGAGAACAAGAAACCAGCCTCATCTCCCCCCCCCCCTTTCTCCATCACTTCATGGCTCCATTGCAAAGCAAGCAGGGCCAGTTGTGACATTCCCACTCTTCACGAGAAAATGCACTTGAAGAAGAAGAGTTTGGATTTGATATTCCGCTTTATCACTACCTGAAGGAGTCTCAAAGTGGCTCACATTCTCCTTTCCCTTCCTCCCCAACAAACACTCTGTGAGGTGAGTGGGGCTGAGAGACTTCAAAGAAGTGTGACTGGCCCAAGGTCACCCAGCAGCTGCATGTGGAGGAGCGGGGAAGCGAACCCGGTTCACCAGATTACGAGTCCACCGCTCTTAACCACTACACCAGCTTGTCAAGTGTTGGGTGCCAACTCAACTCAACTCAACTCTGGTTGCCAACTGATGGGTGTTTTACCTACCCATTCGGTATTTTAGCTCAGGTTTTGTAATCAGGTAAGTTTGTGAAAACTGCACATGATTGTGAGGGGTTCCCCCCCCCCTCCTCCACTGACTCCATTCCCTTGATCAGTTAAGCTCCACCCCCTTGTGGCCTAAACTCGCCAAGCTCCACACCTGACGTTCCAAAATCGGCACTAGTAACCTGTCTTTTGGCCCCACCAACTGACCTGTGGCTCCACCCAGTGACCAGATATTTTTACCTTAAGCAAAAACACAACAATATGTCCCACCCACCCACACTGGGCTTCACAGCGCCCACCATCCTTTCCAAATAAAAAAGGGGTCAGAAGCCAAAGGCTTCTGGAAATCTGCCGCAAGTGCAGGGAACTTGTGGCTCTCAAGATCAGCCCCAGTCAGCATCACCAGTGCTCAGGTATGATGGGGGTTGTGATCGAGCCAAACCTGGAGAGCACAGGCCACCTCTACCCTTGGGGGGCCCAGCTTCCCAGGCTCTCAACTGTTACGCCTTTCCTGGCCTTGTTTTTCCCTAGGCCTTCAGCTTATTATTTACTCTTGCTTCAGCACGTGGCGCAGGTCATAAACTGAGGAGCTTTGCGAAACAGGTTTGTCCTGAGCAGATGGGAAGTCTTCCAAGTGCAAAACCTCAGCATCACTCAGCATGTTCTCGCCTGACATTTTTAAAGCCCTATGAAAGTACGTGTAAACTAAGAAGCGGAGGTTGATGAACGTATCCCCACAAAAGAAAACTGCCCACTAAGAGCTATTGAGCCTTGGCAACGCGCTTAATTATAGGGCTGACTAACTAAGGAATTAGTGATGCATGGAAGCATAAAGAAGGCTGATCACCAAAGAATTGGTGCTTTTGAATTATGGTGCTGGAGGAGACTCTTGAGAGTCCCATGGACTGCAAGAAGATCAAACTTATCAATTCTGAAGGAAATCAGCCCTGAGTGCTCACTGGAAGGACAGATCCTGAAGCTGAGGCTCCAATACTTTGGCCACCTCATGAGAAGAGAAGACTCCCTAGAAGAGACCCTGATGTTGGGAAAGATGGAGGGCAGAAGGAGAAGGGGACGACAGAGGGCGAGATGGTTGGACAGTGTTCTCGAAGCTACCAGCATGAGTTTGACCAAACTGCGGGAGGCAATGGAAGACAGGAGTGCCTGGCGTGCTCTGGTCCATGAGGTCACGAAGAGTCGGACACAACTAAACGACTAAACAACAACAACTAAGGAATGTCAATTACACAGCACGGCGACACCAGGGAAGGAGGACAAGGGCAAGCAACGCTGTCTGAATAATCTCAGTTCCATGCATACAATTTCTGCTGCTGTAATGGATTTGAGCATGGTTTTAATTTTGAGAATCATTTGCACGCTGCTTTGAGATCCTCTCAGGTCTGTAACACAGGATATGATATTTCTCAATAATTTTTTAAAACCTTGCACTTTAGCGGTATTGACTATCGGAAAGGCAGTAGGTCAGTGGTGGTCCCAAAGTTTAATCCCCAGCATTTCCCAGGGGCGTTGAAATTCTGGAGAGATGCTGCTGCCAACCAGGCCAGGAGAAGGCAATTTTGTGATTGTCCAAAGTTGTTGGGACCCCAATTCTAATCAGCCTCAGATAGCATGGCCAACAGCCAGTGAAGAGGATTAAACTAATTAGCTGATTTGTTACAAAAGTTAACCCCAATGGAAATAAATAAAGCATACATTTAAACCAGCATAAAAACAAAGCAAAGAAGCTCATATTTTAAAAAGGAAGGGCTAAAATATCTCACCCACTGAAGGAGGCCACAGATAACCAAAAGCCAAAGTTCTTGCCTGGTGCTTAAAGTTAAGTCATGACGGCACCAGGCGAGCTTCCCTGGATAGGGCATTTCACAAGCAGGGAGCCACCACTGAAAAGGCCCATTCCAGATCTCCCCTGGATGGGGCACACAGAGACAGATTCGGAGTGGCATTGGGTGCCACGCTGCAGGCACTAAGACAATGGTCTAGAATGGAGCACGAGAGGTGGGGAGGAGGCACCAAATTATAGTGCCACGCAGGGCACCGCTGAAATTTGAGAGCCCAAAGTCCGCCACTGGCACAAAGAAGGGCTCAGGTGGCTCTTTTCGTGGCGGGTGGGGGCTGTTAACAGGTTGTTCTTATTCTGATCATATATGTCGTGATCTTTTCTGTGAACCGCCCTGAGACCTCCGGGTATAGGGAGGAGAAGAAGAAGAAGAAGAAGAAGAAGAAGAAGAAGAAGAAGAAGAGGAGGAGGAGGAGGAGTCTGGATTTGATATCCTGCTTTATCACTACCCGAAGGAGTCTCAAAGCGGCTAACAATCTCCTTTCCCTTCCTCCCCCACAACAAACTCTCTGTGAGGTGAGTGGGGCTGAGAGACTTCAGAGAAGTGTGACTGGCCCAAGGTCACCCAGCAGCTGCATGTGGAGGAGCGGAGATGCAAACCTGGTTCACCAGATTACGAGTCCACCGCTCTTCTATAAATTCAATAAATAATAATAATATGGGGAGAGGTGGTCCTGTAGTTCACATGGGGATGACAGAAGCTGAAAATTCAACAAGATGTGGAGAGAACCACTTTGGCTGCTCCTGACAGAGGCAATGCAGAGCTGGTGCACCAGAGGTCTAACTCAGTGAAAGGTACATTTCCTGCGTCCCTTCCCCTTGTGCTCTCCTGTTTTGTTTCTTTAAAAGTCCATCCCACCTTCCCTCCGAAACAATCATCCACAGCAGCCTTCATCATCTTAAAAAATTTCCTTCTACACCTACAGATGGACTCACCTCTCCAAACTGCCCTTCGCCCAGCTTCTCCTTGAAGACGAGCCTCTCCCGGGGGAATTCGCCCAGCGCCATGTCCTTGCCAGCGAGGGCGTCCACCGCGATAGCCGGGACCGCGTAGGTGTTCCCACCAGTCACCCCTTGCAGGTTGATAATGTCAGCTTCAGCGTAATGCGGAACGTTGTTCTGGAAGCCTGGCTGGCTTCCCGCGGTTTCCGGTTCCATGTAGTCAGCGCCACAAGCTGTGGGAACGAAAGACAGGGATAAGGAAACATGGAGCGAGTCCACTTCCCCCAGCTAACGCGGTGAGGTTATTTGCCCCGCCCTGAGGATGGCTGCTTTTTGCAGGGACCCAGCAGCCGGGTCAAACGCAAGAGCCACTTGGATCTCAGCTCTGGGCAGAAGGGACCCTGCGCAAATCCTCGCCCCCTCCAGCCACCCCGGAAGCTGCTGCGTCGCAGAACCTGCAAAGCGGAAAGTTGCAACGTTGTCTGAGCCAGAGAGAGAGAGAGAGGTTAGCCATGCACAGGATAGACAAGAGGGAAATGAACTGGGGACAGACATATGGTGTGTGGGGAGGGTGGGTGGGAAGAGAGATGGAGACAGACAGCGCCCCCTGGCAGGAGAGGGGGAGAAATGGCAGTAGGCAGAAGGTTCTCTCAGCTTGGAATGTGGCCACCCAGGTTTTCCCCCGTCGCGCCACACGAGTTTGGCCGCCCTCCTTACCATTGGTGTTGATTGGCTTAACCCGGTTGGGTGGCGGGAAAGCAGGCCTTCCCATTGGCTGGGCATAAGTGGCCAGGAAGAGGTGGTAAGCCGGGTTGCTGAGCAGCAGAGCTGTCGGGAGAACGGGGAGGGCGGGCGGAGAAAACAAACGGGACGGATGAGGAACGGACAGACGGATGGAAGGACGCACACGGAAGGGAAGGCGTGACACAGAGAAGAGGCAGCGCTTTAGGGATCCCTGTCCCTTGCCGGGGCGCTCTCGTCCCAAACACAACAGCCAGAGACACAGACACCAAATGACGTGTAATATAATAATGGGGACACGCCATCGTTAGCGCTTCGGAGAAAAGGAAGGAGTCTTGTCCAGCCCTCCTGCACTAACTCACTCTAAGTCCTTGCAAGGAAGCCAGTAAAGCCTTTAAAGCCATATGCAACCTAGGACCCATGTACCATAGCTGTCAACCGTCCCTTATTTGGCGGCAAACTCCCTTCTCCCAGCACCGTTTCCCGCTGCTATCCCGGATTGATGATATCCCGTAAATTTCCTGGGGTTCAAAGGAAGCAGCTCCTCTCCCTCGCTCCCTGCCGGCCAGGGAGGAGGGAGGCTCCAACTGTGTTGCTTGGCTGCGTTGCTCACCGAATAAGGAGTCTGAGAACAAATGGGGGGTGGAGCTTGCATACCTTGTGCCAATCAAATTGGCCACATTGCCTGGGGACTCGCCTTTGCTCAACGCTTCCCAGCGGAGAGGTGACGGTGGTTTTCCTTGCTGCATCCCCTTTGCCGGGTTGCTGCGCTGTGGGAACCACCGCTTGATGCTTTATTTGGCTGCTGGTTGACTAAAATCCCTTATTTTGGCTGCTGATCCCTTATTTTCGAGGCTGCTGGTCCCTTATTTTCAAATCTGTAAGTTGACAGCTATGCCATGTACCTACAGGACTACCTCTCCTGGTATGCCCTGCGGAGGACCTTAAGGTCCACAACACTTTGGAGGTCCCGAGCCTCAAGGAGATTAGATTGGTTTCAACCAGGGCCAGGGCCTTTTCAGCCCTGGCCCCGATGTGGTGGAACGCTCTGTCACAAGAGACTAGGGCCTTGAGGGACTTGACATCTTTCTGCAAGGCCTGCAAGGCAGAGCTGTTCCACCAGGCCTTTGGTTTGGACTCGGTCTGACCCTTACGTTTCCCTCCCCTTACGGTCTTGATTTATCAGCTACTTTAAAAAGAAGCTGCATTTTAAATTGCATTTTAACCTGTATTTTAAATTGGTGGTTTTTTTCTCCCTCCCCCCCCCCCCTTTTCCCCCTATTATGTTTTTACTGTGATTTTATTGGTGTTAGCTGCCCTGAGCCCGACTCTGGCCAGGGAGGGCAGAGTATAAATTATTATTATTATTATTATTATTATTATTATTATTATTATTATTCTATTCCTGTCACCTCCTGGTTGGGCTGGGAAATATCCCCTGTCTGATATGAGAGGTGGAAGAAACCAAATGTCAAGAAGGTGGTTTCTGGACTAACCATCCATCAGGGGTTTCATGTCTCGCTCCAGGAGAGCACTTTCGCCAAGTGATCCTTCCCTCCGGCAATCTGAAGTGGTGTAATCCAAGAAGAGCTTCACCAACTTGGCTCTTGTTTCTGTAAACTAGGCCTCGGGCTACAACTTTAACTAATCTCTGGGTAGTTGGCAGAAATGTGGGGTTCTCTGGAGGGTGGAGTGTGTATGTGTTGAACACACAGTGACTACAGGATGGGGCCACAGAACAAAATGCAGTAATGGTGGGAAGGGGCAGCCACAGCTGCAACGTGTGGGGCAGTGGTTAAGAGCGGTGGACTCGTAATCTGGTGAACCAGGTTCGCTTCCCCGCTCCTCCACATGCAGCTGCTGGGTGACCTTGGGCTAGTCACACTTCTCTCTGAAGTCTCTCAGCCCCACTCACCTCACAGAGTATATGTTGTGGGAGAGAGAGGGAAAGGAGATTGTTCGCCGCTTTGAGACTCCTTTGGGTAGTGATAAAGCGGGATATCAAATCCAAACTCTTCAAATGAGCGGAGAATATGCAGGATCTTCATTCTCCCTCCCTCGTCATATTTTTCATTTTTTTAGATGTTCTTTTGGCTTCCTTTCCCAGTTCTCCTCTCCGTTTTTCCCTCTCTCAAGATAACAGAAAAGCACTGAGCAAAGCTAAACACCCATCAAAATGACGTAGTCCTTCCTAGACCTAGACTTCCTAGATGTCAAAGAGAACAACAACTACCAGACCTTTAGAAGACATCTGAAGGCAGCCCTGTTTAGGGAAGCTTCTAATGTTTGATGCATTACTGTATTTTAATATTTTGTTGGAAGCCACTCAGAGCGGCTGGGGAAGCCCAGCCAGATGGGCGGGGTATAAATAATAAATTATTATTATTATTATAGACTGCACCACTCATAACCACAGGCAGTGTCACGTTATCAAATGCTCATTCGTGCAAAAGGTTCTTCCTTGCATGTAGTCAACTAGCACATAAGGAGAGAAACCTAGCCTTCTTCTTGGTGTGCTGGTTCTCTACTTGCAAGGGGCTCCTTTTATGCAATGAAGCGTTATAAAAGCTAGCCCACCATTCTGCTATATGAATCGGTATAGTCCAGGAACGTCCTTGTGATGGTTTTGCTGGACATATAGATTGGTCCATTGATTCCTGGCTCCTTTAAAAAGCACTCTGCTTCCTTCTTTCCTTCCTTGAATGTCACCCAGACATTCACAGCTTGCTAACAGTTCACAGCAAAAGCCCAGCAATATACAGCATATTGTATTGACACGTGCAAGCAACCCCCCAAGAAAACCCCTAAAAGTATGTGGTGACGTTGGGCTCATTTACTTTGTTGTTACATCTCCTTCCCACAGGCCTTGGACACCCGCACCCCTTTCTCCCTCTGCCCAGCCTTCTAGACATCCCAAGAAACCCCACAAAATTAGAGAGCTGTTCTATTATTATGAGATGTTACCGTATTTTTCGCTCTATAAGACGCACCAGACCACAAGACGCACCTAGTTTTTGGAGGAGGAAAACAAGAAAAAAAATATTCTGAATCTCAGAAGCCAGAACAGCAAGAGGGATCACTGCGCAGTGAAAGCAGCAATCCCTCTTGCTGTTCTGGCTTCTGGGATAGCTGCGCAGCCTGCATTCGCTTCATAAGATGCATACACATTTCCCCTTACTTTTTAGGAGGGAAAAAGTGAGTCTTATAGAGCAAAAAATACGGTAATCACAGGGGCTGCACAATCTGAGCCATTGCTTGCTGGAATTGCTGAAGTGAACTCCAAGAGACCCTTGCATAAGATTAGCAGTGTGTTCCACCAGTAAAAGAGGTGTCTAAATACATTACAGAATTATAGTGGCTGGCAGTGCTGCCTTTATTTCACAATAAATACTTCAGTTGGGAAACTAGTCAGTAAAGCTCTCCTTTAATGATGTGGTGAATTTTAATCCACGTTTAAAAGGCCTGCCTTGTCGTCGTTTATTAAAGGCATTTTGTCTCTGGTTTGTTACTCTAATGGGAAATAAAAATAAAATATTAATGACCCCCTTTCCTTTTAACCACAAAGTGGTAGTTTTGGCTTGTTCCCAACATAAATATCTCTTCACAGTATCATAAAGCGTCTCTGCCTTTATTAACTTTCAGGAGGAATTTGAAAAAATTCCTGTTTCCCCAAGCACTTGTTGGCTGAAGATTACTGTTGCTGAAAAGCCCTGTAATCGCTGGGTGGAAGAATTTAATTTTTTAATTTATTTTTTTTAAAAAAACCAACAACAACCTGCAAGTGGTTTCAATAGGTTTTTAACGGTAACTGCTTTTCAATGTTTTAAACTGTAATTGTTTTAAGACTATTTTAGAATGTTTTCACTCTCAAATTGTGTTTCTGTTTGCAATCCTGGTAAGATATAAATTCAATAAATCAATATGCGAGCACCTAAAACGATAACTCGGAAAAACAGAAATACATTACAACCCTCCTAGATATATTAAAAAAAAACCTGTTTGGGTCTCAAGTACTGTGAGGACTTGCTTTTCCCAGGTCAGCTTACGTGTACATTAAGAGATGCCTTGAAGGCCCTTCCCCGGGGTCCCACCACCCATCAGACTAGCAAAGAGAGAGAGAGCCTTTTTGGTGGTGACACCCCTGATTTTGAATTTAACACCTTCTTGGTGCCAGGTAAAAAACACTATTAATTTTTTTCAGGCCCTTTTATTGAGTATTCTACAGTGTTAAATAAGTAGTTTCACTGTGCTAGGTAAAGGTAAAGGGACCCCTGTCCATTAGGTCCAGTCGTGACCGACTCTGGGGTTGCGACGCTCATCTGGCTTTATTGGCTGAGGGAGCCGGTGTACAGCTTCCAGGTCATGTGGCCAGCATGACTAAGCCACTTCTGGAGAACCAGAGCAGCGCACGGAAACCCCGTTTACCTTCCTACTGGAGTGGTACCTATTTATCTACTTGCACGTTTAATGTGCTTTCGAACTTTTGAACTGTGCTAGGTCAGTTCAAATCCACATTCATTTTTCTCTCATTCCTTCTACTTGGAGGCTAATTGCACACCCCCCCAATATATATATATATATATATATATATATATATATATATATATGCATATACATATATACATACATACATATATGCTGTTTTAACAACATTCTTTGAACAACAGGAACAAGCGGGTAGGCAGGGCTGGAACATCACAGAACAATCAACCTCTTTACTGAGAGAAGAGGTGGAAATTGAGGGGGGGGAATTTTAGTTGCTGTCGTTGTTTTTACCGTCGTCTGTGGTTGGTTAGGACCCCCAACGAGTTGAAAGGATTGGAGCCAACCACTTCACTAGTTAAACGGTTATTCGTCAATACGAAATCTTTCACCTGGTTTGCATGTTTTCCAGGTGTTCGTAGGAGCCAGATTTACACCAGTGATATATGACTCAGTATTGTCTAAGCTGACGGGCAACAACCCCCTGGGCTTTCAAACAGGGGGTCTCTCACCGCCCTATCTGGAGACGCCGGAGAACTTCCCTAAACCATGGATAGGCAAACTAAGGCCCGGGGGCTGGATCTGGCCCAATCGCCTTCCAAATCCGGCCTGTGGACAGTCTGGGAATCAGCGTGTTTTTACATGAGTAGAATGTGTGCTTTTATTTAAAATGCATCTCTGGGTTATTTGTGGGGCCTGCCTGGAGTTTTTACATGAGTAGAATGTGTGCTTTTATTTAAAATGCAAATCAGGGTTATTTGTGGGGCATAGGAATTGGTTCATTTCCCCCCAAAAAATATAATCCAGCCCCCACAAGGTCTGAGGGACAGTGGACGGGCCCCCTGCTGAAAAAGTTTGCTGACCCCTGTCTAAACTGTGGAGCATGCACTCTGCTCTTCAGGTGCAGCCCTTCCCCTCCCTACTGAGACTTTGGTGCTTTTGACAGAAGCTCAAGATTCTTCCTAAGCAACCGTGGTCCCTTTCAGCACGAAGCGAGATGAGCAGCAATCTCCCACACCTCCCAACAGCCGAGTCCTCTCTGAGCTTTCTGCAAACATACCGCAGAAGTGTGGAATTTGGTGCTGGGCTGAGAATTCAACACCCCAAGGACAAGAATGTTCACTTGAACAAGCGAAAAGAGGCAGGGAAGAATCGCCCAATGATCTGGGCAAAGAGCCACAGCGCAGTAGCTGGACACCTGCGCTGCATGCAGAAGGTCGCTTCTGCTCAATCCCTCCAGTGGGGACTGGGAGAAAAACATTACCGGAAACCCCAGGCAACCACTTCCGGTCAGGGTAGACCATGCTGGTCTAGATAGGCCAATGGTACGAAGATCCTGTGGAGGAACTTAGGTTTTCTATGTGCTCCCTAGCTCTGACCACTTACCTAGGTGCCCATGAGGTATCTGGGTTGCTCTGACCCTCAGACGTTCCCGTCTAACGCCACCCCTACAAAAGCCTCTCCCAACGGTTCAACCATTCGCTCGCTGCTCCCCTCAACAGCTTCGGACTTCTCTTCTGCAAAACCACAACGTCCCTCCGTTTTAGTTCAGCTCCGCCCTCCCCAGAATCCCACAACCGGCCCCTCACCGGAGTTCTCGGCGCTGTGGGGCAGATCCGGCAGTTTCATGCGGGCCCTGTTGGGCTCCTGGTACTCCGTCTCCCCCGAGTGGATGCGCTCGTAGCGGTTCGAGTGCCGGTGGGAGCCCATCGTGTTGTTGATGACGATGGTGTCGCTTGGCGCCGACAGGTGGACGGTGAGGTCGTCGTCCGAGATGCGACGTTGCGCCTAAGGGGCATGGAAGTGTCAGTCGCTCGAGAGGCCATGACAGAAGTGCGAGCCTCACATTGCTCAGGCCCTCAAGGCATTAATTCGCCCAATTCTACTTCTCCTTTGAGAAACTGAGGGGAGTCTTGACATCCCTTTATTTATACCTTGTCTTCCTGTCATGGTGTTGTCCAGGCAGCCACTCACCAAGCACTGACCCAACCCAAACTTGTTGAGCTTCCGCAAGGTGCTGACTTTCTGTGTCTTTGGACCCTACCCTGGACTTTAACCCCACAGATTCTCCTGCGCCTCAGATCATTCCAGAACTGTTGGCTCTCTCTCGGCCTACCTAGTGGTGGATCCCAAGCTGGGTCCCTCAGAAGTTTATCAGAGGTTACTTTATGAGGAGATTGGTAATGGCAGACAAGCTGCCCCAAAAGACTCCCCCCCCCCAGTCATACATTCAATAAATACAGTGGTACCTCGGGTTACAGATGCTTCAGATTACAGACTCCGCTAACCCTGAAGTAGTACCTCGGGTTAAGAACTTTATCTCAGGATGAGAACAGAAATCGCACGGCGGCGGCGGCAGGATGGGCCCCATTAGCTAAAGTGGTACCTCAGGTTAAGAACAGTTTCAGGTTAAGAACAGACCTCCAGAATGAATTAGGTTCTTAACCCGAGGTACCACTGTAATGACAATCATGTTCATTGGCTCTCTGTGGCCAGTCCTCAGTGCCCTCCATAACCAATCTTCCTCTGCATGTTGTAGGGGAGTCGCTGGGCACATTCTGAAACTGTTTCCCATTCAGGTAGGCTGTTAGCTGGGCCCAGGAGGCCTAGTGCCCCTTGTAGCCTTTTAAGGGTGCCCTACAAGTGCACCCCAGAATCCCAGTAGACCTAAGAAAGCCAGTGTCATTCCGGACAAGGCTCCAGCATACAAAGCCCCATGGCCATGAAGTTAACAGCCTGGCCATGGCCATGAAGTTAACAGCCTGGTTTTGGGGCAGGCACTATCACTCAGCCCAACCTACTCCGCAGGTTTGATGTGAGTATAAGGGGCTCTCCAGGGTCTCAGGCAGAGAAAAATATCCTTTTAACTGGAGGCGCCCTACTGCATCCAAAGCCACCTTTCCCCACTGAGTGAGAGGCCCTACCCTGATCAGTGAGTCATGCAGAGACGCAGCGGGTGGGCTCCTCAACAGGGGAGCGATCCTTAATTCCACATGCTTTAAAAACAAACCTTTACAGCAGTATATTTAAAAGTAAGATTCTATTTCTAATCAATGCAATCAGATGTGTCTTAGCCAGCAAAAGTTGGGCTGAGTTAACAAAGTCTTAAATGCACTTAAGCATTTAAGCATTTAAAATTTAAGTTGCCCACTCCAAAGCGGTAAGACCACCTTAATTGGGGACCATTGAAACCTTGGCCACCCATTTCATCATCCTTCCTGTGATGCAGCCCAGCTTACCTTCCCCAAGATCTTCTGCCAATATTGCCGCCAGAGGATGAGGAAGATGACAACCAATAGGAGAAGGATGATGGCCACCAGGCACCCAATCAGGATGGAGGTGTTGCTGTTGTCGTCCTTTGCAATGGGCTGCCCTGATTTTGGTTCCCCTTGACTTTCCAGATCTTAAAAAGAAACGGAGAAAAATAATAATAAAGTCCATTCATGGCCTCCGAGCGCCGCCATTTTGAAACAGGTGGAAGTTTGGGCTCAGGGTGGGTGAAATTATTCCTTAGGTAGCTTTACTCTCAGGTTTGAGGGCTACTCACCTTGCAGCGTGAGGTTTGAGCCAATGTTGGCTTTCTCGTTCTGCGCAGAACCCAGAGCCGGTGAGATGGGAGCGTCGTGGCCTGAGGGGTGAGGCAGAGCGATCACTGGAGGGCGGCGACTTGAGGCCGAGAAGGAGGGGTCATCCACAACGTCTGGAAGGAAAAGGAAATGCGAAGGATAACCAAGTGACGAAAGGAGTGGATACGACAAATAACTGTAACAACAATTGTAGAATAGCAATTAGAGCGCTGGGCCGGGACCTGGGAGACAAGGGTTCAAACTCTCGCTCAGCCTCTTCTGCTCTCCACCTGCATGGCTCTACGCCCAGCCAACCAACCCCAACTCACCAGAGAGAAAGCCAACTTCGCTGAAAAGCATCCACTCGCCGGCAAAGTGGAAGTGGCACTGGACGAACTTGCCGAGCCGCCCTCCCAGGTCCACCGTGAGGGAGCGGGCGCTGGGATCCCTCACGTCCACGGCGAGTTGTTGCGAGACAGGCGTGGGCTCCCAGGCCGTGGCCAGACTGCGCTTGAAGAGGCAGTCCACCTGCCGGAAGACGCTCACCCCGTGCGTGTGCATGTTGTTGCAGTGGACCTGGGATGGGCGGGGAGGTTGGATTGGGGCAGCGGGAGGAAAAGAAGAGGGTTAGAGGCACAGTGACAAAGGAGAGGTAATTTCAAAGCAAGCTTATTCCCTTGCCATCCCCATCATCGTCTAAAGGTCGATCGAAACCGAACACTCATTTAACTCACGCAATTGCAAGCTTACACAGACCATGAATAAATAAATAGAAAGGGAGACCCTTAACTTTTCAGGCTTTGGAGCCTCTTGAGAGATTTTCTGGGGTGTCCCATGGGGTTTTGCCTGCACACAAAAAAGACTTCTAAGCCTTTCGCCTTGCTTACAGGGCTCTGGGTCATGCGAGGCCTCTGGGAGGCTCCCATGAGATCTCACAGGGCCATGAGTCTCAGAGGCCTACCACAACCCTCCCCTAACCCTGTGAGCAGGTGGGCCAACACTATGGGCCTGAGGCCTCTACAGCCATACACACACACCCATGTTTGTTAGGAAGGAGCTCAGCCCCTGCAATCTTGAGGGGACAGAGGAGGCCTGGCGGGAAGCTGTCCCGGGCCACGAAGTGTGGGAAGACGCCGTGCAGACCAGCGTGAGAATGTCGCATCAGAAGGAAACCTGCTTGGCCTCTCCCGATACAAAAGTCATCACGCAAGCAGCACGCAATGCCCATGATGTCACACACACGATGCACATCATGCGTGTGACATCAGGCTTCCCCCCCCCCCATGTTGGGCGCATCTCAGCGCCTGTAAGGAATGAGCAGAGCTTAAAAAGCTGCTTCTGCTACAGGTTTTCCTTATTTGTCACAGGAGGAAGGTGGGTTCCTATTACAAAGTTCTCAAGCGTTAAAGGCCAGGTTAGAAAGCGCGTGTATCTGAAAACTACAGAAGGAGGCTGGTGAGATGACGATGAGGGGTTAGATGGAGAAGAGGGAGCAGACTGGAAGGGGGAGATGTCAGCAGCAGGAGAGGTGACAGGGTTTAGTGAACAGGAAGAAGCTGCGGCAGAGAGCAGTTCAGACTCTGACTCTGAGGCTGAAGCATAGGCTGGAGGGGAGAGTAGCCAGGAAGCAGAGTGGAGACAGGGTGCTGAAGAATATAGGGTGTCTCCCCCTACTGCAACCAGCTCCCCTCTCCTTCAGTCCTGGCTACTGCTTCATCGGGCAAGATCTCTCCTGGAAAGAGTTGCTGAGACCACTAGGCCTGAGCTGAGTTTTGCTTCCTCGAATCAAGAATTAACTGCACTGGTCTCAGGTGACTTATTGTTTTCGTTGCTGACCTGACTCCAACCACGACACTCGCTTACCTTCATGTAAGTGAAGGCTCTGAGCTGGTCAAACTCAAACTCCATCTCGACGAAGCCCTTGGGGAAAGAGCTGTTCCTCCAGCCTACGTAGTCGTACCCTGGCCAGACGCGCAGCTCTTTGTTGTGGGTGAAATCGTCCAAGCCAACCACCCCATCGGTCAGCTGGCCAAGGCCCCCAAAATGCAAGCTGTGGTTAGAATGGAATAGAATAGAGTTGCAAGGGAGTCACTAAGGGGGGAAAGAAAACACTGGGCACTTGGGTCGAACCAAGGCGCCCCTTAAACGTCGCACTAGTGTGAAGGAGAGTGCATTTCTACGTATTCGTTCTAAATATTGACATAGAATTTAAAGACCTGCAACCATATGGCCAATGCCATGATCAGCAACACAGGGATCTAGCAGGAGGAGATATAAGATACAGACAAGATTCAGCCTGTTTCCTGGGTGCAGGGAAGGAGCTGTCAGTGCTTAATTATCTGGAGCCCACCTCGCTGGCTGGAAGACACAGCAGCCCTTCCACCATCCTCTGATCAGAGAACGAGTCCCCTGAGTGTCTCCAGCTCCCCAGCCTTGCAGAAGTCAAAGACTGCAAAATAAGCAAGGGCTCTTTTAACCGCCCAGTCAGTTCCTCCAGAGCTGAATGCGCTCCAGGTCTTGGCAGCCTACAGGAGGCTTTGGTTGGCTCCAGCTCCCTGCTGAGACAACATCTTCTGTGGCAGGCTCACAGGAAGGCAAGTCACAAAGGAGAAAGCGGATGAGAACGGTACCTCGGACAGCTCCAAGGGGGACCCTGCTGGCCAAGGTATAATCCTAAAGCAGATAACAAGAGGAAGATGCTTCAGCCAGTATGGTTTACCTGGAGCTGCCCAAGGTCCTTATCTATGCTCTCGCTCTCCTCTGATGTGTTTCTGACTTGCTACCTGCTTTCCCTGTGAGACTCAAGCTCCTCCAGAACCGGACAAGTGAAGCTGGCTATGTAGAAGAGAAAAGGCCCCATGCCATGGAAAAGACCCACACAGCTGTGCCTTCCTCATGGCTACAGGTCTTTCGATGCTACAGCTACACTACAAGATCAAGAACACAGAAAACTTGGCTGCCGCAGCACAGCTATAGTGTTTAGAAGGTTCCTCAATATTTTCAGAATTTGGCTGGTGTGGCAGAAGGTGTAATAAGGCAGGTGGCCAATATGAAGCTAATAAGTTTTAGACACCTTTATTTAGTTTTCTTCTCTCATTCAGCCCCTATCTCCTCTTCTTTCCTTTTTCTCATGCAGTTATCTATCGCTATGGGTCACCCACCTAACGCTGGGCCCTCCTTCTGTTAATGTTCTTGTTGTTCATGTCTGCATTTTTCCCCAGCACAAATCCTGTCATAGTCCTATCTCACCTCCGTTTTATAAAAAAGGCAACCCAGGCTAAGAATGTGATTTGCTCCAGATGACACCCTGAGCTTCCGGCTGTTTGAACTCCACAACTATTAAACAATGAGAAACTCTCTTTGGGTGGAGTCACACAATCGGCTTGCAGCCCCTTTCACAAGATGACCAAACAGAAGTTCCCTTCCTGTTTTCTCAGGAGATGAACCAAACGTCTGAACACATTTTGAAGTGCAACTCCATAATCCCGGGCCATTGGCCACGCTAGTAAGGGCTGATGGGAGTTGTAGTCAAAAACATCTGAAGACCACCAGGCTGAGGGAAAGCTGGTCGGTCTAACATAACCCAGTGAACTGACAGGTGATGAAATCTTCAGATAACCAGACGCATCATGTGATGTCTGCAGCTGTCATGTGACTAACCTAGTCATCTGAACCCACCCTTTGAAGCTGAAGTTTCAGGCTGGGATTGCCGTGCTTTTAGGGCCACCCAAGCACAGAATTCAACAACAGGGGGGCAGGGATGTTCACTCACTCACTTGCTGACGCTGTGCCCATCGTAAGTGGAGTCATTCAGGTAGACTGGTTCTGGAACTAGAGGCATGACCTGGCCGAGAGGAGCCGTGTACGACTGAAGTCCATCTGGTGGAAGAAAACAAACACATTCAGAAGAAGACCTTAAGCTGATGAAAGGCCTCAGGAGGATCAAGTTTCACGTGCAGCAAAGGCTTTTGGGTATGTGGAGTAAACCACAAGAGGGGGTGAGGAAAACAGGAACATACGAAGGAGCCTTCTGTTCAGTCAGACGGTTGGTCTATCTAACCTAATACCATCAAACCTGATGCCGTCCAGGAATTTCCCTTGAACTACAACTCCCATCAGCCCCAGAAGCCCGGTCAAAGGGTTGGGATGATGGGAGTTGTAGTCCGAAAACATCTAGCGGACTCAAGGTTGGGGAAGGTTGCTGTAACCACCACATCGCACTGGCTCTGCATATGCACGCGAGTGCAGGAAAAGAGCTGGACCGTGTTGTTGCGTCAAGGACAAAATAAATCAGCTGGCTCACCTTTCCAGACGCAGCCATAGAGCTCCACACGCAGGCAGACACTCATGACTCGGTCCGCACGTGGGTAGAAGCGGACGTAACGGGCAATAACCGGGGGCCCCAGGTCCTTCAGCACCACTTCTTCTGTATTTTCATTACCCGAAATCACCTAAGGGGCAGGAAGTTAGTTTTCTGTCATTGCTTGGGAACCTGCGCAGGCAATGGCAATTCTGAGCTCTGGCATTTGAGTAAAGACATTGGTGGAGTTTTTAAAGCCAGAGATGGACAACCTGTGGCCTTCCGGGTGCTGCTGAACTCAGACTTCCATCAGCCCAATCCATCAGGGATGACAAAAGCTATACAGTGGTATCTCAGGTTACATATGCTTCAGGTTACAAACGCTTCAGGTTACAGACTCTGCTAACCCAGAAATATTACCTTGGGTTAAGAACTTTGCTTCAGGGAGAGAACAGAAATCGGGCTCCAGCGGCGCAGCGGCAGCAGGAGGCCCCATTAGCTAAAGTGGTGCTTCAGGTTAAGAACAGTTTCAGGTTAAGAACAGACCTCCGGAACGAATTAAGTACTTAACCCGAGGCACCACTGTAGTCCAGAAACAACTGGAGGGAGTCACACTAGCCATCTCTGGTTTAGGCAGCGCACAGTGCATTGTCAGGACTATAACTGGGAAGTAGTGCATAAGCAAAAAGATCGGCCTACCATACTAGGAAAGGTCCTCTCTCGGGTTAAGTACTTAATTCGTTCCGGAGGTCCATACTTAACCTGAAACTGTTCTTAACCTGAAGTACCACTTTAGCTAATGGGGCCTCCCGCTGCTGCCGTGCCGCCGGAGCACAATTTCTGTCCTCATCCTGAAGCAAAGTTCTTAACCTGAAGCACTATTTCTGGGTTAGCGGAGTCTGTAACCTGAAGCGTATGTAACCTAAAGCGTATGTAACCCGAGGTACCACTGTATTAGACACAGAGCCAGTCCTCAAAGAGATGTAAACCTGTTTCTGGGCTCTCCCACTTCAGAGAGCGAAAAACTCCATCTAAACAGAAAACTACAGGTCATCAAGAACGGTTCTTGCCCAGCCTTCTCCCTGACATGCTGTCTTCACATGTGCAGGATTCCCTTTTTGTGGAGAGGCTGGCTGCAAAACTGGTTTCTAGTCCTGTCCCCCTCCGGAATGCAGGTGGAGTGGGGGTTCCCATGATGAAATACACCTTTCTCAGTAGCGGGCAGCGTAGGTGAGACGTTGCAGCTCAACTGAGCTCCAGTCAGTTGGATCGCTTCTCCCTACCAGGAGGCGGAGAGGTAGGGGCAAGGCAGAGGTGAGGTTGGTGCAGTGCAAACACACCAGCAGGAGGGCCAGATTGGCTCTGCAGGTGTGTTTGCACAGGGACAACCGTGCACCACTGTCTCACCTTGCCCCCTCGAATTCCAGCGATGCAACTGATGGGGGGGGGTGAAGTAAGCAGCAACACCACACCTGATGTTAGCAATTTCACTCCTCCTGGGAAAGGAAGAGAGTCTTATCTCTTCTGCTGCAGGTACTATTACACTGTACTTTCACTTTTATTTATTTCTTATTGTTCTCTTGGAGCTGGAGAGAACGGACGCCATTATGCTTTGTCTGTACATAAAGGTAAAGGTAAAGGGACCCTGACCATTAGGTCTAGTCGTGGCCGACTCTGGGGTTGCGGTGCTCATCTCGCTTTATTGGCCGAGGGAGCTGGCGTCCAGCTTCCGGGTCATGTGGCCAGCATGACTAAGCCGCTTCTGGCGAACCAGAGCAGCGGACAGAAACGCTGTTTACCTTCCCTCCGGAGCGGCACCTATTTATCTACTTCCACTTTGACGTGCTTTCGAACTGCTAGGTGGGCAGGAGCAGGGACCGAGCAATGGGAGCTCACCCCGTCGTGGGGATTCTAACCGCCGACCTTCTGACCGGCAAGTCCTAGGCTCTGTGGTTTATCCCACAGCACCACCCGCGTCCCTTGTCTGTACATAGTGTGTCACTAAATAGTAGATTAGCTCTACGATGTCTCACTCTTCTTGCTGTGTTATGCCAGAAGATTAGTGTGCATACACCAGCTGGTATATGTCACTAGGAAGCGCACTAGAAGAAAAGGGAGGTGCCTTTTCCAGAGCTGCGCATACCGAAGGATGCTCAGAGTTTCGGGGGCTTGCAGCCCCCCCCCCGGGCATTTTCCCAACATCTGTGCTATCTGCTGAGAAAAGGCACACTCCACCTGTAGTCTGAAGCAGGGCAGAACAGAAACAGGTTTTCCACCTGAGTAAGAAAAAGACTTTGCTACAGATTTCCAAAGGGCTCTGTAAGCCTTGAAAGCAAGCCCAGATAAAAACCTTTGACACAACCTGCTCCATTCCCATCAAACACCTGGAACCTCCCTTCCCTTGGCAACAACTTTAAGTGCATCTCTAAACGTTTCAAACTCTGCCCTGAAACAACAGTAAGGTTGCCTGGCAATTAAGATTATTTTATGAAAATCTATCTAATTTTGATCATTGAAAAATGAAATCTTTACCTGCTAAAGATTTTTTTAAAAAATACAGAATAATAGGTAAAGGTAAAGGGACCCCTGACCATTAGGTCCAGTCGTGGCCGACTCTGGGGTTGCGGTGCTCATCTCGCTTTACTGGCCAAGGGAGCCGGCGTACAGCTTCCGGGTCATGCGGCCAGCATGACTAAGCCGCTTCTGGCGAACCAGAGCAACACACGGAAACGCCGTTTACCTTCCCGCGGGAGCGGTGCCTATTTATCTACTTGCACTTTGATGTGCTTTCGAACTGCTAGGTTGGCAGGAGCAGGGACCGAGCAACGGGAGCTCACCCCATCACGGGGATTCGAACCGCCGACCTTCTGATCATCAAGTTCTAAGCTCTGTGGTTTAACCCACAGCGCCACCCGCATCCCTAATGAATAATAAAGCCTCTGCCATAATAAAGCCTCTGAAATTCACCAAATTTACGCCATCATACAAATTTACCCCATATATGCGATTCCACATTTTGTAGCCGTCCACTAATATTTCTTTAAGCGATGACATTGCAACTTAGCCTAACATTTGATCACACGAGCGGTGAATGCCACGCCTTCCGCTAGCCCCACCTCCCCGCCTCCCATTGGCTGGCTTCACCTGCACTCACTTTAGCTCCACCCCTTGCTTACCTCGTTGCCCCACCGGTCCCGCCAAGGCATCCAGCGGTGCCCGTCCCGGCTATAGTGTAGCCGGTAGGAGCGGGCAAACTCTTTGCCGTGACCGCTCGCATGGCGACCCTGCGTGCCCACCAAGGTTAAGAAGTGCAGCCGCCGCAGGTCTATCTCCAAGTACTCCGCATCGTTAGGGTAGACGGGTCCTGCAGGGCACCAGGCTCCATCTCCCTCGCTCAGCGCCAACCTGGAGAGCAGGAAAAGGGAGAAGACAGAAAGGTGGATATGTTAACGAACCTGTATTTGGGAAGGGGCAGATTTCACAAATCACATTTAAGTCTCCCTAGCACCTCTTGCAAGGGATGCGGGTGGCGCTGTGGGTTAAACCACAGAGCCTAGGACTTGCCGATCAGAAGGTCGGCGGTTCGAATCCCCATGACGGTGTGAGCGCCCGTTGCTCGGTCCCTGCTCCTGCCAACCTAGCAGTTCAAAAGCACGTCAAAGTGCAAGTAGATAAATAGGTACCGCTCCGGCGGGAAGGTAAACGGCGTTTCCGTGCGCTGCTCTGGTTTGCCAGAAGCGGCTTAGTCACAGAATGTAAGGGCCAGGACTGCTATAATTCTGTGTGTCTCAGATGATCAGTTGGTGCATGTTCAGCATTTAGAAAATGCGAAAGAGGTATGGGACACGCTGCGTACAACGCATCAGAGAGATGCTGGTTCTTCAGCGTTGCTGTATTTTGAGAAATTGACCAATCTGAGACTTGCGCCTGATGGAGATGTTCAAGCGCACCTGACAGAAATGAAGTTTCTGCGTCAACAGATGGTGGAACGCAATTTCCGTCTTCAGGAGGAAGTGTTTTGCTTCATGATATTAAACAGCCTTAGCCGCACCTACAAGGTTGTTGCCAGTCAGCTTGGTTCCCTACCGGCCGCGCAGCTGACCGCGGAGAGAGTTTGTGCTGTGGTTCTGAATGAACACGACAGACTTGCTGCACTGGAAGAAAAAGACAGGGGGAGGGAAGAACAGAGTTCTAATTCCCCCACTGCTGATGCTACTGGGGAGCATGGAGTAGCATTGAGTGCTGTCCGATGCTACAATTGTGGACAGACTGGGCATCTACAGCGAAACTGTAAGAAGCCGCGCCAGTCAAGAGGAGCAAAGAGCAGCTCTACGAAGCCTCAGGCGTCAGGCAAAAGCCGTACCAAGTGCCAGGTGAAACCTGCAAAGGCTATGATGGCGAAAGGAACCACGCCAGATGTTGGGAACTCGTTCATAATTGACACGGGCGCCACGGTTCATATGTGCCCGCACAGAGGACTGTTTTCGACGTTGAAGAAGCAAAGCTTCACTGTGAAACAGGCCAACGGTCAAGAGCTGGAAGCAACTGGAATTGGGACTGTGTATCTTGAGAGTCTGAACTTGACTATAAGCAATGTTTACCTGATTCCAGAACTGAGATTTAATCTGCTGAGCGTGTCGCAGATTGCAAAGAAAGGACTGAAACTGTCCTATGATGCTAAAAGCTGCAAGATCTACAAAGATGGAGAACTGTTTCTTACTGCCAAAGAGAAAGATGGACTGTATTTGTTGACTTTTGATCAAAGTGATTACATGAAATGTAATTCTTCTGATTCTAACGAAATCTCTCTTGCAGGTGTGACCAGTGTGAGCACCAGGAAGCTGACTAAGACCAAGAAGGTCGACAGAGCATTTCAGCGGGTGTATGCTGATGTGATTGGTCCTCTAGAACCATCTAGAGGCGGTGCACGATTTTACCTTGTGTGTGTGGATTGTTTCACTAATTATTCTTGGGTTTATATGATGGAGAAACCGCAAGAAACTTTAGAAAAGTTTCAGGAGTTTTGTGACAAGGTTAAAAGTATGCATGATGCTAACATTGATTGTCTTTTCACAGATGAGAAGCAAATTTTTCTGTTACAGAAGTTTCAGAAGTTCCTGGATGGAAAAGGGATAGACCACAAAGTGGCAGTTTCGCAAGAAGCGTGGAACAGGGGGGTCTGTGTGAGAGTGAACAAAGAATTGCAAAAGGGGATGAATGCGCAATTGCTGAGTTCACATTTGCCACATGAATATTGGGCCGAATCGCTAGCGTTCTATCTTCATGTGTGGTTGAGAAAAGTCTCAACAGAGTTGGGATGTTCTCCTTTTGAGAAGCTGTTCAATAGAAAACCTTCTGTTGCCTATTTTAAGGTTTTCGGGTCTCATGTGAGAACAGAAGCTCCAGGTGGAGTAAAGAATGCCAGAGGCATTTTTGTGGGTTATGAAAAGGGTCTCTACAGAGTAATTTTGTCTGAATCTGGTCAGGTGATTCTCACAAAGTTTCTAGAGAGTGCTCCAGAGCGAGAGCGGGTTGTAGAACAGACATTTCCCACAGGAAACGATTCTGATGATGATGATGATGATGAGTTTGATCTTATTGAGTTCAGTAGTACTGATGATGACAGCGATAGCTCAGACAGCTCAGTTGTCACAGTCATTGAGAGGAAATCTCACATAATGACTAGACCCTCAGAAGAGGAGGATGAACCATTGATTAAGCTTAGTACTGGTTCTCCAGAGAGTTCAGAGGCTGAACCAGAAAGCAGAGAAGAGCAGCAACTTTTACGTAGGTCTGAGAGAGCAACGAAGGGTGTACCACCCAAGAGGTATTCAAAGGAGTTTGCTGACCTTGCATATGTTGCTATTGTAAACGACCAAGGACAGATTGAAGCTGTGTCTGAGTCAGAGACAAAGGCACAACAGAGAGTTGTTAACCGAGGTAATGCGAAGTCACACAACCAGAGAGGTACATTGGTTAAACCAGTGGCGGGTAGTTCCAAGGGTGGAACTGAAACAACAGGGGAATGTTATAAATATAACAACTGTTTGTTTTCTTCTCTGGATGACGCTTTGCTCGCAGCACACATTGATACTTTAGGGGGAGTATGTTACCATAAAGCACCAATGCTGCAGCAAGCAAAGGCTCTAGCAGCTCAGCCAGCTGCTTGTGGCTGGAAAGCCAGACAGGATGTTTGTGACTGTTGCCATGGGAACAAAGGGGCAGTCCATTCTGTACTGAGCACCGGATGTTAGCTCAGTGTGTGTGTGTCATATGACCCGTACTGGATGTACTTGGGAGGAGTTTCTTCTTGCTGTTGTTGAGTGCAGACATGATTCTCTGTACTGATGTAAGAGGCAGAAATAAATGATGTAAATAGTTTTCTGTCTGCTTCTTTCCCCTCCCTGGGGACACCAAAGGGGAGAGAGGAAGAACGGTGTGTTCCTCTCATACATCTGAGAAGAATCGCCGGACCTCGCCTGCTTATCAGCAGAGGTTGGGAGACGCGGGGAGGTCGACAGGAATATCTGCCGGTGCCTACGCTTGTGGCACATTCCTCTGACCCAGGCAGAATTCCAACAGCCACATGACCCGGAAGCTGTACGCCGGCTCCCTCGGCCAGTAAAGCGAGATGAGAGCCGCAACCCCAGAGTCGGCCATGACTGGACCTAATGGTCAGGGGTCCCTTTATCTCTACCTAGCACCTCTTGCATGCTATTTTTCTCGCACGCCAGGTTGAGCAGACCCCCCCCCCAATCCCTCCTTGGATGCATGTTCACAACCTTGAGCTGAAGGAATAAGAGGGCAACAGGAAGACTACGCCAAAGAGAGTTGGGGTAAGAACACGGCCGTATTTCACACTGCTCTTTATAGGGAAGGGGTCCAAGAACGACAGTCGTACTGGACGGTGCCGCACTTGTTCACGTGGAAGACATGTGGGAGGCCTAAACGGCCTAAGTCCAGTACACCTGAAGGAGCGTCTCCACCCCCATCGTTCTGCCCGGACACTGAGGTCCAGCGCCGAGGGCCTTCTGGTGGTTCCCGCACTGCAAGAAGTGAGGCTACAGGGAACCAGGCAGAGGGCCTTCTCGGTAGTGGCGCCCACCCTGTGGAACGCCCTCCCACCAGATGTCAAAGAGATAAACAACTACCTGACATTTAGAAGACATCTGAAGGCAGCCCTGTTCAGGGAAGCTTTTAATGTGTGACATTTTAATGTATTTTTAATCTTTGTTGGAAGCCGCCCAGAGTGGCTGGGGAAACTCAGCCAGATGGGCGGGGTACAAATAAATTATTATTATTATTATTATTATTATTATTATTATTATTATTATCATCATCATCATCATCATCATGGAGCTTGGGGCGGGCATCCTATCTTATTGAACAGCATGAACAGTCCTTTCCAGCTGACCTGGTTAAAAGACCTTAGTCAGGTCTATGAGGGTACAACTGTGTACAACTGCGATGTATTTTACAACTGCAAGGGGGAAAAACAAGTTACAACTTTAAATTTCAAAGGCCATCGTCACCTGCTATGTTTGGCGGCCGTCGAGTCGGACCACGAGCTGGAGGCTGAGAGGGCCTCATCCGGGATGGTGCGATCCTGCATGCCCAATGCATAGCGACACTTAGCTGCAAAGGGGGAAGGAAGCGAGAGAATGAAGAGCAAAGATGACCCCTTTGCATTATACACACCCCTCTGCAAAAATTATGAGCTATTAATACTGGCTTGATCCGCAAAACATCAATTATAGTATGTCACATTGAAACCAAGGGGTTGCAAGTTAACCTAGGATGGGATGCTTTTAATGAGACTTGAGAACATAAAAAGAACTCTGCCAGATCAGAACAAAGGGACCCATCTATACCAGAATCCATCCCCCCCCCCCCCCCACAGTGGGCTACGAGCTGACTATGAAGTGAATGATCAGCACGAACACAGCAGAGCTCCAAGCTGGTGCCCATCACTGCTAATTGTGAGAGAGAATTCCATAGCTTAACCCTGTTCTGTGTGAAGAAACACTTCCTTTTCTCTGTCCTAGAACTTCCAATATTCAGCTTCATTGTATAGCCCCCAAGCGCTAGTATTATGAGACAAGAGAAAGGAAAACCTCTTCCTATCCACTTTCTCTACACCATGCACAATCACATTCCCTTCTTCACATGTCCCCTCTTATAACCAGGCCTGACACCACCAAAAGGCAGGCTTGGGTAGATACTGATGCCCAAAGGCACTGAAGAACGCAGGCCTTGGGACTCCATTTTGAAAATGGGGGGAGGGGGTGGGAAAAGATGGCCGCCACCATAAAAACATGGCAGCCACATTCTAGCACCGTCCTGTGTTGAATTAAGCTGTTCTCTATATTCTCAGTTTGTCCCGTGTATCATGGGAATATGCCCCGCCAGGAAAAAAGTGAGACTTACATCTGAGTAAACTGCCCTGTCTATCGAAAGTCATTTTGTCTGTCTGTTTGCGATCAGTCCTGTTTCAAGGTGCTTATGTTAATCCACAAAGCCCTAAACAACTTGGGCTCAAAGTACCTTAGGGACTGCCTGTTTCCGTATGCTCCATCTCAGTCACTGAGATCCCCTGAAGTGTCAAGCCTCCTGAGGTTCAGTTGGCCTTCACTAGGGATCAAGCCTTTAGTGTGGCAGGCCCTGCACTGTGCAATTCCTTTTTGAAAAATCCAAGAATCAGACAAACATAAGGCTACTGTCCTACCTGGGACACAGGGGGCGATGGTCTAAACCACTGAGCCTCTTGAGCATGGATAGGCAAACTAAGGACCGGGGACCGGATCCGGCCCAATCACCTTCTAAATCTGGCCTGCAGATAGTCCGGGAATCAGTGTGTTTTTACATGAGCAGAATGTGCCCCTTTATTTTAAAGGCATCTCTGGGTTATTTGTGGGGCCTGCCTGGTGTTTTTACAAGTGTAGAATGTGCTTTTATTTAAAATGCATCTCTGGGTTATTTGTGGGGCATAGGAATTTTTTCATTTTTTTCCTTCGAAATATAGTCCAGCCCCCCACAAGGTCTGAGGGACAGTGGACTGGTCCCCTGCTGAAAAAGTTTGCAGGCCCCTGCTCTTGGGCTTGCCGATCGAAAGGTCAGCGGTTTGAATCTCCATAATGGAGTGAGCTCCTGTTGCTCGGTCCCTGCTCCTGCCAATCTAGCAGTTAGAAAGCATGCCAGTGCAAGTAGATAAATAGATACTGCTGTGGCAGGAGGGTAAACAGCATTTCCATGCACTCTGGGTTCTGTCTCGGTGTCCCGTTGCGCCAGAAGTGGTTTAGTTAGGCTGGCCACATGACCCGGAAAGCTGTCTGTGGACAAACACTGGCTCCCTCGGCCTGAGAGCAAGATGAGCGCCCCATAGTCCCCTTTGACTGGATTTAACCATTATGAATTATGGTGCTGGAGGGGACTCTTGAGAGTCCCATGGACTGCAAGAAGATCAAACCTCTCCATTCTGAAGGAAATCAGCCCTGAGTGCTCACTGGAAGGACAGATCCTGAAGCTGAGGCTCCAATACTTTGGCCACCTCATGAGAAGAGAAGACTCCCTGGAAAAGACCCTGATGTTGGGAAAGATGGAGGGCACAAGGAGAAGGGGACGACAGAGGACGAGATGGTTGGACAGTGTTCTCAAAGCTTCGAACATGAGTCTGACCAAACTGCGGGAGGCAGTGGAAGACAGGAGTGCCTGGCATGCTCTGGTCCATGGGGTCACGAAGAGTCGGACATGACTAAACGACTAAACAACAACAACAACAACAACAACAACAAATCATCCAGGGGTCCTTTACCCTTTTTTACCTTTTTTACTGTCCTACCTACAAAAAGCAGAATACTTAGTACTGAATGTCAATGACTTCCACCAGAGGGTGCTCTAATTTCACACGCAAGAGGTGGACGCTTTAAAAAAAAACCCAAGGATGTCCTTTTCTAGAGACACGCTAAGTTGTAACATTCTGTTAATGTTCTGCAAGCTTTCAGCTCAATGTTCCGTTGTCTGGAACACTTTGTGATACTCTGGAATACAGCCAAAAGAGCAAATTCCATGCTGGGGTGATTAGGGAAGACAGAGAGAATAAAACTGCCAGCATCATAGTGCTGCCCTTCATATATTATGTATGATGCAGTCCCATTTTGGAATCCTATATGCTGTGCTGACGCTCCATTTCAAAAGGGAAATCACAGGGTTGGTGAAAGGGGCAGAAAAGGGTAAGGTAACCAAAATAATAAGGCTGGACTGAAGCACAGGGTGGCCAGCTCACAAGAGACTGCTATCTACTCACAGAGTAAATAACTGGCAGTGTTGTGTTGTTGAGGTTTTTTCAGGGAGGAGGAAAGCCTCGCTTTTGGGGGGTGCAGGCTTTTTTTTAAGGGGAGCCAAAGTTGTTTAGCTTCTTTGTGGGGAGCCAGTGATCTACCAGTGATCCATCACAGACATCCAGTGATCTACCGGTAGATCACGATCTACCTGTTGGATGTGCCTGAGCTAAAGCACTTGGGGATTTTTAGTATACAAAAAAATATATATTTAAAAATATGATATGTTAGAAGTTGATAATATTATGAATGGTGTGGAGAAACTGGCTAGAGGTTCTTTTTTAATTTCTTAAATCTCCTCTGATGCTAGAATTTTGGGGTACAGAATGAAACAGGTAATTTAGAACAGACAACAACAGCAAGGAGGACTTCCTTGCACAATGTAGAATCCACTGCTGCAAGATATGACAGTGAAGCTTATTTCATGGGCAGAGAGGATGGGGAATCTTTGACCCTTCAGATGTCATTGGACTACAACTGCTGTCCATTTGCCAGGCTGGCTGGGGCTGATAGGAACTGGAGTCCAACAACATCTGGAGGGCCACAGGTTCCCCACTCCTCACCTGCAGGAAACAGATAGATGATAGATAGATAGATAGATAGATAGATAGATAGATAGATAGATGATAGATAGATGAGAGAGAGAGAGAGAGAGAGAGATTATCCTTACGAGTGGAACCTGCAACAAAATGTTGCAGTGTGGAGTGCTCCTATTCACTGTTCTATTCGGTCAGCCATGCCCTTCTCTGAGATACTTCATTCCGTCTCCCCCCACCCCTCAACATTCCATGGCCACTGAGCGTGCTCATTCCCCATTAGGCTGCTTCCAGAGCTTTCGCCTCCCTCTTGTGTCCAAAGATGGCGCCATTTTGGTTTCATGAGCAACCAACGACTCACATTTGTGCATCGGTAACAAGATAGAAGCATCAGACAAAACTATCCTGGGGATTAACCAACGTAGAAGAAAGACCCACCGGATGGCAGTTTGGCAATAGCCCCCTAAAAACCTTGGCCTAAGTTCCTTTTCCCTTGCTTCGCTCTCGCATCTTATACTTGGCCTTGCCCCCCGCCCAACCTCCATATCTCCATCACTTCTGCCCAGTAAAATCCCATAAGCTCGGTGCTCCTTCCGCACCACATTTCAGCACCTCACCAAGGAACCCTCCAGTTTCCCGCTCCTCAACCAACAGGTCACAGCCTATCTCACCTGGATCCAACTCACCTGGATCAAAGTGCTCTTCCAACTCCGAGGCACCGAGGGACGCCGAGAGCAGCAAGCAAAGCGCTGCGAGTCCCACCATGCTCTCTGGGCTCTGCGATGATTACACCGATAGCTGAGTCTTCATGCCTTGTTTGCAAAAAAAGTAGATAACAGCAGTTAACCACATGCGGGTCTCGCACAGAGTACAACACCAAGGTGACTCAACATGAATGGAAAACCCTCCTCTTCCGGGGGTCAGACACTTTCTCTGTGCTAGTGAATAGCACACATTCCATGCTCAGGAGTCACCAGCATCCTGCCATTGTCCTGGCTTCCCTATTCAGGCCAGAAGTGGACTGGCACTGACACACTGACAGCAGCAAAACACGTGATTATCGCAGGCAGAAAGGCCAGATGCCAAATTTGTGGTTGAGCGAACTCGGTGCATTTGGGAGACCCCAAGGCTGATTTACAGGAATGAGTGTTTGACCAGACTAAAAAAAAAAAAAAAAAGTAACTCAGTTGGTGACTAGGTCAGCTATTGAGGAGACATGTTCCAGTGGGGTCAAACAATGCCACTATTTATTAGAACTGGCCATTGTTCATTGCAAATGAGCAGTACGCTACCCAATCGCTCCTGTTTCACTCTGCAAGAGAAACAAAACGAGAAGCCACAATTAAGCTTGGCTTTGTGTGATGTCCAAATCCAGACTCATCGGGTGGCACTCAACTGAGTTTCCCTTAGAGGAGACCCACTGAAATGAATGAACCTAACTTAGCTATAACCGTTAATTTCAATGAGCCTGCTCTAAGTAAAGGTAAAGGACCCCTGGAGTCCAATCAAAGGCGACTATGGGGTTGAGGCGCTCATCTCGCTTTCAGGCTGAGGGAGCCGGCGTTTGTCCACAGACAGCTTTCTGGGTCAAGTAGCCAGCAAGACTAAACTGCTACTGGCGCAACGAGATACCGTGACAGAAACCAGAGCGCACAGAAACGCTGTTTACCTTCCTGCCACAGCGGTACCTATTTATCTACTTGCACTGGCGTGCTTTCAAACTGCTAGGTTGGCAGAAGCTGGGACAGAGCAACAGGAGCTCACCCCATCGTGGGATTCAAACCGCCGACCTTCTGATCGGCAAGCCCAAGAGGCTCAGTGGTTTAGACCACAGAGCCACCCGTGTAAAACTTAGCTGAATGTACCTAGCAAGCCATGATTCATAAGCCAATGACGAAGCATGGTTTAAGGCAGGGTTGGCTGGTGCCCATTGGGACAGGTAAAGTGGCTAGAGGACAGGCAGGAGCCAACTAATTCTAGGTGTGTCCCTGTTGAGTTCTACAAATGCAACACTGAGACTACAGTGGAGGAAGCTGGCAGCTAGTGCCACCCCCTGGAGGAGTTGTAAGTAAAAAGGCAAGCAAGTGGGGGACTGGCTGAGGTCAGAGTGATATTGGTTATTATCTTGGAGCTTCCAGGGCAGACCAAGGAGACACGTTTTTAATAATAATAATAATAAGTTATTTATATTCCGCCCACCCCATCCGAAGCCTGGGAGGTATAATTACAGAAATGAAACATGCAAAATAGCGGCTATAAAATGGCAAAGGGCCAAAGCAGGTATTGCAAGCAAATGAATAATTTTAAGTCCCAATTGTTGCTTTGATTATAAAAAGCAATTCTGGGGAGAAGGCAGCACTTAGCTCTGTCTCCACCTGCCATTTTCCCCACTCTGTATTTGCAAGGGTAAGTAGATACCTGGAACCCAAGATGAGAGGAAGTGTTTCGTGAGGCAACTGGGTTTTTTCTTTTTCTTTAATTGCATTTATATACTGCCTTTCTCCCATTTCCCAAGTCAGCCTTGGGCTCCCAGGTGGATATTCACCCAGGTACTGGCTAGGCCCAGACCTGTACTTAGCTTCAGCAAGGCTTCCACACAATGTGTCTTTTTCAGACCATGCGCAGGAAGAAGGAAATGGCCCTCAGGCCTCTCCCCAGCCAACACTCCCTTCTCCAGACCATAAACCCCATGGCTTCCCCACTCTCCATCCTCATCTCTGCTCTAAACGGGTCCTTCCCCCACCCGCAGCCAGCAACAAAGCTATTTTCCCATAAACAAAGTTGTCATTGGGATTCAGAAACACACCTTTTTGCTAGTAATATCTAGTTTTGTGCTAATAGTGCAGAGCAAGAGGAACCTGCAGAAAACTGGAGAGGAAAGAGCCCCCCCATGTGCTGTCAGATGCAATTAAGCAATGAAATTAAAACACTGAACCAGTATCTACCCGACAGCAGCCTCAGATTATTTGATAATAGTTGACCGTAGTCATTAAAGGACAGTCCATTGACAACATTTGATTCATCAACTGGTGGCCACCCCAACCCTATTGATTTACGTCATGAGCAGTTTAAAGGTACTTGAGTAATACAACTGGACCTTTGCCAGAGGCCCTGATCAAGCCGTTTCAACGTCAAAGTGATGACAAACAAAATAAAATGAGGCAAAGCGGGGAACTCCAGTTCAGGGTACCAGCCAGTCAGCCAGGCCCCATTCCAGGATACTTCATTCCATTCCCATTCCACTGGGTTATCTGTCTTTTTCTTCTTCTTATCAATGACTTTCCGTGGACACTTAGCATGCTCAGTCTTCGATGGTCTGAGGGTCCCATCCTGAGGTAGCTTCTTTCTCCCTAAATATTTCTTGTACTTCTTGGGGTCTGTTTCTACACCTCCCCACCCCATCACTGCACTCTATCTATCTATCTATCTGAATCAAAATTCAAATATATCTGAATAGGCATTTCTGGGCTCTGTGCACCTCAGTCCCCAGAGGGCAGTTTGAAACACTTGCTTCAGAACCAATATTTCTACACAATTTGTATGACATTTTCATCTGACTAGCCTAGTCATGCATTTGGGTGCAGGCCAGGTAATTCCCGCAAAATGGGAACCTTCTTTCTCAGGAAAAGAATCACCTCTGGAGGGAGAAGGATCCAGATTGCGAAAGGTTTGAGGCAAAGAATTAACACACACACACACAAAGATTTTACCACCCCTGGTCATTATTTTTTAAAGTAATCAGCCCCTCAATTTTAAGTCCTCAGCGCTGTGGCATCCATACAGGCCTGAGGCTGTCATTGCTTTGAATTACAGACTTAGCAGAGTCAGGTCATGCAATTATGGCTGACTGGGAGGTCTCACGCAACAAACCCACCCACCCAAAATACAGACTTTTCGCAATAAGGGGAAGGGGAAAGGCAGCAAGACACACGGCCCATTGACACTTGCTGTGATGCAACATCATCTAACCTCCCCCCACACAAAAAACAATAAATTGGAATGAACAGTCGTCTAATCTCTGCAAATGAATCAGGAAGAATGCTCAATAAACAAACCATCCTGAAGCACCATCAGTACCTCTGTTTCTGGAAACGCATTCTCCCCAAAATGTGTGGGCAACTGGCTCAAAGGCAGAGGCCAAAACATTTCCAGTTAATGAGTGACTCAAATTGCTTAATAATCAGAGTATGCACACTCTACAAGACACGGGGCATTTCAAAGAACGTTCCTTCATAAGACGTTCTCATATTGTGAGGGGGAAATGTTCCAAATAAACACTCCACTAACTCGGCGCAGCTTCCCTAAGAAACAGTCGCAGAAATCCAAATCTGTTTCCTAGGAACCCAGGCCACACTCCCCCCCCCTGCTGTTTCTTGACCAATAGGTTGGGGGTGGTGGGTGAAGTGGGGGTGGGTGGGGGTGAAAGGGCTGTAGACCAGCTGCTCCCACAATCCTTTGCTGGAATGTCCCAACAGCTGCCTTGATCTAAGGCTAGTAAACAGCAGCTGACAGGCCGTAGGGCAAGGGGGTGCCAAAGCGAAAGGAAAAAGGGGGATGAATCAAGGCATTGATCAGGGACACCCCCCTTCGGATGGAGGAGGAGGCAGAATCCCATATCTAGTAGAAGAGTCAGAGAAACTGCCACACTCCAGGGCCGGGAAATTTTCAGACCTTCGACAACGACTGCTCCCTCTAAAAGATGGACCTATTATAGTACACAGTAGGGCAGATGTTTGCATGCAGAAGGTCTCAGACCTGGGGGGGGGGGGAGATCCTGCCCCAAACCCTGGAGAGCAAATACCAGTCAATATAGACAAATCTGGGTTAGTAAGGCAAATAGTTTGAACTGGTTGGACCAGATGAGCTTCAGGGATCCTTCCAGCTCTACAATTCTATGGGATGTCTCCCATGGGTATGGATCAGGAGGGGGTTGAGGGGCTATGGGAAATTTGGGGTGCCACCCAGCCAAGAAGCCACCCACACGTTCTGTTTCCCTCGGGTTAAACTGACATCTGCCATTCTTGTTGTTTTTAATGCAGCCCCAGTATTTTATATGGAAATGTGGTTTATAAACATTAGTGTTCCCATATTTCAAAAAGTGAAAATCCGGACACAAAAGTTGTTGAGGTTTTTTTCTTTCTGGCCAAAGTTGTTAAGCTTCTCATTTTTATTTTTATTTTGCAAAATCTCAAATAATAATAATAATAATAATAATAATAATAATAATAAAGTTTTTGAGCAATTTTCAAGGAACTTCGGCAAAATCTAGACTTCTGACATGGGCTGCCATATGTCCGGATTTCCCCCAGACATTTCAGCAATTTCTGCCTGGACACTGCTTCCGACTGCCATACTCAGACTATGTCCAGGAAATTCTGGGCATATGGCGACCCTAATAAGCATGCAAACAAATAACAAATGATCCTGGGTATGCAATGGTATAAAGTAGTGAGGGAGATGCTCTCATCCCATGTACAAAAAATGCTTTAGTGTTGTTTGGGTCTATTCAAAGCAGGGGTGTATTGCTGGACTTCAACTTCCATCGTCCTTTACTATGTTGGCTGGAGCTGATGGGAGCTGGAAGCAAACATCTGGGAGCCACAGGTTCTCCACTACAGATTTCAGAGGAAGGAGGCAGAACACTGTCCTTAATGTGATTCTTCTCTGGAAAACCTATAACACTGAAAGCCTGTAAGTCAGCAACCCCAACAAAGACCTTTAAAAATCCTGTGTCAGCTCTGAAGCTCACTGGTTGAAGTTTGGGCTAGAAACTATCACTGTGCCCAACCTAATCTACCTCACAGGCTTGTTGTGAGGATAAATTGCAAGGGTGAGGGAGAGAAAATCTGGACTTATACGTATCCTAAATGAAAGGTAGGAAAGAAATATGAATAATACAGTCGTACCTTGGTTTTCGAATTTAATCCGTTCCAGGAGTCCCGGAACAGTTCAAAAACCAAGGCGCAGCTTATGATTGGCTGCAGGAGCATCCTGCAGCCAATTGGAAGCCGCGCCAGATGTTCGGCTTCCGAAAATTGTTTGGAAACCAGAACAATCACTTTCGGGTTTCAATCGCTCAGGAACCGAAACGTCCAAGTTCAAAGGCGTTCGGCTTCTGAGGTTCCACTGTAGTAATATTAATAATGCTTTTAAAACAGTGTAAAAGCTGTGAATATGTCCAAGAGCAGGTTGGAGAAGAGGTAGAACACTGTTGTTGTTGTTGTTGATTCTATTATATCATCATCATTATTACTGATAAGGAGGGGGAAATTGAACCGTGCAGAGAAACCACAAATACCAGATTTTTTCTCTATAGGACGCACCGGACCATAGGAGGGGGAGTATGGGGGGGAGGATTCTCCCCCTCTCTGCTCAGCACCCCTTCAGCGAAGCGGCAGGAGAAACGGAGCCCCTTCCATTTCTCCTCCCGTTCACTGAAGGGGCGCTGCGCAGAGAGGGAAAACTGTGCAGCGCCTCTCCAGCGAAGCGAAGCCTGGAGAGCAAGAGGGATCAGTGTGCACCAACCCCTCCCGCTCTCCAGGCTTCAGGTGGCTATCCGCAAGCCTTCTGAGCGCAGCGCGAACTCTCGCTGCGCTCCAAAGGCTTGCGGATAGCCGCCTGAAGCCCCTTGAGCGCAGCGGCAGTTCGCGCTGTGCTGCAGGGGCTTCAGGCTTCAGGCTTCTCCTTTTAAGCCGCGGGGCTGGGGCGGGGGAAGCCCAAGCTTCCCCAGCCCCCAGAACAGGTCAGGGAGCGGCGGTCCCTTCTCCCTCCTGGGGAAAAGCCCGCAAGAGCCACGCGAAGCTTGTGTGCAGCTCTTGGGGGCTTTTTCTGCCTGCCTCCCCCCTGCATTCGCTCCATAGGACGCACAGGCTTTTCCCCTTAGTTTTTAAGAGGGAAAAAGTGCATCCTATGGAGCGCAAAATACGGTATATACCCAAGAGCAGGCCACTGAACTTTTGCTATGAGTCTCCCACCAACCCGCCACTGAAATGTACTTAAACCTGAAATGGTGGCCTTGGGCTGAACTCTAAACATTAAAAACATGTTATGGGGCTAAACTCTGGCTCATATTAAGCCTCAGAGGGATTAAAGGGTAACCCCTGCAGGGACGTCCGTCAGATAACAAATTGGGGTGCTGCTGCTGTCCCTTGCCCCCCCCCACTCCACCCCCAGCTCCTGTCAGCAGCTGAGGGTGTCCTCATGTCGCCCAGCTGGTTTTTAACCCCCTGCAACCCAGATATCTCCCAGGGCCTCCTGGAGAAAGAAAGAAAGAAAAAACCGCAAAATGCGCTGAAGGGGTAAGGAAGGCAAGGAATCCCAGCTATGTAGGCAAGAATGCCCGGCAGCTGGGATCCCAGTGCCAGCCCAGCTTAACTGGCCTGCTGTGGAAAGCTGCAAAGCTCTGTGGATGCCCTACAGTCCTGACTCCCTGCCAGCAGAGAATTAACCATTATATTAAACAGGCTATAGGGCCAGACGTCATCGTAGGTCCCTGCTCAAGGGAAACGATCGAAGGCTGCGACAGAGGCCGAGATCCTTTAACCTCTGGTTTTATTTATTAAATTTATGTCCCACTCTTCCGCCTTCCATGCTCCCCCACCCACCCCAAAAAGGCTGCCTGTCTCTTTCTTAGGGATGGGGGAGAGATTTGATTCAGCTTGCACGTCCCTAGGCATTCGTAGACCAAACACAAAGGTACCTCTGGTTATGAACTTGATTCGTTCCAGAGGTCTGTTCTTAACCTGAAACCGTTCTTAACCTGAGGTACTACTTTAGCTAATGGGGCCTCCCGGTGCCACCACACAATTTCCGTTCTCATCCTGAGGTAAAGTTCTTAACCCGAGGCACTACTGCCGGGTTAGTGGAGTCTGTAACCCGAAGAGTTTGTAACCTGAGGGGTTTGTAACCCGAGGTACCACTGTACTTTAAAACTGGCACTTCCCTGAATTACCCGGAATTATTATTATTCTTTTATTTACACCCCACCCATCTGGCTGCACTGCCCCACCAAGTACAGTCTCCAGCTGCATTAACATGTAGAAAAATACATACACTGTACTATTTATTTCTACTGTACTATTTATTTGTTTGTTCACTCGTTTTCAGAAGGCCTTTAAAGAAAGAATTCCGCAAACCGGTGTGGAATTTTCACAAGGCCTTAAAAAAATATATTGCAAACCGATGTGGAAGTGCGGTAAGCTAAACACTGGAAAAACGAGAAGCTGAGAAGAACCAAAATTGACAGAACCACCCATCCCTCCTCCTCCTTCCTCCAGAGCACCAACTTTCCAAATCGTCTCAGAGTCACACGTGCTAAGGGTGAGAGTGAGCAAAACTGTCTCCGGACCCCAGCTTGGGCAGAATGTGACTTGCATTCCAAGGAAGTTTTAAATGCAGACCAGCTGAATGGTCCATTCGGCAAGCCCTTATTGTTCCACATCCACGGCCAGGCTATTAAAAAGTATGGGGGGGGCATCCTTTCATTTTGAACAATGGAGTGGTCGGCTGGGGGACAATCAGCTTTCCCTACCATTTTTTTCAGTCTGGACTGATGACAGTGGTACCTTGGTTCTCAAACTAAATCTGTTCCGGAAGTCGGTTCCAAAACCAAAGCGTTACAAAACCAGGGCGCGCTTTTCCATAGAAAGTAATGCAAAACGGATTAATCCGTTCCAGACTTTTAAAAACAACCCCTAAAACAGCAATTTAACATGAATTTTACTATCTAACGATACCATTGATCCATAAATGAAAGCAATAAACAATGTACTGCAGTCACACAATCAATCAGTCGGTAGCTGAACTGGGTTCACACAGCCAAAAAAACAAAACAAAGAGCCACAAAAGCAAAAACACAAAATAAACAGCAAAATCAGACAGACCTCAGCGTAACACTCAAAACGGAGCACATTCGGCTTCAGAAAAAAGTTCGCAAACCAGAACACGTACTTCCGAGTTTGCAGTGTTTGGCTTCCACGTTGTTTGAGAACCAAGGTGTTTGAGAACCAAGGTACCACTGTATGTCCGTTCTAGAGACTGCTGGTCCAAGAAAGAAGGCAGTTTCGCACTCCTCCAAACCAAACTCTTTACATTTTATTTTTTTTGCCAAGTTCTTAGATATGCTGAACTTGCTGAGAGAATGAAAATGCTTGTCTCCTCTCCAATATTCACACACAAAAACCTCCACTTAACATAACTCACCACTCCCTTTCTAGACTTTTGCCCTTCAGCTTTCACACATACAGAGAGAAGCCAATCTCTAGCAACAGGCTTAACTGCATAAGCAAACAACATTCCCCAGAAGGAAAACAAGGATGGATGAAAGAATTAAGCAAGGCTATGAAAATACCCCTTATAGCAAAAAGGTCAGATTATTTTCTAGCAAAAATGAATCAGGAAGGGGTGCATTCAGAAGGACAGATGCAAGCCACACATTTCAGAAGCTCGCAACTGCTGGAATGTCAAGTCACGTGCAATTCCCAGCTGCAAAGTTCAGATTCCATTGTGGGATTTCGCATTTACCATGAAACACAAAGTCAGGTATTGTGAACAGCTCAGATTTCCGTTCCTAAAACCACAGATTTGCACCCAGAAACTTGAAGCACCCAGGACTCACGACAATTCACCTACATTTCAATTTTTAATTCACCCATTTATTTGAAGGCGGGGAAAGCTGTTCCTTTCAAATTTCAAAATTTGCTAGCTTTGATATCATCAGCAAATGCAACCAGGTTATGGCTCGCAGGTAACAAATGTGATGCTCTGCAGACGTTTCCAGACTCCAGCCATCAGCCCCAGACAACATAGCTAATGTTCAGAGATTATGAGAGTTGTGGTCCACACCAGCAGAGGATACCATGTCTGTTATCCCTAATTTCACCATTTATAAACATGTGAAAAAGCATTAGTTCCAACATAGATGCTTGGAGGACACCCTCCCTCCCCCATAATTCTATTGTGAAACTGATAATAATGATAAATAATAATAATATACAGGTTAGTGTTCAAGTCACAGGAGGCGGGCCTGTACGAAGGTTGTCAATCTTAACTGCTATATGGTACTTCAAGACTGTCACTATCTTCCAGTGAGATTCAGCCACATCCTGGCAAATTCAGGTTGCAAAATTATAATTGATTGGGAGGCCTCACATAACAAACCCGCTTGCCCCAAAGAACGGACTTTTTGCAATAAGGAAAGTGGCGGGGGGGAGTGTGAGATAACACCTGCTTTGATGCAATATCATCTAACCTCCCTGCAAGCAAATCAGAATAAATCTGGAGGTGCTCTTCAATACTAACCCCCCCCCCCCCCGAAATGCCTGTCCCAGGACACTTTTTGGTAGTCTCCTTCTGTTCCTTGCAGTGCAGCAAGGTCAACCAGGATTCAGCCAGTGAATACTTAAAAAAAAAAACTGAGCTGGAAGTGAATTGGAAATTATGACATGATATCTCATGATCCGGCCTCATGAAAGCATCCGCCAATCAGCATTTAGATGCTCATATGTATCATCTGTTTAATTAGATCGCCCTTTCCATCCAATTCTTTCATCTTCTCTTCATTTGGTTTGATAAATGCTCCTAAGAACTTGGCTCACGGCGCAAATTGTAAAACCCAGAGGAGAAGCAATCCATTTCATTCCAATATATGGGGTCTGAGCCAGCTACACTTGAGCAGTACAAATTATACTGCAGTGCAGTAAGTCCCATTTGCTGTTTGAAATGTTCTTGACGTTAAAATGTATTGGTGGCTCTTTCTGCTTTATTAGCAGGGACGCGGGTGGTGATGTTGGCTAAACCGCTGAGCCTCTTGGGCTTGCCGATCGGAAGGTCGGCGGTTTGAATCCCCGTGAAGCGGTGAGCTCCCATTGCTGTCCCAGCTCCTGCCAACCTAGCAGTTTGAAAGCACGCCAGTGCAAGTAGATAAATAGGTACTGCGGCGGCGGGAAGCTAAATGGCATTTCCGTCCGCTCTGGCTTCCGTCACGGTCTCTCGTTGTGCTAGAAGCGGTTTAGTCATGTGTGCCACATGACCCGGAAAGCTGTCTGTGGACAAATGCCGGTTCCCTCGGCCTGAAAGCGAGATGAGCGCCACAACCCCATAGTTGCCTTTGATTGGACTTAACCGGCCTGGGGTCCTTTTTTTATCTTTATCTTAGTTGCCCAATGGTATCATACTATTGCTGTCTGGAGAAGCCAAATCACAATAAAAGCAAGACAACTAAAATAAAAACCCACAGCATTTGCGGTATGAATAGTGGCAGGATTTCAGCAGGAAGCTACAGGACATGCACTGACTGGAAATGAAGCCGTGAGTCCACCCCAACTTTTAACACCTGCTGAAAACTTTTCTATCGGTCTTATACAGGCAATTAAGAACACATCCACCGTAGCTATGTCATTTCTCTGATTTTAACTTACTGATAAGTTAACTTACTGGTTTTGTATTGTACGGTTTCGTGTACAGTCGTTGTGAACCGCTTTGACAGCTTGTTTGTGAATTAGTTGTGTGTAAATTCTTTTAAAAGAAATAAATAAAACGTTTGCAGGCGCAAATAATACTGGACGAGGGGTCATGTATAACCACCCTGACAGCATCGAGTGCACAAATCATAATAAAAAGGAGGAGCTCAAATCTAGAATACTGGGTTGAATGGGCCAATAATCTAACTCTGTATCAGATTGTTCCCCTGTGGTCAGTTTCCATTCGAGATCCTATGCCTTTTCAATGGCGGTTAGTAACAGTAGCACATCATGCACAGAAGAAGAAGAAGAAGAAGAAGAGTTTGGATTTGATATACCGCTTTATCAGTACCCTAGGGAGTCTCAAAGCGGCTAACCATCTCCTTTCCCTTCCTCCCCCATAACAAACACTCTGTGAGGTGAGTGGGGCTGAGAGACTTCAGAGAAGTGTGACTGGCCCAAGGTCACCCAGCAGCTGCACGTGGAGGAGCGGGGAAGCGAACCCGGTTCACCAGACTACGAGTCTATCGCTCTTAACCACTACACCACACTGGCTCTCAAGCAGGGAGGATTGCTTGCTGAGGGTCTGAAGGACCCTGCCCTTGCCTCTTTCCGCCTGGCTTGCAGCTGCTTTTAAATTGTTTTTAAATTTTCCTCTGTGTTGTTTTAAATGAGACCATCTCGGCTGTGAGCCCTGGAAGACCTGCACTCTGCCTTGCTGGCCTTTTCCCATCTGGCCTGGGAGAGTGGAGTGCTGACTGACTCCCGCTACAAAAGCTGAGGGTGTTGAACAGATTATTGGGCTGGGGTATTGTTTTGGGGAGAGGTTGTTGCTGTTACTGATATTATTGTTGTATTTTTAGTTTTAGCTCTTATGGTGTACATGGAAATTGTTTCCATTTGGTTGTGTGCTTTTTGATGTGTTTTATTTATTGTTTACAACTTCTGTTATGTTTGTAATTATGTACAGTGGTAACTTGGGTTGCAAACACCTTGGGTTACAAACAATTCAGGTTACAGACTCCGCTAACACGGAAGTAGTACCTCGGGTTAAGAACTTTACCTCAGGATGAGAACGGAAATTGCTCAACGGCAGCGGGAGGCCCCATTAGCTAAAGTGGTACCTCAGGTTAAGAACAGTTTCAGGTTAAGAACGGACCTCCGGAACGAATTAAGTTTGTAACCAGAGGTATCTTGTCATGTTTTAAATATGGAAAGGCGGCATACAAACAAAATGATGATGAGGCTGATGAGAACCTAAGAGCCCTGCAGGATCACGCGAGGGACTCATCTTGTCCAGCATTCTGTTCTCACACTGGCCAACCAGATGCCTGTGGGAAACCAGCAAGTAGGATTCGAACACAAGACCATTCTCCCCTCCTGTGGTTTCCAGCAACTTGTATTCAGAAGCATCACTGCCTCCAACTGTGGGCGCAGAGCGCAGCCATCATGGCTTGTAGCCACTGACAGTCCTCCATGAATTTGTCTCATCCTCTTTAAATAAGATTTTATTAAGACTTCCCATAATCCACTTTTTAATTCACCTAGGTTGGCGGCTCTCACCGCATCCTGTAGCAGCGAGTTCCATAGCTCAACTACGTGCTGCATAAAGAAGTCCCGTATTTTTCCGTGTATAAGACACCCCCATGTATAAGACTCCGTTTTTGGGGACTCCAAATTAAGAAAAGTTTTGTGGTTTTTATGCCGAAAATCACTGCCACTAGCATGCGTCCCAAAAGCCACCTATCGTCTGTCCCCGCACCAGCAGAAGACGCCAATTGCCTGCCCTGTTGCCGCGGCGACACCCAATCAACACCAGCCCTTGCCGCAGCCAACAAGAACGCACCAAATTGCACCCCATGCACTATCGGTGTATAAGACGACCCCCAATTTTAAACATGATTTTTTAATTTAAAAAACCACGTCTTATACAGGGAAAATTAAGGTTCTTTCTGTTTTGGTAAGGGTGCTGAGAGTTGTTAGGAGACTGCCATCCTGCTTTGGTTATCAGAATGGCTGAACAACCAGTCCCTTTTCACAGGGAACTCTGGGCCTCATAACAAGTCTCTTAGCAAACTACAGATCCCAGAATTCTTAGGGGGGAATGTCATGACTCTTTCAAGTGCTTTAAATGCATTGGTGTGAATGCGGCCTCAGTTTCTGGAGCGACACATCCATAAATAATTTTGTGTTCTTGAAACGTGACATTGGTAGCATCGTTTCCGTCTCGTGTAAACAGCAACAGAGAGTGCTGCGTCCAACAAAGTTCCATTCAGAGCAGCACACCCTCCAATATCCCGCGGATCAAAATCGGGACGCCTCGGGCAAGAGCACGAAACCCCCCCAAAAAAACCTGAGGGCCTTTTGTTCTGGCGCTCCGGCCAGCTGAATCGCGCCAAAGTGCCAGACCAAAAAACGGGACATGACTGGTTAGACGCAGGGTGGGTAAAAATCAATGATTTTTTAAAAAAAATAAATCTAGAAAATCATATTTTTTAAATTTAAATTGGATTATTTGGATTTAAATTAGATTTAAAAGGTAAAGGGACAGCTGACTGTTAAGTCCAGTCACGGACAACTCTGGGGTTGCGGCGCTCTTCTCGCTTTACTGGCTGAGGGAGCCGACGTTTGTCCGCAGACAGTTTTTCCAGGTCATGTGGCCAGCATGACTAAGCCGCTTCTGGAGAACCATAGCAGTGCGCGGAAATGCCGTTTACCTTCCTGCTGGAGTAGTACCTATTTATCTACTTGAACTGGCGTGCTTTCAAACTGCTAGGTTGGCAGGAGCTGGGACAGAGCAATAGGAGCTCACCCTATCGCAGGGATTCAAACCACCGACCTTCCAATCGGCAAGCCCTAGGCTCAGTGGTTTAGACCACAGCGCCACCCACATCCCATTTAAATTAGATTATTTTGATTTAAATTTGATTTTTAAAAGAAAATGCTTCTGGAGAAAAAATCTTCTAAAGATAGTTTTCTGTTTAAGTTACATTATAGTCCAAAGGCTATTCATCGGGAAATCCTATAAGGATTTGTTTTAAGTTTTTCATGTGTGCTAAAACTCAGTCTAAGTTTTGTTTTTGTTTTTTTAAGTTTAACCACATCAGTTAACAAACATGGATACATATGCTATAATGTTATTGCTTTAGTTAAATAAATTGTTATTAAGGAAATGATTATTTTTCTCCTTCCAATAAAGTACAGCAGAAAAGTTGTCCAAATATAAACAGTTAACTTATTAAACCTCACAATAATTTCATAATTATCTGTCTATGTATTTCCAATAGTATAACCAAATCAATAATTTTTGATATAACTGTAAAAACTACTCTGAAAATTTATTATTCCAAAAATGAAACCTTCATCTGGTTGTAAATATTAAGATTATACAGTGGTACCTCTGGTTAAGAACTTAATTCGTTCCGGAGGTCCGTTCTTAACCTGAAACTGTTCTTAACCTGAAGCACCACTTTAGCTAATGGGGCCTCCTGCTTCCGCCGCACAATTTCTATTCTCATCCTGAAACAAAGTTCTTAACCCGAGGTACTATTTCTGGGTTAGTGGAGTCTGTAACCTGAAGCGTCTGTAACCAGAGGTACCACTGTACCAGCAAGAATGAGTCTTTCTGTTAAAAAAAAAAAAAGATTTAAATCAAGTCTTACTGACTATTGAATTAAATCGTGATTTAAATCGTGATTTAAACTGATTTGATTTAAATCAAATCCACCCTGGTTAGACCCAGTGCAATTAATGGGCCTACGTTTGTTGTGTTCATTACTTTCAACGGGTCTACTCTTGGGTACGACTAACACCACTGCTGTTCCCTGGAGATCAGTTTTAGAAAAGAAAAGCAATTCGGAATAAGGGGCTCCATGTGGGATTACGTGACTTCTGCGTCACCGCCAAGCAATGCTCCCTTCTAATTATAGGGTGGCCTTTGCTGCCCTATAGCGAAGGTAGCCCCAGCATCCTGTTTATTAGTAACTCCCTTTCTGGACTGCCCAGAATTTCACACTGTGACGCTGTCTAGCTTCAAATAGGGGAAGGGGTCGGATTAGGGGCCTAGATGTGGAGTCACGCCATCAATAAAGCTTGAGAGATAAAGCCCACAGGAAACAATTCCTTCCCCCCCATGGATCTCTCCACCTGTTCGCCTTGACATATCCCTGTCGAGAATTTGAAACGTAAGTCATGCAACAAGAGAAAGCAAAAGCCCCCACTAGCCCTGCACAAAATACCCACATTTTGCAGCTGAATGTTAACAGCGAGTGGGGAATAATAGTACAGTGGTACCTCGGGTTACAGACGCTTCAGGTTACAGACTCCGCTAACCCAGAAATAGTACCTTGGGTTAAGAACTTTGCTTCAGGATGAGAACAGAAATTGCGTGGCGGTGGCAGGAGGCCCCATTAGCTAAAGTGGTGCTTCAGGTTAAGAACAGTTTCAGGTTAAGAACAGACCTCTGGAACAAATTAAGTACTTAACCCGAGGTACCACTGTACAATTATTTAGGATTGCTCAAAGCACTTCACATATCTCAGGGCTCAGCTAGACACAATGGCGGGAACCGTATTTGCTTGCTCACTTGACAGCCCTGCTCATGTTTTCAAAGCAGGTGGGTGGGTCTAATTTTAGCATCTATAAGGGCACGCAAGCGAGGGGAACTAAACCCTTCCCTGCCTCGCTTTACCTCACCAAAATCCTCTGCCTGAACTCTTTCCCCTCCTGCTTTTTTGCCAGTCTACCTCTCGTACTGGAAGTGAGCTGAGAAGGGAAATTAAGGCTGCGGGAGGAAAGTTTAGCTCCCCCTTTACCCGTTCATCCCTTTCAATGCTAAAATCCGACCCTCGCAACTCTGCCTTTTACAAAGCAAATGGCAACTGCCGTCCTGTCTGGTGGCCTTCCCTAAGCCCTGCAACAGCCACTGTAGGGTAGTGGTTAGAGCAGGGGTCAGCAAACTTTTTCAGCAGAGGGCCGGTCCACTGTCCCTCGGACCTTGTGGGGGGCTGGACTATAGTCTGACAAGGGAAAAAAATGAACGCATTCCTATGACCCACAAATAACCCAGAGATGCATTTTAAATAAAAGGACACATTCTGCTCATGTAAAAACACACTGATTCCCGGACCGTCCGCGGGCCGGATTTAGAAGGTGATTGGGCCAAATCTGGCCCCCAGGCCTTAGTTTGCCTACCCATGGGTTCAAATCTCCCACCCAGCCATGAAGCTCACTGGGTGGCACTAGTCCCCATCTCTCAGCCAAACCTAACTCATCAGACTGTTGTGAGGAGTCGAAGACTCTTGTACACCACCTTCAGCTGTTTGGGGGAAAACGTTCAGAAACCAAGGCACGGTTGGAAGGGTAGAGAAAGGGTTAAGCACCCATATACTCCGCTTCTCCCTTGCAAATGCCAGCACAGGATTCGGGCAAAAATAAAATAAAATAAAGAGAATATTTTAAAATTGCAGACGTTTACATAGAATACGAATCCTCAATATTTCAAACACATACTTCGGGAGGGGGAGTTACTGCATTGTGCTGACCCATACAAATTCTTGATGTTATTGCCAGATACATACTGGCTGCTTTCAGATGCAAAATTAAATCATATGTCAACATTATGCGCAGAGGGCAGTCATAAGCCCAGGGCCTATGCACTGCTTCCTCGCCTTCCTTCATCTGTAAGGGGAAATCAGGAGCTTTTACGGTCATACCTTGGTTCTCAAATGGAATCCATTCCGGAAGTCCGTTTGACTTCCGAAAACATTCGAAAACCAAGGCACAGCTTCCGATTGGCTGCAGGAACTTCTTGCAGCCAATCGGAACCCGCGTCGGACACTCAGGTTCCGAAGAACGTTCGCAAACCGGAACATTCACTTCCGGCTTTGCGACGTTCGGGAGTCAAAACATTCAAGTCACAAGGCATTTGAGAACCAAGGTACGATTGTAGTTGCATTTGACTGCTAGTCAGAGCTCGCCATTGTGCCTGAACCCAGCAAACTGTGGTTTGCACTCAAACAGCAAACTGATCTCAGTTGGAAGCTTCTAATTTCCTCTCCCCAGGAGTGAAGGAAGGAGAGGAGGGAGAGCAAAGACTCTTGGCAGCTCATCCCCATGACCATAGCTGTCAAGCGTCCCTTATTTGGCGGGACAGTCCCTTATCCCAGCGCCATGTCCCGCTGCTGTCCCTTATTGATGATGTCCCTTAAATAAGCTACTGAAGGTAATGGGGTCCTTTCTATGTCCAGCTGTCCTTTGTCAACAACAAATTGTTGCTGTTTTTTTGTGTTGAATATATGCTATATGGTAATTTATGGACCTAATAGGTATCTAAAGCCATTTGCATGCAACAAAATATGTATTTTATCAAAGTAATTGTTGATCCCTTATTTTGGCTGCTGATCCCTTATTTTCGAGGCTGCTGGTCCCTTATTTTCAAATCTGTAAGTTGACAGCTATGCCCATGACAATAAACTCTGGTTTAGCATTATTTCTGAATGCAGTCACAGCATTTGAATGGGTCAGCACTGCTGTGCTACAGGTAGCATTGGCTGTTTCTCATCAGAGACCAGTGTTTGCGTTTTGAGATATTGGGTAGTACACGTTAAAATGGCAACTTTGCTTTCTATTTTCCGCAAAACATTGCAATGCGCAGGGTAGAGTCTGCGATATAAATGGACCTTACGTTAATTCTTGCACGGTTACATTTAGGCAATTGTCAATTACATCACCCTTTCTTTTTTAGTGTTTTTGGTGTTCGCATATTCTCCACTGCACCTTTTTGGCAAGAGTCCAGCTCTCTTGCTAGGACGAGGCCCCTCATGCCAAGACCCGAACTCAAGCCCCCCTCCTCCTCCCATCATGCACGGCTCCAGCCAGTGCGTCTACATGATTCATAAATTTGGAAAGCGGCCGGAGGGATTATCTGCACCAGCCTCCTCCGAAAGCAGGATTCCCTAAACTTAAGCCATAACCACTTAGAGATCCCCCTCCAAACACGCTTTTTATTAGCTCGTTTCCTTTTAATGGCTTTAATACTTTCTTTCTCGTGTGCTAGGCATTGGTTAGATTTCTGGTTTTTTGTTGTGTTTTTTTTAAAGGATGCATATGCTGTCCCTTCAGTGGAGCGTAGAATTGGAAGGGACCCAAGGGTCATCTAGTCCAACCCCCTGCAATGCAGGAATCACAACTAAAGAATCCCCGGGGGGAAAATGGCTATCCAACCTCTACTTAAAAACATCCAATGAATAAGAGTCTGCCACCTTCTGAGGGATCCTCTTCCACTGACAAATTGCTTTTAACGTCAGAAAGTCCTTCCTAATGTTGAGTCGGAATCTCCTTCCTTGTAATTTGAACGGTTTGGGTCCTACCCTTCAGAGCAGGAGAAAACAAGCTTGCTCCAGACTTCCAGGTGACAGTCCTTCAGATGATTTGAAGATGGTTGTCATTTCATCTCTCGATCTTCTCTTCTCCAACTCCCTCAACTGTTCCTCCGTAAGGCTATGTTTCCAGAACCCTGATAATCTTGGTTGCCTTCCTCTGCACATGTTCCAGCTTGCCAATATCCTTCTTAAATGCTGGCATCAGAACGGGACACAGTATTCCAGATGTGGTCTGACCAAGGCAGAATAGAGCGGGACTATTCTTTGATCTGACACGGGTGGCGCTGTGGGTTAAACCACAGAGCCTAGGACTTGCCGATCAGAAGTCGGCGGTTCGAATCCCCGTGACGGGGTGAGCTCCCATTGCTCGGTCCCTGCTCCTGCCAACCTAGCAGTTCGAAAGCACGTCAAAGTGCAAGTAGATAAATAGGTATCGCTCTGGCGGGAAGGTAAACGGCGTTTCCGTGCGCTGCTCTGGTTCACCAGAAGCGGCTTAGTCATGCTGGCCACATGACCCGGAAGCTGTACGCCGGCTCCCTCGGCCAATAAAGCGAGATGAGCGCCGCAACCCCAGAGTCAGTCACGACTGGACCTAATGGTCAGGGGTCCCTTTACCTTTTTATTGTTTGATCTGGACACTATATTCCTGTTGACGTAGCCTAGAATAGCATTAGCTTCTTTTGCTGCTGCATCACACTGTTGACTCATGTTAAGTTTGTGGTCTACTATGACCCCTAGATCCTTTTCACATGTAGTGCGGTCAACCCATCCTGTATTTGTGCATCTGATTATTCTTGCCTAAGTACAGAACTTTACTTTTGTCCCGATCAAAATTCAGATTTCTCCAATCTGGGCAGTTACCAAGAGGGCAAACTTTCAGAATAGATTTTTTTGAAAAACACTGAAGAGCATTATGCTCTTTAATTGTGCCAGATCAAGAGAACTTCAGAAAGATGCATCAATCTCGTACAACTATATCCATGCCAAAAGGTGCAAAGCCCTCTTAGTAAAAAAGGACACATCCATTGTGGGAATCATCTTAAAACAGGGGAGGAAAATGTGACAATGAATGAATAGCCTTTTAATAATTATAGTTTCAAAGGGGCGGGGGGAGGAAACTACCTCTGACTGAAAGGATAGGTGCTTGGGAACTCGGGCCCCCAAACTACAGTGCTGCGCAAACTTCACCTGAAAGCAAATCCTGAAAACTGGTTTTTAAGCAAATAAAGTGAAAAAGGCTGGGAGGGGAGTGAACACCGAAACACATGGCGTTTTCATGTTTCTTAAGTTTAACATTGTTTCCTTGACTATACAGTAACCGGAAGTTTTGGGGCCAGGCACACTAAACAAATCCACTACAGTGGTACCTCAGGTTACGTACGCTTCAGGTTACAGACTCCGCTAACCCAGAAATATTACCTCAGGTTAAGAACTTTGCTTCAGGGTGAGACCAGAAATTGGGTTCGGGCGGTGCGTCCACAGCAGGAGGCCCCATTAGCTAAAGTGGTGCTTCAGGTTAAGAACAGTTTCAGGACTTCCGGGGTGGCGCCACCGGCAATGGCGGACTCCCTCTGAATTGGAGGGACTAGCTCCGCATGAAACGGGTCTTTTCCGCTGCGGCGTAGCGGGGACCCTTCTGGAAATCACAGGCAGATGATGCCTGTGACCGTGGGACTCGGCGGGCACCCTTAGCGCCCCCCAACCCACAAAGGAGCCCACAAACGGGCTCCGAAGTGAAGAGGGGGAAGTGGCGCGGTGCTGTGAGTCAATTGCTTTTTCTGCGGAGCGAAGCCGCATAGTCGTTGCCGGAGAGCGCTGCATTTTTCCTGGGACAATTTGGCATTTAAAACAACCAACCGTGAGTACTGGAACACTGAATATTTGGATTTCAAATAAGAACTGGCGAAATAAAAAGGAATTTGGACTTAAAAATTAACCCTAATTTGGTACTGAAACGGGAAGGTTTAAACAGGAAGTCACCCTTCCGTTTCCTCGTAGTCAGAACAAAGCAAAGACAACGCAAACTAGAGCCTTAAAAATCACTTTTAAAGTATCGACTTTCATCATTTAAGATCGCTGAACCCCCCTTCGGTAGCAGGAGAAGAAGGGGGACCTTTTCTGAGCTGTTTAAACCTGTAGAACTGAATCTAAAGCAAAGTAATTTTCCACCGTCCTGACCCTGGAGCGGGGTGTCAGAATTGACGTTTGAAGCTCATTGACCAGAAACAAATGTCTTTGACAGATAGTTAAAAGAAGAGAAACATTGTGATTCCTTTGTTTCCTTTCGTCTTTTAAAAGAACAAATATGGACAAAATATCTTAAAAAAGAAACTTTGTTGCTATTGTTTTCAAGAAAAAGAACAACCAGAAGTTTTTCCCCCTAGAGGGGAACTGTGAAATTGTAACTAATTCCTGGGAACTTGCAGCTGTCACTGATTACAACTGTGGGAAAGGATTTGTGACCTTGTAAGACAATGTCTTCCAGAAGCACTGTTGGGTGCTTTCTGTAAAATAAATGCCCTATTGGATCAGTTAAGTCAGAAGACGGATTTCATGACTAATGCGGCCAGAACCTTTGAACAGGTAGTGGGAAACTATATGGAGCCCACCCAGGAATCAAAACAGGAGCGTGCCATGACAGAACAACTAAAAGAAGAGGACCTTGCTGAATCTTGGGCGCCAGAGACGGAGGGAACTGCGGCCCAGCAGGAATATAAACTTTTGGATTTGATAAATGAACTTGGAAAAAACCAGACTTGGAAAGATAAAATCTGGTTTGGTTTGGAAATGGGGGGTTGGACAGACCCCCCTTTACAGGGAGATTTGGACTTTTCAAGTCTGGAAAGGGGCCGTCAGATGTTTGGAGCTGTGGGGGCTCTCAATTTTGAAGGGAATCTGGAGCATGCTTGTAAATACTACATCGAGGCTATCCTGGATTATGGAAAAGGGACTGTCTTGCTGAAATGGGTCAAAAACACTACCAAGCTGGAGTTCCCACGACTAAAAGGGAAATATAAAGAAGAGTTACGGAAGGGACATGGAAGAGACTTGAGGGCCTCGGATATAAGATTGCCAGGTTAATGTGCTAGATTAATAGGATAAAAAGGACTGACGAAACCCGGGACCAGGAGGAAGGGACGTTGGATGAAGACTGGATTGCTTTTTTCTTTTATTTTTATCATTAGGACTGTCTTACAAAATTGATGAATGTTAGGAAAATGTTGAAATGAAACTATTTGGCTCTTATAAAAATGTCTAAAGAATTAGGTAAGAATGTTATGGTTTAGGAGAAGTTGGTAAAAATTAAGATTTAAGTTTTAAACTTTAAGGTTTCCTATAAGATAAGATGAAAATAGATCAAGGTAATGTGATGACAGAATACTACGAATTATGGAAAGGATTTGCTGTGATTATTATAAAACAGGATACAGGAAAAGGGAGGAGGAGGAGGTCAAGGAAAGAAGGTATTGAAAGTGGAGAATTGGAGAATGATGGTTTTATTTTTTTTATTTTTATTTTTATTTTTCTGTCTTGTTTTTTCTTTTGTGTAATTTTTTTAAAAAAACTCTTTTTTCAATAAATATCATTTAAAAAAAAAAAAGGTTAAGAACAGTTTCAGGTTAAGAACGGACCTCCAGAACGAATTAAGTTCTTAACCCGAGGTACCACTGTACTTGCTTGTTGAGCCCATGACTATCATTTTTCTACAGCGCCTCTCCACAGCATTTTTACTAAGCAAAAATACTTTCCCGTCCCTTACTAAATTTTACTCCCATCACGTAAGATTGTGAGACAAGACACAATGTGAGTAAGGTGGCCTTTTTCTGCAGGCATCAGGCCAACATTCAACAGGTGCAGTAGTTCCTCGCACGAGCATGCAGCAGTGGGGGAAGCTGCACCTGAATTTCTGCCCGCTACACAGTCCTTAAGGGCACAGGACCCCAGCCAAAGAGTGAAGAGAGAGAAGTATGTTCACTCATGGTGTAGTCCCATGACATTGCCTCCAGCTACTCAGGGAAGACTCAGTGAAACTAAGAAAGATGTTTTAGGCATATCTAATAACTTCAGTAAGGGACGCGGGTGGCGCTGTGGGTTAAAACACAGAGCCTAGGACTTGCCAATCAGAAGGTCGGCAGTTCGAATCCCCATGACGGGGTGAGCTCCCGTTGCTCGGTCCCTGTTCCTGCCAACCTAACAGTTTGAAAGCACGTCAAAGTGCAAGTAGATAAATAGGTATTGCTCTGGTAGGAAGGTAAACAGTGTTTCCGTGTGCTGCTCTGGTTCGCCAGAAGCGGTTTAGTCATGCTGGCCACATGACCCGGAAGCTGTACTCTGGCTCCCTCGGCCAATAAAGCGAGATGAGCGCCGCAACCCCAGAGTCGGCCACGACTGGACCTAATGGTCAGGGGTACCTATACCTTTACCTTTAGTAACTTCAGTAGGTCTACTCTGAGTAGGACTAGCATGGAATACCACCCACTTATGCCAAAATAAATGTCCTCTGATAATAAAAATGAGATGGGGTGGGTGGGAGAAGAGAGAATTCTGGGGCCTTTTGCTGAAAATCAAGCGTTGCTTGGAGAGAGGGTGAGATTCATCAAGCCCTTTTCTGTTGCAAAGTCTACTTTGGCATATTCAGAGGTAGATTTACTCTGAAACTGGAGGTTCTATCTAGCCATCAGTTGACCAATGTCTTTCTTTTTCCATATCCAGACGCAGTCTACCTCTCCGAATACGCCGAAGGAGACAAACGGCAGAACTGGATGCAACCCGTGATTTCCCAAGACGCCAAACAAGTCCCATCTCTTTCTTAAAAATGGCCAAAAAAACAACCCAGCAATATCCCTTGCAGACCAAACCCACAGCATGTGACGAAACCCAACCCACGCACAGCACAACAGCTGTAGTAATGAAAAGAATGCCACATGGCGTGAGGAGTTGCGAAGGAGGGCACAGCAGCCCCTGGGTATTTAACTTAATTGCAAAAGAAAGAATCTCAGCAAGCGAAGGTGGTCATGCAGGGGTTATGAGAAAAGGAGGGGAAAGCTGCCTTTACTCTTCCACATTACTCTTCAGGGCACAGCAACCAGCCCAGCTGATAACCTGTTACCACAACTGGTCAGGGATGATGGGAGTCGTGTTTGGCAGCAACACCCGGAGGGCTACAAATTCATAGCTGTCAACCTTCCCTTTTTTTGTGGGAAATTCCCTTATTCCAGCGCCGTTTCCTGCTGCTTCCCACTGCTATCCCGGATTGTTAGATATTCCGTAGACTGTCCCCGGGACAGGTGAGGCTGCTGATCCCTTATTTTCAAAACTGAAAGTTGACAGCTATAGACAAATTCCCCAGCCCAGCACAGAACTATGAACTGCCTTAGCAAATCTAAGAAAAGACAGATAACAGGCCAGCACACCTGCCAAAGCAGCAACGCTATCCAGGAAGCTACTTTAGCCTGGCACTGTCCACTCTTGACTGGCAGCTGCTCTCCAATGGTCTCTGACAGAGAAAGGTCTTTCCCATCACCTGCTAGCCTAAGATGTGAGGCTTTGAGCCTACGACTTTCCATATGTACAGTGGTACCTCGGGTTACAGACGCTTCAGGTTACAGACGCTTCAGGTTACAGACACTTCAGGTTACAGACTCCGCTAAACCAGAAATAGTAACTTGGGTTAAGAACTTTGCTTCAGGATGAGAACAGAAATCGTGCTCCAGCAGCACGGCAGTAGCGGGAGGCCCCCATTAGCTGAAGTGGTGCTTCAGGTTAAGAACAGTTTCAGGTTAAGAACGGACCTCCGGAATGAATTAAGTTCTTAACCTGAGGTACCACTGTATTTTGCAGATGGCCTGAGCTTTATTGGGGCAGGGAGTGACTGTGTTCAGCTGATGATTGTGTCCAGGGTAATATAATAGCCAGCATGCTGTCCTCAGGCCAAAGCCCTCTCAAAATACACTGAGCCTCAGTTTCCTCCCCAAGAACATGAGGATTGCCGTGCTAGGTCAAGCCAAGAGTCCACTAATCTCAAATGTTTTATCAGCTGACAGTGGCCAGCCAGATGGAAGGTCACACGCAGGGCACCATGAGGATATACTTCCCATTCCTTTAAAAAAAAAAAAATCCTTAACATCTGGTGGCCAGAGGTAGACCATCTCAGAACATGGAGGATGGATTTTTGTGATCCTTCACAGGTGCATTCTTTAAAAGCTATTTAGACTGCAACCCTATTCCCATTTAGCTCAGAGTAATTCCCACTGAACTCAAATAGTTCACAGAGCAGCAACCCGAAAATGGGCATTTTCCACCATCACCCTTGGGCCATATGAGAAGCAACATCCATCAGTTGTTTCCAAACATCTTGTACAGACATCTTGTTCTGCCCAGGCTTTCGCTGACTATTACTGAATGGTTTTTTTTTTAATCTCTTTTTCAGGATGCTGCTTTCCTCCTTTTACGTTTGTTATCTCTTGTTTTTATTATACTGATTTATTGGGTGGTTTCCAAGTAGCACATTCCATTAGCACAAGGACTTCTGCCTTTGCAACAGAGCTCCTCAACCTTCTCCCCAAATCTGTTCTGGGGCTCACCCACCCTCTGGAGCAGATTTGGGGGGGGGCACAGGATGTGCACACGGAGCAAAGTAGGGGGGGAGTTCCGTTACACAAGTGAAAATCCTTGCGTTGATGGGACGACAAGTTAGCTAGATGCCACCCATTGCATTTATGAATAATTTTTATTAATCAACCAATCACATCAAATCAAACCAAATTACATAAATTCCAAATTACACAGCCGAATTTTAAATTTTTGTTGGGGGTACCCATATTTCAAGTTCCGAAGGGATCCAATCAACTTCTTGCTTCTTACTGCTGTTTTAATGTCCACAAATCTAACCTTATGATGTTCACAGTACTATCCAGTCCTTTCTTATTATTTTCCCACATCTCTTGTTGTTATTTTCATATATTTTTCCTTTCTCTTTGTGACCTCTGATAGTCTCCGCAAGCTGGTTAGAACAGTTTGTAATCCTGCGTGGATATTATTTTTTTTATCCAGTAGCCATATCCAGACGTTTTCCATATAACATCACTTCCATACATCAAAACAGTCTTAGCGTCATTAATCTTCACCAATCTGCCTCCTTTCTCAAAACCTCTGAGGAGATTCACTAGGAATGCTGTCTGAAAACACATCCGTTCTTCCTCCCGGCTATAAATCCTTTGGCAAGATGGCGACTCTGAATTAATTGCTGCGCCATTCCCAAAAGTTCTTATTGCTTCTCGGTCTCCATAAAGCATACTTTTGGTTAAAGTTTATCTCCAAACAGACCTTAATCATCCTGCTTGGGTCAGTTCAACCGACGATTCTAACGAGGAGGGGTTCTTGTAAATCACATGGAAGGAAAGTAAAAAAGGTTTTCCCCCCTCATTCAGCCCCGTTGTCAACATACCCCGCCTTTGGTGTATCTTCATCGTAAAATATTCCTGTTTCTCCAGCCCGTCGTCTTCTTTCGCAGAGGTCACTTAAATTAACAGACTTCACTCCCCTTCTTCACTTGAAATATGTGCATTTGCTTCTTTTGTAATTAATTATTCCAAATTGCTGCAACTAGTGCGCGATCAGAGACAGCGTCCAGGAGAGCCGATGTCCACACGGGGGCATTCTGCCTAGGGCCCTCACCCCCTTCTTTCGGGGGTGATTTATGGGCACAGCAGGCAAGGGCAGTGTTCCCCATTTCCTTGGGGCAACAAGGCAGGCTGCCTACTCCCATAACAGCCTCTTAATTACCCCGTGTGGGTCGGAGAGATGGTATTGTCGGCCATCTTCCAATGCGCCCCCAAGTGGCCCCCCACCCATTGCATTTATGTTGGGTTTTTCTGTGCCGCTTAAAGGTAAAGGTAAAGGGACCCCTGACCATTAGGTCCAGTCATGGCCGACTCTGGGGTTGCGGCGCTCATCTCGCTTTATTGGCCGAGGGAGCCAGTGTACAGCTTCCAGGTCATGTGGCCAGCATGACTAAGCTGCTTCTGGTGAACCAGAGCAGCACACGGAAATGCCGTTTACCTTCCCGCCGGAGCGGTACCTATTGATCTACTTGCATTTTGACGTGCTTTCAAACTGCTAGGTTGGCAGGAGCAGGGAGCGAGCAATGGGAGCTCACTCTGTCACGGGGATTCGAACTGCCAACCTTCTGATCAGCAAGCCCTAGGCTCTGTGGTTTAACCCACAGCGCTACCCACGCTGTGCCACTCAGAGATCTTTTCAGTACTAAGTGGTTTAGAAATGCTAATAAGCAAACAAATATGGCCGTACCTTGGAAGTCGATCTGTTCCGGAAGTCCGTTCAACTTCCAAAACCAAAGCGCGGCTTCTGATTGGCTGAAGGAAGCTCCTGCAGCTAATTGGAAGCCGCGGAAGACCTGTAGGGCATTCCGATTCCAAAAGAACGTTCGAAAACTGGAAGTCACTTCCGGGTTTCAATCATTCGGGAGCCAAAACATTCGAGAACTAGGGTGTTCGACTTCCAAGGTACGACTGTAGTTCTGCATCGAGATGTATAGGACTCCAGAGTTAATGTGGTAACTGCCACCATTCGTGGGAAGTTACTATAGGGGCATTCTGGTCTCCTACAAATACAGTGCAGCTTTCTTTCTTTCTTTGTAAAGGCTTGCTGCTTGCTCTTTTATATCGCGAAGATTCTTGATTAGGCCAACCTACGCTCACTTATCTAGAAACATAAATCTACTGAGCTCAAAAACACAGGATCAAGTTGCTTATTTTGCTCTTCCAGATCATGGAGAGGCGCATACCGAAGCCATCCTACTGCCTGCCTTCCCTCTGGGCCCCACTCCCAAGCTTGTCTTCTTAACCGTGTTAAGGACTAGAAACTTGCATGGCAAGCCACTTAAAGAGTCTCAGTTCTGCAGCAGAAAAACTGCAGCAGCAGAGAACTGCTTGTGTTCAAACCTGAATCCTTCCTGAAGCAACCACAGACCGACGGGGGATAAGCTTGCGCTAAGGGTTGATTAATGTGCCCCGACGGACATGAGAATATTGGGTTGTCAGAGAACGCTCTTAATGTCCTTTTGCCGTGTTCATCATTTTACACTGCCCCAGACAACTTCACCTCAGCTCCCTACAGGTTTCCATCTAAGAGACTGCTGATTCAGCCACAGCATCCCGCAAGGAGTGATTATTGGCAGAGGCGCCTGAATGTGTGGAGTGCTCCATCAATGATATGTTGCCTTTATTAACATGTCAGCTTAGTTAACTATTGAATATTACAGTTACCCGAGAGAGATACCCCATAATGGTGCAGCAAGGAGCAAACCACCCAGGAATGTTGGAAATCAACTTGTTGCCTTGTCCTCTACCTTTCTTCTTAGGCAATTTCCCCCTCCTTTCATGTTCCCAATCTCCCCACGGTCCAGACGCAGATTGTAAACTCCTTGGGGCAGGGGTCTTTTCACTTTGATTAAATAACAAACAATAACAATACTGACAGTGAATCAAAAAGGAACAAAGGCTGCAGCAAAGGGAGATACGGAAAGCGGCGGCTGTTCCACTGTTTTTGCTGAGAGACAAGCGCCAACATCTCCTCCGCTCCAGCAGATTAATTATAATTACAGTGGTACCTCGGGTTAAGTACTTAATTCATTCCGGAGGTCCGTTCTTAACCTGAAACTGTTCTTAACCTGAAGCACCACTTTAGCTAATGGGGCCTCCTGCTGCCACCGCGCTGCCGGAGCACGATTTCTGTTCTCATCCTGAAGCAAAGTTCTTAATCTGAGGTACTATTTCTGGGTTAACGGAGTCTGTAACCTGAAGCGTATGTAACCCAAGGTACCACTGTACTAGCTTAACTGGTGGTTGTGTTTGCTTGTTTTCCTTTTCCCTCCCCATCCCCATTTCCTTTTGTGTCGTGCCTTTTAGATTCTGAGGGCATAGACTGTCTTCTTTGTTGCTCTGGGAGCCTTTTTTGACTGGACATATGAGAATTTAATGTGTGGGTAGACCAAAAAAATGTTTGCAGACGAGTATTTACAGGTGCAATTGTCAGGGAACTGGGATCGGCCGCATCTCTCTACTAATGAGTGTGCATGTGAGAGTCAGGCGGTCAGAGAGCATCGCTAATGCCATTCCGCCTTGTTCGTTTACACATGTAGAGTGCGGCCTTCGACAAATTGCAGCCTCAGCTACTTATCTGCAAATCTCCCTAAGCAGAAACCAGAACTGAAGGCTCCACCGCTGGTGCGATCACGAAACAAGAGCTGGGAGGATTATCGCTAATAGCGAGCTCACTCTCCAAGCGCTGGTCCTTATGTAGCCAAAAACAGCTCTATCCTAGGCACAAGAGCAAGCTTGCTGAAGTCCCTAGATTTGCAAAAGTACACAGAAATCTACAGGAAGTGGGGGGGAGAAGGAATAAAAGGCAAGGAGGCCCCCAAAACAGCCCAATGCAAACTGAGCATGCTCAGTGGACACAGAATGCTGAGTGGCTGCTGGACAAGATCCAGGAAATGGAGATAAATGGAGTGTCCTGGAAATGGGCACTTGCGGTTAGCTGGAACCCTGAACAGGAAGCACACAACACTGCAACATTTTCTTCCCCATCCCGTTTATTTATTCCTAGCATCCTCGAACCCAGAGTTATCTGGGAATTCTAATAAACAAAAAAACCCAGGGTTCGGAAAGCTTCCGTCCGCCATCTTGATTCAAAATGGTGCCCAACCGTATCCAAGCACAGAAGCAAACCCACTCCTCGTTCTCAGGAGCCATCGTGCAAAACGTGGTTAAGATGTTTTTAAAAGAGACGTCCCTACAAATAGCAAACAGGCAACTTTCCAAATATATAGAAGATGGTGATTATGAATATTATTATATTCTGCCTTTCTTGGAAGGAGTTCAGGGCAAAACACAAGGTGCTTTGCTTCAACCACTTTTATCCTCCCAATAAGCCTGTGGGGTAGGCTATCTAGAGATAGACTGACTGATTCATGGCCTCTCAGTGAACCTCCTAGCTTAGTGGGAATTTGAGCCTGAGGCCTTGTCTGCGGAATGATCTCCAAACTGAAGGGTGTCTTGCCCTAACTTTAGATTCTACTATTTATTTACTTATTTTGTTTGTTCGTCCCCTTCTTAGAAGGCAACTCAAAGCAACTTGCACCAAAATAAGATAAAAAGCAACAATGAAACCTAAAAACACAACAATTCAAATAGAAGCCTGAAAACAAAGTTAACAACAAGAAGAAAAAGAAGAAGCCAGGACTACAGATCCCATCCCATGAAAAGAAGCCAGAGTGCTACTCTCCAAATTAAGGGCCAAAAGCTCAGAGGAACAAGAAAATACACGAGGTTAAAAACACACCATCTCACAAACACACACACCCCTTTTCCACTGGTTTTTTAAGAAGCTGATGGGTTAAAGTCATTCCTGGGATGTTGTTAATTATGTACCTCATGAGAATTATTTTAAGCTTTCTGTTTTATGATATACAGTGGTACCTTGGGTTAAGAACTTAATTCGTTCCAGAGATCCGTTCTTAACCTGAAACTGTTCTTAACCTAAGGTACCACTTTAGCTAATGGGGCCTCTTGCTGCTGCCATGCAATTTCTGTTCTCATCCTGAGGTAAAGTTCTTAACCCGAGGTACTATTTCTGGGTTAGTGGAGTCTGTAACCCAAAGTGTTTGTCACGTGAGGTGTTTGTAACCCGAGGTACCATTGTATTCTCCAATCAGAGTGGCTGGGTAAACCCAGCCAGATGGGTAGAGTATAAATGATAAAAATTTTATTTATTTATTTTATTGATGATGATGATGATGATGATGATGGACTGCCTGGTGACCACCTCTGGGGAAGGGCAGTCCAGATATAGATATACCGGTAGATACAGTGGTACCTCAGGTTACATACTCTTCAGGTTACAGACTCCGCTAACCCTGAAATAGTGCTTCAGGTTAAGAACTTTGCTTCAGGATGAGAACAGAAATCGGGCTCCGGCGGCATGGCAGCGGCAGAAGGCCCCATTAGCTAAAGTGGTGCTTCAGGTTAAGAGCAGTTTCAGGTTAAGAACGGACCTCCAGAACGAATTAAGTACTTAACCCAAGGTACCACTGTATAGAGATAGAGATAGAGATAGAGATAGAGATAGATAGAGATAGAGATAGAGATAGAGATAGAGATATATGGAAAACTACCACAAAACAACCAGCAACATCACACTTAGTATGCACTGGGTTGTTTCCACCCCCTTCCCCCCTTCAAAATGAAGATTTATTGTACTTCTACAAACCTCAGGGTTCCCCCGGGTCTCCAACTGACACCCCCTTTGCGCTTGGGTGGTGTCGTTTTGGCTGTGTAAGCCACGGCCCTCACTGGCTGGTGTCATTCAGACAGGTAAGGTGGGATGCTGGGAGCCCACACAGGATGTGCAGCTGCAGCCAACGGCATCCAAGGAATCCTGGCTTTGCCCCAATCCTCCTCCCTGCTGAGGTCCAGAGGGAGGAAGAAGCTGGCAGGCAGTTTCATTCACCCCCCTGGATGTAGGTGATGGGGACTTAAAGAGGACTTGAGGTTGGTGGGACAGTGACCCGTTTGCCCTCCTGGAAAAGCCTCCACCAGCCCGAACGCTGGATGCAGATGGCCGGAGGGAACTTGCGCACTTGTGGCAGTGCTGCTGCCTCCTTGTCCTATGTTGCGTTCTTTCCCAAAGGCATCCAACTGTCCACTGTGAGAACCATTGGGGGCCAGAGCCTGATACAGCAAGGAAAGCTTCTATTGAGTCTACTCTGACTGGCAGTGGAAGCTCCCCAGGATCTCCCCAGTCCTACCAGAAGTGTTAGGAACTGAACCCGCAACCATGAGCCAAGAAAGCACTCTGCCATGGATCCCCAATCCTTCTCTGAGATTCTTGTCCTTTGGCTAATTAAATACTGTTTGCAACACGCTCATGTCCCCTTTTACCCCGAATTACCGTAATCCATCTCAAAGAATGACCGCTCTCTGCTTCTGCACACACGGACATAACTAAGTTTTACCCTGAAATGAATGCACCCAAAGTTGCTCTTCACTATTCATGTTATTCATGTTATTTCCCTGCCAGTGTTAGATCTTCAGATTTATGCTAATCGCCAAATGGCACCTTAAACCACGGTTAGGGTCGCCACCAGAGAATGTCTACGCACCATCTTCTTTCTGAATGAAATTGCCAGTATTAGCATTCATTTTATTTCTATAGCGCTTTATATTTTAAAGAAAAAATCTCAAAGCAGTTTACAACACATTAAAAACATCAAATGAAACCACCCAGAATAAAACGAATTCAAGCTTCAAAGGAAATATTTCAGATCCTCCTCTAAGTGACATTTTCCTTTCCCCATATTTATTTACCTGCTTAATTTATATAGTTGCCCATAATGGAAATACTCTAGGAAGCCAGTGTCGTGTAGTGGTGAAAGTGTCAAACTAGGACCTGGGAGGGTGACCTAAGACAGGTGAACTGATGCCAGTGTACTGGAAGAAGCAAAGATCACCAGTTTCGAAGCAAACATTCTTCAGCATCAACTTCGTTGGACTGGTCATGTTGTGCGGATGCGTGATTATCGTCTTCCAAAGCAACTACAGTGGTACCTCGGGTTACATACGCTTCAGGTTACAGACGCGTCACTCTGCTAACCCAGAAATAGTACCTCGGGTTAAGAACTTTGCTTCAGGATTAAAACAGAAATTGTGCAGTGGCAGCAGCAGGATGCCCCATTAGCTAAAGTGGTGCTTCAGGTTAAGAACAGTTTCAGGTTAAGAACGGACCTCCGGAACGAATTAAGTACTTAACCTGAGGTACCACTGTATTCCGAACTTAAAAATGGAAAGCGTAATATTGGTTGTCAACAAAAGAGGTTTAAAGACTGTCTCAAGGCAAATCTAAAAAAATGTAGTATAAACACTGACACCTGGGAAACACTGGCCTGCAAGAGCTCCAGTTGGAGAACAGCCTTTACCAAAGGTGTCATGGGCTTTGAAGACACTCGAACTCAGAACGCAAGGGGAAAACGTGCTAAGAGGAAGGCACGCTTGGCAAATCCACACCGTGATGAACTCCCGCCGGAAACCAATGTCCCCACTGTGGAAGGACGTGTGGATCCAGAATTGGCCTCCACAGTCACTTACGGACTCATTGTTAAAACCATGTTTATGGAAGACAATCTTACTCGGCTACGAGTGATCGCCAAAGAAAGAAGAAGAGAGTGTCAAACTAGGACCCAGGAGGGTGACCTCAGTGGGTGACCTTGGTCCGCTCACAGCCTCTTAACCTACCTCAAGGGGTCGTTGTAGGGATTAACCAAGATTGGGGGGGGGGGGTTGAATCATGTACTCCTTGGAGGAAAAGGTGGAATATAAACTAAGCTACTCTGCTTGCCTGCTTAAGAAAACTGGAGGGGCCAGCCAGATGGAGATGCCCATCGCCAGCCTGGTATCCACAAATCTCCATGCAGTTGCAATTGGACCCTTGCCACTTGCAAAACGTGCCTGGCAAATTTCGAACACTGAGTATGACAAACGTTGGATACAAGCCAATATCCCCACTGGCGGTTTGAACCCCCTTGTGAACCATGTGGGGCTTCTGGCTACTGCTGCTGCCTCATTAAACATGGTGATTACAGGACAAGGTGGTTTAAAAACATCAGAAATCTGCCTTGCTGTGACGAACCCCAACCCTGTTAATAAAAATAATAATGCTTGTCTCTATGCACAGTGCTCTTCTCAAGAGGGCTCTCCCTGAATAATCACCATAATAAATCTCTAGCATTGCAGCCCTGGTGCATTATAGTAATAGTCTTGATTTCTAAACTCAAGTCCACGGTTGCTGTATTAAAACGCCAAGGAATTATTTGTTGCTGTTAGAATCCTGGCATTTCTCAGACGCCCAAACCTAAAGAGAGCCACTTCTTTTCCCCTGCTTGGAACCAGAGGGAAAGGTTAAGAGCTGTTCATCCATCGGCAAGCAGAAGGAAATCTCAAAACCCACCTGCCTTTCGAAAAGCAGCTGGCGTCACGGCTGAAAAATGGGAAATGAAGGGCAACTTTGCACATGCTGGAGTTTCAGGCCGCTGGCCGTAAAGCCTCTTGGTCAGAAAATCCAGATGAAAGGGGTGGGGAAGAGGGAAATCAATCAAAGGGTGGAATCTGATCTCGGTTTTTACAAGATGCACATTGTGGGAAACACAGATCAGAAATGACACCACGTCTCAGATAAAGGGTACTGGGCAGGGGGTGTTTGGAAACCTATTTTCCCCTAATCCCAGAAAACCGGGGGGGGGGGGGGCAGGGGGAAGAGAACCTAGCTGGGGTTGCCTTGGGATGTTTCACAGGTAATAATAATAATAATAAACCCTTCCATACAGAAAGCAGTCACATCCACAAACTAGCGCGCAATCTCTGAATCATCTGTGGTTAGATGTAAATACAGTGGTACCTTGGGTTACATACGCTTCAGGTTACATATGCTTCAGGTTACAGACTCCACTAACCCAGAAATAGTGCTTCAGGTTAAGAACTTTGCTTCAGGATGAGAACAGAAATCGTGCTCCAGCGGCACGGTGGCAGCAGGAGGCCCCATTAGCTAAAGGTTAAGAACAGTTTCAGGTTAAGTACAGACCTCCGGAACGAATGAAGTACTTAACCCGAGGTACCACTGTATATATCTGTACACTAATGCCAGCAGCGATTTCAGTACGTATTACTACATTTCCTTCCCACCTTTTCTTCAAGGCTGCGAACATGGTTCTCCTCTCTCCATGTCATCCGTACAACCACCCTGTGAGGTAGGTGGACTCAAACCCTGGTTCCCCAAGTCCAAGACCAACACACTAACCACTCCAACACACCGGCTCTCTTTGTGCAAATCCCCCAACGACATGAACAGGTGCAGCCCAGAGCCCAGTCCCACACTCTAACCACTACACCACACTGCCGACTCTCTTCCGAAAGAGCTCAAGAGCGGTGTACAACTGAAAGCGGGGGAACATATTATACATGTGCGAGTCACTGCGCATTCAGCGGTGCACACAATTGCGGGTAGGACGAGTTGGGTTGCATGCTAATTGCCACACAAAAGCGCAGCCCATTCGCGATGTCTGCCGCAGCCCTTAACGGTGAGGGAAAGGCACTCTGCCCACGATCAGGGACACTCTCTTCTTCGCACGTTCCAAGGGTTAAACCGGACGCCGAGGAGCTTCTGTTGCTAAGAGATGGGGAGCCCCAACGCAGCCTAAGAACTAGAGTCCAGAGGACACCCCGCTACGCCCCGAATCCACTTCTCTTGACACGTATGTATACAAAGCAAGCAGGCGGCAGGTGATAATGGCTTGAAGCCAAGCCCAGACCAGGAACTGGGAAGAAGCCCCAGTTTGTTTTCATTGCTTTATGGACTCCTCCTGCCTCGCCCGGGTTCGTCTCACTTTCAACGCTGGCTCAAGGTTACAAAAGGAAGGAAAAGGAAAAGGCGCACGGGAGTGGAGAGGTGGGGGGGTTACCTTTTCTGGGTTCTCCTCTTCAAACTCAAACAGTGCTTAAATCCACCTAGTTACAGAACAGGGTAAAATGCGGCGGAAAGAAAAGAGAGAATTAACTCCGCCAAGACAGAAAGATAGAAATTCCAGCTCCGGAGCTCACTCGGTAAGAGGAATAATCCAGCCGGGAACCAGGGCGCAGAGAGAAGGCGCGTCTGCCGTGCGCAAAAGCGCGAGCCGGAGCCGAGCCGCCTTGCAACTGGCGAGGGAAAAAGAGTCCTGCTCCGAAGTTGCACAGCCAGTTGCTCCCGGCTGATCTCATCCAGCCCGATTTGCATAGCTCTCTCTCTCTCTTCCCCTCCCCGCCTTGGCCGTCCTTGGCGGGGCGGGGACTCGGCTGCTGCCCGCGGCCGGCTGGCGCAGGAGCGTTGCAACGCGCGCGCTTCCCTCCCTCCCTCCTCTTTCCTTTCCTTTCTTACACCCACCTCTCCAGCCCGGCCCCCTCTCGCTTCGCATCGCCAGCGCGCCAGCCTCTCTGAAATTAACTCACGCCTTTTTTGCTCAGCTGTTGGCGGCCAGTTTCTCTCTTTCTCTCTCTCTCTCCCAAGAGAGGCCCCCCTCGCCTAGTTTGGTGGCGCTTGGATTGCGCCTGCAAGAGAGGAGAGGGAGAGAGAAGGGGGGTGGAGGCAGCGGCGGCTCCTCCTGGGCTGCTGTACCCCAAGGCGAAGCTGAGCTCCGAAAGTCGTCGGGCAAAGGTCTCTCCTCCCTCCGGCTTTCTGTCTGGACAGAAAAGGGCAACCTGGGAAGGATCTCTCTGTGATTTCTTTGTGAGAGATAAGATAAAGCCAAGTGTTCTTAAAGCGCCACTTCTCCAGCCTGCTCAGGAGGGAGAGGAAAGTTTCTCTTCAGCAATCAGTGTTCCAGATCTTTTTCTTTTATTGTAGCTGTTTGCTATGCCATGGCATGCGTGGCGCTGTAAAAAAAATAATAATAAAAACAACAAGAGGATGGAGGTGCTTTTATAGAATCATAGAATTGGAAAGTCGGAAGGGATCCCCCAGGGCCCTGTAGCCCAACCCTCTATTATGCAGGAATAAATCTAGAATTTGAGACGGTGGGAAACGGAGGAAGAAAATGATAACACGGGCAGAGATAAACAGTGGCAGAATACGTGTATGTGTGTGGTTGTTTAAACCACAGGTGATTTGTTGTGGGATCATTATTATTTAGTAATGTGTAATGAACTTTGTATAATAGAATGATAGTTATTTCCTTTGAGTAAACAACACTGTCCTTCCTCCAAGGAGCTCAGGCTACCCCAATTTTAACCTCACGACAATCTTTTGAGGCAGGCTAGGCTGAGGGAGGGGACGCGGGTGGCGCTGTGGTCTAAACCACAGAGCCTAGGGCTTGCTGATCAGTTCGAATCCCCGCGACGGGGTGAGCTCCCGTTGCTGGGTCCCTGCTCCTGCCAACCTAGCAGTTCAAAAGCACGTCAAAGTGCAAGTAGATCAATAGGTACCGCGCCGGCAGGAACATAAATGGCGTTTCCGTGCGCTGCTCTGGTTTCGCCAGAAGCGGCTTAGTCATGCTGGCCACATGACCCGGAATCTGTACGCCGGCTCCCTCAGCCAATGATGCGAGATGAGCGCGCAACCCCAGAGTGTTCCGCGACTGGACCTAATGGTCAGGGGTACTTTTACCTTTACCTTTTTAGGCTGAGGGAGAGTGGCAACTCAAGGTCACTCATCAAGATCCTGAAGAACTGTGATACCACGGCGCTCTCGCTTTCTAACATGGCACAACAGTGTGCAGAGGTGGCACTTACCAGCCTCCCCTCCCCCCCAAAAAAATATTTTATTCAAGTTGCCACCCCAGACAGTGTGGGGTAAGTTTAAAGAGGAAGGGGGCACAGCGGGTATCAGCAGCGAACCTTGATGGTGGGTCAGGAGAGGAACCCACAAGTTCCCACAGGTGCCCTATCCTTGCACAGCTGGCTTGCAACCTGATCTAAGGTAAGTTGCAATAGCAACATTATCACTGTGCAAATATACGGAGGAGGAGGAAGAAGAAGACGAAGACGAAGAAGGTCCCCAAATGGATCACAGTAGGTTGGATCTGAAAAAGTCAAGATTACTGAGCAGGGAAGAGTGAGAAGAGTTCTAAATATCACACCACCGGGATTTGTTTTGAGAAAGATATGTGACACTACAGAGGCCATCCAAGGTATTTGATAGTGTCCACAACTTTCCTGGACATTGCAGTGGCGTGTGTGTGTTTATGAATCATGCCATTATCAAACCCAGGATTTCCTGGCTTCAGGAATGACTTAGATCCTGCTTCTGTGCTGCCTGTGGGCATTCCACAATGCATCTCCTCTCTCCGGACTGGAAATTAAAGAATTGCTGAGAGTGAAAGCTAAGCTGGCACAAGGGCAAAGCGTGACAATAGAAAACCATTTCCCAGCAGCAAAGGTTTCCCCTTTGATTATGGACGAGCCAGAATGAGAAACTGATTAATACACGTGGACGTGACTTGTTTCATTTTATCGGGGGGGGGGGGACATTTTGCAGAACTTAGGAGCCAGCCAGGTTTTCCATGGAAAACTTGCAGGGGAGACCCAAATGCCAAGGCATGGAAGGTTCCTGCTCTTAATTGGTGGGTGCTGATCTCCTCCCCCTCTTCACCTCCATCTTCTCACAGCCGCTCTTATTACGACCAGAAGGGTAGCCGCGTTCGTCTGTTACAACAAAACACACACACACACACACCAGAGGAGAGAGAGGGAGAAAGGGCTGTGGCGTCTTAAAAACGAACAGATTTATTGTGACAGATGCTTTCGCACATCAGATGAAGTGGGATCTAGTCTACAAATGTTTATGCCTTAATAAATCTGTAAATCTATAAGGTGCCACAGAACTTTCTCCCCTGTGCGCGGTTGCAATTAAGTCACGTCTTTTAGAGCTGTGCCCTAGCACTGAGAGAAGTTCTACAGATGTGGCCCAAGAAGCCCTGGTTCAAATTAGGGAAGAGGGTTTAAAAATATATATATCACTCTATGGGCGCTTCCATGGGTGCTTATTGAGCATGCATCCTGATTAGCTGGCAGAGAAGTTGGCTGCAGCAGGCAATGCATTCCTTGGCATTTCTTGGAGGCAGGAACTGCTGCCCCTTCAGATCCTGCTGCCCGAGGCAGTTACCTGACCTTGCCTTATGGGTGGGCTGGCCCTGAAGTCTGGTATACATTGGGGGAATAAAACCCTTTGGCTCACGATTTGGATAGCCATAATAGGAGAGAGAGATCCTCATAATGCAGCGAGAGATACCCAAATGCCCTTGACTGCACCACTGCTATCTGACCTTGACATAAGAAGATGAGAAGAGCCTTCTCAATCAGGCCAGAGACCCATCTAGACCAGCATCCTATGAGAAGCCAGCGAGCTGGGCCTGAGCACAAGAGCCGTCTTCCCCTCTGGCATTCAGAAACTAGGACTGCCATATGTCCAGATTTCCCTGAACATTACCGGGATTTCAAAGGTGCAATTGACCTCCGGGGGTAATTTCTGAAAGGCGGTGCTTTGTCTTGGATCTTAGAGGCAAGTCAATCGATAAAACACAGGTTTGGGGGGGTGCATTTTTGTAAAAACAACTTTCAGGGTGTCCTCGTTTTTACTTTTTGATACAGTGGTACCTCGGGTTAAGAACTTAATTCGTTCCGGAGGTCCGTTCTTAACCTGAAACTGTTCTTAACCTGAAGCACCACTTTAGCTAATGGGGCCTCCCACTGCGCTGCCGGAGCACGATTTTTGTTCTCATCCTGAAGCAAAGTTCTTAACCTGAGGTAATAGTTCTGGGTTAGCGGAGTCTGTAACCTGAAGCGTCTGTAACTTGAAGCATCTGTAAGCCGAGGTATCACTGTATTTGGGAATCCTACAGAAGCTCACTGCCTCTAGCGTAACCATCATGGCTGTTAGTCATCGATAGCCTTTGCCTCCATGTTGTCGTCTAATCTTCTTTTAAGAACTTATGAAGAGCCTGACATACAGATGATCTCAGCAAGAGGGACCAGCAGAATGACTTACTATGGCACAAGGCCTCCCTCATGGGAATTGAGGTAGTCTTATTTTTGCTTTCCTGCTGCTTGCTGGATGCTTTTACTGCTTTTTTTTACCGCTGACTATTTATTGCATTTCATGACGACTTGAGATGTATGATCTATTGATTATTTTTACGATCCTGTTTGCATGGTTTTATGCTCTGAGTTGCTTTGAGAGCTCTTAAGGGGCGGAAGGGAGGTTTCTGCCAGGGTGCTCCAGGAATTTCTAGTAGGGAATGCTAGTACAGTGGTACCTCGGGTTAAGAACTTAATTTGTTCTGGAGGGCCGTTCTTAACCTGAAACTGTTCTTAACCTGAGGTACCACTTTATCTACAGGATGCAGTGAGAGCCGCCAACCTAGGTGAATTAAAAAGTGGATTATGGGAAGCCTTAATAAAATCTTATTTAAAGAGGATTAGACAAATTGATGGAGGAGAGGACTGTCAATGGCTACCAGCCATGATGGCTGCACTCTGCGCCCACAGTTGGAGGCAGTGATTCTTCTGAATACCAGTTGCTGGAAACCACAGGAGGGGAGAATGCTCTTGTGGTCGAATCCTGCTTGCTGGTTTCCCAAAGGCATCTGGTTGGCCACTGTGAGAACAGAATGCTGGACAAGATGAGTCCCTCGCCTGATCCTGCAGGGCTCTTAGGTTCTTATCATCATCATCATCATCATCATCATCATCATTTTATTTGTATGCCGCCTTTCCATAATTGAAACATGACAAGATTTACAGTGGTACCTCTGGTTACGAACTTAATTCATTCCGGAGGTCCATTCTTAACCTGAAACTGTTCTTAACCTGAGGTACCACTTTAGCTAATGGGGCTTTCTGCTGCTGCCGCGCGATTTCTGTTCTCATCCTGAGGCAAAGTTCTTAACCTGAGGTACTATTTCTGGGTTAGTGGAGTCTGTAACCCAAGGTACCACTGTACCGCATAAAGGAAGGGAGCGGTTTGTGTCTCCGAATACCCAGTAACTGTTTGCTGTCCACTTCAAAGCCTGCCCCAATGTGCGCAGGGTTCGGAGCACTCAGGACACTTCCATAGAACCAGTTTATCTGAAGATTCACCCTGATCTCTTTCCACAAAGTTTGCAGGAGCTTAGACGGCACTGGCACTATTTACTGCACATTTGCCCTGACAGTTTTGCAGGGAGGTTATAGGATGTTGTGTTGAGCAATTGCCGTCCCATGCTTTCTAGTAATAATAATCATAGAATCATAGGACTGTAGAGCTGGAAAGGACCCTGAGGGTCGTCTAGTCCAACTGCCTGCAATGCAGGAATATGCAGCAGTCCCATACGGGGATCGAACCTGCAACCTTGGTGTTATCAGCACCAATTCTAACTAACCGAGCTATCCAGCCCGTCTGATTGGGTTGCCCCAGCCACTCTGAGCAGCTTCCAACAGAATTTACAAAAACACACCAGAACATCAAATATTAAAAAACCTCTGGTGCATTTTGCCATTACTTTCTCTATTGCAAAAAGTTCAGTTTGGGGGGCAAAATGGGTTTGTTGTGCAAGGCAGAGCACTCAAAATCCACTTTAATTGCACTGCCTCAATTTGCATCTGGTTGGCTACTGTGCGAACAGGATGCTGGACTAGATGGGGCCTGATCCAGCCAGCTCTCCTTATGCGCTTTTGCTGGTATGCTTGAGTCAATTCCCCAAGATTTGGGTAAGATGAAGGGAGCAGTTAGCATTTCAGCAAGGTCTGTGCTTTTCTCTGCTGCTCAGCTACTCTTAAATTAAAGAGCAGGCAAGAGAGAGGTCCTGTCTGCACAGATCTCCTGTGTCATGTCTAATTTGGCCCTTAAAAAACCGGAAAAGATTCGGAGGAGAGCAACATAGATGATTGCTGGTTTGGAATGCATGATTAACGCCGGAGGAAAAGCTGAAGGAACGGGGCAGGTGTAGCCCCGCGTGAAGGAGGATTAAGGAGAACATGGGCAGTGATTTTCCAAGAATCAGAAAGACTGTTGTAAACAAGAAGAAGACCACGACCTTGAGGGATGGGTCAAGAAGCAAGGCAAGGGTTTTCTATGCTGATGGGCAGGTTCAGGTTGGGCAACACCAAGAATCACCGGGACACAGAAAAGGGCCCTTCCAGACTAGGGGTTCTCTTCGCGGCTGCATTTTGCCACATTTCATCATCATCAATTTATTTATACCCTGCCCATCTGGCTGGGTTTCCCCAGCCACTCTGGGCGGCTCCCAACAGGATATTAAAAACACAATAAAAGATCAAACATTAAAAACTTCCTTAAACAGAGCTGCCTTCAGATGTCTTCTAAAAGTCAGATATTCCTTCCAGATTTATTTCTTTGACATCTGGTGGGAGGGCGTTCCACAGGGTGGGCGCCACTACCGAGAAGGCCCTCTGCCTGGTTCCCTGTAACCTCACTTCTCGCAGTGAGGGGAGCTGGACCTCAGTGATGCAATAAAAGTGCATTAGAAGTGGAGTTAGGCTGAAGCATATATGCTTCGTTCTGTTTTCTTCCGCAGTTCTTCTCCAGTGTTACCACATTATCGGTCGAAGGAGAGGGAGACATTTTTGCATATTGTATGTTGCTGGAAACCAAAGGAAGGGAGAGTTGCTCTTCATTTCAGTCCCGTGTTAGGCAACGTGATCTCAACTTTCCCATATAGCTCAGTGCCATGCTGTAAGCCGCCCAGAGTGGCTGGGGAAACCCAGTCAGATGGGTGGGGTATTATTATTATTATTCCAGCTGGTGCTGAGCCCTGCTAGTGTTCTGCAGTCTTCCTCCACCACCAAACAGCATTTAGGTGCTAGCAGCGCACCAGGGAAGGCTCCATGGGCTGAATCAGGTCCACAGACCACTAACATAGCCCTTACCTCCTAGTGGTAGCAGCAAGAAAACACCTAGAATGTTTGCAAAGCTAAGCAGAGTCTGGTATGGTTCCAAATTGGATGGGAGACTGGGTGTTGAGATTCCTGCATTGCAATTGGTTGGACTACACTGGACTAGATGAACACCCATGGCTTCCCCCAAAGCATCATGGGAACTGTACTTTGTTAAGCAGGGGCGGAGGAAGGGGAGTGCGGGGTGTGTGGGTCGCCCCGGGTGTCACCACTGAGGGGGGTGACAAAATGCCAGGCAGCACTCACTGCAGGGCCTGCAGCCACGCGTCTCTCCGTGCTGCCCAAATGGTCCGCCCGCTGCCCCCCCCCCCAGTTGTAGGGTGGCTGAGTGGGAGGAGGCAGGCAGACTCTGGAGGCCCCACAGTGCGCCCCATCCTCACACCGCCCCTGAGCGCGCCACTCCAGGAGCCTGAGCAGCTTCCTCCTCCCCTGTTGTTAAGGGTACTGAGAGCTGCTTGGAGACACCTATTCCCCTCACAGAGCTGCAATTACCAGAGTGTTTTATGGAATCATAGAATTGTATAGTTGGAAGGGACCATGAGAGTTCAACTCATCCAACCCCCTACAATGCAAGAATCTTTTGCCCAACGTGGGGATCGAACCCACAACCCTGAGATCAAAAGCCTCACGCTCTACTGACTGAGCTATCAATCCCTCTTCCCAGGGAACTCTGGGAACTGTAGTTCTCTCCCAACAATTCTCTGTGCCCTTAACAAACTATAGTTCCCAGGAAGCCACAACTGTTTAAAGTGGTATCATACCGCTTCAAACGTATAGTGCAGATGGAACCAGTGTCTCATACCATCTGCAGCTAAGACCAGTTTTGTGTTTGTCATAATTTAAATTGGAGAAAAGAGCAGGTGCAAAGGGTTAACTGAATTCTTCTTCCACATTACAGCCCTGATCCAGCCTGCCCTCCCCACTGGGATGCTTTTAAACAAAGGCAAAACCTGTCCCGGTGATGCAATCCTGGATCTGCCATGTGACACATCTAGGTATGGCCTTCGAATAACAGGCTCTCAAGGAGAGATTTTGAGCTCCTCCAGGTCCTTTTCAGATTGCCTGCCTGCCCGCCTGCCACCCAGGCACTGGCTGCTGCAGGCCCGGGCAGGTAAAACATCAACCCTAAACAGCTTGCTTAATAGCGGCAAAGGCTTGAGCAGGGCAGGTCTAGACGTCTCCTGCTGGATTAGCTGAAATGACTCAGAGAGCAGCTGGGAGGGGAGAGGGAGACACGCGGAAGCTGGAATTTCATGTGGGTTACGCAGCGGGTTGGGGGGGAGAGGCAGGGAGGCGGAACACCCCTGGGTTCCCAAGGGTGGAATCCAGCAAGTGGGAGAAGGCCAGGGTGACTCTCTTTCTGGGCCTGAATATTCAAGGAAGAGCGTGGGGTCAGCCGTGGAAGGTAGCTGACGGGTTTTCTGAGAGGGGAGTTGGAGCCCAGCTGGGGCAACGCAGCCCCTTGGGGCTGGGGAGGGGAAATAGAGCTGTCTGCCTGTCTACGCACATAGTTCAGGAAGGCAGCATGGGATTCTGGAAGCAGGATTCTCCCGTTCTCTGGGAGGCGGCGGCGAACGGAATGTGCCGGCCCTGTCATGAGGCAAGTGGAGGAGGCTGCCTCAAGCCACGTTTTTTAGGAAGGGCCGTAGCTCAGTGGAAGATCTCTCACTTTGCAGACAGGAGGTTCAAAGTTCAGTTCTTGGTACCTCCGGGTCGGGCTGGGAGAGACACACACCCCTGGAATCCTGGAGAGCCCCTGAGCTACATGGACCAGCACTGAATCAGCATAAGGCAGCTTCCTATGTTCCAAAGCATTTCTCTGTGACATGTTAGTTTAAGGGAAGGGCTGTAGCTCAGTGGCAAAGTGGGAATCTAGAGCAGTAATAAAGCACACAGCACCAGCGAACTCTTTCTTCTAGGGAAGAAGGCCAACTCAGGAGGCCAGGCCTAGTGGGCACAGCAACTCGTCCTGGTAAAACTTGCCCCTATGAGGCAGTTGCAGGGACTGAAGGTCCCTGCCCTCCCACAACTGCCTAAGGCTCCTCCTGTCCTGGGGCCTTCCCAAGCAATCTGAGACTACGCCGGTGTGTCTGCCTTTGCTCCAGCCTGCTTCATACCTCTATTGGTTCTGGGAGGCCAGTGGGGAGGGCAGCTGGTCACAGCAGGAGGGGGAAACCGCCTGGCTTCTTCAGCAGCCTGACTCATCTCTGTCTCTTTGCCCCTCTCCTCTCCAGCTGCCACTTCTGGACTGCCCTCCGCCGCCACCTCTTCCTGCTCACTAAGCCTCTGTCAGCTTCTGACTCCTCCTCCTCCTCCTCCTCCTCCTCCTCCTCCTCCTCCTCCTCCCAGTCTTCTCCTTCTTCTCCCTCTGATCACTCGTCGTCCCCACCCCCAATCTCCTGGCTCTGAGTCTTCTTCCCTTGAGGTTTCCCCAACTGGTGCCTCCCACTGCTCTTCTGCCCCCAACCAGTCCATGACAAGAGGGTTTCCTGTCTGAAACCCCGGAGAACTGCTGCCAGTCAGCATAAAGGACACTGAGGTCCAGCGCCGAGGGCCTTCTGGCAATTCCCTCACTACGAGAAGCCAAGTTACAGGGAACCAGGCAGAGGGCCTTCTCAGTAGTGGCACCCGCCCTGTGGAACGCCCTCCCACCAGATGTCAAAGAGAACAACAACTACCAGACTTTTAGAAGACATCTGAAGGCAGCCCTGTTTAGGGAAGCTTTTAATGTTTGATGTACTACAGTATTTTAATATTTTTTGGGAAGCCGCCCAGAGTGGCTGGGGAAACCCAGCCAGATGGGCGGGGTATAAATAATAAATTATTATTATTATTATTATTATTATTATTATTATTATTATTAAGAACACTGGAGTTTATGGTCCAGTGGGCCGACTTGGTAGAACGCAGCTTCCTATGTCGGATGCCATTAAGGACAGCAGAGCGTGTTTCAAATATAGCTCTGGGCCACTCAGAGCACAGGTCGTCCTCTTGCACAGCAAGACACACTGGAAAGGGCAGGAGCTGCACGAGAGCACATGGTGCGGGTAGCACTTTGTGAGTAGGAGGAGTGCAATTCGGGTTTCCTGCCCCAGGCCCCGATTAAAATACCCGTGCAGAAGTTCAGATATGTTTCTCAGGTTGAGAAACATTAAGGCATGCCCTGAGGGTCAGATCAAAGCTGCCACCAAGTCCAGCCTCTGGTTTCTGAGAGTGGACAACTCAATGTTTGTGGCAAGCCAGTGTAGCCAGAAAGGTGGATCCAAGTGCAGATTGCTGCTGGTTCAAAGCAGATTTGCAGGACCCAGCCTCTTCCAAGTGGGCCAGTTCAGGTGAACTGAGAAGCAGCCCTATCTGATTATCCAACAACAGTAAATCTAATCCCCTTTGGGGAGAGACCATTGCTCGGGAGCTCAGTAGTTTTGTACTTCTTATCTTGACATCTCTTGTTAAAAGGTTTCAGGTAGCAATTGATGGGAAATATCTCCGCCTGAGATGCTGGAGAGACAACGCACCATTAGACAAACAACCAGTCTGATAATGAAAGGTTCCCAAAGTCAGGAATCATATGGATTAAGCCCTGAATGGAGAAACTGTGGCCTTTTAGATGTTGTTGCACTGCCCAGCTGCCATCATCCCTGACCTCTGAGCATGCTGGCTGGGTCTGATGAGCAGGGCCGTCTTTACCCGGGGGTGCAAGGGGTGTGGGGCACCTGGGCGCCGAATTCTGGGGGGTGCCAGGCGCCCACCACTGAAGCCGCCTAAGCTCTTAACTATCTTGTTGTTGTTTAGTCCTTTAGTCGTGTCCGACTCTTCGTGACCCCATGGACCAGAGCACGCCAGGCACTCCTGTCTTCCACTGCCTCCCGCAGTTTGGTCAAACTCATGCTGGTAGCTTCGAGAACACTGTCCAACCATCTCGTCCTCTGTCGTCCCCTTCTCCTTGTGCCCCCCATCTTTCCCAACATCAGGGTCTTTTCCAGGGAGTCTTCTCTTCTCATGAGGTGGCCAAAGTATTGGAGCCTCAGCTTCAGGACCTGTCCTTCCAGTGAGCACTCAGGGCTGATTTCCTTCAGAATGGAGAGGTTTGATCTTCTTGCAGTCCCTGGGACTCTCAAGAGTCTCCTCCAGCACCAGAATTCAAAAGCATCCATTCTTCGCCAATCAGCCTTCTTTATGGTCCAGCTCTCACTTCCATACATCACTACTGGGAAAACCACAGCTTTAACTATATGCTTAACTATCTACCTGTTATGAAATAATAAATAATTTTGATCAAGCTAGAAAAACAAAATACATATATGCCTAGGTATTACCGAAATGTATACCTACTGTTTCACTAAAAGACTTTTGACTTTGTGCGCTCATTTACCAAAGACACATCATGGGCAGCTTCCGTGGGGCCAGCGCCCCTCTCCTCGTCCCCCTCCTGGTCCTGCTCCAGGGTCCCCAGACCCACAAAGATGAGAAACTCCTTGAGGCGCCCCCCTCCCAGCCCGGGACCCTCCTTCTCTCGCTCCCCCTACACCACGCTCCGAGGAGCAGGCTTAAGCGCCGACAGAGAGCCGCACCGGGGAAAGGGAAACGTGCCCTGCTGCCTGCCCTTCCTGGACCCTGAGACAGAGCGGAACAGGCTGTCTCTTGACCGGCTTTGGGGCTGGCGAGCTGAGGGTCACTTCTGCTCACCAGCATGGCAAAAAAAAGGGGTTTTTTTCACTTTGGCGAACTCCTCTGCCCTAAGGCATAAGCGTGGTGTCTGACATAAGCATAATAAGAGTTAATTTGGGGGCTAAACTAAATTTGGGGGTGCTGGGTGGATCTTTGCACCCCGGCGACGCATATGCTAAAGACAGCCCTGCTGGTGAGAGTTGGGAGTCCAACAGCGCATGGAGGGCCACAGATTCCCTATCCCTGGACTACGGTCTGGGTTAAAATTAGGTGGCGGTGGTTGTGAGGAATGGTAGCTGTCCCAGTGCCCTGGTATTTCTGACTCATCCTTCCAAATGAACAAAACATTCTGAGCCTGCCTGGTTCAAGAGAGATTGCAGGAGAAAGGCGAGAGCAATGATTTGCCTTATAAAATCCCCAATTGGACTTCCAATCTCTCTAGTTAAAGGATCTTGGGAGGATGTGCTCTTTCTGAAAATATCTTTGTCTGTGGTTTTAAGAGGGATGCTGCCTGCAAGTGGAGTCAAAAGATCAGCTGTCTTACAGCGAAAGAACAGCAACAAACTTCAGGAGGTTATGTACAGATAGGAATGGACAGAACAGCCAGGCTTGGTTCTCTCGGGTTTCTCCTTTTTCCCGTCTTTAATTCGGTTCTAAATGTCTCTGCAACAATTTTCTATTTTTTAAAAAAATATTGGAAATTCTCCAGTATTTTCATGCAAATTTCTCCTAATGAGCACGTGTCAGTATGCAATTTTGATTAAGGTACGCCGTTTTTCATAATACAACGCATTTCCGTCGGTATGCTATTTTCGTTTTTTGCACTCACTTTCCTCAATATATGCATTTTTTTGTAAACTTTGGTTGGAGAACTGCATTGAAAAAATAATACAGTGGTACCTCTGGTTACGAACGCTTCTGGTTACGAACGCTTCAGGTTATGAACACTTCAGGTTACGAGCTCCACTAACCCGGAAGTAGCTGCTCCTGGTTGTGAACTTTGCCCCAGGATGCAAACGGAAATCACGCACCAGAGGTGTGCGTGCAGTGGGAGGCCCCATTAGCAAAAGCGCACCTCAGGATAAGAACGGTTTCATCTTAAGAACGGACCTCTGGAACGAATTAAGTTCGTAACCAGAGGTACCACTATAATCCAGAGAAGTGCGACTTTTGAAGGCTAGCTGTATTTCGGTTTGCACACCGGTTCGAAAAGCGTGAGCTGGGGAGCTTCTCATTAAAATGCAAACAAAATTAAAGTCCTCCCCCCTACGTTCCCAGCAGGTCTCCATCTATGGCAGGACTTCCTCTGAGGGATATAAAGTTCAAAATTAGGAAGCTCTGGGAATGCGTTCCTTCTGTTTAGGAAAGTCTGGTTAACTGAATCAGTCTGATGCCAATTCTTACGTTTGCGAGAATACCACTGAAGCTGTTATGTACTGAGTTGAATAGGATCCAAACTGCAGCAGTCTGATTGGTCCTAGAACAATAGGATCCAAAATGCAGCAGTCTGATTGGTCCTAGAACAATAGGATTCAGAATGCAGCAGTCTGATTGGTCCTAGAACAATGCAGCAGTATGATTGGTTGGCAGGAACCACCCAATCATGCTCCAGATAGAAGTGAATCCACAACCTGATTGGCTTACAGTAGAATTCCGGAATTAGCCAATCATGTGCAGCCCATTGTGTAAATAATGTATATAAAGCAGATACTTTGAGGGGACTTTCATTCATTCCTCCTCACTACTATGAGCTGAATAAAGAGCATGAAATGACTTTGCGACTCTGAGTATATTTCAGAAGCTAAGGGGGAAACACCTAAGAAACATTGGCTAGGAAGAAAACAAAAGACAAAGGGCTAAGAGAAGGGGGGGGGGAGAAACTGTATCAACCTGCCTTGCTCAAATGGTGGGGTAAGACAGGTTGGTACATCTCCTCCTTCCCTGGCTCTTGAGTTGTGTGTGTTGCCTTTCTTTCTTTCCTCCTTTTCCATTTGTCCTGGGGTGAACTGGAAAGGATCCTTGTGGTTTGGGATTATAGCTATGGAACTTTCCACACCCAACTGTATTCTAGCTGTTGTGTATACCTTTAACAAACTACAGTTCCCAGAATTCTTTGGGGTGCTCTAAAACATGGTGGGTGGGTGTGTTTGTATGTACACAGCCTTAGTTTTCTGCTTTGAAAGTGACCTGGAAACTACAACTAATCCAGAATGCGGCAGTTAGACTGGTGACTGGGAGTGGCCGCAGAGACCACATAACACCGGTCCTGAAAGACCTACATTGGCTCCCAGTACATTTCCAAGCACAATTCAAAGTGTTGGTGCTGACCTTTAAAGCTCTAAACGGCCTTGGCCCAGTATACCTGAAGGAGCGTTTCCACCCTCATCGTTCAGCCCGGACACTGAGGTCCAGCGCCGAGGGCCTTCTGGTGGTTCCCTCACTGTGAGAAGTGAGGTTACAGGGAACCAGGCAGAGGGCCTTCTTGGTAGTGGCACCCGCCTTGTGGATCGCCCTCCCACCAGATGTCAAGGAAATAAACAACTATCTGGCTTTTAGAAGACATCTGAAAGCATCCATGTTCAGGGAAGTTTTTAATGTTTGATCTTTTATTGTGTTTTTAATATCCTGTTGGAAGCTGCCCAGAGTGGCTGGGGAGGTCCGGCCAGATGGGCGGGGTATAAGTAATAAATTATTATTATTATTCTCTCATTTTCTTCCACTTCTCCTAAAGGAAAAAGGAATGGACTTTGACTCCCCCGTCTATGCACACAGCACAGCTGAGCTAGCCTTAGGAATCAATAGATTCCCATGGATAGTGCTTTAGAATAATCTGGGAGTGGGTGGGACTAGCCTGCCAGGAAGAATTAGTCTGCTAGCAAGAACACTATGAAAAGCTGGGGGTGGGGGAATGAGAGAGCGGGGGGGGGGGGCAGCTAGGGTCAGGATGTGCCCCCTTTGTGTTGAGACTTCAGTGAGTTGAATCAAGCAACCACGGTCCAGTGCCTCTGACAGGAGCCAGCTCCCAGCAGGGTCCTCGCCTTTCTGTAGAGTAATAATGGCTGTCAGAGGCATTAATTTGTGGAAGGAGCAGGAAGACAGCCATTGGATGGACTACGTGGGCATTATCTACACCACAAATGCGAACTGGTTTAATAGCCATCGTTAGAATGCAGGAAGCAGATATATACTATTGGAGTGCAGAGTGTTTGAGGACCAGGACATTCGAAAGGGAAACCTAAATGCTTGTTTACAAAGCTATTGTACTACCAACCTTACTGTGTGCTTGTGAAACATGGACCGCTTATAAACGCCATCTCTAACACCTCGAAAGATTCCATCAACAGCAGCTCTGAAAATTTTTACACATCACTTGGGAAGGCAGGCAAACCAATGTACTAGAAGAAGCAAAGATCACCAGTGTCAAAGCAATGATTCTTCAACATCAGCTTCGTTGGACTGGTCATGTTGTGTGGATGCCTGATGATCGTCTTCCAAAGCAACTACTCTATTCCGAACTTTAAAATGGAAAGCGTAATGCCAGTGGTCAACAAAAGAGGTTTGGACGCTGGGGATTGAATCAGGGGGTGTTACAGTCAACATTTTGCGGGAGGGATTCAAGCACATGCTAGAACTTCAGGTTTGCACATTTAAAGTGGGTTTAGAGGGTTCCTTCACCCCCTTGCACAACAAACGCACTTTTTAAAAAACAGACTTCTTTTGATTTGGAAAGCAACTGAGAAATCCATTGATAGGTGTAGGATAGACGCATGACTAACGGGGAAACTTGCAAATGCCCCACAGGATATCAGGGCAAATGGTTAGATCAGTCCGGAGATCAAACTTCTCCGGACCACACTTTCAAGTTAAAAATTTGCTCGCGGCAAATTTCTTATTGATAAGAAATACATTGGAAAACAAAAAGTAACAACTCTCAGCACGGCTTGGTTTATAACACAGAACACAGCTCCTTTATAATACGATCATGGGACAGCAGCCACATAAGAACATGAATTATTCCCAAAATATATTATTGATTGTCCTTGAATCTTACCGTCCTCTCCTGCCACACCAGCCCTTGAGAACCATGTGGTTAGATGCATTCGCGTTTTGCAAAACCTTAAATAGGCTCCACAGCACACAGCTGTTGGTAATGATTTTCTCCTAAACAATGAGGACTATAAACTTTTTAAAGCTGCGGTTCACAGGATTCTTCAGCCAGCCGTCCGGGGCAAAGAGCCAACTGGACATTTTAATGTGAAATGATTTAAACTTTGAAACTGTAGCTAGACAGGTTACACTCTCTCTCTCTCTCTCTCTCTCTCTCTCTCTCTCCTTTTCATTTTGCAATTAGCGGTGCTTGCCTGTTGTGTATTTTCTCCCATGGGCTTGGACAGACAAGTATAAAAGGGTAAAGGCGAATTGAGTGGCTGTTATTGACTGGAACTCAGCTGCGTAGCAGTGCAGCACCTGCAACCCCGCTGCTCTTATCTTCAGACAGGCTCCTCCTCTTCTTCAAATCCCAGGCACCAAAGATAAGAGCTGCCGTTCCAGTTGGCTTACTGCAAGCTGCAATGTCATTCATCAAAAAGAAACACCAATGTCTCACAAACTACTCTGTAGAAAACACAACCTGAAGAAAGAGGCAATGCACGTGATTTTGTAAACGAGGAAAATCTTTAATAAATGTTATTTTTAAAAACAAACACAAAAAAACCCGTTCCCTCCTGAAAGTGTGCCGGCTTGAAACCTCATCAGAAAAAGGCAAGACTCCCGGCGATTGGCATAACTTTTCTCTCGTGCCCTCTTGCCCCAAGCCACCCACTCTCATCTAAGAACTGGTGGCAACAATGGCCTTCGTTTCAACCACCTGTAGAAGATGTGAAGCTCAATAATAATAATTTATTATTTATACCCCGCCCATCTGGCTGGGTTTCCCCAGCCACTCTGGGCGGCTCCCAATCAAGTGTTAAAAACAATACAGGGGAAAGTGCTTCAGACCATGTGCAGAGTGCTTTTCCTTCCTGAACATCCCTCAGAGGTGCTGCACAAGCCTGCCATTACAGTGGTACCTTGGTTTACGAACTTAATCCGTTCTGGAAGTCCTTTCTTAAACCAAAGCGTTCTTAAACCAAGGCGTGCTTTCCCATAGCAGCGGGGGGCTCAATTTACAAATGGAACACATTCGACAGGAAGCGGAGTATGTTCTTATTCCAAGGCAGAGTTCACAAACCAAAACACCTACTTCCAGGTTTGCAGCGTTCTTAATCCAAGTTGTTCATAAACTAAGCTGTTCTTAAACCAAGGTACCACAGAGCAAATCCAGGCTTCTTGTTGTTGTTTGCAGGCAGAGCATATGCTTTTCCACAATCATGGCCCCTCGCCCTCCTTCAACAACATGCCCTGGGTCAGAGTTGGTGCCCTACTAGTGATGGGGGTGGGATCTGATTTCCATTTAAAGGCAAACCTACACGAATCACACTTTCCGAAACAAAGGAACGCCAGCTACAAAAACCTACACTTATCCAAATCTTGCGATGCAATTCTCCAACCGACCAGCGTCTGCAGAAGTGCATGTACTAGGAAAAACGCATATATTCGTGAAAATAACGTACCAAAAAAAAAAGAGCAATATATTAGGAGGAATTGCTTGCCAACACATATGCATTAGTCAAAATTGCATGCAAACGTAGGTTTATTGGGAGAAAACTGCATTTGTGGGACATTTTCACGAGTCGCAACAACACAGAGATTCCGGCTGAAATGTGGAGAACCTGGATTTAAGATTGGGGGGGGATGAGAAATGGAGAGGTCCAAAAGGGACAGATCCAGCGATCCCCATGTTCTCCAGCACGCAGTGTTAACTTGAATGGCAGTTGCCCCGTTTGCCTTAGGCCTGTGCCAGCCACTCCCTGACTGGCATTCCTTTGCCCGGCAGAAGCCACAAAAGGAGAGGGCAAAGCGCCAAGCTCCTGAGCTTGGCACGCCCCGTAGAGAACCATGGCGGGTGGGGGAGGATCCTGCAGAGGGCACTGCCAAGGGATGGCTGTGCGAGAAGCCTGCAAGAGGGAAGGGGAGGAGGGTGGAAGGGACAATGGGGGCCATTGTTGGCTTGGGTTTGGCTTGGGTGCGTGTGACTAATTCTCAGTTTGGGAAGGCAGACAGAGAGAGGGCAGCACGACAAGGGCACACAAGGGACGCTGTTCCCAGAGCAATGGATCAAAGTCAGGGATGGCCCAAGACGTCTTGCTGCCTAAAGCAATGGACAAGATTGCTCTCTCTCTCTCTCTCTCTCTCTCTCACACACACACACACACACACACTCTCTCTCACACACACACACACACAGACAAAAACCCACAACAATTCTGTATACAGAAGCTGGCCAGAATGGCAGCTGCATTTTAGGAAAGTGCTTATGCTGAGTCCAACCATTGGTCCCTCTTGCTCAGTATTGTCAACACCAGGGGTCAGCAAACTTTTTCCACTGTCCCTCAGACCTTGTGGGGGGCCGGACTATGTGGGGGGGGGGGATATGAATGAATTCCTATGCCCCACAAATAAACCAGAGATGCATTTTAAATAAAAGCACACATTCTACTCATGTAAAAACAAGCTGATTCCCAGACCGTCTGTGGGCCGGATTTAGAAGGCGATTGGGCCGGATCCAGCCCTCGGACCTTAGTTTGCCCACCCATAGTCTACACTGACTGTCCAGGTATCCCGCCCATCTGGCGGGAGGACCAGCTTGGGAACCCCCAAGGGAAGAAGGCTCAGAGCATCTTTCCTTCTCTCCTTCCTTGGAGGTTTTTAAGCAGAGGTTGGAGGGTCTTGGATGCTTTAGCTGAGATTCTTGCATCACGGGGTTGGACTAGAGGACCCTAAGGGTCTCTTCCAACTCTATGATTCTATGAGTGGTGGTGGGGCAGCAATGAGTGGTGAGAGGGAGAAGGCTGGGAGGAGGTGTTGGAAGCTGAAGCTGAAGAGGTAACAGGGCTTAGTGAGCAGGGGGAGTCTATGGCAGAGAGCAGTCCAGAATCAGAGCTAGAAGCCACATCAGGAGAATAGGATGAGGGAGGCCAAGAGGCAGGGATGAGTCAGGCTGGTGAAGAGTCACGGGTGACTCCCCTCCTTCTGTGACAAGCTCCCCTCCCCACTGGTCTCCCAGAAGCGTGAAGTGGAAGGAGCAAAGACAAGCAAAGTCTCCACCCCCATCGTTCTGCCCAGACACTGAGGTCCAGCGCCGAGGGCCTTCTGCTGGTTCCCTCACTGCAAGAAGCCAAGTTACAGGGAACCAGGCAGAGGGCCTTCTCGGTAGTGGCACCCGCCCTGTGGAACGCCCTCCCAGCAGATGTCAAAGAGAAAAACAACTACCAGACTTTTAGAAGACATCTGAAGGCAGCCCTGTTTAGGGAAGCTTTTAATGTTTAATAGACTATTGTCTTTTAATATTCTGTTGGAATATTATGCCAGATGGGCGGGGTATAAATAATAAAGTAATATTATTATAAAATATGCAGGGATTTATGATATGTAAAATGAAGCATGGAAAGAGAAAGGAAGCCATTGATATCTTAAGGATGTAAAATTAGTATTTTAAATTGTAAAACAGAAAACTTAATAAAATTATATACAAAAAAAGAGACAGTAACTGGCCAAACTTAGCACCTGCAACTTGTGCCGCTACCGGTTGTCTAAATCTACCCAGTCCAGGAGTTGTCTAAATCTGTCCGATATTTGGGGTGCCAGTAGTTGCAAGCATCGTCGTGGCACAGATACTTGATACTGTGGGGCGCTGGAAACAGCCGGAGGCCTTGGGGAAAAGGAGGGCAGAACACGCACACCTCCGAGCCGCAGCGACAGCCATGCCTCGGAGCCCATTAGTTTCCCCGCTGGCGTCTCTGCCCGTCTCTCTAAGTGCATAAATGTGACAACGCGTGACCCGGCCCCTCCCAAACCGTCTGGGCTCTGGGTTGCCAGCCAAGAGAGTTTTTTTCTGGCTGGAGAAGGAGATTCTGATTTCCCAGGGAGATTATCTCCTGAGAGAAGAGAGGGAGAAAGTACCCCAGGCAGAAGAGGCACTGCTACCATCCTCCTACAGTTCTGCTGGAAGCCTTGGCCCCCTCCTCAGGCCCAGCCCACCCACCCACTCCCCCTGCTCTGTTCTGTCCCAGCCACTTAGCTGTCACTAACTGAACCTCTTATTCAAGGTTTGGCAGGGATCAAAGCCCAGGCGCCTCTGGGAGAAGGACAGGCTTTGTCTACTGTGATTCCAGGAGGCTTCATGTGGTTAAATTTAGTTGCAGAGAGAGGGGGCAGAGAGGGGAGGAAGAAGGGGAGTCAGACAAGCAAAGGAAAAAACGGCAGAATAGAGGAAGGCAGATGGAACAACAATCTGATGTCTCTTGTATTCACACTGCATGCTAAAGAAATCAGAATTCGGCACCAAGGTACAGTGGTACCTCGGGTTAAGAACTTAATTTGTTCTGGAGATCCATTCTTAACCTGAAACTGTTCTTAACCTGATGCACCACTTTAGCTAATGGGGGCTCCTGCTGCTGCCGCGCCGCCGGAGCACGATTTCTGTTCTCATCCTGAAGCAAAATTCTTAACCCGAGGTACTATTTCTGGGTTAGCGGAGTCTGTAACCTGAAGCGTCTGTAACCTGAAGCGTCTGTAACCCGAGGTACCACTGTGTTTCAAATTCTGTGTGAAGAAGAAAAGCTGGATCAAATTAGCCAGATGAAGAACATCCGCATGTTTTCTATTTTGAATTATTTTTTTCCTACCATTTCTTTAAAATATATCTTTGCAAAATGTAGTCTGGTTTTGTTAAACCCACTGCTTTTTTTTATAAAAAAAAAAAAGATATATGTTTAGGGGTACTCTCATTTTGACTCAAGAAAATCACTGTTTTATAGTTTAAATCAGGGGAAATAAATACAGTAAATGGACAAAAGTACAAAGATTCACAAAATGTTTAGGGGTATGCGTACCCCCAGGAAAAAGCACTGGCTAAACCAAAGGAATTTTTCCGGACATTGCCGGGATTCAGCCATCAAATTTCCTTAAAAACAGCTCAACAACTTTGTGCAAAACTTTAAAAAGCTCAACAACTTTTGTGTCCCTTCTGTCAACCACTAGAAATGTGTGTCCTTTTGTTACACTAGAAATCATGCTTAGCCGGTCACTTGGCTCATGATATGTCAGCACACACTGTTCCCGTCCCCCCAGCTATCACTCCTGTCAAATACTAACTGCTATTGCATGTCTCCTCTGGAGTTTCAAACCCCTATTGTGAGGTGTCAGATATGCAATTCAAGCAGAACTGGGCGTCAAAGACATGCAAACCTAACGCAAGAGCTGATCGTTCAGAGTATGAGAATCAGCAACATTTGCAAATTAGAATTTTGAGGAGCAAATTAACTTCCACTCTGGAAGGCTGTTATCCAGCCTAATTGAAATCAGTGGAAGTGAAATTCACATTTTCATTTGCAAAAAGAATCGAAACCTTTCAACCTGGAGATGGAGCACTTTTCCTCGGAAGGAAATTTCACTGGTTTCCATGAAACTGACCCCCATCCTTGCAAATTGCATTGAAGGTGCTGGTCCGATTAGGCTGCATTTGCTCCACTTACCTGGGAGTGAACCCCAATTGAATTCAGTGGGGCTTAGTCCTAATTTAGTGGGTCTTCTGAGTAGATACATTGAAAGCACACCCCGCCAAAGAAACCTGGGAACTGTAGTTTGCTGAGGGTGCTTAGAACTGTAGCTCTGTGAAGGAGGGTGATGTGCTTTAAAAGGGACTTGGATGTGTGATGTGTACACAGCCTGAGTTCTCAAAGCATTTAAAAACACTTCGTTGTTTCTCGTCTGTCTCTGGTTTTATTCCATTTCATCTGAGTCTCATGTTTCTTGTTTGTCCAGTTTTTCTGCTTGGGTACAGCTGAATGCTAGAGCTATTGCAAGCCCCAACAAACCCCCATGAATCATACGCATTCAGCTTCTTGAGAAACACAGACAAGTCAGGTACATATAATGGTTTTCCAACAGACGGAAGCAAAATTGCATGGTCTGTGCTGCTCAAAGCACTCCAGCAATGTGTGTGTGTTGTTTTGATTTTGATTATATATTTTGTGGTTTTATATTCTGATTCTGTTCTGTGAAGCGCCCTGAGACCTCCAGGTATAGGGTGGTACAGTGGTACCTCGGGTTACATACGCTTCAGGTTACATACGCTTCAGGTTACAGACTCCGCTAACCCAGAAATAGTACCTCAGGTTAAGAACTTTGCTTCAGGATGAGAACAGAAATCGTGCAGTGGCGGCGCGGCAGCAGCGGGAGGCCCCATTAGCTAAAGTGGTGCTTCAGGTTAAGAACAGTTTCAGGTTAAGAACGGACCTCCGGAACGAATTAAGTACTTAACCTGAGATACCGCTGTATATAAATTAAAAAAATAATACAGTGGTACCTTGGTTATCGAACGGCTTGGGTCCTGAACAAATCGGCTCCTGAACACCGCAAACCTGGAAGAAAGTGTTCCGGTTTGTGAACCTTTTTTGGAAGCTAAATGTCCAACATGGTTTCTGATTGAGTGCAGGAAGCTCCTTCAGCCAATCGGAAGCCGTGTCTTGGTTTTCGAACTGTTCTGGGAGTTGAACAGACTCCCGGAATGGATTAAGTTCGACAACCAAGGTACCACTGTAATAATAATAGAAGAGAAAGAAAGAGAGAGAGGGAATGTAGATTGGATTGTAAGCTTACCACCATGATCCTAAGAGAAATTCAAAGTGCTGATTTAATAATACTAATAATACTAACGATAATAATTATATTTATTTATACCCCGCCCATCTGGCTGGGTTGCCCCAGCCTCTCTGGGTGGCTTCCAACACATATGAAAACATAATGAAACATCAAACAATCTGATCCAATATAAAAAGTCGCAATAACGTTAAAATAAACAACTTTATATCAAAGCAACATTCAACAATCCATCAGAATCAGTGAACAGTAAAACTACAAATCAGAAAATAATTAAACAGTTTGCACTTATCAACCACAATAAATAATTACTGTACTTTTCAGTGTATAAGACGAGGATTTTTTACGTGAAAGTAATGTTTAAAAATTGGGGTCGTCTTATACACAGGTAGTGCTGAGGGGGGACGGGTGATTGGTTGCTGCCGCGAGCCAGAGATTGTCAGCAGTAGTTAGTGCATGTGATTGGTGGCTGCGGAAATGGCTTTGTTTGATTTGCTGTTGCAGCGGCAATTGGGCCTTCAATAGGCGGCTGCTGGTGGCCCGGTGGCCGGATCCGGCCTAATCGCCTTCTAAATCCGGCCCGCGGACGGTCCGGGAATCAGTGTGTTTTTACATGAGTAGAATGTGTGCTTTTATTTAAAATGCATCTCTGGGTTATTTGTGGGGCATAGGAATTTGTTCATTTTTTCCCTTCAAAATTTGGTCCGGCCCCCTGCTGAAAACGTTTGCTGACCCCTGCCTTAGTTAGATGCAACCCTCTGAGAGGATCATACTGTGACTCTCTTTGCCTGGGAACCAGCGTTTCTCAGCTACAGTTGATTCTGGGTGAAGCAAGTCTTGATTTCGTTCCCAGGCTTAGGCAGGGTACTGGGTGCAGGATTTGCGCAAGGGAGAAAGAAGGAGCGGCCTTGCTTTTCCTCCTTATTCCCCAATTCAGAGGCACCAGCCGCCTCATCTGCCTTTGTCTCCTGCTCTCTCCTTCTCTCCTCCCACGGGGCCGATGGTGTCCTCATTATCAGGGGCTTATTCATTCATTATTCACCACCGGGGTTGCAAAACGGCCCATCTGGCACGATTGCAGCACAGCTCGGCGTCCGGGGAGAGAACCTGCTATTGAATTATTCAGAGATTGCTCAGATGCCCCCTGCCATATCAATACGCAGAGGGAGACACCAGGAGACACCAATGTATCACTGTCATGATCCCACGTTCTAATCCTATACAATCTGCACACACACACACAGGTCTTATCAGGTTGCGTCACTGTGGGCTTTATCAGGCTTCAAACACAGAATCTAAGAACCTTGGCTCCTTTGATCGATCAATAATCTTTATCGATCGATAAATATCAGTCCTTTGAGAGATTATTTTTCCGGACAATTCTCAGAAAATATAACCTCTGCTCTGCTCTCTTCATCGGGTCTTTACTGTTTTCTCCCTAGGTTAGGTCATCTCTCAACTCCATTCCCAGAAATCGAGGAACACAGAAATTAGGGTTGCCATACGTCCTGGAATTCCTGGACACATCCTCTTTCAGGAGTCCTACATGCCCATCTGGGGGGGGGGGGATTTCACATTTTAAAGCAGATGTTCTGGATTTTGGGTTTAAATTTTGTGTGTATATGCACAGACAGCTCTGGTTCAGGCTCGGGCAGAGGGCCTAATGGGCGATTGCCCTAAAAAAGCTCGACAACTTTTTGTTTCCGGATTTTTACCTCTTGAAAATATGGCAACCCTAGGAAATCATCTCTTGCTCATTTCTTACACACACTAAACTTTTAAAGCACATTTGAGAAACATTTCCCCCATCAAAGAATTCTGGGCACTGTAGTTTGTTAAGAGCTGCAGGGAACTGTAGCGCTGTGAGAGTTAAACTATACAGGACCCAGAATTCTTTGAGCAAAATAATGTGCTTTGTCCACAGACAGCTTTTCTGGGTCATGTGGCCAGCATGACTAAGCCACTTCTGGTGCAACAGAACACTGTGACAGAAGCCAGAGCGCATGGAAATGCCATTTACCTTCCCATCGCAGCGGTACCTATTTATCTACTTGTGCTGGTATGGTTTTGAGTGGCAGGAGCAGGGACCAAGCAATGGGAGCTCACCCCATCGTGGGGAATCGAACCGCCAACCTTCTGATCGGCAAGCCCAAGAGGCTCAGTGGTTTAGACCACCTGTGTCCCTTTTGTCAATACTGTGTTATCAGACGCCAGCTCCCACCCTTTCTCCATCCAGATGTTGCAGGGCTGGACAATAAAATGTGCAAGGGGAGGAGAGGAACCACGGAGACAATAGCAGCTGTTTGGGCAAGTACTGTAGAAAGGCAGAAGGGTTAAACGCCGTCACACTTGGTGCCTGCTGATATTGACAATTCATTCCCCCAACCCCCCTCAGTTTCACCATGAGGGACGGGGACCGGATATGAAGACAAGGGCAATAGGGTACAATAGAAAGGGCTGGAGAGCCTTTTCAGTTGTGGTTCCCCATCTGTGGAAGGCTCTTCGTGGTGAAGCCTTCTTGGCACTTTTGCTGATATCTTTTCAGATATCTTTACCTTTCCCCTCCAGGTTTTTGATAGCTGATTTTGTGCTGCTGCAATCATGCTGCCTGTGACCATTATGGTGTGTGTGTGTGTGTGTGTGTGTGTGTGTGTGTGTGTGTGCTTTTCTCTCTGTATGTGTGTGTTTGAATCACAGGTAACTGTGTGATAACTTCAATGTTTTATATGAATTTTAATGGTATAATATATTTCGGTTTTCAAATGTAAGTAGCTTGGACACTTTGAAGACTACAGAATCTAACAAACAGCATACTGTCCAACTTTTTCTGATCGGAAACCAGGACGCAGGTCATCTGGGACATGCTCCAGGGCGAATCACGTGACCCACGCCATGCTCTCAACCTGCCCCCCCCCGTGCTTTTGGGGGGGCACAGTCTCACGTGGCACCCCAAAACACACCTTTGGGGGTGATGTGTGAGATCATGGCCCCAGAAAAAGCGCTTTTGGGGGGACAACAGCACAGCACGAAAGAGTGCAAGAACACGGTACCCAAAATGACTACCACAACCTCAAGCAAAAAAACCCCACAGGCTGTCCCGTTTTTTCCAGGGCAGTTTCGCAATTATGAAACAGTAATAGTGTTCAAAGCTATCCCCTATCGCTTTCCCAAAAGGAAACAGTAGGGACAGCAATTTTCAAGGGCAGATACTAAAAAACAACAACCTTCCATAGTGAAGTGAAGTGGGTCCTAATCAGCCATGGCTCTCTCGGCTCCTGGAGAGCCCTGGTGTCCTGCAAGGCCCTCAGAAACAGGATGAGAATAGCCATGCAACTTGGGAGGAGTATCTACAAAGAAAGACTCTGAAATATTTCACCCCCAGGTGTGAAATGTTGCAGTATCTCTCTCTTGCCCAAAACATGTAGCCGCTAATCGAATCGCACAGTTTTGCAGATGGACCTGTGGCCAGAAGCGACTAAGGAAGGTGATGGGAGAAAACCTGACCTGAAACCCTTTGCATGCTGGGTAGTGATGGGCAGGTACAAAGTGATATTGTTTTCCGTTCCCTCAGGAAGAAGTGTGGTGCCCAGCTGATAAAAAGGTGCTGGGGCTATGAGCTTTGGTTAATCTCTTTTTTAAAAGAGAGCTGAAACCTTCCTTGCAAGTCTCCTGGCTGCGTTTTGTACCAAGTGGAGTACCCAGGGCAGTCATATGCAATGCTATTTTTCTTTTTTTTTAAAAAAAAAATGTTTAGGCATACTCTCCTTTTGACTCAAGAAAATCACCATTTTATAGTTCAAATCGTGGAAAATAAATACAGTAAATGGACAAAAGATCAAATCTATGCTTCCAGGAGTCACAAGAAAGCTGCAAAGATAGTGCAGGATAGTGCGCACCCCGGAAGTTATCTCTTTTGGTTTCTGCCTTCTGGAAGAAGGTATAGGGTTATAAAGACTAGGACTAGCCACCTAAGAAGAGTTTCTATCCAAATGCACTCCTTTGTCAATATTCCTGGTCCGTGATATCCCTAATTTCCCCACAGACCAACTGTGACAGGAGAGTGGGACCACTCACCTGTCAATAACCTTACATTATAATGATGTTTGGTCATTCCCATCTGCTGATATCTAAAGGAGGTCACTGTAACTGTCAACTAGCTGATTGGCGGTTAAAGGGAGCCTCTTTGAAGTCCATCTGGAGGAAGCAGTTTAGATTCAAACCACTCCCTCCAAGAGGAACATTTTGTCCTCTGCATATGTCACAGTCCTTTAACATTGATTCGGGGAAAGCAGATAACAAATGAATCAAACTGGCACAGAGAACAACTTAAAAAACTAACAAATTATTCAGTTTTTCATCACACACAGATCAAGTGAACCCTAGTCCACAAAAGCTTATGCCATAATATGCCTGAAGGAGCATCTTCACCCCCATCACTCAGCCCAGACACTGAGGTCCAGAACCAAGGGCCTTCTGGCAGTTCCCTCACTGCGAGAAGCGAGGTTACAGGGAACCAGGCAGAGGGCCTTCTCGGTGGTGGCGCCCTCCCTGTGGAACTTCTGATTTCAAATAAACAAACAAACACCTATCTGACTTTTAGAAGACATCTGGAGGCAGCCCTGTACTGGGAACTTTTTAACGTTTTATGTTTTATCGTGTTTTTAATATTCTGTTGGGAGCCGCCCAGAGTGGCTGGGGAAACCCAGCCAGATGGGTGAGGTATAAATAATAAATATATTATTATTAATAATAATAATTTGATTTTTTTAAGTGCCTCAAGGCTCTTTACAGCAAGATGTCCTTACTGCAACAGATGTTACTAACATGGGGACATGGAAGTGAAATAACAAATACTGCATCTCCAATGCATGAGAGAAAAAGGGGTGGAAAATAAGATGGCCGATCCAGATTCTCTTCTTTGGTTTCCTTCTCCCTTCCTTTCCATGGGATTGTCTACAGTCTCAACATTTTCTGTTCACGCTCCATTTGCCTTTGGCCCGATAAGCACACAGAGATTAAAGGAAGCCTGCCTCTGCGATGCAAGGCTGCAGGGTCTTATCTCTTGCTGGGAGAGAGAGAGAGGTCACTCTTGCAGATGACATGTTTACTGAGCATTTCACCTTGATTCCCAGGAGCCTTTTCCTCCGCTTGCCCCTCCACCAACAACAACCCGGGTCCTCTTTCAGAAGACGCACTTCCCAAACCCTTCTCCTCCTAACATTTTGGGAGCTGCAGCAAACCACAAAATGCCACACATAAGAAAAAACAGAATGAGTGAAGATCTACATCATGAACAAGGGGGGAGAGATCTACACTTGCAACAAGGAGGCAATGAAGAGCTACACCGGGAATAGAGTCAAAGAATCATTGTAGAGTTCAAAGGGACCCAAGGGTCATCTAGTCCAACCCCCTGCAATACAGGAATCTCAACTAAAGCAGCCATGGCAGGTGGCCATCCAACCTCTGCTTAAAAACCTCCAAGGAAGGTTTTTACAACCTCACAACCTCCCGAGTGAGTCCCTTCCACTGTGAAACATCTCTTAGTGTCAGAAAGTTCTTCCTGATGTTTGATCAGAATCTCCTTGATTGTAATTTGAAGCCATGGGTTCGAGTCCTACCCTCTGGAGCGGGAGAAAACAAGCTTGCTCCATCCTACACCACGTGACAGTCCTTTAGATATCTGAAGGTGGCTATCATATCTCCTCTCAGTTTCCTCTTTCCCAGGCTAGGCAAACCCGATTCCCTCAACCGTTCCTCATAAGGCTTGGTTTCCAGACCCTGGGTCATCTTGGTCACCCTCCCTCTGCACATGTTCCAGCTTGTCAACAAACATCTTAAATTGTGGCGCCCAGAAGTGGAAACAGGGAGGGAATCGGAGGTGTTATGTACTGAACGGAATCCTAGAACAATAGGATCCAGAACACAGCAGTCTGATTAGTCCGCAGGAGCCACCCAATCCAGCTCCAGGTGGAAGTGAATCAGCAGTCTGATTGGCCTGCAAGAGCAGCCAATCAGGCTTCTGGATGAAGTGAATCAGCAACCTGATTGGCCCGCAGGAGCGGTCAATCAGGCTTCTGGAGGAAGTGAATCCGCAACTTGATTGGCCTACAGGAGCAGCCCAGCAGCGGGGCCCATTGTGTAAATAATGTATCTATAGCTAGACGTTTTGGGGAAAGTTTCATTCATTGAATCATAGAATCATAGAGTTGGAAGAGACCACAAGGGCCATCGAGTCCAACCCCCTGCCAAGCAGGAAACACCATCAGAGCACTCCTGACATATGGTTGTCAAGCCTCTGCTTAAAGACCTCCAAAGAAGGAGACTCCACCACACTCCTTGGCAGCAAATTCCACTGTCAAACAGCTCTTACTGTCAGGAAGTTCTTCCTAATGTTGAGGTGGAATCTTCTTTCTTGTAGTTTGGATCCATTGCTCCGTGTCCGCTTCTCTGGAGCAGCAGAAAACAACCTTTCTCCCTCCTCTATGTGACATCCTTTTCTATATTTGAACATGGCTCTCATATCACCCCTTAACCTCCTCTTCTCCAGGCTAAACATGCCCAGCTCCCTTAGCCGTTCCTCATAAGGCATCGTTTCCAGGCCTTTGACCATTTTGGTTGCCCTCCTCTGGACACGTTCCAGTTTGTCAGTGTCCTTCTTGAACTGTGGTGCCCAGAACTGGACACAGTACTCCAGGTGAGGTCTGACCAGAGCAGAATACAGTGGCACTATTACTTCCCTTGATCTAGATGCTATACTCCTATTGATGCAGCCCAGAATTGCGTTGGCTTTTTTAGCTGCCGCGTCACACTGTTGGCTCATGTCAACTTTGTGGTCAACCAAGACTCCTAGATCCTTTTCACATGTACTGCTCTCAAGCCAGTTGCTGCTATGAGCTGAATAAAGAGCATGAAATCCACACTCAACTCCAAGTATATTTCAGGATCAATCTTGCCAGATGTTGAAGTGGGAATCAAAGAGGGAAAGGGACCTGCTCTGCTCAGTGCAGACCCCAAGAGACCCCAGAGCTCAGCCCAACACACCATTTCCTCCCTAAGAGTGGCAGGAGACCAGCAGCGCCTCCTATTCAGGAGGATGAGGCACGGAGGCAGCAGATCTGGCCTCCAAGGAGCATACCACAGCCATTGCTACAGCAGCAGCAGCGGTGGACAATGCATTCCTTGGAGGCTGGATCTGCCGCCCCTGCGAATCCTGTTGCCTGAGGCAGTCGCCTCACCTTGCCTCCTGGGTGGGCCGGCCCTGCCTAACCACCCAGGCACCGCTCTCCCTTCCCTAAGGAAGCCAACAGCCCTGACTACGAAGTCTCCACAGCCACCTATCAGGAATGGACTGTGGGGATTTGCGGGGGAGAAAGAGATGGCTGAGACATGACCTAATGTGTCTTTTCCAGCAATGACCTTCGCATCTTCAAATGCAAACAAGAAACCAGAGAGAGCTAATAATACGCAGCTAGGCTTGCCTGGAGTAAACAGTCCGCTGCCCTGGCTGGGGAAGCAAGGAGCTCGGGTGACACCCGCCTGGAGCCAGCGTGCACAGCCAAGAATGCACCGAGGACGGGGATAATGTTACTGGGCTGCTGCTGTCCTAAGCGAGTCGCCCGTGTTCCTCCATCCCAATGCACTGAGCAGCGGCGGACAATTTGCAGCAGGAGAGAGGCGTTGGGGACGAAGTTTGCCCCCAAATGAGACAGTCCCTTTGGAGCAGGCATAGGCAAACTCGGCCCTCCAGATGTTTTGGGACTACAACTCCCATCATCCCTAGCTAACAAGAGCAGTGGTCAGGGATGATGGGAATTGTAGTCCCAAAACATCTGGAGGGCCAAGGTTGCCTATGCCTGCTTTGGAGGCTCTGTCCCTTAAACAAAGGCTTTATAAGGGGGTTGGACAAAGCCCTAGAAGCCACCTCGGCCAATTGCAAATGCTAAATGAAGACTCCCTGTTCAGCAGCAGCGACTGGTGTTCAGATCGCCACATTTCCAAATCAGTTTGCAACTTCCTGTTTCTAGGTCCTCACGAAAATTCACCGGCATTTTAATGCAGATCGCTCGACTCCGAGTATATTTCAATTGTTTTTTCTGTCGCTACACCTCAAGCTACCCTGTTATTAGTCCCTGATAACCAAGTCTGTAGCTGGGGTGTCTCTGCTGTCCGAAGTTTCCTGACTTCCTCTCGATGGTTAATGTCCCAGAAATGGACGGATGCTCACAATCCAGCTGCTGCAGTGCCTTCCAAGAGGTAGTGGTGGACTTCAGAATATGTGCAAAATATATTACTGCCACCTCCAAGGCTGCATACGTGCCATGCATTTAAAGAACAAGACTTTCCTCCAGGAATCCTGGGAACTTTACCTCTCGCAAAGCTATAATCCCCAGGGCTCTTAGCAAACTACAGTTCCCATGATTCTTTGGGAGGGGGAGTCATGTGCCTTAAATACATGGTGTGTACGCTGCCTAATTTAACTGTGTTTTGTGTGTTGCCCTTCTTGTTAAAACTGTTAGCCCTACATCAGACTGATTCTGCAAGATCAAAGCTGTATTCTGCAGCTTGCTTATGTCATGCAAATTCAGCAGGCAAAGACAACATGATTTATCCCACTTCTGGAAATTACAGGGAGAGAGAAAAGTGCTGTAAAGGACTGAAACAAAACAGAAATCTCTGACTACGGGGAAACCTTGGTGCACATAACGGAGGGAGACTCTCAAATTATCTAAGAAACAGACAAAACAAGCTACTGGATATAACGAGACAAAAAAACCTAAGGTACAAATCACGTATTTAAGAGCACAGAGATGTAGTTTACAGATTTTTCAATAGGCACAAGACAATAAATGATGCAACGTAATTCAAAAGTGTACTGTGCTGCCCAGGTCTCAACATCTGGAGAAATCTTAAGTGTTTTAACATTTTCAGGACACTCCAGTTGTGAGATAACGCGGAGCAGCCTTTCAGCCAAAGATCTGTATGAGAAAGGTCTTGTCCTTGTGCATCTCACGACAAGTGTTTTGTTTCCATTGTTCCGGAAGAAGGACTAAAAGGCTCCAAAAATGTAAAACATGCACTAACACACAGTAGAGGGGGAGGCAGTTATCTCAGACAGAAATCTTACAAGTGGGCCCTGACACAAAACGTTGCCCTTTGAAAGCCGTTCCAGATTCCAGACTCTGCAGTCAGTCAAGATGTCAGCGGCTGTTGAACACACACACACACACACACACACACACACACACACACACACTCTTGTTGCTCCCAGGCAGGGACTTAATATTGCAAGTGGACTGCTAGAAACAGGCTTATTCTACGATCAGATTTTCTGCAGGAAGGGTAAATTTGGGTTGAATGGGGGAGGCGGATACAAGCGAACATTTTGGTGCCATAACATCAGGTGGAGGCTGAGAGAAAACTTATGTTTCACGGGCTGGGAGTCGCAGTTTTGTTTCAGATTTTTTAATTAAGTGGCTTATAATTTTCTTATTGCATTATACTTTATCCTAATGCTGCCTTATTTTATTTCTTGGTTCAGGAGATGCCCAGAGAGCTTCTGTTAAGGGCTGTGTGAATCTAGGATGTAGTTTGCCCTCCCCGCTCCACATTAGCTCTTAGAAATCCCTGTTTCCCAACAAAACTCTGCTGCCAGTCCTGTTAGCAAATAATGCAGCACTTTTCCCTATTCTTTACTAGTTACCCTTGACTACAGTAGTTGCCTCCTCCTTTTCTTCTTTTTCTGAGGTCCCCGTTTCCGTCTTTGGATAAGAGGCCCTTTTTTTTTTTTTAAGGGGCAGACTTGTACATTAAAGTGTAGCCCAAATATATTTACAGGAGTCTCCCGTAAACGTGAAATCACATATATCATCTCAAAAGCCTGTAAACACTCTCTAAACTTCTGGAAGCCCTAGAAAAACCCTTAAAAAAACAAACGAACCGAAAGCACTTACCAGACCAGCATGAACTATGGCAATGGTGGCTCTCGGTTTTCCTCTGCCAAAAATCCACAAAAATCTGCCCAACTCCACCACGATTGCACCCACCAAACCTCTTTTCTCAAACTCCCAACTTTCCACAGGCCTCAGAGGTCAGTGCAAAGGCTCCTGGGATTGCTAGCTGCTTTTCTGCTCTTGTGCCATTTTTTTGTGCTTTTCATGCCTTTCCGCAGTTGAAATCGATTTCTTAAATTATTTCCCGGTGCCACTCGCCCGCCTTCTGCATGTACCGAAGAGGAGAGGAGTTTTAATCCAGACCTGCCGCAAAGGCTCCCTCGACTCGGCCAGCCCTGATTCACAGATACTGTGGGTGACAACTGTTTCCACAGCTCCTAGAAAGAGACAACTGTGTGTCCCGGACAGTTGTGAGGTGTGGGCTTTGCCTGCGTGTGGCAACTGCTGCCGAAGGGGAAACAGGTGGGGGACACTGTGGAGAGGGAGAGAGAGGGCAATTCTCTCCTCCACAAGCCGACCTGCACAGAAAATCCAAACTTCCACCTTTTTGTGCTAGAATTCCTTTTCCCTCTGTCCCTTTTCTGTTAGCGAGTCCCCTTTCATGCCCCACGGTAGTTCGCTGTCGCTTCTGATTTACACTTTGTGAGAGTCCCGTAGACTGCAAGAAGATCAAACCTCTCCATTCTGAAGGAAATCAGCCCTGAGTGCTCACTGGAAGGACAAATCCTGAAGCTGAGGCTCCAATACTTTGGCCACCTCATGAGAAGATAAGACTCCCTGGAAAAGACCCTGATGTTGGGAAAGATGGAGGACGAGATGGTTGGACAGTGTTCTCGAAGCTACCAGCATGAGTTTGACCAAACTGCGGGAGGCCGTGGAAGACAGGAGTGCCTGGCGTGCTCTGGTCCATGGGGTCACGAAGAGTTGGACACGACTAAACGACTAAACAACAACAACAACAAGGCCACCATTTCATACTACATGGCTCAGGGGCAGAACTGTTTGCACAATCGGCATGAGAGCCTTTTTGGAGCGGGAGTAGCAGTACATTTGACCTTAGCAATCCCACCCTGAACCAATTGTTATAGTTTGTTTGGAGGGAGAGAACCCCGCTACTAAACCCTAGGGGAAAGTGAGACAATCCGGGATCAAATCAGAAACAGGGACAGCTTCTGTGAATCTAGGACTGTTCCTGGAAAACAGGGACACTTGGAGAGTTTGTGGAGCAGGAATGCTCCATTCACTTTCTAGTCCATTTCTATGGGTTTCCAGACTTCTCCCAGAATAGGAAGCAGGAAGGAGACTAGAACACAGAAGTGTCTACTGCTGTGAGTAGCTCAGTTGCCCAGCATAGCAGCAAACTGGTGGCCCAGGAAACGACAACAGATGTCTGACTGCAGGTGGTGAGAGTTAAGAGGAACAGGGATGCCACAACATCCTCATGGCACTCCCTACAGCCTGAAATAGGGTTGGGTTGCAGCGGTAGGGGAGTTCCTCGCTGGGCAGAGAGGGGAAATCCATTTGTGGCTCTCTCTGTACAGCTGCCAAGTTGATAATGCCTCAAGTGGCCTTGCTTCCATTTCTCTCCTCTCTTCTCCGCAAACTCCTTCTTCCCGTTTCAGAACATCTGCCCAGGCAGCTTGCGCCCCCCCCCCTTCAGCCAGCCGTAGGGCGGCACTTTGTTTTAAAAATAATAATAATATTGAATTTTACAAAAAAGAAAAAACAATACATAACACTGTAAACACATTTATATACATGTTTTCCAAAATGCAAACTAAAAAAGAAAAGACTTTTCATAACCCATAATATTACCAAATTCATGCTTCAAACATTACAATATATAAATCTTAGTTAAAATATTATAAAAGACTTCCACCGCATTCACCGCACATCTCTTAGTTATCTTGCTCGCCTTTACATCTGTTCTTCAATCAGTTCCCTTCCTTAGATTCTTTCATAATCAGTCAAATCTTTATGTTCTCTATATTCTTCACAAGATTAGTCTAGGCACAACCAAACTTTCGTATTTGAGCCCTGCTTGTATAAATATTTGTTTAAGCATTCCCATTGTTTCTGAATTGAAATTTTTGATTTATGCCTTATTAAATCCATCAGTTTTGCTAACTCCAGGTACTCACAAAGTTTGCTTTTGATGGTGGTCTGGTGATCTGCAAAGTAAGGAAATTGCGCTGGGCTGCGGGTGGCCAGGTTGCTGTAGCAGAAGATGTTTGCACATTGAGGAGGCAATGTTAGCTGTTTTCTGTGTCCTAAACAGTAGGATAAGCAGCAGCAGCAGGTGAAAAGAAAGCAGAAGGAGGGGAGAGAAAGAAAGAATAGAAATGTGTGAAAAGGTAAAGAGAAAGGAGAAGAAGATCTTAGCAGGGAGGAAAAGGGAACAGGCGGACAGCTGGCACCTGAGGACTGAGAAAGAAAGTGAGTTATGGGGCAGGATGGAAACAGAAAGGATTGAGAAATGCTTCCTGCACAGCTGCTGTCGGTCAGTGTTGACAATACAGTGGTACCTCAGGTTAAGTACTTAATTCGTTCCGGAGGTCCGTTCTTAACCTGAAACTGTTCTTAACCTGAGGTACCACTTTAGCTACTGGGACCTCCTGCTGCTGCCGCGCCACCACTTCGAGATTTCTGTTCTCATCCTGAAGCAAAGTTCTTAACCCAAGGTACTATTTCTGGGTTAGAGGAGTCTGTAACCTGAAGCGTCTGTAACCTGAAGCGTATGTAACCCAAGGTACCACAGTACTGAGCTAGATGAACCTACGTTTTTTCCCCCTATGCTCCTAAGCAGCATTGGACAACAGTATTTTTGTTGGGGAAATGGCACAGGGGGAAGGGAGAAGGGTTTCAGCCCTGACAGTACAGCTGCTATTTTTAAAGCAACAACCAGACATTCTGCAATCACACATTTCCATGTATCATCAAAGAGGGTGCCCCCAGATTTATTCACACAAACCAGCCGGGACCAAGAGGGAGGCAGTCAGGCGTCCATGGATTCTGCGTTGACGTTAATGAGATCTTAAACAACGCCGTTTGCTTGCAAGGTCAGCCGGGTGAATGTAAAAGTCACACCAGCAGCAGCATTCGCCAGGCTCCCAGGGGACAGATAACACCATGTCTGCCCGTCCTGCTCCTAACAATGTACCATCCATCACCCGTGTCTCTGGGTCTGCTCAAAACTGCTTGCTACCATGCAGAATCTTTCGTAAGGTGGATGTAGTCGGCGAAACCAGGAGTCCTGTGCCTCCGCCCCCCTTGTTGCGAAACCTGCACCATTTCCTCCTATTTTAAGTTCTCAGTTTTCCAGACAATTGAAAGGGATCTGTCCACTTTCACCTGCTGTTTCAAGACAGACATTGCAGGTTTTTCTGTTGTTCCAAAAACCCCATTTGAACAGAAGTGGGGGGGGGGATCAATGTGTATGAGTACCCTATAGGAAGCAAAAGCTTTTTAAAACCACTTTTCAGTGCATATCAGTCTCCTGCCTGGAGTGTGTGTGTATTATGCAAAACTAGAATAATAGATTCATAGAACTGCAGAGTTGAAAGGGACCCTGACTACATTTCCGAGCACAATTCAAAGTGTTGATGCTGACCTTTAAAGCCCTAAACGGCCTCAGTCCAGTATACCTGAAGGAACGTCTCCACCCCCATCATCCAGCCCGGACACTGAGGTCCAGCGCCGAGGGCCTTCTGGCGGTTCCCTCGCTGCGAGGTTACAGGGAACCAGGCAGAGGGCCTTCTTGGTAGTGACGCCTGCCCTGTGGAGCGCCCTCCCAGAAGATGTCAAGGCAATAAACAACTATTTTACTTTTAAAAGACAACTGAAGGCAGCCCTGTTTAGGGAGGTTTTTAATGTCTGATGCTATATTGTTTTTAATATTCAGTTGGAAGCCGCCCAGAGTGGCTGGAGAAACCCAACCAGATGGGAGGGGTATAAATAATAAATCATTATTATGAGGATCCTCTAGCCCAACCCTCTGCAATGCATGTATATGCAGCTGTCCTATACGGGGATTGAACCTGGAACCTTGGCTTTATCACCACCACGTTCTAGTCAACCTAGCTATCCAAACAACTGACACTGATACAATAATACCACATTAGTAGTGGATTTATACTGGGACATCCACATATCATTGCACTTTATTCCTTGTTCTGTGATGCTTCCCCAGTTTTTTATCACATTATTACTACAGTGGTACCTCGGGTTATGAACTTAATTCATTCCGGAGGTCTGTTCTTAACCTGAAACTGTTCTTAACCTGAGGTACCACTTTAGCTAATGGGGCCTCCCACTGCTGCCATGCGGTTTCTGTTCTCATCCTGAAGCAAAATTCTTAACCCGAGATACTATTTCTGGGTTAGTGGACTCTGTAACCTGAAGCGTCTATAACCCAAGGTACCACTGTGTGTCAAATTCTGTGTGAAGAAGAAAAGCTGGATCAAATTAGCCAGATGAAGAATATCTGCATGTTTTCTATTTTGAATTACAGTGGTACCTCGGGTTAAGTACTTAATTCGTTCATTTGCTTACATTGTTTTCATACTAGCGAAGCGTGCCAAAGATGGCCTTTCCTTATAACCACGAGAGGTGGCTCTTTCTTACTACATCCAAAGTACTATCAAAGAAAGGGCTCAAGACGGTTTGAAAGCAGATTAACTTGTGTCTGTATTGTGATTGGATTTGTTATCAACTGGGATATTTTTAACTGAAAATTAATAAAAATTATTTACAGTGGTACCTCGGGTTAAGTACTTAATTCGTTCCGGAGGTCCGTTCTTAACCTGAAACTGTTCTTAACCTGAAGCACCACTTTAGCTAATGGGGCCTCCCGCTGCCACCGCGCCGCCACTGCACGATTTCTGTTCTCATCCTGAAGCAAAGTTCTTAACCTGAGGTAATATTTCTGGGTTAGCGGAGTCTGTAACCTGAAGCGTATGTAACCTGAAGCGTCTGTAACCCGAGGTACCACTGTATTTGGAGGGGCGCTCTTGTACTACAGCACAACTAAAACAGGGCAAAAACAAAACAAAACCCCAAACTGGAAAATGTGAGTTATTAAAATTATAGGATTTCAGCAGGAAGTTTTGGGATTGGGACTGGAAATGAAGCAGGACGTCTGCCCTTGAAACTATTGCAGGTGCAAACAGTATTGAACAGTACTGATCGCGTATGACAGCCCTGAGCACAAATCATCATGAATGCACAATAAGGACAAGCGCTCCGGCATCTTGGTGTCCTGGAAGGGGAGCCAGGAGTGTCATTAGCAGGAGGAAGAATCCATTATCCTTGTATTCTCCGGGAGGGTAATATGAGGTGGAGGGCAGCGTCCAGATCTCAGCTGCTGTGAGCCACATGCTGTCCTGCTGTGTGACTTGACCCCTACCAACAAATGCTGATTGATGGGACATCAAGGTCTCATCTAGGACTGCAGGTCATGCGTTCTTGGCCATCAGGGTGGGGGCGAAGGAGATCACTGTTTTGCAAGGAAGGGTGGGCGGGTGGTGGCAGAAGGGGGAAATACAGTGGTACCTCAGGTTACAAACTTAATTAGTTCCGGAGGTCCGTATTTAAACTGAGGCGCGCTTTCGCTAATGGGGCCTCCCACTGCCACCACGTCACGATTTCTCTTCTCTGGTCATTTATCCTTGCTAGATTCAATTTGCTGCCATCTGCCTTATTGCAGGGCAGATTCGAGGGTAAACCATATGTGGAACGAGTCTGGCCCTGCGGCTCGATGGAGGTAGAAACTGTCTCTCATGTCTTGTTATGCTGCCGTTTCTACGGGGATATACACTCAGTATTTATCACTCCTGTTATACAAAAATCTCCAAATGGGTCCAAACTTCAATGTCTGAAACTCCTGGTAGAGGACAAGGATCTAGAGATCACGCTAAGGGTGGCCAAATTCTGTGCGACTGCCATAAAACTTAGGGAACAAGCTGTACTACTAAAATGATTAAGGTTTTAAATGACAATTTTAGGTTATATTTTAGTGATCAAGATTTAATATATATTTTTAACTGCCGCTATATCTGAATTGTCTCCGTTATACCCAATTGCAATTCAATGTATTCCTGTTGTGTTTTATGATTTTCCTGATATTGTAAGCGAGCCAGAACTGGTCTGTGACCGCAATAATAAAATTCAATTCTGTTCTCATCCTGGGGCAAAGTTCGCAACCCAGAGCAACTACTTCCAGGTTAGGGGAGTTTGTAACCCGAAGCGTTTGTAACCCGAGGTATCACTGTAAACTGATGTGGCTGCAACCAGTGAAAAAGAAGCAAGTGTCCAGTTTTTGGAGGGGGCAGCAAGATATGCAGTAAAATATGCTGTCGGTATCATGCAGGGATGTGCAACCTCAGCTCTGGGGGTTCCAAGCATGGCTCCCAGGCCTCTCTATCTGGCCCTTGGCACTGTTTGAAGGCCACCCCCCTCCCCCCAGGCTACACCCTCACTGGCCTTGCTTCACACCCTCCTTGAGTGCATTTGCTTGGCTGCAAAGCATCCTTGAACTCTGTCAGAGTGGCTCTTTCTCTCCAGAACCCGGAAGCTGCCACAGACGCTGCTCCTCATTTTTCCGGCAATGGGTGCACTCGCAGCGCACCCCCTTGGGCTTTGCCAGCTGAGGCAGCTGCCTCAGTTTGCCTCATGAGCAGGCTAGCCTTGATGATGGCTAAAAGCCAAGGGTGGATAGGCTTTTCGTGGATGTCTTCTGCAAACATGTTCCTCAGGCAGTAGTAATGCAATAAGGGTGTGTTATTATACATGATTCATTTTGCTTGGACTACTGCAATGCGCTCTACGTGGGGCTACCTTTGCAGGTGACTCGGAAACTACAGTTAACCCAGAATGCGGCAGCTAGGCTGGTGAATGGGAGCAGCCGCCGAGACCATATAACACCAGTCCTGAAAGATCTTCATTGGCTCCCAGTACGTTTCCGAGCACAATTCAAAGTGTTGGTGCTGACCTTTAAAGCCCTAAACGGCCTCGGTCCTGTATCCCTGAAGGAGCGTCTCCACCCCATCATCCAGCCTGGACACTGAGGTCCAGCGCCGAGGGCCTTCTGGCGGTTCCCTCGCTGCAAGAAGCCAAGTTACAGGGAACCAGACAGAGGGCCTTCTCGGTAGTGGCGCCTGCCCTGTGGAACGCCCTCCCAGCAAATGTCAAGGCAATAAACAACTATTTTACTTTTAAAAGACAACTGAAGGTGGCCCTGTTTAGGGAAGTTTTTAGTGTCTGACGCTGTATTGTTTTTAATATTTGGTTGGAAGCTGCCCAGAGTGGCTGGGCAAACCCAGCCAGATGGGTGCGGTATAAATAATAAATTATTATTATTATTACAATGTTTTCCTGATGCTACTATGTTATCGCTGTCCAGAGGTGCTACAGAGCAACCAAAGCAGGACACAGAAGGGGGGACGGGACCTCTGGAACGTTAGCGGTTATGAAAAGTTTTGGGATTTCAGCAGGAAGTTACAGGATAAGCAATGACTGGAAATGAAGAAGCGTGGATAACCCCCCAGGTGCTTAAAAAGGCAAAGCGCCGTCCCAGAATCTGAACTCAGAGGCTCCTGAATGAACCAGTGCCGTGTAAACTTAACTGGCATCAAATGAAAAGGCTTTTAAGAACTTTTAATAGATCTTAATTTTAAAAAGAAAAAGAGAAATGCTCTCAAAGCAGCCTGCAGTTATGAATAAAGCTGTTTTATGTACACATCAAAGTCTACCTTACAGAACGTTACCCTGCACGGGGCATGAGGGCCTCTTTTAAGATTATTTTTGAGTTTTGCCTGGGTTCCTAATTTTAATCCACTCAGACCCATTTGCCATCGTCCCAAGGCAAGTCATCCCGGCCCTGCTGCTGCTTCAAGAACACAGAAGGTCAGAAGGGGCGGGTGTCAAGTCATGGGACAGAAATTCCTGAGAAGCATGAATTAGCATTTGCTATCTGGGCAAAGGAGGGACTTAAGACTTAAGAAAGGGCCCTGAGAGGCCGAAGATAGGCTCATGGGATGGAGGAAGAAGTGGGAGGGGGGAAACCCGGCCGGCACCACCACCACCCTGCGCCCAAAGCCATGGCAGGGATCCAAGGAGAGAGAACAAGTTAATAGTTTAACGAAGGCGCAAGCTTTGATGGGGGGAAATATGCTGCTGAATGGACGGTTGCTATGGAGGCCTGTCTGGAGGTCATTGGGATCACAGGCATTTCGTACAAGGCTGGTTGGCATTATTGGATTAAATCCATCAGGCAAAATGTTAACTGATATATCGGGGCAAATTGGGGCAGGTGGGTGCTGGCTGGGACCATAAGTCTGCCATTTTTAAAAATATTTTTTTAAAAAAATGCCAGCTCCTGCTCTTCTGCCTCCGTCACGCTAAGAAACGGTTCACCAGCTACATATCCACATGCCAGGCTGGTGTAAACGGCAATGGAGCAGAACCAGGTCTGTTTTTCTTTTAAAGCAGCAACCCCAACAGCAGGAAGGATCGTCATGCATGCGTGAGAGCTGCAGGGGAAATGTTGCCATGTGGATTCCAGGTTTCTGTGCCCTTTCCCCGAATACTCCATTTAATTTTCCCCTCCCTCTCCCCTGCCTTTTCCACTTTCCCCTCCCCACATTCTGTGCCCTGCTCAGTCCTCATTGGGCAGTTTTTGAAGGGGTGGAGTTTCTGTAAGTCTAGGCCAGTATTGTGTATTCTGATTGGCAGCAGGGTCTTAGGCAGAGGCTACCTGTTCCCCACCCCACCCAACTCTAGCGATGGCCATGATGGCACCTTGGGCCTTCTGCATATAAGGCATAGGTTCTGCAAGTGTCCAACGCCCCCTGCCCGTTGCATTTTGGCACACATCAGATTGCTGGTGAAAAGTGGCGATTGTGTCAAGCAGAGGCAAGTGAACAAGCTTTTTCGTACTTGCCAGTTCTCAGGTAGTTCAGGGATGGGGAACCTGTGGCAACTCCCTAACCATTCAATTGAAGTTTTTAAGCATTGGAGGTTTTCAAGCAGAGGTTGGACAGCCATCTGTTATGGATGCTTTAATTGAGATTCCTGCATTGCAGGGGGTTGGACTAGAGAACCGTCAAGGTCCCTTCCAGTTCTACAATCCTATGATCCTATGACTGGTTATTCTGGTTGGACTGATGGGGGTTAAACAGTGTATGGAGGGTCATTAATATTAGTAGTAGTAGTACCCCAGACCCTCTAGACAGCTTCCAGCATATACAAAAACATAATAAAACATTGATTAAACATTAAAAACTTCCACCTACAGGGCTCTACGAGCTTCCCATCTCTGGTGTTAACGAGTATGATACTGGATTTGGAGTCGGGCCAAGACTGAAAAAAGAACAGTTCAGCAGTGAAGCTGGCTGGGTGACCTTGGGTAGTTAACTCTCTCCAAATCTCACCTTCATCACACAAAGATAAAATGGAGGGAGGAAGGACCATGCCTGCCAACATGCGCCCTTCGGATTAAAAGGCTGCTGAACATGAGGATGATACCAGGGTGTCCAGATGCAAAAGACGACTACCTTGCAAGGGGTTGGACCAGATCAGGGGTCAGCAAACATTTTCAGCAGGGGGCCGGTCCACTGTCCCTCAGACCTTGTGGGGGGCCGGACTATACTTTGGGGGAAAAAATGAACGAATTCCTATGCCCCACAAATAACCCAGAGATGCATTTTTAATAAAAGGACACATTCTACTCATGTAAAAACACGGTGATTCCCAGACTGTCTGCGGGCCGGATTTAGGTGATTGGGCCGGATCGGGCCCTCGGGCCTTAGTTTGCCTACCCATGGACTAGATGGCCCTTAGGGGTCCCATCCAACTCTGTTTGTTTGTTTGTTTGTTTGTTTGTTTGTTTGTTTGTTTATACATACCCCACCCATCTGGCTGGGTTTCCCCAATCACTCTGGGCGGCTCCCAACAGAATATTAAAAACACCATAAAACATCAGTGTTTCTATGAAAAGAAAACAGGGCTCCCAAACCTTGACTAGCTAATTTGTATGCCTTTCCGCTTTGCTAGATCGTGACTTAACATAAGATTTCGCAATTATGCTATCTATAATTATTTAAAGTAGTTTTAGTCCATGCTTCGGGTATTAAAAAAAAAAGTAGCAGCAGCAGCTCCCAGAGCTACTTACAAATGTCGGTGATGAGACAGTTGCTGCTCCCAGGCTTACAACCTCAAAGGCAGAACAAAAAAAGGAAAGGGTTTGGAGAGAGGACGGATGGAAAAAAGAAAGCTGGGCACTGTTGTTGTCTTCAGTACAGTCATACCTCGGGTTACAGACACTTCGGGTTGCATGATTTCGGGTTGCGCACCGCTCCGAACCCGGAAGTAGCGGAACAGGTTACTTCTGGGTTTTGGCGCTTGCACATGCACAGAAGCACTAAATCATGCTTTGTGCATGCGCAGAAGCGCCCAATTACAACATGCACAGACGCGGCACTGTGGATTGTGGACACTGCGTGTGGCGAATGTGCTTCCTGCACGGATCACGTTCGCAGCCCAAGCGTCCACTGTACAAAATTCTTGCAGCGACCTGTTGGAATTGAAAAATGTCCATGAGGAGCCCCCAAAGTTGCTGGTCTTTCAGCAGCCCCCCCCACTATGCTTCCCCCTCCCTCTCCTATAGCCCGATGGCAGGGCTGCTCCCAAGAGGCGAGGTAGGAGCAAGTTTTACAGCAGAGCAGATAGAGGGGCCCTCCCTCCTTCTCCTGCCACCTGACGCAGGTTAGGCTCATCCATCTTTCGCTTTGTTCTCGACACAGGCAGGCAAGAAAGGCGAGCCTGAACGATGCAACCCGTCTCTGGTGGATAAGGAGCTAGGAAAATTTTGCTGTAAACGTGTGTTTCCCCCCTCCGCCCCACAGACTTGCCATGGAGAAACATAAACATGTTCGGGACAGGTTGTTAAAAGGAAAGATATTATACACCAGGGAGCCCTGGCAGAGTGAATCCTTTCGTTCGGGAAGCCAGATACCACAGCTGAACTTTCCGCTCGAAAACATGTGACAGCATGCTCTCGGCTGCAAGGGTTCTGCTCCAGTCGGCCTCCTTGCATCGGATCACAGTCCACCTTGGCCTCTCCAAGACATTTAGAGCACTGTGGTAACACTTTAAACAGTCATGGCAGCCCCCAAAGAATTCTGGGAACTGTAGTGTCAAAGGTGCTGAGAGGAATTCGAAGACCTGGCTATTTGCCTTGCTGACTACAATTCCAGGGGTGATTTAACAATCCACCATTTTTCACAGGGCGCTCTGGGAATTTTGTAGCTATGTTAGGCGTCTCCTCACAACTCTCAGCACCCATAAAAACTACAGTCATACCTCATATTACGTTTGCTTCAGGTTGCGCGTTTTCAGATTGCATCCCGCGGCGACCCTGAAGTACCGGAAAGGGTTACTTCTGGGTTTCGCCGCTCGTGCATACGCAGACGTGCAAAATGATGTCACACGCAGAAGCAGCAAATCATGACCCTTGTACGCACAGACACGGATTGCGTTCTGCTCATGTTGCGAACGGGCCTCCGGAACGGATTCCGTTCGCAACCAGAGGTACCACTGTATAGCTCCCATGATTCTTTCATTATGATTTTTTTTAAAAAAGAGGGAGACACATCGCCTTCTTCCCCCACTATCAATAATTCTATAAACATGCAGGCATTGCAATAGTGGTGCTAAGCCCATTTCGACCAAAACAAGTCAATTAGTTCAAGTCCAAAAATGCTAACGGAATAAGACAGGAGGGGCTGTTGCACAAACATCCCCTTTCTCCCAGAAGAGGAAATTGAGGCTTAGCGGACGGCCTTGAGAGCGTGCGCTGAGGGTGCCCACCTGTTCCACAGCACTGCAGAGAATGCCTCCCACTCTTTTCCCATTCTGCCAGTTCCCACCAGTCCAGGCCCCATGACCAAAGAACCATCCTGGCTGGGACAATGGGCTGTTGGCGTCAGGGTTGACTTGACCGGGTCAGCCATGAACAGATGCTTTGCCAACGAGCTTGTGGCATCAGCTGGGGAGTGAAATCAGAATTGGTTTCAGTAAGGCTGCAACTGCAGGCTAATCCGGCCTTCCCGGGTCATCCTGGGGACTAGTAGGACAGAGAGGTTCTGGCTGTTATAATAATAACAATAACAACTCATTATTCAGGGACTAAAACCGTCTTGAGCAGTGCTGGCTAACGTTATGAGCTGCAGGTGTCTTGAACTACAACCCCCAGCAGCCCCCAGCAGCTCTCACAGGAAGAACTCGAACTCGGATTACGGTTTCTACCCAAACCTTAATACAGTGGTACCTCGGGTTACAAATGCTTCGGGTTACAAACGTTTCAGGTTACAGACTCCGCTAACCCAGAAATAGTACCTTGGGTTAAGAACTTTGCTTCAGGATGAGAACAGAAATCACGCGCTGGCGGTGTGGCGGCAGCTGGAGGCCCCATTAGCTAAAGTGGTGCTTCAGGTTAAGAACAGTTTCAGGTTAAGAACGGACCTCCGGAATGAATTAAGTTCTTAACCAGAGGTACCACTGTAATAATAAAAACAATAAGAATTTATACCCCGTCCATCTGGCTGGGTTTCCCAGATCTGTTCTGTTCTGGGTGGTTCCCAACAGAATATTCAAAACATGATAAAACATCAAACATTAAAAAATCCCTATACAAGGCTGCCTTCAGATGTCTTCTAAATGTCACATAGTTGTTTATTTCTTTGACATGTGGTGGGAGGGCGTTCCACAGGGCGGGTGCCACCACCGAGAAGGCCCTCTGCCTGGTTCCCTGTAACCTCACTTCTCACAGTGAGGGAACCACCAGAAGGCCCTTGGAGATGGACCTCAGTGTCTGGGCTGAACTATGGGGGTGGAGACAAGGAACTGCTCCATTCCAGATTCCTTATTGTTTTGAAGGGGCCTTTCAGCATGTTGTGGAAGCGGGTGGGATTAAAAAAAACGTTGTATGAGGCTGGTGGCTCCGATCTGCAAGCAGGACAAAGAAATAGTTTGTGAGGGCAATACCAGGGACGTGATGGCTTGCAAGACTGGCTCAACCTCTGTGTTGAATTTCAAGGGAATTTCAAGGGAAATTTACTGTATTTACGCGAATCTAATGCACCATCGAATCTAATGCACACTTCAATTTTCAAAACCTTGAAGCCAAAAAAGTATTTGCTGGCGAATGTAAATGTGCCGTCAAATCTAATGCACACCCTAATTTTCATGACGTAATTTGGCCATAAAAGGTGTGTATTACATTTGAGTAAATACACTAGAAGGGGCTTCCCCCTTATGGAATTTTCGGAAGAGACACCCAAAATAAAAAGGCCCTAGGTTGACACCAAGTGGCTAATATATGTTACGACATCAAATTAATGTGTTTCTTCCATGCGTGCAAAAGTAATTTACATTCTCCCTAACGGCCATTCTCTTTCCTTCTTTCCCCCAAAAAAGTCTTGGTCCACTTCTAAATGACCTGCTTATTGAACATTCATCCTGGTTTATTTGTTGGCTATTTACATGAGCATTCATTGCGGTATGTTTGTGGGAAGGTTAGATAAGGAAAGTTCTTCTCGCACATTTTCCACCGGGGCATCTCTGGCGCTTTCCTTACCGCAAAAGAATAAAATTAAAAATTCCAGCCACCCGGGAAAGTACCGTATTTTTTGCTCTATAAGACTCACTTTTTCCCTCCTAAAAAGTAAGGGGAAATGTGTGTGCGTCTTATGGAGCGAATGCAGGCTGTGCAGCTATCACAGAAGCCAGAACAGCAAGGATTGCTGCTTTCACTGTGCAGTGATCCCTCTTGCTGTTCTGGCTTCTGAGATTCAGAATATCTTTTTCTTGTTTTCCTCCTCCAAAAACTAGGTGCGTCTTGTGTTCTGGTGCGTGTTATAGAGCGAAAAATATGGTAGATCTGTTGTGCAAGACCTCCCAATCAATTATACTGTATTTTTCGCCCTATAACACGCACCTGACCATAACACGCACGTAGTTTTTAGAGGAGGAAAATCCGTAGGCATGCCACCCGTAGGCATTCCCTCCATAACACGCACAGACATTTCCCCTTACTTTCTAGGAGGAAAAAAGTGAGTGTTATGGTGCAAAAAATACGGTAATTACGCAAGCTGAATCTGCTGGGTACGGGATCCCACTCAAAAAATAGTGACTGACTGGTAGGTCCTACAGAGAACCTGGATGGCAACCCCTGGTACTATGCAGACAACGCAAGATCACGTCACACAGCACAAAAGACAATTTGCGCTAATAGCACAGCACAGGGTGGCATATTCAGGGACAAGGAGACAGCTGCACAAGTGCCTAGGATCTCAACACATTTCGAGAATGTCCCTTTATTAAACTTCTCAGGGGAGTTGAAAGAGAAGTCGTCCCCAAGCAGTTTGAAGTGGAAGGGAAGTCCCTTGACAAGGAGAATTTCGCAAAATGCATGGTGGACACACACTCGCGCAGCTGTCTTATTATTGCTTCTTTGTTTCTGGCTTGAAAGGCTGTTTCCCAATTCTATAATTCTGCATTTAAATAAGGGATAGGCAATGCGGTGGACTCCAGATGTCTTGGAATACAATTCCTATCAGCCTCGTCTGCACACACACCCCAAATCCTGGCTACACCCAAGTCCTTGATTTACATACCTATATCAATTAGCTGTATCTATTAGTTGTCTATATCCAGAATGGTGGCTCTGACCTTCAACATCCTATGTGGCTTAGGACCAAAATACCTCAAGGAGTGTTGACTTCCCCAGACTCTGAGATCATTTTCTGAGTCCCTTATTCGGGTCTGGACAGCATCTGAAATAAGGCATTATTTCTTTGGAATTCTCTACCTAGGGAGCTTGCAATGCTCCTATGCTGCTGTTTTGTTGCAAAAACTGTATGTACGTACTTTCATTTTTAATGAAGTACAAGTATCTGCAAATAAAACAATCATCTAGAACAGGGGTAGTGTTATGTACTGAGTTGAATAGGGTCCAAAATGCAGCAGTCTGATTGGTCCTAGAACAATAGGATTCAGAATGCAGCAGTCTGATTGGTTGGCAGGAACCACCCAATCATGCTCCAGATAGAAGTGAATCCACAACCTGATTGGCTTACAGTAGAATTCCGGAATTAGCCAATCACGTGCAGCCCATTGTGTAAATAATGTATATAAAGCAGATACTTTGAGGGGACTTTCATTCATTCCTCCTCACCACTATGAGCTGAATAAAGAGCATGAAATCACTTTGCGACTCTGAGTATATTTCAGGTAGGCAACCTAAGGCCTGTGGGCCAGATGTGGCCCAATTGCCTTCTCAATCTGGCCCGCCAACTGTCTGGGAATCAGCGTGTTTTTACATGAGTAGAATGTGTCCTTTTATTTAAAATGCATCTCTGGATTATTTGTGGGGCCTGCCTGGTGTTTTTACATGAGTAGAATGTGTCCTTTTATTTAAAGGAGCGTCTCCACCTCCATCGTTCTGCCCGGACACTGAGGTCCAGCGCCGAGAGCCTTCTGGCGGTTCCCTCACTGCGAGAAGCCAAGTTACAGGGAACCAGGCAGAGGGCCTTCTCGGTAGTGGCACCTGCCCTGTGGAATGCCCTCCCACCAGATGTCAAAAAGAAAAATAACTACCAAACTTTTAGAAGACATCTGAAGGCAGCCCTGTTTAGGGAAGCTTTTAATATTTAATAGGTTATTGTATTTTAGTGTTTTGTTGGAAGCCGCCCAGAGTGGCTGGGGAAACCCAGCCAGATGGGCGGGGTATGAATGAATGAATGAATGAATGAATGAATGAATCATCTCTGGGTTATTTGTGAGGCATAGGAATTTGTTCATTTTTTTTTTTTCAAAATATAGTCCGGCCCCCCACATGGTCTGAGGGACGGTGGACCGGCCCATGGCTGAAAAAGGTTGCTGACCCCTGATCTAGAAAGAGAGAGAAGACTGATGACATTTGGACTTAAATGCAGCACCAGAAGTTAACAACTGAGTCCTTGATGCAGGAGCACATCACTGAACGCAATCGCACTGTGAGTTTAGGAAGATAAGAAAGCTAACGTCATTGGAGGAAAGTTGCTAGTGCTCACCAACTAAAGGCAGAAATACAAAGAGCCGTGTCTGCTCTTATTAGCAGGAGAGACGCATGAAAAAGGGAGGAAATTAGGTCCACAATCAGTTTAATGATGGTCGGTACAGGTTAAAGGACAGCCTAGGAAATTTGGGGGTTCCCCCCTCTCTCTCGCCTCTTTCCCATGCAAACCTATCAGCCTCCAGACAAGCAGAATTGCATTCCCACACTTTCAGCAAAGACTGTGGATTTCAACAAGAAGAAGAGGTTTCAATGCCAAGGCTGTGAGGAGGACACAACGGTACTTCTTCAGAGGGGAGAAACGTGGGGAAGAGGTTCAGACCAGGACTTTTAGCCATTTGAGTATGTACAATAAAAGCCCATGCCCAGATGAGCCTCATTTTTTTGTTGTTGTTGTTAAGAATCTCCCTGAAGCAATGTTAAAACAATATCAAAATTCAGAGTGGGTGCAGCTGGCCTTGCCCAGATCTGGGACAAAGGAAATGAAGGCTCAAGAGAAACTGAGTTATTCAAGTAATGAAAGAATAACAGGGGGGTGGGGGTGGGAGCCTTACAAACAAAAGGCAGCAAAAAATGCAGAGGGGATGGAACAGTTGGTTGCTAAGCGAAGCAGCCAATCAGGGAGTTTCATTTCAAAGCCCCCTGGTGTATGTATGTGTGTGTGGTGGAATTTAAGAGAGCCCCTTCCCATTTTAGCCAAGGAGCTGTGAAACCAGCTTGAGGACTGGGCTTTGCAAGTCAAATTGGAGGCAACAGTAGCCGTTCTGGCAAAGCCATCCCATGCACACCATCAATGGGCCAGTCAGTCCTAAATCCATCTGATAATAATAATAATAATAATAATTTATTATTTATACCCCGCCCATCTGGCTGGGTTTCCCCAGCCACTCTGATGCAGTGCAGAGCTTTATTAATAAAAATATATATTTATTGATAAAATAAACAAATGGATTACTACATCAGTGTGGCATAGTGGTTAGAGTGCTGGACTAGGCCCTGGGAGACCAGGGTTCAAATCTCCTCTCAGCCATGTAGCTCACTTTGGGAACTTGAGCCAGTCACCATCTCTCAGCCTACCTCACAGGGTTGTTGTAAGAATAAAATTGGGGTTGGGGGAAATGTTGTTGTTGTTGTTGTTGCAGGCTAGCGAATCTACTTTGGCCACCTCATGAGAAGAGAAGACTCCCTGGAAAAGACCCTGATGTTGGGAAAGATGGAGGGCACAAGGAGAAGGGGACGACAGAGGACGAGATGGTTGGACAGTGTTCTCAAAGCTACAAGCATGAGTTTGACCAAACTGCGGGAGGCAGTGGAAGACAGGAGTGCCTGGCATGCTCTGGTCCATGGGGTCACGAAGAGTCGGACGCGACTAAACAACAACAACAACAACAACAACAGCGAATTTACTGAATCAGATGATTCAGATATACAGGCTACACGCGTGGCTGGGCGAATTATAAACGTTGGGTCAGAGGTAAAAGAAATTAAGGAAGTGCCCATTAATAGCATTGAAGGCAATTAATAGCATTGAAGGCAATTAATAGCACCCATTCCGCAAGGTTCAGAGGTTTTTGCTGCAAAAGACCTGCCACAGCTGGTCTGCCACGCAAGTCCACGCGGCAGCGAGTCCACTTCAAACACGGATTCCGACTAAACATCAGGAAGAGCACAGTGAAACATATTTCCTGAGAGGGCGATAGCCTCTCCTTCCTCGGAGGTTTTCAAGCAGAGGTTGGGCTGCCACGTGTCGTGCGCGATCTCGTTGAGATTCCTGCATTGCAGGGGGTCGGTCTAGATGACTCTCGGACCCCTGCACAGTTCTGTGCTTCTGCGGTGCGCACTATTTCGCAGTGAACGCGCTTCGGGCACGCGCCCCTGCTCCATTGCGGGGAAAGAGGCCATGCGGACGCAGCAGCTCCGCCCACCCCCCGCCCCCACCTCGATTCCGGGATCTGGCAGCCAATGAGAGCGGAGGCGATTCAATTTGGGCATGCAAAGAGGATCCCCAGCATGCTTTGCAGCCCCAGCCGTGGAGGCGGAGCAGGAGGCTGCGCTTTCGGCGCTTCGATCTCGGCGGGCTTGGCCAGGTGTGTATTTTGGCAAAGGGGGGAATCCATTACCATCCTTGCGCGGGACACTTGCCACGGATCGGGTGATGCGCCGGGCGGGCGGGCGCGCAGTTGGGGATGGTGGGGGCCTGGGGCGCCTCCCAGGAATCTTGCACCGGAGGCTTGTTAGGCTAACTTTAAGCCCCCTTAATTCAGCGCATCGGGCAGGTAAGGTTCCCACCACCGGGATGGATCTGCGAGGTTGCTGGGTGAGCCCCAAATGCGCAGGGCGCAGCTGGTTTTCCCGGTTGGGATCTCGCCACCTCTTACTGTTTAGCAGCGCTCCTGCTCCTTTAGCAGTTATACGGAGAGAGAGAGAGAAATGCCGTGTCAGTAGATGGAGGGATCGGAAAGTTTCACGAGGACTCGCTGCTTGGCTCTTTTTTAAACGCGCGCCTCCAGGGCTGGTTTGGGCTCACGAGCGCCACGGCGCAGACCTGCCTAGGTAACTTGAGCCTTGCGGATGTGCGCTTGCCTCTTCCGCCCTGCCTAGCCCGGTGGGGAGAGCACGTGCTTTTTTTGAAGCACGCGAAAGGTCCCAGGTAAGAGCAGCTCTCCAGGTAAGGGCTAGGAAAGATACCTGTTCTGCAACCTTGGAGAGTTTCAGACAGTTAAGGGTAAGATCAGCGTTCCCCAACATGGTGTTCTCTGGATGCTGTCGGACTGGGAGGAAAGATGATAGCCAATCTTCAAATACCCAAAGGGCTGCCACATGGAAAATGGAGGAAGATTGTTTTCTCCTGCTCTGGAAGGTAGGACCCAAACCAGTGGATTCAAATGACTTGACAGTAAGAGCTGTATCTCTCTTTAGGGACGCTTTTAATATTTAACAGACTACTGCATTTTAATATTTTGCTGGAAGCCGCCCAGAGTGGCTGGGGAAACTCAGCCAGATGGGTGGCGTATAAATAAATTATTATTATTATTATTATTATTATTATTATTATTATTGACAGTGGAACAGACTCCCTCAGGAGGTGGTGGGCTCTCCTCCCTTCCAAGTTTATGATGCTGTGATCTCCCATCCAGCTAGCAGAACCAATGGTTGAGGGTTATGGGAGTTGCAAACAGCATCTGGGAGGCACCAGGTTGGGAAAAGCTGGTGTAGACCACTTCGTCTGGCTCAAAAGAGCTTTGGCCTTCTTGACATTCCAAGTTGCCTCATTTTCTGGAAAGGTAATTTTGTGGCGTGAAGGTTTATCTGCTGGCTTATCATATTCGAGGGCTGGGTAGGTGCCACCACACTAAAGGCCTTGTTCCTATATCACATGGAATGGACTTCCTGATAAGAGGGGGCTGGTCTGCTGTCCCTCAGACCTTGTGGGGGGCCGGACTATATTGGGGGGGGGGATGAACAAATTCCTATGCCCCACAAATAACCCAGAGATACATTTTAAATAAAAGGAAACATTCCACTCATGTAAAAATCCGCGGGCCGGATTTAGAAGGCAATTGGATGACATCAGATGTGGGGCAAGTGGGTGTGGCTTTTGGGCAGAAATCTCATGGGCCAGAGGTTCCCTACTGCTGACTTAAAGCTTGGTTGGACATCCCCTCACATTGCTCCTGGAGGATGTGCTGATTTTCTGCGACTGACCTCTCTCTCTACCCAGTTATTTAGGGTGTTTAAGAACATGATGTGAAGTCACAGCAGTTCAGCCAGCTCTGGGGAGAGGGTGGGTACCTCCCGAGAGGGGACAACTACATTTTCAGCTTCCTGATGACTTGAAAAATTTGTGTGTGCGAACCCTCCCACAAAGGCGTGCCTGTACTCTCCCATGTGTTGGCACGTAAGAACTGGAGGCAGATTAATTGGGATGGAGGCTATTTTGTACAGGGCTGGCTACCACTCTGGGCTGTTCCTGGATCCTCTGTTCCTACAGTTTTCTGTGCTGGATGCCAAATATTTGAATTCTGTCGTACATTTTGTTTCGGTCGTTTAAAGCAATGTTTCCCAACTGTGGGTCTCCAGTTGTTTTTGGACTACAACTCCCATCATCCCTAGCTAGCAAGACCAGTGGTCAGGAATGATGGGAGTTGTAGTCTCAAAACAGCTGGAGAACCAAGGTTGGTTTAAGGCAGGCATCCCCAAACTCGGCCCTCCAGATGTTTTTGGGACTACAATTCACCACTGGTCCTGTTAGCTAGGGATCATGGGAGTTGTAGTCCAAAAACAGCTGGAGGTCTGAGTTTGGGGATGCCTGGTTTAAGGTGTTCCTAGCCTGCCTTTTGACTTTTTTTAAAAAAAAAAGAAAAGAGGCTTTTATGTTGGGACTGGCTGCCATGATATGCGGTCTCTCTCCATTTACAGAATTTTATTTTCCCGGGATTTTTACCTTCTGCACCCTGCATCCCTCACATTTGTTGGAGAAGATTGCTCTCTGTTGTTTTCTATATTGAATTGGTTGGTTTTATATTTTTTTAAAAAAATCCTTCAGGAGGAAGGGCAGGATATTAAATAAACAAAGGTTCTTGTTTGTACTGCTATGGAACTTGTAGCAAAACAGGACGGTGAGGGTTATAGTAAAAATGAAATGTGCTCTCTACCTGGCCCTTGGAGCTCCCCCCAGGCCACTCTTCTCACTTGCCTTGCCCTATAACCAGAGTGTTTGCCTAGCTGGAATATGTCCTTGCACTCTGTAACTGCCTCTTGCTCCTCTGCATGGAGGATAGAGGTTGTGTGTGTATATAAATGAGCTTAAGGTACAAAGGTAATATTTACACTGGTTGCTGCACATGCTTTTGCCTCTGCCTCCCCCACTACTCAGGTGAAGCAGAAGGGAATGTGGCGCTCAGGCTAAGAAATGTTCATCACACCTGGAGATAGGGGTAGCTCTCCTGTTTGCAAGAGTTTGGTGTGCATGTAGCTCTTTTATTTCCTATATAACGAATGAATGACACTTGTCCCCTGCTTTGTCCATAGGTGCTGGTGGTGTCAGCAGACCGGGAACTGGCTAAAATGACGTGTTGCGAGTAATTTCAAGTTGGAGGAATGCAAATCCCAGAAAATGTGCAGAATCGGACATGTTCCATCTGCGCTGCTGTCTTGCAAGATCCGCTTGCAACAACCACCATCCCACACTATGGAGTTTGCACTCACACATTAGCATTACCTTCCACAGCGTAGATTTCATTTAAATCAAATCCATTTAAATGATTAATCATGATTTAAATCACTAGACAGTAAGACTTGACTTAAATCTTTTCTTTTCTTTTTAACAGAAAGTCTCGTTCTTGCTGGTATAATCCCAATATTTACAACCAGATGAAGGTTTCATTTTTGGAATAAAAAAATTTCAAAGTAGTTTTTTAAAGTTATATAAAAAATTACTGATTTGGTTATACTGTTATAAATGCATAGATAGATAACTTATTAAACCCCACAATAATTTCATAATTAACTGTTTATATTTGGACAACTTTTCTGCTGTACTTTAATGGAAGGAGAAAAATCATTTCCTTAATAACAATTTACTTAACTAAAACAATAACATAGCATATGTATCCATGTTTCTTAACTGATGCAATTAAACAATTAAAAACCAACAACAACATAGAGTTTTAGCACAAATGAAAAACTTAAAACAAATCCTTATTTCCTGATGAATAGCCTTCGGACTATAATGTAACTTATACAGAAAAATATATTTAGAAAGCTTTTTTCCTCCAAAGGCATATTATTTTAAAAATCTAATTTAAATTTTAAAAATTATTTTTTATCCACCCCGCCTTCCCAATTAAAAGTGTATTTTTGAACGTGTTTTTCTCTCAACATAAGCACATTTCTCAACATATTTTCTCCAGATATGCAATCTGATAACATTTCTTTCAGTTGAGAACGGCATCAAAATCCAGTGGATAGCTAAAGTCCAATCCGGTCATGAGTCAAGGAGATGTGAAACAGGTCAGTGCATATCAGAATCCCTCCTCTGCTGCATCATTTGGGGGAAGACTTCTGGAAAGCTGTATTAGCTGCATTCATCTATGTACCTTTGCAAACAATCCTCAATAAAGCTGCATTGTTCATCTTGCAATACTGTACATAATTGTGTTTTTATTGAGGGTTTCTAGCAATCTCTTCTCCTTAAGCCCTTTCCTTGGATAACACCAATAATAGTTGAAGCTGTTGTAGGAAACCAATAATTTTTGAAACCTATGAGTGTGTTACTGAATTTTGAAGGCGACCCGGCATATTGGCTGTTACTGGATTTAAGCCAATTTATATATCTAGAGCATTTTTATTCTGCTTTACAACCAGAAAGGTACCAGAGTGACTTGCACACATACAGTCAATGGAAACAGTCCCTTTCTACAGGCACACAGACCAAAAGAGACAACATACAAGGAAATGGGGATGGGGAGGGAGGAGGAAACAAACTTCCGACACCCAAGTCTCCAATATCTCAGAAGGAGTGCAATATCTATTGCAATGCATACCCTTCCTCCATTCACACTTCGACTTGGGTCTTTCAGCTCCAGCCCTCCTCATTTGCTGATTGGAGACAATACTGAAATTCTGGATATTACTGGGTCGAGGCGGGTCAGTTTGCAGGTGTCAACTTTGCCTATACAGTGGTACCTCGGGTTACAGACACTTCAGGTTACAGACTCCGCTAACCCAGAAATAGTAACTCAGGTTAAGAACTTTGCTGCAGGATGAGAACAGAAATTGTGCATCGGCAGCAGGAGGCCCCATTAGCTAAAGTGGTGCTTCAGGTTAAGAACAGTTTCAGGTTAAGAACGGACCTCCGGAACGAATTAAGTACTTAACCCGAGATACCGCTGTATATTTTTTCATTTAGACTAGAAAGAATTATTATTGCTACTGTGTTAGTTCATCTAAGAATTTCAGGGCAATATGCATAGTGCTAAAAACACTATTAAACCTGTAGAAATAATTACAATGAAAACAGCACAGCAGCAGCCTTTTCATTAAAAACAGTCTGTTTCCAAAAACCTGTTGGCAGAAGGGCAGCAGGGAGGAAGACAGTCTGGTTTCTCTAGGGTGGGAGGTTCCAAGTCTGGAAGGAGCCACTGAGAAGAGGCTGCCCTGTGTAAATGTCTCACTAGAAGAAAGTTAGACAAATATGTGTTTCTTCAATCGCTTAAAATGTCCAAGCATCCAGAAGTGCAACTGGGGGAACTCTGGGATTGCACCTGTAGCTGACCCAGGTTGTGAGTGAAATTTGGCTGGAGTTTCAGGGTGCCGAGATTAAAAAGTCTAGTAAAGGGCAATATGGTTTTGGGTCCTTACTGCCATCAAGGACTCCTGAAGTACATATCGCTCCTTCCTTGTGTACAAAATAACAACTGACAACAGGGGCAAAGCAACTGCTTATATACATTTCTGAAGTCCTGGGCCACTCCCACTCCCAACGTGATTGGCTGTCTAAACTTCCAAGCTGCAAATCATGACTCAGAGTTTAAAGGCCAATGGCAGAGGCCCAAATCCTGAAATGTTCTGTGATTGGATATCATGTATTGAATCAGAACACCGGGGGGGGGGGGGCTCAGAATCCTTAGTCCAGACTCAAGCTCAGGCAAACAGAGACCACTGAATACGTAACACAAACTATCTCTTTAAAAAGCAATATTATTTAGTAATTAATTCGGCCTAAAAGCTGGCGCATGGCAGGGCTGTATCTGCAATGTAAAAACCCCATGTCCCCTTAGTTAATTTTATTAATTAACAGAGACAGGTGAATGCCAACCATGTCACACCATGACACTGTTCTCTGATCGGCTTGCAGACAACAGAAGGGTTACATTTTAATTATAAAAGCATGGCACCATACAACAGTAAACAAATCCCAGCATAAAAATTCAGCGCCCACCCTCAAAAAAAGCAGCAGCAGACTCAAAACAGGCTGAGAGCTGCATAAGGACATTCAAAGTACACAGATGACCTAAATTTCAGCTGATTTCAGAAGTTAAGCATTTTAAACCCTGGGGGGAAAGAAGTGCCTCTTTGCTATTGCAAAAGACTCCAAAGTCTTTTCTTTTTTTTTCTTTTTCTTTTTAATAATTTTTTATTAAAATTTTAAACAAACAAAAAAAGAAAAACAACACACACAAAAAACAATACAAAACTTAACAATAAAATCACAAAACATAGCAATTAAAAACAAACTCTCTTTTCCATTTCCAATTTTAAATTACTTATTTTCTGGACTTCCTCATACCTCCTTCTTTTCCTCAAAGTCTTTTCATATGGCTACAGCAAAGGTCACTTTGCTCCACCTCTAAGGTGTGGCTCCTTTAAGCAACAAGAGAGAAGCAAAAGGAGGAACTAGAGAAAAGAAAGCGAAACTGGACTCTGCAATCTGTCAGCAGCGATGGCCGAGGGTTTTCAGCAAGATCTGACTTGTTCCGTCTGCCTTGACGTGTTTACTGAGCCGGTGCTGCTTCGATGTGGGCACTGCTTCTGCCAGAAGTGCATCACCTCCTCCTGGGACAGCCAAGGGGGAGCTCCTAGCTGCCCTGACTGCCGGGCCCCCTGTCCTGACAGACATTTCACACCCAATCACTTGCTGAGACATTTGGCCCAAAAGGCAAGAGAGGCCCAGGAGGAGGTCCCCGAGAAGAAAGCGCGAGAAGACCCAGAGAATCACGAAGAGACGCCGACAGGCAGAAGCAGCCCAGGTGCAGATCAGGGGTTGCTCTGCGCACAACACGCTCGCACTTTGCAGCTCTTCTGCCTCACCGACGAGGAGCCCGTTTGTTTGTGCTGTGTGGATTCGCCTGCCCACGCCGGACACAAGTTCAGCTCCTTGAAAGACGCTGCTGAGCAGTACAAGGTAAGCATGCAACAAGAGACTGGGGGTGCTTTAAGTAAAGTGAGGCAATTGCCCTCCAACAGCTGATTCAGGCGGTGTTGTGAAAGGGAAGGTAACTCCTCCTTATTTAAAATAAAAAAATTCCTTCCAGTAGCACCTTAAAGACCAACTAAGTTACGGTAGTTCTTGGTATGAGCTTTCGTGTGCATGCACACTTCTTCAGATACAAATCCTCCTTATTTGTTGTTGTTGTTGTTAAAGATTTTCATAGAATCATAGAGTTGGAATAGACCACAAGGGCCATCGAGTCCAACCCCCTGCCAAGCAGGAAACACCATCAGAGCACTCCTGACATATGGTTGTCAAGCCTCTGCTTAAAGACCTCCAAAGAAGGAGACTCCACCACACTCCTTGGCAGCAAATTCCACTGTCGAACAGCTCTTACTGTCAGGAAGTTCTTCCTAATGTTTAGGTGGAATCTTCTTTCTTGTAGTTTGGATCCATTGCTCCGTGTCCGCTTCTCTGGAGCAGCAGAAAACAACCTTTCTCCCTCCTCTATATGACATCCTTTTATATATTTGAACATGGCTCTCATATCACCCCTTAACCTCCTCTTCTCCAGGCTAAAGATGCCCAGCTCCCTTAGCCGTTCCTCATAAGGCATCTTTTCCAGGCCTTTGACCATTTTGGTTGCCCTCCTCTGGACACGTCCCAGTTTGTCAGTGTCCTTCTTGAATTGTGGTGCCCAGAACTGGACACAGTACTCCAGGTGAGGTCTGACCAGAGCAGAATACAGTGGCACTATTTCTTCCCTTGATCTAGATGCTATACTATTGATGCAGCCCAGAATTACATTGGCTTTTTTAGCTGCCGCGTCACACTGTTGGCTCATGTCAAGTTTGTGGTCAAGTTTGTGATTTTCTTGGTTTACAAAAGTAAGTGCAATGTCTCTCTCTTTTTTCCCAGTAACATTTTTTACAGTTTCATTTTACAGTTTCATTTGTTGAGGAGTGACGCGGGTGGCGCTGTAGTCTAAACCACAGAGCCTAGGACTTGCCGATCAGAAGGTCGGTGGTTCGAATCCCCGCAACGGGGTGAGCTCCCGTTGCTCAGTCCCTGCTCCTGCCAACCTAGCAGTTCGAAAGCACATCAAAGTGCAAGTAGATAAATAGGTACCGCTCCGGCGGGAAGGTAAACGGCGTTTCTGTGCGCTGCTCTGGTTCGCCAGAAGCGGCTTAGTCATGCTGGCCACATGATCCGGTAGCTGTACGCCGGCTCCCTCGGCCAATAAACCGAGATGAGCGCCGCAACCCCCAAGTTGGCCACGACTGGACATAATGGTCAGGGGTCCCTTTACCTTTACCTTCATTTCTTGAGACATTAGGAAGAAAAGGGGGAAAGAGGTGGAGGGGTGAAAGGTGAGTGGGGGTGGGATCGGGTGGCGATGTTTCTATTTTACTTAATATATGTGGGGTTTTGTGTCAGCGTCGCTTGTGCAGGTTCTCTGCTGTTCACTTGTATTCCTTTGGTGGTGAGAGAGGTTAGGGTTGGCCTAGGTTGTGGTTATTCATTTGGGTTTGGCTGTGGTGATCTTTGTTTTCATGTGTGAGTGGGGTGGGTGGGTGTTTTGGATCAGGTCAGCCATATTGATTTGTAGGCTGTTGGTGGATTTTTGTTGTTGTCTTGTTGGGCTGTGTATGTGATAAAGGGGAGCCATACTGGGGTGAAGGCGTCTTCTTCTATTTGTCAGTTTCAGTTTATTGGTTAATTTTTCTAGTAAGGCTGTTTCCCATACTATTCAGTACCATTGGTCCATGCTTACCAGTGACAGGTCTCTCCAGTGTCTGGTTATGATGTTTCTGGCTGCTGAAAGTAGGTGGGTTATGAGTTCTTTGTGGTGTAAATGGGCATCTTGTTATTTGTTATTAAATAATAACAAACCCTCCATGTGTCCCTATTTCCCAGGGACAGTCTCGTATTTGCGGAAGCCGTCCCGGTTTCCAATTTGATCCCGGAATGTCCCACTTTTCCTTAGAACGTCCCTATTTTCAGGGGAGAAATGTTGGAGGGTATGGAGTTATGTGACCCCCTGCCGAGCCAAGGAGATAAGTAGCTAGACAACCTTTAGAAGACATCTGAAGGCAGCCGTGCATAGTTCCAGAGAAGGGCAATCAACATGTTTAAGGGGATGGAGGAACTTCTCTGTGAGAAATGGTTACAACACTTAGGGCTGTTTAGTTCAGAAAAGAAAAGTTAAGGAGGTGGCATTTTATTTATTTGCAGTATTTATAACCTGCTCTTCATTGAATATCTGCAATCCTGGAACGCAGAACAAAAATAATAAAAGGAAATAGAGAAAAACAACGCTGGGGGACATGGCAGGTTCCCTGACCTGCCTAATTTTACAAACTCTTTTCCTCCCCTAGCGGAAGCTGGACAAGGTTCTGGGTTGCCTGGAAACCAGAATTAAACAACAAGAGCAACAGGAAGGATGTCAAGAAGAAAACATACGTTCCTTGAGAGTAAGAGGAAAGAATTCCTAGCTTCTTCTTCTTCCTCTTCTACTTCTTCTTCTTATTATTATTTATATTCTTTTATTCACTTTATCTTGCCCAAGGCAACCCAAAATGACTTAACAACCAAACAGAAAAGCCCACATAGATACATTAAAACCAAGGAAAGAATTCATTAAAAACTCCCCACCCACGTCTAAAAGGCCACATATAGTTAAAGGCCAAAGGCCTGGTTATAGACTTTATTATTATTATTATTTTGCCTGGTGCCTAAAGGTATGCAATGAAGGAGTCAGGCAAGCCTCCCTGGGAAGAGCATTCCACAAAGGGAGAGACACTACAGAGAAGGCCTGTTCTTGTGTCTATAGGCAGGGACATTGCATTTTGGGGACTTAAGATGGTGAGCAGCCACCATGGATGGGAGCTTAGTTTAGCTTCTTTTCAAATGTGGCACTTTTGAAAAGGGTCCAAACCAGGCTTCCTCAACCTCAGCCCTCCAGATGTTTTGGCCTACAACTCCCATGATCCCCAGCTAGCAGGACCAGTGGTCAGGGATGATGGGAATTCCCATCATCCCTGACCACTGGTCCTGTTAGCTAGGGATCATGGAAGTTGTAGGCCAAAATATCTGGAGGGCCGCAGGTTGGGGATGCCTGCTATAGACCTACTAAATCTTCTTGCCTGGACTGTATAAAACTGAAAAATTCATTTTACATCGGGTTTACTTCAAAATGGCAGGTTCCCACTATGGGTGGGAGCTGAGCTTGGCTCCCAGCTGAAGGATGGCACCATCGCCTGCCACTGAAAAGCATGTATGGACCTAGCAAGGAGACCATTAAATGGGGATGTGGCCAAGTTGGGCTTGTGAGGGGGCCTGGATTAGCAACAACCCCTCATTTTTACAAGGTATATTTCGATTCATTTGTTTCTTCTCACTGAACGGGTCACTGGGTTCTCACTTCCTCCACCACAAAAACCTCCCAGTGGAACTTCTTTCCATTGCAGAACTCAGCTGAGTCCCTTCGCAAGACAATTGAGGACGACTTCGCTGAGCTGCAGCGATTCCTGAGCCAGAGGAAAGATGCAGTACTGGCCCAGCTAGATGAGGATGAAAACGCTGCGCACGTGAACATGGTGGTGCATCTCTGGGACATCCGGGAGGGCCTGTCTGCAGCCAGAGAGATGATGAGCCAGGGAAAGGCCAAAATGGAACAGACGGATTCAGCTGCCTTTCTCCTGGTGAGGCCAAAACCTTGGCACCTCTTTGGTGTAACCATTGCTGAGGGTTTCCCAGAAAATTTTGGACTGGACAATTGTTGGTTTCCAATTGAAATTTATTTTGATGTTTCAGCAAAGTGATCTAAATTGCTGCGTTTTCTTTGCTGAAAGCTTTTGATGCTGCCTTCGTTGTTAGTAACAAACTTTTGTTGTTGTTTAGTTGTGTCCGACTCTTGGTGGACCAGAGCAGGCCAGGCACTCCTGTCTTCCACTGCCTCCCACAGTTTGGTCAAACTCATGTTAGTATACAACATACAAACATCCAAATAACAGCCTTTGCTACACCTTTCATTATAAGGATTGTTAGGCCTTCCTGCGTTCTCAGAGTCAACTGGCAAGGCACCCACACTGACAATGCTCTCACCCACCCACCCGTCTTCCAGATTTCCCTTATCCATGCCCTCCACTGTAGGGCAGAGAGTCATAATGGAATGAGACTACCTGAAGGAGCGTCTCCACCCCCATCGTTCAGCCCAGACACTGAGGTCCAGCTCTGAGGGCCTTCTGGTGGATCCCTCACTGCGAGAAATGACGTTACAGGGAACCAAACAGAGGGCCTTCTCGGTAGTGGCACCCGCCCTGTGGAATGCCCTCCCATCAGATGTCAAGGAAATAAACTCATGTTGGTAGCTTCAAGAACACTGTCCAACCATCTCCTCCTCTGTCGTCCCCTTCTCAGTGTGAGAGCCAGTGTGGTGTAGTGGTTAAGAGCGGTAGTCACGTAATCTGGGTAACCGGGTTCGTGTCTCCGCTCCTCCACATGCAGCTGCTGGGTGACCTTGGGCCAGTCACACTTCTTTGAAGTCTCTCAGCCCCACTCACCTCACAGAGTGTTTGTTGTGGGGGAGGAAGGGAAAGGAGAATGTTAGCCGCTTTGAGACTCCTGAAGGGGAGTGAAAGGCGGGATATCAAATCCAAACTCTTCTTCTTCTTCTTCTTCCTTGTGCCCTCCATCTATCCCAACATCAGGGTCTTTTCTAGGGAGTCTTGTCTTCTCTTCTCATGAGGTGGCCAGAGTACTGGAGCCTCAGCTTCAGGATCTGTCCTTCCAGTGAGCACTCAGGGCTGATTTCCTTCAGAAGGGATAGGTTTGATCTTCTTGCAGTCCATGGGACTCTCAAGAGTCTCCTCCAGCACCATAATTCAAAAGCATCAATTCTTCGGCGATCAGCCTTCTTTATGGTCCAGCTCTCACTTCCATACGTCACTATTGGGAAAACCATAGCTTTAACTATACGGACCTTTGTTGGCAAGGTGATGTCTCTGCTTTTACAAAATGACAAATTTTCCACAGAAAAATAACATGCTAGAAGTTGGGCTGCCCCACATCACTATCTATAACCAATCACACAGAATAGATTAAGGATTCAGAATGAGGAGAGGGCCAAGACTCTTCGGAGCAAGGACTAGCATTTTGGTAGGTGGAGTCAACACAGGAGGAGTGATGCCCCTTGTGGCCCCTTCCAATTCCATGATTCTAGAACCCCAAAAGCCATTGTGGAAACAGTTAACCCTATAAAACCTGCAGCCAAGCTAGCTCCTCAGTCTGAGCAACTTGTGTGACTTGGTACCAGGCCCCAACCCAATTTCCAGCCCTGTCTCCTTCAGACATACTGCTGGTGCTGCAGGAGCTGCTTCTCTGGAGCAGCATGAACCTGAGTTGCTGCTTCTTCTTTGATGATCACTCGTAGCCAAGTAAGATTGTCTTCCATAAACACGGTTTTAACAATGAGTCCGCAAGTGACTGTGGAGGCCAATTCTGGATCCACACGTCCTTCCGCAGTGGGGACATAGGTTTCCGGGCAGGAGTTGATCTCGGTGAGGGTTTGCCAAGCATGCCTTAGCACGTTTCTCCCTTTTGCCTTGAGTTCGAGCGTCTTCGAAATCCACAACACCTTGGGTAAAGGCTGTTCTCCAATTGGAGCGCTTGCACGCCAGTGTTCCCCAGTTGTTGGTGTTTATATTTGAGTTGCACTAATATGCCGGGAGCCCTCCACCTAGGTGTTCGTCTACCCAGGTGAAATATTAATCACCAGATGAGGAAATCTTACCATTGGCTCTACCCTCATCATTCTTGTCCATGGGATTCCGCAACATCCTATGATTGTGTGTGAAGCTGACTTGGAGAAAATCTGTTTCCGTGTCAATCTAGTCTCCTGTATGAGGTCCTCTCTCTGTGTCTTATCAAATCAGGTGGGAATATTGGAGAGTGTCTTCCATCTTTGGGAAGGCAAGGGGGTATGGTTGGTTAGGGTTGTGGGCTGAAAGGAGCCCCACACTCCCAGGCCCCCTAGGAAAGAAGAATTAGCAAACAGGATAGCCAGCACTCCACGATTCAATGGGAGGACCGAGGGACCTAATGGCTTTGAGGAAGGCAAGATTAGGGTGGATGATGGGGTGCATCAAGATTCTGTTATTTTCCAGGATACGAAAGGAGAGATTCAAGCTTCCTAACCATCTCACCTTCTTTCCCCCTTCCCAGGGTGTCCAGAAGCTCCTGAAGAAGTGAGTATGGCGTCTTTCCGCTACTTTCATATGCGAGAGAGCGGGTGGCCACTTGCTGTAACTAGTATTCTGCTCCTCTTCCCACTAGGCTCCCTGCTGAAAAGGAGGCTGAGGGCGTAGGAAACCAGGCTGACCACTCTGCTGTTTGCAGGGAACTCTGCCTGGGCAAGTTCAAGGGTCCACTGCAATACCTAGCATGGAATAAGATGAGATCCATCGTCAGAACAGGTAACTGAAAGGAAGTTCAGGAATGATTGAGAGTAATGTCAGATCAGACGAAAGAAAACCATTCTTTGTACCATATGTGATTAACACATGGAATTCTATGGCAGAAGATGTGGCAATGGTTGCTTGCAAAGAGAATTAGACAGATTCATGGCACGTCTGTTGACTTGCCATGGCAAGTGGAATAAAATGTTGCATTGTGGTGTGCTGCTGTTCAGAGTCCCAGACACTCACTTCCAGGCAGAGGGCCTTCTTGGTAGTGGCACCCGCCCTGTGGAACACCCTCCCATCAGATGTCAAGGAACTAAACAACTATCTGACTTTTAGAAGACATCTGAAGGCAGCCCTGTTTAGGGAAGTTTTTAATGGTTGGTGTTTTATCGCTTTATTATTAATAATAATATTCTGTTGGGAGCTGCCCAGAGTGGCTGGGGAAACCAGCCAGATGGGCAGGGTATTAATAATAATAATAATAATAATAATAATAATAATAATAATGGGTGGAGGAAATGGAAAACTGCAGGTGGGGTGACAAGACAACAACAAAAACAACAACAGATTATTATTATTATTATTATTATTATTATTATTATCTTTATTATTATTATTATTATTATTATTATTATTATCCTGTCACCCCACCTGCAGTTTTCCATTCCCCCCACCCCAAACAGTTAATGTACATTCTGCGGCCACTATGAACATTCAGTCCTCATTGGGACTCCCTTAGGTTTCTTCCCTGAAAATTTTTCTATACTTCTGGCGTTCTCCCGAGGCCGCTGATATTTCCTTCTGGTGTGGGGCTTGTGTATTTTGGTTAGATGCCACTTACATCCTGTACACCAGATAATCAGAATAAAGGACATGATAGTGAAATGGAACTTCTGCATGTGGAGGCAGGGTGCTGCTGGGGACCAGTCTCTATGAACCAATGACGGGAGAGGAAGTTTCATGCTTGGAGCCTGCTTGTGGGTTTTGGCTACTGTTCAAGACAGGATGCTGAATAAGGCGGGCCTTTGGTGTGATCCAGCAGAACTCCTTCTTGCATCTCTGTGTCCTTAGGTGCATGGAGGCAGAGCTTGCATTCTGCAAGAATTCAGCAGAGGGATGACATTGTAATGTACAGCTGTGTTTACAAGTGGCAACCATTCATGTATAATGTGGGGAAAGGCGCTTTGACACTGTCAGGCTATGGTTTAAACCTGCCTGATGACTCCAGAAACACCATCCATAGACTGCCAAGGCTGTTCCTATCAGCACATCTCCATTCTGGTTTCTGTTTCTTGATTGTGTTTATTTGTGTTTGGAACTGGCTTCTATATAGGAAGAGAAGTTACTTTGCCATTTATTGAAACGCTTCCGTCTAAGCAGGGATCAGGGATGCGGGTGGCGCTGTGGGTTAAACCACAGAGCCTAGGACTTGCCGATCAGAAGGTCGGCGGTTCGAATCTCCGCGACAGGGTGAACTCCTGTTGCTCGATCCCTGCTCCTGCCAACCTAGCAGTTTGAAAGCATGTCAAAGTACAAGTAGATAAATAGGTACCGCTCCAGCGGGAAGGTAAACGGCATATCCATGCGCTGCTCTGGTTTGCCAGAAGCAGCTTAGTCATGCCGGCTCCCTCGGCCAATAAAGCGAGATGAGCGCCGCAACCCCAGAGTCGATCACGACTTGACCTAATGGTCTGGGGTCCCTTTACCTTTAAGCAGGGATCACACTCTTTGCTTCACTATATTTCCTAGCCTGACATGAGGGCTAGGAGCTTGCATTTTAACATGTTAAACACCAGATTTCATTTCACTTTTAATTTGTATTTCTATAGTACGATATGCAAGGCGGCTTACGAGCTGAAGAAAACAACAAAGACCGCACACCTTATAACAATCTAATCCAATACAATGGCTCTCACCTTACGTTTTTAATGTAAGATGAGAGCCAAAGAAAATCACCCACGTCCACTTGTTTCTTTCCCTTTTGGTAACCTAGGATGGAGCTAAGGTAGGATGCCCCAATTTTATTGAACTCGTTCTTTTCCTTTGCTTATCAGAAGTAGAACCAATCACCCTGGACTGTGGCACTGCTCATCCCAAATACACTTTCTTACTGCAAAACTATCGTGTGGCGTTTGGACTGTTTAAGAATCCATTGAACTATCCAGCGATATTTCAGGACTCTCCCGTTGTGCTGGCGAAAGAGGGGTTCCATTCAGGAAGACACTACTGGGAGGTTGAGGTGCAAAACAAGGGAGATTGGTTGATTGGCGTAGCCTTGGAGTCCATCCCAAGGCAAAAAGGCAAGGATCCCACTTCTCTGACGGACAAGATCTGGTGTCTGGAGCCAACAGAGGAGGATAGCGAGCCTCAAAATGGATCGTCATGGTGGAAGGTTGGCGTGTACCTGGACTATGAGGGAGGCCAAGTTTCTTTCTATGATGTAGCAGCCGGGTCTCACCTCTGCACACACACAGCCCGTTTCAGCGAAAATGTCTACCCTTTCTTCCAACCTACGCCAGCTGCTTTCAGGCAAAAACGCACCATTAGCTTGAAAACTTCTCACAGTTAGGACATTGAAGCAATTCTTAAGAGGGTATTATTATAAAAAGGAAAGGTAGGTGTGTTTGCCCATTAGATAAAAGTCCAAAGTCCATACTAAGGCAGTGCTTTTATCAGGCCAGCCAAAATGCAAACTCCATGACTTCATCATCAGCCAACTTCCCTCCCACCTCGCCTTATTTGCTATCAAACCTGATGAATAGTTCTGGGAAACTTGAAGGCTTGCTCGCTATTTCGTGGCGTTTTAGCTGATCTATAAAAGGCATTGCCCTAATGTGGATTTTGGAACGATGTTCTTAAGTGCGCCACAATTCTCCAAGCGTTTGAGAAGTGTGTGCCCCTGGGAAACGGGAAGGGAATGTGGCTCTCAACATCAGACTTTTCCCCAAAACGCCCCTGCCATGAAGGCAAACGATTACCATCCCCTTCCTTATCGCAGGTGAGGAGCTGTAACTTGCTCCATTCACCCAGTAAATTCATGACACAGGGACTTTCAGGTTCTTAGCTCAATTGGGCATAACGTAAGAGCTCTACTAGATTAGCAATCTGATAGATCACTTAAAAAAAAAAATCAAGTAGCGGGCAGGAGATATGTATGTGCGCAACACAGGCTGGGATCCTGGGAGGAAGGTAAATAAGGCCAAATGTCATTTGCACTGAAAGAAAAGGTTTCCACTGGGTGCAATGGGAGCGCTAGCTATTCTTCCAGACCAACAAACAGCAGGCATGGAGGCCCCGATCCAGAATGAAGCAAAGGAGCGAAAAGCCCTTCTAATTCCCACAACCAACAGGGATCTATGATCTGGGTTAGGGCCTGCTGTTTACTTTTTTAAAAAAGCCCTTCATACAATTGGTAACTGTCTGAAGCAGGCAAAGCCAACACAGCATATTTGCCAGACTACAACTCCCATCATCCCTGACCACGCTAGCTAGCTGGGGTTGATGGGAGCTGGGAGTCTAACAATCTCTGGAGGGCACAAGGGCAAAACTAGTTCTTGTAAAAAAGTGTTCTCGCCATGCTTGAGGCTGCAAAGCACAGCACTTGCTCTCCTATCCACTTGAATCTCCCTTTGTGTAGAGATTTCCAAAAGGGATACATGACAAATCTGAAGAAACATGAATCGTGTAGGCTGTTTATGTTGGCCAGATTCAACATGTTTCCCTCGGTGGTAGTGAGAGGAAGATACTTAGCTATCCCAGAATCAGAGCGTCTCTGCAAATGCAGAAAACAGGAACCCGATACTCTAGAGCATATATTCTTTTCCTGTGATTTTGGTAGTTATGCCAGAAAACAATTATTTGAGGCCCTAAAAGTTAATAGACAGATCTTTACACAACCAACTGTTCAGGACCTGCTGGCGGACAGCGATGATCAAATTACTTTAATAGCGGCTGAATTTCTAAGTGCTGTCCATGAAGAAAGAATGGGCCATGATAAAGAGACTTAGTGGTTTTTAATGGTAGGTGAGGTTGTTGTGTTGTTGTATTATATTATCTATGTACATCGATTTACTTCTTGGAGTTAAGAATAGGACTGGGATAAATTGTGTTCGCTGAGCCTGTATTTTATACAGTCTGTATATGATGTTTGTTTGTTAGTGTGTGGTGTGCTATGCCTAATAAAGGATTTAAATCATAATCAGCTAGTTCTTGTATGGTCTGCCCTCTAGGCACATTTGCTTACATTGTTTTTGTCTGCCATTGTTTTCTTACTTACTACATCCAAAAAGTATCAAAGAAAGACGGTTCAAGACAGTTTGAAAGCACATTAACTTGTGTTTGTATTGTGCCTGGATTTGTTATCAATTGGGATGTTCTTAACTGAAAATTAATAAAAATTATTTACAGTGGCACCTCGGGTTAAGTACTTAATTCATTCCGGAGGTCCGTTCTTAACCTGAAACTGTTCTTAACCTGAAGCACCGCTTTAACTAATGGGGCCTCCTCCTGCTGCTGCCGCACGATTTCTGTTCTCATCCTGAAGCAAAGTTCTTTTTTTTTTTTAAGTTTTTTTATTAAAAATTAAAATAAATATTATCCAAAAACATTATCATCCTTGTTTCCCCCCCCCCATTTTTTCTGCCGCCCCCCCCCCCGGCAAAACCCCACCACCACCACCACCCCGACTTCCCTCAGTTCCAGTCTTTGGTTTCTCTGAGACTGCTGTTTTCTGCATGTTACAAAGTTGTATAGATCCTCAAACTATTTAGCTGATTATTATCAATAAAAAGTTCTTAAGCAAAGTTCTTAACCTGAGGTACTATTTCTGGGTTAGCGGAGTCTGTAACCTGAAGCGGATGTAACCTGAGGTACCACTGTATAACAAAAAACTTGAACCTGCCGAGGCAGAACTGCAGAAAGCCCTGCATGAAAACTGTTTGGCTTCCATATACAGTTTGGTATAAATAAATAATAATAATAATAATAATAATTATTATTATTATTATTAATAATAATAATAATATATTTCCCCCCCCTTGGCACAGCCACAGGAAATATGCACACCCTCCCTTTCCCGCAGATAGACAATTCCAAAAGAACCAGGTTGCTTTTTATACCCATTTTATTGACAGTGGTAAAAAAACAAAACACAAAAGAGTTATTTACAAGTTTAAGGCAACGTCGCCATGTAACGGGCTGCGCTTTGGTCTCAACGCCGCCTCTTGGCTGGGGTTGCTGGTGCTGCAGCCGCCCTCTTCCTCCTCGTCCTGGTCGGGGGAGTGGCAACGGAGGGGGGGCTCATCCCGTTCAGCCGGTGGGCGTCCACATCCAGCCTCTGCTGCAATATACCCGTCAGGATGAACTCTGCGTTGGCAATGGGGAGCCTGGCGTCCTGAGCTGCTTTGCAGCGGGGCAGGTCTTCGGGACAGGAAATCACAACGCACTTGTCCTTAAGCAAATAAATAAAAGAGGTTGAGAGTCAGGTCTCGCTCTCAGAAAAAGGAACCTTTTATCATATGTGGTGGGAATGTAAGAAAATAAAGAACTTTTGGGAAATGATATATAGTGAGATGAAAAAGATGTTGAAATATAAATTAAAAAAAAAACAACAGAACCATTTCTATTTGGTATTATATGTCAGGATATTAATAGGCAAGATGTTCAATATGCAACAACAGTGGTAAGAGTATTGTTAGCCCAGAAATGGAAGCAAGAAGAAACTCTGATGAAAGAAGAATGGCAGACAAAATTAATGGACTATGCAGAATTGGACAAAATGACAGGAAGGATTCGAAACCTGCAGGAACAGAGATTTACAGAAGATTGGAAGAAGTATACGAACTATTTGAAGAGCAATTGTAATCAACAAAATACATTAGTAGGACTACAAGAAGTTTTGTAGGGAGAAATATATGAAGTGCTACAAAGTAGATAAAGAATAAAGATATTGGTTATGAGTTTTAAATGTAACAGGGAAAATAAGAAATGTATACTAAGAGATTAGATTGGAAAATTTCCAGACTGGACTGACAGAAGTCAAAATATTGAATAAGATGTAAAAATATGTCTAATTACTGTTGAAAATGGTATGTTGAAAAAACTAATAAAAATTTATATAAAAAAGAGAGAGTCGGGTCTCGCTCTCAGGTATTCCTTTTGCCTCAGCGTTTCTGCCAGCACCCCACAGGATGCCATGTAAACAGGCATCGTTCACCTTGTAGGCTCGAGGCATTCTGGGTAAGAACTTCCCGCCGCCGCACTGCACAATGTTCCTCATGTCCTCCAGCTCCAAGTTGACGTTAGGCGTAACGTGGATCTCGTAGCCCTGGAAGGGAAAAGAGACAGGTCTGTTTTGTTTCAAAGGGGCACGGGAATCCGAAGATTAGCGAGGAAGGGTTGACTCAGAATTGGATTATGCCTGCGACTCAAGATGGAAGCTTATACCATAGAAATGATATATAATGAATTGAAAAAGATGTTTTAAATAATGTTTGTAAAAACAAACAAAGAAACAAACCCAGAAGCTTTTCTTTTGGGAATTATAGGGACAGAACTACCTAAATTGTATAGAAATTTATTCATGTATGCTACTACAGCAGCAAGAATGTTACTTGCTCCAAATTGGAAAGAAGCAGAAGTCCCAGAAAAGGAAGAATGGGTACAAAAACTCATGGAATATGCAGAAATGGTGAAACTGACCAGAAGAATAAGAATTTCAAGATAACAAGCTTTTTATAAAAGAATGGAAATGGTTTATTGAATATTGACAGAATTGCAAACAGATAAAAACATTGGCAGGATTAATGTAATAACCTGCAGTTTTATAAGAGTATATATCTACAGTAGATAAAGAAATGAGTACATTAAATGAATTTGGATTGGAGAAGATAGGAAAAAATGAATTTAAGGAATCGCAGAACAAGGGGGAAGGAAGTCAAATTTTGAAATGTTAAATTGATTGTAAAACTAATGAAATGTATAAATTTGAAAATATAAAGAAAAAAGAAAGAAAGCTGACACCATAATGAAATGTGTTAGTCTTTAAAGGGATTAGCAAGGCTCCAGGTTGTTTCTTCTGCAACAGACCAATACGGCTGCTCCTCTGAAAGTTGGAAGGCATTTTCTGAGCCTTCGTGCTGTATCTTGCCTCCCACCGTTACCTCAGGGGCGGTTTAGCATTACATCTCCTCCTCCTAATACTAGAACACTCCTCTGTGGGGAGGAAATTCCACCACTCAGGGCCTGCTGCAGAGAATGCCTTCTCCCAAAACTTTTCAAGGGCAGTGGAACTACCAAAGGGGATCTTGCCCCCCAACCTCCCAAGGAACTGTAGGGAAGCGGTGTCAGGGTGCCAACTTGCTGTGGCCTTACAACCCACAAGAAGTGGACGGGTGATCAGTTTCCTTTTTTCTTTTCTTTTTGTATATACAGTAGTACCTCGGGTTAAGAACTTAATTTGTTCTGGAGGTCCATTCTTAACCTGAGGTACCACTTTAGTTAATGGGGCCTCCTGCTGCCGCCGCCACGCAATTTCTGTTCTCATCCTGAAGCAAAGTTCTTAACCCGAGGTACTATTTCTGGGTTAGCGGAGTCTGTAACCTGAAGTGTCTGTAACCCAAAGTACCACTGTAATTTTTAATTAAATTTTCTGTTTTACCCTTTAAAGTACTCATTTTTACATCCTTAAGATATCAATGACTTGCCCTCTTCTCCTTCCATGGTTCATTTTACATATCATAAATCCCTACATATTTTGCAGAAACTATACCATTCAGGATTCCATTATAACATCCATCATAACTTATTTACACTGTTGAATTTATCCTAATGCTGCCAGAATTTTCAGCTGTACACAGTTATTTCCCATACAGTGGTACCTCGGGTTAAGTACTTAATTCGTTCCGGAGGTCCATTCTTAACCTGAAACTGTTCTTAACCTGAAGCACCACGTTAGCTAATGGGGCCTCCCACTGCCGCCACGTGATTTCTGTTCTCATCCTGAGGTAAAGTTCTTAACCCGAGGTACTATTTCTGGGTTAGCGGAGTCTGTAAGCTGAAACGTCTGTAACCTGAAGCATCTGTAACCTGAGGTACCACTGTGTATTAAAAACAGTTTTCCAATCTTCTCTAAACGAATGTTCTTCTTCTCTTATTCTATATGTTAAGTCTGCAAGCTGCACATATTCTGTCGGCTTAAGTTGCCACTCTTCTTTGGTTGGGACCTTAAACTTACAGGTTATCAGTTTCTTCCCTGACGGGGTTCCTGCTGCACATCGGAGAGAAAAATTCAAACCGGTGCAAACCTCATTCCAACAGCTCTGGGGTTGGGGAAAATCCTCTGCCTGCTTTGCTGTGCATACCTGGACTAGGTAGTTCTGTGGGCGTAGCCCAAGGCAAACGTTGCTAACCGTGACCTCACCTGGAGCACGCCTCCCTCTTGCCGGGCCTTCTGCAGCGACGTGGAGAGCTTGAACCGGAAGTATTCCTCCTTCTCGGGGTCGGAAACGAGGAAGCTGTTTGGGGCCAGGAAGAAGGAGTTCTGCCGGCTCTGCGAGGAGAGGAAACGTGGGAAGGAGGTTGGAGAATAGGCAGGGAAAACCACCACCTTCCCCTTAAAGGAGGCCGCCACACACAGTCAACTGCGGAAAGGTGTAAGGCCCTACCATGATACTAACTGCTCGTTGGTTCACCAAAACAGGGAGAGCCCTGCTGGATCAAGCCAATGGCCCTTCTAAACGGTCTCAGCCCTGTATACCTGAAGGAGCACCTCCACCCCATCGTTCAGCCAGATATATAAAAATGTAATAAAACATTAAACATGTCCCTATATAGTGGTACCTCGGGTTAAGAACTTAATTCGTTCTGGAGGTCCGTTCTTAACCTGAAACTGTTCTTAACCTGAGGCACCACTTTAGCTAATGGGGCCTCCTGCTACCACCACACCACCGGAGCTCAATTTCTGTTCTCATCATGAAACAAAGTTCTTAACCTGAGGTACTACTTCTGGGTTAGCGGAGTCTGTAACCTGAAGCGTCTGTGACCCGAGGTACCACTGTACAGGGCTGCCTTCAGATGTCTTCTAAAAGTCAGATAGTTGTTTATCTCCTTGACATCCGAAGGGAGGGCATTCCACAGGGAGAGTGCCACCACCAAGAAGGCTCTCTGCCTGGTTCCCTGCAACTTCACTTCTAGCAGTGAGGAAACTGCCAGAAGGCCCTCAGTGTCTGGGCTGAACGACGGGGATGGAGACGCTCCTTCAGATCACTGCTATGGAGCCTGATCAGTCATCAAAGGCAGCAATACATAGTATTCTCTCCTTGACTACTCCCTGGAGAATGAAATGTCACTGCCCACCCCCCACCCCCTGGGCTGCAGGAGTGGTACATCCCTGATGTAGAACAGAAGTAGTCAATGGCTATGGATATGGTTGGCCTACAGCTTCCATCATGTCTGACCACCGGGGCTGATGGGAGTTGGAGTCCACTGGCACTGGAAAGGCCCCCTGGTGGCTAACCCTGCCCCAGAGAATTCTGGGAGGGAGGCAAGTGAAACAGCTCACCTTCTCCAGCCAGCTGAGGGTCACGATGGGGATGCCCCGCGCCATCGCGCACAGGAACTTGACCGTACGCCGGATGCGGTCCGTCACCAGGTGGGTGCAGTCGAAGACGGACTCTGCCAAGGAGCCGCCCAGCTCTGTCACAATGTGCTCCCCTTCTTCGCCTGTCCCCGCCATGAACAGCACCTGGGAGGGGCAACAAGAGAAGGAAAAGGAAGTCATTGGGGGTGGGGGTGGGTGGGAATATAACCCCAACCCTCAGCATGCAGCCACTGGCAAGCCATTCAAATCCACGCTTCTCAAACCCTATAGAACAGCCCTTTTTCAACCTTGACTCCCCCAAAGACTGTCGGACTACGACTTCCATCATCCCTAGCTAGCAGGACCAGTGGTCAGGGATGATGGGAGTTGTAGTCCCACAAAATCTTGGGGAAAGGCTACTGCAAAACTTGGGCCACGACCTATGAATTCTGTTTCTGTGTCTTTGCTCAACACAAATACATGAACATTGTGAAATTAAAAGGGCTGAACTCTGGGCTAGATTGTGCCCACATGTTTATTGTGCTGCACGCAAGAAAATTGCTCTCATAGTAACAATGCGAAACTTCATATAGCATTTTGCATGTTTCTGTACAAATACGAAATGGTCTGGACATTTCAAAGTCTTGATGTACTCTCCATGTTATCTCTGCAAATGTCATCTTCGATTAAAAGAAACTAGTCATTATCAGAGCTCAGTACTGTTGGCTTGTCTATAAACTGTGCAATGGGTCTTCATTACTGTTTGACTGTAACAAAAACCATTCCCGTTCCTTATCTTTTTAAAAATATTTCTATGAAAGTAGTTAAGAACTTACTGGTTTTACAAAATATTGATAGCTTTCCCCTGTTTACATTCCAGTTGAGTTCAGAAGGTGGATGCTTGGATTAAAAAGTCGTAAGTGAAAAAAAAATAATTTAAAAATATGCACAAGCTACTGCTTCCATGCTGAGGGTGCCAGACCCTAAGATCCCGGAGCTCGCCCTCTCAAGGTTTTCTCCCTCCAACCCCTTCCTCCATCCCAAAACGTGTGTGCAGTACCTTTGGGACAGGACTGCCTGAGACCCCCGAGTCCTGGGTTCGCCTCCGGGGCTGGCTTCTTGTTCCCCCTGGCTTGCTCTCTGTGCTCTGCTTCCGGGACCTCCTTCCCGAGGGTGGAGTGGACTGCGCTGGCTCCTGGGGAGAAGGGGGGCAAGCAAAAAAATGAGGAGAGGGTTGCACCGAGGCAGAAAAGTTCACCGTCTTAGCCAATCCTTTGGTTCGCAAACCCCTCCCCGCCACCGGACATCCCACCTCCTGGTTGTCAAGGCCCAACTCTCCCTGCCTACAGGTTACAAAGGACTATCACACCGGAGCCAGGAGGATTCACACAGGAGGCAAGGCTAAGCCGGGTTTACTGGGAGCTCAGCAAAGGAGCATTTTTCCTACAGGAAAAGTGTGGGAAGGGTTCTGAAACCCACCCAGCACTCATGCATCTGGCTTCATTGTCAGAACAGGCTGTCCAACAGGATTCTAAAAAGGCCAAATCCAATTTAACCAGTCGTCTTTAAGACCAGGCATGAGACCGCCTCATCCAACAGCGTCACGAATGACCTTCTTCCTCCTGCTGCTCCCTTACCCACCTGCCCAGGTTTGGCTTCTTTCCCAGAATCCTTTGGGCTGGGCACGCTCACTGAAGAGCAGCTCGACCGCCTGCTGACCGCTCGGGTCCTCGGACGCGGAGCCTCCTGTTCTTCTGCAGGCTCGACCGCCGTCCCCTGTTTCCCTCGCCTTGTCCTCTCCCGGGGGCCAGGGCTGTCTATGGCTGTTGGCGGCCCTTCCTGAAGCCTGCTGGCGACCCCCGTTTTCCTCTGCGAGCCCCTGGCTCGGCCTTGACGCGGGGTGGCTGCCGGTTCCCTGTTCTTGGTCTTCTTGCCGGGGCTCGGTCCTTCTTCTTCCGACTGCTCCGGCTCCTCTTCCGGCTCTCCCCTAAGTCGGGTCGGCTTCCTCTGCCGCCGCAGCCCCTGGCGCCTGGCGACAGGGGCTGCCGGTTCCTTGGACTCACCCACATCAGCGGGTCCCGCACGGCCGCGGGTCGGTCGCTCTGGAACAGGAGCTGGGGAAACAGTACTGCTGGCAGACCTCAGACCGCGCCTCCGCGGGACAACAACAGAGGCTGCCGGCTCCTGTTGCACCTGTAATATGAAGGGCGATTAAGGTCTACAGGAGCTATGCAGAGAAATTCAGGGAGGGAGGAATGAAGGGCTGTAGTGGCCAAGTCCAAGCCCACCTGCTCAGAATTCCTTGCTTCTCCTGCCATAGCTGAGCTCCTGTCTTCCGACTCCACGTCAACAGGAGCTGGGGAAAAAGCAGAGTGAAAAGCCTTAAGCCGAGTGGCGCAACTTCCTGTTAGGATTCTTGCTCCGTGTTTGCAGTCATGAGATTGTTGTCTATCACATAACGGTGTATGTATTCATTCCACAGAGTGGGAAGTGACGGAGACAGGATGTTGTGGTATTACCGTGTTCCGGAAAGTGGAACTATTGTTCTTTCTCTCTTTGCTGTCTGACAGAAAGAGGAAGGAGCTAAAGCAGAATGCTCTGAGTGTATTATATGCAAATAAAGTAGATTAGCCAAAATGCTGTGCTACTGATTTCTGTTACGCAAACTGCAAATACTCTGCAAAATCCCTAAGTGTGCTGACGCCTCTTGGTATCAGTCGCTGTAATGTTTCGGGCTGGAGAAAGCTTTTGAACCTCCTGACTGACCAGGAGGGAGAGAACATGCCAGTCAGGCACGTGTCTCTGTCGGGGTCCTACACGAGAGTAGGACGATCCTAACACTTCTACTCCAGCCACAAGGAAGCAGCGCCGACCGGAAGAACCGCCACTCCTTTCCTGGAAGGAGATCTCTGGTTGCAAAACACGAACCCCACTAAACCCCGGCTCCACCCTCGCAGAGGATTCACATAGAGTTGAGCCTCCCAGGCCCGTCAGCTATTCCTAATTTTCAGGAACGCAAACGGAAACCCACCATGGTTTGGCCTCTGCCACCGCCAGTTTCCCTGCTAAGCCCCACTGGGCCTGCTGTTTGGAGACTGGACCAGCTCCCACATGACAGACCCTTAAGAAATCCTCCAATGAACAAATTGGGGGGGTTTCCCACCCCCACCCCCTATGAAGGGTTGTTGCCCAAGAGGAAATGGATGGAGCCAGAGAGAACACCGGGCAGCCTTGCACAGCGCTCTTTCCCTGTGATAGCTGTGTGCTACTTCACCCCTTCCCTGACATCCACCCCACTCTGAAATATACAACAAACCCTTCTTTACTCGGACTTTTGATGTACAGTGGTACCTCGGATTAAGAACTTAATTCGTTCTGGAGGTCCGTTCTTAACCTGAAACTGTTCTTAACCTGAAGCACCACTTTAGCTAATGGGGCCTCCTGCTGCCGCCCCTGCGCGATTTCTGTTCTCATCCTGAGGTAAAGTTCTTAACCTGAGGTACTATTTCTGGGTTAGCAGAGTCTGTAAGCTGAAGCGTCTGTAAATTGAAGCATCTGTAACCCGAGGTACCACTATATTTTTAAGGACCAACCCAATTCTGGAGATTGTATGTATTTACCCTGGTTTTGGCATTGTTGTTTTTGATTGTCAAAGCCTGCCCTGGGACCTAAGGGCTTCTGCTGGTGGTGGTTATTTAATATACACAGAGAGGGAAAGATACACAATTCACACGCAAGGAAGCCATTCCAAGAGGAACTATCCAGAGAGCAAGAGGGGTGGCGTTCTGCTGTCATGGAAAGCCAGACGACAATAAGCAGTGTCTCAACACACTTGCGATAGCCATATCTGCAATTGGGGCTCTTACTCTCAGGGTTCTGGGTTCGAGCCCTACGTTGGGCAAAAGATTCCCGCATTGCAGGGGGTTGGACTAGAGGACCCTCGTGGTCCCTTCCAACACAACAATTCTATGATTCCATTATTAGACCTTTTTTGGATGACCAAACACTCCCCAGCCTCCAGCCATCCCTACCGCTCACCTGCCTCGTTCTGTGCCTCTAACTTCACATCACTGCTTCCACCTTCGGGGGCTGTCACACCCTCCTGTTTTGGGCTCCCAGAGACCTCGTTGGCCAATGTTGAGGGTTGACTGCTGTCAACAGAGGGAATCTGCCCTGCGTGGATCACCTGGGCTTCTTCTTCCTGCTTGAGCTCCTGGGCAGCAGCGCCCCCCACTGGCTGAGATGCAGGCTGAGAATGGGGCAGTTGTGGAGTGCTGGTCCCTAGGAGGCTGGCTGCCTGTTGCCCCCTAGAGGCCGACCCTGAAACTACCATCTGCGTCGCCTGCTCGGACAAACACGGCAAGATTAGTTCTGTATCTTCCTCCTCTTTGCCAAGAAAGTCCTGAGTGGGGTCTTCCAAGAGCCGCCCAGGGTCCTGGCAGAATGGCTGAGTGGCTTCCATCGTGTAAGCATCCGAGTCATCGTCATTCAGAAAGGAGCTGCTCTCTACGCGGAGAGAAAGAAGAGAGGCGATCCCAACACAGTGTTCATTCTCCCCTGACTCTAATCTAGTTATCTCTTGCTTGGACTACCGCAATGCGCTCTATGTGGGGCTACCTTTGAAGGTGACCTGGAAACTACAACTAATCCAGAATGTGACAGCTAGACTGGTGACTGGGTGCAGCTGCCAAGACCACATAACACCGGTCCTGAGAGATCTGCATTGGCTCCCAGTATGTTTCCGAGCACAATTCAAAGTGTTGGTGCTGACCTTTAAAGCCCTAAACGGCCTCAGCCCAGTATACCTGAAGGAGTGTCTCCACCCCCATCGTTCTGCCCGGACACTGAAGTTCAGCGCCGAGGGCCTTCTGGCGGTTCCCTCGCTGCGAGGAGCCAAGTTACAGGGAACCAGGCAGAGGGCCTTCTTGGTAGTGGCACCCGCCCTGTGGAATGCCTTCCCACCAGATGTCAAAGAGAACAACAACTACCAGACTTTTAGAAGACACCTGAAGGCAGCCCTGTTTAGGGAAGCTTTTAAGGTTTAATAGACTACTGTATTTTAATATTCTGTTGAAAGCCGCCCAGAGTGGCTGGGGAAATAAATAAATAAATAAATAAATTATTATTATTATTATTATTATTATTATTATTATTGGAATGGGGGATCTTTGGCCTGCAAAATGTTACTGGACTACAACTTCCAACAGCCTCGACCACTGACCATGCTTGTTGGGGTTGATGGGAGATGTAGTTTGGCCACATCTAATTCTCAGCCCTTAAATCCTCTCATCACGGCCTTATAGAAATAAATCTGAGGTGCTTTTTAAAGCGGCCCTTTGACTAGTGTGAAGACAGGGTGGGGTGGGGAAATCAATCAAGAGTCCTGCAGAAACTGAAAAGACCCAACAAATGGATAATGAAGATGATGGACTATGCCAAGGCTGACTGGGAAGATCAGGCACCAAGATGATGATAAATTCAACAAAGAATGGCATAGAATATATTAAAGAACACTGTAAACACTTAAAAACTTTAACAGGATTGACATAGCACTTGTAATTTAAAACGACAAAGGATAAAACTGAAGGGTGATAATTTAGATAAATATAATTAGATGCAGGAAAAAAAGGGAAGATAAATTTTGGAAGCCATGGGAGGGGTGGGGGAGAGCCCGGGGGTTCAGGGTACCCCATAAATGTATTGATATGGACAATGGTTTAATGTAAACAATTGTGAGAGAGAGAGAGAGAGAGAGAGAGAGAGAGAGGGAGAGAGAGAGAAAGAAAGAAAGAACGAAAGAAAGAAAGAAAGAAAGAAAGAAAGAAAGAAAGAAAGGCCCAACAAATTTTATAACGATCTTTCACGGGCTAATGTCCAGTTCATCTGTGCAAATCTCTTTAAATGCATTTATACAAATATATTTTCCTGGTGGTAAGAAAACTGGGCATTGTAAGTGAAGCCAGAAGGAAATGAAATGAATATATATATAGATATGCAGAAAGGGACAATTCAAACAGAGCTGACAAAGAGGACAAGCTGACAAGAGTTTATGCCATGAGGTTTTCAGCAAGAACTACTGCTCCCTTACACAATGCTGCCCCCTCAGGCCTGAAACCACCCCTCCAAAGTTTGGATTCCCTATACCCATCAGCCCCAGCCAGCAGGGCCAATCAGGGCAGGCCCAGACATTCAGTACTGAACCCCATTGGACCAAATGGTGGATTGTGCAGACTGTAAGGATTGAGGGAAGTGGCGCAGTCTGGAAGAGTCCATCTGGACAACTGCGGGGAAGAGGCTGCCACATGGACACAGGTCAAGATGGACTCACCTTTCGCAGCCCGGAGTCTGCATGGCAGAGAGGGAGACTGAAAGACAAACGGCTCTGCAGCCGCCTCTTCAAGAGCACAACTGGCACCTGGGTGGAGGGTGGAAAAGACAGGAAAGGTGTTCAACCTTTTGAGAGGCTCCATTTTTTATATATATATAAAAATGTGGCGGACCTGTAAAAGGGTAAAAGAGTATTGGGAAATAATTTATAATGAACTGAAAAAAAATGTTCAAAAGCACTTTTCAAAAAACAAAACAGAGTCCATTTCGTTGGGGATAATTCAGATGGAAATTCCCAGGTGTCAAAAAAGGTTATTTATGTATGCCACTACGGTGGCCCGTATTTTGTTAGTCCCAAAATGGAAAACGAGCGAGGTCCCAACTAAAGAAGAATGGCAACTTAAACTGATGGAATATGCGCAGCTTGCGGACTTAACATATAGAATAAGAGAACAAGAAGAACATACGTTTAGAGAAGATTGGAAAATGTTTACTGAATATATGAGGGGAAATTGTGTAGACTTTAAAAAGTTGGCAGCATTAAGATAAATTCAACAGCGTAAATAAGTTTTGATGGAAGCAATAATGGTTTAGTTATATAAAACATGCAGGGATTTATGTAATGCAAAATGAACCATGGAAAGAGAAGAAGGGGTGTCACTGATATTTTAAGGTTGTTTAAATGAATATTCTAAATTGTAAAACAGAAAATTTAATAAGAATTAGAGAGAGGGAGAGGGCCCCCCTCTTTAAATCTTCAAACCTCCCCCACCATGAGTTTACACCCCCCTTTTAGGCTCTGCACTCCACCTCTTCCAACACATCCTCATCCAAAAACTGACACAAATAAATCTAATGTGACATAGGGAAGCTGCTTTGTGGAGAATCGGATAATTGCTTTCCCTAGCTCAGTGCTGCCAGCACAGGCTGGCAGTGGCTCTCAAGCATCTCCATCTCTCCCAGCCACCCCCCCCCGGGATTGAAACTGGGACCTTCTACATACCAAGCAGGTGTCCTGCCACTGAGTTTCAGGCCTTCCCTATGTAACACAAACCAAAGCAATGAAACGAAGATAAAAATATCATAAGAGAAAATGCTTGGGCAAATAACAAGGCTTTAACTTGGGGCTACTGAGTGTCTGATGTACCTTCCTCTGGCGGGTGGGGGGCAGGGGGCATTTGACAGTCAATGTCCTCTCTTTTCTACATATCCCCCCACTCCCGATACTGCAGTGCTTAGAAACGACAGTGTTGGTGCTTATAAGCTAAGGCCCAAATAGCAGCCACACGCGGTCTCACATGTTATCCTCAGACAAGCCAGATTTCTCAACCACTACCCCTGTGACAGCTGCCACGGGCTTCCCTCAGAATCCTGCAAAACTCCTTACCTGCTGTGGAGGGATCTCTCGCCTTTCCAGCCATGGGAGAGGAGGTCTCGACAGGCAAGAAACACTGTGTGTCCTGGAAAGCCAGGTCGGGCTCCTCTGGGGGATGAGAGGGGAAGAGGAGAAGAATGAACCTTGTATTTTTATTGTTAATAAATTATTTATTTATTATTATTATTATTATTATTATTATTATTATTATTATTATTATTAAAGAGTTGCAGCTGCCAAGCCCCTCTCCCTTGGCTCCAAGCAGGCATGGGGAACTTTAGGCCCACCACAGCTTGTTCAACAACCCTCAGGAGCCATGAGTAAAATGGCCAACGGCCAGGGATGCAGGAAGCTGTAGTTTGGAAACACCTGGAAGGCCATAGGTTCCCCACGCCTGGCTCAGAGCTGCTGAAGGGAAAAGCAAGGATTTGAGGAAAAATATACTGCCTGAACAAACCTGCTTCCCTGTGGACACCTCTCTGGTGCCTGTAACGCAGGACAGAAATAGTCTAAATAAAATACACTGGTACCTTGGTTCTCAAACACCTTGGTACTCAAACAACCTGGAAGCCAAATACTGCAAACCCGGAAGTAAGTGTTCTGGTTTGCGAACTCTTTTCGGAAGTCGAATGTGCTCCGTTTGGAGTGTTACGCTTCTGATTTGAGTGCCGCACTTTTGTTTTGAGTGTTACGCTGAGGTCTGTTTTTGCTATTTATTTTGCGTTTTTGTGACTGTGTGGAACCCAGTTCAGCTACCGACTGACTTTGTGACTGCAGTACTGCTTTCATTTTATAGAGCAGTGAACTCATTAGATAGTAAAACTCATGTTAAATTGCTGTTTTAAGGGTTGTTTTTAAAAAGTCTGGAACGGATTAATCCATTTTGCATTACTTTCTATGGAAAAGTGCACCTTGGTTTTGGAATGCTTTGGTTTTGGAACGGAGTTCCGGAAAGGATTAAGTTTGAGAACCAAGGGACCACTGTAAAATGAACCTAAAGGGCACCTTGTTTGTGCAAGGCCCTGCTCAGGACAACTGCACAAGCGCAAACCTGGTACCGCATCTCAGGTGTATTCCAAGTTGAACGAGAGATCCAGTTTTTCGTCTCGCTTTACTTCATACCCACCATCAGTGTTGCTGTCGTCTCCTGGGTGGAGCTCCTCTCCTTCTGCATCTGTATCTTCATCCTCTTGGCAAGGTTCACGGCCGACGTTTGCTTCCACCGTGGAGCCAGTCGACTTCTTCCCATTCAGACAGGATTTCACGGCAACCAGCTGCGTGTCTTGCTCTTCCGAGGGCTTCCTGGGCAACGGTTCAGCCTCTCCCTCCACGTCCGTGTCGCTGTCTTCAGCCACAGATTCCTTGTGGGATGGAGACGTCGCTTCCGCATCTGTGTCGGCATCCTCTCCTTCAACGGTTCTGGAGATCTTCTGAGGACCAGAAACATCTGGTTTCTCAAGAGGGATACATCCTCCACTGAGCCCAGTGGCTGTGTGGTCCTTGTTTGAGCCCACATCTGGATTTCCAGCATCCTCTTCCACATCTGTATCACTGTCAACAGAGAGACCAGCCAAGTGTTGACTCTCAGGTTTCCCCAAGAGCTCCTTCCCACCTAAACCGCTGGACTGTCCACTGGCAGCTTCACAACCCCTCTGGGGTTCAGCATCAGGCTCCTTTCTCTCCCCTACAGCACCAGGACCATCCCTTACACTGTTGCCCGGGTGACTGTTGCCCGGCAGCGCAACCTCCTCAATGGAGATCTCTCCCCCGTTTGTCCCGACAGGCTTGCAGCTTGACGGACGGAGGCTGTGAGCAACGTTTGAATTCTCCAGCGCCACGTCGGCCATTTCCACATCTGTATCGCCACCGCTGTCCCCCGCAGCCTCGTGGGTCTTCGGAATCCCAGCTGGATCCTCCACGTCGAGGGACGGGTCTTCCACATCTGTGTCGCTGTCCTCCTCGAAAGCAGGCTTTTTGGTCCTCCTTCCATGCACATCTGGGTTAGCTCCTGCCTCTTCCCCATCTCTGTCACTGCTCCCTTTCTCATTGGGCTGGCAGCAGCCCCCAGGATGCGCGACACCTTTGGCCCCTTTGCAGACAACCCCCTCCTTTACGGGACAGGGATCAAGGCCTCCGGGAGATGCAGCAATTGGATTCTCCAGGCCTTCCTCTGCATCGGTGTCGCTGTCTCCATTTTCAAGCGGTCGGTGCGCCTGCAAGCCCACAACCCCAGGGCTCTCTGCTCGCTCCACATCTGTGGCGCTGTCCACCGTTTGGTGGCTCTTCCGGCAGCCGGCGTCTGGAGTCCCCACCACCGGCTCCTCCTCATCTGTGTCGCTGCCCACCTCTAAGTCCCAGCCACCTTCCCTCAGGCCCCCCGACTTTGGCGTTTCAGGGGTGCTGCCTGCTCTCAGCTCATCCTCCAGGCCTGTATCACTGTCCTGGTGGGAACTGACGAGGTTCGGCTCTGATGGGGGTGCCTGGTCTCCCAACTTCACTCCCGTCCCTGTAATTCTTGGCTGGACAGGATGCCCCTCTTGGCTTGGGGTACCATCCTGGCTCTCAAGGAACAGGCGCAGGGATGGACAAGGCGGTTCGCTGCCAGAGGGTTCCTCGTTCTCTTCATCACTGCAGGGTACAAATAACAAGCGGGGGAGTGGTTTAAAGCTCACAGCAAATCGTCATTCCCTTTACTATAGAATGTGGGGCTCTGATTCATTTAGAGATATCTTAGTCCAGGGGTCAGCAAACTTGTTCAGCAGGGGGCCGGGTTCACTGTCCCTCAGACCTTGTGGGGGGCCAGACTATTGGGGGGGGGGATGAACGAATTCCTTTGCCCCACAAATAACCCAGAGATGCATTTTAAATAAAAGGACACATTCTACTCATGTAAAAACACGCTCATTCTACTCATGTAAAAACATGCTGATTCCCGGACCGCCCATGGGCCGGACTGAGAAGGCGATTGGGCTGGATCCGGCCCCCGGGCCTTAGGTTGCCTACCCATGTCTTAGTCAATGAATCTAATAGATTTATGTGGTGGATAAAGCTTTTGGTGGGAGCGGCCGCCGAGAACCATATAACACCGATCCTGAAAGACCTGCATTGGCTCCCAGTACATTTCCGAGCACAATTCAAAGTGTTGGTGCTGACCCATTTCAGTACTTCCGGGTTTGGTGCAGTCCGTAACCCGAAAATGCACAACCCGCAGCGTTCACAACCCGAGGTATGACTGTGTGTAACTGGAATGTGCTTTAGCACTAATTAAAAAATTAACACCACCCTCTGTTGACGCCTCCATAGGTCTGCTAATTGAAGATATACCATCACTGGACATGGAGGCTCCATTTCTACCGATTGTCACTATGAACCACGGTACAGTCCACGGGTATGATTAATCCTTCCCACAATGCTTACGCACCCTATTTCTTCCGCAGGCACTGCCAAATACCAGGCCAGCTTCCCTTGAGAAAAGGCAGCTAGAAAAAGGCATTACCTTTCAGGCACCACAGTAGCAGAGGGAGAGAAGAACACAGAGGAACCCAAAGCGGAGCATCTTCCAACACCATCTTTGATAGAGGAATCTGACCCTAGTGGGGAAGACAGGAAATTTAAAGAATCAGGAACAGCAGGGATGGAGAACTCCAGATTAAATAAACCTAAACAAATCATTTGCAGTCAATACGACATATATACAGTGGTACCTCGGGTTAAGTACTTAATTCGTTCCGGAGGTCCGTTCTTAACCTGAAACTGTTCTTAACCTGAAGCACCACTTTAGCTAATGGGGCCTCCTGCTGCCGCTGCACCACCGGAGCACGATTTCTGTTCTCATCCTGAAGCAAAGTTCTTAACCCAAGGTAATATTTCTGGGTTAGTGGAGTCTGTAACCTGAAGCATATGTAACCCGAGGTACCACTGTATATACAGTGGTACCTCTGGTTGCAGACATGATCCATTCCGGGGTACCGTTCACAACCCAAAAAGTCCGTAACCAGAGCGGCGCTTCTGCGCATGTGTGAAATAGCACTTCTGCGCATGCGAGAACCGCACAGAACGCTTCGGCACGTGTGCGCATGGCGAAACCCAGAAGTAAACATTTCTGGGTTTGCCAAGTTCTTAACCCGAAAAAACACAACACGAAGCATTCGCAAGAAGAGGTATGACTGTATGCATATGTATATGTATGTATGTATGTGTGTGTGTATACAAGTTATACATTTCACTAATTTTCCAGTCACTTTGACATTTCAAAGCTTGACTTCCTTCCCCCCTCTTTCTGTGGTTCCTTAATTTTATTTTTAATATCTTCTGCGTATCCAAATTAACTTAATCTGCTCATTTATTCTTCTTCTTTAAATATATATACTCCTATGAAACTGCAAGTTAACTGTTTATATTTGGACAACTTTCCTGCTGTATTTTATCAGAAGGAGAAAAAAATAATCATTTCCTTAATAACAATTTAAAGAATTTATTTAGCTAAACCAGTAACATTATAGCATATGTATCCATGTTTGTTAACTGATGTGGTTAAACAAAAACAAAAAAGACTTGAGTTTTAGCACACATGAAAAACTTCAAACAAATACAGTGGTACCTCAGGTTAAGAACTTAATTCATTCTGAAGGTCCATTCTTAACCTGAAACTGTTCTTAACCTGAGGTACCACTTTAGCTAACGGGGCCTCCTGCTGCCGCTGCGCTGCTGCTGCACGATTTCTGTTCTCATCCTGAAGCAAAGTTCTTAACCCGAGGTGCAATTTCTGGGTTAGCGGAGTCTGTAACATGAAGCGTATGTAACCTGATGCGTACATAACCCGAGGTACCACTGTACTTATTTCCCGATGAATAGCCTTCGGACTATGATGTAACTTAAACAGAAAACTATATTTAGAAAGATTTTTCATCCAAAAGCATTTTATTCTAAAAATCTGATTTAATTTTTAAAAAAATCTGATTTTTTAATTTTATTTTTTTTAAAGAAATCATTGATTTTTATCCACCCTGCCAGGTGGGCAGTATGGCAGATTCCCACCCCCACCACTTTCCCAACACCCACTTACCATCACTTCCTGGGAGATGTCGGCTCCTGCCTGCCCCATTCACTAATTCCTCCCCATCTTCCTCCTTGTCAGAATCCTGCACCAGGACTCCTCCAAAGCCCATCCGCTTCCCCGGTGCAGGTGTCTCCTCAATGGCCAAAGCACCAACGTCCACAATCTTCTGTGTAGGTGGCACCTCCGCAGAATCATCAAGTGACTCATCGGCGCCATCCGGGACCAGCATGAAGTACAGGCACCCCACGTCCCCAAAGAGCAGAGCGTCTCCATCCTGAAGGCTGTATCGGACATGTGGGATCAACACCATGCGCTGTCGGCGTGTGCGGTTCAGGCTTCCCAGGTCATACAACAGGTGAGGTCCCTTGTGGGAAGGAACCTCAATCACAGCGTGAGTTTTGGAAACCGAAGCAGCGGGCAAGCAGACCTGACAGCTTTCCAGACGACCAATGACATTCTCCCCAGGGTAGATCCAGAAATCTGAAGAATTGATTAATCAATGGAAAATATTTATATCCTGCCCTCCATCCAAAGAACTCGGGGCAGGGAGTAAAGGTAAAGGGACCCCTGACCATTAGGTCCAGTCGTGGCCAACTCTGGGGTTGTGGAGCTCATCTTGCTTTATTGGCCGAGGGAGCCGGTGTACAGCTTCCGGGTCATGTGGCCAGCATGACTAAGCCGCTTCTGGAGAACCAGAGCAGCGCACGGAAACGCCGTTTACCTTCCCGCCGGAGCAGTACCTATTTATCTCCTTGCACTTTGACGTGCTTTCGAACTGCTAGGTTGCCAGGAGCAGGGACCGAGCAATGGGAGCTCACCCCGTCGTGGGGATTTGAACCGCCGACCTTCTGATCGGCAAGTCCTAGGCTCTGTGGTTTAACCCACCGCGCCACCCGCGTCCCTGGCAGGGAGTAATAACTTCAATAAAATAACTACCCAAGGCCAATAAAATAAAAATACGCATAAACTCTGGCGTATCAAAGATAGCTCAGCGGGGCATAATTTCCAGAAGCTATGTTTTCGTCACCCAACACCAAAATGGTATCCGCACCAATGCCAACCAGATTTCAAGGGGTGTGTAGTTTTGGGTGACCTATTCACACAACCTCCACAATGAAGCTCTGTATGAAAACCAGGAAGCAGCCCTTAGGTAGTAAGAATCCCAGGAAGGAAACAAGTTCTCTGAAATATTAACACACCCTCCCTTGTTCTCTTCTGTACAGGGAAAGCCTTGCCTTTTATGAGTAGCATATATTCTCCATAATTACTTCCAATAAGTTGCACACTTGTCCTAGTGAATCAGGAAAGTGCTTATATAATTATGCTTAAAGTTAGCCCTCAACCAACTTCCAAGTCCGTCCTTCAATATGATCAGCGCTAGACACTGCATGGAACCACAGATCTCCACAATCCAGGAGATCCACTTTGCCCACTCCATTCCTGTTTTCCACCAAACCCTGTTATTTAGGCAGTTCTTTTTATTCAATTGGTGTTAGTTCTTAGTATAGTTTTTAGCTCCCTCTTGGTTTGTTTCAATTGCTTACAGCTGCTGTTCTGTGTATTTACCTCAATATTTTGATTATATGCTTAAGCAGGTTATGTTGGACTATGCTGAAATGGCAAAACTGACTGGAAAGCTTGGGAATCAGGAAGATCAAAACTTTAATAAGGAATGGGGGGGGGGTATAATTTATATTGGAGACCACTGTAAGCAGTTGAAAACATTAGCAGGTTTGCTACAACACTTGTAATGAGAACTGGGAACATTGGCTCCCAGTACGTTTCCGAGCACAATTCAAAGTGCTGGTGTTGACCTTTAAAGCCCTAAACGGCCTCGGCCCAGTATACCTGAAGGAGCGTCTCCACCCCCATCGTTCTGCCCGGACGCTGAGGTCCAGCGCCGAGGGCCTTCTGGCGGTTCCCTCATTGCGAGAAGCAAAGCTACAGGGAACCAGGCAGAGGGCCTTCTCAGTAGTGGCGCCTGCCCTGTGGAACGCCCTCCCATCAGATGTCAAAGCGATAAATAACTACCTGACATTTAGAAGACATCTTAAGGCAGCCCTGTTCAGGGAAGTTTTTAATCTGTGATATTTTACTGTATTTTTGGTTTCTATGGAAGCTGCCCAGAGTGGCTGGGGAAACCCAGCCAGATGGGCGGGGTACAAATAATAAATTATTATTATTATTATAACTATTGACATAAAGGAGTTATTAAAAACATGGATTATTGAAAAAAGATGCAGTAGAAAAGATTTAACAACAGAACCCATGGAGGGGAAGGTGGGAAGTCCAGAGATTTGGTTGAATCTTCTATTTGTGGATGTGTTGTAATATTATTATAATTTTTTAAAATTTGTATAAGCAAATAAAAAATCTTTTCAAAAAAATAAAAAAGTGCTTAAGCAGGTTAAGGCACCCTGACCACTTTTCTGAACAAAAAGGCAGGATAAAACTCCACCAGTCCCTGACTTTCACACCTCCACCTGTGTTCATCCATCTGTTCAGAGGCAAGCCTATTTATATGATCCATTAATCAGGTATAACCACACCTGAATTGTTTACATAACCAAGGGTAAATCAGACCAGGATCAATGGGATTTAGCAACTCTGGCACACCCTAAAAATCACAACCTCTCAGGTGGATGAAGGAAGGTGTAGAAATTTCCATAAAGAAACGCAAAAAGAGACAAGTTAGCAAAGCCATCAACAAGGGGTTAACCCATGCAGAAACTGATGCAGCTGGGATTCCCAAGTTCAGGTTACTGCCAGGTTAATCAAACTCAGGTTTATAACCTTAAGCATTTGACCCTTATGTATAGTGAACTGTTATTACTTGCTTTTTTGTCAAGGTGAGCTCTGAAAGGAATTTATGACGACAAATCCACAGGAAGGCAACATCAAATTAGAGATGAGCATGGAGCAGTGTGTTTTAGCCCCAGGAAAGTGGTGGCAAAGCTCAGGTTACAGGCTAATGCCTCTGGGAGGAGCAGAAGAATTCATGGGTAGGTTGGGCTGGGCAGATGGCAAAGATGCCAACCTATAGAAGCAGCCCCTTTGTTGTTCAAACTGGCCTTCCTCCCTAAGCCCCACTGCCAAGGAGTAACTTTATATTATTCACGAACCAACTTTAAAATCAACCCACACTAACAGTAATCAGCAAAACCCCTTTTCTCCTGGCAGGAACCGAGTGTCCCAGGATGCAAGAAGACAAGGGCTGGTTTTAATTTGCATCCCTTCTTCTTCTCTCTTCACACAGATCTTAAGATAGAAATGGCTCCTCGTACAAATCAGAGATGCAGAACCCTTCATACCCAGCCTTTGGAATACAGCAATCTATCCAATCAAACGCAGCAGAAAAGGCTTGATTGCTTCTTAGGAAAATTGCAAGCGGAGGGCAGTGTCAAGAGGCACAGTCCTTACCTTTCTCGGGGCCATACTTGCTGCTCAGGAGGCGCAAGCGCCCCACGGGCTTGGGGGGCTTCCCAGAGTCGCCAGCCCCACCGGAGGAATCGTCAGGATCCCCTTCTTCATCCCAGACCAAACGCTGCGTTAGATCCATTCTGCAAGAAACAAAAGGAGCCATAACCTCGCATCGTGGCAGAGACACAGAGACACAAACACACGCCCCCTTCCCCAGATCTGTTGCACTGATCCTGACCCTGCAAAAAAAAACCCTCCCGACCCATTTTCTGACGCCCCCTGCCCTCGATTTTCCACCCTGCCCGCAAACCCATTTTCCCAACTTTTTTTTTTTTTTTGCACATTTCAATGCTGAAGCCTCACCGCCCCGCCCCCCCATAAGCCTCACTGCAAGCTGCTTCAAGGGAACCAACCCCTAAAAGCGAACGCGGGACAAAAGTCTCTGCAAGCGACAGCCCCAGGAGTTGGGCTCCAGCGCTCACTTCTCTGCATGCGGGTCCCGCCTCTCTCGGAAGCGACTGCTTTCTATTGGTCAGCCGCGCCGCCACTTCAAAGCTCTCCCCCTCTCCATTGGGTCTGTTCACCCGTGGGAGGGAGAACGGAGAGGGTTAAACGGTTCCCCGCCTGCCCGGGAGGCAAGAAGAGAATGACCACAGAGAGGAGAAACGTCGGGCTAGAGGGCCACACGACAACCATAGAGTTTACAAAGATTTCAGCTTCCGGTTGCACTGCGGGAGCCGTGTGTGCGCGCGCCCGGATACGGAAGTGAATGTTGCACATTCAAAAATAAAGGATAAATGTTATGTTTTATCACTTTCCGTTAGGCTCGGTATTCGCGAGGGGTTAGGGGAAGCGCAAAGGCTGTTGTGTACCCCTAAAAAACCCCCAAAATGGATCACTTTGGGATCTTCGGGGACCTACTGCCCGGGAAGCGAGCTTTCTTGCGATCCCTAGCTGCTCTGAAAAGTGTGCTGTAAACAATAAAAAATATGCCCTTTTCCCCTTATGGGGTATCCAAGAGCCCATATTGAGTCCTTACGTAGGTTCCCTATTGGTAGGAGAGAATAACAGAGGCCAACCAGAGAATATTGAGAAGCAGAGCAGCTAGTAAGCTTGATCTTTATTGATCTGTTGCAACAGGGTGCTCCCCTCACCCGCAGGAGAGGAACCCAGAAAAATGGCGCGCAAGGCCTTATAAAGACTTTTGAAATTGCCACCCTGGAGATCAAGGGGACGACAGAGGATGAGATGGTTGGACAGTGTTCTCGAAGCTACAAACATGAGCCTGACCAAACTGCAGGAGGCAGTGGAAGACAGAAGTGCCTGGCGTGCTCTGGTCCATGGGGTCACGAAGAGTCGGACACGGCTGAACGACTAAACAACAACAAGATCAAGACCACCCCCAGAAACAACATACCTACATCACAGAAAAGGTGGTCTACAGCAGAAATTTGAATGTTGTTTTTGCTGTCTGCCAGGTTATATAATGCCTTTTCTGATTGGCTTTCCTGGTAGTCTGTCACCAGGTGTGATATACATACGCAATACAGTGGTACCTCGGGTTACAGACGCTTCAGGTTACAGACTCCGCTAACACAGAAATAGTACCTCAGGTTAAGAACTTTGCTTCAGAATGAGAACAGAAATCATGTGACGGCGGCGCGATGACAGCAGGAGGCCCCATTAGCTAAAGCGGTACCTCAGGTTAAGAATGGACCTCTGGAACAAATTAAGTTCGTAACCTGAGGTACCACTGTACCTGAAAGTTGAGTACACTGAGCCTGTATCAACAGAGTTCACCAGTAGCTGTGTTTACAGTTTAACAAGATCCAGACCCTGAAACTATGGTTCCAGCAGTTTCCAACAATTCTCAAACCCCAAAGGACGAGGCCACTGAGGCGAAGGTAATTTTTGTGCCAGCAGTGGACTTTGGATGGCGGCAGTTTTGAAGCCACAGGAGAAAAGGGGAGTCTGAAGAAAAGGAGTGTCGTGGAGAGGTAGAGAAAGAAGGTTTGCAGGTAAAGAGTTTTGTTTCTGAGCGGGGATATTTATTTATATTTTAGTTAGCATGCAGCTTGCTAAAACAGTACAGAGTTCAATACGTTGTCACCAATAATGAAGTAAAAGCCTCTGTTGTGGAATGTTTTAACAGAACTTTAAAAGCAAAAACGTCGAGAACACAGAGGAAGTCAAAGTAAAGGATTCTCCAGCACCATCTTTGATAGAAGAATCAGATCCTAGTGGGAAATGTAGACAGAATAGACAAATGTGCTCTGGGGCACCAGGAGAACACCCAGAACACGGGGGTGGGGTGGGGATGCAGGACATTTAGCGCTATATCAAAATCCACAAAGGACAGAGGCACACAGACACAGATCACAGATCCCTTCTGCAGATCTCAGCGGCACTGATCCTGACCCTGCATCGCTCCAGAAACACACACCCCCAACCCATTTTCTGATGCCCCCTCCGTTTTCCACCGCACCAGCCCCATTTTCCAGGCTAACTTTCTTTTTAGGGGTGTGCAACTTTCACTGCTAGAGCCGCCACCTCCCCCACTTGCCTTTCACCACCAAAACAAAAAAGGAAAACACCGTCCTGCAAGCTGCTTCCAGGGACCCATTTCTAAATCTGAGCGCGAGGCCAATCGGCTGCAAGTTGCAGCCTTTCGAATGTCGCTCTCTGCATGCGTCCCACCTCTCTTGCGAACGCTGCTTTCCATTGGTCAATCCTGCTGCCACTTTAAACACTCCTCCTTTTCCATTGGTCTGTATGGGTGAACTGAGGGAGTGGAACGGTCCCGCCTCCCCAGAGCCCTCTAGGAATTCGGAGAATGGTCACAGAGAAGGGAAATGTCAGGTTGTGCGAGAACTATAGAGTTTATAATACGGCAATTACTGGATAGATTTATACAGAGCTTTCAGTTTCCGGGTTCACTTTCGAAGCCTTTTTTTTTGTCTCCCTTGTTGGCGGAAGTTAATGTTGCTCATGCAAAAAGATAGGAAATGAAAAAGGAGGAATGTTAGGTTTTATCCAAGCTGCATTTAAGTAGCAAGACGCACCACACCAGGAAGCAGCAAAAACGCGTCCTCTGCATCCAATTCTTAAAATATAAAATAGAGTATGTCAGGGGAAAGGCTAACTGGTGTAGACAAGCTGAACAGGGTATAAATATATACATAATATAATGAAAATTAAAAGATGAGGTTTTTGTTTTCAAATATTTGCTTTCCTCTCTGTACTTCATTCCATGGAAATAGCAACACACACCTCTTTTCTGTGCCTCATAGTCACCATTGTTTTTATGTCTGTACCTGCGATGGGCCACCTGGGGTCAGATGTTGCTGGACTACAATAAGGTTACCAGATTTTTTTCCCCAATGAATCCGGGGACACTTTTCAACTTCAATGGATTTTGTATGGGGACTGATTTGTAAATCCGGGGACGTCTGGTAACCTTAGACTACAACCCCTGTCATCCCTAACCCACTGACCCTTGCTGGCTGGGGTTGATGTGTGTTGCTGGAGCCCAACAACAACTTCCAGAAATATCCAGTGCTTTTTTTCTTAAAAAAAATGTTTAGGGGTACAGTACTCTCATTTTGACCCAATAAAATCACCGGGAAAGGAAATGAAGCCGCCATCGGAGGAGGTAACAAAATTGACCAATCACTGTGCTAGATTCCAACTACTTCACACATGAAACGCTCGCTTCCATCTGAGACGCAGGAAACACTGCAACACTGCAACAGGAAATGAGGCTGCCATTGAGGGTAGCAATGGAACTGATGGTTCACTGTGCTAGTTGAAGAAACTTAGAATTTTCTTCTCCTGTTAGATTCACAAAATGTTTAGGGGTATGCATACCCCTGCGTCCCCCCAGGAAAAAAAGCACTGGAAATATATAGAAAAAGGGGATCGCAGTGTGGTGGTGTTAAATTTCTATACCACCCTTCAACTGAGGATCACAGGGCAGTTTAGAATATTAAACTGATATAAAACAGATAAGAACAGCTACTAAACCTGGCTGCATACAAAGCAGAGGTGGAGAATCAGTGATTCTACAGCAGAGCTTTCCAAACTGTGTGTTGTGGACACATTGAATGTGTCGGCTGCAGTGTGTACAGGTGTCGTGCAAACATTTCCCACGCTTTCCCCAGGGCTGGACCCATGGTCAATGGTCAGGGAATATGCAAATTGTAGTCCAGCAGCATCCGGAGGACCACAGTTCCCCCACCCCTGATGCAAAGCCATCTTCCTTGGAATTGGACCATTTGTCCCTTGCCAGGCAAATTTCTCTCCTATTGTCTGCTTCCTGATCTTTTTTCAGAGTGTGGGCCGAGATGCCAAGGCTAGGCCTGGCAAACAGAGCTCCATAACTCCTCCCCTTCCCAGTGACCTGAGGACATTTAAATATTGCCTTCCCTCCTGCCTTAAGGGTGCTTATTTTTTTAGGCTTGCCATACGTCCAGAACTCCCCAGACATATCTGGAATACAGTGGTACCTCGGGTTACAGATGCTTCAGGTTACAGATGCTTCAGGTTACAGACTCCGCTAACCCAGAAATAGTACCTCGGGTTAAGAACTTTGCTTCAGGATGAGAACAGAAATCGCGCGTTGGCAGTGGGAGGCCCCATTAGCTAAGGTGGTACCTTAGGTTAAGAACAGGTTCAGGTTAAGAATGGACCTCCAGAACGAATTAAGTTCTTAACCCGAGGTACCACTATACTGTGGTTGACAGCAGTGTCCAGACGGAAACTGTGTGTGTGTGAAATGTCCAGAAATATCCTGATGTATGGCAGCCCATGTTGGCAGTGCCATTTTTGCCGATTTCCCATAGAGATAGCTCAAAATGGATCTTCATTGTTTGAAATATGGGAACCCTAATTTATTGAGCGCTGCTTTCTTAATGGCAGTATAAAAGTGTCCGAAAGATGGCATGCAAAAGAAATCCAGTTACGATTCAGACAGTAGTAAAAGCAAGCTGAGTAAGTAGCAAATACCGGAAGCAGCAATAGAGAATGCAGTCCCAGCTGATGAATCCTAATGGCTGTTAAAAGCCCAGACAGGATGGACATAGCCTTGTGCCTAAATTATTCAGACGCAAGTGCCAGGGATGTTAATGCAATTTGCTATTAGGCAAAGTGAGGTGGCCATCTGAGGAAGCAGATGATGTGGAGCTGGGTGTAGCAGTGAAGTGCTAGAGCACAAAGCCAGGTAGAGATTCTTGGAAGACCACATTTGGCCTCTGGCCCTGAGGTTCCCCATTACTGGGCTAGATGATCCAGACACCTGACTTACCATAAACCAGCTTCATCCATGAGCATAGCCAGGCCTTTGTTAGGGGCGGGACAGAACCTCAGTTTGGTATGTACCGTATTTTTCGCCCTATAGGACGCACTTTTCCCCCCCAAAAAATGAAGGGGAAATGTGTGTGCGTCCTATGGGGCGAATGCAGGCTTTCACTGAAGCCTCGAGAGCGAGAGGGATCGGTGCACACCGACCCCTCTAGCTCTCCAGGCTGCAGGAAGCTATCCGCAAGCCTGCTGAGCCCGGCGGGAACTCCCGCGGGCTCCGAAGGCTTGCGGATAGCTGCCTGCAGCCCAAAGCCCGGGGAGCGTGACACTGAGTTCCCGCCGGGTGCCGCAGGCTTGTGGATAGCTGCCCGAAGCCCGGGGTGTGCAGCGGGCTACAGCGCCGCTCTCCCCGAGCTTCGGATAGCAGCAAGCTCCGGGAGCGATGACGAGGTTCAGCGCAACCTCGCCTTCGCTCCCGGACCCCCAGCCCCGACGCTAAAAACGAAGCCAAGACAGCGAGCGGGATACATCCCGCTTGTTGTCATGGCTTCTTTGCTCTTTGGGGCTCGGGGGGGGGAATATATTTTTTTTCTTTATTCCCCCCCCCCAAAAAATAAGTGCACCCTATGGGCTGGTGCGCCCTATAGGGCGAAAAATACGGTATTTTTAAATTGATTTTCATTTATTGGGGGGCAGCTGCCCCTCCCTGCCCCCCCCCCCTTGGCTACACCCATGGCTTCATCTGTTCCACCTTCAGTGAACCAATTCAACATTTGCGATGTAGAGGAAGCCAGCTATTCCCATGTGAATAATGAGAACAGCAATGGAGGGGCAGGGAAGATGGAGCTAGTTGTGTGTCTCAAGGAAAGCTTCTGCAAAGGACCTACATGGGAAGGAGGAGAACAGCATGGGTGGATTAAGGCACAGCCTGGTGAAAAGTCCCATGGAGAAGGAAACAAAGGGAAACTAGAGCAGAGAGGAAGGGATGGATAAGGTCATAAGGAGAAACAAGGGAGAAAATAATTTGGGAAGAAACTTGAGTCTGGAGTTAGCCTGCCACACAGCAGGGAGAAGTGACTTTCTCCATGCAATACCACAAGAAGGGGGTATGAGAAGTTGCAGCCTGCAAGCCATATCTGGCCCACTAGCCCTCTCAAAGCAGAGACATCACCTTGCCAACAAAGGTCCGTATAGTTAAAGCTATGGTTTTCCCAGTAGTGATGTATAGAAGTGAGAGCTGGACCATAAAGAAGGCTGATCGCCAAAGAATTGATGCTTTTGAATTATGGTGCTGGAGGAAACTCTTGAGAGTACCATGGACTGCAAGAAGATCAAACCTCTCCATTCTGAAGGAAATCAGCCCTGAGTGCTCACTGGAAGGACAGATCCTGAAGCTGAGGCTCCAATATTTTGGCCACCTCATGAGGAGAGAAGACTCCCTGGAAAAGACCCTGGTGTTGGGAAAGATGGAGGGCACAAGGAGAAGGGGACGACAGAGGATGAGATGGTTGGACAGTGTTCTCGAAGCTACAAACATGAGTTTGACCAAACTGCGGGAGGCAGTGGAAGACAGGAGGGCCTGGCATGCTCTGGTCCATGGGGTCATGAAGAGTCGGACACGACTAAACGACTAAACAACAACAAGCCCTCTCAAGCTGGCCCACCAGACTCTCCCCTTCCCCACAGGCCATGACTCTCCTGTGTAGTCCTGCTCCAGTAACTTACCCCGCAGTCAGTACAGAAGCCAGACACGCTGTGGAAGCACAGCTCCCGTGCCCCTTCTTTGCTGGCCAGAGCAAGATAAAAGACAGACTTGGTGTCTGAATGGTGCAGTGAGACTCTAGCCAGGGTGGGCCCGAAACATTTTGGCACCTGAGGCAGACCCCGAAATGGCCCTCCCCTCCCTGCCAGGGAGGAAAGGGTGAAGGGTGATCTACAACAGAAGAAAGACAGGGAGAGATTGGCATCAGGAACCACTGCTGCCCCAGTGGATCCTGCCGCCTGAGGCAGTCGCCTCACCTTGTCTCGTGGGTGGGCCGGCCCTGAATAAAGATTGGCATTGGGATCAGCTGCCCCTGTGAATTTTGCTGCCTGAGGCAGTCACCTCACCTTGCCTCATGAATGGGCCAACCCTGCCTCTAGCACGGGGCAGATGGCGCTGGTCTTTCAAGCCCATTTCAGGCTAGCGCGGAGGGAAAATGAGCTCAAGAGCCTTGACGTTGACGCAAACCATAAAAGAGGGCTAAAGGCCGAACAAGGAAGCTGATGTGGCTGTAGCGGCAGAAGATAGAGATGAGCTTAGCAGGGACACTTATCACTTGTGTTCATAAATGCTGTTCTGTGCACCCAGTCACATAATATTTGCAGATGCTTTTTTACATCTGTAGATGCAATTTCAGGAATCATAACTATCGTTAGAATGGAATTGCATCCCATCACGGTGGGGCCAAGACTGTGATCTGTCAACCTGAGTGGTGCCCAAGGCTGGTGAGACAGGTGGGTTTCCTAGTTGGGGCCTGTGTGGCCAAGGCACCCCAGACAAGTCTCCAGCACCCACATTTGCAGCATCTAAGTTGGGAGGAAGACCGGCCGCTCATCATGGCTTGCCAGAGAGCAGAGTTCGTGGAAGTGCTGAAGCCTATTAAAAGGTAAAGGGACCCCTGACCATTAGGTCCAGTCATGGCCGACTCTGGGGTTGCGGCGTTCATCTCGCTTTATTGGCCGAGGGAGCCGGCATACAGCTTCCAGGTCATGTGGCCAGCATGAACAGTGCACGGAAACACCGTTTACCTTCCCGCCAGAGTGGTACCTATTTATCTACTTGCACTTTGATGTGCTTTTGAACTGCTAGGTTGGCCGGAGCAGGGACCGAGCAACGGAAGCTCACCCCATCATGGGGATTCGAACCGCCAACCTTCTGATCAGCAAGTCCTAGGCTATGTGGCTAAACCCACAGCGCCACCCATGTCCCGCTGAAGCCTACTAATGTGCTTCAAAAGTCAGGAAGGTTGGACAAGCGATGCAGCAGTCCTCAGCACTCTTACATGGAAAGTAAGTCCTACCAAAACCAATCCCATTTATTTCTGCATAGACATCAGCCAGCGCTCAAATTACGGGGTCTTCCTTAAAAAAGGACAACTTTCGGGGTGTCCTGGTTTTTACTTTCTGAAATATGGCAACCCCAGTAGAGGGAGGCTAGCCCCCTTAAGCTGCTGGTTTTATAGGGTCCCTGGGGGGTGGCAGGGAGGAGTCAGGGGTGGGATTTGAAGATTTTATTAAGGGGTCCTCATAATTATTATTGTATTATTCCTCTTAATTAATGTTGTCAAAATAGGCTTCTAAGTGGTTTACAGGTATCATAAGCAATGACACAACATTAAAAGCTACAGGGAACCAGGCAGAGGGCCTTCTCAGTAGTGGCGCCCGCCCTGTGGAACGCCCTCCCATCAGATGTCAAAGAGATAAACAACTACCTGACATTCAGAAGACATCTTAAGGGAGCCCTATTTAGGGAAGTTTTTAATGTATGACATATTAGTGTATTTTTGGTCTTTGTGGAAGCCGCCCAGAGTGGCTGGGGAAACCCAGCCAGATGGGCGGGGTACAAATAATATATATATATATATATATATATATATATATATACACACACATATACACACCCATAAATAAAATGTAGAATAAAAGAACCCTGTTAAAACAACTCAGCGATTCAAACATAAAATTAAAACATTAGTTTTATTTGTATGCTACTTTCGCACAGCAAACCACGCCTCACAAAGGGAAAAAATGCATAAGATATAGCAACATTATCTTATCAATTCAATCAAAGCACACCAGTAACATTTTAATGAAACATAGCACCAAATTTGCAATCTGTCCATCAAAATATTTAACATATGGCACAAAGACTGAACAATCTGCTAATAATAAACACCAAAACCTGCCAATAAATGTTATTGCTTTATAAAAATGCCAATTCTCAACATTTCAGTCATAGTTTGGTACACCTCTACATGCCCTTCAGAACGCACTCCCAATGAACCACCAGCACTGGCATTTAGTTGCCTGCTTAAAACTCCTTTGTTCTCCCAGGCTTTCTCTGCAGGGTGATCCAATTATATTAAGCTGATCTACAGACTTGTGATATTTTTCAAACTCGTTGCATGAATGTAATCTTATTTTACACATATATTGGGGATTTATCCTGTTCACTGTCATGGTGAATGCACACACACACACACACACACACACACACACATTCTGGTACCACATTATTATTTTTTAATTTTGCAAATAAATAGACCAGGACAAAGCTACCCAGGAATAGAGAAAACTTGATTCTCAAGCCTTTGACAGTGAGCAATTTATCACTCACAATGGTGTCACTGAGCGCGACCCAGGAATGGGGAGCTGAGTGGTCCTCCGGACACCTCTAACCACTGGTCCTGCCGGCTGCGGCTGACGCAGCGAAACATCTGCAGGGCCACAGGTTCCCTGCATGCTTTTAAGTATACTGCATGTGAATGCTTGCCCTTCATTCCTGGGGGAGGCTGCGTGAAATTGGGTGGCTAATTTTGCACAACATCTATATAATCAGTGCCTGCGGTATTACATCACAGACATGCTCCGCTATTCTGGGCTGTGCGCATCAATAGACATACTATATGTGCACCACCCGCCATCATTCCAAGCCCCCTCGACAGCAGCCCCCTTACTCCCCATTTTGTCACAACAAAAGGAAAATCGCGACTCCCAACATCCCCCTGCGCCTCTATCAGCCGCCACACCCAGCTCGGCCTTCCCCCTCGTTCCACCACGTGTCTCTTGTCGCCGCCATCCAATCAGCTCGGCGCCCCTGGGCCGTCTCGGCCAATCGGAGCGCGGGCCGCCCGCTACTTTATAAAAGCTTTGTCTGGCTTTCGCCAGCCTCCCTCGCTAACCTCTTTGGAACGTTCAGCTTCCGCCGCCGCGTTCGGAGAAGAGAACCTTGAGCTCCACAACGTTCTGTGTTTTTAAAAAAAGAGCAAACAGCGGCGTTTTAAGCGTACAAGCTAAAAGTGTGGGCAAGTGATTAAAAAATAAAATCCAAGCAAAATGAGGGAAATCGTCCACATTCAAGCTGGGCAATGTGGTAACCAGATCGGTGCTAAGGTGAGAATGCCATAAATATGTTTCTCGCGTGAATGCAACAGATACTATTTTGGGCAGGCAATTCGGTAAAAACGAGTTAAGGCACTTGCCACGGTGGCATAATCTTTCGCTTTGCACGTCGGCGCGCTTAATTTTAAAATAGGGCCAGTAGCAGGAGTCTCTGACCTTTTTTTTGTTTCTGTTTTCAGCGTGTGGTCGTTGCTTAATATAATCCGATTTTTCTAACGCCGTGCGGCGTTCTTTCGGTTCTTTAGAAAGTGCATAGGCTGCCTGTGTAGGCGAAGCCATTGTCCGGGTGAAAAGGATTTGGGTGGGAGGGTATCTGTGTCCGCCTTGGGGCTTGCTTTATAAAGCTAGCAGTGTTTACTGGTGTGTGGGTTAAAAAAAATAAAGATCTTCCTCTAAAATAAGGAAGGGGGGAGTGCCGTCCTCCCGTAATAAATGCCGCGATTTAAAATTAACGGGATTAGACTCTTCGGCGGATGAGTCAACCAGAAAAGCTGTATTATCTCCTCCCTCCCCATTCCCGCTCGCTCGGCGTGGTGGGGTTGAGCGAGCGCGCCAGTTGATCTATCTGTCTAACGTTGCGTGTAGATTTAAGCGCCAAATCGGCTGCGGTACGAAGGTGCGATTTGAATTTTTTGGGAGGGGAAAGAGGAGGCGGGGAGCAAAAGCCCGGGCTGCTCCATCGCCACCGCGTTTTCCTGTTCTCAAGCTGGGGTGGCAATTGGCCCGAATAAAATGCACAAATATGCATGCATTGATCATTTAACCTAAAGGGATAGCGGGTGGGGTGGGAAGATTTTTTTTCGGAGGTAAAAAATAGCGGCAGAGTAGGGGGGCAACGGTCTCGAATGATCGGTAGGCGTGGGGAGACAAAAACGCGCATGACACAGCTGGAGAAAGCGGGGGAGGGGGTAGGTCCAGCAAAAGGGCTTGACTCCCCCCCCCAAAAAGACACCCCCCCCGCGGAATTGATCGAGGCTCAGCTCTGCCCGCAACCTAAAGCGCAAGGCGCAGGATACGGTTTCTTTTCCTTGCAACGGAATGGACCAGATTAGCGCGAACCATGCGGTTGTTCGCCACACCCCGGCTTCCTTCTGGCTTTGGGCGGATTCTGTTTTTAAAAATATATATTTCGGGGTTGGTTTTTGTTTGCTTAACAAAAAGCCCCTCTACTGCTCTCCCAAGAAAATGGCTTAAAAAGAACAAAAACCCGACACTGTTAGTGATATAAAAGCAGTGGGGCCGAAACTCGATCATGGGTGTATTTTGAAAAAGCTGCTATTTAGTAGTAAAGTAGGTTGGTGGCCGCAAAGCCGGGACCCCCCGGTCAATTGCAACAGCTTCCTTGTAATTTGGGAGGGTGCTCTTCCCACCCCCAGATTCAAAGGGGGGAGGTTTGCAGAGTTTGTGCTGTAATGCCCCACTACGTTTCTGCCTCTCCCAGCCTCGTGTTCGAGGAAACGTGGGAGCTGATCTTTCCCCTCCCCCACCCGGCGCAGTCAGAGAGAGTATCCTTTTGTTTGCAAAAAAAGAAAAAATGGGAGGAAGGAACCGCGAGGTCTCTGTTGTGATTTTGTTGCAACAGTGGCCCGTCGAATGTTGCGGAGAAAGACTTGGGATTCTTGGTATCTTCTTTCATTGAAATAAAACGCCTCGTGAGTTGAAAAAAAGAAACTAAGGGGTGGTTTTTTTTTTCGCCTTTCCCCTCCCCCCGCGCGCCCTTTCCCGTTTTCTGCTGAGCAAATGCCATTTCTGGCGCCGAGTGGCACGCCCACCATCTTCCACCTTCTTTGTCTGCGAGGCAGGAGCACATGGCTGGAGGGGCTGGCGCATTTGCTCTGCTCTTCCCCCCACTTTAAATTTCTGGGTGCTCTTTGATCCTTCCCTCCCCAGCTTCTTTCCCTCCAGTGTCGAGGCTCCCGGGCTGCTTCTCTCCCCTCCCATTGTTGCAAATTGCCTTGGAATGACGACTCTGTCTCGTAGCCACGACACCACTTTCCTCCGTCCTTTGTGCCTGTAATGGCTGCTGCTGTCTGGTTGGTTTGGGTGGGTCTCTAGCAAAAGGGAGGGAGGAGGGGTTGTAGCACTCTCTCTAGCACTACTTGCTGCAGAAACCAAGATTGAGCCTGTGTGTGTGACCTAAAAAACGGAGCAATCTTGTGGTTTCTCCCATCTGTCGGGAGCATCAAGATAAATCTCTTTCTCAATTTGCTGGCTTGAATAGTAAGAGCATCTTCCAAGCAAAAAAATAAAGGAGCCTGGTCAACTTCAGCTGGGCTTCAAGCCATACTAACAAAAAAAGAGAGCACTGTATAGTACTGTGTACACAGATTGGAGGATAGCGGTCTTATTTGTATGCCAGGCAAGACCTGCAAGGAGTGACAGCTCTTAAGGTGTGTCCCTTACAGCAGAGCTGGGAACAATGGAAGGGCATCCTGTGGCGGCTGCTTGCCCTTCCCCACAATGCAAATGAAATGAAATAAAGGGGAATTTTGGATTTTCACTTTTCACTTCTGTTCAAAGCAGGACCCTACAGTCCTCGTGCTTTTTAAAGGGAAATAGTAAATATTTTCCAATGCTCGCTTTCTGTCTGGTGTAAATCACAATCAAAATGGTGCAGAGCTATTGTGAGGTACATCTTTAAATGAAGGAATAAGCTTTTTTAAAAAATAAAAATTGGGTAGCTGATACGCTTCCCTAGTACAATAGGGGTAAAAGAAAGAAAGGACATCTTGTCAAGAGTTTGGTAGTTGTAAAAGAACTATGCAAGCTTTGGTTTTTCACATGCTTCTCCACTTGGGCAAAAAAAAAAATATCTGCTGCAGTCCAAAGCTTGCATATTACTGTGTCAATCTACATTGCACCAAGGAACGATTTCCTTCCCACATTTTATCACCTTAAATGAGGGGTGCAGTCGTAATCCTAAAGGCAATATTTTGAGAGCTTTGCCTGCTTAATTATCTTCCATAAAACCATAGAATTGGAAGGGGGCCAGATAAATGTGGGTGGATTTTACACTGGTCAGATGCTCCATATTGTGGGAGACTGAATGTGTGTGAATGGCTTTAAACAGGGACCATTAGGGGAGATCACAGAGACGTCTATACACATTGTGATGGGCAGAAAGCAGGGTTTGCCACCACTGCAAAATGAGTGACAGTTACTCATTAATATGGGGGTGAGGAAGAGCCACCAAACCCCGATGTATTAAAGGATGGTGTTAAGGGAGGGGGCAGGGGTTTAAACCTGACCTGCAAACCATGCTTGCTCTTATTAGAATGTGGTGGAATGTCAGTAAAGTTGTAGCTTGGGAAGGCTGCAAACTGACTTGTCTGGTTAAAAAGAATGGTATATTTTAAACACACACAGATTGAGGTTGAGGGCATAAGGTTGCAATTGCAGGCAAGAGTCATCCAGTTTGGTGCACTGCCCTGTAGATCTTTGTTGGGGGGGAAAGAAAAAGAGAATCTGATTAACCAGCATTCTTCCTGTTGCACTGGTCTTATAAAATACTATAGAAATCTTTTATACTAGGGGATTGTGGTCCCACTACTGAGCTGATGTGTAAAATGCTACCTCTTTTATGATGATGCTTGAAGATGCACCTAAGCCAGGCAACCCCACTGCCTGCAATTACCCAGCTGCCCCACCCAGCTCACCTCTGGATGACCTACATTGCGGCACATTCTTTCGTAGGCAGGAGGGCGTGTTTGCGCATCTCTGCTGGCACCTGATGAATTAAAAAAAAAGGAGAGAGCGTATTCTGTCACCCACAGCTGGGTGCATTGTTGCCATATCTTTCTACAAGAAGAGGAGCATCGATTTTTGGAACGTGCACCCTCATTTCCTTTGAGCAGAAACTTCCTACCAGAGCTACATATTCTGGAACCTCTTAGAGCTGCCAATTCTAGTAGGTGCTTAGCTTGGCTTTTTTTTTAAATGCAGTTTCAGCTTGGATCTGCAGCGGGGTGAGGCCAGACCCAAGTGAGTCTGCCCCCACCCCTGGTGTATTTAAAAATTCATGGCTTTGCAGTGCCTTGGGTGTGTTTGGCCAGCAAATGGCACACACAGGCGTCCAGAGTTGCTTTGGCTATGCCTTGGCATAGACATAAAGACAAAAAACGAGGCCAGAGTCCTTAAGTGGGACAAATTGTAAGGCAACATAAGCTGTCAGATCTTTTGAACAGATCTTTTTTTTAACGTTCTCCATTTAAACAAGCAAACTTGGCCATAAAGTATGGATAAATTCAAGAGATTATTGTAAAACAAAAAGTAGCTTAGTTTCAAGTTAGCTTTTTGTGGGTTTTTAAAAAATGTTTTGCAAGGGTGCTAAATGTTTCAATTTGGTGTGACTCGCACTACCTTTAAAGCACACTCTGGCCCTCAAAGAATTCTGGGCTCCACACAGTTAACTCCACACAGAGTGACAATTCCAATCAACCCTGAAAACTACAGTGCCCAGAATTCTTTGAGGGGAAGAATTTGCTTTAAAGGCAAAGTGTAAATGCAGCCTTGGTAACTTCAATAGGGCATTTGAAGAAGGGTCACACAGTTTTTGTTGCCTCGTTTTGTAACTTGACCAATGTTGGCCACTCAACTCTGGCTCTGAATTCAGCTGAGAGATTATTGTATACCAGTTAGATTTCTCTTCCATGCTACGTTTTAGAAGTACGTCTAAAAATCAAAATGTGTGAAGCGATTCTTCCAGTAGCACCTTTAAGACCAACTAAGTTAGTTCTTGGTATGAGCTTTCGTGTGCAAGCACACTTCTTCAGATACAGTGTGCTTGCACACGAAAGCTCATACCAAGAACTAACTTAGTTGGTCTTAAAGGTGCTACTGGAAGGATTTTTTTTATTTTGACTATGGCAGACCAACACGGCTACCTATCTGTAACTGTGAAGCGATTGTGAGTCTTCACTATCTTGGGGAGGGAATTCTCTAAAGAAAATAGCGGGTGTTTTCGAATTGAAGTACAACTTCCTGCAGCATTAGTACTTTTCTGACTCTGGTCTTCATGATGGAATGAGTTAAGAAAAGATTAGCATACATTTTAGCCTTCCCACTGCCAGGCCTGGGGTTCCCCTCTCTTGCTTTGAGAACATTTTTGGTCACAACAAAATTCATTTTCTATGTACTGTCCCTCTCTTCCCTGACACACCCACTCCACGATAAGACAATATTAAGTTTGGAGTTGGGAAAGTATAGATGGTCTGTTGATTCGTGGTTAACTTCTCTGTTCTTCACTCCTCTTTCCCTACAGGATATACCTGTCCCTGAATGGTGTTTGGGGGGGATGCGACTAGGCCGCAGCCTGTCATGTCTGCGCTGTTCCACCTTGACCTCAGGGCAGCTTTTACTTGCTTTTGTGTCTTCCAGTTGTGCTGTTGGACTGCAGGTCACATCAGCCCCAGCCATCTGGGACTTAAGGCTGCGTCCATACTAGGGATTCGAAACACTTGAGAAGATGAGAGGCTGGTTGGGGAAGATGATAATTGGATTCTGAGGACCATAGAACACAATTCCCATGGGAACAAAGGAAGCTGCCTTCTACTGGAATGGGAGCATTGCCTCATCTAGGCAGAAGCTCTCCAGGATTTAAGAGAGGGGATCTTTTCCTAGCCCTCATTGGATATTCCATGGGATTGAACCAACTAAAGCCGTGCCCCGTGATTCTTCGAAGCAAGCCAAGGCGGTGTAAGCCATATAAAACCAAATAATGGCTTTGGTAGTGCAAGCATTCCCTAACACACCATAAACTCCCTTCTACAATTTTTGTACCGTTTCAGCTATTAAAGCAAGAAGGAATGAGGAATGCAGGTCCCTTTTAGGATATATAAATCTGCTAAAGCTCTGAGCATGCCCAGAGTAGGGCTAATGCCTTTTTTGGGGAAGGAATGACAGAGTCGTGGATATTTTCACAGTGCATCATCTGAGGTGCTCTGGGAAATAGGTTCCTGATAATGATTCGTATGCAGTACAAGAATATAGCCTGCCTTGCTCCTAAACGAACCCCGCAGTTTGCTCTTGTTCATAATGGTGGAGCCTGAAATATTTAAAATATCCTTTTTGACGTAGATCCCTGTGAGATGCCTGTGAGCATTACACAGTGGCCTTGTCACTTGATCACATGAGGACTCTATGATAACTTTAATCGCCCAATAGCAGTAGCTGATACACATAGCAGGTGCTTACATAACCGTAGGTCTTAATCTACCTTCTAGAACAAAAATGCAGTTAATGTTAAATATTAACCTATATGGGAGTGATCTCAAAACATGGGCATATAATGCTGCTTTAAAAGATTAGAACAACCACGTTTATGAGATAGTGCTGCATGATCACATAGCACTTTACATAAATTATCTCAGCGTCCCTTAATTGTCCTCAAAGCTAGGTAGATTGGTACTCTAATCCTCCCCCCCCTTTTTGAGGCGGGAGCTAGAGAGGCAGAAAAAATTGCCTTTACACATCTGCAGTTGCCATGATTCTACTTTGCATTAATCTGGAATAGCTACAGTCCCTTGTTCCACACAAGTTGGGGGGGGGGGGAATCCTTTTATAAGCCTGGGAAATGTAGCAAAAGTTACTTCAGCCACTTTGATTGTGAATGACAGGATGACTTAAGTGGTAAGTAAGTCGCCTTAAAGTAATTGTGAGACCCTGCTATGGCATTGGGAAGTGGCCATGCCAATTCCTTGCTCTAGAACAGGCTTCCTCAACCTCGGCCCTCCAGATGTTTTTGGCCTACAACTCCCATGATCCCTAGCTAGCAGGACCAGTGGTCAGGGATGATGGGAATTGTAGTCTCAAAACATCTGGAGGGCTGAGGTTTGAGGAAGCCTGCTCTAGAATCATAGCACTTCAAGGAGTCAGAAGCGATTATCCCAACCTCATACTTGGTGCAGGATCTTTCACCGACAGCACTCCCGGTTCCTATTCCTCCAGCGAAGGAGAGCCCACCATCTCTCCTAAGGCGGTCTGCTCCACTGTCTCAGCACCTCTTACCTTAAGGAAATTTCTCCTGGAGTTTACCTGAAATCTTTCATTGTAGCCTCCACCCGTGGTTCTTGCCATCTGTTGCAACAGAAAACGAAGTGTGTGTTCTTCATGGGAGCCTTTCGGATAATTGAGGATGTCTGGGAAGGATGTCTTTAACTGAACAAGCATGGGAGGATTTAACTTGGCCCCTGGGCTCTCTCCCATGCAGTCAAGTTGGGCAGTTCTCTCTTAACTCCCTTCTTCCCAGTGTGAGCAGCGAGAGAGGCTCCTCCAGAAGGTTCCTCTCATAATCTGCTTCACAGGCAAACCAGATTGCAGCTGAGGTGCATAAGGAGAGAGAACTTTTGACTCGGGAGAAAGTAGTAGAACCCGTGGACATGCAATGAAGCTGAATGGTGAAGGATTCAGGACAGAGCAGGTGCTTCACACAGCGGATCATTAAACTAAGAAAACCAATTGGATGGTTTCAGAAGAGGATTAGGCAAATTTGTGGAGGTTAAAGGCTATCAGTGGCTATTGACCACTCCCTCTGTAGTTGTACGCTCCGATCCAGCAGGCTCTTAGTTGGCCAAAGAAGGCTTGTGCTGAACTCCTGGCTGCCTTACTTCCCTTGAGTAGAAGCAGGCATTAATCTTGTAAATGTCCCCCAGAATTTAAAAGTCCTTCATGCTCTGTGGGAAGAACCCAGAATATGTCTCCCTTCATCAACGTTGGGTGACTAGATTTCGCACAGGGTGAAAGTCCCTTGAACTTTGGTAGCGCTGTTGTTGATTTTTCCGGGGCAGAGTTAAGGTCTGCTGTGTCCGCCTTCTCAGTTATCCTTTCCTTCCGAGCAGCTGTCTTGGTAAGAGAGTCCTTTGGGGGGCATGGGTGTGTGTGTGTGTGTGTGTGTGTGTAAGGGTGGTTTGGCCAGTCCTGTGTCCCTCCAGTCAACCATTACCCTGGCGCTGAAAAATGTGTGGAATGTTTTGTCCAACCACTCACAGCTGTGGCCTAAAGGGAGGTGATGGGGAGGGAGGGGTGTCCTCAGAAATGGAAAATGGAGTTCTGTTTTCCCCAGACCATGAGATGGATTCCTGTGGCAGCTTAAGGGGCCTCCCTCCCCATTCATCACAGGGGATGGACAGATGGGGCTGTACAGTAACCCTTTCCCTGCTGGATTTGATTTCTATAGAACTGAAGGGCCTCCCTGAGGAATGTGGGCTGTGTGTGTGTGTGTGTGTGTGTGTGTGTGTGTGTGTGACACACACAGACTGGAATTTGCACATAATTTTCATAGTTTTTGTCTCCCGACTCCTCAATGAACTCTGCTCTCTTCTCCAACATAGCAAGCTTAGGCAAGGGGGGCAACTTCTCCTGTTTGATGGATAAAGTGAGGATATAAATAAAATTTTATTATTATTATCAATCTTAGGGGTGCAGGCAAGATGGGTCATGATGCCATCACCTGTCATGACCACAGACTAACATCTCAGTGGTTCTGTAGGGCTCCAACTCCAGAATCAGGCTTCTGTTCCCAGATTAGAGGAAACCTTGTTCAGGATAGACAGCTGAGTCTATCCAATTCCTTCCTGCATCGCCCTATAGCTTCTGCTCTTATCTGGACCAGGGGGAAGGCACCAGGCAGTGTGGGATATTAATTTATCACCGCCAAATTTCCTCCTGTCCCTGTCAGGTTCCAAACCTTATCGCAGGATAAAGTAACCCCAAGTGCATATATATCTGTTGCATTTATGTACTACCCAGACAACCTAGTTCTGTGGGCGTTTTACATTAAGAAAACACAGCAGCGAGCTGAGATGCAGGCAAGTAGCACTGTGTAGTTTTCATGAACAGCAGTGGGGGCTCCGCTTTTGTATCTCGGCTGCCTAGTCTTGAATGTCTGAGTAGCTGACGGAAACCTGTGTTGCTGCTTGCACTAAGGAGAGGTTCAGAGCCTTTGGCTGGTCCTAATGTTTGGCCTTTGCTCCTTATCTTAATTCACAAGATACCTTTGTTTTTCTCTCTCCTGGTCTTAACCTGCACCCCCACCAGTGGAAACAGTCTTTTATTTCATTCACGCTGGCCTATGGGCATGTCTGTTTTCCTTCCTTTCGTCTAATTGGGCTCCCTCAACTAAATCTTCTCTCCTGTTTGGGACTTCCAGCTTCCAGAAGGAGCTCTAATCCCCCCCCCCCCCCCGCTGGGGAATTGATCCACAAAGGCCGGATACAAGCAGCTTAACCTCAGTCCTTTGCCATCTGTCCAGTCCATGCAGTTGAAAGCTTATTGGCATGTGTGAGAGACCTTGCTCATGTTTGAAGCAGCTGGCCTGAAGACCCTGGAGCGGGGGGAAGGGGGCGGAAGAGGCATCTGAAGGGGGGGGTGTTGTCTGTCCCGGCTAGGTTAATGGGGATGGAGGTGTCTGGTGTGTAGTCATGTTGGCAGGTGCAACACCCATAAGTGTGTGTCTCGGACACATGCACCTTGTTAGAACCTCAGCCGCAGCAGGTGGCTTGCACTCTTGACGGGGTTATATTTAATGTCTGCATGCCAAGGATCTTAAGATTTAAATCGGGAGCTAGGCTGGTGGCTCAACAGGCCCGCAAAGTATTTCCTGATTGCCAGCTTGGCTGTGGGGATGGGTGAGGAGGCAGGTATGCAGAAATTGTGTTTTGGAGCAGCGTGTTAAAAAACTTGCCATGGTCTGTGGCAACACAAAATCGGGGGGCTAAGGAAAACTTGTCTCTTGTTCTTCTCCTGTAGAACACTTCCCCATCCCAATCAAGGCTTTCGGTCATTTTGGAAATTTCCAATAATAATAAATAAGTAAATAAAAATGATATTTATACCTACATACCCCACCCATCTGGCTGGGTTTCCCCAGTCACTCTGGGGAATTTAAAAGCACAATAAAAGGTCAAACATTAAAAACTTCCCTAAACAGGGCTGCCTTCGGATGTCTTCTAAAAGTCAGATACAGTGGTACCTTGGGTTGAGAACTTAATTCGTTCTGGAGGTCTGTTCTTAACCTGAAACTGTTCTTAACCTGAGGTACCACTTTAGCTAATGGGGCCCATCCTGCCGCCGCTGCATGATTTCTGTTCTCATCCTGAAGCAAAGTTATTAATCCGAGGTAATATTTCTGGGTTAGCGGAGTCTGTAACCTGAAGCGTATGTAACCCGAGGTACCACCATACTTGTTTATTTCCTTGACGACTGATGCGAGGGCGTTCCACTACCGAGAAGGTCCTCTGCCTGGTTTCCTGTAACCTCACTCCCCTTTTCTGATATTAATACAATACTGATCCATTTCCCTCCTGCTCTTTACTGAGTCTCTCTTACCCTCCTGTTAGAGGACCCAAATGCATTTTCTGTTAGATATATAATTCTCTTAATTTTAATACTGCAATTGCTTGCTACAAATTCTAAGGAGCGGGAGAGAAACTATCCAAAGTGTTCAAGTTTATTTTTTTTCAAATGCAATCAATAAAAACTCTTTCAAGACCAGGAAGTCGGGTGGAGGGGAGCGAGACTAATGGCAGGGGTTTTCAAGCTGTGCTTTGAGGAAAAGTTTTGTGTGTGGTTTGTCCCAAAGTACAGAGTAATGGTTGGATCAAGCTTCCCTAAAAAGATGAGTTGTCCACCCACACCAAGCTTTCTCTGCAATTTGAAACCGCAGGGGTGCGTTGGGTATGTCGTGGCTTTCGAAATGCCTGTAAATAACATGGAAATTGCAAGGCAAGATGTCACGTGAGGTAATTTACCGTAATAATATTTTTTAACAATCACCCTGCCCAACACTAGCATAACTTGCACTGCATGGCAGGCCACAAATGTGGTTCTAGGGCTGGCTGCTGAGAAGAGACATTTTGGAGGGGCGGGGAATGAAGTAGATTAGTCCAGCATCATGTTTATCCACTTAAAATACTTCAATACTGTTTTTGGGGTGGGGTGGAGGCTCTGAAGTTGGTGTGCAGTTACAATACAGTATGACAAGAAAATTGATAAATGAAGTGAAAATAAGCAACAAACATTCAGCCAAAAATACAAGAAAAACCATCAGTTGGACCACAGCTCAAGAAAAAGCAGACATAAAGACTTTTGGGGCCTGTCAGATCACAGCTGGTAGTGTTGGGGAAATGTAGGGCCACTGCAGAAAAGGCCCCCCATCCCTTGTTAAATATGACCCCTGATCAGAATTGCCTCTGTTACTGAGGGTGGGCGATGGCTCAAGTGCAGGGCAAGATGGAGCTAGCCTCCACTGTTGGAAACCGCTTGTTCTGGAGACAACAATGCAATTTAATGGGCTGGACCAGTACTGTGAAGACACACTGCCCTCTTCAGTGTGAAACTATCAGCCTGATGGATTTCACAAGGCAAGAGTTTGTAATTGTGGTTTGGAACGTTATTCGATCCCTGGGTCCTTATGTGGTGTCGGACTACAATTCCCATCACTCCTTAACCACTGACTTAAGTGGGGCTGATGGGAGTTGTAGTCCAATGACATCTGGGGCCCTACTGTTGAAGGAAGTTTGCTTTAAAACAAAATGGCGTCCCTCTGATTCCTAGCAATGGAGCAAGGCCTTCTGGGAGTGAGAACACAACTTCACTTAGGAGTGAACCGTAACTGAATAAAATAGAGAGACGGATATATTGGGAGTGCTGCTTTCAGGGTATGTGTGTGAGACAGAGGCTCTGATTATGAAGTTTGCGCCCCCTTAGTTTCTCTTGAGAAGGGTGTTTACTTTTTCTAGATCGGGGGAAGCCAATGGACACTACTGAGATGCAACTAAAAGCCATTCCCCATCCATGGCTCGCCTTTCAGGAGAACAAGGCAGTGCTTGTGTTGGCTGCTGCAGCTGCTGAGTCAGCCCATCTGCCTCCGAGGGAGATATGAACAGTCTCTCCTTTAAGATGACTGGATGGGGGAGAGGAGCGGAGATGTTCCTTTTAAGGTAGTGTGGAAGGAGTCTAGCATTTTCTCTCTCGCTCTCCCACTCGTATTTCTGCTTTCCCCAAATCTGTATTCCAGGTCTTGATTTCAGCTGACATAGGGCCACGGAACTAGATTTCAGTGTTCAGGTTCAACCTGGAACAGCCAAAAGTGGTCATGAGTAGCTCTTGAGCATGTGCAAAGTCCACTTCTCTTGCCACTGAGCAGCCGCTGTGCAGTAGAGCACTGCTGCTAGATGAAGAGTGCTGCGTTCCTGTCAATTAGGACTAGCAACCAGGGAAGGCCAGTCACGCTGCACACGGTAGTCTTCCATGATATTGGTGCAGGAACTAAAAAGGCCCTGCCTCTTGCGATTGTCATTGTCCTCAACTGTGTCTCCAATCTTAAGTGGAAGGTCCTCTCCTTCTGATCTTGGAGAGTGGGCTGGGTAGCATGGGAGGAGATCCCACTGGTATCCTGGGCCTAAGCCATTTAGATAAATCACCTCTTTGAATTGTGTCGGGGAGCGAAATGGCGACCAGTGACAAAATGGCAGGATGGTCCTGCTAAACATTCTAGCTGGTGCATTCTGGATTCTTTCTGCTTCTGAAGGGTAGAGCACATTGCATTAACCCAGTCTTGATGTGGCTTCAGGCATGTGCTGCCTTAGCCAGAACTGATTTCCTGGTGTGTTGTGGTCACATCGTGCTGCTTCCATGATTGGGCTGTGTCCACGGCCATTAATTTGAATCTTCCTTTTCTTCTTATTCCCTGCAGTTTTGGGAGGTGATTAGTGATGAACATGGGATCGACCCCACTGGAACCTACCATGGCGATAGTGACCTACAGCTTGACCGCATCAGTGTTTACTACAATGAAGCCACAGGTGAGTATTCATCTTTTTCCCCACCCCCAAGGTGTTCTGGAACATTTTGATTCACAAAGTTAGATTTGAAAATAGCGTGCATAACCTGCCTTTTTTTCTGGCTCCCTTGCCATTTCTTCTCATTATTGTGCCTTTTGTCCTAGGTATAAGTAGGAAAAGGGGATACAGTGGTATCTCGGGTTACATACGCTTCAGGTTACATATGCTACACACTTCACTAACTCAGAAATAGTGCTTCAGGTTAAGAACTTTGCTTCAGGATAAGAACAGAAATCAGGCTCTGATGGCGTGGCAGCAATAGGAGGCCCCATTAGCTAAAGTGGTGCTTCAGGTTAAGAACAGCTTCAGGTTAAGAACGGACCTCCGGAACGAATTAAGTACTTAACCCGAGGTACCACTGTATGGAAAGTTTCCCAAGTGTGAAGGCGTGTATACTGGATCTGTGCATTTCAGGGCCATACTGCCAGAGTTTGCTTCATGCCACCTTTTCAGTCTTTAGAGAATTTCATCTTTCATTGTGTTAGCTTTAAAAAATAATATATTGGTACCTCGAGTTACAAACGCCTCAGGTTACAAACGCTTCAGGTTACAAACTCTGCTAACCTGGAAGAGTTACCTCTAGTTGAGAACTTTGCCCCAGGGTGAGAACGAAAATTGTGTGCCGGCAGCGCAGCGGCAGCAAGAGGCCCCATTAGAGAAAGCATCCCTCTAGTTAAGAACAGTCTCTGGAACGAATTAAGTGTGTAACTAGAGGTACCACAGTAATTTAAATGCAAGCTCCTAGCTCTTAGCTGCTGAGGGCGGGGAAGGCAAGCCTCAAAATGGAACTTGGAAAGGTGTTGCTGGACCAGAATAACCCAACCAGCAGAATTTTCGGGACCACGAGGGAGGCTTCCACCAGAATGAGAGGGGAAATGACTCAAAAGCTCCCTATGCTTTCCACGTGGGGATATGGGAGGCTATCCCCACGTGCAGGCAGTAAAATAATAGATGAAGCATCCTTGAGCTCAAATGAGCCTTCAAGCTGTGTCATCAGTCCCAGCTCACATTTGTTCACTGTCCAAAGTGTCTCTTTCAAACAGCTGGAATGTGCTTGTATTCTAATGTACTTTCCTTCTCAAAGCTCCTTGGTGACTTACTATTCCATTCTACTGCGAAACCTGAACGTCATTAAAAAGCTTGCATTTAACTTGAATGGATAGGAAGCTAGCAAGTTTCTGTTATGGAAGGGGACCATGGATGGGGAACCGCATGTAGGGCAGGGCTGGGGGAACTTGCGATCCTCCAAACCGCAGTTCTCTTTCTCAGGTATCCTTTGCCCTTCTTTCTCCCAGGTGGCAAATACGTCCCTCGTGCCATCTTGGTTGACCTGGAACCAGGAACTATGGACTCCGTGAGGTCTGGACCTTTCGGTCAGATTTTCAGACCAGACAACTTCGTGTTTGGTAAGATGCAATCCCAATCTTTGCTGTTTCTATCTGTAGTTGGGAGGGAGGGGGGGTAGGACTGCAAACAAATGCCTCCCATAAACTAGTTGGGTTGGCCTTTTTTATCGTGGAAAGGAGGAGAGAATAGGTTGCTCCCATGGAGAAGGTGTGGGTGTGCACTTTCGGTCAGTTTCAGGGAGAGTGGAAACGCCTCAATTCCTCTTCTGCTTCTGTTACTTTCCCCCCCAGTTGTGCATAAGAGACACCAGGCTTTGAGAGTAACAGGGAGTGATGCCCAGGAGCCATTTCTCACCACATGTTCTCTCCCCCTGTAATCAGCCCTGGCAAAGGAAGCGCTGCTGCGTACACAATTTTTGTAGGCAATTGAGCATCTGTGAGCTGCCCAAAAGCACGGTGCCCAAACCAGCATTTTAAATGACTCTAAAAGACTTCCCAATGGCTTGAGCAGCGCATGTAGGGCAGGGCTGGGGGAACTTGCGATCCTCCAAAAGTTGTTGAACTCCCAACTCTCCATCAGCCTCGATAAGCGTGGGCAGCGGTCAGAGATGGTGGGATTTGCATTCCAGCAAAATCTGGAGGGCATCAAGATCCCCCCCCCCAACACTGCTGTAGAGGAGTAAGGCCCCCCCAAGGTAGCACATAAACAACAACAACAATTACATTGTTCCTTGTGGATATAGCCCCTTTGAGCTGCACCTCAGATCACTTCCTAGCATTGGGTGGATTGGTTTGTCCTTCCAACTTTTGCAAAGTCCCAACAGTCCATAATTACCGTCTTTCCTCCGTTTCGGGCCATATTCATGTCGCAAACTTCTTGGCCTTATCCAAGCAGAAGATGCATATGAGCTGCACTGGGTTGGTTTTCTTAAAACAGGTTGCGCAAGAGAGTTGTTCCTTACTACTGGGTGTCTAAAGGATCTACAGTTGTACCTTGGAAGTTGCACGGAATCCGTTCCGGAAGTCCGTTCGACTTCCAAAACATTCGGAAACCAAAGCGCGGCTTCTGATTGGCTGCAGGAAGCTCGAGAAAGCCCCTTCGGACGTTCTGCTTCCAAAAATAGTTTGCAAACTGGAACAGCCACTTTCGGGTTTGCAGTGTTTGGGAGCTAAAACGTTTGAGAGCTGATGATGGATTTTTCGGAGCTAGCCGACCTAACTGGAAGAGTCCGCGACCAGAAGGAGGAGTAGTATCGGGAAGAGTGAAATAAATTTAATGATTATCTAGTTAAATTTGTTAAGTTAAATTAATTGAAAATAGCTTGCAGATACTTAATTGGCTGAGGATTTTATTTATGTTAAGTGACGAATTAATATCTTTAATTCCTTAAGGTGAAGATTTAAGGATGTTAATGTTTAAGTTAAATTTCATAAGAATTGGGATTTGGAAAACCGTTGCAATGAAATTCAACCAAGGGGAAGCGAGGAAGTCACTTAACAAAGTTAATAAGTGTAATTTTCAATAAGGCTATGATTTTTGTTTGTTTGTCTTGTGTGTGTGTTTGTTTATAATATTGTGAAAGCCAATAAAATTTTTGGAGAAAAAACAACAACATTCAGGAACTAAGCTGTTCGAAAACCAAGGTACGGGTGTATCTAGTTTAAAGTTCAGGGAGACACAATGAATGTGAATAATGTGGGCTGGGAAGCTAACAGAAGAGCAGCCATGGGTGGTGTGGGGTGTGAGAATGAGCCAGCTTGGCCCAAGCTTCATGGTTTCTCCCCCCCTTCTCCTGCCTCCTCCAGGCCAGAGTGGAGCTGGGAACAACTGGGCGAAAGGCCACTACACAGAAGGTGCCGAGCTGGTGGATTCCGTCCTGGACGTGGTCCGGAAGGAAGCAGAGAGTTGCGACTGCCTTCAGGGTTTCCAGCTGACCCACTCCTTGGGCGGCGGCACCGGTTCCGGGATGGGCACGCTCCTGATCAGCAAGATCCGCGAGGAGTACCCCGACCGCATCATGAACACCTTCAGCGTGGTGCCCTCTCCCAAGGTGTCCGACACCGTGGTGGAGCCGTATAACGCCACCCTCTCCGTGCACCAGCTGGTGGAGAACACGGATGAGACCTACTGCATTGACAACGAGGCTCTGTACGACATCTGCTTCCGCACCCTCAAGCTCACCACGCCCACCTACGGCGACCTCAACCACCTGGTCTCGGCCACCATGAGCGGCGTCACCACCTGCCTCCGCTTCCCCGGGCAGCTGAACGCCGACCTCCGCAAGCTGGCGGTCAACATGGTGCCATTCCCTCGCCTTCACTTCTTCATGCCCGGTTTTGCCCCCCTGACCAGCCGTGGCAGCCAGCAGTACCGCGCCCTGACAGTGCCCGAGCTGACGCAGCAGGTCTTCGATGCCAAGAACATGATGGCGGCCTGCGACCCCCGCCACGGGCGCTACCTAACTGTCGCAGCCGTCTTCCGGGGCCGCATGTCCATGAAAGAGGTGGACGAGCAGATGCTGAATGTCCAGAACAAGAACAGCAGCTACTTCGTGGAGTGGATCCCCAACAACGTCAAGACGGCCGTCTGCGACATCCCTCCCCGAGGCCTCAAGATGGCCGTCACCTTCATCGGCAACAGCACGGCCATCCAGGAGCTCTTCAAGCGCATCTCTGAGCAGTTCACGGCCATGTTCCGGCGCAAGGCCTTCCTCCACTGGTACACGGGCGAGGGCATGGATGAGATGGAGTTCACGGAGGCCGAGAGCAACATGAACGACCTGGTATCTGAGTACCAGCAGTACCAAGACGCCACGGCAGAGGAAGAGGAGGATTTCGGCGAAGAGGCCGAGGAGGAAGCTTGAGGCACGAGTCTGCTGGCAGTTCGGAAAAACAAAACAGAAAAGTCAATAAATCCGCACAAAAATAAAAATTGAAAACAAAAACCCTGCATCTCCACGTTCTGTTTCTTTTTCCTTCTTCTCAAGCCTGTCAATCCCTTCCTGCGTCTCTTAATGGGCCAGTCTCTCCATTTTAACCCTCTCTGCATTTCTTCTCAGTGGTGGGAACAGCCTGTGGCTGATTTAACAATGAAACGGCTGCTCAGAGAGTCTCTTGAGAGCGGCTGAAAAAGACAGAAGAGGTTCTGTCTATCCATGATTATATTTGGTCACTAGTGATGTTTGGTTTCCAGGATAAGCAGATGCTTCCCTTTCCGTGATCTACCATAGTTAATCAAGTGAGCTGTTAAACAACAAGACCGAGAGCCTTTTAATTCCAAAAGGGTGTGAGGATGTTGGATCAGTTCTGACACGGGGACCCATTCCAGATAAAAGTAGAAAGGTAGCTGACTTTAAAATGGAAACATGTTCCTGAAAGGCAAGGTTCTTTCTTTCTGTCCAATCTGGCTTTAGTAGAAAATCATAATTTGACTTCTGCTAATCTGAGCCAAAGGCCAGTGGTTTCAAAGTGCATTTGCTAATAGGAAGTTGGGGTTTAGTTTTGGGGTAGCCTGCACAATGGGTGTTTAAATGGTAAGAAGTCTGGTGGATTCCTACCCCAGTAGGGGTCTCTAAAGATTGCTTGGTCTGTATGTTAGTTTCTGAAAAATCTTCCACTGGATCATCTTGTCCCGGAACACATTAAAGCAACCAACATTAATGTAGAAGGCATTTGTTGACCAAGAGAACAAAATGCAAGTTCTCTTTGCAGGAACCACTGGGTTATATGTCTACCTACATGGTGTGCCTGCAATATAAAAACACTTGGCATGCCAGGCACCTGCCTCTTCATTTAATGCTCATTGTCTGAAAGGTAGCTACAAATCCGAAGTACCCATGGCTTAGTTTGCTTTTGCTCACAGTTTTAAAAGTTGGCGGTAAGGCTAAAGGTCAATGAGGAGTGATGGAGGTTAGCACTTAAAAGGGCAGCAAAGACCTGCACACACACAGCAGATGGGAGAAAGGTTTGTCTGAAAAGGGACTGGGAGATTCCATGTTTGAATATTTTGGGTGGTTGGGGAAAGAGGAACCGCATTAGGAAAGAGGAACTGAATTAGGTTTTGTTTTCAGTGAGCTCTTTATCCATGAGAATACTCAAATGTCTGATTTTTTTTTTTTTAAGCCTCTTTTTTGCTGTTGATGTAGATCAGTCTTCTGTTGTAGTATCCAACCTGTAGGAAGTAGCTAAGGAAGGCATGTTGTTCCAAGGGGTCGCTGAGCCAGTGGAAAGGGACATCTAGTTCTGAATCTGCCTAAACAGGGTTATACATCTGAAAGGTCACACTGCCACCATGAAGCCTGGCTTTTTCAATCTCCTGCTTGTTGCCTCAGCATCTTTTCCCCTTTCGCTTCTCACTCATTTCTTCCCTGCCTCATTTTACTCTTTTTTAAAGGAAAAAAAATCCCTGCTTTTTCATATTGAAAAGTTGTCTTGTAAACAAATAAAAGGGTTTCTTATGTTTTCCTTTTTGTGTTGAGTGTCCTCACTGTCCCTCTGCAGACCCTCATCCTTGCACAGTTAAATGACAGGGGGGAAAGGCATCTCCATAATATTAAAAAAACAACTATTTTTGCTGGTTTATGATGAAATGAGGCTGAGAGAAAACCCATTCATTTATCCCATAAAACAGGAGTGTGGAAGCTGCACCTGTAGATGATCATATGTGTTAATTCCTATTTACCCCCCCCCCCAAAACCATGGGCCATACTTGCAGGGGTTGAAGGGAGTTTAGAGTACAACACTGGGTTGCCTCCACAGGTTTCCCATATTTTGATATAAAGGAAGCATAACATTGCAGGTGCATTTTGCAAAGTGCCGTATTTTTTGCTCTATAAGACTGCACTTTTTCCCTCCTAAAAAGTAAGGGGAAATGTGTGTGTGTCTTATGGAGCGAATGCAGGCTGCGCAGCTGTCCCATAAGCCAGAACAGCCAGAGGGATTGCTGCTTTTGCTGTGCAGTGATCCTTCTGGCTGTTCTGGCTTCTGGGATAGCAACACAAAGCCTCTTCAGGGCAGTGGGAAGATCGCTCCCCCTGCCCTGAAGAGGCTTGGCGTGGCTGTTCAATCCCTCTTGCTGTTCTGGCTTCTGGGAATCAGAATATTTTTTTTCTTGTTTTCCTCATCCAAAAACCACATGCGTCTTATGGTCTGGCGCATCTTATAGAGCGAAAAATACGGTACATTTTAGAGGTGGTGTTGAAAGGGTTGAAAATAAGTGCCAAGTTCAAAAACTAGTCTGAGAACTAGATTGTATGTGTGCATGAGAGTTTATACCGTAACCTTTATTCCTTGTGCTGGAGGAGGAAGGAATATGAGTTGCGAGAGTGGGTGATTGACAGCTGCAGAGCAGTGGGTATGATGATGAGTGGCCGTCTTGGAATGAATTTTGCTTGGGGGCTGGTAGTCCCTGCAAAGTGTGTTGATTTGAGCTACAAAGGCAGCTAAAATTAGCCAGATGTACAGCAGTGAATGTGCATGTTGAGTTTAACAGTAATTTCCCTTGTTTCTGGGCCCACCTGGATACAGTCGTACCTCGGGTTGAATGTGCTTCAGGTTGAGCACTTTTTGGGTTGTGCTCTGCGGCAACCCGGAATAAATGGAGCGTGTTACTTCCGGGTTTCGCCGCTCGCGCATGCACAGACGCTCAAAATTATGTCACATGCATGCGCAGAAGCGGCAAAACGCGATGTGGAGTCGCATCTTACATTCTATTCAGGATGCGAACGGGGCTCTGGAACGGATCCCGTTTGCATCCCGAGGTACCACTGTACTTTGAAAGTATTCTTTGAACTTTTCTGTTCAGAGCAAAGTAGGATGAATGCGGTCATGCTGGTTAATATTCACCCAGCCCGAATGTCCTCACGGGAGATTACAAAATAGGCTTTGCTCATTAGGATTTGTGCTGGGCACAGAAAAGTGAAGCGAAACGCCCTCTGGTTAACAAAGCCATTAAGTAATGAACGTAAAATACTCTGAAAAGCAGTAGTGTCACTAATATCAGTTGAGCACCAGATGAGATAAAAACATTTAAGCGTTTTTCTTCAGTTCATAAAGCAATAAACTGACAAAGTTAAAAATCTCCACAATAAGATTGATGTGGGAGCTAGATGGACCAATGGCCTAACTTGGTATAAGCAAACTTCCTATTGCTCCTGGGCATGTGAAGAGTGCCTCCACTCAACACACAATGGACTACTTCACGTAACTTCCTCATGTAGTGGTTGCTGCTGGGTGAATGGGTGACTTGCCTGAGTGGCTGGGCCAGAACATACTAATGGAACAGAAACCATGTGTGGCTGAAATTGGGACCCACAACTACCAGATTCAAAAGGGTTTGAGTGAAAGGAGTACAGTTCACAATCATACACACAAGTGCCGCATTTACCCACTAGGAAGGAGCTGCAGCCTGTCCTGACCCTTTCATGTAAATGAATGCCAGTGTGGTGTAGTGGTTAGAGCAGGGGTCAGGAGCCCATGGTCTTCCCTATTAAGCCATGCTGCCTGCGACTGATGGGGGAGTCCCAACAACATGTGGAGAGTCTGGAATTTAAAAAAAGTGTTGGGATTAGGATTTGGGATATCCAGGTTCAAATCCGCACTCAACCAGGAAGATTACTGGGTGAGGTTGGACCAACACAATGGCGTAGCGTGGGTTGTCAGCACCCGGGGCAAGGCAAGTAATTTGCGCCCCCTAACCCGTGGATTTGCGCCCCCTAACCCTAACCCCCAGATGTTGCGCCCGGTGCGGCCGGGCCCCCCTGCACCCCCCACGCTACGCCACTGGACCAACAACTACCTCTGCCACCCCTTAGAGTGGCAAGGATAAAATTCATGAATGGTTTGAGAGCTTGCAGGAAAGATGAAATCACTAAATGAGCAGATAAATAAAAAGCACTGGCACTTTGATTTACTCCCAGCAGTATTTGCCTTCCTTTCCTTCACACGTTGTCTCAGCTTTAACCCGATTTGGAATACCCTCACCCCGTGGTTGGATGATGATGATGATAATAATAATAATAATAATAATAATAATAGGTGTATATAAAAAAGGTAACTAATAACCCATAAAGCTCGCGCATGCCTGGAATCTACACGGGAATCCCTGCCCCCGTGGAGTGCAATGAGGCAAATGCACTCTGCACATGCTCAGGGGCAGGCGGGAAGGCCTCAAGTCTCGGAGGGAACCATTTCCCCCAGTTCTCCCGCCTATCTCTTGCCTCAACTGAGGCTGCAACGTTGCAAAATGCAAGAGAGAGGCGGGTGCACGGGCAGCCGTCGAAGAAGAAGAGCAAAAGCGGGCGAGGAGGAACCGAGGGGGGCGGCGCCGCTCGACGTGGCAGCGCGGGAAAAGGACGGGGCCGCGCCGGGTGGGGCGCGAGCGGGGCGCGGGGGCGTCCTGGACTGGACTACTTCGGGCTTCAGGGAGCGGGGGTGGGAAATCATCTTTTTAAAACAAGCAAGCAAGCAACACTGACCGCTCCTCCATGTAGTAAACCGGCACGTCACGGAGAAATGTTTCCCCAAAGGGCAGCTTTTATTTCACGCAGGGAGACTGACTGTAATGATGATGATAATAATAATAAGCCCGCGCTGAAATGGTACAGCCCAGACTCCTGCCGCTTTCGTCCCGCCTGCTGCAAAGGGAACGTGTAATAAAAATAATAATTTCTTATTTATACCCCACCCATCTGGCTGGGTTTCCCCAGCCAGTCTGGGCGGCAAAAGTAATAATAGTAGTAGTAGTAGTAATAATAATAATAATAATAATAATAATACTAGTGATGATGGTGATGATGATGATGATAATAGCAAGGCTTGGCCGCCTAATTTCTTATGTTTGTTGAAACCTCCGCAGTACAGAGACTACTCGCGCTTTTCTTTTCGTTTTCACTGTTTGCAAAACGGAACAGAAAGAGAAACGCAATGGATGTACCTATATTGGTTCTTGGGGTTTTTTTGAACCCCCGACCCCGACCCAAAGCATTGTGCACTGACATAAGCAATTAGGATACCCCGCCAGAATTGATATCGTTTGTTCAAGCTTCCTTCCAAGAATGAGAGATGCTGCGTTTTCCTGCTGCTGCGCGGCAGGCAGAAATCCAACAGGTGTGGCTCCCCAAGGCCTTGCCTCCGGCCCAGGCAACACAGTCACGCCTGCTGGTTTGTTGCCTGCCAGGCGGCTGCTTAAGGGAGTAGGAGTCTGGCAGTGGGAGAGAGAGTAGGGAGGCAAGGTTGTTTCGTGGCAATCCTAATCGGATCAGGCTATTCTAGGGGACACGGAAAACCCTGTCCTGTCTTTCTCCCAAGGTTTTCCACCTCTCCTCACTTCCCGTGTCTCCTCCGCAGATTCATTGCACACAGTCCAAATCCATTTCTGATGAAATTCATTCTCCTTAGTCCAGCCCAACTCCTTGGAGGAAAGATGAGGTGTAAATGTAATAAAGACATACGACGGATTGTTTTGGCTTGGTATATTTTTGTTCCAAAAGCTTTTTTTAAAAGTGTCTATGCTTTTCAGATTTCCATGAGATCTTTGAAGTATCTGGTTTTAATGTCACTTTTTTCTGATTTAGTTAAACTCATTATAGATATAAATACAGAATAAATACAGAATAGATATAGATACAAACGATTAAGATAGCCATTCTTAACATATTTGTTAATATGTTAATAACACATGCCACTGGCACAAATTACTGATTTCTGAATTTTTTAAATTATTCATTAAATTTGTAAAATGTCCTTTATCATAAGATCACAGGCTTGTTCACTACAGAAAAATACAAAATGATAATTTGTTGTTGTTGCTTAGTCATTTAGTCATGTCTGACTCTTCGTACATCCTATGTCCGTGCCTTTTTCCACACTGTGGATTTTAGGTTCCCAAGGGCCTTTTCTCCATCTGAGAAAACAAGGCAGCGGATGGGTGGACCCAATCCCAGAGCATTTAGTGCCTTGCACAGAAGGCACACATTCCCCCTGGTTTCTCACCTAACAGGCAGGAACTGAGTTTGCTGCAGAGTCACAGAAGCTAAAGGAACTAGCAAACATCTGCAGCCACAATTATTCCTTGCAGAATTCCTGAATTGCGTTTTAAACACAAGGATTTGGGCAGCCATATGGATAAGGTCAGCGAGTGTTTTGCGACAGACAGAAGGGAGCCAGCCAGGGCTGGAGGAAAGCGATGTGCCAAGGAAGCTGCAAATGTTTGATGTTTGGGTTTTAGGTGGTTTTTCCATTGGAAAATACAAGCTTTAGCTCCTTTTCCCCCCTGGCAGGCTCCTGTCTCTTGGTTCTACAGGAGCAGCTTTCTTTCCTGGTACGTCCCTGGGGCAAGGAAAGCTTTATTGTTGAGTCTCTGCCTGCCACGTTACATGGGGATCCACGAGACAGAAGGTTCCAGATAACGGCTTCGGTCGAGTATACCTGAACAAGCGTCTCCACCCCCATCGTTCTGCCTGGACACTGAGGTCCAGCGCCGAGGGCCTTCTGGCAGTTCCCTCGCTGCGAGAAGACAAGTTACAGGGAACCAGGCAGAGTGCCTTCTCAGTAGTGGCGCCCGCCCTCTGGAACGCCCTCCCACCAGATGTCAAAGAGAAAAACAACTACCAGACTTTTAGAAGACATCTGAAGGCAGCCCTGCTTAGGGAAGCTTTTAATGTTTAATAGACTATTGTATTTTAATATTCTGTTGGAAGAGTGGCTGGGGAAAGCCAGCCAGATGGGCGGGGTATAAATAATAAATTATTATTATTATTATTATTATTATTATTATTACCCCTGCTGGGACACATTATATATACAGTGGTACCTCGGTTTAAGAACAGTCTGGTTTAAGAATGATTTGGTTTACGAATTCCGCAAAACCAGAAATAGTGTCCCGGTTTGAGTACTTGACCTTGATCTAAGAACGAAATCCGAACGGTGGAAGGGCACCAGCGGCGAGAGGCCTCATTAGGGAAAGCGCGCCTCAGTTTAAGAACGGTTTTGGTTTAAAAATGGACTGCCGGAACGGATTAAGTTTGTAATCCGAGGTACCACTGCATAAGGGACGTAAACAGGTATTTCGCTGAGATAGGAAAAGGGGGTAGGCCATAATTTGTTTCTGTTAAAGGAAAGAAGCGAAGGGTCAAGCTGACTTGAAAAATATTTATTCTCCAAAAAGAGCCCACCAGTGGTAGCACCAGGGCATGTCTTTGAGGGGGAAGCCCAGGTCCCCACTCAGAAGAATGAGCAGCAGGGTCCCAAACACAGCAGGCTACCACATTTCGAAAAGGTGCGAGGCAAACAGCATTATTTAAACACACCCACACAAAGTCTTATTAGTCATAGGTTACCTAACTGCAGTCACTTCCAGACGACTGCAGGTTTATTGAGCATTCCTCTCGACTTGGTTTCTTTTAACTTTTTAAATTGAACTGGTATGCATTCACGTCATTGTCTTTGTTGGCAAGTCTACGAATGATGGGTTTTAAAAAACATTGTTTTGGTGTTTTCTTTACATTGGAATGAATATAAATTATGGGAATAAATGATGTAGGATTTGGCAGAAACTGAGCTGCAGTGGAAGGGAAACAGCGGTCATTGTGATGAACACAGAGCCTGGATGGAATTTGCTGCCTTTTCGCACCCCAAGCGGCAACAGAATGCCTGGAGGGGTCAGCAGGGGCAGCTGGGTGCTGCTTCTGCTGCCTGAGGCAATTGCCCCATCTGCCTAATGGCAGGGCCCATGCACGCTGGTTGTGGCTCTGAGTCAAAAAGCGAAGGAGCCGCTTTGTTCCTTGCTATTCTTGACCGAAGCCACACTTGTCAAGTTCCTCCCAGCAGGGCTGCTGTGAAACCAGCAGCTCCTTCCAGCTGGCGTCTAAATAGCTGGACTGTAGTCACGCAGTTGCACGCTCAGCTCCGGCCAGACTATCGCATCATCCCGCTGAGAGGAGCACAGCTCCATCGAGTAAGATCAGTGTGGCTGGAGGCCAGATGTGGCTGGCGCTGACCTTTGCAGCTGCTGCTGCTGGATCCGGGAAGACAATGGACAATAGACACACTCAGGGTTAGCGGCGGAAGGAAAAGCAGGATTAAAAGGCAGCTGGACAAAGAGAGTCTTGCGCTGAGGTCTGCCTGTATTTCTCACCCCAGTCAACATGGCAGGGGTGAGCAGATCAGGGTCTGCTGGTAGGGTGATCTGTATCTAAACAGCATGGGTCCCTTTTTGTGTGCAAAAACTTGAGATTTATTAATGGGTTTACTTATTGACACCATTCATAACTGTTTTAGTATGGTTTTTTTTTAAATTGGCATAGCAGTTGTCCATCTGGCATGTTGAGAGCCTCTTTGGGGCAGTTTTTTCTTTGAAGCGTAGCATACAAACAGATGAACCAAATTGAATTAAATTAACAATAATAATAATGGCGGCGGCAGCAGCAGCAACAACAGCAAAATGACTTTTTGTTAGGCTGCACAAACGAAGAAAGCTAACCAGGAGTGCAACTTTTTGTGTTAAGGGACGAAACTGAGCTTTATGTATTTATCATTTCATTTATATCCCGCCTGGTTAGACTTAGAGGCAGTGACTGGCCCAAGATAAGCTTCGTGGCCAAGTGAAGATTTGATCTCCCAGGTCCTAGTCTGGACACTCTAACCACCACAACACAGCAGTTGTCCCTGCAGGCTTGCTGGGAAAACACCTGCACTTCCAAGCCTTTTCAAAATTTAGTTACGAGCTCAGCGTTACTAACTGTGCTGATCTTAAACCAGAATTTCAATGCAGACAAGTCTCCCAGGCCACCTTTTCCAGAGCTAGCAGTCCTGGCATGGCAGCATGGGCCCAGAGCGGTGCTAATGTACCCCCTGCCTCTGCCTGGGGCAATTAATTGTTCACTTGCCTCACTGAAGTGCCACTCTGCAGCTAATGGAGCCAGCAAGACTGCAACTATTTCCTGGAGGTCAGTGGCAAAGTTGCCAGGGGGACGTCTTCTCTTCGGTTAATCAGTGATAAATGGCACAAGGTTCCTATGAGATAGTTGGAGTTGACCCATCCTTCGTTCCCCCCCCCCCTCCAGCCAGAGGGAGGGAGAAAAGCAAGAAAAACAATCAAAAGCATTTCGGGAGGCAGACTAAAAGTTTTTCAGTAAGATTGGCTGGGAAAGAGAGACTGCTGGACACGTTTTGAGGTGCTATCGACACTGGCGGAGGAAGGGGGTGTGGTCCGCACCAGGTGTCATCCCTGAGGGGGGATGACATCACCGCACCCCCCCGGGTGCTCGCTGCGGGTGGCGCCCCCCTGGGACACTAGCCCCGCCCCAGGTGCACAGCAGCTAGCTCCGCCTCTGGCTCTGGACGCATTTTGAGGTGCTCAAAACATTTTTAGTTTTGGAAGGCAGGGAGGAAGAAAAAGCCCAGCCAGGGTGGGCTAAACAAACACACACACACACACACACACACACACACACACACACACACACAGAGAGAGAGAGAGAGAGAGAGAGGCACAGGCAGTAATCTTGGCTTTTATTATAAGCGGAGGGTCTTGGTGGCAGAAAGGACGATGGGGGCAACTCCTTCTCCTTGGCAGAGTTAGACAAGGCACCGTGCTGAGGCCTTACTACACAGCAAGCAGGGCAAGAGGTGGGATAGGCACAAACAAGCGGCTTCTCCGTTAGGTACAGGGTCAGATGTGCTCCACCTACAATCAAGCGTGCTTCATCTTGGGAGTGAGCAGCAGGCAAGCGAACATGATTTGCGGCACGAGGGGAGAGGGCAAAGGCGACACAGCGGAGTCTGGCTACTCGCAGCTCACTCTGGGAAGCTCAGACATGGCTCAAAACAGCTGAAATGTAAGGACAAGACCAGAGTCTGGCAGCAGAAAAGTGGATGGGTGAGCTCTTTAAATGGTCCTTTATTGGGGTTTCTCATCCTGAATGAAGCAAGAGCCGATTGTCTCTGTTTTGGCAGCCATTCTCGGAGGGCCAACCCACCTCACGGCAAAGATTGCCAAGGCAGATCTGAACGCAACAGGTGAACCATGTGGCGCAGAGTCTTCATGTCCTACTGTGGTTGGAATGCTCTCCTTCAGGAAAGCTCCCTGCATGCAGAAAACTAGCATGTCAAGGGGAAAGGCTACGCCAAAGCCACAGCCAGGTTTCTGCAAGTACCATATAACCCTCTTGGCCCAGAATCCAAACTTGTAAAAGGACAACGGCACCTGTCATCTTGATTGTGTATCCCACAAGCCCATACATGCACCCGCCTCCTATTCCAGCCACGGGACTGGTGGCAACGTAGGATTGTTCCAGAAGCTAACATAGATATAAGGCACAATCAGATGTTGATTTTAAAGGGGGGGTGGAATAAATATGCATTCATTACACATCTTGTCTCTGTTAATACGCACCTACCAGAACAGTGTTTGGCCACCTGCCCACTGTGCCAAATGCAGCGTGGAACATGCCTTTGGCTTCGTATACTTGTGGCTTAGTGCAGAGCGGCCGTAAACACATGCCCCTTGAAAAAGCGAGATAGTACGTGTGTGTTTTAAAAAAAGTATAAAAGCAACAACAAAAGGGAGCAAGATTATTTGAATTTTGCCAAGTGGGGGCATCTCAGCCATGCCCAAGAACTATGGCACAAAGGGAGAAGGGGCTGAATTAGCGTGGGCATACATACACAGAAAAATATAAGTGGTTTTAGGTCTATGGAGCTAGCAAGAACTGTGTCCACGCCCGTTCTTTAAGCATCGGTCAATAGTGTAGGACTGGCCCTCTAAAACGTCTCCACTCGCTGAAGGCAGTTCCTTAGAACATCCACTGGACCCACCTTACATAAACTCGAAACTCTTACAAGTCCTTGTTGGCAAAGCACCCGGGAACCAACCAACCTCTTAAGGGCAGGCCTTGGATTCCCCTTCCTCCCAGATTCCTCCTTGCTGCCTCCCCAGTAATTCCAGCAGCAGATCCTTCCTTAAATTCTCCAAGAGAGGTCACTTGCAGGAGGTACACGGTGACCCGACGAGCTCAGGCAACAATGCAAAGAAGTGGCGTCAACGGGTGCAGTTGGTGGGAGAACGAGCGCAACAGAAGCATGGCATGACAAGCGGCAATGGGTGCCAGGGTGCTTACAAGGTACACGTCGGGGTTGACACTGGGAGACAGCAAGGGTGACAGACCTCAGCAGTTTCAAGGATTGTTGGCCAACATGCAACAGTCGAGTCCATTCAAGGTTTGGCGATTACAGGAGGGCTCAGGATGGGGAAGAACTCTATATATGGACACATACAAGATGACGAGGGTCACGCTCAGGAAGGATTCCCCCCTCTCCCTCCCCCTCCGCAAGTCTTCCGCATTCAGTTCATCCGTCTTGGCTTCTGCTGATTCATCTGCTGGTAAGACGGAAAAGACAAAGTGCGACGGATTAAGCCCACGCCGTAGGAAAAGGGGAGGTAAGAAAAAGCACCCGAGGTTTCTCAAGTCCCACTCTCTCCTTGGATAACCGAGGAGCTGCGATTCGAAAACTCCCAACCCCACGATCTTTCCTCCTTCCGCAGAATATGGCTCCCAGGTTCCCTTTGCTGGTGTTGGGGAGAAAGGGGGCAGGGATGGCTCCTTACTCGTGCTTCAAAACGCCTTCCCGCTGCAACTAGAACGTTGCCAGTGACCAAAGCACCAGATAAGTCTTCTCTCCCTCTTGCCCTCATCTAAGAATCAGTGGAGGCTGGTCTGTTAGGGTAAATGGGGCACTGCCCCACCAAACTCAGCTACCTGCCTGCCTCCCCACTTACAAACTGCCCAAGATGTGCTTTGGCTGTCGGCTTCCTCCTCCTCAGCGTTGCTAGGTAGAATTCAGCCGGGAGGAAGATGGGGAACAAAACCAGAAGGAGTTGCCTCTGCCCACCGTTGACTCTGGCTCCGCCCACTCTCTGCCACCCTGCCATCTACCCTCCTGGGGGGGGGGGAGGGGAACCAGCCCCCCCGTTAAGGACCTAGCAGCTCTGGCTTGGTACCTGAGAGATGCTAACGCCCGTGAGTTTCTCCACGGTGTCAGGCAGCCTGCTCATGATTTCCAGCACCTCCCCAGTTATCTTGGCAGCCCCCATGTCCCCGGGTCCGCTCGATACCATGGTGATCTTCTTCACCGAAGTCAGGGGCTTGCTGATCTCGTCGGCCATCTGTCGGCAGAAGGAAACAGTAGAATGCAGTCGTAGCTTGACCCCAAACGCCCTGGAACTCGGGACGTTTTGGCTCCCCAACGCCGCAAACCCAGAAGTGATTGTTCCGGTTTGCAAACGTTCTTTTGGAACCTGAACGTCCCATTGGGCTTCCGCGGCTTCTGATTGGCTACAGGAGCTTCCTGCAGCCAATCAGGAGCCACAATTTGGTTTTGGAAGTCGAATGGACTTCTGGAACGGATTCTGTTTGACTTCCAAGGTACGACAGTATGCACATTTACATGTGTTTGTATGTGTGTGCGTATCTCTCTCTGTATATTTATCTTTTTCTTTCTCTCTCTCTCATATTTGGCAGAGAATCCGGTAACTGGCACAAAACTGGAAAACTGGACAGCTCTGCCAGAATCACGAGCCTCTGAACAGAATCAAGAACAAAAACAAACATCTAAGCTCTAGAATGCTGCGACGTTTAGTTGATTAACTGATTAAAAAAAAAGGACTGGCTAAGAACATCTGATTGGTCAGCAGATATATATAATAAAAAATTCCTTCCAGTAGCACCTTAGAGACCAACTAAGTTTGTTGTTGGTATGAGCTTTCGTGTGCATGTTCATACCAAGAACAAACTTAGCTGGTCTCTAAGGTGCTACTGGAAGGAATTTTTTTATTTTGTTTTGACTACGGCAGACCAACACGGCTACCTATCTGTAACTATATATATAGTTTTCATCCCCAAAAAGTTTTTGATTTTAGTTTCTACTGAAATGAGGCTGCATTTTAATGTTGTATTTTTATCTTGTTTTTAAGTTGTATTTTAATCAATTGTTTTTATACCTGGTGTTAGCCACCCTGAGCCCGGCCTTGGCTGGGGAGGGCGGGGTATAAATAAAATATATGATGTATAAACATGGTCCAAATACATTTTTTACCAGAAGGAATTATAAAAAACGGAATTATACAAGAAACGCCAAACAGGCTAACTTTCTGGACCAGGTTTTGCTCGCTATCCTGCTGCCATTACTGACACCTCCCGTATTTGTTTGAGGTTTAGTGTCCCCTTATTGAGAGAGCGGGGCCTCACCTCTGGAATCTTCTCCAGAAGCATGTCCACCATGGCTACTTCCTGGTACTGCTGGAAGGCCTCTGCCTTCTTTGACATCTGCTGGGCATCAGCCCGGGCCTTGGCCTCAATAGCGAAGGCCTCAGCCTCACCCTTCACCTGCAGACGAGGAGCAAAAAGGACCATGAGTTGGCTTCCATCCCTCCTGCCTGGAAACATTCCTCCCACAACACGGGGGAACGGGGACACACACTCACCCGGATGGACTCTGCTTCAGCCTCCGCCTGCATGATCAACTGTGTCCTGTGGGAGAAGAAAGAAGGAGGGTCTTCATGGCTGCCCCCTGCTCCCCACAGCCAAAAGGGGGGGGGGTCTTATCCGCAACCTTTTTGCCTCACAAAACGGAGGTCGAAAACAGGAGGGTCAAGGATACAGCAAGCTCAGGGTTTGGGAACACATTATTATTATTATTATTATTATAATTATACCACCCTTCATCCAAAGATCTTAGGATGGTTCATAGCATATCAGCATACCATACCTTAATATCTATCTATCTATCTATCTATCTATCTATCTATCTATCTATCATCTATCTATCTATCTATCTATCTATCATCTATCTATCTATCTATCTATCTATCATCTATCTATCATCTATCTATCTATCTATCTATCTATCTATCTATCTATCTATCATCTATCTATCTATCTATCTATCATCTATCTATCTATCTATCTATCTATCTATCTATCTATCTTATCTATCTATCTATCTCTGTATAGAATTGTGTGTGCGCACATGCATGTAAGGATTTTTGTGTTTTGTGCATAATTTGGCAGAAAACTTAATTGCAAATCTCAGGAAAAGGAACAGTTTACTTGTCTGGGGAGAAGAATGGGTACGGGGGGGGGGGGTTGGTGGTGGAGAGAAATGCAGTTCTCCCTGCTCTGAATTATGAAGAGGCTGCAAATTAATATTTAAAGATTTTTAAAAAAAAATAACCCTGAGGGGCCTTTTTACAAAAAACAACAAGAAAACACCCCCCCCAAGTTTATATGTATACAAATATTGATACACATTTGTAAATGACAGTGACTGTGCATTTTGTAATTGTTGAATACTGCTCTTTTAATATCATTAGATAAATAATACAATGTGCTAAGAAGCTCAGCTAGCTGAAGCCCAGAGCAGGGGTTCCCACGAGTGCAGTGGGGCAGATTTCCACCCTGTACCCCCAACAAAGGTGACCCGGCAAGGGTCAGGAAAACCCCCAGAAAAGCAGAAGGAGCAGAGGGGGGAGCTGAAAAGCTCGCTCTGACAGAACGATAGCTGTAGTGTAACATCGACTTCCTCCCACAGAAATGAAAAGTATGCATTATTTCCGGGCAAATGATACCGTCCAGTGCCATTTATATCTCCAGGGGGATTCTGCATCTGTTTTAGTGTCTGGTAAAAACAGAAGCAGCAGCTCCAGCAGCCTCTGCACAGAAAAAGATGGAGGGACATGCCCTGCGTTGAACCCAAGGTGAACTGTTCCGGAAGCACCATTTTGGTAGTCAACCCCACAATTAATTGGTAGTCATAGTAACTGTGAGCTCTTTGTTCTCACAAGCGAGTGGGAAACAAACTGCGTACCGTCAATAGATTGGTAGTTGTTGCAGAAACAAGCTCATAAATGATTATATTCGCTCGCTCCAATGTAGTCTAATTGGCCTGTTTTGATGTTAGGCTTATCTGCAGGACTGGGGGGCTGGGCTCTGAGCCCAGAAAAGGGGAGCTATCTGTAAGATTTGGGCATTTGCCACTTATGGCCTCACCTGGGCCAAAGTGATGTCCTGGCCAAAGGGCTTTGTGTAGAAAGAATATACAGTGGTACCTCGGGTTAAGTACTTAATTCATTCCGGAGGTCCATTCTTAACCTGAAACTGTTCTTAACCTAAGGTACCACTTTAGCTAATGGGGGCTCCTGCTGCCGCCGGAGCCCGATTTCTGTTCTTATCCTGAAGCAAAGTTCTTAACCTGAAGCACTATTTCTGGGTTAGCGGAGTGTGTAACCTGAAGCATATGTAACCTAAAGCGTATGTAACCCGAGGTACCACTATACAGTGGTACCTTCTGTTATGGACGGGATCCATCCCGGAGGCCCGTCCGTAACGTGAAATGCTGGCAACTTGAAGTGTTGCGTCTGCGCAGGCGCGATTTGGTGCTTCTGCGCATGCACAAGCAGTGAAACCTGGAAGTAACCTGTTCCGGTACTTCCAGGTTGCCGTGGGACGTAACGTGAAAAGACGCAACATGAAGCGGACGCAACACGAGGTATGACTGTACAAATATTTGCTTGGGCACAGACAAACTATCTCCTTGCTGCAGTGTCCATCCCACATCTGCAAAGGTTGGGAGACCTTGTAGGCTGATTTGCTCTACAGCAGGGGGCCGGTCCACTGTCCCTCAGACCTTGTGGGGGGCCGGACTATATTTTGGGGAAAAATATGAATGAATTCATATGCCCCGCAAATAACCCAGAGATGCATTTTAAATAAAAGCACACATTCTACTCATGTAAAAACATGCTGATTCCCAGACCATCCGCGGGCCGGATTTAGAAGGTGATTGGGCCGGATCTGGCCCCCGGGCCTTAGTTTGCCTACTCATGCTCTACAGCTTTCTTTAAAAATACATACATACATACCCCACCCATCTGGCTGGGTTTCCCCAGCCACTCTGGGTGGCTCCCAACAGAATATTAAAAAGATAAAACATCAAACATTAAAACCTTCCCTAAACAGGGCTGCCTTCAGGTGTCTTCTAAAAGTCAGGTAGTTGTTTATTTCCCTGAAATCTGATGGGAGGGAGTTCCACAGGGCGGGTGCCACTACCGAGAAGGCCCTCTGCCTGCTTCCCTGTAACCTTGCTTCTCGCAGTGAGGGAACTGTCAGAAGGCCCTCGGTGCTGGACCTCAGCGTCCGGGCTGAACGATGGGGGTGGAGACGCTCCTTCAGGTATACTGGGCCGAGGCCATTTAGGGCTTTAAAGGTCAGCACCAACACTTTCAATTGGAAACGTACTGGGAGCCAATGTGGTGGTTTTGACAATCCTGCTTCGGTATCCCTGCGCCCAACTCCTCCCAGGAGCCCTCCTTTGGGCCTTCGAACGCTGCCTGTACCTCTCAGCCTCCGCCAGTTTCTCCAGCCGGAAACGCTCTGCCTCGGCGGGCTTCTTGACCTTCGCCTCCAGCTCGCGCTCCTTGCGGATCATTTCCTGCTCCTGTATCTGAATCTGCTGGGCTCGCTCCACCACCAGCACCTGCATCTTCTCCTCCTCGATCTTCTGCTTCGTCTTGGCTACCTGCAGAGCATGGAAGAGACACAGGAGGCAGAGGCTCGGGGTCAGGGAGCAACTTGTGGGGTTTGGTCAAGACATCTGAAGGCAGCCCTGTTTAGGGAAGCTTTTAATGTTTAATAGGTTACTGTATTTTAGTGTTTTGTTGGAAGCCGCCTAGAGTGGCTGGGAGGGACCCAGCCAGATGGGTGGGGTATAAATAATATATTATTATTATTATTATTATTATTATTATTATTATTATTATTATGCAGGCAGTGCCTGGAATCTGGTGGAGGCAGAAACCGGCAGCGGGCTGGCTGCGATGTAGCAGGAAACTACAGTTTAGCATGCCAAGAGTGATGCTACTGTTCGCTTGGGCTACAACACTCTCTTCACCTGGTGTGGATGTGAGGACAAGTTCAGAGTTTGAACCGTTCTGCTTGTCCCAGGATTGTCTGAGTAGTTTTCTGCTTGACCCATGCTTTCTAGACATGGCTCCAAGCTGTTTTCTCCTGGTCCCGCTCCTTCCCCAGGGAAAACCTGCTCTTTAGTTTTAAATTGGAGCCAATGGCAATCTCGAAAAAACCCAAGTTGCTGTTTGCTCCGACTGAGCACTAGAGAGTGGTTTTCGGGGGGGGGGCAGCATGACAGGAGGAAGTGGTTACAGTGGTACCTCGGGTTACATACGCTTCAGGTTACATACGCTTCAGGTTACAGACTCCGCTAACCCAGAAATAGTACCTCGGGTTAAGAACTTTACCTCAGGAAGAGAACAGAAATTGTGCGGCAGCAGCGGGAGGCCCCATTAGCTAAAGTGGTGCTTCAGGTTAAAAATAGTTTCAGGTTAAGAACAGACCTCTGGAACGAATTAAGTTCTTAACCCGAGGTACCACTGTACTCTTAACTGCATTTGGTGGAAACAAGTCAGCTTGAAAAAATTTCTCCTCCTCTATCTTCCTTCAGATTTTTCTTTCTTTTCCTTCTCTCTTGCTTTCTCCTTCTTTAAATCTCTTTTTTTCTTGTGTTTTCTCCCTTCTTTGCTCTTTTTCAGATTAAGTAGTTGTTTTATCTCAGTATGTTAGAAATAGATATTTTGTAATGGGTATGTATTTCTGCATACTGTATCTCTGAATAAGTATCAACTTTTAAAAAATGGATTGTTTTCACTAACTGTTAATTATGTATATTTTCAGTCACAAACATCACAAACCTAAAGAAGAGGCTGCGCCAATAACATTCCTACAAAAACAGAACAAATGGAAGGCAAGGAAAAGGGCATTTAGGCAGGATCTTTCTTGGCAAAGGAAAATGTTGAGATTTGGGACATCATTTTACATTCAGCAGAGAAGGGGAGGGCAGCCTTTTTCAGTCCATTTCTGGAATAATAAATTTTCAGAGTACTTTTTACAACTATATCAAAGATTACTGATTTGATTATACTGTTAGAAAAACATAGACAGATAGTTATGAAATTATGTGAGGTTTAATAAGTTAACTGTTTATATTTGGACAACTTTTCTGCTGTACTTTATTGGAGGGAGAAAAATAATCATTTCCTTAATAAAAATGTAAACAATTTATTTAACTAAAACAATAACATTACAGTGGTACCTCCGGTTGCACACAAGATCCATTCCAGAGCTCTGGCCGGATCCTGAGGTTTCCACAACCAGAGGGACCGCTTCTGCACATGTACACACGGTGAAACCCCAAAAAAATACTTCCTGAAGGATACGCAACCAGAGGTGTGCGTATCCAGAGGTACCACTGTATAGCATATGTATCCATGTTTGTTAACTGATGTGGTTAAACAAACAAGAAAACCAGACTTGAATTTTAGCACACAAGAAAAACTTAAAACAAATCCTTATTTCCTGATGAATAGCCTTTGGCTACAATGTAACTTAAATAGAAAACTATCTTTAGAAAGGTTTTCTCTCCAGAAGCACTTTATTTTAAGAATCTGATTTAAATAAACAAAAAAAAAATTTAAATTTTAAAAATCCAATTTCTAAAAAAACCATTGATTTTTATCCACCCTGCTCCTGTGACTTATTTCCCCTTCCTCTGCCCATCACCTTCCATAACTAAAGCTTGCCTCACCTGGAGCTGATAGGCCAGGTCAGACTCTGCTTTCCGCGTGTTCACCTCGTAATCGTAAGTGGCCTTCTTCAGCTCATAGTCCCGCTGGGCTTTGGCCATTTCTGTTTCGCTCAAGTACTGAGCAGACAATTTCTCCTGCTTGGCCTTTGCTTCCTGCAGACGGAAACAGGGGCGACAGATCAGTTTCGGACCCTCCACTTGCACCGGGTTAGATGGGTTGGGCACAGAAAGAGGCAACTGGATTTCCCCCCGAAGACGGCAGGAAAGGGAACACATACCCCGCCCAGAAAAAAATGGCTCACCTTTAACAAAATAATAGCAGCAAATAAAATGCGAGGAAACTTTTAAATGGGGATGAGGCCCACCTTGGGAAAACTCTGACCTTCTGCCTGGAGGAGAGAGGCCTCAGGTGCCGAATTCCCAATGGGAATAGTGACGAGAGAAAATGTCTTGCGATGCAAACCTGAATATCCCTGACAACATCACCAGGCAGGAGATCTCAGCCCTTTTTTCCACTCTCCTATTTGCACGATTTGAAAACTTCCAAGCTCCAAACAGCTGCACATTTCAAAATGCAGTGCAAGTGCTGTATGGCCAACTCACATTTTAAAATGTGAGTTGGGTTTTCCTTTCGTATCTTGGTTCTCGAACGCCTTGGTACTCATATGTTTTGGCTCCCAAACGCCATAAACCCGGAATTAAGTGTTCCGGTTTGCAAACCAAACGCTTTTCGGGAACCGAATATCCGACGCAGCTTCAGTTTGAGTGCAGGAAGCTCCTGCAGCCAATTGAAAGCCGTGCCTTGGTTTTCAAATGGTTTCGGAAGTTGAACCGGCTCCCGGAACAGATTAAGTTTGAGAACCAAGGGACCACTGTACTTGTTTAGGTGAGTGATTGCTGTGTGTGTGTGTGTGTGTGTGTGTGAGAGAGAGAGAGAGAGAGAGAGAGAGAGAGAGAGAGAGAGAGAGGCATAACGTTGGAGGAGGGCCTTTGCAAAATATCTCAGCTCCCCCACGGCGGCTGGGAAGGGCAATGAGGGTGACACTTCTCTAGCGGTTTAATTACAAGTGTTTCTAAAGCGCTGCCCTGTTCAGGGAAGTTTTTAATGTGTGACATTTTAATGTATTTTTGATCTTTGTTGGAAGCCGCCCAGAGTGGCTGGGGAAGCCCAGCCAGATGGGCGGGGTACAAATAATAAATTATTATTATTATTATTATTGTTGTTGTTGTTGTTGTTGTTATTATTAAAGATTATCGTATCTGTCAGGGGTTCAGGAGCAGAGGCAAGGGCAAGGGAGGAAACAGAGAGCGAGGGGGAGGAGGCAGAAGAAAAGATGAGTGATGACGACGACCCGAGATCTCCGAGTCTTTCCAGTGAATCAGAAGATTCACAGAAAGGAGCACCAGTGGCCAGGGCAAGGGGGGAGCCTAGGGGGACACCCCAGGAAGATAGAGCCAGAGGGGACTCAGAGGGGAGCAGTTGGAAATCGGGACCGGCGTCACCGCCAGAGAGCAGGGAAGAGGAAGGGCGCCAGGGATCAAGCGCTGGCAGCTCACAACAGGGGGGAGGGCACGAGTCAGGAGTGGCCACACCTCCATCGGGGAGCGAAGAAACGGTCAGACGGAAGGTGGAAGGTTGGGCGCGCGAGCCAAGTTCAAATGCACAGGAAGGTGGCGCAGTAGGCAGCCCGGAAAGGGAGCCAGGTCCTAAAGCCCGCCGAAAGGAGGGAGAAGAGTCAGGGGGGTCAGCGTCAGCGTCAGAGGAATCCCGGAAGGAAGAGACCCCGGGGGGCAGAGGGACCCAGAGAAGAACAGTCAGGCGGAAAAGGTGGAGCAAGGCTAGGATATTAAGTTGGTGTACAAGGGGCGGAGACTCAGATGGAGCTTCGCCGATCTAACCATTAGACGTAGGGTTGCACGCAGCAGCTTGAGAATGGAAACTGTAACTCAATAAAGACTTTTATTTAATGATCGCTGGCTAGCGTGATCCTCTGTGAGCTAGGATCTGGAAGCAACTCTGACAGTATCATATCGTATTGTAATGTTTTTTTAAAATTGCTGAAGTGGTATCCAAAAATAACACTGAAGCAATAACCCAAGAGGAAAAAGCTCCAGCATTATAAAAAAATGGGAATTCAGAAATAAAAAGGAACAATCTTATGAGTTAAGGAAAACCCAGAGGAAAAAAATACGTGCAGGATTCACAAAAGGAGCCCTGAAGAAGGACTTCCGCTTGCACAATGGGCTAATAAGAATAAGAATCTTATTACTTAAACTGAGCCCATCTGGCTGGGTTTCCCCAGCCACTTTGGGCGGCTTACAGCATATATAAAACAATAGTAAAACACGAAGCATTGAAAACGTCCCAATACAGGGCTGCCTCCAGATGTCTTCTAAAAGTCAGGTAGTTGTTTATTTATTTGACATCTGATGGGAGGGCGTTCCACAGGGCAGGTGCCACCACCAAGAAGGCCCTCCGCCTTGTTTCCTGTAACTTCGCTTCTCACAGTGAGGGAACCGCCAGAAGGCCCTCGGAGCTGGACCTCAGTGTCTGGGCAGAACGATGGGGGTGGAGACGCTCCTTCAGGTATACTGGGCTGAGGCTTTCCTCCCCTCTCCTTTCACTGTACACCCCTGGAATTTTTCTCTGGCGATGGGAAAGGAAAACCCAACCCAAAGGCTTCACAAGATGTCTGAAGCAGCTAACAGGTGGTGGTTCAAATATGGCAAGGGGGAAGGGCATTCCACAGTGCATGAGATACAGCCAATCTCACAGAGCCACTTTCCTACTTTCTGGTGGGCATCTCCAGAGTAAATAGAAAAAATCCAAAAGACCAAGATTAGCAGGAGAGGCCGGTTCACTCTAGGGGCCTGGTCCCAGAGCTCACCTTGATACCAGCATCCCTCTTAGCTTCAGCTTCTCCAATCCTCGCATCCTTCTGCACCTGAGCCGTCCGAGCTTTCCCCAGAGAGTGAAGATAGTCCTACAGTTGGCACAAGAGAAGGGGTTAATATTATGGACAAGAAGTGCACATATACCAAGGCGCCTTTGATACTGGAATTTGCAATACACTCTTGTTACGTTCGGTTCAGGTTGCGTCTTTTCAGGTTGCATCCCGAAGCGACCCGGAAGTACCGGAAAGGGTTACTTCCGGGTTTCACCGCTTGTGCATGCGCAGACGTGCAAAATGACGTCACACACATGCACAGAAGTGGCGAATTGCAACCCGTGTGAGCGCAGACGCGGGTTGCGTTCCTTTCAGGTTGCGAACGGATCCCGTTCACAACCAGAGGTACCACTGTATACTGATTACCACTTGAACCTTTTTTTTAAAATGCCATTTTTGTCCTGGTATGTAATAATAACAAGAGAAGATGGAACAGCCAATAAAACCCTGGGTGCAGTGTTCAAAACTCCCATTGCTCCAGGCGCATTTTGCGACAGGGAATTGCATTTGTGTGAGCTGTTTCTGAGCTCTGGGCGCAGTGCTGCGCCTAAGATTTCCACTTAAAACTACAGAATGGATGGAAAAAAGGACCTTTTTCTGCCTCCCCACTTCCAGCTGCTCTCTGAAGACTGGAGAAGAGACCCTCTTAATAATATTAGGGCGGTAAGCAGGGGAAGGACTAGACCATGTGAAAAATGAACATAATATTCTAACTGCAGTCCACTCATTTTCAGCTTTGTATTCTTGTTATAAAGAAGCGTGCCTAGACATTCCATTGTTGCACCCATAACCAGGTTTAAGGTTCCATTTAGCTCCTAGCTTTCATATCTCAGTTCCTAACACTCCCTGGATGCTACCCTGGGCTCCTTTGGGAGGAAGGACAGGATTATATATGTAATAAAAATAAACAAAACAAAGTAACATTTTGCAACAAAGCACAGAGGAAATAGAGAGCATTGTTTTGTTTCACCAGTGTCGCTGATGAAGTGAATATCAGGAAAAGTACCGTATTTTTAGCCCTATAGGACGCACTTTTCCCCCTCCCAAAATGAAGGGAAAATGTGTGTGCGTCCTATGGGGCGAATGCAGGCTTTCGCTGAAGCCTGGAGAGCGAGAGGGGTTGGTGCGCACCCCGCCTTGCGCAGAGCCGCCTCTTATCCCGAAGCCCCGGCGCGCTGGGCAGTCGCGCTGTGGCTTCAGGTAGCTCCGCGCAAGCCGCGGGAGGGCTCCCCCGGCTTGCGCAGAGCTGCCTCTTATCCCGAAGCCCCAGCGCGCTCTGCAGAGCGCAAAATACGGTACTATTTTAGTGCACCTTATAAATCCTATCTTCTCTTGTTCTGCGTTGGTGCATTACAGAAATTAGGAAATGTTCCGTATTCACTAACAAAAGAACTATGTTAAGGTTTTTATTGTTTATTGACGTCACCAATGGAATTCTAACCTAGTCACTTTATGGAAAGGGACCAAAGCCCCTGAAATGATATTGATATACCTAAAGCTAGTTCCTAGAGGGACAAAACAGTGGGAGAGAGAGCTGTTACCTTCATGCGGAAGTGGCCAAAGCTCAGAGGTTGAGTGTCTACCTTGCATGCAGAAATTCCCAGGTTCAGTCTCTGGGTAGGGCTGGGGAAGAATCCCACCTGAAGCTCTGGAAAGCTGCTGCTTTTGATGCAGAGTCTAGACTGAGCTCTGGGTGGACCGCTGATCCGGCTTGGTACAAGGCAGCTTCGTGTTTTCTTACCTGGTCATCGTGTATGTCTTTGAGGGTGTAGCTGACCACACTGATCCCCATGTTGACCAGGTCAGAGGAGGCAACTTTGAAGACCTGCTCGGAGAACTTCTGCCGGTCCTTGTATATTTCCTGATGGGCAAACAGAGACAGCAGAGGGTATTATACCCAGAGAGGGAAAAGCAGCCAGGAACAGGAATCGAGTCATAGGCTTTCCCACGTTTCCATCCCAACCGGGTCCATTTATTTCAGACTTCCAGGACTTGGTCAGTTCCTACAACCACTCTCAGTTCCAACCTGATAATTGCCACCTGCCCAGATTTTAACTTGTCTGAGTTACAGTGGTACCTCGGGTTAAGAACTGAATTCGTCCCGGAGGTCCGTTCTTAACCTGAAACTGTTCTTAACCTGAGGTACCACTTAAGCTAATGGGGCCTCCCACTGTTGTCGCCACTCAACTTCTGTTCTCATTCTGAGGTAAAGTTCTTAACCCGAGGTACTACTTCTGGGCTAGAAGAGTCTGTAACCTGAAGCGTCTGTAACCCGAGGTACCACTGTAATTTTAAGATGTATTTTAATTAACTGATGTCTGTTTTTATGCATATTGTGTTGTTTTTATGATGTTAGCCACTCTGAGCCCAGTCTCAGCCGGGATACAACAACAACAACAACAACAACAACAACAACAACAACAACAACAACAATAATGTTGTTTAGTCGTTTAGTCATATCCGACTCTTCGTGACCCCATGGACCAGAGCACGCCAGGCACTCCTGCCTTCCACTGCCTCCCGCAGTTTGGTCAAACTCATGTTCGCAGCTTTGAGAACACTGTCCAACCATCCCGTCCTCTGTCGTCCCCTTCTCCTTGTGCCTTCAATCTTTCCCAACATCAGGGTCTTTTCCAGGGAGTCTTCTCTTCTCATGAGGTGGCCAAAATATTGGAGCCTCAGCTTCAGGATCTGTCCTTCCAGTGAGCACTCAGGGCTGATTTCCTTAAGAATGGAGAGGTTTGATCTTCTTGCAGTCCATGGGACTCTCAAGAGTCTCTTCCAGCACCAGAATTCAAAAGCATCAATTCTTCGGCGATCAGCCTTCTTTATGGTCCAGCTCTCAATTCCATACATCACTACTGGGAAAACCATAGCTTTAACTATACAGACCTTTTTTGGCAAGGTGATGTCTCTGCTTTTTAAGATGCTGTCTAGGTTTGTCACTGCTTTTCTCCCAAGAAGCAGGCGTCTTTTAATTTCGTGACTGCTGTCACCATCTGCAGTGATCATGGAGTCCAAGAAAGGAAAATCTCTTACTGCCTCCATTTTTCCCCTTCTATTTGCCAGGAGGTGATGGGACCAGTTGCCATGATCTTTGTTTTTTTGATGTTGAGCTTCAGACCATATTTTGCGCTCTCCTCTTTCACCCTCATTAAAAGGTTCTTCCAATACTTTGGCCACCTCATGAGAAGCGAAGACTCCCTGGAAAAGACCCTGATGTTGGGAAAGATGGAGGGCACAAGGAGAAGGGGACGACAGAGGACGAGATGGTTGGACAGTGTTCTCGAAGCTGCGAACATGAGTTTGACCAAACTGCGGGAGGCAGTGGAAGACAGGAGTGCCTGGCGTGCTCTGGTCCATGGGGTCACAAAGAGTCGGACACCACTAAATGACTAAACAACAACAAAAACAACACACATTTCCCAGCAGGGGGCAGCATTATGTATACACAGTGACCGAAACTCATCCCTTCCAGCAGAGGGCAGCAAAGATTGAACATATTCTGGCAAAGCTCACCTCTACGGTCATGTGGGCCATGATGGCTCTCTGGTGTCCCTCTAGCGTTTCCAAAGCAATCTGGGCAATCTCGAGCTCTGATTTGCCCAGGAACATCTGGCAAGCAGCTGCCAGCATCTCCTTGTTCTGTCCCTGGATCTTCACCTATGTTGGGGGTGGGAGGTGGGGCGGAAAGAGAAGAAAGCTGAGAAAGAGAAAGGATTCCCCCCCCCCCAAGTTTCCTAACAACTCTCACATCCTGTTTTAGGTAATCGTCAGATTGGAGACATTTTCCCTTTAGGAGGAAGAGCCGTTTCTGGAATTTCTGCAAGCAGGGAGCTGCTGCAGCCCAGAACATCTTGCTTTTTGCTAGCCGTTAAGTTGGAGGAAATTTAATTCAGTGAACATCAGCACAAGGCTGGCGTCGTACTCTGGCATTTATTTAGATGATTATACACTGCCCCCTTTCGCAAGCCACAGACTGGTTTGCAACAAAGGCAAATGAAAAAACCCCCAGAAAGCAACACAGTTCTTAAAATACAGACTGCAGGCCTTGGCTTTGATCTATGGGCTTCTTTTAAAATGAGGCTGCATTTTAAATTGCATTTTAACCTGTATTTTAAATTGGTTCCCCCCCTATTATGTTTTTACATAATAATTACATAGTAATTTTATTGGTGTTAGCCGCCCTGTGCCCAGCTCTGGCCGAGGAGGGTGGGGTATAAATAAAATTTATTATTATTATTATTATGGAAGAAGTGTGGTTTTGCAAGTATTTGGGTCCCAGGCTGTAATGCTAAACTTTGAATCCTCCCACTCCTGCCGCCAATATTGTGAGGGCCAGGGGAAGAGCCAAGGAAAATTTTGGAAAGAGGAGAAAGAAAAAGGAAATTAAACCGATCCGATCCCCTGCAGGGGGTGGGGGTGGCCAGATCTGTGGCTGGGGAAACCAAGCCAGATGGGCGGGGTAGAAATAATAATTATTATTATAAGAGGAATATAAAATCGTTCCAATGGAGGAAATCAGAAATTGCCTTTTCCACAGAACAGGGGTGATCAAACTGCAGCCCACGGATGAATTTCATGTGGCCCTTGGCCGACGTTCTTGCAGGAAAAATGGTGCATGTGTGTGACAGAACGAAGATAGAAGGGAGCTGTCCCGAAAAGGCAGCCCACCCACATTTTGATTCAGTCCAGGCCACTGCCAGCACATGCCCCCTTCCTCTGAGCAGATGCCCCCTCAAGGAAATGCTCTAATTAAAAGGGGGGGGGGCAGCATGCTGGGAAACGGTTACCTGGGCAATGCCGGTGACAGAGATGGGGACCCCGTGTCGGGTGTATACTTTTTCACTCTTCACATTCAGGGTCAGAGTATTCAGTGAGATCCTGCAGGCAACGGGAAGGGGAAGGAGAGAGCCAATAAAAAAGAGAAAGACACATCCACCCACGTACTTCTCAGTGGTGACCTAGACTCCAGTTGAAGTTGTCCTGAGAAGCCCAAGCCAGAGGGAGTCAATGTGGCAACCTCCAAATGTTGCTAGACTACAACTCCCACACCCCCTGTGTATTGGCCAAGCCGGCCGGGGCTTCTGGGAGTTGTAGTCTTAACCCCCATCACCCTGGCTCTCCCTGGGCCTAAGGTTGCCAGTCAGATATATATTGTTGACACCGCCAATGTGGCACAACACGCCACTTCTATTCCTTGCTCAATTCAAAGGCCTCTTTTACTGACTGTCCTTCACTTTCACAGGTTTTGTCCCCCGATTGTATTTTTTTTAATTGGAATTTTATTTACAACATAACATGACCCCCCCACCCCCCAATACACAAATCCACCCTCATTAAACGTGAACATCACATACAATGAGCATAACATACAACAATACAAACAACCAAATAAAAGACTTCCTTTATCTTGTATCTGGCCTCCTTATTTACTTCTTATAAACCATTTCCTTTATGAATAATTATTAAGATTTTTCTAATTATAACTTAAATATCCACAAAGTCTCCTGCAGACATTAATCGAAACAAGTCCAGGTATGTATTTTAGGGCACTGTTTTGTGAAGTATTCTCTGCATTTCCCCCGTGCTTTTTGAAACTCTTGTCTAGTGTGATCTCTAATTGCCAGGTTTTATCCCCTGATTGTAGAAACCAGGGATGGATGGATTGATGGATTCAGTAGAAACACCTCACTACAACCCGGTGATGTGGGTTAAGATGAGAGCGAAAGAGCGAGCATGTGATTCACCCAAAGTCACCAAGTGAGATTTATGGCCCAGTGGGGATTTGATCCCAGTTCTCCCAGGTCCTATTCCAGTACTCTAACCACTATGCCATCATGGATCCAAGTCAAAAGACTTCCTTGGGCTGTTCTGACTATTCTCCTGCCATTTCTTCTACGCAAACTGCATTCTTCCCAGAATCCCTTGGCTGGAGGCCCAATCCTGACTTAGATCTAAATCTTGGCTTAGCTGTAACTGAACAACACATCTCTTTACAAACAGGAGTTTTCATTTTTCTGGTGCTCTTTTAAGCACAAGAATTCAGTGCAAAATCTAACAGGCAGTGATGTTTGGATTTGAGAATTTAATTGTTGTTGTCTAAGCAGGGTGTGTGTGGAGGAGAGCTTGTTTCTTTCTTTCTTTTTTTTTTTTTTGCTTTTATGATTTTATTGAATTCCAACTCATTATACATTTTATCCATTATACAACAAATCATATCCGTTTTAGACTTCCTTCAACGTCACTGACATTCTTTCATAGTTATCCCTTTGGTACACATTCCATTCTTCCATATTGCCATTTACACCTCCCTTCCCTCATTATTTCTATTAAACAATATTCATAAATTCTTTACAGAGCCTCTTTAAAACCCGCCAGCGTTGTATTTACACCATAGTTATTTTCCAGATAACACACAAGTTTCTCCCAGTCCTTTATAAATTTTTGGTCTTTAGTATATCTAATTTTCCCTGTTAATTTGTCCAATTCTGCATATTCTATTAATTTTGCTCTCCACTCTTCTACCCTTGGAATTTCCTCCTGCTTCCACCTCTGAGCCAATACGATTCTGGCAGCTGTTACAGCATACTGGAAAAGTTTGCAATCTTTTCTTCTAATGTCCTTCCCTACAACACCTAATAAAAAAGCCTCTGGCCTTTTCACAAAGGTATACCTTAACATCTTTTTCATCTCATTATAGATCTCATCCCAGAAGCTTTTTACTTTCTTACATTCCCACCACTGGTGGAAGAATGTCCCTTCTTTGCATTTACATTTCCAGCATTTATTATCTACCTTATACATCTTTGCCAATCTTACAGGTGACAGGTACCATCTGTAGAGCATTTTCATCATATTTTCCTTCAATAACGTGCAGGCCGTAAATTTTATGTTCTCTTTCCACAACCTTTCCCAATCCTCCAGTTGAATATTATATCCTAAGTCCCTTGCCCACTGTACCATCACTGACTTCACCTCCTCATCTTTCGTGTGCCACTCTAACATTATTTTATATATCTTTGATAGATTTTTAAATTCATTATTTATTATCTCCTTTTGGAAGGTTGATTCTTTTTCTGCATACCCCCTTTCCTTCAACTCTTTTTTAAACATTTCGTTTATCTGAAAGTAGAGAGCTTGTTTCTAGCCCTCAACAGAAACTCAAAAGATGCCGTTTCTAAGTGCATATTTTTGGTGAAAGAAACTACAGCATGCCGGAGCGGAGTAAACAAAAGCCATTGTGTTGCAATATTTGGGCTATCTGGCTGGGGAGACTTTCACTCAGCCAGGTTTAGTGCATGGTAAGGGACGCGGATGGCACTGTGGTCTAAACCACTGAGCCTCTTGGGCTTGCCAATCGGAATGTCGGCAGTTCGAATCCCCGCAACGGGGTGAGTTCCCGTTGCTCTGTCCCAGCTTCTGCCAACCTAGCAGTTCAAAAGCACACCAGCGCAAGTAGATAAATAGGTACTGCTGCGGCGGGAAGGTAAACGGCGTTTCTGTGTGTTCTGACTTTTGTCAGAGTGTCCCATTGTGCTAGAAGCGGTTTAGTCCTGCTGGCCACATGACCCGGAAAGCTGTCTGTGGACAAACGCTGGCTCCCTCAGCCTGAAAGCGAGATGAGCGCCGCAACCTTATAGTCGCCTTTGACTGGACTTAACTGTCCAGGGGTCCTTTACCTTTTGTATCTTTTAGTGCATGGTAGTGCTTTGAATGTATGGAGAAGATGAGGCCTTACTGGTGTCCCTCAGAGAAAGGACTCAAGATCCAGGTAGGACAGGATTATGTTCACATTAGCTAGCCTTCAGCAGCCTTGCCAAAGCCACCTCATCCCTCCCAGGGGTTCTGCCCCAGAAGAACTCACCTCTGGATCTGTTGAATACATGGCATCACAAACACGCGTCCTCCAGCTATCATGACAGGGGGACTGCGGCAGAAACCTGAGAGAAAAAGGTTGAATTGAAGCACCTTAATGCAACACACCAAAATCACTGAAGTAAAGGGGCCTACAGTGGTACCTTGGTTCTCAAATGCCTTGGTACTCAAACAGCTTGAAACCCAAACGCTGCAAAACCGGGAGTAAGTGTTCCAGTTTGTGAACTTTTTTCGGAAGCTGAATGTGCTCCGTTTTGAGTGTTACGCTTCCGATTTGAGTGCCACACTTCCATTCTGAGTGTTACGCTCAGGTCTGTCTGTTTTTGCTACTTATTTTGAGTTTTTGTTTTTGAGGCTCTTTTTTCTTTTGTTTTTGTGACTGTGTGGAACCCAGTTCAGCTACCGACTGATTGATTGTGTGACTGCAGTACTTTGATTATTGTTTTCATTTTATGGATCAATGGTCTCGTTAGATAGCAGAATTCATGTTAAATTGCTGTTTTAAGGGTTGTTTTTAAAAGTCTGGAACCGATTAATCCTTTTGCATTACTTTCTATGGAAAGCGTGCCTTGGTTTGGAAGGCTTTGGTTTTGGAATGGAGTTCCATAACAGACTGAGTTTGAGAACCAAGGTACCACTGCACTTCCAAAACAACAACAACCTGGCTTGTTTATGATCAGGGGCAGAGAAGAGGAGAGAGAGAGAGAATCATAGAACTGTAGAGCTGGAAGGGACCTTGAGGGTCATCTAGTCCAACCCTCTGAAATGCAGGAATCTCAGCTAAAGCATCCCTGACAAGACGGCCGTCCAACCTCTGCTTAGAAACCTCCAAGGAAGGAGAGTCCACAGCCTCCCGAGGGAGACAGTTTCACTGTCAAACAGCAAATGAAAATTGCAAAGGAGGGGATGCCCAATATGATTCCCTGGAAAACCCTAAGCAGGGTGGTTGGAAAAATGGAAGGGGGGGGAGGGGAAACAACCCAACCCCTGAAATGATTCTGGGGTGAATGGATGGAAGGGCAGAACTACAGCCTCTTTTGAAATATGGTACCTTCTGTAAACAGGTTGACAGAATCACTGCCCCTGTAACAAGCTTTTCCCATAACTGGGATGAGATGCGCAAAAGGGAGAGGGCTTTTCTGGGAGGTCCCCTAGGGAACGATACTTAAGGATATAAGCAGAGCCTGTGGGATCCGGCCAAAGGCCCATCTAGGACAGCATCCTGTTCTCAAAGTGGCCTGGGGGAAGCCAGGAAGCAGGAACCAAGCGTAGCAGCACTTTCCTCTCCAGAGGTTTCCAGGAACAGGGGTTTGTAAATTTCTGTGGTATTCACATTGACTTTTTTGTTTAAGAGGTTTCAACACCGCCCATCACCAAGAAAGACAGCAGGGCGGACTTACAAAAGCAATATAAAAAAACGCGGCACATAACAAACAGAAGTACATTAAAATAATTCTCACAAGTTGCATGAATTCCAACATCATGAAAATGACTTAGCCCGTCAGCCTCTTAAAGCCCAACAAAAAAAGCTGGGCTTTTAACCTTGCATTGAATAGAATTTGAAGGTTATATAATTCTTATACAGTGGTACCTCAGGATGCGAACGGGGCTCCGGAACGGATCCCATTCGCATCCTGAAGCGAACGCAGTCTGTGTCTGCACGTGATGCCATTTTGAGCGTCTGCGCATGCGCGAGTGGCGAAACCCGGAAGTAACGCGCTCCGTTACTTCCGGGTCGCCGCGGAGCGCAACCTGAAAGCGCTCATCCTGAAGTATATTCAACCCGAGGTATGAGTGTATACCTTTATGAGTTTGTGGACGCCAGACCCATTCAAACCCCTGGACCAAGCAAGTGCTAAAATACAGGCCAGGCTTGCTTCCTGTGTCCAGGCAATCGCCTTGGTGATGTGCCATTAAGAGAACAAAGGAAAGAGACCTCTGTGCCAGAAGAGAAATGGGTAGGGCCCCTCCTCCAGCTCTTAAGATAGTGAGAAGGACGCAGGTTGGCTGTATTGTGACCTAGAAGCAAAGTTGTAGGCTGGAAAGCCAAAGAGGCAGAGAGCAATGTTTGATTTCCGTCTGAATCCAAAGCTGCAGATATGGGAGAAACAAGATCGATTTGGGGGTCTTGATGCTGTGAACCCCTCCATCATAGGCTGAGGTGGTATATATGTGTAAATAAAATATAGATCATAAAGGAACCAGAGTTTCTTCTGCGCCTCATGTCTGAAAGGAAACATGAACTCTGGAACTCCCGGAATCTCGTACTGCTCTGAGATTGGGGTGGCATGAAATAATATAATAGTGGGACCTATTACACCTATTATTACCTTTACCAGTGGGAGTATATACAGTTTAAAAGAAGAGAAAAAGAGACCTAAATGCAGACACACGCAGCCCGCTAACCTTCCTCATGCAGTATTTTGTCTTATTTAATATCCTGCCCGCATATTGACCACTTACAGGCTAGCTTACAAAACAAAAGAGTTCCGAAAAGAAATCAAAATGTAATCGGAGCAGCAGAATATAAACAGATTAACTCAATTAAAAGGTTGTGAATAAATCATTTTAAAAGGCTGTTATAAGCTCAAGGAAGCCCACATAGAGCAGAAATGGGGGGGGGGGAATCAAGTAGGGAAAAGAAATCCAAGGAGACAAGAAATTCCCAAAAAAACCTCTTCAGCGAAGATGGAGTGTCCTCATTCGCCATGCAATAATGAGCATTGGAGGGAGAGGAATGGTATATCCTGAAAGAAGCCACAGCTGGAACACTGAAGAGGCATGTTCCATGCTGCAACATTTTGTTGCAGGTCCCAGGCGGACCCACCTCTTTGGTAAGAGGGAGGAAGAGAAAGTGTAGAACTCACCTGAGACAACCATGGCTTCATTGGGGCCACAGGTGAAGAACATCCTGAAGCCTGGGGGGTCTGGAAAGGAAGAAGAAACATGGATTATTTCCATGGAGTCCCACCATTCAGCTCATAATAATAATAATAATAATTTATTTATATCCTGCCCATCTGACTGGGTTTCTCCAACGACCCGAGGTGGCTTCCAGCAAATATTAAAATACAATAATTCATCAAATATTAAAAGCTTCCCTAAACAGGGCTGCATTCAGATTTCTTCTAAAAGTCAGAGCGTTGTTTATTTCCTTGACATCCGGTGGCAGGGCATTCCACAGGGCAGGCGCCACTACCGAGAAGGTCCTCTGCCTGGTTCCCTGTAACTTCACTTCTCACAGTGAGGGAACCACCAGAAGGGCCTCGGAGGAGGACCTCAGTGTCTGGGATGAACGATGGGGACGCTCCTTCAGGTATACCGGGCTGAGGCCATTTAGGGCTTTAAAGGTCAGCACCAACACTTTGAATTGTGCTCTGAAACATACTGGGAGCCAGTGTAGGTCTTTCAGGATCGGTGTTATATGGTCTTGGCAGCCACTTCCAGTTACCAGTCTAGCTGCCGCATTCTGGATTAGTCGTAGTTTCCGGGTCACCTTCAAAGGTAGCCCCACATAGGGTGCATTGCAGTAGTCCAAGTGGGAGATAAGCAGAGCATGCACCACTCTGGCGAGACAGTCTGCAGGCAGGTAGGATCTCAGTCTGCATACCAGATGGAACTGATAAACAGCTGCCCTGGACACAAAATTAACCTGCGCCCCATGGACAGCTGTGAGTCCAAAATGAGGCCCAGGCTGCACACCTGGTCTTTCAGGGGCACAGTTACCCCATTCAGGACTAGGGAGTCCTCCACACCCGCCCTCCCCCTGTCCCCCCAAAACAGTACTTGTCTTGTCAGGATTCAGCCTCAATCTCTGAGCCGCTATCCATCCTACAACCGCTTTCTGGCCTCCCAAATGTACTAGTTTGCCCACTCAGCTTAAATTAGGCCTGGAAATAAACTGAATGCCATTTTGTCCCAGGGGAGAATGAACGTGCAGTGAAGGCCAAAATGAAAGTTAAGGCGTGGCTTAACTTAAGCTCAGCTTTAAAGACAGCGTTGCAAGAACCGCCAAGCTGGATCAGACCAAAGGCTGGATCAGACCAAAGGCGGTTTTAAAACTTGCTGCAACAGGGACTTATAGATTCATTAGAGGTGTACTTGATCCTCCTCAATTCAGAAATGGCTGAATTCACTAAAGGAACTCAGATTCCTAGAAGACTCGACCAATGTGATCTGGGTGGACCATGGTTAGGATCGGATCGTGTGATCCCTTTCCAAGGGTTTCCGAAAGCTGCAGGGCTGTCTGGTAACGGTTTTGCTTCCTTGTTGTCTAAAAACCTCCAGAACGGTTTATTCTGTCACCCACAACCTGGAACAGCGATTGCAATTGGGGCTTTGAACACAACACAGCAAGTTGCCCTGGGACTATATGGGGGTGGGGGACATACAAAATCTGGAGCCAGCCATGTAAAAGGTGCAAAAACAAACAAACAAACAAACAAACAAACAAACAAACAAACGGAAAACACTGTTAAATAAAGAGAGGCAGTACAGCTGCCCTTGAGCGGCCTTGTTCCCATGTAGACCTAGAAGGAACCAGATTTTGTAGCCGCAGGGGAGTTTTGGGCGTTTTATGGGGGGGGGGACTTTTTGGCTTCCATGGGTCAATGGTGAAGCCCAGCAGGCCTGAGACCAGCACAGCCTCATGGGTTGGCTTTTGTCCTCAAGGACACATCCCAAAATCCTCTGCGCCTCACGGGCATTGCGGTGGGGCCTACGGAGGCTTCCTGACAGGTGACTCGACGTGGAAACGGTTAATCCTTTTCAGGCAGGAAGCCTGAAAAACCAAGACTTCTGTGGAATGGGCACATCTCGAAAAAAGCTGCAAGCAGAGGGATACAGCTGGAGACTAGGGAGTGGGGGAATGACGGCAAGATACCTGGGGCAACTTTTTGAACATTTGCTTGTTCAGGAGGCCATCTGATCATGCCTTTTGGGAAGGGTCTCTGGGCAGGCAGAGGCTTCTTACAACATACGTCTAAAGCGTGCGCACACACACACATACATCCTGCCAAAAAAACTAATACTAATCCTGGGAACTGTAGTGTGCTAAGGGTGCTGGGATTTGTAGCTCTCTGAGGGGCAAACAACAGCCCACGGGATTCTTTAGGTGAGTGCAAGGGAAGTGTGCGTTAAATGTATGGAGTAGGCAGCCAGGCTAACTCTGGCCCCAAGCTGTTCTTATTGCATTTACAGTGGTACCTCAGGTTACAGACGCTTCAGGTTAGTGACGCTTCAGGTTACAGACTCCGCTAACCCAGAAATAGTACCTCAGGTTAAGAACTTTGCTTCATGATGCAAACAGAAATTGCATGGTGGCAGTGGGAGGCCCCATTAGCTAAAGTGGTACCTCAGGTTAAGAACAGTTTCAGGTTAAGAACGGACCTCCAGAACAAATTAAGTTCTTAACCTGAGGTACCACTGTATATTCCACGTGTTCCCCAAAGAGCTCGCTCAAGATGGTGTACACACTCCCCCCCCCCGTCCCGCTTTATCCTCACAACAGCCCTGCAAAGTAGGTTGGCCAGGCAGAGGGTGACTGGCTCCCAGTCAACCAGTGGGCTGAGTGGGGCCTTGAACCCTGGTCTGCCAGGTCCTAGTCTAGGGCTCTAACCACTACACCACAAAGGATCCTGTATACCTGAAGCAGCGTCTCCACCCCCATCGTTCTGCCTGGACACTGAGGTCCAGTGCTGAGGGCCTTCTGGCGGTTCCCTCGCTGCGAGAAGTGAGGTTGCAGGGAACCAGGGAGAGGGCCTTCTCGGTAGTGGCACCTGCCCTGTGGAACGCCCTCCCAGCAGATGTCAAGGCAATAAACAACTATTTTACTTTTAAAAGACAACTGAAAGCAGCCCTGTTTAGGGAAGTTTTTAATGTCTGATGCCGTATTGTTTTTAATATTCAGTTGGAAGCTGCCCAGAGTGGCTGGGGAAGCCCAGCCAGATGGGCGAGGTATAAATGATAAATGATAATATTATATTATTATGGCTGCTATGGGGAACCTGACACTGCTGGGCCTGCCCGCATGGGTCATGGGGTCAGGGATGATGGAAGCGGCAATACCCTACGGCCGCACACACCTGCCCTGTAGGGCTTTGAAAGGAATAACAGAATTTTAGGACAGCAGAAGTGGAAGGGACCTCCGGGGTCATCTATCCCAACCCCCTTGCGATGCAACTATATGCGCGGGAAGCACCAGCACCTTGAATTGTGCTGAACTGGATCAGACAGTGGAATCAGCACAGCTGTCCTTTGATCCAGTTTCCAGGCAGCCCCACCTACACAACGCATTACAGGAGAGCCACATACACAAACCCATACAAACAAAGTCCATGCTACATACAAGGATCCCAGAATTTCCCCGCTTCCAAAAAAACAGACCACACTTTTTCAGTAAATGCTTCCAAAGGTCGCCTCGGGCTGCGCATTCGCTCCGGGCGCGGCTGTGTTATTTATTTCCCTTGAAAAGGTGTAATTATTCGGATTGCTGCTGCCCATTGCGCCGGGGCGCTTTTGAAGCTTTCCTAAGGCGCGATGAGGACTAGCGGGTTGAGGCGAGATGTGCAGGACGGGGGTGGGGTGGGGAGGCCAGCAGGAGGTGGTCTCCAAAGAAAACAACAACAACAAGGCCAGCAGGGCCAGGGCCGTTTTAACAGATATATATGCATGCTTTAAAAAGAGAAAAAAAGATTGCAAAGGGCGCATGCGAGATCGCAATGCACGAGGGAGCGCGTGGGTTCTTGCCAGCCACGCACCCGCTTTGCAAATCGGCGCCCCCTTCTCACTCACCCGCTCGCCCGCTGCAGCTGAATCTCCGCTTGTTTCTTCCTGCCTCCGCCAGGCACACCCTTCCTGGCTCTCTGACACCACCACTTTCCCATCAGCCCGCAGTCTGCTGTTTTCTCTCCCCCCCCCCGCCCCGCTTCGCCGGCAGGATCGCACGGAAGAGCAAAGAGGATTTGCAGCCACCTGCTGGCTGCTGCCTCGCAGTTGCAGGCGCTGCTGAGAGAGAAGAGACCACAGGGCAGGGAAAGGTCTTTGCTTTGGAGTGGGGTTTTTTTTTTGGGGGGGAGGCTTCTGTTCAGTTTGATTGGAACCATGCGCTCTAACCAACTGAGCCATTAAGGTTTGGTCACTTAAAAAAAAAAAGAGTGCAACTTAAAGGCTGCACGGCAGGCAGAAAACCAACAGGTACAGCTTTGTTTAAAACTGGGACAGACTCTGCTGCACAACAGGCGTGAACAACAACAACAACAACAACAACAACAACAACAACAACAATAATAATATTAATTTTTTATTTATACCCCACCCACCTGGCTGGGTTTCCCCAGCCACTCTGGGCTGCTTCCAACAGAATATTAAAATACAATAACCTGTTAAACATTAAAAGCTTCCCTAAACAGGGCTGCCTTCAGATGTCTTTTCTAAAAGTCTGGTCCTTGTTGTTCTCTTTGACATCTGGTGGGAGGGCGTTTCACAGGGCGGGTGCCACTACCGAGAAGGCCCTCTGCCTGGTTCCCTGTAACTTGGCTTCTCACAGTGAGGGAACCGCCAGAAGGCCCGCGGCACTGGACCTCAGTGTCCTGGCAGAACGATGGAGTTGGAGATGCTCCTTCAGGTATACTGGACCGAGGCCGTTTAGGGCTTTAAAGGTCAGCACCAACACTTTGAATTGTGCTCGGAAACGTACTGAGAGCCAATGCAGGTCTCTCAGGACCGGTGTTATGTGGTCCCGGCCACTCCCAGTCCCCAGTCTAGCTGCCACATTCTGGATTAATTGCAGTTTCCGGGTCACCTTTAAAGGTAGCCCCGTGTAGAGTGCATTGCAGTAATCCAAGCAGGAGATAACCAGAGCATGCACCACTCTGGCAAGACAGTCTGCGGGCAGGTAGGGTCTCAGCCTGCGTACTAGATGGAGCTGATAAACAGCTGCCCTGGACACAGAAAACAAACAGGTCAAGCTTTGCTTTAAGATTAGGACAGACGGGCTCTGTGCCTTTAATGGTTGCGCTACAGGCGGGTAAACAGCAGGTTGAGCTTTGTTTTTGCAGTACTGAGCTCCATATTACCATTTTTTAACATGCCCAGCTTACTAGAAAATGAATACATTTTCTAAATAAGATTATGATGTGACTGCAAGATTAAAAATTAAGGGCATTTTCATGTTGTGTGTGTGTGTGTTACATGACCTCCAATCAGCTCTACGGTTTGTCTGTTCCCCATTTAAGCACGTTCAACGCACACATGCACACACACTCATAGTCCCGAACCCACAAGTGGCATGAATGAATGAATGAATCTTTATTTGCATCAGCCATCGGCCATAGCAACAAAACAGCAATGCAATATACAAAGAACAGAAATAAAAAGTTGATTATATAAAACACACTTTAGGGTCCTGAATCAGAGGTATAATAATAATAATAATAATAATAATAATAATAATAATTTTTTATTTATACCCCGCCCTTCCTGGTTCAAAAACCGGGCTCAAGGTGGCTAACAACAAATTTAAAACACTTTAAAACAATTATAAAAGCAACATGAAATACAGTATAAAAACATGAATAACAATAAAATTAAAAATTAAAAAATCAATTAGATAATCCCCAGGGCTAGCTGGCTGAATTGGTCCTACTTGGACCAGCGAGGAGGCCAGGGGAGAATTAGCTGTGGGGTTTCAGAGCAGGTGATCTTCATAAAAGGGGAGGGAGAAGGAAGAGAAGGGAAATAAAAGATCAAATTAAGGGCCAGGCAGAATAGCTCTGTCTTACAGGCCCGGCGGAAGGAGGTTAAATCCTGAAGGGCCCTAGTCTCCTGGGACGGAGCATTCCACCAGGTCGGAGCCATCACTGAGAAGGCCCTGGCCCTGGTGTAGGATAGTCTGACTTCCTTAGGGCCCGGGACCTCTAAACTATGGTTATTCATGGACTTTAAGGTCCTCTGCAGGACATACCAGGAGAGGCGGTCCCATAGATACGAGGGCCCTAAGCCACAAAGGGCTTTAAAGGTCAAAACCACCACCTTAAACTTGACCCGATACTCCACTGGGAGCCAGTGCAAATAATAGACCTTATTCTGACTGCCCCAGCTAAAAACCTTGCAACCTTTGCTGTCACCTGCTCATCTTGATCAGCCAAGAGAAAGGACACTGTGGCAGTGGTTGGGCGACCTGGAATAGACAATAAGAGAGGGGTGATAATCTCATTCCTCAAGTCTTTTTAAAGAGTGCAAGCCAGAAGGGCATGCGCCACTGATTTGGTACTGCCATCTCCACAGGGACATACCGTATTTTTTTCACCATAACACTCACTTTTTTCCTCCTAGAAAGTAAGGGGAAATGTCTGTGCGTGTTATGAAGGGAATGCCTACGGATGGCGGGGGAATCTGCCGCAGTCGTGAGCAGAGGATCCATGGTTCCCCTTCCTTCCCTCCTCCGTGGCTCGCTTTGAAACAGCAAAGCAGGAGAAGAGCCGCTGAGTGGGGGGGAGGAGAGGGACAGAGAGCCTGCTTGCTTTAAAGGAGCAAAGCGGGAGAGGAGAGGAGAGGAGCCGCTTACACGAGTCCGGAGCTGTTTTTTTCAGCGAGCCGGGGAGGAGGGAGACAACAGCTTGCTAAATAGCAGCAAAGTTTTTCGCAAGCAGGCTCTCTGTCCCTCTCTCCTCCCCACTCAGCTGGCTAAATAGCAGCAAAGTTTTTCAGCGAGCCGGGGAGCAGTGAGAGAAGCAGAGCCTTTAAAGGAGCAAAGCGGGAGAGGAGAGGAGCCTTCTCCCCTTATACCCCTCTTCTGCATTATTAACAGCATCCTTCTCCACCCACCCCACGCGTGTTCCTTGTCCCTTGAGTGCTTTTCCTTCCCTCCCCACTTAAAACGTGGTTACAAAGCACAGATCCACATGGATCCTCAGGATTTTTGCACTGGGTCACCCCAAATTCACCATCAGATCACATAGCATGTCCATGGCTACAGCCTGCACCAAAAAAATCACGCACCCACTGTTGCCTGGGGCCACAATGGTGCAAAAACATGGTTACAAAGCATGGATCCACATGGATCCTCAGGATTTTTGCATTGGGCTACCCCAAACTCACCGTCGGATCACATGTCTGTGGCCACAGAATGAACCACAAAAATCATACATCCACTGTTTCATTTAGAATATATTTTTTTCTTGTTTTCCTCCTCTAAAAACTATGTGCGTGTTACGGTCGGGTGCGTGTTATAGAGCGAAAAATACGGTAAGCGTTTTTCGTGTGGAATCTGTAGGAATCGTCCCTCAAGTACAGCCGAGGGCAACACATTCAATCTTGCGAGGGTAAAAGCGACAGGGGGCCTGAAAAGGGGCAAAAATGGCCCTAAAAGAGCACGAAAACAGCGAAAGTGGTGCAAAAACAGCATCTCGCAATCCCAGGAACAATAAGGTCATGGGGATGCCCACAGATGAGTGCAAGATGCAGAATATTTTACCACATGCTGAGTGGTGAAAGTTCCTGAACTATTTGCATAGGAACTCAATAACAATTGATGAGAGTCAAGCAGCTAAGCAACTAGCTTAGACCTCCTGACACAATGAGCTTCTCTGGTAGACTGGAGGGGGAACAAAAGCTTGAATACCCAGTTCCTCCCAAGGTGGGGTAAGCCTGGCAGGACAGCTTGCTCTATGGCTTTAACCCCTTCATGCATTAATTAGACTTAAGCATTTTGGTTATATGAAGCTGGCTACCCCACATTTCCTGATATCATCACATGCTCTTATCATCACATATAGACTAACCTCACCATGCTCACCTGCAAACATTACTTTTCTTTAGTTTCAGAGCTGTATCCTGGTGATCCAGTTTTCCTTTCTTTTTTAAAATTAAATTTTTAATTGTAAGTAACGAACCATACCCAAAAAAGCTGTACAGAAAAGAAAGAAAAACAGTAGCTGATGGTTGCAGTTTTGGACTTTCTGAGAAAGGCAATCAAATGAAAATGTCTCTCCATAAGATTCCATGAATTGATGGAGGGTGAAAACCACATTTGATTGCTTTAACAAAGTCAGTAAAAGGATACTGGTCCTTTCAAACTCTGCAATTCTATGATTTTATGTCGTATAGAAGGGGTGAGTCTTCTGATCGCTATTCCTTTTGTGAAATGGTTCATTTGTCCACAATTTTTCCCATGCTTGCAAAAATCGAACTTCAAAACAATTTGCATTTAAAGTTTTCCCTTCCTTTCCCTTTCTTTCTTGCAATCACTCAACTAGCTGCAGTTAATAAATGGAGGAAGAGGCCTTTATTGGTTGTGTTCTTCATTTGAGTAGGAAAAGAAGATAGTAGGGATAATTTTGGGTCTGGTTGTAGCGATTGTCCCATCGTTCGGTTGTTTGAAAAACTTTTCCCCAAAAGGGAATAATCTGTGGGCAAAACCACCACATGTGTACCAGAGAGCCACATAAATTGCATCCCCATCATCAAAGGTTAGATGTCCTTTGATTAATTCTATTTCTCTTAGCCGAGTAAGATTGTCTTCCATAAATACAGTTTTAACAATGAGTCCGTAAGTGACTGTGGAAGCCAATTCTGGATCCACACATCCTTCCACAGTGGGGACATTGGTTTCCGGCGGGAGTTCATCACGGTGTGGATTTGTCAAGCGTGCCTTCCTCCTAGCACGTTTCTCCCTTGCATCCTGAGTTCGAGTGTCTTCAAAGCCCATGACACCTTTGGTAAAGGCTGTTCTCCAACTGGAGCGCTCGCAGGCCAGTGTTTCCCAGTTGTCAGTGTTTATACTACATTTTTTTTAGATTTGCCTGGAGACAGTCTTTAAACCTCTTTTGTTGACCACCAGCATTATGCTTTCCATTTTTAAGTTTGGAATAGAGTAGTTGCTTTGGAAGACGATCATCAGGCATCCGCACAACAGGACCAGTCCAACGAAGTTGTTGAAGAATCATTGCTTCAACAGTGGTGTTGAATTCTATATAGTCCTGCTGGGCACACATGTACCAGTGATCTTTTAAAGCATTTTCTCGAGTTCTAATTGAGATAGATCCAAATGGTAGTTTGCTCCAGATTTGTTCCCAGAGTTGTTCCTCTAATGCTCCAGTCCATTTTTCCTCCGAACTTTTCAGACCAAGAGATAACCAGCTCTGTACCTCTGATCTACATTCTATCCATCTTTCAGTGGCCATTGGGACTGGCAGGATGGAAGACAGCAAAGCCAACAGTAGGTGGCGCCAGAGCCATTGACAGGCAGAGCCAACTCATTTTTGTCCCGCCTCCCATCCTGCTCCCTGCTGAGTTCTGCAAGGGGAAAACTGAGGCCAAGGAGGAGGAGGCTGGATAGGCAGGCGCACACACACACACACACACACACACACACACACACACACACAGCACCAGCTGAGGGTAGGCAGGACAGCATCCACTGCCCTATTTGAGGTGCAAATAAATGTTATTTTTAAAAAATATCTTTGTTACACTTGATGGGCGTTTGGTGGAGGGCAAGGAGAACCATGGGGCAGGGTAATGCTCAGATTATTGCCACCAGACCTCCCCTTTCATGATGTAACCATGATGTATGAGTGATGTAGTTTGGGGGGGGTGTAACATGGGGATTAGCAGCTAATTAAAGTTTGGGGGGGCTCTTTTGTTCGGGGCTTCCATCTTGCTTTGTCATGCAGTAATAATAATAATAATAATAATAATAATAATTATTATTATTATTTATTATTATTATTTGTACCCTGCCCATCTTGCTGGGTTTCCCCAGCCACTCTGGGCAGCTTCCACAGAGACCAAAAATACACTAAAATGTCACACATTAAAAACTTCCCTGAGCAGGACTGCCTTAAGATGTCTTCTGAATGTCAGGTAGTTGTTTATCGCTTTGACATCTGACGGGAGGGCGTTCCACAGGGCGGGCACCACTACCGAGAAGGCCCTCTGCCTGGTTCCCTGTAGCTTTGCTTCTCACAATGAGGGAACCGCCTGAAGGCCCTCGGCGCTGGACCTCAGCGTCCGGGCAGAACGATGGGGGTAGAGACGCTCCTTCAGGTGAGTTGGAGTCCTGTCATGACAGTTTCAATAAAGACCAAGCCTACTGGCTGCTGTTTTGCTCCAGGTTTCCTGGATGGTGTCCTTGCTTCTTGTCCGAGGGAGCCCTCGGATTTCTCCGTTAACAGTACTTAACCTGAGGTACCACTGTATTGTGATTTTTGGCAGGGTTGGGAGGAAGCATTGACTCTGACTTCCTGCCAATTGTACGTTTGGTGGCAACCCTGGGTTTCCCCCGGGGCAATGCTATCTCAGGATGTGGCCGGAAGGCGTGCAGTACAGCAGCTGGGCTGAAGATGAGCAAAGGCTGAGGTTAGTGAATGCCTGGGTGGGGGACCGCTTGGGGATCTGAGCCGTGGAAGAAAGAGGAAATGAAATAATTGAAATAAAGCAATATATTTCAAACAGTCTTAATAAGTCCCCAAGGACAGGCATTTCTGTGCATATATTAAATACATACAACTGTGTGATGAATTTCAAGGTTTTTGCCGGATAAGCCCATTTTTAAATCTACGCCGTGGTTGAAATGAGAGCTATCCACTGAAATCAACAGAGAAATGCAGGATATATTCTGATGCTGTGCGATGGCATGTCCCTTGCCCCCCCGCTCCAACAAAAAAGTATCAGCAAAGAGAAAAAGTGCTATATTTTAAATCTTGGAACATTTTGCGATTGATGTATTTTTAACCAGTTCTTAAACGTTTTCAGAAAACGGCCCTGAGAAGGCAAATTCCAGTGCTGTTCTTCCCATGTTTAGGAATATTCGCAACCTGCCTTCTGCCAGTGCAAACTGTTTGGCTATCAAACCCAGTGCTGTCGATTCTGACGGAGTGGATTAACCATCAATCCCTTTCCCCAGGGAACTCTGGGAATTGTAAGTCTGTGAGGGGGAAGAGAAGAACTTGGAACAACTCTCAGCACCCTTAACAAACAACTCCCAGGATCCTTTGGGGGAAGCCACGACTGCTTAAAGCGGTATTGCCGCGCTTCAAAGGCATTGTGTGAATGCAGCCCTAGATGGCTTTTAAAGTGATTGGACAAATCCAATCTCTTGGAGATGGCGTCTCTCTAAATACCAGTTCCTGAGTCTCACAACTGGGCAGAGGATTGTGTTGTCCTCAGGTTTTGCTTGTGGGCTTCTCAGAGGCACGACGCTGCATTAGATGTTCATGTGCCCTGATCCAGCAGGACTCTTCGAAACTTTGGAAATAGTTTAAAAGTAGGTTACAGCAGGCTCATGTGGCTGCAGGAGATTAGTTAAAGTGGTGTGTGTCCCCATTAAGGAAGGAAGTGGCATATTGTTGCTCAAACTCTAAACTTCCTTGATGTGGAAAACATTAGTTTACACTCAAAACCCTGCCAACAGAAAGAGAATATTGGCACGTAAGGAAGGCAGAATAGCAGGCGACCACATCCGCCTGCTCCTGACCGCAGAGCATGCCTGTGATCAGAGGAAGCAGATCGTAAAAGGCAAGATTTCTGTCTCGGGTTGCTTACAAACTCTGTTTATTCTGTATCCAGAGCCCTCCCATTACTGTTTTGGTAAAGTGGAGTTATCTGCAATCCACATCTACCTTGCATCTTGTCTTATCTTTTCTTATGAAATACTACATTTCGATCATAGCTGTCAACTTTTCCCTTTTCTTGCGAGGAATCCTATTCGGAATAAGGGAATTTCCCTTAAAAAAAGGGAAACGTTGACAGCTATGATTTCGATGCTTCCCCCCCAACCCACCCCCCAGCTACAATCCCAAAAAACCACCTAACAACCTGACTGCTTGCATTTGAAGACTGTAATGTTACACAGCTTTGTTCAACTTGCAGGCACAGTAGGCTTTTCCAGATTTCTTACCAATATTGCAAATGTTAAATAAAAAACAATAGCGCCTAATAAGAGTCAAGTAGAATGGACAACCCCAGTACATTACAAATCACGTCCATGCTGGGAGGCAACATATGTATTACTCATGGGTAGGCAAACTAAGGACTGGGGGCCGCATCCAGCCCAATCACCTTCTAAATCCAGCCTGCAGACGGTCCGGGCATCAGCGTGTTTTTATATGAGTAGAATGTGTGCTTTTATTTAAAATGCATCTCTGGGTTATTTGTGGGGCATAGGAATTCGTTCATATTCCCCCCCAAAAAATATAGTCCAGCCCCCCACAAGGTCTGAGAGACAGTGGACTGGCCCCCTGCTGAAAAAGTCTGCTGATCCCTGTTAACTGCTAGAGAAAAAAACGGGAGAAAAGTTGCTCAGACTGGCTGAGGTTCTCCAGGGTCTTTCTTGATCCCTTGAGATCCTTTCAGGTGGTGAACGCCAAGAAACCTTCTAGGTTTAAAGGCTCAACATCTGCATGCAAAAGCACTCCACATCTGCATTTCCAAGTTGCACTATAAAGAGGCTTCCACAGTAATTTCGCTTTACAGTTTGTTTTCCTTCGTTTTTATATTTGAGACAGGTCTCGGTTTCCCAAGAAGTGTTGATCAGCTTCTCTTAGTATCGATTCCATCAGGCTGGCTTGCACAAAACACCACAGCAGCAGCCTACTTTCACGAGAGCAATGTAGTGTGATAGGAATTTTATGGTCTTAGATATATGGTAATGTTCATAAGCGTACCAACCAAGCACGTACATAGATCAGCACAGGAAGACCAACCTGGAACCATTTTGATTCCTAAACTGAGCAAATGTTTTCTCTGTAAGGTCAAAGTGGGAAACCTCCCCATTGTCTCTTTCCTCACAAATCCTGTCTTAAGGGTATGTCTGTGTTTGAATAGGGTGTGAGCCTGTGACATGGCCCAGGAACTAAGTATTTATCATTACAAAAGACTGGCCAGGCTCCCCAGGCAATCCAATCAAGTAACCTGCCAGACAGGAGAAAAACAACATTCAAATTTCTGTTTTAAGACCACCTTTTCTGTGATGTATGTATGATGTTTCTGGGGGTGGTCTTGATCTACAGGGTGGCAGTTTCAAAAGACTTTATAAGGCCTTGTGCGCCATTGTTCTGGGTTCCTCCTCCTCTCCTGCAGGTGAGGGGAGCACCCTGTTGCAACAGATCAATAAAGATCAAGCTTACTAGCTGCTTTGCTTCTCAATATTCTCTGGTTGGCCTCTGTTATTTTCTCCTACCAATAGGGAACCTATGTAAGGACTCTATATGGGCTCTTGGATACCCCATAAGGGAAAAGGGCACGGGAGCAGCACAGACTCACACAAGATCACACCCTTCCTTTCCACGAGGAGAGAAATCGCCAGAAGCAACCCCTTTTTTGGGAGACTTTCCAGTTTCCCAGCTGGAGAGTCTCATTGGGTTCCATGAGGCTCCTCCTTGCATGCCAGCTTGTGATAATACCCTCCTATTCGAGGCCTAGGGAAGATGTACAACATTTCCAAGAACATGGAGTCCTCCTGTGGTCAGGAAGAGGCAGTAAATAATAGAACAGATCAGCTGCTGTTTGGGTCTCTTATCTGTAGCTCTGGCCCAATCACCACCAACTGCAAGGGCACAGAATGCAGCCTATAGATAGATTCTTGGAAGGCTGGATTTGCCAATGTTGTGAGAGGGGAGGTATGGAAGAGACTGAAAAGGGGGTGGAAAAGGAGTGGGTGGTGGTATGAATTAATGAGAACAGAACACAGTCATACTTCGGGTTACACACACTGCAGGTTGTACGTTTTCGGGTTGTGGACCGTGCCGAACTCGGAAGTACCGGAATGGGTTACTTCTGGGTTTCGGTGCATGCGCAGAAGCACAAAATGGCGTCCCGCGCATGCGCAGACGCGGCGCTTCAGTCTGCGAACGCTGCAGGTTGCAAACGTGCCTCCCACACGGATCACGTTCGCAACCCCAGGTATGACTGTATTACAAATATTTAGCACTTATAAAACAAAATTCCAGGGTTCAAAACACTTATGCAGTGCATGGTTTTGCTTTTAGCATTTGCCCTGAAAAACATGGACCCGTCTTACATATTTCTCTGCTTGGCAACTGAACTTGTCAGGTGGGGCTCTGCTGAGAGTATTGCCTGCCCCAGGTGTCTATTTAGTTTGCACTAGAAATCTGGCCTTTAGTGTTGCAGCTCCAGCCCTCTGGAATGAGATGCCAGTTTTTGTTCAAGGCTATCCCTGAAGTGTGACCCAGTCATTTATGGAATGTTAACTGAACAAATGTTCAGAAATGGTTGCATTGTTTTTATAGTCTCCATCTTTTATTAAATTTTATCTCTTGTCAACTTCTGGTACACCAGTTCAGTGGCTTCTGGTTACAAAGCAGTTCATAAATCTGTTGTTGTTATTATTATTAATTATTTCTATCCCGCCCATCTGGCTGGGTTTCCGTAACCACTCTGGGTGGCTCCCAACAGAATTAAAAGCACAATAAAACATCAGACATTAAAAGCTTCCCTAAACATTACAAGAACCCTGAGAGACAGATATAATCCCCATGCTTTAAATGGGGCACTGGGGCTGACAGGATAGCTTTTATTTCTTTCCCCATCAAATAACCAAACCAAACAAAAAAAAAGCATGCATTATAGATTTTTTTTGGCTGCTATGATTGTGTACAGTAATCAATGTTACCACACAACTGGAAGTATGACATTGTGAGATTCATGTCTCTGGGGGTGGAAGGGTGGGATCCTGCTGCATAATGTGTTTTTTAAATGCATCTTAAGGTCAAGTGGTGCGGGAGGTGACACAAGACTGCTGTTTTTGCTGCAAGGCACTGACAAGGCTTCCCCAATAGTGATTTAATGGCTGAGGTCACACAGCCATTATGCAACATTTTTGTTTACAAAAGCCTATGTAGGATGCCGACATGTGTCTAAGTCTGGTTTCAAGCCTACCGTTGATTTCAATTATTATTTAGGAAAGTTTTAAACAGTTGCTTTTAATTGTATGGTATGCCTGTCTCCCTCATTATTGATTTTCAGGAGGAATTTTAAAACATTCCTGTTTACCTAGGCTGGAGGTTTTCAACCTTTTTGAGTCCACGGCTCTCTTGACCAACTGCAGCACCCCTGTGGGGCTCAGGAGCCCAGTTATGTCACCCCTTGCCCACAGAGCTGGCAGCCCCTCACCCTTTTTCGAACACCCTCCCTTGTGGGGTGTTCCCTCGAACCCAAAGGGTGCTCATCAATGGTTCCTCTTCATCCTGGAGAAGAGTGACTATTGGGGTGCCACAGGGTTCTGTCTTGGGCCTGGTCTTATTCAACATCTTTATCAACGACTTGGATGATGGACTCAAGGGCATCCTGATCAAATTTGCAGATGACACCAAACTGGGAGGGGTGGCTAACACCCCAGAGGACAGGATCACACTTCAAAACGACCTTGACAGATTAGAGAACTGGGCCAAAACAAACAAGATGAATTTTAACAGGGAGAAATGTAAAGTATTGCACTTGGGCAAAAAAAATGAGAGGCACAAATACAAGATGGGGGACACCTGGCTTGAGAGCAGTACATGTGAAAAGGATCTAGGAGTCTTGGTTGACCACAAACTTGACATGAGCCAACAGTGTGACGCGGCAGCTAAAAAAGCCAATGCAATTCTGGGCTGCATCAATAGGAGTATAGCATCTAGATCAAGGGAAGTAATAGTGCCACTGTATTCTGCTCTGGTCAGACCTCACCTGGACTACTGTGTCCAGTTCTGGGCACCACAGTTCAAGAAGGACACTGACAAACTGGAACGTGTCCAGAGGAGGGCAACCAAAATGGTCAAAGGCCTGGAAACGATGCCTTATGAGGAACGGCTAAGGGAGCTGGGCATGTTTAGCCTGGAGAAGAGGAGGTTAAGGGGTGATATGATAGCCATGTTCAAATATATAAAAGGATGTCACATAGAGGAGGGAGAAAGGTTGTTTTCTGCTGCTCCAGAGAAGTGGACACGGAGCAATGGATCCAAACTACAAGAAAGAAGATTCTACCTAAACATTAGGAAGAACTTCCTGACAGTAAGAGCTGTTTGACAGTGGAATTTGCTGCCAAGGAGTGTGGTGGAGTCTCCTTCTTTGGAGGTCTTTAAGCAGACGCTTGACAACCATATGTCAGGAGTGCTCTGATGGTGTTTCCTGCTTGGCAGGGGGTTGGACTCGATGGCCCTTGTGGTCTCTTCCAACTCTATGATTCTATGATTCCTCTCCTCTCCCCTCCCCTCTCCTTGGGAGTCCTCCGGGCAGCCACTGTTGCCGCCCCGGTTTCTGAGCTGCCCCCTGCCCCACAGAGAAGTGCTTCCTCACACTGCCCCACAGGTGCCTGGCAAGAGGATGTCCCCAGCCTTAGTGGCCCAAAGGAGACCGGCCAAAGGTGAGGCCAGCACCTTTCCTTAGGAAGCAGCGGTGGCAGCAGCGGGCACTGCCAGGCCTACATGGCAGAAAGGCTCTCTGTTAAATAGTGGGTGAACATATCAGACGACACAGTGATTCTTCAAAGCAGCTCTTTATTTGTAAGCTGGAACAGAACTGGACAGCAAACAGCTCAGCCGGCCTGCTTTTATAGGCAGCCGGCGGTCAACATTGTAGCAACAACACCCCAGGGTTTCCCGCCTAAATTAACTGACATGGACCTGAGTGAAAACTATATACACAATACCCCTGGTGGCCAGGGTGAGAACTTCAATACATAACACCCCTCCCCACCGAGATAAGGCGTTAGTTACAATCATAGCGGTTCCATTACATACAGCAATACCCTTATTGGTTTCAGTAAGGCACATAAGCATATTAATTAACCCTATTCACCATACAGCTTTACATGTGCAGTTTGTCCAGTGAACATAGTCTCTTAAATACGCTGGGCGCTTGGAAACCCTGCTGGATCTCCAAGGGCCAGTACCAGAGTCCGGGTGGCCTTGCGGATTTCCTGGGCGGAGTGTTCAGCAGCTTCTGAGGCCACAGCCTCCTCAATGGCTTTCTGCAACGTGAGGTCTGGCTTGGCGAGGAGACACCATTGCAGACGGATGTCCCGGACCTCGCAGACAATTCGATCCATCAGGGCATCGTCTAAGTCTCGTAACTCGCAGTGCATTGCAGCCTCTCGGAGGGCGGCGCTGTAGTTGTTAATTGACTCCCCCTCTGCCTGGTTCCGGTGGTAGAACGCATGGCGGGCAGCAATCTTGGACGGCTTTGGCGCCTAGTGGCTGAGAGACATTGTTCCTGGCAAAACCTTGAGATCCCTGGCTGGGAAAAGGGTTTTAAAAAATATTTTCAGAATATTTTAGCAGAAACTGAGTGATATTTGTAAAAAAAAGATAAAAGGAATGTATACAAAGCAGAAAAAAATGATATTATCCAATGCAAACCTGTGTAAAAAAGAATGTTATATCAAACAGTATAATGAGAAGGATGGGAAGGATTGTGCGGATGAGTTCGTTTACTATGTTAATAACTGTCTTTTTTAAAAATTTGATTTCTTTGTTTCTTATCTTTGTTACTTCTTTATTTCTTTTTTCTTTATAAATTTTCTATTTTATATAATTTTCTCTTTTTAAAAAACCTGTTAAGAGATAGTACATAATGTTTGTATAGACATGCAAATCTTTTAATCAATAAAGAATTGATAGTAAATAAATTCAGAATGCTTTTTAAAAAGAAAAGTTTTATTATTGATGTGTTTGCCACACTGGGCTCCTTCGGGAGGAAGGGTGTGATATAAATTGAAAAGACGATAGCAATAATAATTCATACTTGGCTTGTTTTTACTGTATCCCACCAGGCCGCTCGCTAGGTGAGTTCTTAGTTGGTGGGTATGAAAGAATATCACCCAGATCTTGACAGCTGTGTGCTTTCCTGCTTACACAAGCAACCAGCTAGGCGGTGGCCCTGGATAAAGATCCCCCGAAAGAAACAAACAAACTGAGTGTGTGGAAATCCTCCATACAATGATAAGCTTCCTTGTATAATCACAAGATAGTGCTGTGTAAGCTAGGAAGGGCTGATGACCTTTTTTTGTTTAATGCAAAATCTAGATTAAATGCTCCAGGGTTGACAACAAGTGGAAGGAAGCAATTCTCTCCCCTCATCCACAAAGCATGTGTCATCGTGATATCCTTTGCCAGCAGGTGATGTGATGTCCAGTAACATAAGCTGCGGACGTCGCTTTCTCAAGAGGAACACACTTCCTGTCTTATTTCTAGGTATTTGCCCCTTCCATCCTGCCTATATCACCTCCCTCCCCATTTCCTCTTCTGCTTTTGAACGAGTCATATCTGCACACACTTTCTTCTCCTCAGCTAGACTTCTCCTTTTCTTCCAGTGCCGGCCCACCCAGGAGGCAACGTGAGGCAACTGCCTCAGGTGGCAGGATACACAGGGGTAGCAGATCCAGCCTCCAAGGAACGCATTGCCCACTGCTACTGACACTGCTGCAGTGTGCTCCTTCAAGGCCAGATATGCAACCTCCTTGGCAGCCCCCCATGCCACCTTGCTGCTGGTCTCCCCCCACCCTTGTTACTGATGTTGATCTTTATTCCCCCTCCCTTATTCCTGATGGAGATCTTCACTCGTCCATTCTTCCATGGCAGACGGGAGGTGCCATTTTGTGGTTTGCCTCAGGTGCTAGAATATCTTGCGCCGGCCTACTAGTCCTTGGTAGCTGGACGATATATTATACAGTTGCCTAGGGAACTGCAATGCCCCCCTGTTGAAGCCTGGCCTACGCAGAGTGCAGAGAGTCCAGAGCTACAGTTCCCAGCACCTTGAATTTATTGCAGTCCCCAGGATTGTTCAGGGGGATGACATAGTTGCATACGCACCATGGCGTGCCTCTGAGTCTTGTTCTACCCCCTAGGACCCTCGTACCTTCGGGACCGCCTCTCCTGGTATGCCCCATGGAGGACCTTAAGGTCCATAAAACCTAGAGGTCCCGGGCCCTAAGGAAGTCAGATTAGCCTCAACTAGAGCCAGGGCCTTCTCAGCACTGGCTCCAGCCTGGTGGAACGCTCTGCCTCATGAGACCAGGGCCCTGCGGGATCTGATTTCTTTCCGCAGGGCCTGTAAGACAGAGTTGTTCCGCCTGGCCTTTGGCTTGGAATCAACTTGATCCCCTCCCACTCTTTTCTTTCTCCTTTTTTCTTTTTGTGATGAAACTCCTATTTGGGGACTTCCCTGGCTTTTTTCTGGCCCACGTAGGACCAGTCTGGATAGTTGGCCTTGGTGAAGATTTGACGTTTTCACCCCCAAAAAGTTTTTGATTTGAGTTTCTATTGAAACGAGGCTGCATTTTAATGTTGTATTTTAACCTTGTTTTTAAGTTGTATCTTAATCAATTGTTTTATATCTGGTGTTAGCCGCCCTGAGCCCGGTCTTGGCTGGGGAGGGTGGCGTATAAATAAATTTTATTATTATTATTATTATTATTATTAAGTAGACCTGCTGAAATTAATGGACATGACTAGGTTTATTCATTTTGGTGAGTCTACTTACAGCTCAACACACTTGAAGCGCCATGGCCTTCCTCCAGATTGTGGGAACTGCAGCTTGTTATTTATTTTGGGAATTGTAGCACTGGGAGGGATAAACCACAGACGCCAGGATTCAGCTGGGGGTGTGCTTTAAATGTATGGGGTTGTTTCCAATGTGAGTCCTGTTCAGAGTAGACCTATTAAGGTTAGTAGACCTGACCAACTTAGGTTAATTAATTTCCTCAGTTCGACTCTTGGTACAACTTGGTTGAAAACAGCCGATGGTGTGCATAGCCCGTGGCTGTTAAAAGTGGTATAACAGTGCTTTAAAGTGGTATCATAGTGTGGATATGACATCATCCGATGTTCAAAACGTCGCCCATTTCCCTTCTACTTTTGCACCCTTTTTTCATTTCCTCTGTTCTGCACAGACTCATCTCCTAGCGTCCCCTTTGGCTTCCTCCTCTGGTGCCTTCCTTCCTGTTTTGCACCACGTGGTTTCTCTTAAGGGTTTACTTGGCAGTAAGGGTGCCCTGGGACAAAAAAATGTGACAGTATTAACAAATAGAGAGTAAGAGAAGGGGCAGAACCGTGTACATAAACCATCACAGGCAGACAGCTCACAGTTAACAAGCCTTCCACGAATCATAATTTCCCATGACTTTCCTTTCATTGAACATATTTTACAGGAGGGCTGCTTAAGAACGTAAGCACATAAGAACCCTCCAACTGTCCCTATTTTCCAGGGACAGTCCCAGATTTACAGAAGCCATCCTGGTTTCTGATTTGATCCCACTTTTCCTTAGGACGTCCCTATATTCGCCTGATAAATGTTGGAGGGCATGGAAGGACGTCCCTATTTTCATCGGAGAAATGTTGGAGGGTATGGAGTTATGCACACACACACACCCCGAGTCAAGGAGATGAGTAACTATACAACCTTTGGAAAATGTCTTAAGGCAGCTCTGTATAGGGAAGTGTTTTTTTAAAAAAATGTTTAATGTTTTATTATGTTTTTATATATCTTAGAAATCGCCCAGAGTGGCTGGGACAGCCCAGTCAGATGGTAAAATAATAATAATAATAATAATAATAATAATAATAATAATAATAGAGCAGGACATCCCTATTTTCATCAGAGAAATGTAGCTGGTAGCCATTGATAATATTGCCAATTTCCCATATTGTTACTTGCACGTCTCTAATCTGAGAGAGATGCAACATTCTCACCAAACGTCCCATGGGAAGAAATAAATCACCACTTTCTCACAACTTTCAAGAAGAAATCACATATGCATTCCACAAAAGAGGTGTCTTAAGAGTTTCAGTGGGTTGGATGACTTAATTTGATGTCTCTTGTGCAAGCGTCCCTAATGAGATTATTTTGGTGGGAATCTTGTTGTTTCTTTGGAAGAAGCTCCAAGGTGTTTAGTAAAATAAAGCTGTGAGTGCAAGGCCAAAAGCACACACCTCAGGCTTAGAAATATCTGCTCCACAGGTATTGCCCCCCCCACCTCCTGTTACCTCATCAGATTCAGAAAACAACAAAGATGGCCGAATGGTGAACAGGGAATGGCTGGCCAATTTACAGATTTGAAAATAAGGGACCAGCAGCCTCGAAAATAAGGGATCAGCAGCCAAAATAAGGGATCAACAATTACTTTGATAAAATACATATTTTGTTGCATGCAAATGGCTTTAGATCCCTATTAGGTCCATAAATTACCATATAGCATATATTCAACACCAAAAAAACAAAAAAAGAAAACAGCAACAATTTGTTGTTGACAAAGCACAGCTAGACATAGAAAGGGCCCCATTACCTTCAGTAGCTTATTTAAGGGACATCATCAATAAGGGACAGCAGCGGGACATGGCGCTGGGATAAGGGACTGTCCCGCCAAATAAGGGACGCTTGACAGCTATGTGACTGCTCAGTGAATAGTGGGTGTTGTACAACGTCCACATGAGCTTTGTGAAAACAAATCTGGATGGATGCTCAACAAACAAGCCATCTGGAAGCTGCTAGGCACAATGGTTATGCTCTCTGCTTCTACAGTCAAAGAGGCAGCAACGCTTCTGAATGCCAGACCCTGGAAATGGCAGGAGAGGAATTGTGTTCAATATTTGATACTGCTTTAAATGTATGGTGCCGATGGGGCTTGTGTGTTGCAAGGGAGAGGAGCCCATAATATCTGGTGTGGCAACATGCCTTCCTTTCACCCACACGTTCGCCACAGAAATGTGGTGAGGAAATCCAAGGCTGATGACAGCTTTTGAAATCCAAATTAAACGCATGTCATAGGGCAGCTTCACGCTTGGTTTTGTTGCAGGTTCGCCACAATAACACGCTGGTCTCAGGTCACTGCACACACACAAAAGGCAGGGTGATCGCACAACGTGTCACTTTGTCGGTCCCAGGCGAGAAATGGGCCTACGTTTGTCAAAGGGCTTTGAATGGGGCTGCCATTGTGAGACAACTGGAAACCTCATCACAAATTAGAATGAAGTACACAATGAACTGTCGTTTTTGTTTCCAGATTGCATATCTGCTCCTGATTATTATTATTTGCCGCTACCACCAAACCTCAAATATGCCTTTTCCTTCCCTTCCTTTGCCTCTCACTGAAGCCTCAAGGAGGAACTTAACATTCTTCCTCTTTTCCCCTCAAAATGGTGGGGCTATGACGTGTCCCTTGCATCTGACAGGATTTGCTCAGCCTGATAACTCCTCATCTTTTTTTTTAAAGGGAATTTCCGCACTGCAGTTCATTTGTGCTCTTGGTGCTTCTCCTGCCTGCACTTTCCCCCGTAACATCTACACAGCGTCATCCTCACCAAAATATCACCCTATTTTGTTTCCTCGTTTAATCCAGATGATTAATCACCAAGGGGGGATTAGGATTTGTTTGGCTTGCCCTTTCAAGTTCAGGTGGAGTACAAATGGGGCTGTCAACCATCAAGGCTTCTTTCCTGCTGGTTTCATATATATTTTACCTTGGGGAGGGGGTCAGCGTCAAATAAAACCATAAGAAGAGCCTAAAGATCTATTCAGTCTGGTGTCCTGTTGTCATAGTGGCCTCTTTCAAAACCATCCTAGTTGCAAAAGGTGTAGTCAAGACACGAAAGGGTTAATGCCATAGAGTGAGCTGTCCTGCCGGGTTTAGCTAGGTCACGCCTCCACGCTCTTTGAAACTTTCACCACTGTGACTAAGACAGTTTTACTGAATGATGTATGGAAAATCACACGAACCTGACCTTTGAAGGCTTTGTGAGTAAACCAATGGTTAATTTACCAAACGTGTGGTCTTTTCCTATGCTGGAGGAAGAGGGAAGCTGTATAACTCACAAGGGCATCATTTTAATGGTCTGATAGCCTTTATTTCCATGTTATACTTTGCTACACGTTTGTGTGCTGAGGTTGGGACTTCGGGGCACCACACACAGCAGCTGTGCTAAGCTGCTTGGCTGTGCTAAGGTGTTCACCACAGGAAACTCCTTTCTATATTCAATTCGGCACGCCCACCAGGTGTGCGAGGGAGTTGCTTGCAGGGAACTCTCTTGCACACCTGATTCAGCAGGTTTTGGCTCTACCGCCCATCAGCTGAAACCTGCTTCCACTCGCCAGCTGGGTGTGAACTTTAATGCTGATTGTGCTTTGGCAGCTGCGTCTCAACACCCACATATCTGATGTCACACACCAGGCGGCTGTAGTTTGGGGGAAACAGTCTCACAGGCCAACTTTGAACCCCTGGTAAGCCAAGATTAAAAGATTTAAACCACATGATTTCCCCCCAAATAATCCTGTAGTTTATTAAGGGTGTTGGGAACTGTAGCGCTGTGATGGGTAAAAAAACTACTGTTCCCAGGCTTTATTTTTTGGGGGGAGGGGGAGCTGTGTGCTTTAAATGTGTGTTACATGTGTTTTTGATGTATGGTATGGGTGTAACCTTAGAGGCCTTAACCTTCCTTTGCCCTGAGATAACAATCAACTCTCAGGTCACCAGAAATATGAATCAAGTATTATTTCCCCATAGTTTTTGCTCAACTGATAAAAAAAAAACAAAACCAGGCTGGATGAGACAGCAGAGTGTCGTGGTTAAATGTCAGATTAGGACCAGGGACACCCTGGTAAAAATAATTTTAAAAAATCCCCACCCACTCATGAAGCTTACGGAATGACCTTCAGCCAGTCAGTGAGCTTTTTCTGCCTCACAAGATGGATGAGAGGATAAAACAGGCCGTTGGGTCATTACCTCCCCGAAGGAAGAGCAGGGTAGATATGACCTTTTTGAAATGGGTGCTTCACCACTCAGTCATCTTGGTTCCCCCACAAGAGTATACGAGTGACACTGAAGCTGTGGGCAGCTCAGGGGAACTCTGAGCGACAGCCTAGCACCCTAAATCCACATATATCCATATACTGACAGGCCTGCCAGTTTAGACAATAGTTTATGGGAAGTGGGTGTCCCCAAAAGCCTAGTCTGGCACGAGTTTCCACGATAAACTAGATGTTCTTAGACTATTCTAGGAATTGTGGCTCTCTAAAGGGAACAGGTCCTGTCAACCTAGCAGTTCGAAAGCACGTCAAAGTGCAAGTAGATAAATAGGTACGGCTCCGGCGGGAAGGTAAACGGCGTTTCCGTGTGCTGCTCTGGTTCGACAGAAGCAGCTTAGTCATGCTGGCCACATGACCTGGAAGCTGTACGCCGGCTCCCTCGGCCAATAAAGCGAGATGAGCACCGCAACCCCAGAGTCGGTCACGACTGGACCTAATGGTCAGGGGTCCCTTTACCTTTACCTAAAGGGAACAGGGGTCTTCTAAACAACAGTCAACACCATTAACAAACTACAGTTCCTAGAATTCTCTGGGGGGAAACCCACAATTGTTTATAGTGGTATTATAGTGCTTTAAATGTATGGTGCAAATTTGATCTATATCTGGCCTTTATTGAGCATTCATCCTGATTGGTTATGGGGAAGTTATATGGCAAGGAGCAGTCCTGATGATTTTCTCGCAGGATGTTAGCATGTCTTCCTGTTAATCGTTCATTCATCCCCCCCCCCACACTTTTCAACACGTTTCCTTGTAACTTTCCAACCTGCAAACAGACACCCCGCCCTCTGGCAAGTGGAATTCCCCCCCACCCCCACTAGACTGACAGAGCATTTTAACCCACGTTAACAGTGCAAACCTAAAGTTATGGCATGTGCTTGAATTCGTCCTGCAAAATGGCGTCGGCCTGGAGGTACACCCTAAGTACATCCATGGTCGGATTGGTAACAAACTCCCTGGATTATGCTTCTCCTTGAAGGATACGGCTTGACTTTGTTGCGTACGTCACCAGAGCCCTCTACTCTGCACACAACTTGACCACAACCTCTCGTTTGCTCCTGATAGTGTGTTGATACAATATGTAAGAGCTAGTTAGCCGTGAGCCTTATGTTTAATTGGGTTTGTTATTGGAGCCTTTCTTGGCCGTTTCTTATGAGAGCCAGTGTGGTGTAGTGGTTAAGAGCAGTGAATTTATAATCTGGTGACCCGGGTTCTCGTCTCCGCTCCTCCACATGCAGCTGCTGGGTGACCTTGGGCCAGTCACAATTCTTTGAAGTCTCTCAGCCTCACTCACCTCACAGAGTGTTTGTTGTGGGGGAGGATGGGAAAAGGAGATTGTCAGCCGCTTTGAGACTCCTTAGGATAGTGATAAAGTGGGATATCATATCCAAACTCTTCTTCTTCTTGGGTTCATTCAGCTACTCCTAAAAATAAGAAATGTACCTAGCACAATTCTTGGTGGCATTACCGATGCTACTGCCTACGGAAGCAGAGGGTGGAATACAACATACCCTCTTGATCAGCACAATAACTTTTAACTGTGCAATTGACTTCTTCCTGCGCCCCTCCCAAATCAGTTAATGATTTTCCCACCCCCTAACCCTCTGGAGCAGGCATAGGCAAACTTGGCCTTCCAGATGTTTTGGGACTACAACTCCCATGCTCCCTAGCTAATAGGACCAGTGGTCAGGGATGATGGGAATTGTAGTCCCAAAACACCTGGAGGGCCGAGTTTGCCTATGCCTGCTCTGGAGCAATTTGGGGGAAAGGAGTGGGGGAGTCCCATTGAGCAGCTAAAGGTCTTTGCAGTGACAGAATGAGTGCATTGGATACCACCCAAAATCTCCCATCTTGGTGCTTATCACTCACACCTATGTAGTAACAGGGAAGTACTGCTAGGCTATAGCGCTTGACCAGGGTCTTGAAGACCTTTAAATCCCTTCTGACCCAAGGAAATTGCAATATGCTGAGCTGGTCCATTTAGCTCAGTGTTGTCTACACGGACTGGCAGCAGTTATCTGGGGTTTCAGACAGGGATGTCTCCCAACACTACCCAGAGATGTTGAGGATTGAACCTGGAACTGCTATCAAATGCTCTTCTCCCCGAATTGCAGCCCAGAAGCCCTTCTTTGGTCATCTGTTTTATTTTTCTATTATATCTCCTAGCCCTCTGGGCTATCCTCCTCCCACAACACTTTGACAAAAGTGTCAGTCAGACAAAAAAAAAAAGTGTGTCTCATGTAAAACATTTATTCACTTTTGTTCACAGAACATACAGAGTTCAGACAGTTCATCTGCAATAGCGTGGACACGCACAAGTGCAATTCACAAAAGAAATCTACTGCAATTTCGGAAACGTTGGTGTGGAAGTGGTCGCTGCTTTTGAGAGCATGCTTACACAGTAAGCAAACACCGCTGGCTAATATCCGGAGCAGAATAAATTTTAAGTCACGTCTCCTATGATGCCTTTGCTTTTCCATTTCACTGTGTCCTTCTCTGTCAGTGAGCCAGAATTGCTGTGGCTTGTTTTTCCCCCATCAGCCTCAGAAAATGTCAGAGCTTGTGGGAGGGTTGTTACCTATCTGATTTTCTGTAATCTCAGAGCTGTCACACTAATAATTTCCCCACCAAACCAGCTAAGAACACCATAGCACCATCCTCCAATGTTCCTAACCCTACTTTAATCGTTATAATTTTTTTAAATGTTTCCCCACTTAAGCTCTAAAACGATTATGTCCGGCCACAACAGAGAAAGACGTACATGACAAGTTGTGTGTGTTTTTATTTCAGCCCAACGGTGTAAGCCAGCATTTTCACTTGCAAACTCCCAGTTTCATGCAGATTTAAATTAAGTCAGTTTAAATTAAACACATTAAATTATACATATTATTATTAATAATTATTATTATTAATTAAATAAATATTAAATTAACATCCTTCACTCTGCCTGCCAGATGTCTGATCTGCTGCAGAAATAAAATAACATTAAATAAAAACACAAAACCTCCCCCTTTCCGTTCAAAATGTAGTGTTGGTTCAAGTTTCTTTTGACGTCAGTCTTGCTGGGTTTGGAGCAAAATTGCTCCGGAATGCCAGAAGGAGCTGGCTGTGTTTCAAACGGCATTTAACTCATTCGTGGCTTGAATTCTGCTTTTTCTCAAGCCAGATGGGAGCACTCCAGCCTGGGCTCCCCGCTCACAGTTCTCGCCCCTTGGGGGTCTTCAGAAAGCAGCTGGCCTCTGCTCCAAAAACTGAGTGATGTCGATGGCAGATTCGGCTGCCTCCCAATCTCCCCAGTCCCAACCGGTGCTGTTGGCTGCCTCTTCGATTTCAAAGGAGGCCACGATGAGCTGCTCAAGCAGGTTCTCCTCCTGGGATCCCCTCATCTCTGTGGAGCAGACAGAGACGTTTTCCTCCGCATTCTGGGAGGCGTCCAAGACAGCGAATTCTTCCTCTGCGCTGTAGACTTGGAAGAAGATGATAGTGAGAAGGATAACGAAAAGGTGTTTGACGTAGCTGCGCTCTTCGGCAGGATAGTAGCGCTTTACCTGTAAAGAGAGGAAGAGCAGGCAGTTAGAAACACAAGAATGATCCCAGATTCGCATTCACAGGTATGCGTGTTTCCCAGAATCCCTTTCAGCTGGCCTAGAAATCCAGATGCAGGGCGGCCCTTTTCCCAGAATGCAATGCTGTTTCCCACTGCCCTGCACCAAACTCACCAGTGATTTCCCTCTGCTGTCAGCATGTTGCAATGCATTTTTCAAAATACACCCCTCCTAATCTCACCTATGCAGTTACTTAGCTCCACCAACCAATTCACAACCACCCTTCCTCAGATCAAAATTCGGGGGGGGGGGGGAACCCAAAACAAATCTTGGCTCTGCTCCACTAGGGAGAGTCCTTGCTCCCAAACTCTAAGGAGGAGAGGGAACTCTCTCCCCATTGATTCAGTGGGGAGGGGAGGATCCTACAACATGTTGAAGCAGGTAACATGGGATGTTTATCTGTGAACAAATCCTGCCTCTGTACCTGTTTTAGCATGTTGACTGGATTGCCATCTTCCTTGCTGGCAAAGCTCTTTGGGTTTTCCCCCTTCATCCACTCCCCGCCCCCTTTTTTTGGCAAAGCTCATGCGTTCCTGGCAGATGCATGACGTAAATCCAAGAGCTTGCCACCTTACCTTGCAGATAGATGCAAGGATAGGGAAAGTTTTGCCCGTGGGAATCCTGGGAACTGTGTTGTTGTTTTTAAAAAAAGTGTGCTGGGAATTGTAGCTCTGTGAGGGGCAAACTAAAGTTCCCAGAATTCTCAGGGGGTGTTCTTTAAATGTAGGGTGCTTGCAAAACCTTATTTAGCTCCTCTTCCTTCCCTCCTTCCTTCTTATTAGAAACCTGGACTGGGAGAATCTGCTGATCTCCCCCAAAGCTGCCACCCTGCGCTCTCTTACTTGGGGGAAAAGGTCCCACTGAACTCAGTAGGCTTACTTCTGGAGTAAATGTGCATAGGATCGCGCTGTTAAGAGGGGTCCCGTTTCTCTGCCCCTCAGGAAAACCCCCTCCCCCTTCCAGATGAACCCAGGAATCCGAGCTCCCCTGCTGGGCGTGGGTGCGTTCACTTACCACTCGGGGATAAAGCACCCTCCGGGATCGCTTCTTGATCCTGTTCGATTTGGAGAGGTTCCTGGGAGCCGGGCTTTCGCCGGCTTCCGGGAGAGGATCGAAAGTGAAGTATTGGGGCCCGGTGGGCTCAGGCCTGCCGGGGCCGGGGACCATCTTAAGGGCGGGCAGAGCTGGCGTGCAAGCGTAGCACATCGTCGCAGTCGCGCCGTACAAGGTATTCATGCAGCGAGAGCGAACGCGTAGCGAAGCGAGTTTTTGTCAGATTGACTAAAGCGCCAGCCGGGCAGGAGCTTTTATGAATGGCAGAGGCCACGCCCCCGCCGCCACCCGATTGGCCGAGGCGGCCTGATGCTCAGCGGACAGCTCAGCCCGGAAAATCCAGACCTTCCAAAGTGCAGAGCTGGCTGAGCGCCCGGGAGGAAATGTGAGGCAATGGCACGCAAACTGAGAGAGAGAGTGAAAACGGAGGGAGGAAGGGCAGGATTGCGTAATTTGCAAAGAGCAGAGCGATATAGGCTGAAAACAAACAAGCGCGCCAGTGCCCTTTCCTCATTTAATAGCTCGCAGCCTATATGGATTCACACATCCAGGGCCGGATTGAGGTTTGAGGAGGCCCTAAGCTACTGAAGGTAATGGGGCCCGTTATATGTCCAGCTGTCCTTTGTCAACAACAAATTGTCACTTTTTTTTGTTTTGAATATAGGCTGTATGGTAATTTATGGACCTGATAGGTATCTAAAGCCATTTGCACATAACAAAATATGTATTTTATCAAAGTAGTTGTTGAACTTAAATACGATTAAGAAGAAGTATATTAATAGGTAAAGGTAAAGGGACGCCTGACCGTTAGGTCCAGTCGCCGACGACTCTGAGGTTGCGGCGCTCATCTCGCTTTATTGGCCAAGGGAGCCGGCGTACAGCTTCCAGGTCATGTGGCCAGCATGACTAAGCCGCTTCTGGCGAACCAGAGCAGTGCATGGAAACGCCGTTTACCTTCCCGCCAGAGCAGTACCAATTTATCTACAGGGGTACCTCAGGTTACATACGCTTCAGGTTACAGACTCCGCTAACCCAGAAATCGTGCTTCAGGTTAAGAACTTTGCGTCAGGATGAGAACAGAAATCGTGCTCCGGCGGAGCAGGAGCAGGAGGCCCCATTAGCTAAAGTGGTGCTTCAGGTTAAGAACAGACCTCCGGAACGAATTAAGTACTTAACCTGAGGTACCACTGTACTTGCACTTCGTGCTTTTGAACTGCTAGGTTGGCAGGAGCAGGGACCGAGCAACGGGAGCTCACCCCGTCACAGGGATTCGAACCACCAACCTTCTGATCGGCAAGCCCTAGCCTCTGTGGTTTAACCCACAGCGCCACCCGCGTCCCTCAAGTATATTAATAGTGAAATACAATTAAGAAGTATATTAATAGTGATAGTGACATTTTAGGTAGCAGACGGGGCCCATTACTTGCATCATAGGAGCCTACACAACACAAAACACTGTTGCTGTATATAGGTTTTATTTTATTTGTTTTTTATCTTATATTTTGGAAATGTACATCCAGTTTTTTTCTTTAATTTTTTTGGGGGCCCCCAAGAGAGTGGGGCCCTAAGCTATAGCTTATTTAGCTTATATGTAAATCCAGCACTGCACAGATCCTACCCTGGCCTTTGAAATACACAAATAGGCCATTGCAGAAGGCGAATAAAGAATGGCTAGTATTTAAAGAATATTTGAAAACCTATTATGATAGCAAGAACCTCCTGGCAGACCTTAAATGATTCTTGTAATGCACAGACAACAAACTAAAAAATATTTCTCTGAAGGAAATTAAGGAAACAAAGTATAATAATATGATACTGTGTAAAGAACAACAAATGGGACTTAGTTTTTTGAGAACAATCAGAAGTTTATATTATCCTTCTTACTTTCATTTTTTATTTCCTTTTCCTTTTTATTTATTTTTTGTTGTATTTTTCTTGTGCAGTGTTCGTGCTTAAACTGTAATATGGGAAATTGTTGTGTAAATATGTGTTGAATGTTTCATCAAGATTTAAAAAAAAACAGAAAGGGGGAAAAAAAGAAATACACAAAGAGGCCAGTGACTTTTATAATCTATGCAGCACAACATCTGCACACATGCACAAACGGACAGGTGTTGTTGTTGTTTGTGCTCTGGGGTCCACTTGAACAGATAGAAGTGGACAGGGGTTCTGTCATGGATGCTTTCGAATTCTGGTGCTGGAGGAGACTCTTGAGAGTCCCATGGACTGCAAGAAGATCAAACCTCTCCATTCTTAAGGAAATCAGCCCTGAGTGCTCACTGGAAGGACAGATCGTGAAGCTGAGGCTCCAATACTTTGGCCACCTCATGAGAAGAGAAGACTCCCTGGAAAAGACCTTGATGTTGGGAAAGATGGAGGGCACAAGGAGAAGGGTACGACAGAGGACGAGATGGTTGGACAGTGTTCTCAAAGCTTCGAACATGAGTCTGACCAAACTGCGGGAGGCAGTGGAAGACAAGAGTGCCTGGTGTGCTCTGGTCCATGGGGTCACGAAGAGTCGGACATGACTAAACGACTAAACAACAACAACAACAACAGAGTTAGAAGGGGACCTGAGGATCATCTGGTCCAACCTGCTGCAATACAGGAATACGCAGCTGTCCCTGATTTGCCTGGTAGATCAAAATTTTAATAAGGAATGGTGAAAATTTATAACTTATCTTAAAAACCATTGTAAACAGTTAAAATCTTTGGTAGGATTGGAATATCACTTGTAGTTTAATGGTGAATTTTGGACACAATGGAGGGTAAAAGATTTTGGATTATCATAAAGCAGGGGTCAGCAACCTTTTTCAGCAGGGGGCTGGTCCACCGTCCCTCAGACCATGTGGTGGGCTGAACTATATTTTGAAAAAATATATGAATGAATTCCTATGCCCCACAAATAACCCAGAGATGTATTTTAAATAAAAGGAGACATTCTACTCATGTAAACACACGCTGAGTCCTGGACTGTCCGGGGGCTGGATTGAGAAGGCGATTGGGCCGCATCCGGCCCCCGGGCCTTAGGTTGCCTACCCCTGTCATAAAGGATGCAGGAGGAAATGATTAACAATAGGACCCACAAAGGGGAGGAGGAAAGTCCAAGTGATTCCTTGGAATCTTGTTTTTGTGTTGTATGATATATGTGACTGTAAAATTTTAATTTGAAAAACCAAATAAATAAACGCATTTAAAAAAAAGAGAAAAGAATAAGCAGCTGTCCCAAACGGGGATTGAACCCACAACCTTGACATTATCAGCACCACACTCTAACCAACGGAGTTTATCCAGCTGACATATTTAGCTGAGATTCCTGCACCACGGGGAGTTGGACAAGATGATCCATCGGGTCCCTTCCAACTCTACAGTTCTATGATTCTATGAAAGCTTAAAGGTAAAGGTAAAGGGACCCCTGACCATTAGGTCCAGTCGTGACCGACTCTGGGGTTGCAGCACTCATCTCGCTTTACTGGCCGAGGGAGCCGGCGTACAGCTTCCGGGTCATGTGGCCAGCATGATTAAGCCACTTCTGGTGAACCAGAGCAGCGCACGGAAACGGCGTTTACCTTCCTGCCGCAGTGGTACCTATTTATCTACTTGCACTGTTGTGCTTTCGAACTGCTAGGTGGGCAGGAGCAGAGACAGAGCAACGGGAGCTCACCCCGTCACAGGGATTCGAACCGCTGACCTTCTGATTGGCAAGTCCTAGGCTCTGTGGTTTAACCCACAGCACCACAATAAATGACTGTGTTGGTATTCAGGGTGCCACAAGACTGCTGTCCCCCTCCCCCCACTGAATGGACAATGAAAGATTCCTGCATTGCTGGGGGTTGGACTGGATGACCCCTGGAGGCCCCATCCAACTCTGCAATTCTATGATTCTATGGCTACGAAGGCAGGAGAAGACCTCACAAAGATGTTCTAAGAGGCAGTTCCAGGTATGGAAAAGAGCAGGAAAGAGCAGAAGACCTTTGGGTGACGGAGGGGATTGGAGGTGGAGGTGCTGAAGGTCACAGACAGCCGTAAGTTGAGGACAGAGAGAAATAAGGGCAGGGGAGAGGCAAGGAAGGCTTCGAAGGTAAAGATGGGGATCCTGCACAGGGCCTGGGTTCAGGTTGAAAGCCTGTGTAGGGACTGAAGGAGAGCACACTTCTTACACGCTCTTAAAATATTGTCCTGAGTTTGGGGAGGGGAGACTAGGCTGTATGCCAAGATCCTTCTAATCCTTCTAAGGAACCAAATGTTGTATAATACTGTTTTATAATAATTTAGAATTTAAATGTATTTTCATGTAATGTTTGATACTTCCAGCTGATGAAGGTGAATACAGTGGTACCTCGGGTTAAGTACTTAATTCGTTCCGGAGGTCCGTTCTTAACCTGAAACTGTTCTTAACCTGAAGCACCACTTTAGCTAATGGGGCCTCCTGCTGCTGCTGCGCGATTTCTGTTCTCATCCTGAAGTAAAGTTCTTCACCCGAGGTAATATTTCTGGGTTAGCGGAGTCTGTAACCTGAAGCTTATGTAACCTGAAGCGTATGTAATCCGAGGTACCACTGTACATCGAAACAGGGCCCTGTCCTGGTTTCTGATCCGTAACTGACTTCTGACTTCTGCTCAATGATTGAAACTAAGACCTTCACGTCAAATCTTACTATGGACTAACATGAACTTATCTCTACTCATAAACTCTTATCTTTAATACTGTAACGAATTATTGTGTTTTATTGTGTGTCCTTATGAGTTTGAGTTTGTAATCTCTGTTTGAGCTTCTAATCTCTTTTTGAGTTTGTAATCCTTGTCAGAATACATACTTTTGAATGGATTGTTTTTTGTTACAATTGACTATTGATTTGCAAGTACGGACCACTCCCACTATTGAAACTTATATTGGCCAGAGTTCTTGGTGTGCTTTTTTCTTGGTAAGAGCCTTCTAATGCCGGGGTGCTTTGAACAGCCAGGCTAGTTTCCTGGTGAGGTGATAGCTCGGTACTAGGCTATTAAGGGAACAAAGGAACAATGTGCGCTAGAAGCAACAGGCTGGGAAACCAGAGAATCAGAGGGATGCTTGATTTCTGTCTGAATCCAAGGCTGCAGCTATGGATGAAGCAAGACTCTCTTGCGGTGTTAATGCTGTGAACCCCTCTGTCATAGGCTCAGGTTGTACATAGATACAGTGGTACCTCAGTTTAAGAACAGTCCTGTTTACGAACGATTCAGTTTACGGACTCGGCAAAACCAGAAGTAGTGTCCCGGTTTGCGAACTTTACCTCAGTCTAAGAACGGAATCTGAATGGTGGAAGGGCACTGGCGGCGGGAGGCCTCATTAGGGAATGCGCCCCTCGGTTTAAGAATGGTTTTGGTTTAAGAATGGACTTCTGGAATGGATTAAGTTCGTAAACCGAGGTACCACTGTATATGTAAATAAACCATACATCATAAAGACACAGCAGTCTACTGTACCTCATTCCAAAGGAAACATGAATCTTGGGTAAGCGACTGGAACCTCTGGAATCTTTCACCGCTCAGAGATTGGGGTCGAACATAACAATATGTTTGTTGTATTTTAAGGTAAAAGGTAAAGGACCCCTGGATGGTTAAGTCCAGTCAAAGGCGACTATGGGGTGCGGTGCTCATCTTGCTTTCAGGTGAAACGGGTCCTGTGACCAGCATGACTAAACCGCTTCTTGCGCAATGGGACACCATGACAGAAACCAGAGCGCACAGAAATGCCGTTTACCTTCCCACCGCAGTGGTACCTATTTATCTACCCATGCTGGTGTGCTTTTGAACTGCTAGGTTGGCAGGAGCTGGGACAGAGCAACGGGAGCTCACCCCGTCGCAGGGATTCAAACCGCCGACCTTCTGACCACCAAGCCCAAGAGGCTCAGTGGTTTAGACCACAGCGCCACCCGAGGACCTTGAGGTGAAGAATGAGTAAATAACAAAGTAGGTAAAATTGGTGATGTTTTCCAAAGACCATCACTTTACCAGGAAGGTATGAGGAAGCAACAGGGGGTGGATTTGGCCATGCACCCCCCATAATATGTCATTTTGGTCTCCCCCACATAAAGATTCTTTTGCCAAATGTAGCTTCTCTCTGACACACCCCCTCCGAGAGCATGAAATAAACAAGCAACTGCAGCAACACAAATATGCCCTTGTCCCGGCATAAACATCCTGCGCACGGAACACCCCCGCAGCATCCCACTGCTACCTTTAACACGCTCTCTGGCCCCATGAAATTTTGCAAACACACAAACAGTCGGGCCACATACTGGACATGTGCACTTATTGAAATAGAGGTCTGACACATGAAAAGGAGAAGCCAGGGAGGCGTAAACAGGCCAAGAAGAAACGTAAAGTTCAGTTATTGTTGAAAAACAAAAAAGAACTGTGCACACGAGAAACAAGTTTAAAGATTACAGTCTCATTAACTATTCCCATTCATGTTTGATAGCTATCAGCTGCCACACAACCTGATGGGGGCTCAGGGCAGCTGAGACCGGACCATTAACTGCAAACAAAAAGCATGGAAAACCCCCCACCATACCTTCAAAGCTTAATTAATACTTACAACAAGCTTACAAAGTGTTGGTGGGGAAACTAAAGCGGCTGATAAAATATATATTGCAGTGGAGAAGCAGTGATGAGGTGTGTGTGCCTAACCCTTTCTCTGATATGTTTTCCCACTGAAAATAACCCTCTAGCCACCATCATGTACACACACACACACACACAGAGAGAGAGAGAGAGAGAGGTGTGTTCAAGTCATTTTAGACTTGGGCGTAACGGTCTTACGGAGGGGCTCTTTAGATCAAGGGTCAGCAAACTTTTTAAGCAGGGGGTTAGTCCACTGTCCCTCAGACCTTGTGGTGGGCCGGACTATATTTTGAAGAAAAAAATAATGAACGAATTCCTATGCCCCACAAATAACCCAGAGATGCATTTTAAATAAAAGCACACATTCTACTCATGTAAAAACATGCTGATTCCCAGACCGTCTGCCGGCCAGATTTAGAAGGCGATTGGGCCGGATCTGGCCCCCGGGCCTTAGTTTGCCTACCCATGCTTTAGATGGTAACACACATTATTTCAGTTGCTTTGAAAAAAGTGATAAGCCGGCTGTGCTGAGTTAGGGGTCCTCCTGCTCCTTCTGCCAATCTGTGGCGCCCATTGGGACTGGTAGGGTGACAAGCAGGGAGGCCACCAGTAGGTGGAGCCATAGCCACCGACAGGCAGCACCACCTGATTCTTGTTCTGCCCCCCTCTTCCTCCCTGCTGAGTTCTGCAAAGGCAAAACTGAAACTAAAGAGGAGGAAGTGGGCAGGTTTGCTAAGAAGGCAGGCAGGCAGGCTTGTGGTGGTGGCGGCTGGCTGAGGTTGGTGTGCCAATGTGTCCGTCATCCTGATAGACTAGCCTCTGCTGCTTCTGAGTGCAGACTGCCCAGATGCCTAATATTCAGGGCAGTTATCCATGTCAAAGGATGGGCCAAATTGGCAGTAGAACCAGCCTCTCACTGAACCATCATGGTCTCAGCCACCCTGGTGTTCCCTGTAGATTTTGTTGTTGTTTAGTCGTTTAGTCGTGTCCGCCTCTTCGTGACCCCATGGACCAGAGCACGCCAGGCACTCCTGTCTTCCACTGTCTCCCGCAGTTTGGTCAAACTCATTCTGGTAGCTTCGAGAACACTGTCCAACCATCTCATCCTCTGTCGTCCCCTTCTCCTTGTGCCCTCCATCTTTCCCAGCATCAGGGTCTTTTCCAGGGAGTCTTCTCTTCTCATGAGGTGGCCAAAGTACTGGAGCCTCAGCTTCACAATCTGTCCTTCCAGTGAGCACTCAGGGCTGATTTCCTTCCGAATGGATAGGTTTGATCTTCTTGCAGTCCATGGGACTCTCAAGAGTCTCCTCCAGCACCATAATTCAAATTTCCTGTAGATTAGAAGCTCCTCATATCTCAATTAATTGGCTCCGTCCAGTTAAGGACCCCTCTAACTTCTTTTCAGCAGTAAATTTGGATTTCCCGTATCCAGGGACGATCTTGACAATCCGGCGCCAAACTGTTGTCATTTTGTTACCGGACGCATTGCAGTGGGGTTTCCCCCCCATCATGTGCCTGAGTCAGACATTTCCCCCTCCCCACCCTTCACATAGATGCTACTTCCTCTGTGTTTTTCATTGGTTTCTCAAGCATGGATTGCCATAATGTGCTCCACCTAGGGCTTCCCTTGTGCTTGACCTGGAAACTGGAGCTAGTCCAGAAAGCTGCAGCACGGCTGCTGACAACACCACGATCCTGTCAGCATATTACACTTCTGCTCAGAGATCTGCATGGGTTGATTTGTTACTGACCCAAGCTCGAGGTTTTACTGTTGGTATACAGTGGTACCTCGGGTTAAGTACTTAATTCGTTGCAGAGGCCATTCTTAACCTGAAACTATTCTTAACCTGAAGCACCACTTTAGCTAATGGGGCCTCCTGCTGCCACTGCGCCACCGGAGCACGGTTTTTGTTCTCATCCTGAAGCAAAGTTCTTAACCTGAAGCATTATTTCTGGGTTAGCAGAGTCTGTAACCTGAAGCGTATGTAACCTGAGGTACCACTGTGTAAAGCTATTAATGGCTTGGGATCAGTTTATTTAGGGGGGAGCCACATTATCCCATAGGAGAAGGCAGACAATGTGGATACCAGAGGTTAGTTCAGGGGTCAGCAAACTTTTTCAGCAGCGGGCCGATCCACTGTGCCTCAGACCTTGTGGGGGGCCGGACTATGTTTTGGGGGAAAATATGAATGAATTCGTATGCCCCACAAATAACTCAGAGATGCATTTTAAATAAAAGGACTCATTCTACTCATGTAAAAACATGCTGATTTCTAGACCGTCCGCGGGCCGGATTTAGAAGGCGATTGGGCCAGATCCGGCCCCCGGGCCTTAGTTTGCCTACCCATGGGCTAGTTCACACAGACTACAGGTATGGACAGGAAATAGCAGTTTGGTGTAAAGAGCTTCGAGATCAAATGGGGGGGGGGGGGGATATACCCTGAATGTGGTATATCCTGCTTGCGTCTAGACAGACCTTATATTTTATGAAAGTATTTCTAACGGAGTGTCAACTGTATTCCTGAGAAGACCAAATGTGAACTGGAACTTGTTCAGTTTGCGTCATCTCACGTTCATTGTAAGTCAACCCCACTAACATAAAAGTTATAAATATCTCACAGCCCCTTACTCATCGTTCTTGCCAAGAAGTGTGAGGAAGTGCAGGAACTCAGCTGGCAGTAGAGGCGGCAGGAGGAACATTATTTTTCTCATCAAGTAAAGAATTGAAAGCTAGAACAGAGAGAGAGAGAGAGAAGGGGGACTGCGGAACTGTTCTATAGAATACACCAGTTCAAAATGAACTAGTTCTATTTAACAAAGTTCATTGAATTAGTTCAAAAAATCTCTGAACTAAACCTTAAGGTGGTTCCCACAATTTCCGGGTGAACCAAACGTGAATTAAGTTCATTTGGGGGCAGAGCTTTGAGTGTGTTCCCTCACATTTGCTTTTTTTTACTCTTTTAAACTCTTTTGGCCTTTAAGCTGAAGGATAGCAATTGCAGGGCAAAATAAATTAAACAATTCACATTCCATTGTATTTGTGTGTGTTTTAATATTTTCTTAGTGTTCTTAAGCATATTTAATCCCTAAGCACAGTATTTTGTAACACTCCCGAATGCTGAAAATAAATTGCCAAATATCATTTGGGTCAACTTGAATTTAACAGTGAACTGAAGTAGTTCGTTCTGTAAAGGGAGAAAGGTGCACAGAAATTTTTCTTTTCTACATGTTGAACTAGTATTATTTGTTCCTTTTTAAAATGAACTTTCCAAATTCTGCCTGTATCACATTTCATTTGGCCCTAAGTGAAGGTGTCTTTTAAAAATGGAAATTTTACGTGATTTGTTACTAATGTAGGTATATCTGACACGCTGCATATTCTACATTCCTCCCTATCGGTGGGTGTTTGCAGTACACAATCCTAAGTTTCCTCTTTCCTCCCACCACATGACCCAATATGCCCCAAGAAACTGTGTTGTTGTTTTTTAAGCAATGGGTGAATTTGACAACTGTTTATAGGGAACTCTGGCAAGAGATATGCTTTGTGTGCAAGCAGCAGTTACTCTTCAAGCCATGTTTACATCTGGACCCAATTCATGGACATACAACAAAGAATAGGAATTTGGGGAAAGTGTTATCTTGTTTCTTCCTAGTCACCTAAATAGCTTGTGTGTCTAAGGGCAATTTGGGTAGATGAATGGAAAGGAAAAAACACTGTATTGGCAATCTTGCAGGCAGTTTTTCCCCAGTGTAGAGGAACTCTGCCATTCTAGAGGGAGAGCCAGCTCTGGGTTCCTTTCTCTCCCTCTCTCAAAAACTATAAAATTATTTTTTTTTAACCAGCTTTACAGTCCAAGCAATCCAGGTTCCCTTCATTGCAAGCCAGGGATGAAACATTTCTAAATTTTGCATCAGATTTCTAGGAACCTCCATCAGATGATGCCATAGCTGTGTTTCCTGGCCCCACGGAAGCCTCTGAATCTGCTTTTGATTCTTTATTTAAAAAAACCCCGACTGAAACATGAGCAGAATCACGTCGCTGAGCATCATGTGTCGTTTGAGCTTATGGGAGTGGATGTGGTTGCAGCAGCCACAAAGCCAGCGCTGAGCGCCTTGCAAAGGCGTCATCTGCTGCCAAGTGCTATTTCGGGTTGGATGTTTCCTGGAAAGAAAGTGGAAGTAAGCTAACACGCTCCATATCATCTCGCACAATTCAACCGGTTCAGCTGGGTCCAACAAACAGGAAAAGAAAAATGTGGGGGGTCGTGGGAATGTTTCCTTGCTGACCCTGGCCTATCCGTCACGTTGCTCCGAGGAAACCCATTCCACAAGCGCCAGGGTGCACAAATGCAGTGGGCAGCGTTGGGCAGAAGTGACACTAGACGAAATTCAAGTGAAAATATAGGGCAGTTTCAAGAGAAACATTGCAATCTGAAAGTGATAAATGCCACGAATGCCAGAGGCTATAGAGTACAAACCCATGTCTTGTTGGACATTTTCCATATCTGCTATTGAGTCCTCGGAGCACCGATTCACACGAAGCGGCAACCAACCTTGCAGGATTTAACAGGATTTATTTGAAATGCATATGCAGGACAAAGGTACAGAGCGATAAATTTGCAATCTGCACACCCCAGTCTGGGTGCGCCCACTTTTATACCCCTTAGAATGCATAGACACGTGTTCACATGTAAAACATGTGATTTACACTAATAGCAATAAGATACAGCTTTGTTTCTTGTGTTACCCTCCTCCTTTTCAGTTCCCCCCTTCCCGTCTGGGGTTACAATAACACCCATTCAGCCTAGCTTTTATCTCTACCCGCCTAAGCCAGACATTCCAGAGAGAGAGGCCCATTTTCACTGTAACATTTAAGCAAGAAGAAGGGGGAAAAAACCTTGCTCTTCTGGCTGGTGTAAAAACCTCCCTCCCCCCTTTAAGGAAGGGGTTTGGGGATAACATTTGAGAGAGGAGAAAATGCCTCAAACAGTTTTTGGGATCATATAGAGAACAATATTCTAATGGCCCTTCAGTCTCATTTAGCAGGATTTCTGCCTATACTGTCAAACCTCTGCTCCCGAATGCCGCCGTCACTGTACGTTTTGGCTCCTGAACGCCGAAAACGCAGAAGTGTTCCGGTTTTCAAACATTTTTTGGAAGCCGGACATCCGACGTGGCTTCCGCTTGAGAGCAGGAAGCTCCTGCAGCCAATCAGAAGCCGCGGCTCAGTTGTGGAACATTTCGGAAGCTGAACGGGATTCCGGAACAGATTAACTTTGACAACTGAGGTTTGACTGTATTACCAAAGTTACCTACGGTATATTTCCAAAATATGCACATTTGCATATAGTGGTACCTCGCTTCAGGTTGCATACGCTTCAGGTTACAGACTCCGCTAACCCAGAAATAGTGCTTTAGGTTAAGAACTTTGCTTCAGGTTGAGAACAGAAATCGTGCTCCGGTGGCGCGGCAGCAGCAGGAGGCCCCATTAGCTAAAGTGGTGCTTCAGGTTAAGAACAGTTTCAGGTTAAGAACAGACCTCCGGAACAAATTAAGTACTTAACCCAAGGTACCACTGTATTGCTCTTTTTTTTTATTTGGTAAATAAAATATTCTGCTTCTCCTGTTCATGGTGAAGCTAACTGGTGGTCTGTGGCAGCCCTAAGACCACTGTCCCTAATCCTGTTCCTGCTTTGGAGGCAATGTTTGCAATCTTATGGTATAGAAACTTGCTATGCCTTTTTAAAAAAGAAGCTGCTGAGAGTCTCAGGAGGCTGGATTTGGCATGCAAAACCAGTGTCCATGCTTGAGTGGTGAGTAGGGATGGGGAAGAAGTTTGATTCAGTTTTCACTTAATGCTGAATCAACCCAGTTTGCGCTCCCTGAAACAATATGGGCGTTGAAACACAGCCATCCTTTGACCTTTGCATTTCTTCAAATATTGCGGTGCAGTTCTCTAACCAAGTAAAATGTACAAAATAAAATAAAATAAACGTACTAGGGAAAAGTAGGTATATAAATGTATGTACAGTGGTACCTCAGGTTACAGACACTTCAGGTTACAGACTCCGCTAACCCAGAAATAGTACTTCGGGTTAAGAACTTTGCTTCAGGATGAGAACAGAAATCGTGTGGCGGTGGTGGAAGGCCCCATTAGCTAAAGTGGTACCTCAGGTTAAGATCAGTTTCAGGTTAAGAACGGACCTCCGGAACAAATTAAGTTCTTAACCCGAGGTACCACTGTATTAGTGAAAATAAGATACAAAATTGTATCATACTGGGTGAAATTACTTGCAGTTATCAAAACTGTATGGGAAATGTGTTTATTGGGAGAAATTCGCACTAAAATATTGATGAATTTTCCATTTTGGTGTCCTGCTCCCCAGCCTGCTAGAATTGGCCAGAGCCTGTGCCCTACCATTAGGCAGCAGGGTGAGCTGGCCACACCTCGGTCCTGACAAGAAAAAGGCTGCAAATTGTCAAGATGGACACGGTGTAGGTTTCCATTCTGATTCATTCTCTGACTCAGCAAAGTATCTTTGGCCATCCCAGCCCAGAGCAGTTTTGGAAGTGTTCTTAAGGATTTAATTGCTTTTTAATTAACTGAAATGATGAGCACCTCCTTACACAAACATATCCACCTGCCTGAACATGTACGCAACCCTTTGAAACAAAGGAGAAGGCAAGGTGAACTCTTGTGATATTTCGGCAATGTTTGAGATCTTCCTCCCTCCTTCCTTTCCTCTTTCCACTTGGGAATGGACTTGTCCACATGGGCAGCACCGGGGTGGGGGGGGGAGCAAGGGGCAAGCACCCCCCAGGCAACCCACTTTCCCCAACCCCATTGATGGATTTAGTCAGTAACATATACAGTCGTACCTTGGAAGTCAAACAGAATCCATTCCGGAAACAAAATGTTCGGAAACCAAAGCAGCTATGTTTAGGGAAGTTTTTAATATTTGAAGTTTTATTCTGCTTTTAGTGTTCTGTTGGGAGCCGCCCAGACTGGCTGGGGAAACCCAGCCAGATAGGCGGGGTATAAATAAAATAATAATAATAATTATTATTATTATTTCCGTGGGGAAACATCAAGACTGGTGCTGTTTGAGGGGAACATCATGCGGACTGCACAAATTAAATGGGAAAATAAGCAGCTGCAGCCACACAGTAAACTCTGGTATGGACAGGCCCAAGGCCTGTAATTTATCCACAGAAAGAGGTAGACAGACGCTTTTGGAGGCAGAGGCCCTTTGCGTGAGAAGAGATAGCATGAATGTCCACTTTGGCATTTTGCCTCTTTGAGGTGCATCTGGAATGCTGGCATGACTGGGCTGGATTTGGAAAAATTTAGATGCGGGTCCGCCACTTATTTTTAGCTCCAAGCAAGCGGAAATGCTGCGTGCCCGGGCAGCAACCTGGGCATTTCCCCTGAAAACTATTCCATCTTCCCTTTCGCTCTTCTCACCCTGAGGCACATCCTCCTTGGCTAAGGACCAGGAAACCTGGCGGGTGATGCTATTATGTTTTAATCTTTGGTGGGAGTAGAGTGATTGATGACAATTAGGGAGAGGGATACAAGCTATAAGGAAGGGATTATCAGCTCTAGCCCATGTGAGTCTCTACTCAGAAGTAAATCTCTACACATTGGAGTAGCAGTAGGGTAGGAGTGGTGCAGGCTTCAGGAGAGATGCTGTGCTAGTCTTCCTACAACCTCCAGATGCGCTTGGACTACAGCTCCCTTCACCCTGGACCATTCAGCCATGCTGGCGGTGGTTGATGGGAGCTCCAGGCAGCTGTTTTGAACAGGATGTAAGCTTGCTTCCCATCTGTGGTGCCCACTCACCATCTTCTTTTACCTAGAATGCAATGCCCTGGCATATAGATCTAGGCCAAGGGCCAGCAAACTTTTTTTGGAAGGGTCCGGTTCACATTCCCCCAGACCCTGTGGTGGGCCGGACCGCGCACACATGTGATGAAGGGAAGATGAGTGGCCTGAAAGGGCTGGCTGGCTCCGGAGAGGTGCTGCCCAAAATGGCGCTCAGCCAGCTCAGCCCAGCCCCCTTCCTCCACTATGCGGGGGGGGGGAGAAGCCAGGAGGAGGGAGGGAGGAGGTGCCGTGGTGTGTGAGAGGGAGCGGGGGGGGGGGGTGGCGCCCAAAAAGAAATGGCAGTGCAGAAAAAGCATTAATGAGAGAAAACAACAACAAACAGAATCCACACAATCCACTGACTGTCCACGGGCCGGATCCTGAGGGCAATTGGGCTGGATCCAGCCCACGGGCCATAGTTTGCCAACCCCTGATCTAGGCAGATGCCTAGATTCCAATGCCACTCAATGCATGGAGAGAAAAGGGGCCCATTGGCCAAATGGGTGGGCAGGGGGTTAAAAAGAGAGACCCTTACTCCAAAATACCCCGTAGGCTGGTTTCCCATTGGGCTGATCGATCCAAGTGGCTGTGGAGTTGTGTGGCCAAACCCTCTGTCCTATTCAATCATCATCATCAGTGCTTTTTTTTTGGGGGGGGTGGATGCAGGGGTACACATACCCCTAAACATTTTGTGAATCTTTGTACTTTTGTCCATTTACTGTATTTATTTTTCCCAATTTGAACTATAAAATGGTGGTTTTCTTGAGTCAAAATGAGAATACACCTAAACATTTTTTTAATAGAAAAAAGCACTAATAATAATAATAATAATAATAATAATAATAATACCTCACCTATCTGCCTGGGTTGCCCCAGCCACTCTGGGCAACTTCCAACAAATATAACAGCATAATATTTTATTTTATTCCATTTATTTATTGAATTTATATACCGCCCTATACCCGAAGGTTTCAGGGCAGTTCACAGAACAAAATCAAAAACATTGAAATTTTCCTTATGCAGGGCTGCCTTCAGAGGTTTTCTAAAGTTTGTATAGTTACTTATCTTCTTGTTTCGGGAGTCGCATAACTCCACACCCTCCAACATTTCTCCAGTGAAAAGAGGGACGTCCTAAGGAAAAGCGGGACATTCTGGGATCAAATCAGAAACTGTAAATCCAGAAAATTGGAAAACAGGGACACTTGGAGGGTCTGTGTGGGCTGTGTGGGACACTTGGAGGGTCTTGGAGGGACATGGTGGGCTGATGAGCTGCCTAACACTGAGTCAGATCAATGGTCCAAGTACTTGGTCGGCCTTGTCAATTCTGACCAGCAGTGGTCCTCCAGGGTTTTAGACAGGATCTCTCCCAGCCCTACCTGGAGAGGCCGGGGACTGAACCTGGGACCTTCTACATGCAAAGCAGGGGTTCTGTTACTCAGCTGCGGCTTCCCCCAAGCCTTCAAGCAATTGTTACTCAGCCATCTGTTATTCAGAAAAGTTTCCACTGGAGGTGGGTTCTTGACCTCCAGGGAACACAATCATGGAAATCGGTTTGTTTTTATTTTGACCAGAAACCAGTGGGCAGCAGCAGGGGTGGTTCCCCTAGCCAGGGACGCAACCCAAACTTTCCTTCCCATCTGCTTTGTTTAAAGCAAGGATGTCCTCACACAGCAGCTGTAATCTCTCTCTCTGGCTCAGAAGATGCCTGACTAGAACCCAAAGTAAACACATCAAGGCACAGGAGTTGGGAAAGACCCGTTCAGCCTCGTTTCTGGTTTCCGTCAACTCATTTTGACACTGTAGTCAACCTGGATTCCAGATGCAAACTCCCACTCTGTTATTTCGGTCACACGCGGGGCCAGAGAAAGCCCAAGCCCAAGCCCCAGCGTTTGCTCTTCAGCCTTTGTCTGAAGCCGCTGACTCATGCTTTGGAATCCGGAGAACGCTACTGTAAGATTTTCTGTGCACCCTTCCCTCCCCCCTTTTCCTGCTCCGTTAGAGCCTCTTTGCCCCTACGTCACTCGCTTGCTGAGTCATGCTACACCAGCCAAGAAGCTGCTCTGAGGTCATGCATGTGCAATTAAAGAGAGAGAGAGAGAGAGAGAGGGATGAAGAGAGAAGAAAGCAGTTCCTTGGGGTCATGGAGGAAAGATATTAGTGTAGGATTGAGCAGCTTTGTTATGCTGAAATGCCCTCTCCCTAACCTGTGTGTGTCCGGCTTCACAGAGGAGCCATTTGTTTCAAGTTCTGTCCTGTCCAAGTCTAGTTTAAGGTCTATTTAAAGAATCAGAGGAAGATAAGGCTGGATCCCTGAAGCTGCCCATCAACAGTCAGCATCCAGGCAGCAAACAGAGCAGGCGCACTTGGCCACTGCCTTCCCCACTGTTGTGCTTTATCATAGTGATTATTTCTACTTCTGCATCTGTACATATAAATTACCATATCTTATGCAAATCTCTGTCCTCTTTTGCCCACCCCTCAACTGCCCCAGATATCCCGTTTCTTCTCAGGAGAGCACGGCAGCCATTTTGGGTGCAGTGATCTCACGCGATTCCGCGCAGTGATTCCCCCCAACAACGATCTCGGTTTTGGGCGTCATGCCCAAAAAAGCGCTTTTTCAGGCCCACGGTTTTGTGTGGGTGATTTGACTCGCACAGGAGTTTGGCCCCGGAAGATGGCACCCCATTTTTTCATTGTGATGTGTTGGAGGGTAAGTTTATGGTGATGCGTATGCGGCCAATTGGTGGCCTGGTTCACATATCATGCCAAGTCAAACCATGGCTTCGCATGACTGTATAAGCATCCAGGTTCCAGAGGAGGCTGCTTCATGGCTCCCTGCTTATTTTGCTGGTGTGCGTAGCTGAACCATAAGTTTCCCAGTCCAGGCTTGCGGTTTATCTCCCCTGGACAAACCACAAACCATGAACCACTGGACAAACCTTGGTTACCGCTCATGTTGTTCTTTAGTCGTGTCTGACTCTTCGTGACCCCATGGACCAGAGCATGCCAGGCACTCCTGTCTTCCACTGCTTCCCACAGTTTGGTCAAACTCATGCTGGTAACTTCAAGAACACTGTCCAACCATCTCGTCCTCTGTCGTCCCCTTCTCCTTGTGCCCTCAATCTTTCCCAACATCAAGGTTGTTTCCAGGGAGTCTTCTCTTCTCATGAGGTGGCCAAAGTATTGGAGCCTCAGCTTCAGGATCTGTCCTTCCAGTGAGCACTCAGGGCTGATTTCCTTCAGAATGGAGAGGTTTGATCTTCTTGCAGTCCATGGGACTCTCAAGAGTCTCCTCCAGCACCATAATTCAAAAGCATCCATTATTCGGAGATCAGCCTTCTTTATGGTCCAGCTCTCACTTCCATACATCACTACTGGGAAAACCATAGCTTTAACTATACGGACCTTTGTCGGCAAGGTGATGTCTCTGCTCATGTAGAGAGAGCTAAACCACAAGTCCAGGTTTGGAGCACATGCTAAGCCAAACTATGGCTTAGCTCAGTGTGGTACAGCTTGTAAATTCACACAAAGCTGTGGCTTGACTTAAGATGACTGTATCTGCTATTGTGTCACCTAACATATATTACTTTTTATTTAATTATTTGACTGATTCGTTGCCTGCTGCAAAAAAGCCCCCCTTGGAAAAGGGGTACTGCAGAAAACAGTACATTTCCATAATACTGTTCTGATATCTCTTAAACAAACCCACCAGAGAAAACAGAACCAACAGGAACATTCAATCAAACAGGCCAGCAAGCCAGCTTCTCATAATCCATCAGATGTTTGGCGGCAGAGGTGAGTTTTAATCTGGTGCTGAAAGGATGCAAATGATGGTGCCAGGCAGACCACAGCGGGGAGAGTGTTCCACAGTTGTGGAGCCACAACCAAAAGGACCCTGTTCCGTGCTGCTACTGAATCTCCCTCAAGGGAGATGGCCATCTGTCATGGATGCTTGAAGCTGAGATTACTGCATTGTCCCTTGGGGTCCCTTCCACCTCTACAATTCTACAATTCTAAGTAAATATATTTATACTGAGAGCTGCTGGTGAAGGGCTGGTAATAAATTTATTTATTTACTACTGCTACTACTAATAATAGTAATAAGTCATTTTAAATGAGGTGTGGAGGTCCAGATAGATAGATAGCTAGACAGACAGATATGGCCTGATTCGGTACAGGACATCTTCAGAAAGCAGAAAAGATTGCACTTGCTGACATCTCTTCTGCTACGCAGCCATGAAAGTTGCAAGGAGACCTGACTTTTTTTGGCACCTCCAAGGAATGCTAACGGTCAGGAACCTCCTCTTGCTGAAACCCAGGAATTGCCCTTCCGTGGCAGTCTCTGTTGCCTGCTGCCACCGCAACCTTTGCTAAATAATTAGTCAGGGGATAATTTAGGGTTTTGGTATGTGGCTTCGCCCTGGGCAGGTCAGTTGCATTGCGTAACAAGGGTGTTATTTAATGCGCAGGACAGAGATGGAAAAAGACTGATTGCCTGTCGGAGCACAAAACAACAAAGCTCGTATATACGTGCAGATCTATTAAAATGTTGGCGCTGGAAGGCAGTGGCATGAAAAGGTCTGAGGCCCTTCAGCGGGTGCTTACATGAATACAAAAGGACTGTTCGCCACAGCACTAATTGGCAAATGCATAATCGTCTTGGTATTGCAGAGTGAAGTGACAATACAATCAGAGCTGGAACCATAGCTCTCAACCGTCCCTTATTTGGCGGGAAACTCCCTTATCCCAGCACCGTTTCCCGCTGCTGTCCCTTATTGATGATGTCCCTTAAATTTCCCAGGTTTCATGCTCGCCCGGCTCGGGAGGGAAGCAACGGCTCGGGGTCTTCCGCCTCAAGAGAGAGAGAGAGAGAGCGCGCACGAGCTGCCGGGTCTCCGTCTCTCCCTTTTCCCCCTCAGGGGCATGCCATGAGGAGACAGGTGGCGGCGGGCAGGCAGGCAGCCCCTCTCTTGCGAGACTTCCGCCGCGCTGCCAGGGGAAGCTGGAGGCGGCAGCCTGAGGGAGGAGGAAGAGGAGGCGATGGGGAGGGATGCAGAAGGGCGGTGCTTCAGCGGCTGCAGCGGCGCTACAACCGCCTCATGGTGGGCTTGCGGGTGGCGTGGGCGAGAGTCTCCTTCCCTCCCTCCCTCTCTCTTGGGTGGGGAAGGGCCAATGGAACTCCTTGCGCCAGGACGACGGCAGCCCCGACGTGCTGCTTAGCATACCCTCCAACCAGTGCAGCAACTTAATGTAGTGATTTCCCCCTCTGCATCCCTTTCATAACTCTATTTTTATAAATCATTTGTCCATCCGTAGTTCAAATTTTTACTACAAGTTTTCTGTCTATCCTACCAATGTATGTAACTCTTTACAATAGCTTTTCAACTAAATTATAAACTTTCCCCATTCTTTATTAAAGAGGTCTTCTTCCTGGTTTCTAATTCTGCCTGTAAGCTTTGCCATCTCGACGTCGTTCATCAGTTTTGTCTGCCCCTCTTCTTTGGTGGGAGTTGTAGACCCTTAGGATCATGTAGTCCAACCCCCTGCAAAACACAGTCAGTCGCAGCCAAAGCAGCATGGCTCCATAAATGCCGGATTTATGTATAAGCTAAGCAAAATCCCTTATTTTCGAGGCTGCTGGTCCCTTATTTTCGAGGCTGCTGGTCCCTTATTTTCAAATCTGTAAGTTGACAGCTATGGCTGGAACATATGAGAAATTAGCACAGTGACATTTCTGAGCTGGGTCTAGGGGCACCACCAGCCCCCACCAACCTCAGCCACCATGGCCCATAATAGTCAGTGATGGTGGGAGTTCAAGTTCTGAGAGTGAAAGGCTCCCCACCCTTGTTTTTAGAGAGACAGGCACAGGGGCTGCTAAAAGAGTGAGAAAACCTAGCATCCACAGACTGCTGTCCTTCTACTGAGTTTTACTGGACTTCCAATTGGACAGCGTTGTGAGCTTATGGAAGCTATTCTCATTCCTGATCTACACTGCTGCTGGGGGTTGGGATACAGTGGACTTTCCCTTCTCCTGCTCTCCACCAGCCTCTGCCAGCTGGGAGAGCCTCTGCCACTGCGCAGCCTCAAGAAAGGGTGCAGTTGGTGGAAGGCCCTGAAATGGCAGACCCTCCAAGTACCCCTATTTTCCAGGGACAGCCCCAGATTTACAGAAGCCATCCCAGTTTCCGATTCAATCCTGGAATGTCCTGCTTTTCCTTAGGATGTGGGTAGGCAAACTAAGGCCTAGGGGCCGGATCCGGCCCAATCGCCTTCTCAATCTGGCACATGGACATTCTGGGAATCAGCGTGTTTTTACATGAGTAGAATGTGTCCTTTTATTTAAAATGCATCTCTGGGTTATTTGTGGGGCATAGAAATTCATTCATTTTTTCACCCAAATTATAGTCCGGCCCCCCACAAGGTCTGAGGGACAGTGGACAGACCCCCTGCCAAAAAAGTTTGCTGACCCCTGCCTTAGGACGTCCCTTTTTTTGCCGGAGAAACGTTGGAGGGTATGGAGTCATGCGACCTCTGAGCCAAGGAGATAAGTAACTCTACAACCTTTAGAAGACATCTGAAGACAACCTTGTATAGGGAAGCTTTTTATCATTTAATGTTTTATTAGTTATATATATATGCTGGAAGCCGCCCATAGTGGCTGAGACATCACTGTCAGGTGGGCAGGGTGTAAAGATGATGATGGAACAGGATGTCCATATTTTCAGTGGAGAAATGTTGGAGGGTACGAAATAGGGAATGGGGGAGGTGGAGCTGAGCTGGCCAAAGATCCACCAGATCCTAATTCAGCCCAGGGATAAGAGAAGGACCTAATTTTGGCTTCACTGCTGCATTGGCGTGGAGCATCCTGTTCTCACAGGACGCGGGTGGTGCTGTGGTGTAAACCACTGAGCCTTGGGCTTGCCGATCAGAAGGTCGGCGGTTCGAATCCCCGCGACGGGGTGAGCTCCCGTTGCTCGGTCCCTGCTCCTGCCCACCTAGCAGTTTGAAAGCACGCCAGTGCAAGTAGATAAATAGGTACCGCTCCGGCGGGAAGGTAAACGACGTTTCCGTGCGCTGCTCTGGTTCGCCAGAAGCGCCTTAGTCATGCTGGCCACATGACCTGGAAGCTGTACGCTGGCTCCCTCGGCCAATAAAGTGAGATGAGCGCCGCAACCCCAGAGTCGTTCGCGACTGGACCTAATGGTCAGGGGTCCCTTTACCTTTTTTATCCTGTTCTCACAGTGGCCAACCAGATGGGTGCCTAAAAGCAGGACCTGAGTGCAGGAAGCCCTCTTCCCCATCTGTGATTCCTGCAGCTGGCATTCAGAGGCAGGCCCCCTCAGGCAGTAGAGGGGGAACATCAGGTCTAGAAGCCATTGCTGGCTTTATCCTCCGTCTGGCCTGGCTGGCAGGAGAAGCTGGGTTTTGCATGCAATGGTTGTTAAGTTGTGGGTAGACATAGTAGATGGCACAGCGATTTCTCCAAAGCAGCTCTTTATTTGTAAGCTGGAACAGAACTCAACTGAGGAGCTCAGTCAGCCTGCTTATGTAGAGCTCCATTAGAATGCAACAGTAACCATTTTCTGTAACTAGCCAATCACTGAACGTCACTTTCGAGCCTTCATTTGCATACAAACTATCCAATCACTGAACGTCACTTTCGATCCTCCATTTGCATAACTATCTACAGTATCCCCCTGCTGGCCCAGGGTGAGAACTTCAGTACATAACAATGGCGCCTCCCGCTTCTCTGTTCCACTCTGTTGTTCACCAGGCAGAGTTAGGATTGCTCTGTAAATGTGGGATTTCAATGGGCCACGCAGGCTCTGTTGTGTTGCATCCCAACCAAGTTGCACAGCTCAAACTCCACCATGAAACCTTTTTCACTTTCGGGGTGGGGATCAGATACACCCTACAAAGTTTGTGAGCCCTGTGGGTCCCGGTTTCTGTGTAAATGGGAGAGCTGCAAGCAACTCAGTTTCGCCCACACGGAGTTCATTCGGCTAGTGAAAACCAGCTCTCCCTAAGGTGCGAGACTGTCCAAGTCACTTCCAAGAATTCATGCTCCAGCAAGCTTTGCATAAATATCTTGCAGCCCATTAACAACCAAAAAGAGCCCCCCTGGCATGTTTACCAAACACAACACCTTAATAGCTCTTATTTCTTCCTTCCTGGCATTCTTTAGCCTTCTGGTATCCAGAGAGACTGTTCACAACACTGTGGAGCGGTGGGTGGCTGGGGAGTTCAGGTTAATGGGCTGCAACTAGGTGGCCAGAGGCAAATTGCAAGGCAGGGGGGCAACTCCTGTAATGATGTACTTGGCAGTTTTGAAAAACTTTTGCAAACATTCTTCCCTTGCAACAATCCAGAAAGGTCTACCAGCTTTCCCTGCACTGAAGACGAGATTGGCACTGCGTTCCTATGCACGCCTATTCAGAAGTACACCTGAATGAGTTTAGCAGATATTAAGCTCCGTTCACTACAAAATTGTGACACGGGTTTGGAGTGAATGCGACAATACTGGGTTTCTAGGGGATACCAACGATCCCCAGTTGAAACAAAACAAAATAAAATAAAATAATTCCTTCCAGTAGCACCTTAAAGACCAACTGTTAGTTATTGGTATGAGCTTTCGTGTGCTTGCACACATATCTGAAGAAGCTCACGAAAGCTCATACCAATAACTAACTTAGTTGGTCTCTAAGGTGCTACTGGAAGGAATTTTTATTTTATTTTATTTTATTTCATTTTGGTATTTGAAGAAGTGTGCATGCTCACGAAAGCTCATACCAATAACTAACTTAGTTGGTCTCTAAGGTACTACTGGAAGGAATTTTTAAATTTTATTTTATTTATTTTGTTTTGTTTCGATTACGAAACAACACGGCAGACCAACACGGCTACCTACCTGTAACAATGACCCCCAGTTTGAGTATCAATTACTCAGTTTGGGGGTTTCTCCAGATCTGTACAAAACCTGGGCTTTGCCCTACAAAACGACTACAAAACATTGGCACAGATCTGGAGTGAATGGCGCAATGTTGGATTGAACTACGAAGTCTGGTTCAGTATATCAGTTACTCGGTTTGGGAGGTGCTACAAAAAGCAGGGTTTGCCTTACAAAACGACTACAAAGCCCTTGGTACCTTGGGTTAAGAACTTAATTCGTTCTGGAGGTCTGTTCTTAACCTGAAACTGTTCTTAACCTGAGGTACACCTTTGGCTAATGGCCCCCCCTGCCTCCGTGCGATTTCTGTTCTCATCCTGAAGCAAAGTTCTTAACCCGAGGTACTATTTCTGGGTTAGCGGAGTCTGTAACCTGAAGCGTATATAACCTGAAGCGTCTGTAACCCGAGGTACCACTGTAAAAGCATTCTGGGAAATAGTATACAGGTATAATGAAATTTTAAAAATGTTTAAACTAACATTTATTTAAAAAATAAAAAACAACCAGAGGCTTTTCTACGAGGAATTGTAGGTGCTGATATTCCAAGGGAGCAGAAAAGACTTTTTATGTACATGATGGCAGCCGCTCGGATGCTATTAGCCCAGAGATGGAAAGAAGATAAAGTCCCTCGCAGAGGAGAATGGCAAATTAAACTGTTGAACTATGCCAAAATGGGAAAACTGTGACCAGAAAGCTCAGGAACCAAGAAGACCAAAACTTCAATAAAGAACAGGAATTTTTAAATAATTTATCTTGGAGACCACCGTAAGCAGATGAAAACATTAGCAGGATTGCAATAACACTTGTAACGTAGCAAGTATTATGGAGATAATGGAGTTATATAAAAAATGGACTATTGGAAAATATGCAGTAGAAAAGGTTAACAACAGGACCCACGGAGAGGAAGGTGCGAAGTCCAGAGATCTGGAGGAATCTTTAAATGTGGATGTACGTGATTGTTTTATAATTTTATACTTGTAAAGTCAAATAAAAAATATTTCAGCAACAAGAAAAGATTCTATCCTGCCTTTAACATCAATGAATGCAAGGTGGTGTACAGTAGTACCTCGGGTTACATACGCTTCAGGTTACAGACTCCGCTAACCCAGAAATATTGCTTCAGGTTAAGAACTTTGCTTCAGGATGAGAACAGAAATCGTGCTGCAGTGGCACGGTGGCAGCAGGAGGCCCCATTAGCTAAAGTGGTGCTTCAGGTTAAGAACAGTTTCAGGTTAACAACGGACCTCCGGAACGAATTAAGTACTTAACCTGAGGTACCAATGTACACAATTCTCCCCACCACACCAACCCTGTGGGCAGGTTAGGCTAAGAGGCAGTGACTGGGCCAGGGTCACTCAGTAAGGTTCATGGCCAAGTGAAGATTCGAACCCTGGTCTCCTGGTTCCTAGTCCATCACTCTAACCGCTGCACCAACACTTGAGGAATATGTTGAAGCACGAGCAGCAGGGGTGTAGAGAGTGGCCGTGAATAAGTGCAGGAGAATGTTTCTCTGTGAGGCTGGCGCTGCTACTTTCTCCACGAGAAACATCATAGACAATCGCATCGTTTCTTATTCCCAACCCATCCCCATCGCTAAATTAGGAGCGCTGTAAGCCGAGGGTTGTAAACTGCTCCCGCTGGCCCCGCTCAGGGGAGGAAGGCTGTGATCTGGCTATGAGACAGTGGACCTTATACGTGAATAACGGGACCTGCGACGACTCAGAAAGTTGTCTTTGCTGATGTCAGGCCTGCTTGGCGTCTGGGCCGTGATCCCGGTGTCTGACCTGCCCCTCCCCTCGTGGTCTAGACATGTCAAGAGAGGACATGTTGCACAATCCCTGAATTAGGGGTTGCCGGCCAAAACTAGTCAGCAGCAGCAGCAGCAACAGCGGCCGAGGAATTCCTAATTCTGATTCTGGTCTGTGAACGTAATAAAGTTCATTCAGTCAGTCATTCCTAATTCGGCTTTCCTGTTTCTCTCCCTCCAGACAACTGCTCACAACAGACAGACAGCAGCTCCCCGCCCCCCCCCCCCCAGCAAATTAATACTGTAATTGCATTGCGGGAGGTGAGAGTTATTGGGCTCTCTGGAATCCTGATATCACCAGCTTCCTGGATTACCGTATTTTTCGCTCTATAAGACGCACCAGACCATAAGACGCACCTAGTTTTTGGAGGGGGGAAATAAGAAACAAAATATTCTGAATCCCAGAAGCCAGAACAGCAAGAGGGATCGCTGCGCAGTGAAAGCAGCAATCCCTCTTGCTGTTCTGGCTTCTGGGATAGCTGTGCAGCCTGCATTCGCTCCATAAGATGCACACACATTTCCCCTTACTTTTTAGGAGGGAAAAAGTGAGTCTTATAGAGCAAAAAATACGGTAATTGCTGGGCCTCCACTCAGCTTCAAACAGAGCACATTTTGGTTAGGGTAGGAACTTTATTATTATTATTATTTTAAAAGCAAACAGTAAGGGATGGGGTAGGAATAGCGAAGCCATCCATATCAGTTTGCCTTGTTTTCTCATTTTGCAATCTTAAGTTGAGTTCCACATCAGTTTGAGATACTTTGTTTTTTTAAGTGAAAATTCAACGGTTGAGTGTGAATTTTTCCAACAGGCACTTTCCTTTTGGAATGCAGTTTTTGCCTAATTTCTAGAATGGTGCAAAGGACTTTCCTCACTATAATGCATTTCTGTATGTGATTTTCACTCGTAAGCACATTTCACCCCAGTGAATGCGTTTCAACACTGGTGAGCTTTGCTTCTTCCAGGACACTGGCATTAGTTCGCCTGTCTTCCCAAGTGATGTGTAAAAATTTCCGGAGACACTGTTGGTGGAATCTTTCAAGGAGTTGGAGATGGCGCTTATAAGTGGTCCATGTTTCACAAGCATACATGCATACATACCATAGATAGATAGATGATAGATAGATAGATAGATAGATAGATAGATAGATAATAGATAGATGATAGATGATAGATAGATAATAGATAGATGATAGATAGATAGATAGATAGATAGATAGATAGATGATAGATGATAGATAGATAGATAGATAGATAGATAGATAGATAGATGATAGATGATAGATAGATAGATAGATAGATAGATGATAGATGATAGATAGATAGATAGATAGATAGATAGATAGATAGATAGATGATAGATAGATAGATGATAGATGATGATAGATAGATAGATAGATAGATAGATAGATGATAGATAGATAGATAGATGATAGATGATAGATAGATAGATAGATGATAGATGATTGATAGATAGATAGATAGATAGATAGATAGATAGATAGATGATAGATGATAGATAGATGATAGATGATAGATAGATAGATAGATGATAGATGATAGATAGATAGATAGATAGATAGATAGATAGATGATAGATGATAGATAGATAGATAGATAGATAGATAGATGATAGATGATAGATAGATAGATAGATAGATGATAGATAGATAGATAGATAGATAGATAGATGATAGATGATAGATAGATAGATAGATAGATAGATAGATAGATAGATAGATAATAGATAGATGATAGATAGATGATAGATAGATAGATAGATAGATAGATGATAGATGATAGATAGATCGATAGATAGATAGATAGATGATAGATAGATAGATAGATAGATGATAGATAGATGATAGATAGATGATAGATGATAGATAATAGATAGATAGATAGATAGATAGATAGATAGATAGATGATAGATAGATAGATAGATAGATAGATAGATAGATAGATAGATATAGATAGATGATAGATAGAGGAGATGATAGATAGATGACTCTTATTGTTACAGAGGCCAGTCCACCACCACACCCAGAGCAGCAAGCTAGCTAATTGGGAGACGGGCTAAGCATACCCAACTCTGTACTCCAACAGAAGGAACAGATGGGGGCTGGTGGCTTGAGGCAACCATGCCCCTTTGCCCAATGGTAGGGCCAGCCCTGCTTGGTCCAGTTCAGCATCCATTCCATAGCGTCCCAGTCTCGTTTCATAATGCGTTTGAGGTTTGCATTGCACTTTTCCATTCCTGGTACCTTCATCATCACAACTGCATTGTGAACAGGGTGGTCACTTTCCTGCCCACCCCCTACCTGCCCTTCTCTTGAGGTTCCCAATAGCTGCCTTCATTACAAGAAATGGAGCTGAGGTAACATTTTAAATTACTCCATTTCTAGGAAAGGCATGGCATTCCAAATCGCTGTGGGTCAAACTGGTGTTTAAAGGCACTCCAAGTATGGTCAGGGGGAAAGTGCGTGACAACCCTACTTGTAAGATAGGTCAGTGATTTCCCCATTTAACAACCGAGATTCTGGGGCTGAGTCAGAGAGGTGACTATCTTCTGTCTTTCATTGAAGATAAAAATAAAGCATCGTGGGTCTTCCTTGCCAGCTTCCCGGAGACAAAGGGTTGCCACTGTGAGAACCTAATTGTCTAGAGGCATTTCAGCTGGGGTTTAGGCCTGGTTTTGGCACAGAGACCGCTTGGGTTGCCCTGTATGATTACCTCTGTGTTGGAATTTGTTTTTGGTCAAAAGAAAAATACAGTATATAAAAGGAGAATTACCGTATTTTTCACCCTATAGGACGCACTTTTCCCCCTCCAAGAATGAAGGGGAAATGTGTGTGCGTCCTATGGGGCGAATGCAGGCTTTCGCTGAAGCCTGGAGAGTGAGAGGCGTATGAAGCCTGGAGAGTGAGAGGTGTCGGTGCGCACCGACCCCTCTCGCTCTCCAGGCTTCAGGAAGCTATCCGCAAGCCTTGCGAGCCCGGGGGAGTTCCCGTGGGCTTGCAAGGCTTGTGGGCGGCAGCCTTTCTGTGGGCTGGGGTTGGGGGAAGCTCAGGCTTCCCCCGCCCCAGCCCCGTGGCTGGGGGGGAAAATTTTTTTATTCTTATTCATTTCCCCCCCAAAAAACGAGGTGCGTCCTATGGGCCAGTGTGCCCTATAGGGCGAAAAATACAGTACCTGGGTGCCAATATCCAGGTTCGGGGCAAGTTTGGTAAGAGAACCCCCAGCAGAGATTTAAAATCGCGAAACATGAAACAAAGTAAAATGTGGAAACATAGGCTGTTAGACCTTTAAAATATCCCCTTCTAAGTTGCTTCCAAAGTCTCCCTCTTCCTTTAGCATAGAAAGAGACCACATGTTTGTTAACAATGGTTTCCTCACAAACTCTTCAAAGGTCAGGTTCATATGCTTTTCAAGACAGCAGTCAGAATGCACAGGCAGTGAACATTAGGTTCCAAATGTTTCTAAACACAAAGATGGCTTGATGAAGCCACGTAGTCTGAGCTTGACGCATCCAGCTTGTGGGCTTCTCATAGGCATCTGATGGGCTACTGTGGGAAAGGAGATGATAGACTAGAGTGGCCTTTGGTTCTGAGCCAACAAGGCTTTTCTTTATGTCCGAATGTCTGCACAACAGCTGCATCTTATTGTATGTTAGGAACATAGGAAGCTACTTTATACTGAGTAGGACCATTGGTTCAACTAGTTCAGTCTACACTGACTGGCAGTGGCTCCCTGGGGTTTCAAGCTGGGGTCTTTCCTGCCCCTATGTGGAGATTCTTTTGGCGGTTCCCTTGCTGCGAGAAGCCAAGTTACAGGGAACCAGACAAGAGGGCCTTCTTGGTAGTGGCACCCGCCCTGTGGAACGCCCTCCCACCAGATGTCAAAGAGAGCATCAACTACCAAATTTTTAGAAGACATCTGAAGGCAGCCCTGTTTAGGGAAGCTTTTAATGTTTAATAGGTTATTGTATTTTAGTGTTCTGTTGAAAGCCGCCCAGAGTGGCTGGGGAAACCCAGCCAGATGGGTGGGGTATAAATAAATTATTATTATTATTATTATTATTATTATTATTATTACTCTGCCACTGCGCTACTGCTATTCCACTGAAAGAAAATGCCCCTCTGGCAGTTTCACGCTTCCCCTTTCCTCTGCATTTTTGGTATTGGTGTAGAAGTTCTGGGTTTCTATGTGATCTTCCCAAGGGGAAAGAAAGGGGACACGACTTTCTCATAACACACACACACACACACACACACACACACACACGTGTGACCCGCTTCTGTTTCCTTTGTTGTCTGCAGCCCTGCTGGGGGTTTCTCACATTTCCTCCCCACCATCTGCTTTCTTGCAAATGCTCAACAGGCTTCTCCCTGACCTTTTCAAGAAGTTTAAACAGGGCCTCAGGGCAGCTCTGTGCATGCAGAATGTGGCAGCGAGTTTAAAAGCCTGGGAATGGAGGAGAGACGGGGAGAAGAATAAGTCATAAAGAAGCGGTTGAGTTCTCTCTCTCTTTTTTCTCTCCAGCTACATCTATTTAATATACATTAGTTCTATTTTTTCACCTTTGCATTCTATGCACAAGTTTCTGGAGAGCCCAGAGGTGCTGTTTAAAGGTTGCTGTTGTTTTTGGAGTGGGGGGAAAAAAGAGATTTAGAGCACACAGTCTTATGCAAGCCTATTTAGGGGCGCCTCCTGATGACCTGTTTGTTGAGGGTTCATCCCAAACTACTTGTGCAAAGTACACTTTGCATTTAGATTGTATCTGGTCTTTAATGAGCATTCCATCTGATGCAAGGAAGAGCATTCATCCTGCAATCCTAATTTGCTTTTGGGGCATCGCTCTGTCACTTTCCAAAGTCCTCAAAAAAATGGATTTGTTGTGTGAGGGCAACAGAGAATTTCAATCCACTTTAAAGGGGGAAACCTGCGTTTCCTGGTGTGGGGGTGAATCCCTCCTGCAAAATATTGACAAGTTGCATCGCTCTCTAGGAGAGGAAGGGAGGGGAACCTGGGTCTACCAAAACCAGTTCATCATCATCATCATCATCGTCTATTTATTTATACCCTGCCCATCTGGCTGGGTTTCCCCAGCCACTCTCGGCGGCTCCCAGCAGAATATTAAAAACACAACAAAACATCAAACATTAAAGACTTCCCTAAACAGGGCTGCCTTCAGATGTCTTCTAAAAGTCAGATAGTTGCTTATTTCCTTGACATCTGCTGGGAGAGCGTTCCACAGGGTGGGTGCCACAACCGAGAAGGCCTTCTGCCTGCTTCCCTGTAACCTCGCAGCGAGGGAACCGCCAGAAGGCCCTTGGAGCTGGACCTCGGTGTCCGGGCAGAACGATGGGGGTGGAGATGCTCCTTCAGGTATACTGGACAGAGGCCGTTTAGGGCTTTAAAGGTCAGCACCAACACTTTGAATTGTGCCCGGAAACGTACTGGGAGCCAATGCAGGTCTTTCAGGACCGGTGTTATATGGTCTCCATGGCCACTCCCTGTTCCAATGGGTCTTCCCCATCCAGTACCTGATGGATTGGGCTACAGCAGAGGATGAGAAGAGAAGCAGAGTCACACCACCAGCTCTGCTGTGAAGCTGGTTCTATTTATCAGGTTCGCCCTTCAGAATAGTCACCTAGCAGAAGCCATTCCATCAAGGTTTCAGTTGAGGGAGACTAAAAGTTAAGCCGGGCCACTCTATCTTCTCAGCTGAGATCCACAACTTTTGGCTCTCCTCCAATGTTTCCATTCTAGCTGGCCATCATAAGAGCGTCCTTAGTTTCTCACTTGCCCTGAATGTTAGAATAAACGTTCTTCCAAAATGCCTGATCCTTCGACGTCTTTACTGGCTCTGGAATTCTTGTGTTAGGAATAATGCCTCCCTGCCAAAAGAACCTTATCACAGGCTACTTTTTAGGGGCCCGGCAAAAACGCTTCTTTTCAGCCAGGCTTTTGACCTGGATAGTTTTAGATATTGTGGCCTCCTTTAGCGGGTAGGATGTGTTAGATCGCCTTTTATGTTTGCGAATGTTTTCAGCTCTTACCTAGTTTTATATTGGTTTTCATGTTTTGATTATATTGCAAGTTGCTTTGAGTTTACTTTTTTAAAAAGAAGGTGGTTAATAAGAGCTAATAATAATAATAATAATAATAATATAGAGCAGGGATTTCCAACTGGTCTACTGCGATCGACAGGTCGATCCCCAGTTGATAGCAGTTGATCACAGGCTCATTTTCCTCCGTGGGGGAAAAGGAGTATCTGGCCCTGCCCCCTTGCTTTGTCCTTTATTTGTGCACAATTTCAAGAACGGAAGACGCAGTCACCACTAGCGGGATTAATATTTGTGTAGCAATTTAGGGTGCCCCCCCCAAAGCAGCAGAACTATTTGTCTTGCCCCCCTAAGAAAAGCTCAGCAACTTTGCCTTGCCCCCCACCCCCTCAAAAGGGTAGTTCACTGCTAGTTCCCCCCCACCCCCGGAGTAGATCACAGTCTCTTGGGAGCTGGACGTCCCTGGGATAGATCATTCCAACTCCACCCAACCTTCTTCCTGCCCCCATTGTAATCTGCACGATCACTGCCTGTGCTTTTCTATCTGATTGGTTAATCTGTTAGGAATGTTTTCAAGTGCATACAATCTTACATCTCTCCCTGATTGCTTTACAAATTGCCACATCCGAGATTTTGTCACCCTATTTGGCCATGTGATTTGCCTATGACCAGCCAAGGCCTCCTTTAGCCTCTTTATCTCTCTGTCTCTCTATTGCGCGACAGCCATCCAGCTGATTCCCACTCAGTTCCTCGCTTGCCCCTCATGAGAGATGGGTGAGCTTAATCATTTTTGTACCTTAAAGCACTCGTAGCCCACTGTGAATTAGAAGCCTCCAAGGTGACAAAATAAAATAACAAAGCAAACCAAACCACTCAATATAAATTTTAGCAGAATCACAGAATTGGAAAGTTGGAAGGGACCATCATCATCGACTTTTATTGCTCTAGCCATAGGCCATGGCATCATTCAGAAAAACAACAAAAGGAAAAAACAGCAATAACCATAAAAATCACCAGGCACCACACACGCAATATAAACCATGGTCAAAACTACTAAGATTGTTTGTTGCATAAAATAGAATAGCAGAAGGTTCTCTAGTAAAATGTGCCAAATTAAATATCCGAATCCCCTTTGCAGTTGACCACTATTTTATCTAGTTCTTTCCTCCTGATCTTCTTGGCTGCCAACGCATAGATAGTGCGTACCCTGGAAATGATCTCTTTCAGCTTCTGCCTTCTGGAAGAAGGTACAGGGTTATAAAGACTAGGACTAGCCGCCTGAGAAACAGTTTCTATCCAAATGTGATTTTGGTTTTAAACGCAGTGTAAGGTAGTCTCTATGGGAGTATATTGTATTTAATTATGGGGTATCGGAGTTTTTAGGGGGCTAACCAGGCTGGGATAGCTGGGATAGCAGGCTTGTTGGTTTTTGAACGTCTGATGTAGATTTTCTCAATTTTGTTGTTCTGTATGGGACAATGGGGTTGCGGGTGGCGCTGTGGGTTAAACCACAGAGCCTAGGACTTGCCGATCGAAGGTTGGCGGTTCGAATCCCCGCGACGGGGTGAGCTCCCGTTGCTCGGTCCCTGCTCCTGCCCACCTAGCAGTTCAAAAGCAGGTCAAAGTGCAAGTAGATCAATAGGTACCACTCTGGCGGGAAGGTGAACGGCGTTTCTGTGCGCTGCTCTGGTTCGCCAGAAGCGGCTTAGTCATGCTGGCCACATGTCCCAGAAGCTGTACACCAGCTCCCTCGGCCAATAAAGCGAGATGAGCACCACAACCCCAGAGTCGGCCACGACTGGACCTAATGGTCAGGGGTCCCTTTACCTTTACCTTACTCAATTTTAGGGAAGGGAGCAGGAGGATAACCTAGTCCAACACAATAATCTTTTGCCCAACGTTGGGCTCGAACCCGTGACCCTGAGATTAAGATGGATACCTTAGCCGAGAGTCCTGCATTGCAGGGGGGTTGGACTAGATGACCATGAGGTCCCTTCCAACTCTACAGTTCTCGGATTCTATGCTCTACTGACTGAGCTATGAGCAGCCACATTAATCAACATGGCAGAAACAATGGGGGGGAGAGGGGGCCTACTAAAAATATTTGAGGATACTACGAAGAAACTGCCAAAGTTTTAGGTTGCACAGTGAAACGAAAGTATTTCGTTCTGGTTATGCAGCACCTTCACAAGTGGTTGTTGGTTTCATTAGGGATAAGAAGTTGGCTTATACTGATGCACCAAGCTCAGCGTGGCCTACACTGGCCAGCAGGGTTTCAGGCAGGGGTATTCCCCGGCTGTTCCTTCTAGGTCAGGGATTGACCTTGGTGACATTTGCGTGACCAGGCGAATTGGTTTTATGTAAGACATTCTAGGAACCTTATCAGCTGAAAATCAGTGTAAAAATGTCTTAGATACTTGAGGAAGACACAGAGCTCATAGGTAGGGCACATACAGTACATACATACTCGGGTTACAGACGCTTCAGGTTACAGACACTTCAGGTTACAGACTCCGCCAACCCAGAAATAGTACCTCAGGTTAAGAACTTTACCTCAGGATGAGAACAGAAATTGTGTGGCGGCAGATTCTTGCCCGTGGGTGATTGTGCCCAAATATAGACCTCTCCTGTCCTTCACTGCAAGATTCCTTAATGGTCACCATAATGGTGAGGGAATGAATCACCAAGCTATATAGGATGAGAGCTAGTCACCATGTAGGGAGAGAATTACACAAGAGCAGTCAGCGGGGGGGGGGGGGGGATCTGAACAGAGTCACCCCCCTTCCGATGTGGGTGGGCGGGGTCTTTCTCCAACCAGTCACATGAGATGAAGGTGACTCAGGAGGACATAAGAAAAGTTCTTCCACCAGAGGTGTGGAAGTGCTGGAACCACCTCAGAAGCAAAACACCAAGTTATTTTTATTGTGTGTCATGCCTCAAGGGCCAAGCATCCCTTTTTGTCTAAGCACGCTCTTCCCCCACCCAGACAGAGACCAACTTCAAAGCTTCAGCCTCTCGATCACCATCCAGATGAACTCACCCCTCCCTCACCATCAGAGACAGGGCCGTATAGCCAGACTTTCTCACTAGGTGGGGCTTCAAAGGAAGAAACGAATGGAAAACCAGCCATCTCCTCACTGCCAATGCAAACCTCTAGGCGCCGGCCCCCAAGTACCTATATAATTTTAGCCTGTGATTCATTTGCACCAGAAATGTGTATGTTGCGCAGTGGCAATTCCTTTGAGGGCCTCTCTTTTAGTGTGTGTGTGGAGGGGGGATATTTCGTGTCACGCCTATTCGGCCTTACTAATTTTTTCTGCGATAGTTCCCTGTTGCTACCACGTTGTTGCTGCAGCGCAATGAAAACAGGAGAAAAATAAACCACTCGTGAAAAGGTTTTTGTTCCTGAGAATGAAGCAGGGCGACTGCCTGCAGAGTCCATAGCTGTCAACTTTTCCCTTTTCTTGCGAGGAATCCTATTCAGAATAAGGGAATTTCCCTTTAGAAGAAGAAGAGTTTGGATTTGATATCCCGCTTTATCACTACCCGAAGGAGTCTCAAAGCGGCTAACAATCTCCTTTCCCTTCCTCCCCCACAACAAACACTCTGTGGGGCTGAGAGACTTCAGAGAAGTGTGAGTGGCCCAAGGTCACCCAGCAGCTGCATGTGGAGGAGCGGGAAGCGAACCCAGTTCACCAGATTACAAATCTACTGCTCTTAACCACTACACCACACTGGGAAACGTTGATAGCTATGTTCCAGACATCTGCGGGTGCAAAGGGTATTTAACGTGGAATCCTGTATCACTGTCCCAATAGCGTCGTGAGCACAATAAAAAGGACATCTCAGTGGGTCCTAAGTCCAGAAGCTTTCTTCTCCTTCTAAGCTGGAACGTGTGCAAAGGAGGGCAACTAAGATGATCAAGGGTCTGGAAACTAAGCCTTAAGAGAAATGGTTGAGGGAGTTGGGTATGTTTAGCCTGGGAAAGAGGAGACGGAGAGGAGATGTGCCATTTTCAAATATCTTGAGGGCCATCTTCAAATACAGGTGAAACTTGAAAAATTAGAATATCGTGGAAAAGTTCCTATATTTCAGTCATTCAACTTGAAAGGTGAAACTAATACAGTGGTACCTTGGGTTACATACGCTTCAGGTTACATACGCTTCAGGTTACAGACTCCGCTAACCCAGAAATATTACCTCAGGTTAAGAACTTTGCTTCAGGATAAGAACAGAAATTGGGCGGCGGCGGCGCTGCAGCAGCAGCAGGAGGCCCCATTAGCCAAAGTGGTGCTTCAGGTTAAGAACAGTTTCAGGTTAGGAACAGACCTCCAGAACGAATTAAGTACTTAACCCGAGGTACCACTGTATATGAGATCGACTCATGACATGCAAAGCGAGATCTGCTTCTACTTCTCAGAGGTCCAATCTTGCTCCATTTGCAATCCTTGTTTTGCTGATTTCATTGAATATTCTCATTTTCTGAGATGGTTCATTTGGGGTTTTCATCAGCTGTATGCCATGATCATCACAATGGTAACAAAGAAAGGCTTGACATATCTCGCTTGGCATGTCATGAGTCTATCTCATATATTAGTTTCACCTTTCAAGTTGAATGACTGAAATCAATGAACTTTTCCACGATATTCTAATTTTTCGAGTTTCACCTGTATAAGAAATAAAGGCTTGACATATCTCGCTTTGCATGTCATGAATCTATCTCATATATTAGTTTCACCTTTCAAGTTGAATTACTCTCCTGTCTCCCAAACGCCTGATTTCCTCAGCCTATTCTGCAACAAACTTTCCCATGTCCTGTCTGTGTGCACTGTGTGAGATTTTCTACCTAGCCAACCCAACCCAACCCAACCTTCCATTTCCCTTGCAGCAGCCGTGCTGAAAGCTAACTTTCCACAACTGATTCATCCCCACCAAGAGTCAGAATTCACACAAACCTTCTGTGACATCACAGCTGCTCAGCCAATGGCTAATGCGGCTTTGTAGAAAGATATATTTTTAGTTCTGTCAGTCATTCTTTCATGTTGCAAGGGAAGTGGCGTGCTGTGTGTGTGTGAGATAAACAGAAATAGTTATTAGCACGTTTGATGCGCAGAACTATGGGAATAGCACACTACCAACGGCCCAACAAGATCTCTCAACCTTCAGGTCTTCTGGCGTCTCCTTCCACTCTCCTGCCTCCCCCTTGTATGAATCAGTAACACTCCATTAGTCTGCAAAGAGGATTTTGAATCAAGTTACTTATTATCCGTCCCTGGGTTCCAATTTCCTTTTTCCGCAGCCGCGTGGGGGGTGTCTGAACATTAAGAGTCCTGCTGGGTGACTGCTAATTCTGAGCTCCATTTGAAGCCAGAGGGAGCGAGACTGGGACCTCTTAAAACTAATATACTTCATAATGACGCATTGTTTTTTCAGATTGAGGCCCTGGGAAAAACAGTGCCGAAGGCAGAGAAAGATTACCGTTATTGCGACTCCCAAGTGATAAGTACCGGATGCAAGAATTTCTTATCTAAGGACACCCTGCTCCTATCCAAAATGCCTTCATACCTGACTGAGTCTTCTTGAGGGGAATAATTCTTTTTCAGGAAGCGTAATTCCGCCTCTGGTCCTCACCACCATAGGCGGGAAGTTCTCACCGTGAAGTTACGGCAAACTATCTTACAAAGCCCTGGTGGGATGGCGGGATTGTTCAAGCAGTCCTCAGAGAACAGTCTAGAGAGCAGGATGGCCCCTTAGGACATTAACAACAACAACAACAACAATTTATTATTCGTACCCTGCCCATCTGGCTGGGTTTCCCCAGCCACTCTGGGCGGCTTCCAACAAAAGATTAAAAATCCATTAAAACATCAGTCATTAAAAACTTCCCTGAACAAGGCTGCCTTCAGATGTCTTCTAAATGTTAGGTAGTTGTTTATCTCTTTGACATCTGGTGGGAAGGCGTTCCACAGGGCGGATGCCACTACCAAGAAGGCCCTCTGCCTGGTTCAGCGCTGGACCTCAGTGTCCGGGTAGAATGATGGGGGTGGAGACGCTCCTTCAGGTATACAGGACAGAGGCCGTTTAGGGCTTTAAAGGTCAGCACCAACACTTTGAATTGTGCTCGGAAACGTACTGGGAGCCAATGTAGGTCTTTCAAGACTGGTGTTATGTGGTCCTTGGCGGCCGCTCCCAGTCATCAGTCTAGCTGTTGCATTCTGGATTAGTTGTAGTTTCCAGGTCACCTTCAAAGGTAGCCCCACATAGAGCGCATTGCAGTAGTCCAAGCGGGAGATAACTAGAGCATGCACCACTCTAGCGAGACAGTCCGCGGGCAGGTAGGGTCTCAGTCTGCGTACCAGATGGAGCTGGTAGACAGCTGTCCTGGATACAGAATTGACCTGTGCCTCCATGGACAGCTGTGAGTCCAAAATGACTCGCAGGCTGCGCACCTGGTCCTTCAGGGGCACAGTTACCCCACTGAGGACCAGGGAATCCTCCACACCAGCCCGCCCCCTGTCCCCCAAAAACAGTACTTCTGTCTTGTCTCAATCCATTAGCCACCATCCATCCTCCAACCGCCTCCAGACGTTCACCGCCTTCACTGGTTCTGATTTGAAAGAGAGGTAGAGCTGGGTATCATCTGCATATTGATGAACATAGGTTAGCCTCCCCCCAAACTGCTGCCCTCCAGATGGGAGCCAGTGTGACACAGTGTTTAGAGTGTCAGACTAGGACTTGGAGGATGAAGGTTCAAATCCCCACTTGGTGATGGTGCTCACCGGGTGACCTTGGGCCGGTCACTGCCCCTCAGTCAAACCTACCTTCACAAGGTTGTTGTGCAGATTAAATAAGGCAGAGGAGCACCTTTTAAGCTCCCTTAGAGGAACATGACCTTGCCAACAAAGGTCCATATAGTTAAAGCTATGGTTTTCCCAGTAGTGATGTATGGAAGTGAGAGCTGGACCATAAAGAAGGCTAATCACCGAAGAATTGATGCTTTTGAATTATGGTGTTGGAGGAGACTCTTGAGAGTCCCATGGACTGCAAGAAGATCAAACGTATCCATTCTTAAGCAAATCAGCCCTGAGTGCTCACTGGAAGGAAAGATTCTGAAGCTGAGGCTCCAGTACTTTGGCCACCTCATGAAAAGAGAAGACTCCCTGGAAAAGACCCTGATGTTGGGGAAAATGGAGGGCACAAGGAGAAGGGGACGACAGAGGACAAGATGGCTGGATAGTGTTCTCGAAGCTACCAGCATGAGTTTGACCAAACTGTGGGAGGCAGTGGAAGACAGGAGTGCCTGGCGTGCTCTGGTCCATGGGGTCACGAAGAGTCGGACACGACTAAACGACTAAACAACAACAACAGAGGAAAATAGGTGGGATATGAACACAAAGTAGGCCAGGCTGAGAGAGATTGGCGCAAGGTCGCCCAGTGAGCTTCACAGCTGTTCGGAATTTGCATTCGGCTCTTAGTCCGACATTCTAACCACTAGACCACACTGCTCATCACTGATCCACAGCAGAAAAGCTTGCACGTCTCTTAAGATGCTTTTGAAAACAGCAGCATCCCCCCTCCACTCCAATTCCCACCCACCAATGCACAATTGAACAATACTTTTATAAGGAGCAGGCAAATTGTCGCAAAATACTGCACAAGCGTTCAGTTTCCGCAGAATTCTTCATCAGGCAAGATGTTATAAAAAGGAGGGGTTGGTAGGAGAAACCACACACACACTCTCTTTAAAATTATGTTGGCTCTTCATGTGAAACTTTCCCCTTAAACTATTTAACTGGCTTTGCATAATGTTATTGAGTTCAGTGTAGTGGTACCTTGGTTCTCAAACGCCTTGTTTAACTTGGAACCCAAACACTGCAAACCTGGAAGTAACTGTTCCAGTTTGTGAACTTTTTTCGGAAGCCGAACATGCTCCGTTTGGAGTGTTACGCTTCCGATTTGAGTGTTACGCTAAGATCTGTCTGTTTTTGCTATTTATTTTGCATTTTTGTTTTTGTGGCTCTTTTTGTTTTGCTTTTGTGACTGTGTGGAACCCAGTTCAGCTACCGACTGATTGATTGTATGACTGCAGTACATTATTGCTTTCATTTTATGGATTTAGATAGTAAAATTCATGTTAAATTGCTGTTTTAAGGGTTGTTTTTAAAAGTCTGGAACGGATTAATCCATTTTGCGTTACTTTCTATGGGAAAATGCACCTTGGTTTTGGAACGGACTTCTGGAATGGATTAAGTTTGAGAACCAAGGTACCGCTGTACTGTGTTTGCAAGAGATCTCCCCCTGGTGGAATAAATCTGTATGCATCTCTCGGAATAATAGGTTTCTCTCTAGGAATGTGGACGGTTTTTAACAGAAGGCCTCTGCTTCTGTCCTTATTACTCCTTCTGATCTTAAATGGAACTGGTTTCTAACTGATATGCCCGGTGAAGAGGACTATCACCACAGTGGTGCAGAATTGGAGAGGTGCTGTTCTATTCGTCCACAGAGAGCAGCACAGACTGTGTGTTATACTCTTAATATTTTCTTACCAGGGTGGTTTTCTAGGTATAGCACTCTTTAGGCACATTCCCACAGGTTGTGAAGCTGGATGGAGTCATTGCCTCACATTTCTCTACTGGGTAATGTAGGTTTAATCCTCCACAGATTATTTCCAAGAACTCCTAGAAGCATGTATACAACGCCAACTTCCAGGGAGACTTCCTGTCCTTTTCAAAAGTGTAACAAGAGCTCTTCAGGATCAGGCCAAAGACCCCTTTTCTCACTGTAGCCAACTTCTTCAGGGAAGACTGCAAACAGAATTGTAACAGATTTTTTTTGTTTTTGTTTTTTTAGGAGGAGGGATTTTGGCAGGTATAGGTTTTGACATGCAAAGACAGAGGAAACATTTTTCCCTAGCTGAAAATGACTGAAAATTCATTTCCCACTCATTCAGGTATTATATGTATTCAGTGCTTTTTCCCCTAAAAAAATGTCATTTTCCTACTCTTATTGAAATACTGCCCCTCAATGAGGCCAAACTTAAGATTCACAAACTGTTTAGGGGTATGCGTACCCCTGCGTCCCCCCCAGAAAAAAGCACTGTATGTACTTGCGCATGGCCCTTCTTTGCATCGAATGATCCACAGAAACATTATCTGCATTAGAATTGGTATCCTTCTCTCCTTAGCTGGGCTCCTGTGACTTTAACGGCGAGAACGGCAGGCAGAAATTCAACAGGCAAAGCTTCCTCTTCGTTGCATCTTCATGCTGTGTGTTTGTGAAGGTCTGTGTACATGTCTTATTTATATTTGCATTGGGAGCAAATGACACAAAAAACTGTGGCAGGCCTGCTTTCTATTCAGTCTTTTTTAAACCTTGTTGTTGCTGCTTCTAGTACTGGTTTTCTTAAAAGTAAATTAGCCCAAGCTGAAACAACCCAGTGAGCTGCAGTGTGAGTAGGTGCTGCCACCTGCTGACCAAACTTGGTTATTGCACAGTACCCTTTGGGCTTAATACAATTAGATGAGGCTCTCAAATGTTTAAGGCATTCATGATGGCACTGGGGCAGATGTGCGTGATCTCACTTTTAATAAAGTGTGTGCCTGCAAAAGCTTCCAGGCAGGGTGGCTGGGACAGTGCGTGTCCCATAGCTTCCCACTGAAATCCTGTAATGTTTCTACAACAAATGTTCCAGGGTTTGTTTTTGGTTCTGCTTTTGTTCCATCACAGTGCAAGAGTACCCCCTGCCCCCATGGTAATCCTGGACAGTTAAGTCCAGTCAAAGGTGACTATGGGGTTGCGGCACTCATCTTGCTTTTAGGTCAAGGGAGCCGGCGTTTGTCCACAGACAGCTTTCCGGGCCATGTGACCAGCAGGAGTAAACCGCTTCTGGCGCATGGAGGACCGTGACGGAAATCAGAGTGCACGGAAACGCCGTTTACCTTCCCGCCGCAGCGGTACCTGTTTATCTACTTGCACTGGTGTGCTTTCGAACTGCTAGGTTGGCAGGAGCTGGGACAGAGCAACGGGAGCTCACCCCGTCACGGGGATTCAAACCGCCAACCTTCCGATCGGCAAGACCAAGAGCCTAAGTGGTTTAGACCACAGCGCCATATAATGCAGCAACATTGGTGGAGCGTTGCAGGACAACAAATAAAGTGGCATGGTTTGTGGAGAATCCAGTGTGGAGTGGAAACACCCCCCTCCCCCCAAAAAAGCACTATTATTGCATCTATGATATGTTGCCAACCACAAACACACTCACCAACAAACACACACCTCAAGTCTGGAGAGATTCTTACTTCCCTGTATGTCCCTCAAGCTCTGAACTCACCATCACTCTTGCATGAGGGTTTGCGTTTGCACTGTGGGTTAAGCCACAGAGCCTAGGACTTGCTGATCAGAAGGTCGGCGGTTCGAATCCCGGTGACGGGGTGAGCTCCCGTTGCTCGGTCCCTGCTCCTGCCAACCTAGCAGTTCGAAAGCACGCCAAAGTGCAAGTAGATAAATAGGTACCGCTCCAGCAGGAAGGTAAACGGCATTTCCGTGCACTGCTCTGGTTCACCAGAAGCGGCTTAGTCATGCTGGCCACATGACCCGGAAGCTGTACGCCGGCTCCCTTGACCAGTAAAGTGAGATGAGCACCGCAACCCCAGAGTCGGTCACGACTGGACCTAATGGTCAGGGGTCCCTTTACCTTTACCTAGAGCAGAATCGTGTGTGTGGACTGGGGCACTAATCCAGCAGTAGAAAAGACACAAGGCAACTTCGCCACCTCCTCAGCCCATGCACATTCAGACTTTATTAGAACAAAGCAGTCTCTTTGTGGGTGTCATGGACTGGTTTGGTGCAGAGGAACGGTGGGAAGAACCAGCTGGGGAACCAGCAAGGAAGGAAGGCTCAGAGTACAGGGAGTGGGACGAAGATTACTGGTCAGAGGGCAGGTGTCAGAAGCTGAAGAGGTAACAGGTCTTAGTGAGCTGGGAGAGTCTATGGCAGAGAGAAGTTCAGAATCAGAGGCAGAAGCTGAAGTAGGACGGAGGCCAAGAGGCAGAGAAGAGTCCGGCTGGTGAAGAGCCACAAGTGTCTCCCCCTCCTGCTGCGACCAGCTCCCCTCCCTGCTGGCCTCCCAGAACCAGGAGAGGCGTGATAAGAATGGAGGAGCGGTTGGCTTCACACAGGCGCAGTCTCCGATTACTTGGGGGAGAAAACCCTGGAGAGGAGGGAACTTAAGGCAGCTGTGGGGAGATGGGGACTTTCAATCTTGGCAACTGATCCATGGGGCAAGACCTAGCAGGGATGAGCTGCTGCGTTCATTAGGCCTGACACTCCGCCAAGTCTGTGCAGGTCGTAACTCTTTATTGCTAATAAAGAGTTAACTCCAACTTGAACAGTGTGATTTACTGACGGCTCCCTCCTGACAGTGGGGCTCCTTCTTCCCAAATCAGTATGGACTGATGGAGCAGTGGGGGCGGGGAGCATCTTTTCCTCCACAAACATAGTGTGGATCTATGAGGATCCTCTCCTAGAGGGCATTGAGCGTAGCCAGTTGCTGGTAAGAGAAAGCCTCCATCGGCCTCAGGAACACTCCCCTAAAACTTCTCACACACCCTCTCCAAGTGCCCTGTGCCCCCTTGACAGTAACATGCACAAGATGAGCAAACATGTCGCCAGTGGAGGCTGGTCCATTACAAGGGCACTGCCCAACCAACCTGGTTCTGCCCTCATCCAGCTTCCACCTGCCTGCCTGCTTGCATACATCCAGTCCAGGAGGTGGCGCTAGCTCTCAGCCACCGTTAACAGCCACATTCACTAGGAAGTGACCCATCTATGAAAACAACACATAGGTGGCACACACACACACCCTGCGTGGTCCAGAACTGAACTGGAGCATCCAAACACAGTCAGCTCAATATGTTTTGCCGCCTGAGGCAAAGGACAAGATTGCATCTTCCTCCCATTCCATGTAAAGAAATTGACCAGGTTGGGGATAAGACAGTGTGCTGCCCCAACCTGAGGGCAGCAAACATGCTTCTTGGGGGGTGGGTGCACAGCAGGTTGAGCGGCATATACGCCGCTCTGTTTCCCTGGCCTCCAGCATCTGCCTCCTGAATTGACTGACTCACATTGTCAAATGGTAGGGCCGGCCCTGCAACGACATAAGGGGGCCTAGAGGCCTCCTTTCACAGTGATATAAAAGGAGGAATTTCAAGAACCGAGGCCCCGAAGAACAGCATAATTTCCTTGTCAACACAGACCACAAATGTGTGCGCGCGCGCACACACACACACACACGTACATGCATGCACAGAGAGAGAAAGATTGGTGCTGACATTTGGTAGTGCTGCGTTTATTAGCTGCGCCCTCCCGGGCTGAGTCTGCAAACAGCTTCGCAGAGGGCTGTGTTGTCATGCTAGCCTCCGTAATGGATACTGGATCTACGTGCAGTATTCCAGCTATGCGCCACATGCGTAAATATGATAGCGAACATGGGCCGCCAGCATGGCCCATGCAGGGATTGCTTCTCGGAAACGCTCCCTCTTTCAGAGCAAAGGTTACAAAGCAATAAAGCTGTCGCAGAAATATGTCACTGGTCGTCCCGCACCAACGAACAGCAGATTGTGTCTTCTCCTATGCTCCTACTATATAGGTCACACTGATTTCCCTTCCAAGAGTGATATAAATATCTTACTTGCAGCGCTAAATAGTAGTTTCCTAACCAGCATTTCCGTACGAGCGAGCAGAAACATTCCCTGCTTGGAAAACTTTGACTACGCAACGTTCTGTCTCATGACAGAACTGTAAAACTGTTAATTCTAACCTGGGCATTCAGCAACCGAGTGTCAGGTCCGAAATACATCCGGACAGATCTCAGAATCGCATGGTTTTAGAACTGGTGGAGCTTGATGCTTGTTTCACTGTTTAAGCCTTTCAGTGGCTGAGATTTGGGTTGCACTCTGCTGAAGAATTTCACCTGTCCTGGGGACCACAAACCTGCCCATGTTTTCATCTAAAAGGAAAGCTGAGGCGGTCATCTTCATCACAGGCCATTCTTAAAACTGACTAGAGAATGCCCGCACTAAAACAGAGACACAATCCTCTGCCTAGTTACCCAGAAGTAAACCCCACTGAGTTCAACGCGACCGACTCTCAAGAAAGTTATGCTTGAGATTGCAACTGCAAGAACGAAACAAGAAGATTTCTAAAAACAGAACACGTTAGGATGTTTTCTTGCATCACCTGGTTTTTCAGCCTACGGGCTCTCGTAGCAGCAACGCCACGAGAAAGCGTTTATCGAGTGCTCAAATCCCGAAAGGGAAGCTACCCTCTAGGATGCGAGCTTGGTCACTTGGGTTGGTGACTGATTTATCACTGCACACGCACGCAGAGGGAGTGGCAGCTAGGAACACGGTAAAAGCGTGGAAAGGTCCTTTGGCACGGGGTCAGCTCTTAAAGTTTCACGTCCCCCAGCCGGGCTGTGGAATCCGCCTCTGGTCTGTGCTTTCCAGCTGCACAGCCACTTCTTCTCAGCTGAGCAATCTCCACTGTTCAGGACCCCCTTGCTTAGGAAAGCGCAGTCTCCGTCTCCTTCCACTTCAAAACTGCAAAGGGAGAGGAAACAGACACGTAAACAATACAGCAGTTTGCCTGCAAAATTTCAGATGTGCTTTCCCAACCGATAGGCCCAAAGCAACATGCACTATTAATTTACTTATATATAGCTCAGTTGGTAGAGCGTGAGACTCTGAATCTCATGGTTGTGTGTTTGAGACCCATATTGGGCAAAACATCCCTGCCTTGCTTGCTTTGTGCTGCACTCAAAGCTGTTGCTTGCGGCTTCCCTGGAGACCCGATGGAGAAGTAAGATCTGCTAAGAGCAGGGGTCAGCAACCTTTTTCAGCCGTGGGCCGGTCCACCGTCCCTCAGACCATGTGGGGGGACGGACAATATTTTTTGGGGGGAAATGAATGAATTCCTATGCCCCACAAATAACCCAGAGATGCATCTTAAGTAAAAGGACACATTCTGCTCATGTAAAAACACACTGATTCCTGGACTGTCCTTGGGGCCGGATTGAAAAGGTGTTTGGGCCGCATCTGGCCCCTGGGCCTTAGGTTGCCTACCCCTGGCTAAGAGTGTTAATGCTGTGAACCCCTCCAACATGTGCTCAGGCTGTGTGTATGTGTCAATAAAACCATATTAGGTAAAAAGGTAAAGGACCCCTGGATTGTTAAATCCAGTCAAAGGCGACTATGGGGTTGTGACACTCATCTCACTTTTCAGGCCGAGGGAGCCGGCATTTGACCACAGACAGCTTTCCAGGTCATGTGGCCGGCATGACTAAATTGCTTCTGGTGCACCAGAACACTGTGACGGAAACCAGAGCGCACGGAAACGCTGTTTCCCTTCCCGCCTCAGCGGTACCTATTTATCTACTTGCACTGGCGTGCTTTTGAACTGCTAGGTTGGCAGGAGCTGGGACAGAGCAACGGGAGTGGGGATTCGAACCGCCGACGTTCTGATCGGCAAGCCCAAGAGGCTCAGTGGTTTAGACCACATATATCCTAGACTGACATCACAGCTCCCACTGACCTCTGTTCTAAGAAAACAAAACCCTGGGTAAGTCCTGGAGCCATTGGTGCCTCTTGCCATTCAGAGACTGGGGCGAGCACAACAAGCTAGATGATGGGGTATTATTATTATTATTATTATTATTAGTTTTACTATTATTATTAAGCTAAACAACAACTACACAACCCACTATGAATGCCTCCAGCCTGTTACTACTTTGCAGGAAGGATTCAAGCACTCACCAGATATTAGGTTTCTGGAGATCATGTGCATTGAATGTCAACCTAGCACAGCAAATCCATTACGGGGAAAAACACCCCTCGCTTTCTGCGGTTAGGAAATGCGCTGAAAAGCATGGGGCGAACAAACGATGAAAGGGAAGACATGTAAACATCCTGCAAGGAGATCAGGATGAACGCTCTCTGTGGTACAACTGGACCATAAACAAACCAGAACAGCTGATCAATCAAGACTAGCCATAGTCTAACCACTAAGTAAGCTTTGAGCAAGCAAATCAGGATGTATGCTGACTGGACAGATTTTGTGAAGGAGCCTGTAAACTGTCAAAGTATTTCAACACCAGAGCAAATGACACCGAAACAACACAAGAACGGCACCAAGCGCAATTCCCAATGATGTCTAGAAAACGGTTGTTGAGAACAAGAGTCTTTAGCGGATGGTGCAATGGATATACAGTGGGGACTAAGCTAAGCTCCCCAAGGGTGTCATTTCATAGAATTACAGAATTGTAGAGTCGGAAGGGACCCCAAGGGCCATCTAGTCCAACCCGCTGAAATGCAGGAATGTCAGCAGTTGCCCAGTTGCGGGTGCTCAGGCATGAAGAACTCACAGGTTGTTGAAATCCGTCCCATCGGTCCATTTCCAGCTTCCTCCTGATTCTCTGAAGAGGCCAACCCAGTGGTCAAAGGGGCCTTTGTCTTGCATGGCGACTTTCTGGTTCCGAAAGAGAGAGAATGTGGGGTTCAGTATGTTTCAGGGCTGGATTTTGTACATATAGGATAGCCAAGGGACCTGACTTTAAAATAACTTGTTTGTTTCTAAGTGCTGGGCCAGCTACCAAATTTATGCATATTATGCGTTTATATGAAAACCAGAGCAGAGTTGAGAGATTAATAGCTAGGTTTCATCTCAGGAGCACTGGGCACCAAGCTCACATATTTGTTTGTTTGTTGGACTGATAAAAATGCTTCAGTGCCATGATTTCATACTATCAAAGTGGTATAGGAGTGTCTGTGCATGTGTGCCTACACACACATGATAAAAAAAAACCTCATAAAGATAAAAATCATAGATTACTGCGTTTGGTGACATAGAGAAGTTTTCAGCCAATGATGCGTGGGAATGTTCAGAGAGGCAGGAGATATATTGTTTATTAATATCCTTATATTAATATTATCCTTATTAATATTGTTTATATAATATACTTAGCAGAGTTTCACATTCCCCTTTTAACGCACAGCAGCTAGCTGGTTGCAGGCTTGTTTAAGCCTCTCAATATCATACAATTCAGTATTGAATTGTATATTCCTGGTAAGTCCCCTTTGTATCCCTCCTAAACGAATAAACATGTCACAATCTTGTGTGAAGTACTAAAAGAAGTTTACTCACATCATCATCAGTTCACAGTTGGATCCCTGAAGGCAGACTTAGCTACAAAGTATATACATGTGGAACTATCTCATATGGGGATAGTCCCAGCGTCTTCTGTTGGCTGGAAGTCAACAGAGCATCCTTAGCTAGAAAGCTGCTCCAATGATGGAGGAAGTAAAAAAGAGAGTCGGAGAGAGAGAGGGTGCTGCGTGCCCTGTCCTTTTGTTCCCTGGACAGGTAAGGTCACGCCCACCTCTAGTCACATGCAAAGGAAGTATGTCCCAGCCCAGGAGGAAACAGGAAGTTCCGACTGGCTGGACCAAACATTCCCTCGCATGTCCACTCTAGGAAAACAAGGAATGTTGCACTTGACTGCTACTTATGTATCACATCCCACTTGTTGAAACATCAAAACTGAAGACACATCTTCCAGTTTGGATACAGCAATGCAGGAACTGCTGTCATGATGCCTTCCAAACATTGCTGGACTTCAACTCCCATCAGTTCCAGCCAGTGGGAGTTGTAATCAGACAACCCCTGAAGCGAACCACATTGGCTACCGCTGCATATTAACAGGACGCATGCTCTGAAAAGAAGCCTTAAAAAAAGTATAAAGCATGCGATCTCAGCAGGCCCCTTCTCTTACCAGTTTTCCCACGTCCCCAACCACAGCCAGGGAGGCACCGAGCGAGGAACAGTGGCGCTGGCCGGCATCCCAGGACCCTTCCAGTTGCAAGACGTGATAGCAGCTCCCTTGGTTCACAATCCAGCCAGATGGGCAACAAGGGGCTGGTAGCTCAGCTTTAGCCTCTGAGGACGAGAACCAGCATTGTTTTGTTTGTTATTGAAATATACTCAGAGTCGCAAAGTGATTTCATGCTCTTTATTCAGCTCATAGTGGTGAGGAGGAATGAATGAAAGTCCCCTCAAAGTATCTGCTTTATATACATTATTTACACAATGGGCTGCACATGATTGGCTAATTCTGGAATTCTACTGTAAGCCAATCAGGTTGTGGATTCACTTATATCTGGAGCATGATTGGGTGGTTCCTGCCAACCAATCATACTGCTGCATTGTTCTAGGACCAATCAGACTGCTGCATTCTGAATCCTATTGTTCTAGGACCAATCAGACTGCTGCAATTTGGATCCTATTGTTCTAGGACCAATCAGACTGCTGCAGTTTGGATCCTATTCAGCTCAGTACATAACAGTTATAGAAACCCGTCCGCTTCCCGAGGGACTCAGAGGGCATGGCAGGGCACACAAAGATTCCCCACCTCCCGCAATGCAACTGGCCAGTTGTCATGTAACTCCACCCCTCACGGTACTCGCTCCCACCTGTTGCTATTCTACCTGATCATTATATAAATGCATTATATGACTGTCCTGAACCGCAGTCCGAAAGGTGGGATCCTGGCAGCAGTAGGGTGCAGGGATACCAAAGAAGGATGTCCACAACACCAGAGTGATCAGCTCTAGTGCTTTATTAAAGAAAGGCACATAATTACCTCACACTGGTGCAAGGTGAGGATATATATAGCAAGAGTAATTAAAAAAAATTGTTATTTAGGAGATCTGAATTTAATTCTAAATTATATACCAGAAACGTGGGAGATTACAAGGGGTAAAAAAAAATGGATGTACCGTGCTATATTAGAAGCAAAAAAAACTTGTTCTGATGAATGGGAAGAGCTGCAAAAAGATCCCATTGAGCACATAGATGGACAATATGGACAGACTAGTTACATACGAATGAATTGCATATCGACGCAAATTAAGAATGGATAAATATGAAGAAATCTGGAAGGATTATTTAAGAGATAAGGCGGAAAGTGGTGGGAAGTAGGGGGAGGAGAGGTGGGGAAATATTGTTAAAAAGGTGTAGTTATAGTATATCAGTACTCAAATCTGAATTGTTAAATTGTGTTATTGTGTTATTGTGGTTTTTGTTGTATGTGGTTTTTGTGGTTGCTGTCTGTATTGAAAAAATGATTAAATAAATTTTTTAAAAAGAAAAGAAAGGTGCATAATTACAGCAAATCAGCCTGCTTTACAGACGCAGGATGGGCACCGCAGCAAGGAGATGGCATGTCTGCACCCAAGCAAACATTCATACATTCTGTATACATAAAGCAGCACACGTCACTCTGGCCAGGGCTTCCCTTCATTTCACCTGCTGTCAGGCTTCGGGGAAATGGCTTCCTCCCTCCCTTTGGCCGTGGATAAGCAGAACAAAGCGAAAATAGTCTCTTACCAGTTAAAGAGATGTTTAATGTTCATAGAGAAAAACAAAGATTCCATTCTCAGAGGAAAGATGCCCCCAATTAAGGTTTTCACCCACTTCCCTCTTAGCCACCCCCATCACTTCCTCATCTGGCAACCTGATCTTGCAACCATTTGGCCTTCTGCATAGCTACCTTATCTGCTCTCCTTGACCTTAGATTGAGTGCTGGGACACTTTCCAGCAAAAGGGAGTCTGTTAATTCTCTCTCTCCCTGTTCTTCTTCTCCTAGCTCTTCCCCACTCAGTTCTGCCCAGCTGTTGTCTTCCGAACTATGCCCCTCTGCAAACCACTGCTCCAAATCTATACTGCTCCACTGCTCCTGGGCAGCTTCAGGATCCTGGTCAGGAAAAGGAAGAGGGGGAGGCTCACACCATTCCTCCTCAGAGCAGGACTCCTCAGCCTGGTCTCTGACATCTGCCCAGGTGAGGTCATAGGTGGCAAATACCCAAATCTTACAGATAGCTCCCCTTTTCTGGGCTTTTCAGCGCCCAGCACCCCAGTCCCGCAGATAAGGGTAACATCAAAGCAAGCCAACTAGCTTATAGTGAAGCAAGCGAATATAATCATTTATGAGCTTGTTGCTGCAACAACTACCAATCTTTTGACGGTACCCGGCTGATTCCTACTCACTTGTGAAAACGAAGATGGTTGTCACCAAGCCCACAATCTGGATGATGAACAGTATCAGGAGGATCCATGTTATGGAATTTTGGACCCTGGAGTTTGATGGCGTGTCTGTGAAGAAAGGGAACACACTCTGCTTATTTATTTAGGGGTTTGGGTTTGTTTGTTTGCTTGCTTGCTTTTGCTGCGTGCCTGAATTTCTGCTCCGTATATGCTCCCAAGGTGATGTATGACTAAAGCAACAACAAACACAGATTCTAAACCAATACGACTTTAAAAATACAATAAAATCAATATAATACCAAAACCCCGGGAACCCCACCACCAGGCAGAGTATAAGACAGCCATGCCACATAAATCCAATCGTAATAAGCGCTAAAACAATCTCGTGAGCCCCATATCCAATTGCCATAGCAGCAGAGTCAATAATAAAATATCAAGCTGTTCAATGCCATGATTGATGGTTAAAACTATCACAATATTATATTGCTTAAGAGGCCTGCGGAGAATAATCTTATTTCACTGATTTCTCTCTTTTTTGGGGGGGAAATTATACAAAACAACAACAACAACACAGAGTTTTTGCTGTTAGGAAAGCAATGGGACAATGCAATGAAAAGTGTGGAACGAGCGAAGATGTGTAAATATCCCGCAAGCAAATCAGGATTGCTCATTGTTGAGATATGTGGCTCTTACATTCTTAGCAAAGCCTTTTTACCTTCTTCCTTGTTTTCCTCCAAGTTGAAGTCAACCTGCGGCTCAATCAGCATGAGCTTATCTGCGCTGTCCTTCTCATTCCCACCAAGGACCTCTCCTTTGAAGGGTAAACACAAACCAACAATGATTTCTGACCATATCTTCCACAGCCGTTGGAAACATTTTGTCCAGATATGTACAGTGGTACCTCAGGTTACATACGCTTCAGGTTACAGACTCCGCTAACCCAGAAATATTACCTCGGGTTAAGAACTTTGCTTCAGGATGAGAACAGAAAATGTGCACAGCACAGCACAGCAGCAGCAGGAGGCCCCATTAGCTAAAGTGGTGCTTCAGGTTAAGAACAGTTTCAGGTTAAGAACAGACCTCCAGAACGAATTGAGTTCTTAACCCGAGGTATCACGGTATTCATATCCAGAAACATTTTATCTGGATACGTATTTTCTTATGTATCCAGGTTTCACTGGTAAGCAGTGAGATCAGGTACGGGGCAACGTTTAAACTTTTGGTGGTGACTGAGAGAGCTTGGAGACTGTGCTTTGCAACTAATACTGCTTTTGTATCTGCTCACCCTGTCTGTTGGGGAACAAAAAAATGCTCACACTGATCCAGCTAGGGACCATATGCCAGAAAGGAGGTTTTTTCTGTGCATGGAACCTAAGCTGGCTATCGGACTCCATGCCCAAACAGATGTCACATGCAAGATTTCCTATTCTGATCCAACCAGTGGCGTAGCATTGGAGGCCACAGGGGCGGTTGACCCAGGCACAAAATTATTAGGGGTGCGAAATTTCAACACCCAGTACTGCCTCAGTACAGCTGCTTGCTTCCATTGCTGGGCTCTGTTGAAAACAGCTTCTCCATGCGAACCAGGAAGTGACCTCTCCAGACATTGGAACTACTCTTATTTTCTTATCTCTGCAGCAGCGGTCTCCTGGGTGATGCCGATGCCGCTAGGCAGTTGAATGTGCATGCGTGCTCTGTCTGCTTCCCTTCCTCACACCCCTCTACATGGCCCCGGGCACCGGCAACCCATGCTATACCACTGGATCCAACACTCAGGGATACACAAGTATAGTTCACTTTCAAAAGGCATGAAACCATAGGGGGATGTATTCAGTATCCTCTCCTCCCTCTCCACCCCCAATAAGTTGATTAGTGCAATGGCTCCCAGTGTTTCCCCGCATCGGCCACTTGAAAATTGCTGAGGGTCTTAGTGGCTCACATCAACCTGTTGCAGCAATTGCAATGCACTGTGCTAGGTACTAGATTCACTATTTAATTGCATCGAGATTAAGCTTCTTAATAGTGTAGTGGCACCCTCCCTGTGGAACGCCCTCCCACCAGATGTCAAAGAGAACAACAACTACCAGACTTTTAGAAGACATCTGAAGGCAGCCCTGTTTAGGGAAGCTTTTCATGTTTGATGTATTACAGTATTTTAATATTTTTTGGGAAGCCACCCAGAGTGGCTGGGGAAGCCCAGCCAGATGGGTGGGTATAAATAAATTATTATTATTATTATTATTATTATTATTATTATTATTATCTTAATTCTAGGTGTCCTGCTCACCTTCTGGGTGGTCTGCCAGGTTCTAAGAACGATGGAGCTACTGTACCCCACTGTTCTTCACAGACATGCCACAGAACCCCCTAAATTAAACTCAGTGGTCCGTGGGCCATAGTTTGGGAATCCCTGGATTAGTGCAATTTTTCTTTCTTATTTTTTTGGGGTGGAGAGCACCACCATAATTATACTATACTTAGCATTTTACTACATAGGAAAAACTACCACATTCATGCATATTTATGTTCTAAATCAGGCATAGGCAAACTCGGCCCTCCAGATGTTTTGGGACTACAACTCCCATGATCCCTAGCTAACAGGCCCAGTGGTCAGGGATGATGGGAACTGTAGTCTCAAAACATCTGGAGGGCCGAGTTTCCCTATGCCTGTTCTAAATCCAATGCATGGTTTCCGTTTATCTTTAAAATGTTCTCTTTCTTGTCTGCCTTCACTCGCTCTAATCAATTCCGGAAGCCTGTACATTGCTGCTACCTTCCAGATTTTTGTGAGCTATTCTTTCACTGTCGACTTATTTTTCCCGTTTTTGTGCTGCAAGCCTTTGAAGAGCTATGCACGCAGAGTTGAATCCCCACCTCCACCTCAAAAGATACCAGTTCTGCAAAGCTGCCCTGGTATATCTCCCTCCCCTTGGCAGGACATGGAACCATTAAACGGCGTGAGGATAAACCTGTGGTTTTACTTCCAGACATTTATCTAATAATTCCCATAACGTTTGCTTCAGGATATCACAAGCCATGCACTTATCATCACAAAATGCTCCATTTCTTTACCGTTTCCTTTGATGCAAGTTGCTGTGTTTGAGTATCCTATAATGCCAGAATCGGAAGGCTTTGATCTTGGAAAACTGTCCTCCCATCTGGGAATCACAGTGTGTGAGGAATGATCCCAGGATTTTCTGCAGACTGAACAGAGTGGGGCTTGATCCTCAACACAGAAAAGATTTAATATTTCCTTGTGTATCTCACAGATACTCTGAGCTGACTGTTTTGTTTCATCCACTGTGGTCAGCCGGGTGGCCTCTTCCATTTTCCCAAGAGGTTCGTAAGAGCCTGCCTTATTTCTCAGAAAGGTTTCCCTGCACCCGGGGCAGGTGACTTTCTCCTTTAGTTCATCCACCCAGGATCGGTTGGAGCACGACTGGCAAAAGCTGTGCCCGCAGGGTTGCATGGCTGGGCCTTGGCAAGGCTTCAAGCAGATCGAACAAACCCTTTCCCCACTGGGACATATCAGAGAGTGCGCATCCATCACTCTGGCTAGAAAGAAGAGAAGAAGAAAATTCTTACATGTCTAGTAAGGAGCATAACTGTAAACTGGTTGTGTTGCAGCATGAGTAGCCAAGATGTTTTTGGACTACAGCTTGCATTAAGGTCAAGGGCCCCTGGACAGTTAAGTCCAGTCAAAGGCGACTATGGGGTTGTGGCGCTCATCTCGCTTTCAGGCTGAGGGAGCCGGCGTTTGTTCACAGGCAGCTTTCCGGATCATGTGGCCAGCATGCCTAAACTTCTGACACAACAGAACACCGTGACGCAAACCAGAGCACCCGGAAATGCCATTTACCTTCCCGCCACAGTGGTACCTATTTATCTACTTGCACTGGCGTGCTTTCGAACTGCTAGGTTGGCAGGAGCTGGGACAGAGCAACGGGAGCTCACTCCATAATGGGGATTCGAACCACCGACTTTCCAATCGGCAAGCCCAAGAGGCTCAGTGGTTTAGACCACAGCGCCACCCGCGTCCAGCTTGCATTAGCCACAGCAGTACCTATTTATCTACCTGCACTGGTGTGCTTTCGAACTGCTAGGTTGGCAGAAGCTGGGACAGAGCAACGGGACCTCACTCAATAATGCAGATTCGAACCACCGACTTTCTGATCAGCAAGCCCAAGAGGCTCGGTGGTTTAGACCACAGTGCCAGCCGCGTCCAGCTTGCATTAGCCGCAGCCAGAATGACCAATGGACAAGGAATCTGGAAGGTACCACTCTGGCTGCTCCTGCGTCAAGAGCCTTTTCAGTCGAGGGTGAGCAGTAGGAACAGAAACTGGTCAGTTCAAGCTTTGGTGGAAGAGGAGTTCAGGGGAGAGAACCTGCAGTTTTCAGGTGTGGGAACCACAGCTCTGGGGTAGATCACTTGCTTTGCAAATTCAATCTTCGCCTTACGTTAAAAGAGATCTGAGAGCAAGTGAAGTGAAAGATTTCTACTAGAGACCCACAACACTAGGCTAGATGGAGAAATCTCTGGCCTGGTATACGGCAGGTTGGGTTCTTAAGTCCCAACCCATTTACATAAACACCCCAAAGCGTCCCCATCACAGATACTCACATAGAGAGCAGAAATGACCCAGTTATACTATACTAGTCCAACTCCCTGCAATGCAGGAATCTCAGCTAAAGCATCCCTCACAGACGGCCACCCAACCTCTGCTTAAAAACCTCCAGGGAAGGAGAACCCACAACCTCCTAAGGGAGACCGCTCCACTGTTACTTTTAGCTGTCCTTCACACACCAAGCCTTTACAAATTCTTGGTGACGTACCTGGAATGTCACCGCCTCGAGTTCCTCTCAAACCAGTTGGGGGGGGGGGGAGTTGAGCTCCTGGCTGAATCCTAGTTTTCCACCCTAACCTCAGGCCTCTTTCTCAGGGGCAAGGAGATTTGGTCAGTTCTGACAGCTCCCAAGGAAACCTGCAACTAACTGAAAGGGGAGCTCAGCTTGGCACTGGACCTGGGAGGGAGCTTGGGGCGTAAGGTGGGTCATCCTGCCTAGCTGAGCAGGCTAAATCGGGCCCAGCTTGGTTTTGCCAAGGCCAGCAGACATTAAATAACAGAGGGATGTCAACACGAAGGAGGCCGAGGGGTTTTTTGGAGCGACAGGCACAAGTGCGACCCACAGTGACCCATGTGGAAGGAGGGAACATTTTAAGGGAACCATTTCAAACCCTGGGCAGTAAACAGGTCATGTCCGCCAGCTCCAAAGGTTCTGAAATTACAAACCTGAACCCCTGAGTCAGTACGCAAGAGGGCTCCTCGAAATAACGGTAGTATGAAAACCGGAATGCATTTTTATTCACCGCCGTTCTGGTTCCTGGGTCAAACGAGGACTTGGGTCTTTTGGCATGTATGCGTGCTCCAGTTCCCTTCTGGGCAGTTGGGGCCTCCAGACTGTGACAGATATTTGGCATTCGAGCACTTATGCCTTGCGTTTCATGAAACTGCAAGCGTAATTCCCTCTGCCGAAGAAGAGGGAATGCTGAATTGCAGAATAATCTCCCTTGCAGAAGAGAGCTTAAGTTTCTTGCAGAATTTGGCCGATTTGCAGAACTATCCAAAGTTGTTTGCTGGTATTTGACACACACACTCTGGATTTCGAAGGTCCACAAAATCATTTTGCTGCTGCCAGTATTCGCTCAGTGACCTGGCTCGTATGTCACGGTAAACTAAACTGTAGCTTATTGGCACTACACAAACATAACAGGCCTATAGCTTCTACTTCCCTGGTCTATTTTACTCCTGCACTGTGCTGAGCTCGGCTTAATGTGTTGACCAAAGATGGGATCATGGTTAATCTCTCCTCACCAGCCACGAGCTGTAGCCAGTTTTATTCATGGCCACTGTTGCAACAGTTATGAACTAATAAAGGCAAGACTTACAACGGTTTCATACATTAAAACTTGGGGGCTTCAGAGGAAGAATCTAACCACTGCAGTTAAAGGTTATGTGTTTATTTAAAGGTGTTTTCGCCCTGCTCACTGGTCGAAGAGCTTCCAAGAGCAGCTAGCATAAGAGGGCCAGTTGAAAAGTTGCAGCACAAAAGGAAAAAGAACCAGGGAGGGAAGAGGAAAGTAAGCAAGCTCTGGCACCGGTTCTTACAAGTAATCACATTCTTAATAATGATGGGATGGAGAATTCGGCAAGAGGGGGAACTAAATGGAGCCACTCTCTCAGAACAGCCAAGAGAGAAGCCTTGCTTTGGCCTGATGGAAAGACTGCTGTCAAGTTAAAATAAAAAAAATCCTTCCAGTAGCACCTTAAAGACCAACTAAGTTAGTTCTTGGTATGAGCTTTCGTGTGCATGCACACTTCTTCAGATACACTGAAACAGAAGTTGCCAGATCCTTCTATATAGTGAGAAGGTGGGGAGGGGTATTACTCAGAAGGGTGGTGGGAATGGGTGATTGGCAGATAGCTGAATGAGCCTGTTGACGACTCTTAACAACTGCAATAGGTCTTACAGGAAAAGGCAAGGGGTGAGAAGGTGAAAAATGTCTTAGTCATGTATAATGAGATAAGAATCCAATGTCTCTGTTCAGACCAGGTTTCTCCATGGTTTTAAGTTTGGTAATGAGTTGCAATTCAGCAGCTTCTCTTTCCAGTCTATTTCTGAAATTCCTTTGTAGTAAAACAGCTACTTTGAGATCTTGTATAGAATGTCCTGGGAGATTGAAGTGTTCTCCTACTGGTTTCTCTGTTTTGTGATTCTTGATGTCTGATTTATGTCCGTTTATTCTTTGGCGTAAGGTTTGGCCTGTTTGTCCAATATAGAGAGCTGAAGGACACTGTTGGCATTTGATGGCATACACAATGTTAGACGATGAGCAATTAAATAGTCCCGAGATGGTATGTGTGATGTTGTTGGGGCCAGTAATGGTGTTGTCCGGGTGTATGTGGCAGCAAAGTTGGCATCTGGGTTTATTGCAGGCTCTGGTGCCAGTGTCCGTGTTAAGTCTGGTTGTAGTATTATTGTGGGTTAGGAGTTGTTTAAGATTGGGTGGCTGTCTGTAGGCAATGAAAGGTCTTCCTCCCAGAGCTTGAGAAAGAGAACCGTCATTGTCCAGGAGAGGTTGTAGGTCTCTGATGATGCGTTGTACTGTTTTAACTTGGGAGCTGTATGTGATGACTAGAGGTGTACTGGCCCCAACAACATCACACATACCATCTCGGGACTATTTAATTGCTCATCGTCTAACATTGTGTATGCCATCAAATGCCAACAGTGTCCTTCAGCTCTCTATATTGGACAAACAGGCCAAACCTTACGCCAAAGAATAAACGGACATAAATCAGACATCAAGAATCACAAAACAGAGAAACCAGTAGGAGAACACTTCAATCTCCCAGGACATTCTATACAAGATCTCAAAGTAGCTGTTTTACTACAAAGGAATTTCAGAAATAGACTGGAAAGAGAAGCTGCTGAATTGCAACTCATTACCAAACTTAAAACCATGGAGAAACCTGGTCTGAACAGAGACATTGGATTCTTATCTCATTATACATGACTAAGACATTTTTCACCTTCTCACCCCTTGCCTTTTCCTGTAAGACCTATTGCAGTCGTTAAGAGTCGTCAACAGGCTCATTCAGCTATCTGCCAATCACCCATTCCCACCACCCTTCTGAGTAATACCCCTCCCCACCTTCTCACTATATAGAAGGATCTGGCAACTTCTGTTTCAGTGTATCTGAAGAAGTGTGCATGCACACGAAAGCTCATACCAAGAACTAACTTAGTTGGTCTTTAAGGTGCTACTGGAAGGAATTTTTTTATTTTGACTATGGCAGACCAACACGGCTACCTATCTGTGCTGTCAAGTTAGTCCAGGCTTTCCCAAACTTGGGTCTCCAGATGTTGTTAGACTACAACTCCCATCATCCCTAGCTGGTGTGAACAGTGGTCAGGGGTGATGGGCGTTGTAGTTCAACAATATCCGAAGACTCAAGATAGAGAAAGGCTGGGTTAGTCAGCACTGGGTTAGTGTGGAAGGTTCTAGAAAGACTACTGCTAACAGTTACAGATAGGTAGCCGTGTTGGTCTGCCATAGTCAAAATAAAAAAAATCCTTCCAGTAGCACCTTTAAGACCAACTAAGTTAGTTCTTGGTATGAGCTTTCGTGTGCAAGCACACTTCTTCAGATGCAGGTATCTGAAGAAGTGTGCTTGCACACGAAAGCTCATACCAAGAACTAACTTAGTTGGTCTTAAAGGTGCTACTGGAAGGATTATTTTTATACTGCTAACAGGGTTGGCTTATCTCACACAACACAGGCTCGTAGATCACAGCTTGATTATTATCTACACTTATTTTAAAATATGAGCTCTCATTATTTCCAACAGCTTCTGTTTACCACAAAAATTCCTGAGGCAATATGGGATGCAACCTCTTTTTTCTTTTTTTTTCATGCCCTGGCTCATGTACTCCTAGGAAAGAAGGTAAGCAGGCAAATTATTTTTCTGGCATGGTGATAAATTACAACAGAGTCCCTGTAAGCATGCCTTATTTCTCAATGGGCAAAACGAGGCTTTAGCTTTTGTTGTTGTTAAAAAAAGGGAGAAATATTAATTTCCATTTTTAACAAATATTTTAAAAACTGAAGTTTTGCACAAGATTTTTTAAAGTTGCCAAGGAGTGAAGAGATCTTGTGAAATACCTCTCTCTCTCTCTCTCTCTCTCTCTCTCTCTCTCTCTGTCTCTTTAAATATCCTGAGGTATGTATTGTTATTCTCTGAGAAGTAATCACTATGAGGATTTTTTTTTAAACTATCAATCGTTATAGAAATGAAATAATTAAAATCCCCTCCCCCCCACACACATTATCCACCCTGCCTGCCTGCCTTCTTCTTCTTTGGCGATCACTCGTAGCCGAGTAAGATTGTCTTCCATAAACATGGTTTTAACAATGAGTCCGTAAGTGACTGTGGAGGCCAATTCTGGATCCACACATCCTTCCACAGTGGGGACATAGGTTTCCAGGCAGGAATTGATCACGATGTGGATTTGCCAAGCATGCCTTCCTCCTAGCACGTTTCTCCCTTGCGTCCTGAGTTCGAGTGTCTTCAAAGCCCATGACACCTTTGGTAAAGGCTGTTCTCCAACTGGAGCGCTCGCAGGCCAGTTTTTCCCAGGTGTCAGTGTTTATACTACATTTTTTTAGATTTGCCTTGAGAGAGTCTTTAAATCTCTTTTGTTGGCCACCAGCATTATGCTTTCGATTTTTAAGTTCGGCATAGAGTAGTTGCTTTGGAAAATGATCGTCAGGCATCCGCCCAACATGACCAGTCCAACGAAGTTGATGTTGAAGAATCATTGCTTCGGCACTGGTGATCTTTGCTTCTTCTAGCCTGCTCCTCGCCCCCAGCCTGGGCACAATTTCGCTGTTGCTGCTGCTTCTTCATCCATGTTTTCAAAAGAGGGCACCCTTCACCCCTGCCAAGAGGGTGATGGCGAGAGTTGGGTGTGCCCTGCTTTTGAGGTGCGCTCAGTCCCAGCGGGGTGTGAGCAGCAGGAGGGTGCAAACTGGTGACATGCTCCCTTTTTTAGAGGGAGGGGAAGACTTCTGTGCAGGGAAGAAACCGAAAACAAACAGCTCGCCATTGCTGCAACAGAGGAAGCTTCCTAGCCCTTAGCCCAGGAATCCGCCTTCTCGGTCAAGATCCCTGGGGCAGGAAGAATTGGCGCAAAGCACAACTTGCTCATCCATGCTTCCGCTTGTCGCATGCCTAGGAATCATGGGTCTGTCGCAAGAAAATAGGGGTTCGTCATAGATGATCACTACTAAGCAGGGGCAATTAAAATAAGATCTGTTACAGTATTTGATTATTGATGTAAACCCCCAAAATGTATTTTCTATAGTTAGGTTTTTACCTCTATCTTCAGTACCTTTCATTTCATTGCTATGGCTAGTGGTTGATGCAAATAAAGATTCTTCTGATTCTGATTCTACTAAGCTCCTTTTTTGCATGTAAAAAAAATAAAAGGACTTTCAACCTGCGCAACAGCGCCCCCTGCAGGAGTCAGCAAAAGGCCAGGAGGCATCTGCCAAACCGGAAACATTTCATTTTAGGGCTCTCGCTTCGTATTTGCAAGTGAAAAAAACACAAAGTTGAACTTCAAGTAAAACCAGAAAGCAATGCCTGACCGATGGTCGGGCTACTTGCAGATGACACAACCGTGATTGGGCTCATCTCTGAAAGGGAGGGTGAAACGGATTATAGAGATGAGGTGGAGCGGCTGACAGAGTGGTGCAGAGCTAACAACTTGCTCATAAATACAAGGAAGACAAAGGAGCTTGTGGTGGACTTCAGGAGACAGAAGAGCAACGTCCAGCCACTTTTGATTGATGGGGTCTGTGTGGAGAGGGTAACAATGTTCAGATTTTTGGGCATTGAATTACAAGAGGATCTGTCCTGGAGTGTCAACACAAGGGGGCTTGTGAAGAAGGCGCAGCAGAGACTGTACTTTTTGAGAATACTAAGGAAAAACCATCTTCCGCAGAAACTGCTGCTTGCCTTCTACCACTGTGCCATTGAGAGCGTGCTCACTTATGGCTTATGTGTGTGGTACGGAAGCTGTACTACCCAGGACAGGATGGGGTTGTGCAGGGTTGTTAAGGCAGCAGAGAGCATTGTTGGCTGCCCACTCTCCACCTTAGAGCAGATTTATGCCACAAGGTGCCATAGGAAGGCACTGGACATAGTAAAAGATCCATCGCATCCTGGTCACTGTCTCTTCGAGCTCTTGCCGTCGGGACGGAGATACAGGACGATGAAGACAAGAACGAGCCGTCTTAAGAACAGCTTCTTCTCCAGAGCGATCTCGGCCCTGAATGGGAAGCCCGGACTTTGAAAGTCATCTAATCTCCCTTGCTGTATTATACTGTATTGATTAATTAGTGTTTTTATGGAGCAGTCAAGTAATTTCGTTGTCCCCGAAGGGGGCAATGACAATAAAGATATTATTATTATTATTACTGCGGTCACGTAGACAAGAGATCCTTGGTAAACAGGGTCTCTTCCCATAGCTGTCAACCGTTACTTATTTGGCGGGAAACTCCCTTATCCCAGTGCCGTTTCCCGCTGCTGTCCCTTATTGATGATGTCCCTTAAATTTCCCAGGTTTCATGCTCGCCCGGCTCGGGAGGGAAGCAGCGGCTCGGGGTCCTCCGCCTTGAGAGAGTGAGAGAGCGCACGCGCACGAGCTGCCGCATCTCTGTCTCTCTCTTTTCCCCCTCAGGGGCGCGTCGTGAGGAGACGGGTGGCGGCAGGCGGGCAGGCAGCCCCTCTCTTGCAAGACTTCCACCGCGCTGCCAGGGGAAGCCAGAGGCAGCAGCAGCGGCGGCGGCGGCTGAGGAGGCAGCCTGAGGGAGGAGGAAGAGGAGGGGCTGGGGAGGGACGCAGAAGGGTGGTGCTTCAGTGACCGCCGCGACGCCGCAACCGCCTCATGCTGGGCTTATGGGTGTCGTGAGTCTCTCTCTCTCGGGCGGGGAAGGGCCGATGGAACTCCTCGCCCCAGGACGACGGCAGCCCCAACGTTCTGCTTAGCATACCCTCCAACCAGTGCAGCATCTTAATGTAGTGATTTCCCCCTCTGCATCCCTTTCATAACTCTATTTTTATAAATCATTTGTCCATCCGTAGTTCAAATTTTTACTGCAAGTTTTCTGTCAATCCTACCAATGTATGTAACTCTTTACAATAGCTTTTCGAATAAATTATAAACTTTCCCCATTCTTTATTAAAGAGGTCCTCTTCCTGGTTTCTAATTCTGCCTATAAGCTTTGCCATCTCGACGTCGTTCATCAGTTTTGTCTGCCCCTCTTCTTTGGTGGGAGTTGTAGACCCTTAGGATCATGTAGTCCAACCCCCTGCAAAACAGAGTCAGTCGCAGCCAAAGCAGCATGGCTCCATCAGTGCTGGATTTCTGCATAAACTAAGCCCAAATCCCCTATTTTGGCTGCTGATCCCTTATTTTTGAGGCTGCTGGTCTCTTATTTTCAAATCTGTAAATTGACAGCTATGTCTCCTCCCCAAGAGCTGTCGGTGATCGGGCTCTGTGTCTCAATGCCCAAGGAAAAGGGTTTTGTGGTTTTTTTAATGTAGCAATAGAGGAGAATTGTGCAAGTACAAGCCCATGGAGCAGCTTGGGAGAGGAGACAGGTCCGAGTAGCCGTGCGTAATAAAGGCGCCTGAATATGAATGGCAGAGTCAGTAATTCACAAAGCATCATGATTGACAGGTTGGAAAATAAGTTGAAAAACGTGTATTCCACGCATAATAATAATAATAATAATAATAATAATAATTTATTATTTATACCCCGCCCATCTGGCTGGGCTTCCCCGGCCACTCTGGGCGGCTTCCAAAAGAATATTAAAATACTATAATACATCAAACATTAAAAGCTTCCCGAAACATGTCCTAGTTTAACTGGGCAAAAGCTTCCCGAAGCATGTCCTAGTTTAACTGGGCAACAGCTAAAATGTGTATGTACCAAAGGATGGGTGTGTCAGGGGAATCCAGTTTAAAGGATGCAGAAATTTCTGACTGTAAGAGCTGTTCAACAGTATCCGTCCGGGGGTTGTGGGTTCTCCTTCTTAAAGCAGATCTTGCATGGCCATCTGTCATCGATGCTTTAGTTGAGATTCCGGCCTTGCAGGGGGTTGGACTAGATGACCCTTGGGGTCCCTTCCAACTCTAAGATTCCAAGTACGCTCTGGCATTTTGATGGTGATGTCATGTGGACGGTGCAAATGGGTTTCAGCCATGAGCAGCACTGACTCTGCAGTAAACTTGTGTTTGGAAGCACCCAGGAACTTGCACCCTTGAAAGTTATTTTTCAAAGCCCAAATATAGGGATAGACCAAATGGCCTCAAAGGAACGTGGACTCAAAAAGTATTTATATACAGTGGTACCTCAGGTTAAGTACTTAATTGGTTCCAGAAGTCCATTCTTAACCTGAAGCGGACTTTCCCATTGAAAGTACAGTGGTACCTCAGGTTAAGAACTTAATTCGTTCCGGAGGTCCGTTCTTAACCTGAAACTGTTCTTAACCTGAGGTACCACTTTAGCTAATGGGGCCTCCCGCTGCCGTCGCATGATTTCTGTTCCGATCCTGAAGCAAAGTTCTTAACCTAAGGTACTATTTCTGGGTTAGCGGAGTCTGTAACCTGAAGCGTATGTAACCCAAGGTGCCACTGTAATGGACAGTGGATTGATGTTGGGGCTTGGCTCCCGGCATTCGCAGAGGCCTCCAAGAGCTCCATAGGCCCCACGGATGTCCGGGCTTGGCTCCAGGCAGCGGCGAGGCCTCTGAGAGCTCAGAAAACTTACTTCCGGGTTACAATCGTTCATAACCCAAAAAAATGTAACTTGAAGCGTTCGTAACCTGAGGTACCACTGTACAGTCTTTATCATGGGAAAAGTTATTGAAAGAAGATTTAAAATTTACAGCATGCTATACGTTGAAAGAAAATTATATGAAAATGATGTACCGCTGGTATCTGTTACACCTAGTATATCAGCAAGAATGTATAGAAGTGCTTCAAATACGTGTTGGAAATGTAAAAAGAAAGAAGCTACCATTTATCATATGTGGTGGACATGTGGGGTGGTAAAAGCGTTCTGGGAAATGATATATAATGAACTGAAAAAAATGTTTAAGTCAAGCTTGCAAAAATATATCACCTGCCTGATAATAAATGTTGGAAATGTAAAGAAACTGAAGGAACATTCTTTCACCTCTGGTGGACTTGCCCTAGGGTCAAGGCTTTCTGGGAAATGATCTATAATGAGCTGAAGAAGGTATTTAAGTATACCTTTCCTAAGAAACCAGAGGCCTTCCTTCTGGGCATTGTTGGCCAGAGGGTGTTAAAGAAGGACCGAACTTTTTTTATGTATGCAACAACAGCAGCAAGAATACTCATAGCAAAACATTGGAAAACCCAAGATTTGCCCACGCTGGAAGAATGGCAGACGCAACTGATAAACTACATGGAACTAGCAGAAATGACTGGCAGAATCCGAGACCTAGGAGAAGAAGCAGTGGAAGAGGACTGGAAGAAGTTTAAGGACTATTTACAAAAACATTGTAAATTATATGAGTGTTAAGAAGGATGCAGGACTGAAAACAATATGGCACTAGCAATCTAGCTGAAAGAAACATGAGAATAAGTGAGATTTGAGAAAAAGATAAACTTTGGATTAATATTATGTCTAATATTAAGTATTTAAGTTTTTGATAAAAATATTTAAAGTCAGAGACATAATATTTGAAAATTACAAAATAAGCGTTGAAACAAGGTGATAAATTGCTGTTTAAAATTTTATAATTGGGAACGCAGGAACGGGAGATGCGAGGAAGTCCAAAAAGTGAAGAAAATATGGTTATTAAGTATTTGATTTTGTTGTATGTTTTTTTTACTATGTGTTAATCTTTTTACTTTTTTGTGTCTTTCTTTGTTTATTGTGTTTTGGTGATGGTTTTATATGTGTTTGGTGATTATAATGTTTAAAATCTTTAATAAATATCTTATTAAAAAAAAATGAAAAAAATGTTTAAGATGACTTTTGTTAAAAAACCAGCAGCTTTTTTTATTAGGAATTATAGGTAGGGAATTACCAAAAGAGAAGAAAACACTGTTTATGCACACAACGACAGCAGCAAGGATGCTTTTAGCCCAGAGATGGAAAGAAGACAAAGTCCCGACCAGAGAAGAATGGCAGACCAAGTTGATGAACTATGCCGAAATGGCAAAATGGCAGGGACGATCAAAAAACAGGAAGACCAAATTTTTATTAAGGACTGGAATAATTTTATAACATATCTTAGAGACCAATGTAAACAGGAATACAGTGGGCGCTCGGGTTGTGAACGTGATCCGTGCGGGATGCGCGTTCGCAACCCGCAGCGTTCACAACCCACGTCTGCGCATGCGCAGGTTGCAATTCGGTGTTTCTGCGCATGTGCAAAGCGCAATTTAGCACTTCTGCACATGCGCGACCACAAAAAACTGGATGTAGCCCGTTCTGGTACTTCCTGGTGTTGGCAGTCCGCAACCTGAAAAAACGCAACCTGAAGCGGCTGTAACCCGAGGTACAATAACACTTGTAAAGTAACATGAACTTTGGACACTATGGATATATACCGGTAATAGATATAGTACAGTAAGAGATGCAGGAATAAAATTTAGAAATGGAACTGAGGGAGGGACGTCCGAAGTTTCGAGAGAAGCTTTTGTTTTTTTATTTCGTTTTCCTCTGGAATTGTTGTTTGTTGGGTATAATCATTATGTAAAACTAAATTTAAAAATTTGCAAAACAAACAAACAAACAAAAAGCATTTACACACTACACTGCACACATGAGTAACGTGTTTTCCGTCAATGCTAAGAAGGAGCAGACAACAGAAGATGGGCAGAGACCCTGGGGACCTGCTGCCAGTCAGTGTTGGAAATTCTGGGCTAGATCATAGAATCCTAGAATTGCAGAGTTTGAAGGAACCCTGAGGATCATCTAGTCCAACCCCTATGCAGTGCAGGAATTTGCAGCTGTCCCATACGGGGATCAAACCTGCAACCTTGGCATTATCAGCACTAGGCAAAGGTAAAGGGACCCCTGACCATTAGGTCCAGTCATGGCCGACTCTGGGGTTGCGGCGCTCATCTCGCTTTACTGGCTGAGGGAGCCAGCGTACAGCTTCCGAGTCATGTGGCCAGCATGACTAAGCCGCTTCTGGTGAACCAGAGCAGTGCACGGAAACGCCGTTTACCTTCCCGCTGGAGTGGTACCTATTTATCTACTTGCACTTTGACGTGCTTGTGAACTGCTAGGTTGGCAGGAGCAGGGACCGAGCAACGGGAGCTCACCCCGTCGCGGGGATTCAAACTGCCAACCTTCTGATCGGCAAGTCCTAGGCTCTGTGGTTTAACCCACAGCGCCACCCTTATCAGCACTACGCTTCCTATATTCCTAAAGGTACCAGTCTAAGCAAAAACATAAACAAATATAAGGTTGTCTCACCAGGCTCTCACTGTCAAAACTGTTGGGATAATCAGACCTAAGAGAGGAGGCAGATGTTCAGTGGCTGGAGGTCTGAGTTGCCTCGTCTTGGGAGGTATTTGAAAAGCCTTCCTTCGTAGTGTTCGGGTTCTTGCCACGGGGCATAGACCCTTTCAGTCCAAGATAACAGAAACATGGATGGGTCATGTGATGTTTATCACTTCGGATGCCGAGTGGAACTAGACCAAACCGAAGCAATCTAGTTCCAGTGTCCCAGAAGTCCGCCTGGTGGGGTTGTGTGCATGGGAAGCTGGGTGATTTTGCTCCACCCAAGGGTGGACGGCGTGACCTCACCAGCCGTGTGCTTATCTGTTCCCAACAGCTGAGAAATTAGGTTCTGGCTTCATACACTGTATGCAAACATCTACCCTGATCTAGCCTCATTCACTTAATTCTAAAACAATTTAAGGTTTGTAAATCCATTCGGACTAAACATCAGGTAGTAGAGCTTTCTGACAGCAAGAGCTGTTTGATGGTGGAACGGATTCCCTTGGGAGGTTGTGGACTCTCCTTCACTAGAAGTTTTTTAAGCAGAAGTTAAGTGACCATCAGGGACGTGGGTGGTGCTGTGGGTTAAACCACAGAGCCTAGGGCTTGCCGATCAGAAGGTCGGTGGTTTGAATCCCCGCGACGGGGTGAGCTCCCGTTGCTCGGTCCCTGCTCCTGCCAACCTAGCAGTTCGAAAGCACGTCAAAGTGCAAGTAGATAAATAGGTACCGCTCTGGCGGGAAGGTAAATGGCGTTTCCGTGCGCTGCTCTGGTTCGCCAGAGGCGGCTTAGTCATGCTGGCCACATTACCCAGAAGCTGTACGCTGGCTCCCTCGGCCAATAAAGCAAGATGAGCACCACAACCCCAGAGTCGGTCACGACTGGACCTAATGGTCAGGGGTCCCTTTACCTTTACCTTTAAGTGACCATCAGTCACGGATGGTTTATTGCAGAGAGTTTGGGGTCCCTTCTAACTCTACCATTCTCTGATTCCATTATCCTTTATTTTCTGATATGCTTCTCAGGGGAGTCGCCTTGCCACTGGTGCTCTGAACATTATACAATATTTATACAGTAGCTGACACATAACAAGCTTGCAAATCACTTTATCAAATATACTGGAAAATTGCAAGAGGATTTCAACAAGTTACTAAAACCGGCTATAAAATCCTTTTAAAATCAGCTTGTTTAGCGGCTATCTTAGCATCTATGGTGATTGCTCATGTGGTTAGAACAGGATATGAACCAAGCAAACAGCAGCTTCATCCCCCAACCTTTGGTACCCACACATTTTAACAGTTGATCAGAGCAAAGCTCATTTGTGTTAATCAAAATTCGAGGCCCTACTGATTTTTCTAAGAGTCTGAAAGCAGGACCTGCCTTTTAGGAGTTTTATAAGTTTTATCTTAACTATATTTGCTTCATTTCTATGGTTTATTTTAGTGGCAGGACACTGGATTTTCACTGGAGTGGGGAGTGAAACCAAGTTAAACACACACAAAACTTTCAGTGTGAGCATCTCACTTTTATTAGAACACAGCCAAAGAGCATGAAGAAACAGCCAAATAGATACAGGAACTTTCCGAACAGCAAAAAAGGTACCAACAACATCAGTTTAAAAAAAAGAACTATGCAAATCCCTGGGTACAATATGTAAAAAGAACAACCTAAGAAAAGGCAACAAAAAAAGAGTATTATGGCACCCTAAATAACAAATTTATTATGGCATAAGCTTTTGTGGACTACAGCCTACTTTGTTAGATGCAGACAAGGAAATCATAGTTGGCAAGTATATATGAGAAAATGATTAGGTGGGAGCTGGATGGCAATGGAATGTGAAAATTACAATCAGTGATAACAGGCAGTTTAAATGTATGTTCAGCTGGCACAGTGAGAAAGTTACATTAACACCAAAAGTGGGAAATAGAACAGAGAACCTCCACTGCTTAGTCAGCCCAATGCACTTTGTTTTCTAATTTTGTCAGGGGCGCTGCAAAACAAAGCAACACAGTATTTTTGCATGCTCTGTCACAAAGGGGTTTTGCATAGAACACAGCACATAGAAAACCAGAGAGTATTGTGTTCTTTGACAGTGCCTCAAGGGAGATTCGTGTGGGGCTGAATTTATTTATTTTGATGTTGGTGCCTTCCCTCCACTTCAGTGCCAAACTGCTGTGCCACCAATGGAGTGTGTTTGTGTGTGTGCATGCGCATGTGCCATTGCCAACCTGACGCCCTCCAGATGTTCTAAACTCCATATGGCCATGCTGCCTGAGGCCGATGAGAGTTGTAGTCTAAAACATCTGGATGGTACCAGGTTGCCAACAGTATTGATAGAGACATCCCAACAAAGCAATGCACGTTGCAATCCACACCACTCCACCCCCCCCCAAAAAAACAATGCATACACCGAAAATGTGTCCTGATTAATTCCACACCCAGCATTGCATCAATAGGCATGGAAGCTGAGGGAAGTGTTCAACTAATGCGTCTTGCCAGCACCAGGATTTCTACTTGCACAATGAGAATTCCCCCCTCCCCCAAACTGCCATAGAGCGTTGGAAGGACCTCAAAAATAGGTTGGGGGGAGCAGAGGGAGAAAATATTCCATCATGCAAGGAGAAATCCCAGTGCGTCACTAGGTTGGCTACAGCCCCATACATACAACTGCTGCAATCGTTTGTGCGCCTTTCCCTAAAAAGAAACAGGGTCACATGCTTAACCACCTGACGGTACTTAAGATTTCCATACAGGAAGATGCCCTGAGGCCGTTCCCACCCAAGTGATTTAAGTAGAGGAAGCAAGGAGGGAGCTGGCCACAGACCCCAATTTACAAAGGGGAATGTATTGCAATAGGAAGTAAGAGTGCTTAGGAATTGCAAATCCAGGGAATGCCTACAAAGAGGAGATTCCTCAGAAATCATAGTACAGTGGTACCTCAGGTTACATATGCTTCAGGTTACAGAATCTGCTAACCCAGAAATAGTACCTTGGGTTAAGAACTTTGCTTCAGGTTGAGAACAGAAATCATGCAGAGGCAGCGGGAGGCCCCATTAGCTAAAGTGGTGCTTCAGGTTAAGAACGGTTCCAGGTTAAGAATGGACCTCTGGAACGAATTAAGTACTTAACCCGAGGTACCACTGTATCTTTTATCAAAAACCAGAGATACCACTGTAATCCCAAGGTTTAATAAGCCCAGCCTCTACCAGTTTGAGCTCGATATCTTCTGGTTCTAACTGGCATATTTTGATAGCCCCCTTCCCAACCCAAAACCAGGGATAGATTTGTTTTCCGTTGAATGCGGCCGGAGGGAAGGTAAAGATTAAGGCTTCAGCATCGGTGGCATTGCAAAATGACACCTCCCCTTTGTCGTAATCTAGATACACCTGGATCTTCTTGAGGGGTTTTGGCACGGTCAAGGGAATAGGACCTTGAAGGGTGAAAGCCCAGTATCCCTTGTTTAACCCAACTCTGTCTAGGCCTACTCCCCAGATTCCGGCATCAGGGTTAAAGTCCAGAGGGCCCTTCCTCTCCACAGATTTTCTGGCCACCCCAGCACCCCATTCTTTCGCCTTTCCCACATCAACTTCCCAGTAGACTCTCCCCGAGGTGTATCCGTTTAAGCCCAGCACACACTGACGGTTCTCAAATCTCTCAGGGTGATAAGGCATCTCCTCAGGCGACTCGTGCGACTCCCAGGCGCTTCCCTGGTCCTCAGAAAGGACCAGCAAGGTGTGTGCTGTGTCAGGATCCAAGTACACACTTTCTGCAAGAGGAAGGGGAGGTTATAGGATGGCTAAGCTGCTCTGCTGAAAAAAGAATTACTGTATTTATTTTAAATATATACTACTTGATATAATAAAAAATCTATGCCGTTTACTTTTTAAAAATTGTAATAAAAATGTACTGTTTTATTGTAATTATTTGTATGATGTATAATAGATAGATGGAGATAAAATACTATCAATGTTTAGTTGTTTTTTAATTATTGGTTTTCCTATGTTTTTAGTGTTTCTTATTTTTATCGGTAAGCTGCCTTGATGTAACGATCTCAAGCAAGCCTCGATAAGAATTAATGACTCCCTGGCAGTTTTATGGTGCGTTCATTTACAAGTTACACTCAGAGAGTTGCTCCCAGCCTGCCGCTCTTGAAAGGAGTTGCTCATTCTGAAACTCCACCTTGGTCACAACAGAAAATATGCCAACGTCCAGCCTTTCCCCTGTTGCACTTCCATTGCATTCTGACCTTTACAGCTCTCCTGGAATGAGGAGGAGGGAATTCCCACACCCCTCTCTCAAAGGAGGAGCTCTGACCTCTGACTCTCTGCTGGTTGCCTAGCAACTTCCCTACTGCCATCTATTTCTCCCCCTTCTTGTGAGCTGTCCATGTCTGCTCTAGCTGAGTCAGATAACTCTTGGTGAAGGGGGAGAGTCGAGCCCACTTCCTCCTGCTCTGTCTGCCATCTTTCGTCTCCAGAGTAAGAATCTGTCTCTCCTTGTACTAGCAATCTTTCATCTCCCAAGTCCGACTCTTCCTCCTCTGATTCAGCCATGTCCCTGACGCTTGAGGCTGTCAGGGGAAAAGGCAGAATATAAATAAATACATAAGATGAAGAAGAATTTCCTTCACCTTTAGCCATGATTGCAAGGGATGCTGGGTTCAGCAGCATCGGGAGGGGAAAGGTTGCCCACATCCTTTGAGTACCATGACCATTTCTGGGCTCCATCACCATAGTACAGCATCCCAATAAGGGCCATGGTGTACAACTGCCATCACAAGGGATCCTGTTCGTGGATCTGCCACACCAAGTCCAGTTTTACTCTCAGTTATCCCCCAGTGAACTCACCTTTTTCATATTTCTTCAGGACTTCGTTTCTGGCTTTCCACAGCTCAGTTGCCATCTGATCTAGAAAGGGCAGGGAGGATAACAGAAAGCATTAGAATAGGGGTCCCTAAACCCTTTTGTGGATGAACTTCAGTGATGTTTTCTGCAGCTTGTCTGAGGAATGGTGACTGAAGATGAGGGACTGCAAATCCATCACACCAAATATTCTGACTGATTTTTAATTGCATGTTTGTGGTTGTAATTTAGTGTGCCGTATCGCAATTTAAATTCTGCTCTGCTGCAAGTGAATGGGCACTGAAGAGAGCTGTGAGGAGGAGGAAGGGGCCTTCTCAAGAGTAGGGGTCCACCAAGGGCATCACACCCAAAGGCGCTCCAGGACTGTGAGCCAGGACTGAAGCCGATAGCCTTGTTCCACTCTATCACAGGAAGTGAACCATCCATTTCTCTCCTGCTTACTGATACCTTTGAATTTCTGAAACGTCTTCTTCAAAGTTTTATTTAGCTCAGTGATTTCGTAGCATTTGTTTTCCAGATCCCTGGAACTGTTTTCCTTATAATGTTCTTCACCAAACCTGGAGAGGGGAAAACAATAGCATGCTGTTCACTTGTCTTCTGTTGATTTGCTTCTGCAAAAACGAACTTTTGAGGAACACAAAATTACACACACACACACACACACACACAAACGTGTCACTGAAGGTATTGAACCATCAGGAAAACAGCCCAAGTGTATCTCCCACCACACTTATGTTAAGATGGTGATAACGGACAGATCTAAAGGCAGGAGGCCATGATTAGTGCAAAAGATCCTCTGGAGAGAGACTTAAAAATTCTACTTGTGGAAGGTGGAGGGAGGAGGCAAAAGGATGAGATACATACCAGTTGATTCTTGACCTCCTCTGCAAAATGAATGAGCCGTGTGTTTTCATAGCTATGTTATTTTGTCTGACACCGAGGAAAAGATAAGAGGAGGCATTTGATTTATCAGATGTTTGGAAGCTGTGGCTGGATGGTTACGTGGGAGCCGGTTGAAGTTAAATCCTTCGAAGACAGAGGTCCTTTGGCTGGGTCGGGACGATATGGGATTGGGGGGGCAACTCCCATCTCTTGCGGGGGCGCAATTAGTGCCAGCACCGTCCGTTAAGAGTTTGGGTGTAATCTTCGACACCTCCCTTTCCATGGCGGCGCAGATTGCAGCTATAACAAAGGCGGCATTTTTTCATCTCCGCCAAGCTAAGCAGTTGGCTCCTTACCTCTCTCGCCCTGACCTAGCCACTGTGATCCACGCGATGGTCACCTCCAGACTGGATTATTGTAACTCGCTCTACGTGGGGCTGCCCTTGAGACTGACCCAGAAACTCCAGCGGGTGCAGAATGCCGTGGCGAGACTCCTTATGGGGTCTTCGCTGCGAGATCACATTCACCCGGTGCTATACCAGCTGCACTGGCTCCCGGTGGAGTACAGGATCAGATTTAAGATGCTGGTTTTAACTTTCAAAGCCCTATACGGCCTAGGACCTTCGTACCTATGGGACTGCCTCTCCTGGTATGTCCCACAGAGGAACTTACAGTCTTCAAACAAAAACATCTTGAAGGTCCCAGGCCACAGAGAGGTAAGGCTGGCCTCAACTAGAGCCAGGGCTTTTTCGGCTGTGGCTCCGATCTGGTGGAACGCTCTGTCACAAGAGACTAGGGCCCTGCGGGACTTGACATCTTTCCGCAGGGCCTGCAAGACAGAGCTGTTCCACCAGGCCTTTGGCCAGGGCACAGCCTGACTCCCTCCTTTGGCAATCCTCACAGAACTCTAGCCCAATGGTTGCCATTAATCTGATTGGAATTATTTTATAATGAAATGATTTTAGAATGTTTTATCATTTTACTGTTGTTAGCCGCTCTGAGCCCGGCTTCGGCTGGGGAGGGCAGGATATAAATAAATTATTATTATTATTATTATGCCCAGCAAAGGATTTAACAACATTTTATTATGTCCTCCCCCCCTCGACCAAGGTTGAATGGACTTTATTTAAATTATCTTTGGACTGGAACAGTTTAAGGGAGCAATTAAAAGAAGATGAATGGCTGCTTAACTAAATCTGGCAAGAGCCTGTGTTTGTGAAAAGGCTGGGTTTTTTTAACTGCGTGCTGAGGAAGAACTCCAGAGTGAAATTTTAATGGCAGAGATTGGTCATCATGATGGAGAGTTATTTATAGCCGCAACCTGTTGGTGAACAGAGGAAGGAATGATCTCCAAGGAATGGAATGTGACCGAACAAAGGAGGATGGGAATTAACTATCTCAACACACCAGGTCTGGGAACAACGTTTATGCAGGACCACAAACATGAAATGGATTTTATATTTATGAAAAGTAACAGAGGTGCTGAATGTGAGTAAACTAGCAAAGTCGGCTGTGAGAATGGACTAACATCAAGGATGAAGAGGAGTTTAAACAAGAATCAAGTGGCTACATCAGGAAGTAATGAACATATGTTTGCAACAGGAGTGGGAAAACATTTTGTATTAAATTTAATTAATTTGGACTGGTTTGTAATAATTTGGAAAACCAATAAAAATAATACATATAACATACATACCAGTTGGTGAACGTTTCATCTTCCTAGAAGAAGGAGAAACAGAGAAAACGAGTAGTCAAGTTTCTAGGGATATGAAAAAAGGGGTATCTTTGAAGTTGTAGTTACAGATAGGTAGCCGTGTTGGTCTGCCATAGTCAAAATAAAAAAATTCCTTCCAGTAGCACCTTAAAGACCAACTAAGTTAGTTCTTGGTATGAGCTTTCGTGTGCATGCACACTTCTTCAGATACCGTATCTGAAGAAGTGTGCATGCACACGAAAGCTCATACCAAGAACTAACTTAGTTGGTCTTTAAGGTGCTACTGGAAGGAATTTTTTTATTTTGAAGTTGTAAAAAGTCAACTCCCATTAAAATCCATTGGGATCCCAGTTTGGTGTGTCTTACCATTTACAGGGCTCTATGGTGACGTGAGAGAATTTCCACCCCGCAAGTGCACTGGTGCCGCTGTTTTTAAGGAATTATTCTGCCAGCCTCGTGTTTAATTGTAACACAGAGATTGGCGCAGCTAGGAACTGCAGTTGCCACACAGTGAGCAGATTTAATCCTTAGACCTCATGGCCGTGTGAGGGAGTCTAAACACATGCGTTTTCCTCATCGTTCGAATCTTGGGGTGGATTAAAACCCCAGGGTGCCATGTGAGATAGCACAACCCTGCTTGCAATCTACCACTTCAGACGGGGGGACGGGACCCTCATTGGATTGCTCTCCCAGATTAAACACACACATATGCCTCCCTCTAGATGGAAAGCTAGAACAGAAAGATAGATTAAAACCCTTTGCTTGGACATGCTAGTTTCTAAGGTGCAGATATTTGGGGTTGACGCATTCTAGCATGGAACCGCCTCACTTATTTTCTGATAGCACTGCTCAGGAAGGCCTATTCCACATTCTGTACATGCATGTTCTTCCATTTTCATTTGTTTGGTTGGTTGGTTAGTTTGTCGTAAGTGACTTTGGGTTGCCTTGGGCAAGATAAAGTGACTAACAAATGTAAATAGTAGTAGTAGTACTAACAGCAACAATCGAAATGTGATCGGTTTGGCTAACGGGAAAAGCAATCTACTTACTTTTGTCAGCTTTTCCAACCTGTTCCGGCATCAACTGGCATTTTTTGAAACACACCCGTATGCAAAATTGCATCATTTCTAGCATACCGTACTTTTCTGTCTATAAGACGATTTTTTTCACCTTAAAACAATGCTTATAAATTGGGGTTGTCTTATACATGCGTAGTGCAGAGTGGGGGGCAGTGGAAATGATTTCTATCTTGAGTAGTAGATTATCACTGGTGTTATTGTGTGTGATAGCCTGCTGCGGCAATGTTCGCTTGCAATTGGTCGCCGCTGCAAGAATGTCCGCTGGTGATTGGTCTCCGCTGCGGCAATTGGGTGTGTGATTGGCGGTTGCTGATGTCGATCGGAAATAAGATAGGAGTCTTCTGTGTTGTGTTTGATCGCAAGTGTTTGGAATTTGGGTGAGCTTTCTTTTGGCATTCCTCCCATTCTGGACAATCTCTCTCTCCCCCCCCATTTTCTTAATATTGAGTCCCCAAAATTAGAGCGCGTCTTATCCAAGGGGGGCATCTTATGGACGGAAAACTATGGTATTTTTCTCAAATGTGCATTTGAGAAATGCACGTTTTCCTTTAAAATGCACGTTTTCCCTTAATATATGCATTTTTGTATGGCATTCACCTTAAAATCTGCCCACAAATTTGGAGAAGTGTGGACTCTGAAGCATAACTGTGTTCTGATCCGCATACCAGTCTCTGGAAGTTCGCATCTAACTTCTTTGCTTAAAAATGCAAATTAAGAGCTATCTTTGAGCATCAGGAGCAGTAATGGATTGCACTGCACAGGGTTCAGTTCCCCACAACAGGAAAGGGATTACGACTGCAAATGAACCATTATCTGCAACTTGCACTTTGAAAACCGCTCGTGCCGCTGCATGAGCAGTGCAAAATCCCATGGTGATTTCTGAAACCTGGGCTTCGCAATCCTCACTGCAGGAGCTTGCATTTTTTATAACATTCTCACCTTGCAAAATTCATCCGATCGGTGACGATGAATCTTCTCTGCCTCACTGATCAAGACATTGACTTGGGATGGTCCTTTCAGGAGCTCAACCCCTAGCTGAGAACACATCTTCTCTACAGCACTGGTCAAGACATTGAGCTGAGTCACATCCCTGGTATATTTGCTGTCGTCTTCCTTCTTCTTCTTTAAGATTGTGCTTTTCAGCTCTTCCAGGTAGAGCACCAGGAACTGCACCTGATCCTTCAAAGACTGGCAGAAGTTTTCGACCTCAGTCACTAACGCCTGGTGTGCAAGGCTTGCCTGATCCTGTAGTGAGACAGAAACAAAGAACAAGCCAAACAAGAAAATTATTCCTCGCAGCAGAACTGTAGGTTCAAACTATATATGCTAAACCTTTGATGACTGGATCATAGGCCTGCAAGCATCTTACCCACTGCCTTTCCCAACAGATTTCATATTATTTGGCTGCCTACAGACAATGCATTTAAAACACATGACTTAGCCCCATAGAATCCTGGGAAGTGTAGTTTGTTAAGGGTGTTGAGAAGCGTAGCTCTGAGGGCTACAGTTCTCAGGATTCTTTGAATGAAGCTGTATGCTTTAAATGTATGGTATGTCCCTGGCAAATCAAGTTGATGGAATATGCCAAAAATTAACTGGAAAGCTCAGAAGCCAAGACGACAAATTCAGAAAAGAATGGGAAATGTTTATTATATATATGCAAAAGTATTGTAAACAAGTTAACACACTGGCAGGATTTTAAGAACACTTGTAATTTCAGAAATATAATAGGAAAAAAATGGTTGAATTTTTTTTTGTAGTAGTAATGATAGGCAGTTGAAAAGAAAAATTAAGGAATCAGAGGAGGGGGTGGAGGGAAGATTTGGAGAATCCCTATTTTTGGATTTGAAATTGTTTTGACATACAGTTGTGTGCGTGTGCGACTATTGTTTCTGTTATGGTGATTTTTACCTTTGTATAGTTGGAAGAAAATCTAATAAAATATATTTAAAAATAAAATAAATGTATGGTATGTCCGCAGCCTCTTTTTGATTTATTTCACACATACGTGAGTATTGCTCTGTTTTCCTTTGGACCACACCAGCGAGGGCGGGGGGGGGGGGTGTCTTGTTGTCTGGGCAGCCCAGGACCTCCATACACACCACCCAGGCTTGCACCCTGGGGAGGTCACTTCATTGCTGCTAATGTTTGACTTCACCCTCAGAGGCGCACTCCATTGTCTCTTGTGACAGGCGGGTGCCAACAACATGAGTAGACAGATACAACAGCTTGTACTTGCATTCAGTGCAACGTATAAACAAGCCTCAAACTAGTGGGCAGTTCATACTGTCAGGAAGCTCTTTCTAATGTTCAGGCAAGAACTTTTTGTTCTTACGTGAGGACTGAAATAAAAAACGATGATGCACTTTTTAATGGACTGGAAAGTGTGCAAGCAACGTGGTAGCTTAGGTAGCCCTCTCATAAGATGGGAGGGGTGGCTAACACCCCAGAGGACAGGATCACACTTCAAAACGACCTTGACAGATTAGAGAACTGGGCAAAAACAAACAAGATGAATTTTAACAGGGAGAAATGTATATATTGCACTTGGGCAAAAAAAATGAGAGGCACAAATACAAGATGGGTGACACCTGGCTTGAGAGCAGTACATGTGAAAAGGATCTAGGAGTCTTGGTTGACCACAAACTTGACATGAGCCAACAGTGTGACGCGGCAGCTAAAAAAGCCAATGCAATTCTGGGCCTCATCAATAGGAGTATAGCATCTAGATCAAGGGAAGTAATAGTGCCACTGTATTCTGCTCTGGTCAGACTTCACCTGGAGTACTGTGTCCAGTTCTGGGCACCACAGTTCAAGAAGGACAGTGACAAACTGGAACGTGTCCAGAGGAGGGCAACCAAAATGGTCAAAGGCCTGAAAACGATGCCTTATGAGGACCGGCTAAGGGAGCTGGGCATGTTTAGCCTGGAGAAGAGGAGGCTAAGGAGTGATATGATAGCCATGTTCAAATATATAAAAGGATGTCACATAGAGGAGGGAGAAAGGTTGTTTTCTGCTGCTCCAGAGAAGCGGACATGGAGCAATGGATCCAAACTACAAGAAAGAAGATTCCACCTAAACATTAGGAAGAACTTCCTGACAGTAAGAGCTGTTCGACAGTGGAATTTGCTGCCAAGGAGTGTGGTGGAGTCTCCTTCTTTGGAGGTCTTTAAGCAGAGGCTTGACAACCATATGTCAGGAGTGCTCTGATGGTGTTTCCTGCTTGGCAGGGGGTTGGACTCGATGGCCCTTGTGGTCTCTTCCAACTCTATGATTCTAAGATGGTCAGAGTGTGGTGGTTTGGACAGGACTTCTGCCCTGAGTACTCACAGCTTGGTTGTTTTGATGGTTTTAATATGCTGTGTTACTGCATAATGAAAATAAACAGACACAGACACACACACACACACACACAGAGAGAGAGAGAGAGAGAGAGAGAGAGAGAGAGAGAGAGAGAGAGAGAGAGAGTAACTTGAACCCATTGGTTTGGGTCTTACCATCCAGAGCAACAGAAAATAAAATTTGGTCTCTTGAGTAAGTGCCTGACATTCAGTTACTTGAAAATGACTATCAAATAGCTTCTTAATTCTCTCTCTCTCTCCTCCTGGGGAATGAGATAAGGCATAGCAGTGGGGCAGGGACTTCTCCCAGTCCACAGCAGGCCTCATATGCTGTATCATGTAAACCATGCATCCATCTGTAGGTGCTGAGTGCTTATGCAAGACTTACCAGCAGTTCCTTGGCACCACATGCAAGAGCTTCTTTGAACCTTTCCACCAAAGCTTGTCGTTGCTTCAGCTTGCTCAGAATTTGCTCCTAAGAGGAAGTTGTGAAGGGGAGGAGAGAATTGGATTTTAGTTTGTTCCTGCCTTCAGACACATTACAGTTAGACTTCTCAGGTGTAAGAACTTGGAGAAAAGGTCCTAGCATTCAGGAGTCAAAGGTAGTTGCAGTTTCTTTGCAGTTTCCTGCCCCAGAATACAACTCAGTCCCCCTGCCCACATTCAGGCTGCATTCATAGGACAGTTGGTTCTGTTTCTCTGACAGTTGAGTTCTGCAATATATCTGAGCTTCTACATGGAATAAAAGCCACTTCCAGACATGTAGCAGAATATAGTGCAAATTTTATTGGCAAGCATATTTTTTCTCCTGGATGCAAATAACAGGGAAAACTGGCTATATTCTGCAATGCTACTAGAAGTGGTTGGTTTGGTGCCTTGTACGCCTCCTTTCAGCAACTCCTGCAGCCAAACTGGTGCCAAATGTATTGCTCTACTTTCTGTTATGGAAAAATCTAGGTGTGAGGCTGCTCAGTCACCCAGAGCCTGTGGGTCCCTGCGGAATAAAGGAAGGAGCCCAGCCATCAACCGGAGCAAATAGCTGTAGACCAAAGTTTATTGCGCAACAGGTTCAAAGAGGAATTTTGAACCCCGAGGATGGGGTGACAAAGACTTTTAAAACTTCCCCACCATATCCCAGAATACAGTTCGTACAGCATCATTGCTACATCACTGACATGTCACAAAAGAGGAGGGGTAGACAGGGATTACACTAGTTTAACCTTGGCAAACATGTCCGGGCAAGTCCTTGGTACAAGATTACCATAAGCAGACATGGCAGGGCAAGACCCAGGTACAGTGGTCCTTCAGGTTAAGTACTTAATTCGTTCCGGAGGTCCGTTCTTAACCTGAAACTGTTCTTAACCTGAAGCATCACTTTAGCTAATGGGGCCTGCTGCTGCTGCCGCGCCGCCGGAGCACAATTTCTGTTCTCATCCTGAAGCAAAGTTCTTAACCTGAGGTAATATTTCTGGGTTAGTGAGTCTGTAGCCTGAAGCGCATGTAACCTGAAGTGTATGTAACCTGCGGTACTGAAGGAAGAGGGAAAGGGTTAATCATTAATATTACCTACACACAGTAAATTCCTGCCCTAAACTTACTTCTGCTATTGTGGTTAAACGGCTCAAGATTGCAGCTGCTTGCAAAATATAAGTCCAACAGGTCAGGAGCCGTTTCCTGCCTAGCCAGCTAGCAAGAAACCGCTGCTGTTAGCAGTAACTAACCAGACCTGCTAAATTTGGCTGGCAGGTCAAAAGTCCATTTCCTACCCTGTTACATTATAGCTGCTGTTTGCAGATTTAACCAGGCCTGCTAAAGAGGCCCCTTTTCCTGCTTACTAATGCAAAGATGTGAAAAGACACGTGTACGAAGGAAAGGGGAGGGAGTGCTTAGCTAGCAGAAAAACAGGAATGTTTAGCAAGCAATAAAATGTGTTCAGCAAGCAATATGGATGTGCCATATAAGGAATAAGTTGAAAACTTGCCAGCTGATTGGGGAAGTTTTGGGGGGGGAGGTCTGGGAGGTGGGTAAATACTCTCAAAGTATAAGAAGGCTTGCAGATGCGTATTGCTTGACAGCCAGATTTCAGAAATTATTCTGCTGGCTGTCTCTGTGCACAGATCGTAATAAAATCTTTTCTCCAAAGAAGAAACTTTCCTGGTACCATTTTTGTTCTTTCCTCGGTCCTGGGGACGCGGGCAAACGATTCCCTGGCAAGTATAAGGCATAAGCCTACAGTACCACTGTATAAGATTAGCATAGGCAAACACCTCTGAAGTCCCACAACACAAAGTACAATAGAACTTCCTTTGCATGTTTGGAGCCTGAGGCAAGTCTGTTGATGAGCTCTGGCTTCCCTTGGAGAACAATGATCCCAGCAATTATCACCTCTAGGCATTTCCTGGAGTGTATACATGTCTTCAAGTTTGGGGAGGTGGCAGGGGAAAAAGTCCTTTTTCCAAGGGCAAAATGGTGTTGGAATGGAGGAACTTGGCAAAGGTGTTGATTTTATACAATTCATAGGTAAAGTACCTGACCGTTAGGTCCAGTCGCAGACAACTCTGGGGTTGTGGCGTTCATCTTGCTTTCTTGGCCGAGGGAGCCGACGTTTGTCCGCAGACAGCTTCTGGGTCATGTGGCCAGCATGACTAAGCTGCCTCTGGTGAACCAGAGCAGCGCACGGAAACGCTGTTTACCATCCCGCCAGAGCAGTACCTATTGATCTACTTGCACTTTTACGTGCTTTCAAACTGCTAGGTTGGCAGGAGCAGGGAACGAGCAACGGGAGCTCACCCCGTCGCGGGGATTCGAACCGCTGACCTTCCGATCGGCAAGCCCAAGAGGCTCAGTGGTTTAGACCACAGCCCCACCCGTGTCCCTATATATTTCATAAAGCTAGGTATATTCCCTGAGCTGTCAAGTCGAAAGGATACATTCAGGTATAATATTTTTAACTGTTAACAACTTTAAAGATGTGCCCCCCCCCCCGTAATTTCCATAACACTTTCCTTTGGACCACATCAGTGAGGCCGAGGGGGGGGGGTGTAGTGAGTGGGACTATCCATCCCCCCTGACCATTCCTCCTAGACACCGGCAGGACTTGGCCAGGAAGGGGGAGAGATCTCTAGTTGTTGCAAATCGAAGGCCAAACGGTAAAGCTGCCAAACACCTCCTTTCCTGGACCACCCTTGTAGGCGGTTCAAGGAGGAGAACCCCCCTTCGATATTTACCGGGTTGGCCCAGCCCTGAGTCACTTTACCGAGACGCAGACAGAAATTCAACAGGTAGGTGTCCAAACGGTCAGGCACCAGTTTAGCTTCCCCGAGCAAAGGCGCAGAGTACAAAACACAAAAAGTCCTTTTCCAAGTTTATCGAACAAGCCACTCAAAAAGTTGCGCGTTTCTTAGAAGGTTACAAACAAAAAAATAAAAACTTTGTAAAATACAACTAGCTAAAACCATATTCACACAGCAACAATAGTTCAAAAGGCTCTTCCTTCGTTCCCAGGCTCTGAAACTGTAAATTACTTTATAGCCTCCTGTGCCTTATTTACAACCCAATCTACACCTAGCTGTGCCAGGGTCTGCAAATCAGATAAGCTCTCTTCCTGCCTAGAGTCAAGATGGAATTGACTCACACTTCTAGAGAAAGGGGGTTTTAAGTTTAAAGAGACCAAACAACTGTTGCAGGAATTTATGTATAGGTTGGGGGGGTTGGCCCTCCAGCAGATATCCTGCACATGCAGCCCACTACCCAAATCAGCACAATCGCTTTTGTGACTTTTGTGATTTGTCCCCACAAAACACTACATCACAGCTTCTTCCTGTCTATTCAAAGGGCATTTGCTGCACGATACCAAATGTAACATTTCACGGATAAATGTACTGGCTCACTGGGAAAACTTCAGAAATTCATATAGACATGTGAGCTCAGCTACTCAGCAGCCCCTCTGCCTGAGTGATAATTCCTGGCATCCTGATACCTGAGTGCCAGAAAGGTAGCCATTCCAGAAATAACAAACCCAGATGAAGACAAAAGGGTGTGATTAACTTGGCTGGGAAACAGGGAAATGTAAGTATCTTTTTTGTTACACTTGATGGGTGTTTGGTGGAGGGCAAGGAGAGCCATGGGGCAGGGTCCAGGATGCTCAGATTACTGCCACCAGACCTCCCCTTTCATGATGTAACCGTGATGTATGAGTGATGTAGTTTGGGGGGGGTAACATAGGGATTAGCAGCTAATAAAAGTTTGGGGGTGCTTTTGTTCAGGGCTTCCATCTTGTTCCACCTTGTGGCAGGTGGGAGTCCTGTCATGATAGTCTTCAATAAAGACCAAGCCTACTGGCTCCTGTTTTGCTCTGGTATTCCTGACTAGTGTCCTTGTTTTTTTGTCCAAGGGAGCCCTCAGATTTCTCCGTTAACACAACCATTCCCCAGAAGGCCACAATTTTATCTCTCCCACAATGCCTCACTCCTGCGTGAACCAGCGTTTGGCATACTGAGATTTCCCAACTTCACTACAGGGGGTCTTGTAGTCTGGGCAGCCTAAGACCTCCATAGACACTGCCCAGACTGGCACGCCAGGGAGGTCACTTTGATGTTGCTAATGCAGTGGTTTGACTTCAAAACAACCACATAATCTAAAAAGGGAGAGGGAGGAACCCTTATACAGTGGTACCTCTGGTTACATACTTAATTCGTCCCGGAGGTCCGTTCTTAACCTGAAACTGTTCTTAACCTGAGGTACCACTTTAGCTAATGGGGCCTCCTGCTGCTGCCACGCCGCTGCCATGCAATTTCTGTTCTGATCCTGAAGCAAAGTTCTTAACCCGAGGTACTATTTCTGGGTTAGCGGAGTCTGTAACCTGAAGCGTAAGTAACCCGAGGTACCAGTGTACTTTCCCAGCTTAGTTCGCTTCTCATGCAACTGGTTTACCACACAGGCACCACGTAAGGGAATAATAATAATAATAATAATAATAATAATAATAATTTCTCCTGCCACTCTGGGCGGCTCCCAACAGAATATTAAAAATATGATAAAACATTAAACATTAAAAACTTCCCTAAACAGGAAACTTTGGCCACAGTGCACCCAAGCACTTATTGTTGCCATGGCACACCTAAACCCCACACATTCTAAAAAGAGGATAGGGGCTGCAGCAGACAGTGCTGAGGGAAATACACATTCACAAGTGACAAGGACAAAACTTGAGGTAGGATACTTTAATTTCTCAACTTCGCTAGCTCTGCTAGTTCAGAATTAGTCAAGTTCAAGCAAGACCACAGCCAGGCCAATTGAAGCAAAACAGGGGCTTGGAAGCCTGATCTTTTATTGTTGCAACAAGGTTCCAACTCCCAAGCAAAAAAACAAGGAAGAAGAAACCCAGAACAAAGGACCCATAGGAATGTGTGCAGCTGGTGTTACCTGGTTTCAAAACTTTCAGCACAGCTCGACCTAGTCAGAATACTTGGATGCTTGACTGATAACACCCAAGGTTCTGAGTAGAAGGCAGGCATGAAGGGGCTGAAATAAAAAATAAAAATGAAAGAAAGTTCACACACATCTGTGTTCTGGCTTGCCTGCTCCAAGGTGGATATTGAGGCTTACTACAACTCATGCAGATAGCCTTTTGGCTGGACCAGAGGAAATTAGAAAGAAAATTAGAAGGGGGGGGCGGGAAAGAGAGAGATTAAAAATTAATATTCTGGAATATTGCACTTTGTGTTTAGTGTAAAAATCTGCCAGAAGCAATTTAATTACAGTATACATGCAAGTTGGTCACTCAAAGCATCAGGAGGTTTTCCCCAGGAAGTTCCAAGCATATCAGACGCCTTATATAAAGGCTTTTCAAAGTTTCGCTAACAGCAGGCAGAAAAGTACAGAGTAGGTTGAAGGGCGCAGAAAGACTCTTGCTGTGAAGACAGCATAAGGGCTGCTTTTTTCAGTTTCGTTTTCTGAAAACTCATGACTTACATGTCCTCCTAACCTCACCCAGACTTTTGTTAGAACTTGAGGAGTGATGAGGCCCAGGCAGCTTTCCCCCAACAACATATTGATTAAATAAATAAATGAAACAGGGATAGAAAGGAAGGGAATAGGAGTGGAAAGCTCTTATAGCAGGCAGAAGTGAATGTGAAATGACCAGGGGAGGGGGAGGGATGAAAAAAAACTAGCAGTTTGGGGATGAGGAATAAGGTACAAGTTGAATGCAAAAGGGGATTGGGAGAAGAAATTACAGGAGATGGTTAAAAATAATTTGAGAGAAAGGTGGGAAAGGGAAGGGATCACTAAATTCTCCCTAACATGGGGAGGCTGAGTCACAATACCTCCAGAGCAGATGGAGGAAAACTGAGCTATGGAACTGCTTGCCACAAGGAAGATATTGTGGGAAAGATTTCAGCTATTTCCAAAGATGGATCAGAGAGCAGTAAAAAGTGATGTTAGTAATTGCTAGCTGATTATGCCAACCTCGGCCTCCATTTTGTGTCTGGCTCTGCCTTTACACCGCCATTAGACACTTGTGGAGTGGTTTTGTATTTTTTTGGCATTTAATAAGTCTGGCAACTTGTTTTTCAATTTAGGGCTACAGATTTAAACAAATGAGAGATGTGATTTGGCAAAAGACGTATTTCTTTTTGTTAACTGATACAGATTCTGCCACATTAAAAAGTTTAAAACATTGATAAATAAAATAATATATGTTCTGAAGGCATAAGGTTAGACCATCACGAACACATCCTTTCAGGTCTGCTGATTATATAAAAAACCCCACTCACCCCCCCTTTTTTTGGTGCCTTAATTTAATTTTGCGTGTTGTCATTTTTCTTTTTTATGGCTAGTGGCCTCAAAAGTTGAATGGGTCTCTCTGGACATCTTGTAAGGGCACGGAGGCAGAGTCCTGGCTGAAATTTGACTTTGGGCAAGACGCAACCTATTCTAAAGAAACATTAATAACAATTCCAGTGGTACCTCGGGTTAAGAACTTAATTCGTTCTGGAGGTCCGTTCTTAACCTGAAACCGTTCTTAGCCTGAGGTACCACTTTAGCTAATGGGGCTTCCTGCTGCCGCCACACGATTTCTGTTCTCATCCTGAGGTAAAGTTCTTAACCCGAGGTACTATTTCTGGGTTAGTGGAGTCTGTAACCTGAAGTGTATGTAACCTGAAGTGACTATAACCTGAGGCACCACTGTACATAGTTTTGCCACCCCCCCTCTATCTGAAAGCTCCGTCTATTATTACCTTTTGCTCGTCAATAGCCTTCTGTATGGGCAGGATGGTGTGGTCCTGATGCTGAACCTCACACTTTGCACAGATCAGGATGCTGTCCTTTTGGCAGAAAAGTGTCAGAGGCGCCTTGTGCGAAGGGCAGGTGCTCTCGGACGTGGCTGACTCTTTCAGGCTTCCCCAGGTGATCTGCCGACTTGCCTCCACCATGTTCTTCAGCGGCCCGTTTTGCTGCAGCTTGGCCTTCAAGAAACCCTTCTTGCACTGAGGGCAGCAGACGTTCTTAAGGGAGCCTTTCCAGTGCTTGGTGATGCAAGTGTTGCAGAAGTTATGCCCGCATCCGATGAGCATCACTGGGTCCATGAACTCCTTCAGGCAGAGGGAGCAAGTGAGCTCATGGAGAAGGGACTGGACTGGGTTTGCAGAAGCCATGGCTTTGCTTGTAGAGAGAAAGAGAAAAGAAAACTGAAGCTGCCAACAGTTTCCCGCTTCAAAGAGTGAGAAGAAGGAGAAGAGGGGAGTGTCAGTTCTTGTACTGAGATTTTGTATTGTGATGACTTGCAACCCGCCCACTCCAAAAAAAGAGAGAGACACACCTCTTTTGGTGGGCACAAGTCTGACTCCGGCCATATTTACACAGGGAACTACTTCAGTTTGATTAAGAACTATAATACAGTGATACCTCGGGTTGCATACGCTTCAGGTTACAGAATCTGCTAACCCAGAAATAGTGCTTCAGGTTAAGAACTTTGCTTCAGGATGAGAACAGAAATCGTGCTCTGGCGGCGTGGCGGCAGCAGGAGGCCCCAAAGGCTAAAATGGTGCTTCAGGTTAAGAACAGTTTCAGGTTAAGTACGGACCTCCGGAACGAATTAAGTGCTTAACCTGAGGTACCACTGTACATGGTTTAACACATTTTAAAATTCATTTTTAAGTTTGCCAAACTGCGGGGAAATGCAGAAGCTGTCCAAGTCATTAATTATTTGGGAAGATACATTCAAGCAGTTGTTGAAATCCCAATATCAGCTATATGGTTACATAACATGCGTTATCCTCAACCGCACTGTTTACATCGAACATAGGAAAATATCTGGCTCATATGTCTCAGCAAACTTTAAAAAATACTTATTGCATTTATATCCAGCTTTTCTCCTCCAAGGAGCTCAAAGTGGTGTACATGGTTCTTTCTGACATGAAAATATGAAAGCAAGCAATTTAATATGCTCCCATACATTCTTATATTAAATTTGATGTTATTATGCTACATTTTCTTTTTCCTGTATTGTATACAGTGCTCTTTTTCTGGGGGGACGCAGGGGTTCGCATACCCTAAACATTTTTTAATCTAAGTCTGGCCTCATCGAGGGGCAGTATTTCAATATGAGTAGGAAAATGAGAGTACCCCTAAACATTTTTTAAGGAAAAAAGCACTGATTGTATATATTTGTATATTGCTTCTTTCTACACATTTCTGTACCTTTTAATGTTTCTTTTATTTTCCTCTTTATCTTTGTATCACTTTATAATTGAAACCTTTTCAATAAAAAGATTAAATATGAAAATATGAAACCCTGCCTAAGAGTTAAAATTTAGGAGATTAATCTTGACACCGTGGACCACCAGAAATGTAGAAACAAATTTCTCTGTGTTAAGATGTTTCCCAACATTTACATTCTTTCCTGTTTTCCTATTTAGGCTTCCTCATCTAAAACCCATTTTCCCTCAGGCATTCCGATGAATCTCAGACAGGCAGATTCACCACAGACAAAAGTATCAAAAGAATCGCTACTCAAGATAGATGGTTTTATTTTCCATTTTATTGAAACAAAACTAAGAGGCTCACATAGTCAAACAGAAACAATAGCTATGCAAAACATCTCCACCTCAGAGCAGTGGAAAGGGTTTAGTAAGCAGTCAGGAAGATCTATCTTCAAGGGGAAAAGGCATAGACAGAATCAGAATCAGAATGCTAGCATTTCATGAAGATTATACAGGAAGATTATCATTCAGAAGAACCGCCCGAGATCTCCCTGACAGCTCCCACCTTTAGGGTATCAGGAAACTCAAAGTGTATTTCGAATCCTTCTTTTGTAAATGGAGAACAAGATGGATGACGTAGAAATCATAGCAAACACTGACATTCCAGAATGGAAGAAATGATTGTGTTAAATTGACAAGAGATTGAATCAATCAGCCAAAAAGCCACTCCACCCACCCTTTTAAAATACCGGGAAATTCAAATGCTTCTAAAAACATTATTTTTGTGAACAGAAGTATATCCAAGTACTGACTAGATGATCGGTCCTGTTTTTGAATTAATCCCAGAAATATTCTTCGCTGTGTTCCTTTGCAAGTAGATGTAAATTAATTGTTTTAAGACATTTACCTGTAATTAAGAGACAGGGGTGAAATGACTGTATTTGTGTGGCTGTAACGCCTTTCTTTTCCTGTAATATTGGTCCTGGTAGCAGTTAAATAAATATCTCCTTTATTAAAAGGTTTTTGCTGTTAGCCTGGTCTCTGTCCCCATCTCCTCTTTCACCCTCATTAAAACTATGTAAAAACTTGCTGGAACTATGTAAAACTTGCTAAATCCTCAGGAATATCACACCTTGGCCAACCTGAGCCACAGTAACCCCAACCTTACATGTGATATAATTTTGGACTGTTTGTAGAGGGGATGTCATTCTTCTCCAGCCAAAATGCAAACCCTTAAAAGAGATGTTTCTTTTTGGTTGGGGGGGGGGTTCTCTTGCCTACTTGCCAGCAGGGGAGGGAACTCTCTTGCGACAGAAAAATAAAGATCTGCCTTGCTTTCACTGCCTCCTGCCTCCATCCATTCATCTCTGACCGATCATGGACTTAGGGGACTCAGTCCCTTGGGGAGTTGGGCAGCAAAAGCCACCCACCCCTATTTTTTCTATCTTCTTCTTCTTCTTTGGCGATCACTCGCAGCTGAGTAAGATTGTCTTCCATAAACACGATCATCAACAAACCTTTTATTGGCAGCACATACAAACATCCAAAACAAATCAATACAGATACAGATAGGTAGCCGTGTTGGTCTGCCATAGTCAAAATAAAAAAAATCCTTCCAGTAGCACCTTTAAGACCAACTAAGTTAGTTCTTGGTATGAGCTTTCGTGTGCAAGCACACTTCTTCAGATACACACTTCTTCAGTGTATCTGAAGAAGTGTGCTTGCACACGAAAGCTCATACCAAGAACTAACTTAGTTGGTCTTAAAGGTGCTACTGGAAGGATTTTTTTTATTTTAAATCAATACAGAATTACCACTTCCCCAGTGGCACAAAACATTTGCTGAAAGAAAGGAGGCAGAGCAGTCTATCGTCACATCTCTTGGTCTCCAGGGAGATCAGACGTCTGCAGTGTATTTCGATGACAAAAACCAAGTAGAGATATTTAGCCACTAACTTGGTGAGCTCCTGATCATTCCCCAGTAATAGAAAATGAATGACCTCCAACTCTGGTTTCCATTTGGGGATGCAGAGTTGATCTAGAAATTGCTGACGGAGATCAGCATATAGTTTACAATTAAGAACCATGTGTGTAACGATTTTAACAATGAGCAGTTCCACCTTTTCTCTGTCCTCCAACAGCATTTCTCTGTCTTCTTCGTGCAAGGGACATACTACTGTACTTGCTTGAACTTAACTGAAGGCACCTCTTTCAAGTATTTCTGACCATGGGATCTCACCTAGGAAGTTCCTTAAGCTTTTAGAAATATGGTTTAATTACACATATTTGCACCTTTATTCTGCACAGAGAGTCCAGATTGTTATAAGAATTTTAAGGTCTTATATATATATAATAAATGTTCATAAATGTACCAAGCAAACACATACAGATATGTAAACCACATATCTGAAACCCACAGACAAGTCCTGAAACCATTTCCTGAAACTGCTGTTTCTTAAGCATCTTTCTACATGTGCAGATTATTTGAGGTTAAAGTGAGGAGTGCGTGTGTTTGCAGTCCTGCGCCATACTTGCAGTTTCCTAATGAGGGTAGTGTTACCTCGTAATAAGGGAGTTGGCTCTTTTCAGCCAGAAATGCCTACAAAATGCATCTGCACTCTGTTGGAACTTTAACAGGTAGGTTAGTGTTACTTTGTAGAATCATAGAAGACATCTGAAGGCAGCCCTGTTTAGGGAAGTTTTTTATGTTTGATTAGTATGGGGGAGGGGAGTTGGAAGGGACCACGAGGGTCATTTAGTCCAACCCGCTGCAACGCAGGAATCTCTCACTCAACATAGGGCTTGAACCCACAACCCTGAGATTAAGAGTCACATGCTCCACCACCTGAGTTATCCAAGTGGTGCCTCCCTTGTAAACCACTTCCAGCATAGGGCAGATGAGTTTATAGTCATGTGGTTCATTTCTACGCTGCCTTCTCCAGCAAACCCAGAGAAAGCTGCCATTCCCAGCCTCTTCCTGCCCATCTAAAGCCCATGAGCCCCATAATCTGGCTGTTCCAGAAAGCCCCAGGGCCTCTTTGGCAGATGAAAAAGTGAGTTGCCACATATGTCTGCACAAAGACTCGTTACACCGCCCTGACCGGATGTACAACTAGCAAGTTTTTGTATGTTTAATCATGTTTTTAATACAGTATCCTGTTGGGAGCTGTCCAGAGTGGCTGGGGAAATCCAGCAAGATGGGCATGGTATGAATAAATTATTATTATTATTATTATTATTATTATTATTATTATTATTATTTTCTATTTATTGAAATTTTTAAAAAGACATAAAACTGAATGCAAATGTTTGAAAGGATTTTACATAAAGCATCAGCTACTAATGAACAGATTAAGAAGTCAGACTGGATTTATTATGCACTCCTATTATACAGAAGTGGATTCTCAGACCCATCATGACATGTCAAAAGATATCCACCCTCCATCCCTCCCCAAAAAGAATCCTATAAAAATTGCTCCAAAGCCCCTTTTGCATTGCAATAGTGCAGCAAACCACAAGTAAACAATTGCCTGTTAACCCGTTATTCCATATACAGACTGAAAAGGCAACAGGCATTTTGTGCCATTTTAACAAACTTTTAAGTTGAAATATCCCCATCACACAGTGCTGTCCCCCTTCACAGAAGGCAGGGAACTGCTAGGCTCATCATGTGGGAGGACGGCCCCTGCTCTGTAAGCTATGAAAGTGCGCCTACTTCAGGATCTGGTTGATGTGGAAGTAAGGACCTTGGCATAGTGCAGACTGCTCATGGATAGACTGAGGAGGGGTCACAGGACTTGATCCTGGCATTATGTGGTCTAGGCTGCTTTCCGGCCTACTAGCTCTGTCAGGGCTGCTGATGCTGCTACTGCTGCAACTACTGGTGCTCCTGCTGGAGGACTCTGTATCCCAGGAGTCATGAAAAACAGCATTTTGGCTACCGCGTTTTGTTTGTGGGATGTGGACATCCTCCTCTATGCCATTTCGTCTCCTCTTCGTTCTTGTCCGTCCCCCCCTTAAGCCGCCTTCCACCATTATTATTATTATTATTATTATTATTATTATTATTATTGAGTTTTAGAGCTGGAAGGGACCCCAAGGTTGATCCAGTCCAACACCCTGAAATGAAGGAAGCTCAGCTAAAGCATCCATGACAGATGGCCGTCCAACCTCCGCTTAGCAGTGAGGGATTTCTCCATTTCCACTCACAAATTTCCTCTTGAAGAAGAAGAGGAGTTTGGATTTGATATCCCACTTTATCACTACCCGAAGGAGTCTCAAAGCGGCTCACATTCTCCTTTCCCTCCCCCCCCCCCCAACAAACACTCTGTGAGGTGAGTGGGGCTGAGAGACTTCAGAGAAGTGTGACTGGCCCAAGGTCACCCAGCAGCTGCATGTGGAGGAGCGGAGACGCGAACCCGGTTCCCCAGATTACGAGCCCACCGCTCTTAACCACTACACCACACTGGCTCTTCCAACATTCCTCTGCATTGTGCTGTATTATACTGGTGCATTCGCAAGTTATCACAGTGGAAAGACATGGCAAGGGGCTTCCCCAAGGATGTGTGTGCGGTTGGTGCTTTTTAACGTCTTCATGAATGACCTGTAGTTAAGGGCGGTGGAGAGGAGGAAAGAAAGAGTGTTAAAACCGAAAAGGGACTGAGAGGAGCTCTAAAAGGATGTCTCCAGATGTTCAATGTAGCCACATAAGGCAGTGCACCAATGACACTCCCTTCAACCACGAAAGGGTTTTCCTGAGCAGGGAGTTGCTCAAGCATGTTCTGGGTGTTAGAATTAAGTCACTTTAACCCCTTTAGAAATAGCTTGCCTCATTTCCTTATACAGTGGTATCTCAGGTTAAGTACTTAATTCGTTCTGGAGGTCCGTTCTTAACCTGAAACTGTTCTTAATCTGAAACACCACTTTAGCTAATGGGGCCTCCTGCTGCCGCTGCTCCGCTGGAGCACAATTTCTGTTCTCATCCTGAGGTAAAGTTCTCAACCTGAAGCACTATTTCTGGGTTAGCGGAGTGTGTAACCTGAAGCATCTGTAACCTGAAGCGTCTGTAACCTGAAGCGTCTGTAACCTGAAGCGTATGTAACCTGAGGTACCACTGTAGACCAGTGTTCCCCAAACTTGGGTCTCCAGCTGTTTTTGGACTACAAGTCCCATCACCCCTAGCTTGCAGGACCGGCAATCTGGTCTACAAGGAAATGAGGCAAGCTATTTTTAAAGGGGTTAAGGTGACTTAATTCTAAACATGATCATAATCAGACACGTTGACGAACTTTTGCGAACTTATTGTTTAGGATTTGCATACAGTTCTGCTGAATTTGCTCTATCACCTTTTCTGACACTGCATATATATATATATATATATATATATATATATATATATATTTCCTTGGTTTACAAAAGTATGTGCAATGTTTCTTCTTTCAATTTACATTTTCTACAGATGAGTTTTATTTGTTGAGATATTAGTGTTACATTAGGAAGAAAAGGGGGAAAGAGGTGGAGGGGGGAACGGTGAGTGGGGGTGGGGTTGGGTGGCAATGCTCCTATTCTTCTACTTAGTGTATGTGTGAGATTTTGTGTTAGCATCACTTGTGTGAGTTCTCTTTACTATTTACTTGTATTCCTTTGGTGGTGAGAGAGGTTGGGGGTGGCCTGGGGGTGGGTGGTTGTCTTTGATTGGCTGTAGTGAAATTTGTTTTCGTGTGTGAGTGGTGTGTGTGTGTGTTAGCCAGATTGATTCATATGCTGTTGGTGAGTTGCCGGCTGACATTACGAGATTGTTTGTGAGACTTTGGTATTGCAGGAGAGCATAGGAAATGGCCTCCTCTGTGTACCCTTGCTCTTTTGAAGAAAGCAGTGCTGCGTCATGACTTTGGATGGACATCAAATTCCGAACTGAATCAGGCTTATTCCAAAGAGAGGCAAAGCAACTCTGGACCAGTTTGAAGTGGGTCAGATTGATCCAGAGTGGTTTGGACTGATCTGCATCTCAAAACAAGCTAGAGCAGGCATAGGAAAACTCCGGCCTGCCAGATGTTTTGGAACTACAACTCCCATCATCCCTAGCTAGCAGGACCAGTGGTCAGGGATGATGGGAATTGTAGTCTCAAAACATCTGGATGGCCGGAGTTTGCCTATGCCTGAGCTAGAGGCAGGGACTGATGGAGGAGTGGGGGGACAGCCCCACCCTTCCCGCCAGTGGCACCCACAGCATCAGTACACTTCCATGCCCCAATATTATCATCATTATTATTAGAAAATAAAATAGAAAAGTTCTGGGGAAATGGTTGTCCCTCAACAAATATCAAATAAACACCAAGCACTTCTTCCACCAGATGGCAGCAGGTTGCCACATATACACACACACACGTCTCTTTTCTTTTTTTCTTTTTTAATATAATTTTTATTAATTTTTACATATTAGTTATCATTCATACAACAGAACTTCACATCATACAATCTTTGGTCTTCCATCAGCCCCTCTGATGGTCTTCCGTTCTTATCACTTATTCTGCATTTCTTAAATTCCTATTGCCTTTAATTATCTTAACTGACCCCCTCGTTACCTTTTTATTTTTTGCAATATTTCAAATAGTCCACCTTACAAAACTTCTCGCAAACCTACAAGCGTAATATGATCATCACAATTACTCTCCAAATAGTCCGTGAATTTATGCCAGTCTTCTGTGAATCTCTGGTCCCGCAGCTTTCGAAATCTTCCTGTTAATTTATCTAATTCTGCAATGATCCATCAGTTTCATCCTCCATTCTTCTTTTGTCGGTAATTCTTCTTGTTTCCAATTTTGTGCCAATAATATTCTTGCTGCCGCACACAAGTCTCTTTTCATGTTTATTGTTGCTTTAGGGAACACTCAGAACGAAGGTACTTCTGTTTCATGTTTGCAGCAGTGGTGAAGTGGGACCTTTGACCTGTGAGTTTATCACCAGCATTCTCTAGGTTCCTTCCCTGCCTCCTAAAGCCTTCTCGGTCAACACCCACCCACGCTTTGGAGACCTTTCTTCGGGACTTACAGAAACTTGCTTTCCTCCTCCAGACTGAGCTCTCTCAGGTGCGGCTCAGTATCCCCATTTGCAGGCAGCACGGCTCTGATCTCCCTTTCAATGGCCTGCGCTCTGGCCTCCAGCCCTCTCTCGAACTCTGCCTTCTTCTCCAGCACCAGCTCCTTCACCGCTTTCCGTGCCGCGTCGCAGCCTTCAGCTAACGCGGCTCGCTCGGCAGCCAGGCTTGGTTGGTCAGCTTCCATGGCCAGGAGGCGGCCTAAGCTGCTCACACGCTCCATGAGGTACTTCTCCGACACCAGGGTGTAAGTCTCGGAAATCATGGCTACCAGCTGGGCCATGCTGGAGGCATTAAAAACATGCCCGTAAACCAGGTCAGCTGTGAAGGCTTTGGATGAGTAGCTGGAGATCTTCTGGGCTCCATCCACAGTGTCAGAAAATTCTTTCACGCTCCAGACCAAGCAGGAATCAATTAAGTTGGAGATCATTTGGAAAAACCTCACCATCTTCTCCCATTGCTCCTTCACCCTCCCCAGGGCTTCCAGGCCCTTGATGAGCATTTTTCTGGCCGTGTCAAAGTCCACCTCCTTAACTTGATAGCCTCTCATGGTGCAGAGAATCTCCGCCAATTCCTCGTTCTGCTTCTTGAAGTTTTCAAAGCTCCTCTGATACTCCTCCCTCGTGGCCTTCAGAGTCTCTCGGCTCTGCTGTACTTTCAGACGGGCATTTTCCACCCCTGAGCTTGCTGCTCCCCCCATCTTGGACACGTTGGGTGGTTTGGGGGAAAAGGCTGGAGACCGAGTGTAGGCCTTGCTATAAGAGTCGAACTCCAAGGCCTTCTTGTGGAGTTGGTGTATCCCATCCAGCAAGCTCTTCCCCACAGAACCAATGCCACCCACCGCCAAAGCCACCTTCTCCAACTGTTGGCAAATATCCAACCCACCTTGGCAAATCTCCTGGGCTTTGATTTTGGGGTCGCACCCTTCCTCTTTCTCAATGGAGTCTCTCAGCCTCTGTAGGTTCTTCTTCACCCACTCCGTTTTGACCTCCCCACTCTTCTCATCAACAATCATAGATGCCTTAAGGCCTCCATGTTCATCCAAGACGTTCTTCAAGCTGGTAGCAAACGTTAACAGCTCAGCAGACTTGGAGCAGATGACACTAGCTGATATAAATGGAAACATCCTGGCCAGTCCCTCCCCACTGCCCATGCCAGCTACTTCTCCCAGACTCCCCTGCCTCCCTGCTGCCATCCGTGTAAACTCAACCGAAAAAGCACTAAGGGTCTGAGTGAGGGTGGTGACCAGCTCCATTCCCACTGCATCCCAGCCTGTGGGGATGGATTCCATGGCTTTCTTGTACTGTTGGAAGGACTCTTCCACATGCTCCCTCATCTGGTGGTGGTACCTTTCAGCCATCTCCTTGGCCTCCTTGGCTGACTTTTCTCTGATCTTGGCTTGTTCCAGAGCTGTCTGCACTTCCTCCAGCTCCTTCTCGTAGCCCTGCTTGGCGTTGAGACAAGCCTCGAGGAGTTCCTGGATGAGGTTGATCACATCGGTGAACTTGGCCCTCACCGCCTTGGCCAGCCCACCACACTGCTCTGTCGCCGCCTGGAGGTTCCTCAGCTGGTTAGGAAGCAAGGCGGAGACCACCTCGGCCTCTTGGATCAGAGTCCGCACAATCGTTTTCATCTGTTCCGGAATGCCGTTTGCCAGCAGCCTGATTTGGTCCATGTTGACGTGAGCCTCGTTGAAGGCGGTCCAGCCTCGGTTGCTGACTTGGCACAAAGAAGCCTTGAAGGATTCTGGGTACTTGAGGTGCTGGAAGCCTCCTTCTGGTGGAAGCAGGTTGATGGAGAAGTCTCCCTGCCCTGTGGAGATGAAGATCAGCTCCCCCAAGATAGCAATGGAGATGGGCGCTGGCATGAGAAACTCTTCCCAGTTGGCGTACGGTTTCATGAGAAGCTCGGTTTCTTTGTGGACGTCATGTCCTTTGCTGAGGGTCTCCACAGCCTTGACCAAACCATGTGGTTTTCCTTCTGGTGATGCCATTGTGCGGAGCCTGGGGGACAAAAGTGACATGTCATTCGGGAAAGAGGACCTTGAGAACAAGCCCATCACATTTAATTTTTTCGTTCATTCATTCACTCACAAACATTGCGGTACTCTTTTAACCAAACAGATCCAAAGGCCAGAGCACCTGAAAACAGGAGCCTGAGTCACAAGGGGCAGTCACCTGACTAGTGATAGGTCTCATAAAACCAACAAATTCCTCACCAAGTGTAAAGGTAAGGGGACCCCTGACCATTAGGTCCAGTCGTGGCTGACTCTGGGGTTGCAGTGCTCATCTCGCTTTATTGGCCAAGGGAGCCGGTGTACAGCTTCCACATCATGTGGCCAGCATGACTAAGCCACTTCTGGCGAACCAGAGCAGCACACAGAAACGCTGTTTACCTTCCCGCTGGAGCAGTACCTATTTATCTACTTGCACTTTGACGTGCTTTCAAACTGCTAGGTTGGCAGGAGCAGGGACTGAGCAACGGGAGCTCACCCCGTCGCGGGGATTTGAACTGCGACATTCTGATCGGTAAGTCCTAGGCTCTGTGGTTTAACCCACAGCGCCACCTGCGTCCCTTCACCAAGTGTAGGTTGTAGCAAAATCTTGATACTATAGGGAACCAGAAGTTGTAAGTCTCTGAGCATATTCTTGTCAACGTGTACCTGAAGCTGCAAGATTATAACTCTATCCATTTACCAGAAATAATGCTTAGGGGTTGTATGAACCAGAAAACTGATACCATGAATTGGTTTCCTGAACAAACACAAGGGGCCATGGTTCTAAGATTGGTAGGCCATTTCCCTTCCCCTTGAGAGACGGCCAGCAGATGGCTTCTTCTGCCTAGACTCCCAACAGCCGTAATTCTACAGATCTGATTTGTGGTAGGTCATCTGATACCATCTGCATCCATGGGCAATACAGATTATATATAAACCATCCTCCTCCAACTTGGTGTCCTTCACGTATTTTGGACTACAACTCCCATCATGCCTCATCACTGGCCATGCTGGCAGGGCTGACAGGAGCTGGAATCCAACAACATCTGGAAGGTACCAGTTTGTCATAGGCTACACATACTTGAGCCTTGGAGACTCCCAAGATCAGAGCATAGTGAGAGTTGGGTTCTTTAGAACAAAGGTGGGGAGAAAGTAGATTGGTATCTACTAGTAGATCTCTGGGTGATTTCCAGTGGGTAAGCAACTCCTGTTTAACAAGAGCAGCATCAAAATGATTGTTCTCCTTGCCACCACAATTAGACTGCTGAAATGAAGAAAAAATAGGTGTGGATTTTTATGTGGAAAGTCTGTGAGCATAGCTCACTTCTGGCACTCAAAACAAGTCAATGTGCTCAGCAGCAGCAGCAGCTCACAGCTAGGGATGGATAGATTTGCAAATTGCAATTCTCTCATTTGTCCAACCTTAGATTTGGTCCTCCAATTTCTGCAGCAAATTTGCAACTTTAGAAAAGTCTCCTGAAAATCCACAGCATTTTAGTGGCAATTTCTCCTAATACTGTACAGTGGTACGCTGGGTTAAGAGCTTAATTCGTTCTGGAGGTCCGTTCTTAACCTGAAACTGTTCTTAACCTGAAACACCACTTTAGCTAATGGGGCCTCCCACTGCTGCTACGCCACCAGCACACAATTTCTATTCTCATCCTGAGGTAAAGTTCTTAACCTGAGGTACTATTTCTGGGTTAGCGGAGTCTGTAACCTGAAGTGTCTGTAACCCGAGGTACCACTGTACGCTATAATGCGATCACGAATGTAATCTTCACAAATATATGCATTTTCATGTCCACTTGATCTTAAAACATAAATTCCTGTACACATTGCTTGGGTGGAGAAGGGCACCGCAAAATTCAGAGAAGTGCATACAGTGGTACCTCGCTTCAGGTTACAGACTCCGCTAACCCAGAAATAGTGCTTCAGGTTAAGAACTTTGCTTCAGGATAAGAACAGAAATTGGACTCCGGTGGCACAGCAGCAGCAGGAAGCCCCATTAGCTAAAGTGGTGCTTCAGGTTAAGAACAGTTTCAGGTTAAGAACGGACCTCCAGAACGAAATAAGTACTTAACCTGAGGTTACAGATAGGTAGCCGTGTTGGTCTGCCATAGTCAAAATAAAAAAAATTCCTTCCAGTAGCACCTTAAAGACCAACTAAGTTAGTTCTTGGTATGAGCTTTTCGTGTGCATGCACACTTCTTCAGATATCTGAAGAGGTATATCTGAGGTATCACTGTATTTTGAATGGTGGCGTGTTTTGGAAAGTGCCAATTTGGTAGGTTTGCCTTCAAAAGCCAATGTAATCTCCCACATCCCTAATCACAGGGAAACACGTTCTTTAGTTCTAAGCATATGTTGTTTTGCATCTTGGTCTGTTTTGTGGCTCTTTGAGTTCCAGTAAAAAACAAGCAAGGTCCTGCAAAGTTGATGCCTGGCCTCCCTTGCTATGGATGGTACTTGCTCTCTAAAGGCAGTATAGGGGCCAGAATGTCAGGATTTTCTTAAAACCTAGCGGCGTCTGTGAGTTACAGCTGGGGGTGGAAGAGGCCACTGGCCCCAGTCTCTGGATTCTCTTGGAAGGTAGCAGATGTTGAAGCTACAGCCAAATAACTTAGAATCAGGAGGATTCTAGAAGAGAGAGTTATAGGAAAGAAACCAGGCAGGGAAGTCTTGGGGCGGTCTAATGGGTTAGCTAGATGGAAGAAATGATACTGAAAGTCAGGGTTTCTGTGTTCTCTGAAATGGGAAGAAGATGTAGCAATTCATGGAAACGAATGGATTTGACAGCTTTGTGCAAGGAATCTGAAATGCACCCGCTTTTAGCTTACTGAGTCAATTTGCCATTTGACTGACTGGTTTATGGTCTCAAACAACTCTGTTGCAACATAATTTGCCGCCCTCACTTTTTGTTATCCTTCTTCAAGGATTGACAGCCTTGGACTGCCTTTGGGTTTACAAAAACACACAAGCCGTTAATCAATCACCCCTGGTAACAACAAACCGGATCTGAGTTGGGGAAGGGCAGGGGGAACGGATGGAAAAAGCAGATAGCCATAAAAGTGGGTGGGTTTATTAGCCCTTGCTTAACATTCCCTCGTAAAAGGCTCGGAGAGCCTTCCTCTGTTTTGAGGCTATAAAACATTATCTTGCAGATAGGAATAGTTCCAAACATGTAGCCTATTAGTTAAGAGTGATGTGTCCACAATCAAACAATTAGTTTGGATTCATAATATTGAAGAAGAAAAAAGAACTACGAAATTCGCAAGTTCATGTAACACAGTTTAAAACTACAAAACTTTAAAAAATAAAATTGCATTGGCACTTTAATATAGGTCAATATCAGTCCCTTCATACGATGCAAACACCAGCTGATAACCATTTGCCCTGAGTACATTCTTGTGCATATATCTCTCAGGGTTTACACACTTTTCTTCTCGTCCTGCTGCTTTTCCCTGGGGAAAACTGCTTTTTTTACACTGAATTGGAGCAAACGGCAATGGGTTTTTCCGCAGATTGAGGTTTGTTCTGATTAAAAGCTAAACAGCAAGTCAAGTGGGAAACTTCCCAGACCTGCGCTTTGCGGGGACAAAGGACAAGCAAAGGACAAGCAGAGCGGTCGGTGGGCTATTTGTCCTTTTCATTTTCCCCTGTTACAAAATATGTTGCACAAATGTGTGAACTTTCAAACTGTCTACTTCAAAAAAAATAAGATACACCCCACCGAGTGTGGATGGGGGCAAGCTCCTTGTCGCCTCCACAGCTCTGCTGTTTACAGAATTCCCACTCTGCGTATACACCAGACATTCAAAGCACATTTCCCCCCACACATTCGGAGAATTGTAGCTTACCCCTCACAGAACTACAACTCCCAGTGCCATTAACAAACTACAGTTTGTGGGATTCTTGGGAGGGGCAAATGTGCCCTGAACGTGCCTTAAAGGTTTGGTGTGGATGCAGCCCCTGATTCCTAGCATTCAGCCCCTTACCCTGATTTACTAGAATCTACTTCCTTTCCCCCAATAAAACTAGGAATCTGTTGTTCTGTTGAGGCAGCCAATGCTCTCAGTGCTGCCCTTGTGGAACTCAGCAGAGAGAAGGATGTGAGCAAAACTGCCTGTCATTACTCTGGCTCCACCTACTGTTGTTTTCCTCTTTTTGTCTTCTGCAGATAGGCATCAGTCACTACTGTGTTGACCCCTTATTCCGCTACTGAAGGGTGTCTAATGCTGGCTAATTTTTTCCATGATCTTCCCCATACGCTATCCCTTTTCTTGCCCTCCCTTTCGTAAGCTTACTTATTAGTGCTGTTCTCTTTTTAAATAATAATAATTATTATTTTTATTGGTTTTACAAATTCGTTCACATAAATAAAATGGTTGCAAATGTCAAAATTAAAACAAGATTCTTCCGAATCTCAGGACTTCCCTCCTCCCCTCAGTGGGTTCTTAAAATACCTTTGTCAACTGCATACAGTGGTACCTCGGGTTACAGACGCTTTGGGTTACTTTGCTTCAGGATGAGAACAGAAATTGCGCCGCGGCGCTGCCGCGGCAGCGGGAGGCCCCATTAGCTAAAGTGGTGCTTCAGGTTAAGAACAGTTTCAGGTTAAGAACGGACCTCCTGAACGAATTAAGTTCTTAACCCGAGGTACCACTGTATTATAAGTTCATCCAAATTACAGTCCTCCGTTATGTCCAAAGTCTCTGTTACATTGCAAGAGTTATTAAAAGCCTGCCAAAAAGTCCAAGTTTTTACAGTGTTCTTTTAGACATAATCTACATTTCTCCCAATCTCTATTGAAGTTTTCTGCTTTTTAGTAATGTTCTCCATCCAGCCCCCACGCTGCTCCATTAAAATCCCAAGGCCCACAAATTTGTAGCGCCTCAATAGTCCTCCTCGCCACCCTGTTCCTTCCTCACTAATTTTTACAGTAAAATGAGCCGCCAGTGCTAAAATCTCCAGGGATCCCCTATTGCATCAAAGCTCACTCACCTTTCGTCGAGCCAAAAGACAATGGTGCGGTGTGCTCAGGTCTCAACATAGGGCCCCATAAATAGGCTGTGGGTATGTTAAGCCACATACCCCAAGTATTTCGAAAGACCTGGCTTCACATGGACATAAATCCTAGTTCCTCCCAAGTTGATGTTTAAACCCTTGGGCTGAGTGGTGAGGAATGGGAAGAGCTGCTGTGTCTGCATTCTACATTCCGATTGGCTTACCATCCCTGTTATTTGCAGGTGGTCCTGGAAAGCAAAGTGTAGATTTGGAAGCACGGACGAGATCCAGAGCAAACGAAGATTACGCAAGTGGCAGCTTCCAACAAGGTAAGTCTCTACAGCAAAGGAAAAGTTGGATGGCTGTCAGTGGCAAAGCTGCATGCTCCGGCACGGGGGGGGGGGCGAAGAACAGGCGGGGTCATGGCTGGCGCGCGTCCCGGGGGTGTGGCACACCGCCTGCAGGGGCATGGCATGCGTCCTGTGGGCATGGTGCCCGGCGTGGTGGGGGGTTGCGCAGCGCATGTCGGGGGCGGCCACGATAGCACCCCCCTCCCTGGTGGTGCCAGGGGCGATGCGCTCTCCCCCCCCCGGTTCCTCCGCCAGGGTGGGCAGTAACATTGAGTTTCTGGCAGCAAATGAAAAGCATATACAGTGGTACCTCGGGTTACATACGCTTCAGGTTACAGACTCCGCGAACCCAGAAATAGTGCTTCAGGTTAAGAACTTTATGTCAGGATGAGAACAGAAATTGTGCGGCGGCAGCGGGAGGCCCCCTTAGCTAAAGTGGTACCTCAGGTTAAGAACAGTTTCAGGTTAAGAACGGACCTCCAGAACGAATTAAGTTTGTAACCCGAGGTACCACTGTACAGTGGTACCTCTGGTTGCGAATGGGATCCCTTCCGGAGGCCCATTCGCAACATGAAAGAAAAGCAACCCGCAGCTGCGCGTCTGCGCACACGTGGGTTGTGATTCACCGCTTCTGCGCATGCGTGTGACATCATTTTGTGCGTCTGCACATGCACAAGCGGTGAAACCCGGAAGTAACCCTTTCCGGTACTTCCGGGTCGCCGCGGGACACAACCTGAAAAAACGTAACATGAAGCAAATGTAACATGAGGTATGATTGTACAGTGGTACCTCGGGTTAAGTATGTACTTAATTCGTTCTGGAGGTCCGTTCTTAACCTGAAACTGTTCTTAACCTGAAGCACCACTTTAGCTAATAGGGCCTCCTGCTGCTGCCGCGCCGCTGGAGCACGATTTCTGTTCTCATTCTGAAGCAAAGTTCTTAACCCGAGGTAATATTTCTGGGTTAGCGGAGTCTGTAACCTGAAGCGTATGTAACCCGAGGTACCACTGTATGTTTTATGACAGATGACTTCTATTTGTCGGTAGCAAATATAATGGGGCAGGGACCACAGGTCACTGATTTTGAAAGGAGGAATTGAGTTTGAATGCAGAAATTCCAAGATTCAATCCTTGGCATCTTTGCTTGAAGATGAAAGGGAGTGGAATTGATCGGGACGGCCGCTGGCTACCAATCAGAGTAGACAATATTGAAGTGAATGAACAAATAGTCTGAGCTGGTATATGCAAGTTTCCAAATAATGCAGAATGTTTTTTTTCAGGCAGGACAGATCTAACAAAAAAATAATGGGTATGTTCAGCCTTACAAGACTTGCCAATAATGTTACAGTGGTACCTCGGGTTAAGAACTTAATTCGTTCTGGAGGTCCATTCTTAACCTGAAACTGTTCTTAACCTGAGGTACCACTTTAGCTAATGGGGCCTCCTGCTGCCACTGTGCTGCTGCCACACAATTTCTGTTCTCATCCTGAGGTAAAGTTCTTAACCTGAGATATTATTTCTGGGTTAGCAGAGTCTGTAACCTGAAGCATCTGTAACCTGAAGTGTCTGTAACCCGAAGTGTCTGTAACCCGAGGTACCACTGTACATGAAGTCAGAATGTATTTTAGAGCAAACTGGGAAAGGGGAGAGATAAACAAGCTCATGGCTAAACTGGTGACTGGTAGCGAAGAGGGCGTAATTTGTTCAGTTCCGCCTAATATGTACACAAACCAAAACAGAGCTAGCTAGCCTTTTAAATTCATATTTCTCCAAATACTGCCATGCAGTTCCTTGACCCAAAAATGGGTACCAAAAACAAACAAAAAAGCATGTGTTAGGGGAAAGTGCACATGAAAATGACTATATTGCTCAATGTAATGTACAAAAATGCATTGTTTTAGAGGGAATTCCTTGTAAGGTGTTACATCAGGCAATGTTATTCTGCACAGAAATGCACAAAATTATGTACATTGGTGTACATAAATTAGGTGAAATGTGCATGAGGAGGTGAACAAATTTTAATGCACTGGTTTTTAAAAAAAATGCAAACAAATGCAGTAACTAAGGCATTTCAGTGCTAAATAAAAGACTGATTTTAGAAAGCATAGTGAAAGAAGAAAAAACAATTACAGTGGTAACTTGGGTTAAGTACTTAATTCGTTCCGGAGGTCTGTTCTTAACCTGAAACTGTTCTTAACCTGAAGCACCACTTTAGCTAATGGGGCCTCCCGCTGTCGCTGCGCGATTTCTATTCTCATCCTGAAGCTAAGTTTTTAACCTGAGGTACTATTTCTGAGTTAGCAGAGTCTGTAACCTGAAGTGTTTGTAACCTGAAGCATATGCAACCCGAGGTACCACTGTATAGTAAAACGTGTAGAAGAGGATAGGTTCCGCTGCCTGATATATCACTTTACTCGTCAAAACCACACCATAGAAAGGTAGTGCAATGTTGTCTGTTCTTTCAGCACAAAAAAGGCCAGGTTTTCTGCAGACTGAGAAGGATGGGGAACCACAGTAAGTCCATGATTTGATCACAGGGGTCGGCAAAGTTTTTGTGGCTTGGGCCGGTTCACGGTCTCGCAGACGCCGTGGCGGGCCGGAGTGCGTGCGCATGCATGCGCAAACGCTATTTCCGGCGCTCCTTCCGGCGTGGAGAGGTGCGCAGCTTCCCATTGGCTGCTGGAGTTTCCTGCAACCAATGGGAAGCCGGCCAGCGTCGTGAAAGGCGGTCTCCTCTCTGCTCTGCACTGGTTTAGCGCGGCGCACGGGAGCCAACTTAAGCAGGTGGCGGGGGTCCCTGAGCGGGCGGCAGGGGTCCATGGGCCTGTTAAACAACCCCCACAGGCTGCTTATGGCCCATGGGCCTTAGGTTGCTGACCCCTGATTGATGGCATCATGTAGACGCCCAGTAAAATGTGAGTGTGTGAAGCATGCCAGTGCTGGGGTTCAGGACACCAAAGAGCTACTTCGGCCGGTTACAAACAGATGATTAACTTGCCACTCCAGTTCCCCTTTCGGACCACATTTCATAAAGACAGCTATGGTCCTCAGGTGGGTCTTGTCTTAACTTCTGACCTGATATCCTTGGACAATGGGCTTGCATTCCTGAGTGGGGTGGTAAGAGAGGACCCTCTCCCATAATCTGATCAAACACAAGCCTGTGTGCCATATAAATGGTCTCGTCTCAATTCTAGTCAGGGTTCCTCCGTAGCTGTTGGACTACATTATCCCCATAATTCCTGGCCATTGTTTATGTTTGAGGGTAAAGGGCCTTCTTGGTAGTGGTGCCTGCCATGTGGAACACCCTCCCGTCAGATGTCAAGGAAATAAACAACAGCTATTATTATTATTACAGGGACGCGGGTGGCACTGTGGGTTAAACCACAGAGCCTAGGATTTACCAATCAGAAAGTCGGTGGTTCGAATCCCCGCGACGGGGTGAGCTCCTGTTGCTCAGTCCCAGCTCCTGCCAACCTAGCAGTTTGAAAGCACATCAAAGTGCAAGTAGATAAATATGGACTGCTCCGGCGGGAAGGTAAACGGCGTTTCCGTGTGTTGCTCTGGTTCGCCAGAAGTGGCTTAGTCATGCTGGCCACATGACCCGGAAGCTGTCTGTGGACAAACGCCGGCTCCCTCGACCTACAGAGCGATATGAGCGCACAACCCCAGAGTTGGTCACAACTGGACCTAATGGTCAGGGGTCCCTTTACCTTTTTATTATTATTATTATTATTATTATTATTATTATTATTATTATTAATTGAATTTATATATTTATTTATATCACAGAACAAAATCAAAATATAAAACCACAAAATATATGTTGTTGTTGTTTAGTCGTTTAGTCGTGTCCGACTCTTCGTGACCCCATGGACCAGAGCACGCCAGGCACTCCTGTCTTCCACTGCCTCCCGCAGTTTGGTCAAACTCATAGTGGTAGCTTCGGGGACACTGTCCAACCATCTCGTCCTCTGTCGTCCCCTTCTCCTTGTGCCCTCCATCTTTCCCAACATCAGGGTCTTTTCCAGGGAGTCTTCTCTTCTCATGAGGTGGCCAAAGTATTGGAGCCTCAACTTCACGATCTGTCCTTCCAGTGAGCACTCAGGGCTGATTTCCTTAAGAATAGATAGGTTACAAAATATATAATCAAAATAAAAACAACAGCCCAATAATGCCCCCCAAAAAACACATTTTAAAAGGGCATATCTGATTTTAGAAGACACCTGAAGGCGAGGGAAGTTTTTAATGTTTGATGTCTTACTGTGCTTAATGTTTTTATTTGTTGGAAGCCGCCCAGAGTGGCTGGGGCAACCCAAGCAGATAGGTGGCTTCTGCTGCTGCTGCTTCTTCTTCTTCTTCTTCTTCTTCTTCTTCTTCGTGCTGATGGGAATCATAGTCCAATTTTGGGAAGGAACCACACTGGCTTTCTCTTGCATTTGACATCTCCCTCCCAATGAACCCCCCCACAGTCCAGGCATATGATGCAACTTTTATTTTAACCCACCAAGTTGACCCACCTGCCTGGTTCTACACCTCTACCTTTTATTGCCCCTCAGGGCCTTTTTTCGTTTATTCCTTATCGGTTGGATGGCAATTTGTCTCTATTACTTGACTAAAAGGAATGTGGAGGCCACTGCCTCAGAGCAGTTGGCACATCTTTGCTGATCTCAGGAGAAATTGTCTTACGTACAGAAACCAAGCCCTCCTTCCAACACACTGAGGAGGGAATTCCCCCTGCCAAGGGTGAGAATTAAGGCGGTTCACGAGAGAGGAAGAGGATTCTTTGGCTATGAGAGTTGATATTATCTTAGGGTCGTTTTTTACAGGCCCATGTTGCAATTCAGGATGAACTGAGGCTTACGGTGGGCTCCTCCAAGCACGTTCCAAGTTATTGCGTTTGGGCCAATGGGTTTCACTGACCCAAGCCAAGAAAAAAACTAGTGAATGAGCAATGTCCTGTTGCTGAATCCACATTGGGTGGTTTCTGCTTTGATCAGTGATGCTCAAGGACGTACAACATAATGCACCAGTAACTTGATCTTATGCATGTTTATTTTAATTTCAATTCAATTTGTATACAGTCATACCTCGGAAGTCGAACGGAATCCGTTCCAGAAGTCCGTTCGACTTCCAAAACGTTCGGAAACCAAGGCACGGCTTCCGATTGGCTGCAGGAAGTTCTTGCAGCCAATCGGAAGCCGCGGAAGCCTCGTCGGATGTTCGGGTTCCAAAGAACATTCGCAAACCGGAACACCCACTTCCAGGTCTGCGGCGTTCAGGAGCCAAAACGTTTGACTCACAAGGCATTCAGGATCCCAGGTAGGAGTGTATTGCCTTTCTTTATAACTTATAACTATACTCAGGTAAAGGTAAAGGTACCCCTGCCCATACAGGCCAGTCTTGCCAGACTCTAGGGTTGTGCGCTCATCTCACTCTATAGGCTATAGACAGCCAGCGCTGTCCGTAGACACTTCCGGGTCACGTGGCCAGCGTGACAAGCTGCATCTGGCGAGCCAGCGCAGCACACGGAACGCCGTTTACCTTCCCGCTGGTAAGCGGTCCCTATTTATCTACTTGCACCCGGGGGTGCTTTCGAACTGCTAGGTTGGCAGGCGCTGGGACCGAAGGACGGGAGCGCACCCCGCCGCGGGGATTCGAACCGCCGAACATGTGATCGGCAAGTCCTAGGCACTGAGGTTTTACCCACAGCGCCACCCGCGTCCCTATAACTATACTCAAGGAATGACTAAATATCCAACAACAGCAAAAATCACATTATTGTCCTATAACAGAGAAATCCTAACTCAGACCAGAAAGCAGCAGCTTCCTATGTTTGTTCCTGGGGGAATAAAAATGCAAGTACTGTAATAAAATTTTTGGGAGACAAGCTAGGGGAGCTGCATCTCTCTGGGTGGTAGTCATTTCGGGATTAGGGATGTGGATTTTTCTTTCACAGTTAATGCGAAGAACCGGTGGGATCTAGAATAAGGGGTCAGCAAACTTTTTCAGCAGGGGGCTGGTCCACTGTCCCTCAGACCTTGTGGGGGGCCGGACTATATTTTTTTGGGGGGGGGGAGAACAAATTCCTATGCCCCACAAATAACCCAGAGATGCATTTTAAATAAAAGGACACATTCTACTCATGTAAAAACACGCTGATTCCCGGACTGTCTGTGGGCCGGATTTAGAAGGTGATTGGGCTGGATCTGGCCCCCAGGCCTTAGTTTGCCTACTGTCAGGGAACTGCCATCGGAAGGAAGGGAAGTGAAAGGGCTCACACAGGTTGGGAGAGACTCAGCAGCTGAAGAGGGAACCAGTAGGGGGAGAGGAGCTGAGCTGAGGGAAAGGGAGCTGGAGGGATGGCTCAGAGACACTTCCAGCGAAAACAGTGGGGAGGTTTCAGGACCTCCTGTAGGGACACCCACTCCTCGCCGGAAACTGTCACGCAGAGAGTCCAGAAGACGTGTTTCCGTTAAGGAGCTTTTATGTTGGAAGCGATTCCGAAAGCAACCACTGTCGGAATCTGCCAGCGACTGACGGAGCCATGTTTAAGGGGCTCCGTTACAGACAGAGGTTTGCAAACTTGACCAAACTCTGAGGGACTAGGATTTTACACACAAGCAGCTCATCGTCCCATCACAGCATTCCGACAGTCTCCGTGAGCAGCTTGTGCAGGAGAAGGCATCATGAGCAACCCAGCCGGAACCGGAGAAGCAGGAGCTGGAGCGGGTCCAAGCCTGGAAGAAAGGTACCGGGTGTTGGAGGTCCAGCTAGCGCTGCAGACGGCGAGGCTTGAGGAGAGGAGGGCTCAGGATGCAGACAAAAAGGGGAAAGACACCCAGCTCGTCAGAAAGGTACCAGGATTGGTGCAGAAGTTTGGGGGGGAGCCCAAAGACTATCATGGCTTTCGGACAGAGATGCAATATGCCCTCAATCTGCAGTTTGATGAATTCCCTGACGAGGAATCACGAGTGGCTTTCGTGATTGGGCATCTTGAAAAGGGGGCGAGAGACTGGGTTAGACCCCTGATGGCAGCGAATAGTGACGTCCTAAAGGACACGATGAAGTTCTTTCGCGCCATGGATCTGATGTTTTCCAGCGATATTGAACAGGGAGTGGTCCGCAGACAGTTAATGGCTTGCAAACAGGGGAGCCGATCTGTCCGTGAGTACTGGACTGAGTTCACCATGTTGATCCATAAATTGGGGTGGGATCTATCGGTGGAACCCATTCAAATGCTCTTTGAAGAAGGGCTTTCTTCGGCTGTGAAAGACGAACTTTCCCGGGCGCCCAGGGCGGAGTCTATGGACCAGCTGACCAAATCAGCGCTGACCATAGGAGCGCGCCAGGAGGCGAGAGCATTGGAGAGGCGGGAAGGGAAGGGGGAACGTTGGAAGGAGTTCCGCATTCCAGACATTCCAGAGCCAACTTTCCCGCCGGCAGAGCCGATGGAAATCGGAACAGCGCGCGCGCGCGCAGTTTCAAAGCCCAGTGAGGGGGGAAAGAAGGAGGGAAAAGGCGCCCGGAAATGCTATCTCTGCCAACAGCCAGGTCACTTTGCCAGAGTCTGCCCCCAGAGGAAGGAATGGCAAGGGATGGTAGGAGCTGTGGAGGGAAGAGAGGAAGAAATACCGAAGCAAGTAAAAGCCAACGCCTGGCTGCCACCGTCGGGACACAGCAGCCAGGCCAAAGAGCAGTGAAAGTGCCCACGCCAGAACCTCCTAAACCCGCCCTAGTGATAGAAGTGGCGCTAGAGCTGCCAAACGGACACCCTCTAAAGATAAAGGCGCTGTTGGACTCAGGCAGCTCCTGCAATTTCATGAGCAAAGAGTTTGCAGCTGAACACCAGATACAGACGATCCCTTTAAGCAACCCCCTGCAGGTGACCACGATCGATGGCAGGGAGCTGTTGGGAGGAGAAGTCAGCTTGCAGACCGTCCCAATGATAATGAAGGTGGCAAGGCACACCGAACTGATAGCGTTTAATGTGGCCACCTTGGGAGGAGCTCCCATTATATTGGGGATGAGCTGGCTAGCGTTACATGATCCGCTGGTGGGCTGGCATCAGAGAGTGGTTTCTTTTGGTTCAGCACATTGCTTAGAACACTGCAAAGAGGGAAAGGGTTTGGCAGGGGCCCAAGCCACCCTAGCAGGGACTGAAGTAACGGAGAACGTGAAGGTACCACGACAATACGCAGATCTCCGCGACGTCTTCAGCGAAAGGGAAGCTGACCAACTACCCCCGCATAGACCCTTTGACTGTCAAATCAATTTACTCCCTGGGGCACAGCTCCCTGTAGGCAAGCTGTACGCCATGTCAGACAGAGAGATGCAGGAGCTAAGAGAGTTCATTGACAAGAACCTGAAGAGAGGGTTCATCAGAGAGTCCAGGGCGGTGGGGGGCAGCCCAGTGTTTTTTGTGGATAAAAAAAAAAACGAACAAGCCGAGGCTTGTGTGTGACTTCAGGGCCTTAAATGCAGTGTCAGAACCAGTGGCTTTCCCTATGCCCAGGATTGACGACATTTTGACAAGGGTCAGGAAGGGAAAGATTTTTACTAAACTGGACCTAAGGGGGGCGTACAACCTGATACGAATAAGGAAGGGGGATGAATGGAAAACCACCATGTTCACCCCTTTGGGGGCATTTGAATATTTAGTTATGCCCTTCGGCCTACAAGGAGGCTCCGCGTGCTTTCAATCGTTTATGAACCACGTCCTGGGGCCTTTGCTTTACAAGAATTGTGTGGCCTTCTTAGACGACGTGTTGGTGTATTCTGAGAATGAGGAGCAGCATGTGAGAGACGTCAGAGAAGTGTTGAGCAGGCTGCAAGCCAACCAGCTGTGGGTGAAACTGGAGAAGTGTCAGTTTCATACCAAGGAGGTGGAATTCCTGGGGTATCGCCTGTCAGACAAGGGATTGGCCATGGATCCCGGCAAGGTCCAGGCGGTGCTGGAATGGAAAACACCCAAAACAAGGAAGGATGTGCAGAGGTTCCTAGGATTTGGGAACTTCTATCGTAAGTTCATCCGAAACTTTGCCCACCTGACGGCGCCCATTACGGACTGTCTCAGCAGTAAGAAGAAGTTCGTTTGGACTGAGGAGGCGGAGCGAGCATTTGAGGAACTAAAAAGGGCCTTCGCCTCGGAACAACAACTCCTGCATGTGGATTTACAAAAACCGATGAGAGTGGAAACTGACGCATCAGACAGAGCGATTGGGGCGGTGCTTCTGCAGCCAGGGAAGGAGGAGTCAGAGTGGAGACCGTGTGCCTTTTTTTCGCGAAAGCTGAACAAATCCGAGAGGAACTACACGGTGTATGACCGAGAACTACTAGCCATTCATGAGGCGTTCCGGAGATGGAGGCACCTGCTAATTGGCGCACAACATAAGGTGCAAGTGTGCACTGACCACAAGAACCTAGAGTATTGGAGGACGGCACGAGTGCTCAACCAACGGCAAGTGAGATGGGCCCAGGAGTTCTCCAAATTTAACTTTGAGATTTGTTACGTGCCAGGCCCAGAGAACATTAGGGCGGACGCTCTCTCACGCAAACCTGAATATTTGGAGGGGGAGGGAGCACCCGAAGAGAGACATGTCATTCCAGAGGACCGCTGGGTGTGTGGGGCGGCATTGGTGGGACAAAGAGAACTGGTAGAGGAAACAGAGAATGATGAATACGCCCAGAATAAGCTCAGAGGTCTTAGGGGTGAGGGAGAGGAACCAGGGGGTTTCGAGGAAAGAAATGGAGCTTTGTATTACAAAGGGGCACTGTATATCCCTGAAGGAGACTTAAGGGGGAGGGTACTCAAGCAGTTGCACGACAGCCCCACGGCGGGGCATTTTGGACAACACAAAACCATGTGGTTGGTCACCAGGGAATTTTGGTGGCCTAAGGTGAGGGAAGATGTACGGGAGTATGTAAGAGGGTGTGAGCAATGCCAGCGAGCCAAAGGGGAGAGGCGGGCACCGGCGGGGCTATTAGAACCCTTACCAACCCCAGAAAGACCTTGGGAGGCAGTGTCGATAGATTTTATGACTGATCTGCCGAAGTCCAAGGGGAAAACAGCCATCATGGTGGTGGTAGACCTACTAACAAAGATGTGCCACTTTGTAGCCTGCTCGCATGCAGTCACGGCGGAAGAGACAGCGAAGTTATTTGTAGAACACATTTTTAGGTTGCACGGAGTGCCATTGAGGGTGGTCTCAGACCGAGGAAAACAATTTACTTCCAGGTTCTGGAGGAAGCTCATGAGCTTACTGCAGGTGGAGGTCAACTTTTCGACTGCCCGGCACCCTGAAACCAACGGGCAGGCGGAAAGAGCAAACGGGGTCCTCCAGCAATACCTGAGGTGTTATGTCAATGACAGAGAGAATGACTGGGTAGAAAAGTTGGCGCTGGCGGAATTTGCCTACAACAATGCCGAGAATGTGTCCACAGGGATGAGCCCCTTCTTGGCTAATTATGGGTGTCATCCCAGGGCTTTCCCAGGGGGAGAAGGGGAGAGATGGGGTGTCCCGGCAGCCGAGCATTTTGTAGAAGAAATGGAAGCAATCCATCGTCAGCTCCAACTCAACTTAGAAAGGGCGAAGGAAGAATACAAGAGGCAGGCAGACAAGAACCGAAGGGAAGGTGAAACCATAAGGGTGGGAGATAGGGTGTGGCTGTCAACCCAAGGGTTGCCGTTCAAAGGAGGTTGTAAGAAATTAAGACCCAGGAGATTGGGTCCCTTTGAGGTCATTCAACAGGTCAACCCAGTGGCTTTCAGGCTCCGGTTACCCAACCACATGAAACTGCACCCAGTATTTCACAGGTCGTTACTGTCACCGTATGAGGGGGGACGAGAAGGGATGGCCACTCGGGGACCGGTCATAGAAGAAAGGGAATGCAGCAGCCATGTGGCAGAAATCCTCGACGCCAGGTGGAAGGGGGATCAGGTGGAGTATTTGGTAGCGTGGGAAGGAGAACCGGAGTCAGAAAACACTTGGGTAATGGCAGAAGATATCAATGACGAGGTATTGATAGAAACGTTCCATCAAAGGTTCCCAAGGAAACCTCAGCCTGTGGAGAGGTTCCGGAGGGAATACTTTGGGACCACCGATGAGGAGGAGGAGTTGGAAGGATTCTCGGAATCGGAAGGGGAAGGGGAGATGGACTCTGAGGAGGAGGAGTACTTCGAGACCAGGAACCGCAACAGGTGGAGAGAAGTGTTCGGGACATCGGAAGATGAAGGAAGTTCATTCCGGGGTTTTGCCTCCTCACCGCCCGTAGAGGAGGGGGCGAGAGGGGATGAAGGGGGCCCTGGAGGGGAGGTGGATGTCAGGGAACTGCCATCGGAAGGAAGGGAAGTGAAAGGGCTCACACAGGTTGGGAGAGACTCAGCAGCTGAAGAGGGAACCAGTAGGGGGAGAGGAGCTGAGCTGAGGGAAAGGGAGCTGGAGGGATGGCTCAGAGACACTTCCAGCGAAAACAGTGGGGAGGTTTCAGGACCTCCTGTAGGGACACCCACTCCTCGCCGGAAACTGTCACGCAGAGAGTCCAGAAGACGTGTTTCCGTTAAGGAGCTTTTATGTTGGAAGCAATTCCGAAAGCAACCACTGTCGGAATCTGCCAGCGACTGACGGAGCCATGTTTAAGGGGCTCCGTTACAGACAGAGGTTTGCAAACTTGACCAAACTCTGAGGGACTAGGATTTTACACACAAGCAGCTCATCGTCCCATCACACCTACCCTTGATCTAGAATATGTAAAGGTAAAGGGACCCCTGACTATTACGTCCAGTCGTGACCGACTCTGGGGTTGCGGCGCTCATCTCCCTTTATTAGCTGAGGGAGCCAGCGTACAGCTTCCGGGTCATGTGGCCAGCATGACTAAGCTGCTTTTGGCGAACCAGAGCAGCGCACAGAAACGCCGTTTACCTTCCCGCTGGAGCGGTACTGTAAAGAGTATGGGTTGCTCGTGCGTAAGTTGCTGCCTCTCCTGGCTTTGTTGCCTTGTTAAACCTTTCAGTCTGGACAGCCCTTCACTTCGTGGCTGCCTCAGTCGCTAGCAGAATCCGTCAGTGGGCGTTTCTTAACCCTTTTCCAACATAAAAGTTGTTTGACACCCAGTCTCCTCCTACTCTCTCTGCGCGGAAGTCTTCTGCGCAGGGAGGGCGTGGGTAGCGGAGGACCCGTGCTCTCCCCGCTGGTGTCCGGTGAAGAATCTGGGAGCCCTCTCACCGATTCCCCCATCTGCCCCTCCTTATTCCTGGTGTTTCGCTGAATTGCTTCCCCATCTGCTGAGCTGCCTCTCTCCCTCCTGGGCCCTTCTCCAGCATCATTAGAGAGCCTTCCCTCCGCCTCTAGCTCCGATGTCAGTTCCCTGACAGGTACCTATTTATCTACTTGCACTTTGATGTGCTTTTGAACTGCTAGGTTGGCAGGAGCAGGGACCGAGCAACAGGAGTTCACCCCATCACGGGGATTCAAACCGCCGACCTTCTGACCGGCAAGTCCTAGGCTCTGTGGTTTAACCCACAGCGCCACCCGCATCCCATTGATCTAGAATAGATGCTGCCTTATGTGTGGAGTAAAGCGAGGACAATTCCGTCAGGACATTTGTTGAGCGACATTTTCATAAATTCACAATGGTGTCCCAAATTGGCCTCCTTTCACTAAGTTCTGAATCTGGCTTTCTGCATGAAGCTTGCTACACGAGTGTCCTTAATACGCTCTCCATTTCTGTTTTCCCTTCTAGCTCCCATCCAGCATGGCTCTTGTGCACGATACGACTTATAACTCCTCCATCAAGGAACATCTGGAGGCGGGAATGCAAGAGCTTGTGCTCCTCACTGGGCTTCTGCTCCTCCCGTGGTCAAATAAGGAGGAGATGTGTGCTAAAACCCGTGGCCAGGTCACCAAAGCATCGCAGTGTTTTTCCGAGGCCGAACAGAGTCTCGAGTCTCGCCTGCAGCTGCTCGATTCCCAGTCAGAGGCCCTGATAGCCATGAAGAAACTCATGCAAGATGACCTGCAGGAGAAGAAGGGGGACTTGGCGGACCTCGGAACCCAGATCGTTGCCCTCAAGGAAGCTGAGAAGAAGTCCCGTGAAATGCTGGAAACTGCGGAGGTGCTTCTGGAACATACAGAGGAGCAGCTGAGACTGGCTCGTGAGGGAGTGGCAAGGAACCGTGTGGGCCGGGAAATCGGCCTACGGATGATGGCCCTGCCAGGGCTTGGGTCGTTCATTGGTAGGTTATCCCCTGAGCCAGCAAGTCTTGAACCAGAAGTGGTACCTTCAAGATACCAGAACATCTCACCCCAACCCATTCCCTCAATACCCCCATGAAATATACTCGGAGTCGAGTGTGGATTTCATGCTCTTTATTCAGCTCATAGTAGTGAGGAATGAAAGTTCCCCCAAAACATCTGCTATATATACATTATATACACAATGGGTCGCATGGGATTGGCTAATTCTGGGATTCTTCTGTAGGCCAATCAGGTTGCGAATTCACTTCCACCTGGAGCTGGATTGGGTGGCTCCTGCGGACCAATCATACTGCTGCATTGTTCTAGGGCCAATCAGACTGCTGCATTCTGAATCCTATTGTTCTAGGACCAATCAGACTGCTGCATTCTGAATCCTATTGTTCTAGGACCAATCAGACTGCTGCATTTTGGATCCTATTCAACTCAGTACATAACACCCCAGATGAAATTATCACTGATTTGTCTTTTCTTTTAGGGGCTGGCATGGCTATTGGTTACCAGGCGGCCTTGGACTCAGCAGAGAAACTACTAATTGAGGCACAGCAGGCTGTGGACCTCTGCACAGCAGAAGTGGCTGGCTACAGTGACAAGATCGCACGCCTCTCCCAAAAGGAGCAGAAGGTGCAAACTGGAATCAACTCCGCAAATCAAAGGATCCCCCAGATTGAAGCCCAGTGTGGGGAGCTGCTTGCTCTCCAGAGGGAAGTGACAGTGCAGCAGTCCTGGATCAGAAACTGCCTTTCCCTGTTGGATCTATTGGCAGGCAAGATTCACGCAGCTGAAGTCATGTCCAGATACGCCTGCGTCCCTGAGTTGCTGGTGGATGTCTTGGAGGAAATCGCAGCCGTGGTGGGAGGGAAGGATGGAGCAGCATTCCAGGCTGATAAGGAACTCCAGGCCTCCCTTCTGGAAATCAACAAAGCTGTGAATTCTCTGAGAGCCAGAGCAGGAAAGAATGTGTCCACTGATGATTAACTTCTCCGTGGTCTCTCCAGTCAAAATGATTTTAAACAGTACTGCACTGTACCTATTTTCCCATTCCATTTCTCCATTTCTGATGTGTACTAGATGCGTACCTAAACGCTGCTTACCTACACAATTTGTAAGGATTTTGGTAGCAGGATTTTGTATTGGAGTAAACAAAGTCCAATAACTTTACTAGGTCATGCTGTATTTTAAAAGTATGCAAATGCTGATGTCCTGAAAAAATTCTGGATGCTATATTGAGTGTGAAAAGCAACTGTCTTTTGTGTATTGATCCTATATATTTCGGCTCACTACTGTTTTCAGGACAAGTATTTTATTGCCCTTTTGTGAGGGTGATGACTTTTTGTCTGGCTTGGATGTAGGGAGCAAGGTTGGGGTGGCTATTTGCAGTGCTTTCGTCAGCCGGCACCAAAAACAAGACCCAGCCTTTCCCTCCTGCCTATGAAGACCTATGAAATCAACCTGTTGTGTTTCATGCTATGTTTGCTGCCCTTTGTATTGAAATCAGTGGGAGTTTAGTCAGTCATAGGTGACTATCTTTTTTGCACTGGTTTTCAATGAGACCTGATTTAGTGTGGATCCAACCCCCTCTCAAAATAAGCTTTCTCCAAAAAAGTGATACCATTCCTCCCTGCTTGCTATGGAGAGAATACCGGATGCAGTACACTTTGAGAGGCCTTCTTTAGCTCTGTATATGGTGACAACAGTGCAGTATGTCCCGCTGTATTTATTGGGGCTTACTCCCTAATACAGGGACGCGGGTGGCGCTGTGGTATAAACCACTGAGCCTAGGGTTTACCGATCGGAAGGTCAGCGGTTCGAAGCCCCGCGACGGGGTCCCAGCTCCTGCCAACCTAACAGTTTGAAAGCACGTCAAAGTGCAAGTAGATAAATAGTTACCGCTCCGGCGGGAAGGTAAACGGCGTTTCCGTGCGATGCTCTGGTTCGCCAGAAGCGGCTTAGTCGGCTCCCTCGGCCAGTAAAGTGAGATGAATGCCGCAACCCCAGAGTCGTTTGCGACTGGACCTTACAGTCAGGGGTACCTTTACCTTTACCTTACTCCCTAATATAAGTGTTTATATTGTAGCTTCACATAACTATGATTATGTAATCTTTAAGATAAGAAATCTGACTCACATATACAATTTTTAGAAGTCAGAGGAGCGGTTAGATTAGAAAGGCCATTTTGTCCTTATTTGGATATGTCTCCAATGATTATAGTTTTGCTGAAATGCATTTTAATTTTTTGTTAATGGTTCAAAATTCTTGCCCTCCATAAGGTGGTGCTGGGGCAGGCTATATACTTCATACAAAGGAGCAGGAAATAGGCAGCCAGTCAGATAACCTCTGCAATTGTAAATTGATAGAAAATGTGTGCATAAAGACTCAAATCAACAAACTCTGGATTGTGTTTGGTGTGGATGCTCAAGAGAAACTTCCATCTGCTTGATGGTGCTGTGTACAAAACCTGTTTTATATGCATTATTAAACCAAATAATAATAAAAAATATTTACCAAAAAAAAGGGAGCAGGTTAGACATATTTGCAAGATGAGCAAATCCTGCAGCCAAAGGTCAGTGAAAGGGCCGGGGAGAAAGAGAGAATGAATCCCATTTTTAAAAAATAAAATAAAATTTGAGAAACAAATAACAAGCTGTGGAACGGTCAGAGCCATTGAGGTCCGGTCGCGGAGCTTCCTGATTGGGTAGTTCAGAAATGGGGCGTGTCCACACCCTTCAGCCCCTCCTTCCTCGCTATTGGGCCGGCCGTTCTCTCCTATCCAGGGTATTAGCAGCGGTTGCCGAGATACCGTTAGCAGCATCTCCAACGCTCAGCAAGGCGATCTGTCACTTACGCCACGCCGTCCTCTGATTGGCTGATTTCACGAGGGGCGGGCGGCGGCGGCTCGCTTTCCCTTCAGGCCCTCGCCCCGCCGATTCGGCGCTGACTTCATTCACAGGCCCGCCCGCCTGCCCATCACGCCTCGCTCCGTTCCGATTGGCTTTGCGCTGAAGGGTGGGACGTGCCTTTGCGTTCGTTTCCTCGGCGCGGGCTCGCGGCGCGCGCATGAGCAGTCCGGTCTCCAGGTCGGTTGGTGGAGCGTTAGTCGGCGTCGGCGGAGGTTTGAGAGGAAAAGGGCCGCCTCCCCTCAGTGGTGGCGAGTTAGGGCGCAGCGGCTGCCAGAAGCAGCGTAGCCCATGAGTGGGGATGTGGGAAGCAGCTGACGAAGGGGAGAAATGGGGTTCCAGACCAGGGTCTCTCAAACTGGGGGTCTCCAGCTGCTTTGGGACTACAATTCCCATCATCCCCGACCACTGTTCCTGCTAGCTAGGGATGATGGGAGTTGTAGTCCAAAAAAAGCAGATGGAGACCCCCAGTTTGGGACTGTTCTAGATGAAGTGAAGCGGTGCTTTTTATGCTCAACTCGAAATAGAAAACTTAGTCAGCGATGGGAGACTCGACCAAATCTTGACAAGGAAGTGTGTGAATCCCATTATTTTCCTCCAAGGGTTTGCAAACTGCCTGCATAAAAGTCAAAAAAGCCTCCCGGGTTTTTGTCTGCTTTATGGACCAGAATGAGAGCGACCAAGTCATCTTATCTGTCTTTTTATTTATATACTACTTTATGCCAAAATATGCTACCTTGATGGCAATAAGGTCTGAATGGGTTCTAGAGAGAGGCTCCTGTGATTTCTTGAAGAACAGTGCGTTATTTTATATTATTATATTTATAAAAATTGCATTATTTTATATTACTTCCGTAAAATGTTAGTAGTATATAGCCTCACTGAGCGCTATTATAGTGGGGTTGTTTCATATGAGTTAGGCCAGGCATATCTAAACTTAATCTAGTCGCTGTTTAAAAAAAGCTCAACAACTTCAATCCTAAAGAAAGGTCAACAAGTTTGGTCGGCCCCCACGGCCCTTCACTTCATCAAATCTGGCCCTCCAAAGTTTGGACACCACTGAGTTAGGCCTTCTGTTTTAGAGCTTGGGGTTCAAGCCTGAAAATATCCAGTTAGATTAGGTAAACATTTCTGTATCTTTTGAAGGACAGACTTGGGACCATGGACAGAAGGAATGATCCAGACAGACGGCTGAACCCACCGGCTGCATTCAGAGGTTCAAAGCCCACTGGTAAAGCAAAAGCAAATTTATTATCTCAATTCCCCACACACTGATTTTTAAAATATTTGCTGCCTGCTTACGATGCAAAGAGCCCAGCCACTGTTGCTTATAAAGACCAAATGGCTTGTTACTTGGGTATTTGAAAGGCTGCCTTTATTGTATGAATTTGCCAAACTGCCATCTGAAATGGCTTCTGCCATGATTTGAAGTTAGGCAATGCATGACTAAAGTGAAGGTTGTTCCAGCATTGTCAAGCTGATCTTCCCCCATATCTTTTCTATCTTTCTTGTGCCAAATATAGGGCCTGTGCATTATATTCATTTATATACAGTAGCTGCGAACAGCACTATTTTCAACATTTGGACTGATACAGACTGCTTTAGGAAGCATTATTGTCTAGCAAGTGTGATTTTAAAAAACTAGCAAGTCATAGTTGGGCCTTAAATGTAGATTGTGCACAGTTATTCACATTTCAGCATAAGGAAGGGTTTTTCAACTAGCCCCTGGAGCAGCACCTCTTAAGAGCAGCAAATATTGACAGGGGATAATGTTTACATGGTAGTGCAAAGCTTCACCTGTTGGTTTTTGCAAATCAAGATATTGTTAAAAGCACAAGGCAAGCCAGTCCATCCCTCCTCCTCCTTTTCTAGTCAGTTGTCAATTCTAGCGTAAGGCAATACCGTCTTGTAGGACCAATGTCATCTTGTAGGACTAGAGCCAGTGTGGTGTAGTGGTTAAAAGCAGTAGACTCGTAATCTGGTGACCCGGGTTCGCTTCCCCGCTCCTCCACATGCAGCTGCTGGGTGACCTTGGGCTAGTCACACTTCTCTGAAGTCTCTCAGCCTCACTCACCTCACAGAGTGTTTGTTATGGGGGAGGGAGGGAAAGGAGAATGTGAGCTGCTTTGAGACTTCTTCGGGTAGTGATAAAGCGGGATATCAAATCCAAACTCTTCTTCTTCAAGCATGTTGGTTTAACATTGACATTTCTGTATGCACATAGATAAACATATATACGGTACAATAGATTAATTAATATTAAGGTTCTTGGAATTATCCATGTATGGTGCAGATTTGTCTTATAAAGTGTTGGCTCTTACCTTGTCTACATAAACAATCCTCCTGTATGTCTGTTTCTCACTAGTAGCCCTGATTTTCTATTTGAAAGTCTGCCCTAAGCTTGCACAGCCCACTATTCTGATTTTGATGTCTTCTGCACAGCCTCGTAGCGTGATTTGGGACTCTAGTTCTCACACCTGCTTTGCAGTTGCTAACTATGTTTGGTGAGAATTTGGGTTAGCTTTGCACAACTTCTGCTAGTTTGAAGACCAGTTATGTGGATCTGTCTTCTGCATCTTGATTATGAATGGTTTCCTTTCAGTGAAAGTTTTCCAGATCACCCTATTTCTTGCACTTAAACTCTTTCTAACATGGCTAGGTGGCAATCTAATGTCATAGCAATCTGCTGTCATTTCTTCCTTAGGGCCAAAGGAGTTGATCCCACCTTCACATTTCCAGAGCCGGTCAGCACCACCTCTAGCTGTCTCTACTACAGTGCCCTGGGATGTCCCTTGCCTTCCTAACTATGAGGCAGTTGAACTCAAGCGAGAAAACCAGAGATTGAAGGATGAACTCCACAGATGGGCCACAAAGGGAGATAAGGCAGAAGAACCAGGAACCAGAACCAGGTGAAATGACCCCTACAATTTCCCCCTTTCCTCTGATCCATTTCACCCTATACCACCCAATTATGAACATTATTTTACTTATTTAATGGCATTTATAGACCAGGTAATCAAAAAACAGAAATCTCTAAGCAGTTTACATAAAATAGTGCAAAACTTTAATCAAAACACAGGTAAATAAATAGAATGTAAAAACAAGCATGCTTATTAAAAATACAGTGGTACCTTGGTTCTCAAACTTAATCTGTTCCGGAAGTCCGTTCCAAAACCAAAGTGTTCCAAAACCAAGGCGCGCTTTCCCATAGAAAGGAATGCAAAATGGATTAATACGTTCCAGACTTTAAAAAACCCCTAAAGCCCCTAAAACAGCAATTTAACATGAATTTTACTATCTAACGAGACCACTGATCCATAAAATGAAAGCAATAATCAATGTACTGTACAATAAAATAAGTAAGACAGTATTGTAGATGATAAAAATTAAAATTATTATTTTTTCTTACCAGCACTGATGATAGTCACCGTTTGGATTGGGGGGCTTTTATCCATTTCCGCAGTCACACAATCAATCAGTAGCTGAACTGGGTTCCACACAGTCACAAAAACAAATTAACCGAAAAAGCCTCAAAAACAAAAATGCAAAATAAACAGAGAAAACAAAAGCACTAAACTTAATCCGTTCCGGAAGTCCGTTTGACTTCCGAAACATTCGAAAACTAAGACGCGGCTTCTGATGGACGTAGGCGCCCTGGAAACTAGCCGACAGCCGCATCAGACGTTCAGCTTCCGAAAAACGTTCGAAAACCGGAACACTTCCGGGTTTTTGGCGTTTGGGAACCAAGGTATCACTGTACATGTTTTTGTAGGTTTGCAGAAATAAAAATAGATTTTATGAGACACTTCCCTTAACTTGTGGTTCTCCGCTGAAGGAACTGAGTACAATGAGAACCGAGAGCATCTCCTGCTAGGCACGTTGTACCCCAGCTTTGCTCTATTTGCTGTATCTCTCTGGTGCTCTTCTCCCCTTTTCCTGGGAATCATTCCATACATTAGAGTTCAGCTTGTGACCAGCTCACTCCTTGAACAGCAGCCCTTAGAATGGAAACATCCTGAACTTTTGAACTAACTTTGTTGTTGTTTAGTTGTTTAGTTGTGTCCGACTCTTCATGACCCCATGGATCAGAGCACGCCAGGCACTTCTGTCTTCCACTGCCTCCCGCAGTTTGGTCAAACTCATGCTGGTAGCTTCAAGAACACTATCCACCATCTCGTCCTCTGTCATCCCTTTCTCCTTGTGCCCTCCATCTTTCCCAACATCAGGGTCTTTTCCAGGGAGTCTTTTTTTCTCATGAGGTGGCCAAAGTATTGGAGCCTCAGCTTCAGGATCTGTCCTTCCAGTGAGCACTCAGGGCTGATTTCCTTCAGAATGGAGAGGTTTGATCTTCTTGCAGTCCATGGGACTCTCAAGAGTCTCCTGAACTAACTAGCAGGACATAAAATAGTGCCTCCTGGAGGTGGGAGGACTTTATGACAAATTCTTTATCTTACAGGTCATTGGATAGAGGAGCTGAGCCCTCAAGCGTATGTCACACCTTGGCCATGTCCCAACAGGCCGAGATCATCTCCCACCAGCTCCACGAGATCCAGCGACTGGAGGCGGAGCTCGCTGCCTTCCGAGTAGCCTCAGCCCAGCAAGAAGCAGCAGCGGCCAGTCGAGAAAACACCCTCTCTGACCTTCAGAGTGAGCTTGCAATAGTAAAAAGCCGGAGCAAGGCGGAGGCTGCTGGCTTGAAGGCAGAGTTGGAGGAAGTCAGGAGCAGCAGCAGACTGGAAATTGAGGCTCTCAAGGGAGAGCTGGAGGAGCTTAGGAGGCAGAGGCGCTTGGAGGCCGATTCCCTGAAAGAGGAGCTGGAGTTGACCAAGGAAAGATCCAGACATGAAGTTGGGCTGGCGCGAGGAGAGCTGCAGGGCGCCCTTAAAAAAGCAGAAGCTGAGCAGAGGAGGCAAGAGGAAAGGGTGCGAGAATGCCTGGAGACAGTGCTCAAGGAGCATCAAGCAGAGGTGAGTGCTCAAAGGAAAGCATTCTGGGAGAAAAAGTTGTTTTGAGTGGGTGCAGAATAAAAACTTGGATTGGCATCTCTGCTAGATAAGTCTCTGCAAGCGGTGGAGAGTGGCGGTCCTCCAAATGCTATTGTACTCCAGTTCCCACCAGCCTTAGACAGCATAGCCAGTTGTCAGGGGTAATGGGAATTACAGTGCATCAGCTATTGGTGGGCTGCAGGTTCTCCATTCCTTGCTCTAGGTTTTCTGGGAGAGTAGTGTGAATAGCAGGAGGTCGCTGCTCACCAGGATGTTAGCCTCTTCCTCTCTTTCCATAGTTGTCCAGGCTTTCTGAAGCCCACGGGGCTGAAGTAGCGTCCCTGAAGCAGCAGCTGTGGGCCCTCCAACAGGATTTGGGGGCTCAGCAGAAGGAGGCTGTCCAGTTAAGGGAGAAGAGAGACGTTCTCCAGAACCATCTCAGGTGTGATCACTGCTCCAGGTTCTTTTCCTCCAAGGGCCCACTGGGGCTGTCTCCAGGCTGTGCCAAAGGCAACCCCTTGTATTTCTCTCCTTCAGTGCAGCCGAGGCAGAGCTGGCTTCCCAGAATGCTTCGCTCCTGCAGCTGAAGACCTATGTTGGGGAACAGGAGTCAAAGCAGCCTAGTGCTGAACGGGACCAACTTATGAGCAGAGTGCAGGTGAGACCTGGGGGCTTTTCAGACATGGAAGGTTAGCAGCATCTAAGTGATGAAGATGATGATGATATTTTATTATTTATACCCCACCTATCTGACTGGGTTGTCCCAACCACTCTTAAGTGTTGCTGTTGTGCTTTAAGCTACAAGTGGAATACCACCTTTGCTTCCATCCTTCTGGAATCCAAATAACCATCTTGTTGCCCTTTCTCCAGCTTCAGATGGGGGTGGGTGGGGCTTGAGCTGTAGTGGTCCAATGGAGAGAGCACTTTAAGACTTCTGATTGTTCCTGGCCATGCCTTTACCTGTCCCACACCTGGCATTACATATCTCATCAGGAGAGGGGCAGATGGTCACGGTTTTGGGAAAATGGGCTTCCCAGGAAAAGTTAGTAACCCTACCAGGCCTAATTTCACCTGCATGCCTGAGGTTTAACCCCCAACCTCAGAAATGGCTGGAGCAGTACATACAATCTACTGTAAGGTTACCAGATTTTTTTCAAAGAATCCGGGGACACTTTTTTTTTGAAAAGAGGAAAAAAAGTTATTTTTTTTTAAGTTTTTTAAAAAAGAAAGAAGCAATGTCTTTTCTTCTGTGGTCTTGCTCTGTCACGTGGCCTTCCTCTAGGCCCTGGCCTGCTCTCTTGGAGTGCTAGCTGCCATGGAGTAGGCTCAGGTAGGGCCTGGGCTCGGCCATGTGTCCTTGCTCTCCTGGTGCTCTCCTACCTCTTCTCCTCAGCAGCGGCGGTGCAGCAAGGTTGGGGCTCCCCTCTTTTTTCTCCTTCCCCTTTCTCTCTCTTCCTTCTCTTTCTCCTCTCCTTCTCCCTGCGTCGGCTCTGGGGTTTTCCTGGCCCTGGAGCGCTGTTGGGCAGGTGGCTGGGCGCTCTCACTCTCGGCTCAATTTGGGTCGTAGGGGGGTCAGTGGTTCCCCCAGTTAATGTGCCGGGTGTCCCTGGTTCCCCCTCAGCAGCAGCAGTCCTGGTAGTGCAGTTGGCTCTGGCTGGCTTCAGGAGCTGCTTGCTGCCATGGTGCCCACCATTTTGCCTCGTCAGAAGTCCCCATATGATGTGTCTTGTGCCGTTGAACCAATCATGCAACTTTCATTCTCTACTAATAAATCTACAACACTTAAAATATAAATCCGGGGACAGATTTGTAAATCCGGGGACTGTCCCCGGGAAACGAGGACATCTGGTAACCATAATCTACTGCAGAGTTGCTTGATGAATCACCAATACCTGGAGAAATTGTGCAAACTGTTCTACTGTGCTTTTTAAAAAGTCAGATTTTCAGAGTTCAGGGGGGTGGAGGAAGGAATATTGAGCACAGAAAACAGGAACGGAATACTTTGTTCATGACAGCGTGCAGATGCCCCATAAAAAGTGAGAGAACAAAGTGTGGCTGTTCCACATGAAATGCCCAGTATGGAAGCAGCCCAGGATAGGAAAGGTAACACAAGGCACTTCAAATAGCAGAGCTCCTTTTCTTCTGCATGAATTTATGAGTATGCAGCATGACTGCAACATTACTTTGCTCCTATTTCAGCAACTGGAAGAAGAGAAGGATGCCCTGAAAATTACAGCTGAGCTGCTGCAGGTTCGCCTAACTTCCCTCAGCGATATTCTGACGCTACAGGAGATGGAGCTCAGCAAGAAGGTAAATACATTTGAGGACAGTGGGTATGATAGTGAAGAATAGTAGCCTTGTGGGTCCCAAGTAGTAGATTGCAGTACTGCAAACTATTCAAAATAGCTGTTTTGATTGACTGGGTATTGGGTACATACCCACACCCTTCTTAAAAGCTGTTTTATTTCATGTTTGATCTTTTCAGGTGCAGCTTGAGGATCCTCTCCGGCCTGAATCATCTCAGAAATGGCAGTACCTGCTGACTCGGTGGCGGGAGAAAGTATTTTGTCTCCTGGTGCAGCTGAAATCTCAGGAGCTCAGTCACAGGGATACCACCAAAGTGCTAGAAAGGAAGGTATGTGCTTGATTTGAGGGAGGGGGCTGTGTTGGAGTGGAGCAGGGTGAACCTGAAAGCCCAAGCTCCTAGGTAGGTTTTTTGAAAATGGAGTATGGAAGAGCATGAAAATTGTGAGCCAGGACTCCTGGGTTCTCTAGGAAGGGAATTCAAGGTTTCCGTGAGGATTACAGAGATATCTGAATTCATGCTAGTTATGGAGGAGCCTGGAAACTGTTACCAGGCTAGAAAAAAAATTAAAGTTGCCTGCCACCAACCAAACTATCAGAAGAGGGAGAAGTCCTTGAAGATACCTGCTATCTTTCTACTTTGGTTGGAGATGAAAGTATTATTTTTTGAATTTATATACCACCCTATACCTGGGGGTCTCAGGGCGTCTCTTGAAAGCAAGCAGGTTGGCAGAAGATGGGTGAAGCAATCTGCTGCAAGTAATGTTGTTAGCAGTCAAATGGTTAAATGCAAAGCTTACGTGGTAATAAGCCAGGTCTTAATTTTCTGCTTACAGGTCAAAGAGCTAGAAGGTGAAGTGGGGTCCAGAGACCAGAAGGTGGCACTGTTGCTCCACAGCCTAGAAGACAAATCTGCTGAAGCTGATATGGAAAGAGTGAGAAACAAAGTAAGTTGTTCTCTTACGCCCCTTGCCCAAGAAGGCAAGATTAGAAAGGGGCACATCCTTTTCCCCATTAAAACAGGCTTAAGAGCTGAAGGGTGGATAAGTCCTTGACAAGTGAGTTTAGGGCCTCTCTCTTTCAGGGGGGAGTATTGCTTAGAGCTTTCTCATTCCTTCCAGACTCTGCAGGCAGAGGCATTGCGCTCGAATGATTTGGCACAGGAACTTCAACGGAGGGCAGAGACTGCTGAAAATGCCCTTCGGGGCCTGGGGGATTTTGTCAGTAGGTAACTGAGAAAGACAAAGCAATAATGGTTGGATTCCCCAAGCTCTGTAGTCCTCCAGGTATTGAGGACTGCAGAGAGCCTGAGAAAACCCAAAGGCCATTTATTTGACACCTCCAATTTACAGAAGTCTCCCTGCTCCTTCCTTGCTCTTGGCTAACTTTCATTTAATGGTTTTTACTACTCCTTTTAAAGTCCAGACTAAGATGCTGTGTCTTCTGCTCCACAGGCTAAGCCAGCAACTGACTGGACAGGAAGAATCATGGAGAGCAGCCTTGTCACGCCTCATGGGATTGGGAAACAGAGTTGCTTTTGCAGCCAAGAGAGTTGACACTGTCCAAGGTAATGGTGGAAAGCCATTTTGCAATCTAGACATACAATCTTCCATCGCCAAACCCAAACCTTGATATTCTTGCTGGGCATACCTTCACCCACATGAGACTCAAATTACTTCCATATAACTAGTGAAGCTACGTTAACCATAATATTTAAATCTCTTTTCTTTGTTTGCATTGTTTTTATTAATGAGCTAGGATCCTACCCTCATGGTGGTGGATACACACTTGAAAATACGCAGATGGGGGCACTTCCTCAGTTTCCATGTAACAAGAAGGTCAAACCATGACTTAGCATAGATCTATGGGCTGTCAGAAAGGAGATTGTGGTTGCTTTGGTCCTTTGGCTGCTCTGAGGCAAATCATGGTTTGGCTTCGTGTGGCATTAGAATCAGGGCTGAAATGAAGGATTGTTCAGGAGCCTGCCTATTTGCACTAAACTGGTTTGATTTAGTGTGTGCTGAAGGCCTCCTTATTCATTCTGTGCCTCGTAAGTCTGGGGTAGTGGCCTCAAGGTTGGATTACTGCAATGCACTTGTGTAGGGCTTCCCTCGCGCTTGATCTGGAAACTGCGGTTGGTGCAGAGTACTTCAGCACAGGTGCTGTTAGGCATGAGACCCTGTCAGCATTATAACACCTCTGCTCAGAGATCTGTGCTGGTTGCTGATTTGCCTTTAACAGTTTGGAACCAGATCACTTGTGGGATTCTCTTACTCTGTATTTGCCCAATCAACTCCTTCGATCTGCAGAACTAGCACTGTTACAGGGGCTACATAATACTTTGAGGATGTGGGTGGTGCTGTGGTCTAAATCACTGAGCCTCTTGGGCTTGCTGATCGGAAGGTTGGCAGTTTGAATCCCTGTGACGGGGTGAGCTCCCATTGCTCTGTTCCAGCTTCTACCAGCCTAGCAGTTCAAAAGCACACTAGTCCAAGTAGATAAATAGGTACTGCTGTGGCAGGAAGGTAAACGGCATATCCGTGCTCTCTGGTTTCTGTCATGGTGTTCTGTTGTGCCAGAAGCGGTTTAGTCCTGCTGGCCACATGACCCAGAAAAGCCGTCTGTGGACAAACGACAGCTCCCTCAGCCTGAAAGTGAGATGCGCGCTTCAACCCCATAGTCGCCTTTCACTGGACTTAACCGTCCAGGGGTCCTTTACCTTTACCTTATTTATATAATACACTTTCCACACTTGTAAGAAACATTTTTTTTAGTGGGGTGGCACCTACATTTTGAAACTTCCTGCTTATTGACACCAGGAAGGTGCCATCGCTGTAATTTTTCCAGTGCCTGCTTAAAACGTGTTTTGTTTCTACACAAGCCCATCTAGACATGGAAGAGTTTCACTTTTTTCTCAGCTGCTGATTTTAATAAATGGTTTGAATATTTTGAATAATTTTATTGCTTTATTTTGCATTGTGAACTGCTTAAAATTTTTTAGAACAATCAAGTGATATATAAATCTTGTTAAATAAATACTTTTTAAAGGCAGCTACCTCAGGTAATGGATTGCGAGGGAGGGGTAGGCTCAAGTTCCCCTTTCAGTCTTTGTATGACTTGCCTTAGGTGCTGCAGAGGGCATTGTCCTAGCACCAGAGGTGTTAAGTGGTGTTAAGATATGACTGCCAGTCTGCTTGACTTCTATACACAGAAAGGAGTGGGAGTTCACTCTTGTTCTTTCCCTGAGGCAGAAAAATATATTGGGTCAGCCGTGTCTAAGGGATTTCCTATACCTACCTTCTGGCTACATTATTTTAAGCTCATTGACATTTATAACTACAGTCAAAACACTAATTTAGATGGTTGCAGACAACCCCTTTATTCTTTATTATCTATATGTTAATGAATTTCACAACAGTTAGAAAGTGCTTTCCTTTTTGTCATCGCTAGATGTTGCTCTGTTCACATAATGTTCCCTCCCAACATACCAGACATACTTCAGATTATTTTCAGAGACTCCACAGACAACTTTTCCCCTCCCCTCAAATCTCTCAGGTGCCTTATCTTAATCCACAGATTTAACAACCCAATATTGTGCTATGCATATTTTAACTTTTAAGTGGAAGAAAGGTCACACTGAGTTCAACTGAGATAATATCCATATAAGTGTGACTAGGATTCTGTTCTCTCTCTCTCTCTCTGCCCTTTTTTGAATGGGACTGACACAACTGCCTGAAGGTTTAGCCCCTAACTGTAACTCTGTTCACACTTTGGCGCAAGCCTCACTGAATTTGTCCCTGAACAGGCACACACTTAGGCCATCAAAGGAATTATCATTCTGTTAGCAATTGTAGAGGTTTCTAATAGAGGTCACTGCATCTTTGCTAAGCTACAGTTCCCACAATTATTTTTGGGAAATCATGATAGTTAAAGCAGCATAAAACTGGGAAGTCTACATTGTGCTGCAAATCCCTCTGAGTTTAAAATCCCTACAGCAGGACTGAGGAACCTTGTCAGACCAAGGGTCGCATTTCCACCTGGGGGCGCTATGCCTGTGGCGGGTGTGACCAAAAAGAAAAATAAGCGGAGCCATGTGTGTAAATTTCGCCTTTGCACAGTAGGCTGATTTCTTCACTCAGTCCTCTAGCCTGCATCTAGCAAGCAAGAGGCATGATTAAAACTCAAGGATGCATTCTAGCCAGGCAAAAGCTCTCAAGGGCTGTTTGAAGCAGAGCCTGGGAGGGATGAGGTGTGAAGAGAGTCTCAAGGACCAGATAGAGGCTTAGAGGGTCATCTTTGGCCCCGAGGCCTGAGGTTCCCCACCCCTGCCCAGTAGCTTTTCACCTCTTTGACCTGTTCCTGTTATTTCTGCAACAACTGTTTATTGCCATAGTTTTCCAGGCTTCAGAGACACGGGGGTTCAGCATGAAGTATGCATGTTTTGAATGAATGTGCAAAACAACAACAACTCAGAACCCAAACTCAACAATTATTTCCATACCTTAATATGCATACTTTGTTTTCAGCACTGTACTTGGGATTTCTGTCGCAGGCCCCAAACATATATCTGTTTTGGCAGGTAAAGCCTCAAGGGTCTATGATCGTCTGCACTATTAAAAAAGAATTCTCAATTTGTGGAGTCAACATGCACATCTCTCCCCCACCCCTGCATTCTAAATGGAAATTGTGGTCAGCATACATATTTTCTTTTTGCAACATGTTTTCATAGGATCTTCAGTTTTACTTACCAGTGGGATGACCACCTGGACTGTTTTTGTGTTGTGTTTTTCCTCCTGTATTTTATAACAACTAATACGTTTGCTTCTCTTTAACACTAAAGTCTAGAATAGGAGCGGCTAAACTGTGACCCTCTAGACATTAATGGATTACAATTCCCATGAGCCCCAGCCAGCATGACCAATGGTCAGGGATGATGAGAGCTGCAGTTTTGCAACATCTGGAAGGCCACAGGTTCCCTGCTCCTAGTATATAAGTGGCCAAGGTCCCAAAATGAGTTTTTTGCCTAGATTTATTGCTTTTTTAAAAGCTGATACACTTCTGTCAATGAATAACTGAATAACTATGGCTTCCAGGGTTGGTATGCCAGAAGATAGCACTAGCCAGACTTCAGCAAGAGGAGAAATCTTGCACCACAAGATCAGACGATGAGAAGTAAGTTCAAAACTCTAATCTCAGTGCAGGCTGTGAGGAGTTGGTGACTGTGCATACTTCTTCCTTGAAAGGACAGAATGCTTTGCGAAATGGTCTTCACCGCAAAGTTGCTGTGCTTAAGATTTCTGCTTCGTATACAGAAACTAAGACAGAAATAAGAGACATTGCCTGTGCCATTTCAGTTCCAGTCCATTCATGACTTTACCCTTTGAATAGCTCAGTCTCCAGTTAAGAGAATTTAGTATCGTCTGTGTTAGAGCAGAGATAGCAAAAGTTGGGGATTAAAGTCCCTGAGTTTCTAGGAATAGTATTTGGCTTTTGTAGGGTAGAGCTGGAAGCCAAGGTCTAGCCTAACAGCAAAATATCTAACTGAAGCAAAGGCAGAGTTGAATGACTTGGCCCAGCCTTGTGGAGGAGTGGGATTCTGGCAACAACAACTTTTTGGTTAACTAGTGCAGTCAGCCAAAATTTTACCCCTGTGCAATTGAAACACTTGAGTGTCCAGGGTTATGACTGAACTTCTGATCTCTCTACTTCCTCCCCAGGATTCAGCCATCTTATGAAGACCTTCAAGCTGAACTACAGATGCTGCACAGAGAACGGGATCAACTCTCACTGGAGCTTAAACGTGGGGCTCAACTCATAGAGAAGAAAGTGGCTGAAGCAAAAGAGCAAGGTGACCAACTCTGGGCCCTCTTCTCACTAAGGTGACAAAGCTGTATCTGTACAGTTTAAGACCACAGGTGAGGGTTCACCTGAACGAATTCTCCGTACAGAACAAATTCCCTGCACTCAAAAGACCTAATGTCAGGTAGTACAGGTTGAACCTATTATTCTCCAAGACCTGCTAGTTTACCATGTGCAGGGAATTGGTGCGAGGAATTATTTTCAGTGAGTCACCACCTGTAATAAGATGGTCCGGGCACAGAACCAGGCCCTACTGTAAGTGACAGCACCCAGAAACTAGGTGTAGAAAAGCAGTGGGGAGGTGATTTGGGTATATTGGATTGTTGGGCACTGCCCTCAACTGACTGTCTCCCCTCTGTCCTACAGCGGAGTTTGAGCTCAGGAAAACGAGGGAGTCATTGCAGAGCCTGCAGGAGGCACTGGAGGCAAACACACTGGCGGAACAGACACTGAGGCAGCAACAGGAGGCCACAGAAAAGCAGCTGGAGGCAACCTGCAGCAACCTACAGAGGAGTGAAGAGGCTACAGAGAGTTTGAGGCAGGAGCTGGGACAGTTAAGAGCAGAGTATGAAAGAGGTATCTTAGGGACATGCTGCATTTTTTCTGGGGAAGGAATGATTAACTTCAGAGGTGAGGCATGATGAGCTTTTAAATTGAGAAGTAGAAGCATGCATATGTACTCAATACTTGGTTTGGGCCCCTTTTGCATCTATTACTGCATCAATGCAGCGTGGCATGAATGCTATCAGCCTGTGGCACTACTAAGGTGTTATGGAAGACCAGGAAGCTTCAATAGCAGCCTTCAGTTCTTCTGCATTGCTTGGTCTCATGTCCCTCATCTTTCTCTTGGCAATGCCCCATAGATTCTCTATGGGTTTCAGGTCAGGCGAGTTTGCTGGCCAATCAAGCACAGTAATCCCATGGGCATTGAACCAGGTTTTGGTACCTTTGGCAGTGTGGGCAGGTGCCAAAGTCCTGCTGGAAATGAAGTCAGCATCCCCATAAAGCTCATCTGCAGAAGGAAGCATGAAGTGCTCCAAAATCTCCTGGTAGATGGCTGCATTGACCCTGGACTTAATGAAGCACAGTGAACCAACACCAGCTGATGACATGGCTCCCCAAATCTCTTTTCTGCTGAGAGCAGCTTTTGCATCTCATTTGGAAACCAAGGACCCAGAGTCTGGAGGAAGAATGGGGAGGCACATAATGCCAGATGCTTGAAGTCCAGTGTGAAGTTTCCACAGTCTGTGTTGATTTGGGGAGCCATGTCATCAGCTGGTGTTGAATTACTGAAATAAATGAACTTTTCCACGATATTCTAATTTTCCGAGTTTCACCTGTACTTGCCTTCTTCAAGTACTTTAGTTTCAGTGGAGTGTATTATTGAACTATGATGATGCCTCTCACTTGCCTGGATGGAGAGAGGTGGGTGTGAACGGAAACCCTTGACTCTGGTACAACTGACTTCCATTGCATGTTTTTCACCCACTTTTGCCTCTAACCACATCCAATTTTTTCACCTTGCCCCGCCCAGCACCATGTGGCACTTGAGCTGAAAAGGGTTCCCCACTTCTCATCTAGCTCCTGGTAGGCCACCATTTGTGGCTGTGGAGCTGCTTTTGGTTTGGTGAGTCTGGGCCTGCATTTAGAAAAGCATAGAGAGCTGTCAGTGATCAAATGTGCAAAAGGTAAGGGCTGTCCACCAAGGGCAAAAGCCACTGGATGCTGAAAACGTGAGAACGCTTGTAAATACAGTTAAGAGTCAGAGAAAGCACTGCCACCTGAGAGATTTGATGCATGACTTCCTGATACAGTATTGTAATAAGCAAGGGATTGTGGGATGGGGGGCAAAAACCCTGCCTATTATCATTTTCATGCCCTTTCTACATAGCCCTGCAGGAGAAGGTAACTGAAATTGAAACGCAGATGCGCAAGGATCTATCAGAAATGGAGAGAGGGCTCAATGAAGCACGGAGGGAACACACAAAGGCAGGTGAGCAGCACAACAGCTGTACAGGCAACGACTGATATATATGTATATGTATATGTATATGCACACATCACAGTGACTTGGAAGTGGCTGGGAAAGGGGCATATGCGTGCTCTGCCGTCGCACATGATGACCTGTGCAAATTGCAGATTGCTTGTAAATGGAAAGAGGCTACTGGGGGATGTTTTGGTGCCTGAGGCAGAAAATCCAAAAGGAGTATTCTTGTAAAAACATATGTATTAAATAGCAGGCACTTTTGTTGACAAAGATTGGGCATCTGATTCACTCTGCGTAATGTAGAGTCAGTACCGAGGGCCACAGCTCAGGGACAGATTATATACTTCATGAAGAAGGTCTCAAGTTCAGCCACTTGTATTTCCATTTGAGAAAAAAGTTCCTTGCAGCAGCGGGACTGGGAAAAATCTGCCTGAAGGCTGATAGTTGTTGTGACATGCAACAATCCCATGTCTGCAACAAAAGGTGGAATGGAATCTCCCAACAGAGCATCTGTTTTACATGCAATTGGTCCTAGGTTGAATCCCTGACATTTCTAAGTAGGGCTGAGAAAGATCCCTGCCAGAAGCCCTGGAAAGCCGCTGTCAGCCTTTGTGGATAATACTGAGGCAGATAAACAAAGGGGACTACCTTAGTGTATAGCTGCTTCCTGTGTTCCTAGGGCAGTTGCAGTAGATGACACCGATAGCTGGATTAGTGGTTTGACTCTGCATAAAGTAGCTTTGAGTCTGCTGCACTGCAGGCGGAGCCAAACCTTTACTCCCCTCTCTGCTTGTCATCCCTCTTTTGATCCTCCCTTCTGCTTTGTGTGTCTGCAGTGGTTGCCCTACGCCAGGCTGAGCGACAGGCAGCCAGAGACAAAGCTCGCAGCGACGAACTTGCCAAGCTGCAAGAGTCTGCCACGCAGCAGGAAATGGCACAACTTGAAGGACGTCTGCGGGAGCTTGAGAGGGACAAGAATCTACTGATGGTACGTTCAAGGAGTGAAGGCACATGGCTGCCCCATATTGGTGCCTGTTGCATCCGTCAACGTCTGTCTCTTTCCATTCACAGGCTACCTTGAGACAGGAAGGGCTGTTGGTCCAGCATCGACAGAATCGGCTTGCAGCAGTCCAGGGCCCAGCAGAATCAACTGAGAAGACCGGATCTAAGCCTCTATCTAAAGGTATAGGATGGGATTCAGTGAGTTGCATCAGCAGAACCCTGGGCAAGGACTTTGGCTTGCACAGCAGGGCTCCCCCTGCTCCCACCAAAATTGACCCCAGAACAGCTGAAATGCTTGTGCTGACAGAACATTCAACATTCTATTCCACCACACTTTACAGCAGCAGGCAGGCTTCAGAAGTGGCTATGTGCAGTTCTGTTCCCCAACGTGTTGCTGCTGCTCTCTGTGCCCTCCCCACAAGCATCTGTCTGAGGCAACTGCTTCACTCTGACTAATGATAGGGCTGGCCCTGATAATAGGGCAGCTTGGTATGGCTTGCTACATCCTACACTTGGCAGGTGTGCCATTTTCCTTCCCACAATCCCTTGCAATTTTTATAACTGCCCGATATAGAAGCCTTCTAGTTTCTGTTCTTCCCTATTCTTCTCAACACTCATCCCAGTAGTCACCAGGTTAAGAGCATCCACCTCATTGGCATTCTCCACTGATCTCCATCACTCCATGATCTTATGGGCTTTTCTCCCTCTTCCTACAGAGTCTCTGTTTGCTGTGCTGGATGACCTACAGGTACTGGGTGCTGCTATACTGGGAGAAGAAGAAGCAGCAGACAAAGAGAGAGACACCAGCAAGGGCACTTAAGTATAAATCCCACCAGGGGAAGAAAAATCTACTTGGAGACACCAGGCTGTGGAAATTGATAGAAAGATGTTTGTAAATAAAAATTATTTTTATAGGCACATAGGCATTTATATTGGAAGTATTCTTTTAAAAAACCCAGTCTCTAAAATACGTCATTACCTCCCACATCTCATTTCCTCCCTATCAATCTTGGTTGAGGGCTTCTTATATATACTGTTGATGCAAACCACCCACTAACTGGTAGCACATGCGCAAGATACATATATTCTTGTGTTCAGCCTAAAAAATGTTCAGGGTAGTTTACAATGCCTTATACAGTGGTACCTCAGGTTACATACGCTTCAGGTTACAGACTCCGCTAACCAAGAAATAGTGCTTTAGGTTAAGAACTTTGCTTCAGGATGAGAACAGAAATCGTGCTCCGGCGGCGTGGTAGCAGCGGGAGGCCCCATTAGCTAAAGTGGTGCTTCAGGTTAAGAACAGTTTCAGGTTAAGTACGGACCTCCAGAACGAATTAAGTACTTAACCTGAGGTACCACTGTACGATTAATACAATATGGGTGGTTGGGTAGCTAAGCTGGATGAACACAATTACTCAGCAAGAGTATATAATATACAAAGGATGTGAAACGGAGGGGCAGGGCTTGGATAGTTTGAGACATGTACAAAAATCACTTAAGTATAGAGCTTAAGACACATCTCTCTGCTGACCAACTGGCAGTTTCATTTGTCTGTTTTCAATATGACCCTTTGGGTGTCCCTTGCAACTCTGCTGTTTTCTGATTCTGTGAATGCAAAATGACACTTCATTCTTCTTGTGAAGTCTAGCTATAAAACAGCAACTGAGTTAGAAGACCACCTCCTCTTTCAAGCCGTGTATGAACGTTGTTGAAAAACACTCCCTGAGCCAGATCTGCTCTATGGGCCCACAGTGATGCCATGCCCCCGAGAGACGATTCCTGTGGCATAGGTTTAGCAGATGCAATGCAAAGGCAGGCCTGGCCACAAGTGGGGAACGTATAAACTGGGATTCATTTAATTATTATTTCATTTATTAAAACTGTTATAGTTGCTTTATCTTGCCCAGGGCAACCCAAAGCAAGTTAAATCCAAACAAGTAGACAACAAACCCCTGCAGATTCCTTTAAACCAAGAGGAAAGAGAAATTCATTAAAAACATCCCCCCAGAGCATTCTGCAAACGTGGAGGTACCACAGAAAAGGCGTGTTGCCACCCTCTGGACCACTCCTGGAGGGGGCACATGAAGCACAATTGAGCCCAGTCCCTGCTATGGTGCCACTCCATGGTTATAGTAGCAGACATCGTCGATGCCAATCCTCAGTACTGTGCAGCCCACAGGCTGCTCCTTCACCCTGGCTGATGCTTGTGCTCACCTGCGCTCCTAGAAGGAATAATAGCGGGGATTGGGGTGGGCCTGTTTTGTGCACGTGTGAATGGGGCAATTACTTCCGTGTCTACCAGGAGGAGCGCAGAAGCAGCTCGCGTTCTCGGTGGGAGGCGGAAGGCGCCCCTCCGCAGCCTCTTTTTCCACGAAGACAGCCTGGCAGGGCGGGGCGGAGACCCCTGGGCCGCCTGCGTTCCCGCGCGGGCGACAGCGCAATGACAAGCGAGTCAGCTGGGGCCGCGCCTCCCGACGTTCGCCTTCTCGCACATGCGCGGTTCCAACGCCGGCCCAGCCGCCCGCCGGCCCAGCCAATCTCCTTCCCCCGCTGGAAACGCGCCACGAGCGCGTCGCCCACCCCTGACGCCGGTTCTGTGAGGCACCGGCCAATCAGCACCTTCCTCCGCCCGAGCCCGGACTCCTTACCTCGCGCGCTCATGCACGCTCGCCGCCCCCCTCGCCGCTCTCGGCCAATGAGAACAGAGACTTTCCCTCCAGCCGGCCAATAGGACCCGGCGGCACCGCCCTCCCCCCTTTCCCCTCCCTAATCTGGACCAATCGCGAGGCAGCGCGCGCCGCTCGGAGCCCCGGGTAAGCTTCCTCGGTAGCGGCCGCCGCAGAAACTCCCGGCTCCAGCTGTGGCCGCCGCTGCCGGGAAAGCCGCCGCCGGCTCCTGCGGGAAGAGAGGCGAGAGGGCCCCGAGGAAGCGCGTTGCCAAGGGGACGGAGGCCTCTGCTTGCGTTGTCAAGGAGACGGGGGTTCTAGAGCCCGCCCCCTGTCAGGAGCCCGGCATTCCGGAGTCCCAGCGCCACACCTGCCTGCGAGAGGATCGCGGGCGGACCAGGTGGTCGTCTCCTTGCAGGGGCCTTCCGGAGCGTCCTTGCACTAGTGCCAGCGGAAAAGGGGTTTCCAGGCACCCAAAGACAACTTGCACCTTCCAGGGCGGGGGGAATAGATCTGCGCCCATTCAGGGTTCTGGGCCCCTTTGTCTTGAGCAAATTGCACTCGGAGAACGTCTGAAGTGGCGCTCGTGGCCAAGAAGCGGGCATAGGAGTGGTTTGGTCACGGGGCGGAGAGAAGGCTTTGCTTTCCTGTGCAATAAGGCCCATCAAGGTAGCAGTTAAGGTGTGTTTTCCTGGCAAAACACCCCCAAATCTGTGCTCCACAGTTTAACTTGTCGCTGCAGAGCTTGTGTCCTGTGGTACCCGGTCCATCCTTTGCGTTGGCTGCCCCCCCGTTTTGCACTTCTGACTTTTTTTTTTGCACACCATGCTGCTATGTTTCCAGTCTGCACACTGAAGAACTTGCCGCCCTTTCGGAAGCTCCCTGCTCATCCTAGCTGAAGGTGGATTGTGTGGAGTGGATGCAACCGCTAAGCCCTGCTGCCACCGCCGCTGCCTGATTTGCGTTCCCAACCGTCAGAAGCATCTTTTTCCTCCTGGGTGAAGCCAAGAGCCCTGTCCGCCACCCCTTCTGTGCTTGAGGGAGACACCGGGAGCAAGCCATGCTCTCTGAGGCCCTCCCCTGCTTCCAGTTACTCCGGATGGGCCCGGCTTCGCCTGGGGATTCACCCAACCGGGATCTCTACACCTTCCGGCCTGCTAGGCCCAGCTGCACTTACCGGCTGGGCCGCCGAGCTGAGGTCTGCGATGTCGTCCTGGTGTCGGAGGAGAACCCAGCCTTGGTCTCGCGAATCCATGCAGAGATCCATGCTGAGAGGGATTCTGACAGCACCGCCGGGGAGTGGCGAGTCGGCCTGGTGGACTACAGCACCCATGGTAAGTCCTTGGAACTGTTTGCGCCACCAAGGGTGGGGTTGCATTCAGACCTAACCATTGCAAAGACGTTGCCTTATGCTCGGCTCCTAATCCTCAGTGTGGTGAAACAGGTGGAACTAGACATGTTGACCAAAGCTTCAATTTGCATATATTTATCCACAAGAGGGGTGTGTGTGTAAGAGAGAGACAGACAGACAGACATAACAGCAGATACAAATGGCCATGAATTGTAGTCTGTCATTCCTGTGCGGAACTATAATGGTCTTTTGTCCCCACATTTTTCTGTTTCCACCCATGTGTGTGTGGTTGGCACATTGTCTTGAGAGACAATGGCATGCATCCCAGGGGTGAAGTCAAACTGCTGCATTTGCAGTGCCAAAGTGACCTCCCCAGGATACAAGCCTGGGCAGCGTGTATGGAGGTCTTGGGCTGCCCAAACTACAAGACCCCTCTCTCACCTCACTGATGGAAAGCAGAGCGATACCTTTGGCCCCAGCTTGGCTGCAGGAGTTGCCGGAAGGAGGCATACAAAGCGCAGTCCAACTGCCTGAGGACCTCCCTTCTGGTTTTGTGCAGGGTTTACTCCTTAAAGGCCTTTTCTTCTTTGCAAGGCAGCAGAGGTTTAGGATCAGAGCTTTCCTTCTCCTAGATGAACCCCCTTTCCAGCTTGCTGAGCCCCATCCGCCTCTCACTTCCCTCTACAGCCTCCTTGACTGTTGGACCCACTATTGGTCTCGTCCACTTAATGTGCTGGAACCTGTCTTTGCACGCAGGGGAAGTCCCTAACTTCCTGAGGGTTTGAGATCCATAGGCTACCTTCACCTGGAGCTTGTTCAGTTCGGCCAACAAACAGATTGGACCCTGCAGACTTAATGGGTGGGGTCACATGGGACAAGGTAGCAGAGTCAGCCTCCACGCCAAAGGTTTCCCCCCATAATTTGTTTTGCCCCGCACAAGCGAGAGGGTGCCATCCATGCCTATGGGGAAAATTTAATGACTGTATTTGGGGGTGGTGATGTGGTGTTGCACTTCCTGGCCTCACTGACAGGAGCCCCACAGAAGGCTATGACGTGTCCTGCGCTTAGCATGGAGTCCTGGGCTGCCTTCAGAACCTCCACAAACACACCTGTAGGCATTGCACTGGTTGATCTATAGAAAGTGAGCTTCTTCTCTTGCCCCATTATCCCTTCAGGTACTTACATCAACGCCGTCCGAGTGCCCCATGGCCAGCGAGTGGACCTGAACGACGGAGACCTTCTGACCTTTGGCCACCCCAGCCCAGTCCCTGAGGGCTGTGCCCTGCCACTCCCGCACAGCAACTCCGAGTTCTACTTCCTCTTCCAGAAAGTCCACGTCCGGCCGCAGGACTTCGCCGCTATCACGGAGCCCAAAGCCCCCTGGGCCTCCTCCTGTGGCTTCCGGCCAGTGCTGCCCTCCGGCAACCACCGCATCCGCCCTCTGTCCCGCCACTCGCCCACCGCCCTCTCCTGCCGCTCCAAAGCCACCCTCATCCTCAGCTCCATCGGCAGCCTCAGCAAGCTCAAGCCGCAGCCGTTCACCTTCTCCCTGGGCCGCGGTCGGTGCACGGAACCCCCCACTCAGCCGAAAACCTCCCGGAACCGGCGCAAGTCGGCTCACACGCTGCTGCCCGAGCTGGAGGACGAGATCACGCGGCTTGAGGAGGAGCAGCCGACCCCGGGCAAGGAGCAGCGGCTGGGCGGTTATGCTCATTGCCATAGCGCCTTGCGGCTCCAGCAGAGAGTGCCGGAGGAGAGCCAGAACTTGCAGGAAGACGAGGGTCCTCCGAAGCTCCACATCACACCCAGCGGGTGAGTCCCTTTTCGAGTCCGCGTTATGGTCGGTACAGTTCGCGCCAGGGGGTGCCGTCATGATTTTCATGTTTCTGGTTTAACGGAAATATTTCCATAGCATTGATGAGCTAAGCTGGAGTGTTTCTCAAGCTTGGGTCCCCGTTTGTTGTGGGACTACAACTCCCATCATCCAGTGGTCAGGGATGCTGGGAGTTGTAGTCCAACAACATCCTCTTCATCCTGGAGAAGAGTGACTAGTGGGGTGCCACAGGGTTCTGTCTTGGGCCCGGTCTTATTCAACATCTTTATCAACGACTTGGATGATGGACTCAAGGGCATCCTGTTCAAATTTGCAGATGACACCAAACTGGGAGGGGTCGCTAACACCCCAGAGGACAGGATCACACTTCAAAACGACCTTGACAGATTAGAGAACTGGGCCAAAACAAACAAGATGAATTTTAACAGGGAGAAATGTAAAGTATTGCACTTGGGCAAAAAAAATGAGAGGCACAAATACAAGATGGGGGACACCTGGCTTGAGAGCAGTACATGTGAAAAGGATCTAGGAGTCTTGGTTGACCACAAACTTGACATGAGCCAACAGTGTGACGCGGCAGCTAAAAAAGCCAATGCAATTCTGGGCTGCATCAGTAGGAGTATAGCATCTAGATCAAGGGAAGTAATAGTGCCACTGTATTCTGCTCTGGTCAGACCTCACCTGGAGTACTGTGTCCAGTTCTGGGCACCACAGTTCAAGAAGGACACTGACAAACTGGAACGTGTCCAGAGGAGGGCAACCAAAATGGTCAAAGGCCTGGAAACGATGCCTTATGAGAAACGGCTAAGGCATGTTTAGCCTGGAGAAGAGGAGGTTAAGGGGTGATATGATAGCCATGTTCAAATATATAAAAAAGATGTCACATGGAGGAGGGAGAAAGGTTGTTTTCTGCTGCTCCAGAGAAGCGGACACGGAGCAATGGATCCAAACTACAAGAAAGAAGATTCCACCTAAACATTAGGAAGAACTTCCTGACAGTAAGAGCTGTTCGACAGTGGAATTTGCTGCCAAGGAGTGTGGTGGAGTCTCCTTCTTTGGAGGTCTTTAAGCAGAGGCTTGACAACCATATGTCAGGAGTGCTCTGATGGTGTTTCCTGCTTGGCAGGGGGTTGGACTCGATGGCCCTTGTGGTCACTTCCAACTCTATGATTCTATGATTCTATGAACAGCTTGAGGACCCAAGGTTGAGAAACAGTGAGCTAAGGACTTCCCTTCTCTCTGTCTCTCTTTTCCTTCCTTCCTTTCTTCCTTGGAGCATATCAAGTATATATATCAAAGTGAAATGTACCTTCTCTTCCTCGAGTCCAGGGGGCGAACTGGATCCTTCCTTACTTCCCCACTAGCATGTGCCAAGTTTCAAAGTTAGTTAGAACCACCTGTCTGTCAATCACCTGTTATAATGACATCAGGCAACATTTTCTCCTTTGCCCATGCACTTCCACTGCTGCTGTAGCCACTGCAGCCAGTTTCTAACTCAGCAGCTTCTTATAATATACTTTACTGGACAACTGAACAGTTGAAGAAATTCTCAGCGATTGGAATAGTGAACTGGAGGCCATACAGTGGTACCTCTGGTTACGTACTTAATTCATTCCAGAGGTCTATTCTTAACCTGAAACTGTTCTTAACCTGAAGCACCACTTTAGCTAATGGAGCCTCCCGCTGCCGCTGCGCAATTACTGTTCTCATCCTGAGGTAAAGTTCTTAACCCGAGGTACTACAGAGGTACCTCGGCTTAAGAACTTAATTCATTCTGGAGGTCCATTCTTAACCTGAAACCTTTCTTAACCTGAGGTACCACTTTAGCTAATGGGGCCTCCTGCCGCCGTCGCGCCGCCAGAGCATGATTTCTGTTCTCATCCTGAGGTAAAGTTCTTAACCCGAGGTACTACTTCTAGGTTAGCGGAGTCTGTAACCCGAAGTGTTTGTAACCCGAGGTACCACTGTATTCTGTAGAAGTCCAACTGCACACCTGGTAAATTCTGACACACACACACACCCCCGCTGCAGCCCAACAATTGACACATGGGGTCGGGAACCTGTGGCCCTCCAGTTGTTGCAAACCCAAACTCCCATCATCCCTGACTGGGCCTGATGGGAGTTGGAGTCCAACAAATTTCGGAGTTCCTTAGCCCTGCTTTAGCGGCTGTGGACAGGCATGTAAAGCGGGGTGAAGCAACAGGTTAAAACTTGCTAGTTGTACATCCGGTCAGGGCAGTGTAACGAATTCTTGTGCAGACATATGTGGCAACTCACTTTTTCATCTGCCAAAGAGACCCTGAGGCTCCTGGAACAGCCAAATTATGGGGCTCATGGGCTTTAGATGGGCAGGAAGAGGCTGGGAATGGCAGCTTTCTCTGGGTTTGCTGGAGAAGGCAGCTTAGAAATGAACCACATGACTATAAACTTGTTCCCAAAGGCATATCAATGCCTTTCTGTCCCCTCCTCTGCCCCACGCTGGAAGTGCTTTACAAGGAAGGCACCACTTGGATAACTCAGGTGGTGGAGCATGTGACTCTTAATCTCAGGGTTGTGGGTTCGAGTCCTATGTTGAGTGGGAGATTCCTGCGTTGCAGGGGGTTGGACTAAATGACCCTCGTGGTCCCTTCCAACTCCCCTCCCCCCATACTAATCTGTGCAGCAGGCATGGTGTCCTACGGAACATACAGCAATAAAAAGGTCGTTTTTAATAAACCTTTTATGTATCTGCAGCTTGTTCTGTCAGCATTTGGCTTTTTCTCTTCTCATCATTTTCTCTTAACTTTGCTGCTCATCCACTAAACTCTCATTTTAATATCTGCTTGTAAGCCACCAATGGAAAGGCGTTGGCCTTTGGCTTTTCTGCGGGTGGCGCTGTGGGTTAACCACAGAGTCTAGGGCTTGCTGATCAGAAGGTTGGTGGTTTGAATCTCCACGACGGGGTGAACTCCTGTTGCTCGGTCCCTGCTCCTGCCAACCTAGCAGTTCAAAAGCACGTCAAAGTGCAAGTAGATAAATAGGTACTGCTCCGGTGGGAAGGTAAATGGCGTTTCCGTGTGCTGCTCTGGTTCGCCAGAAGCAGCTTAGTCATGCTGGCCACATGATCCGGAAGCTGTACGCCGGCTCCCTTGGCCAATAAAGCGAGATGAGCACCGGAACCCCAGAGTCGGTCACAACTAGACCTAATGGTCAGGGGTCCCTTTACCTTTACCTAACAACATAGGAAGCTCCCTTGGACCAAGTCAGACTATTATTAGCCCAGCCAACTCATTCTTCTACACTGACTGGCACAGGCCTCCCAGATTTTTGGCCTGGAGTCTTTTCGCAGCCGTACCCAGAGAGGCCAGGGATTGATCCTGGTAACTTCTGCGCACAGTGCAGATGGTCCGCCATCCGCACTCGGGAAATGTTGCTGCAGTGCTGATGGGGGTGGGGAATGCAGGCGCCAATTTTTTTATTTATCCCTCCCTGTTCCTTTGCAGGAAACGTCGCGGCCGGCCACGGAAGAACCCCCTGGGGAGCACTTGCCAAGTCTTCTCCCAGACTCTGTCCACGTCGGAGCCGTGTGCAGCCCCCAGGTGCCACCTTCCTCAGGACGAGATGGTGGAGTGGGTCCAGTGCGATGGCTGCGACGCCTGGTTCCACGTGGCTTGCGTGGGCTGCAGCTACAGCGCCGTGAAGGAGGCCGAGTTCTGCTGCTCCGCCTGCCGCTCGTAACGCGGGTGGCTGTGGCCAGAGAAGCGCCCTCGCCCCTGCCCCCAAATGGGTAATATCGGTGGACTCCAGCAGGACACGCAAGGACTTTTCCCCATCTTTAAAGTGGGCTGGTAAAAAATTGCACACAAGGAGCGTGCTTCCAGGGACAAGCAAAACTTACCATTCACAGAGAACCTGGCAGTCTCTCTCGGAGGAGGCTGTGAGAAAACATGCCAGACTTTCGCTTTCTTGCGTCAAGGAGTCAAGTCCATCTCCGAAAACCAAGAGGCCACATTGCACTGGGGAAGACATGGATATTATTACATGGGGAAGTTTCCAGCTAACTCCAGTGCTAGAAGCTGCGGAGGGACGGGACCTCTGGATGTTGCGAGACTTTGGCTTCCATCTTCCCCGGCCACGGACCCTTCTGGCTGGGGGCTGATGGGAGCTGGAAACACCAGGAGCGTCACTAGTTCTCCTCCCTCGATTTATGCGGCCCAAGGCCTTCAACTGGAAGGGGCAAGCGATCGCTTGAGAGGGACAATCGGGGCAGATGGACAACGCCACCGTTTACCTTCCGAGGTCTTCACCCTCTACAGGGTGAAGGTCTTCACCCTCTTCCTTACAGGGAAGAACCTGCCGCACTCGGAAGAAACCGCTTACGAACGCCTAGCAGGCAGGTTTTCCCGTTGCACAGTGGTGTGTGCAGAATGGCCGCCCTCGCAGCAATAGCCCTGCAGCCTGGGAAGCTGCCCAACTTTTACAGGGCCGACCTTGGGAAAATATGCAGAGACCCCAGAAGAAGTGAGTTTCTGAGGGTGCAGTAGAGCAGCTGCCTCACCTCAGTTCTCCGGGCAGCTGCCAATTTATTGAAGTAATGAGACATTGGAACAGCTGCTGAAGAGCAATGCCTGCTGTTAACTTAGCTGGGAAGAGAGTCCCGCCCTCTCGAAGCTTTTTACGAAGAGACAAGTAGGGGGTCAAGTGTTTTGATGAACTAGGTGGGAATCTTAGGATGCTATATTCCAGAGTAGCAGCTATAGTTAGGCCTTAACTGGAGGTGATGGGGCAGTCATAGAGTGGCAGTCGCCCATCTGCCCTGTTCACTTATGAAGTGCGTGTGTCGAGTTTGGCACCCAAAGGAGTGTGCAGGTGAGAGGGACTTGCACCTCCCGCCATTTTACCTCAAATCTGCTTTTGCTTTTTGGTTCCTCCTTTGCACCAACACTGGGCTAGAAGGTCACAACTCTTCTTGCAAATGTGCTCTTTTCATGTAAAGGGAAAAACAAGCAAACCCCAGCCTTTCCCCCTTTAGACATAAACATGACAGATGCACAATCACTGTAACTATCCTTGATGCATCTAACTTGGCACTTAAGTAGTTTTGCAGTGAAAGCAAGAGTCTTATGGCACCTTAAAGACTAATGACAAGATTTATGGTGGCGGCGGCAGCTTTGACAGGCCAGGTCCCATTTCATCAGCTGCACAAAGTGCTATCCTCAGTGCGTGCACATAACACTAAACCGTGGTTTATCAAGCAATAGTTATTAAACCATGCTTTAGTATTATATGTGTGAACCAGCAGTTTATGGTTTGGTCCAAAGTCCTAGTTTGTTGCTGGCTTATAAACCATGGCTTGCTTTAACTACAGTGTAGGACCTTTCCTGAGCGCTGCAGATGCTTGCCAAATTACAAAGGCATGAGGTAATAGCAGCAGGGAGACAAAACAAACTGGAGAAACAAGCAATGGTTTGTTAAACAAACCACAGTTTAGTGTTACGTGAGAACTCAGCCACTGTATGCATACACACGAACATGGTGCGCATGTATAATGTTTGACAAATAGCAGGACCAAAAGCTTTGAGGCACAAAGAGCGAATGGTGGCTCTGTGTCACACTGATAAGCAGCCCACATATAGTCACAGCAAGAACAGTGTGACTCATACTGCAGTCCCTGAACTATTATTTTTCTAACAGCATCTCTAGTCCGGAGCAGCTTACGCCTCAATAAATTTGTTAGGCATTGTGGGTTTTCCTAAGGGACGAGACTGAGCAGATGTTTTTACACAATTCAATAATATTCGGTCATTCCAGTTTCTAGTGTAGGAACAGAATCCGGTGATTCACCGGCCAGCAACAGGGGCACAAACATTTGCACACTTTCATAGGCACACACAATGCATGCAGAAGTGTGAGGTGCCTGCACTTCCCTTTAACGGGCAGCAAAAAGCCAGAGCTGTAGCCAAGCCCTTGGTTTCCCCCAGGTTGCCCCAAGCACCACTGAAAATGGTGAAAGCCCAACATCCAGTCCCCAAGAGACGACACCCAAGAAACCACAGCCCAGCTTGTGCCCTCTGGGAAGGTGTGGACTCCATCTCTTTAGAGCCATTACTCCACGTTCTGAGCAAGAAGCAGGCCCCCTCCTTTAGCAAGCCAAGGATGGAATGGGGCACAGCATTGTGCCAGACGCAGAGCAATGGGATTCAGGGAAGTTGCAAAGGCTCTGTTGCATCATGTTGCTAGTCAGCCACAGAGACCGCACACTTGCTTCTGCCACTGCTAGTGGGACCAAAGGCTAGCAATGTACCCGCCAAGGAATCTGCCTTCTGAAACGCTGAATCAAAAATAAGCTAACGCAGTGAACTTTCTGCAACATAACCAAAGACTCCTGTAGTTTAGGGAGGGGGGTTTATTCCTGCAAGCGTGTTCTGCCAGTTTGCTTTATTCACTGTAGATGGAAGGATTTGTCCTTTTCCTCCGCTAGGGCACCCCTCCTTTTTGCACCAGGCGTGATCACAGTAATTGAAATAAACCCAAACTGCAAAAGTTGGTGTCTCCCATTTCATAACAGTTGATGTTTACACTGGGGGCTTTCTAGCTAATAAATGTATTTCTGTAAGGCCACCCTATTCCTCTGCCTGTTCAGATGAGAAAGTTAGATGGCAGGTCGAGTGGGATGACAAGTCAGAGAATGCAATGGGGGTACAAGGATGACTAAACTGGTTTGTGTACCAACCTGGTAGGAGTCAGTGTGCTCCTGGTTTTGAAAATGAGACACACACGAGTATGATTGGCATTTTATTTTTTTTAATAGGGGTCTGTTATGAGAAATGGCATGCATACAGTTCAGATAAGAGACCAAATTGTTACGGATCATTTTATTTTTAAGAACACCACTACAACAACCGTGCTTTTTCCATACTAGAGGCAACAGTAAATACTGAGTAGCAAATAAATGGGAAAGGGAGTGAAGAAGAAATCAAATGCCTTTCACTGTTTTCTCTTTTAAAATAATTGTTTCAGACGTTTGCCGCAATTTGTGAACGAGGCAAGGTATTTCTAAAAAAGGGACAAATGAAAACTGTGCTAGAGCACCAAAAGGACCACCCTAAATTTTCAGAAAAAGACATGCATTCATGAATCCCAATCTCTTCCAATCAGTCTCCCGCCCACACAAATTTCTAAACTAACTTTGGTTTCAAAACTAACTTTGCATTCTTTGCTCAAGAGAGGAAGTCAGCGCCTAGAACGAAATCTACTTTGAGGTTTGACAGTGTGACAGGAGGCCTAAAAGAGAATCTATTTCAGGAGACATTCCAGATTAAAAGGATTCTTGGGGACCTGCTAACCTAGGTTTTCTAGAAAGGTTGCTACAACCTAATCACCGGCCCTAGTTAATGCAGAAGAGGACACCACATTCTATAAACTCTCTGGACTGCAGACTTCTGTACAGTTCTTTCGTCGAAGGAAGTATTATCCTTCTCCCCAGGGGATTTTTGTTGCATGGAGGAAAACTGAACTACCCAGTTGTCAACTGCAGAATCAAAGTGTTAAGTTTTGCATCTCAACTGCTAATTGTATACCAGGCCATTGTTAAAGCACTTCTAAGCCTCACAGATCTCAACAGGAGAATGCTTCTTAAAAATGCTGAACTTAAAAGCACGATTCTTCTCCGACTGCTTTCCCAACCCGGTGCTGTCCAGATGTTTTGGACTATGAGTCCCATCAGACCAAGACTTGACTGGGACTGATGGTAGTCCAAACATCTGGACAGCAGCAGGTTGGCAAAGGCTGCTGTCAATTCTTTCAGTCTTGGGGGGGGGGGGGAGAGAGAGAGAGAGAGAGCTGATGTCCAATTACAATTGTAGTGATACAATGGAGATTAAAAAGATGGCTCCAGCAAACTAGAACTCTTTTTGTTAAAAGTCCCTATTGATGCTTCTAGGGCAGGCATAGGCAACCTTCGGCGCTCCAGATGTTTTCGCCTACAACTCCCATGATCCCTAGCTAACAGGACCAGTGGTCAGGGATGATGGGAATTGTAGTCTCAAGGGCCGAAAGTTGCCTATGCCTGTTGTAGGGGCACAATTTTCTCGCCTCGGGAATGTGATGAGCGGCAATTTAAAACCATGGTTACGATAAAAAGCTAGATGCCTCGCCTGTTTCCCCTCACGATTGCAATACCGCCAAGAAGTCCTGCATGCCTGATTTAAAAAGCAAAAAATAAAAGACGAAAATTAGACAAGCCCTTTCTTAAAGGCTCCTTAGTTAGAAAGCAGGGAAGTAGCAAGAGAGCCTCCTTCCCGACTAAGGCTTAGGAAGGAGAAGCTTGTTTAAAGGGGGGCGGGTCTCTTCAGCTCGAATGCATTGGGTGGCCCATGACGGCAGAGCCAGAGGGGGAAGGAACGAAGGCGTCCCCTTCGTGGAACGGGGGCAGGTACAGGGCAGCGAAGGCAGCGCCATTGTAGCCCTGGTGGGGTGGGCCCAGCTGGTGGTGGGCAGGGCCGAGCCCAGGGGGCGGAGCCTGGCGTGCGCCATGAGGGAAGGGAGGCGGTAGGGCCGGCCCATCGTAATCATCCCGCGAGCCAGCCCCTAAGTTGCGCCTGCCCTTCTGGCGACGGTTGCAGAACCAGACGCGGACAACCTACAAGGGTGCGGGCAAAGGGGGAGAAAAGAAGAAGACATATATAGGTTACTGCCAAGGCAACGTCCTCCGTCTTGACCCACACCTCCTTTCTGCCATTTCTCGTCTCCCCAGAGGGTTCTGCAAGACCTTCTCTCTTGGGCATTGCAGAACAGGAACACAAGTCTCTTGGAATGACCTCCCACACTCCTTGGCCTCTGGGACTTGTGTTGCTTGCACGTTTTGCTTGTTGAATAATAAACGTCAGAAGCGATTTTTCTTTTTTTAAAAAAAGGCATTATTTTAACAAACAATAATTAAATCTGCATGTTCAGATCTGGCCCCAGGTGGTAGAACCCCAAGATTTGCAGAAACCATTTGCTGTCCAACCCCAAATGCAGCGATTTGGGTGTGAATTTTGCTCATTTATCGTCCAGTCCTTTTTTCTTTTGAGTTATGTCTTTTTGGACACTGTAAGCCTGAGGAGTGGCTGCTTTTTTTTTTTTTTAATTGATTTGTAAGCTGCTCTGAGGGCTTTCACAGCTGAAAGGTGGGAAATAATTGCTATGAATGAATGAGCATTCATGGGGGCAGGATAGAGGTGGATATATTATAAATGGCAACAAATCAGTAGATAAATATTATACCCTGCCTACAAAATATGAGTGAGTGTGTGTGTGTGTGTGTGTGTGTGTGTGTGTGTGTAGGCTGCTCCCTTCATATCTCCCTTGTAAGAGGCATTGGGAAGGTTGGAATCAAAACACTAAGCCAGTATATACCACCGTGGTGCCCATCAACCTGAGGCAGCAGAGCAAACAGTCGGGGCTGATGGAGCCCAAAATATCTGGAGGGCAACAGGTTAGGGAAGCCCACTCTAGACCCTTGGCCTTATCCTGTGCAAAGGCAGCTCTTAAGTTCACGCAGGTAGGTCTCAACATTTTCAGAGCATGAATTCAGTGCTGAACACTTGGAACTGGAAGCGATAGTTAACCACCTGCCGGCGACTTGCAACATAAATCTAATTCTCTATTGCAGCAGTTCCTAAAGTGAAATCCGCAGGCCACTAGTGGTCTGTGAGATTCGCTTAAGTGGTCTGCAGCGGCAACTTGATGGAGTTATGTGCATCTGTTTGCGAAGAACATGGGTGTCGTATGCATGCGTGAAGAACGGAGGGTGCAATAGCTAAATAGCCTACCAAGACCCTCAGCAAATATCAAGTGGTCAAGGGAGAGGCGGTTTGGGATGAACTAGGACAGGCACGTCCAAAGTCTGTTTTGAGGGCCTAATCTGACCCACTGGTCAAGTTTATTTCCTGGGGTAAAATCTCAAAAAAAAACTTCAATCTTAAAAGCTCAACAACCTCACTTCTTAAAAAAGGTCAACAACTTTGGTCGGCCCTCACGCATGTTCACTTCATCAAATCTGGCCCTCTTTGAGTTTGGGCACCCCTGCACTAGGTTATAGTATCTAGTTTCATCACATAAAATGGAACTGTGACTCAGAAGGGTGTGTCTCTTTCCCTTCCTAGCTCACTGTAAGGAGCTTGAGCCCATCATGTTGGACTGGGCTCATTTTGATGGCAAAAGATTTTTTATTTTTTTTTGCCAGGAGTAGTGAAGTAGCAGGTGCTTGGGAAGGTGAAGAAAGATGGGTGTCACTCACATCCTTCTCCAGGCTGAGGTTATCAGCAATCTGCTCGATCTCGTCCACGTTGGGCTTGGGGCAGCGCAGGAAGTAAGACTCAAGGGTGCCCCGCACGCTGTTCTCAATGCTGGTACGTTTACGTTTCCGGGCTTGGATCATGGCAGACTCCATGGAGCACAGCTGCTGCACAAGGGATAGCCATGTTTGGTGATGGTGCCAAACCCACAACCCAGACCCACAACAACCCACCCTTCCCATCAGTGACTGAGCAGACTCTTCCACGCTCCTCCTGTGTGCGCTCACTGACATAGCCACAGGGAGGCGCTGGGAGCCTCGATAACTCCCTCCCGATGTAAGCCACGGTCAAGTGACTCAAGTATATTCACCCTCTGGGCTGGCTGGCCAACCAACCAACATTGCTACGCCACCCTGATCGATAGCCATTTTGGCAAATCCTAGAGCCTCTTTTAGGATGCGGGTGGTGCTTTGGATTAAACCACAGAGCCTAGGACTTGCCGATCAGAAGGTCGGCGGTTCAAATCCCTGCGACAGGGTGAGCTCCTGTTGCTTGATCCCAGCTCCTGCCAACCTAGCAGTTCGAAAGCACGTCAAAGTGCAAATAGATAAATAGGCACTGCTCTGGCAGGAAGGTAAACGGCGTTTCCGTGCGCTGCTCTGGTTCGCCAGATGCGGCTTAGTCATGCTGGCCACATGACTCGGAAGCTGTACCCCAGCTCCCTCGGCCAGTGAAGCGAGATGAGCGCCGCAACCCAGAATCATCCGCAACTGGACCTAATGGTCAGGGGTCCCTTTACCTTTACCTTAGAGCCTCTTTTACCTTTGATGTTCTACTCTGGTCCATTCTCCCCCTCTGCAATATCAGAATTGTCCACTGTGCTTCAGTCTGTTCTAAGCCCTTCATATACCACCATTTCCCCAGATGCCCCCCCCCCCCCAGCTTTCCTTGCTCTTTAAATTCTGAAATGCTTCCCCTCTCTTCCTCTCATATTCCTACATACCTGGCCTAACCCAGTATGGCCCAACTTATGTCCTCAGCCCCCACTGGGCTGTTTTAGTTGTTGCCGTCCTCCTCAGGCTTAAGGTGTTCTTTGCTTTCTTTATAAGGGTTGTACTTCTGCAAATATTGAGGCTGCCCAAAGCCCATGACACTTCACTTTTGGGGACAGATGGTGGCATTTCTGCTAGGAAGGACCAGCACGGGGTGTACAATACACAATGTGAAGTTAAGATTTCCTAGTTCGAATGATTTTCTCCCCAAGTGATCGCCTCTGAGCTTTTTCTTGGCGTTTAGGGAAGCTTTTAACATTTGATGCATTACTGTATTTTAATATTGTGTTGGAAGCCACCCAGAGTGGCTGGGGAAGCCCAGCCAGATGGGCGAGGTATAAATATTTATTATTACTATTATTATTACTACCATCGTCATCATCATCATCATCATCAAGACCAGCCTTGGATTCATTTCGTCTCCCCTTACACACCACAAACTCACATTTGCCAAATTGTAGCCCTTCTTCTCCCACAGTATTGCGAACTCCACACGCACATCCTTCCTCTATTCTTATAAGCTAAAGTTCTGGTTAATAGTCTGTTCATCCTCCTTCTCCCTGGCCTGGCACAGTCGCATCTCGGTCTCTAACTCCACTGCCAACATAATTTAGCTCTCCTATCACTCTGCCCACAACACTGGGTTGTTGTTGTTTTGGCTCTTTTATATTTTGTAAAAAAAATAAGAAATCAAACCCTCAAATCAAGCGGCGTATAAGTTTCATGAAATAAATAATAATAAGCAGATAGTCTTTTTCTAGTCAGTTACTGGCTTCCCTTCTTTAGCATGGACTCCTTGCCTTACTTTCCAAAGCCTATCTTTGCTTCTTGTATCTCTGCCAGTGCCGGATATAAGCTAAACAAGCTATAGCTTAGCCCCCCCCCCCCCCAATTTCACTATTAATATACTTCTTAATTGTATTTCAGTTCAGCAATTACTTTGATAAAATACATATTTTGATATGTGCAAATGGCTTTAGATACCTATTAGGCCCATAAATTACCATATAGCATATATTCAACACAAAAAACAGTGACACTTTGTTGTTGACAAAGGACAGCCGGACACATAAAGGGCCCTGTTACCTTCAGTAGCTTAGGGCCTCATCAAACCTAAATCAGGCCCTGATCTCTGCCCATGACCTTCACCCCCTCAAAAAAAAGTATCCAGGCCCCTTAAACAACTTTGCCCAGTCTCCTTATCCCTGAACATTAAACTGCCCCCCTCGAGATGTGCAAATGGTTTCCCCTTCACCTCCTTCAAATCCACTTTTCCTTCGTCGGCTTTGTCATTTTCTCTTCAGCCTCACTCCCAAATGTGATGATGAAGCCTTAAGATAGCACTTGTCCACAGTGCCCCCTAGATAACCTCATCTTTCCCTCCACTTAGAAGTTACTGGCCCTGTATTTTTATTGCTGTAGCAGCATCTGCAATTGGTTCTGCATACCACCTTTATATTTCCATAATAATAATTCATTATTACCCCGCCTATCTGGCTGGGTTTCCCCAGCCACTCTGGGCGGCTCCCAACAGAATTAAAAGCACAATAAAACATCAAATATTTAAAAACTTCCCTAAACAGGGCTGCCTTGAGATGTCTTCTAAAAGTCAGGTAGTTGTTTATTTCCTTGACATCTGGTGGGAGGGCGTTCCACAGGGCAGGCGCCACCACCGAGAAGGCCCTCTGCCTGGTTCCCTGTAACCTCACTTCTCGCTTATAAATTTAATACACTTCTGGCTTATAAATTTAATACATTTTTATCACTGTTTTGGACTGTAATCTCTTTGGGGCAACATATTTTAGAATGAACGAGTTGCATCAGACCGAATCATTGCATGTGGAAAACAACTTCTGTGAGCGCATAGCAACTATCCCTCCTTTTCCTTCCTCCTGCCGCCGCTGCACCCCTTAGATTTGCTCTAGGGTTTCCCCCCCTACACTCTGGTATAATTTTCGGGAAGTGCAGGGAGATAAGAGGGAAATGAATTCTGCTGCACTCGCAGAATGGTGTGTGCAATGACTTAGCTCAGGGGTAGGCAACCTAAGGCCCATGGGCTACAAGCAGCCCATGGGGGTCGTTTAACCGGCCCACGAGCTGCCCCCAAACCGAGCCACCTTCTCGGCGAGTCCCCGTGCGCTGTGCTAAACTGGCGCAGCACAGTGCAGGGACTCACTACCGCAGCGCTGGAAATCGCGACTGCGCAGACACAGATAATTGCAGGCGTGCGCACACTCACACGCATGCAATCCGGGATCTCCACTGGAGTGAACCGGCCCAGGCAAGGTAAACCTTGCCGACCCCTGATTTAGCTGGATATAATAATAATAATTTATTATTTATACCCCGCCCATCTGGCTGAGTTTCCCCAGCCACTCTGGGTCGCTCCCAATCAAGTGTTAAAAACAATACAGCATTAAATATTAAAAACTTCCCTAAACAGGGCTGCCTTCAGATGTCTTTTAAAGAGAAGATAGCTGCTTATTTCCTTCACATCTGAAGGGAGGGTGTTCCACAGGGTGGGCGGCACTACCGAGAAGGCCCTCTGTCTGGTTCCCTGTAACTTCGCTTCTCACAATGAGGGAACTGCCAGAAGGCCCTCGGCGCTGGATCTCAGTGTCCGGGCTGAACAATGGGGGAATACAGCCTTAAGGTATACAGCCTAAGCTCTTTGGGGCAGAAGCCAATCAATATTGCCAAAGCAACTCTGCGCAGCCCCAATTAGGGTGGCAAGCAATGGTTTGATAATAATAATTTAGCAACCCGGACGAAGACTTCTCCCCAGCCCCAGGGACACGCCATTCATCTCCCTCTCTCCAGAAGGCTCACCTCCTGCAAATTCTCGTTGGAATCAGCCTCTTCCAGCCAGCGCTGGAGGAGGGGCTTCAGTTTGCACATGTTCTTGAAGCTGAGCTGCAAGGCTTCAAAGCGGCAGATCGTGGTCTGGCTGAACATCTTCCCTGCGGGAGGGAGAAAAGAAGAAGACAGGCAAAAACCAGATTTGGGGACAGGAACGCAGGGAGTGCGCTAGAAGCAGAGGTAGGTAGGCAATGCAACAGGAACTATAACTCTGCATGATAACTGGGGACTTTGCTGGCTTTTTTCTGGTCCACGTAGGACCAGTCTGGATAGTCGGCCTTGGTGAAGACTTGACGTTTTCATCCCAAAAAAAGTTTTTGATTTGAGTTCCTACTGAAAGGAGGTGGCATTTTAGCGTTGTGTTTTAATCTTGTTTTTAAGTTGTATTTCAATCAATTGTTTTTATACCGGTGTTAGCTGCCCTGAGCCCGGTCTTGGCTGGGGAGGGCGGGGTATAAATAAAATTTAATAATAATAATAATAATAATAATAATAATAATAATGAAAAGCACAGCCTAGTCTCAGATCGGAGGGAGCCCAAGATTGGAGGCAGCTATTCCTGGCTCAGTTGCCTCCAAAGGAGGGATCTGTGATAACTCTTGTGAGTTTTCACCACTAGCCACAGGCTTATTTTTCCACCCAGGCCTTCCCCGGGGGTAGGGGGAAGCCTGGGAAGTGTGTCTAAAGGTCCTGGGCTGCCCAGATACACCCCTCTTGGCCTCCCTGATGTGGTCCAAAGGAAAGCAGAGTCATACATTTGGCACCAGCTTGACTGCAGGGGTTTTTGGAAGGAGCCATCCAACCATCTGTTGCAGACATAGGCAAACTTGGCCCTCCAGATGTTTTGGGACTACAATTCCCATCGCTCCCTGACCACTGGTCCTGTTAGCTAGGGATCATGGGAATTGTAGTCCCAAAACATCTGGAGAGCCGAGTTTGCCTATGCCTGATCTGTTGCATGCTGACAGCTTCTGGGAGCCACAGGTGAGAGATGAGTGGGGGGGGGGGACCAACGGCGGAAAAACTACCCCAGAAGGAGCACGATGTTTCCCCCATCAGAGGCACAACCCCTCCTTTAACAGCCCATCCACCACTAGTATATATGCACCTTGGCTTCAGGCAGAAGAAATATGCAACTTGCTGCTTTGCCTCAGCCAGCAAAATGTATTGGTCCAGCCCAGGCATAGGTAAACTCAGCCCTTCAGATGTTTTGGGACTACAACTCCCATCATCCCTAGCTAAGAGGACTAGTGGTCAGGGATGATGGGAATTGTAGTCCCAAAACAGCTGGAGGGCCGACTTTGCCTATGCCTGGGCTGGACCAATAAGCATTTCCACCTGATTACCCCCATATCTGCAGGAGGGGAATAAGTTCATTGCATTCGACTTGTTTCTGGATTCCCACACTGAACACATGAAAGGTCTCCTTCGTGGTATTATTATTATTATTAACACTGAAAAATACCCACCATACAGCAGACCCAGGGCCAGTCCCACGTCTGCCTGAGTAAAGCCCAGCGAGATTCTTTTGTGCTTGAGCAACTTGGCAAACTCTTCCAGATCCTCTGAGGTAGTAATAGGAACCTAGGGAGAAAGGAGGGAGAAAAGGTGGACTTTGGTAAACAGAACAGGGACGGCTTGTTTATGGGAAAACACATCAAATCAACACCACGGCCATCTCACACCCAGGGGTTGTAGCTGTCTTTCCCATTCAGGCCCCCAGGCCTCAAAGCCTTAACCATTGGTCACCAGTTAACCACCAATATTCCCCCAGGAAACAAGTAAGACTTATAGATTCTGACCCGTTAAGCCAGGGGTAGAGAACGTGTGAAGTAAAAAAGGATTGATAACAGATGAAAATTTAAAGTTATAGTATATTAAGTTAAAGAATCATGAGAAAACAAAGAGGGAAAGAAATTGCTGACTTAACTAATTGAACTGGAATACAAAAAAGGGAGGTATGAGGAGGTCAGGGAAACAAGGATATGAATGTAAGTTATGGAAAGATTGATCCATTTTTCTTTTTCTTTTTTTCTTTTTAAGTGTCTTTTATTCTTTTTTCTGTATTTTGTATTTTCTTGTATTTTTACTTTTTGTTTTTGTGTAATTCTTGTATTCTCTGAAATTTTAATAAATATAATTAAAAAAAAGAGAGAGAATGTGTGGCCGTGCTATTGACCTACAATTCTCATGAGGCCCACCGAGCGTCGCCCGTGGTCAGGGACAACAAAAGCTGCAGCAAGCGCCACAGCTTTCCTGCCACTGGGCTAAGCCATCAGCTCATGAGAGGTTTCTCACCAACTCCGTTCAACAGACAGGTCATATATAGTTGCATATATAGTGGAGGAGCCAGTATCCTAAGTTGTAATTTGGGGGGAAAGCACTAGAAGCATCCATGGTAGCTATTTCAATTGCTTTTGTTCAATTTGCCCCTTGCAAACAGCTGAAAGTCAGCAATTTTGGTAATAAACCTGATTCGCAATGGGGGTCAAATAATTTTGATTGCATCTCTCTCCCGTGTGTGTGTGTGTGTGTGTGTGTGTGTGTGTGTGTGAGAGAGAGAGAGAGAGAGAGAGAGAGACTTTTTGTGAATTAGAAGTGTACATTGCATTATCAGAAGTTGATCACCAAAACAGCCGAGGCTCTCAACCCCAAAGCTAATTTAGCTCTCTTTTTTTTTATAAGATATTTATTAAAATTTTCAATGTTTTACAAAACACACAAAGAAAAATAAAAAAAATAAAAAATACATAGTAAAAATATTTAAAAACAATTCTTTCCTTCCATTACTTAACCTTCATTTACTTATTTCCAGGACCTCCTCACACCTTCCTTTTTTGTATTCCAGTTCAATTATTTTGTTCAGCAAATCCCTCCCCTCTTTTAATATCCTAATCATTAATCATAAAAATGTTGTAATTTTAGATTTTTACATATTACCTAATAAACCCTTTTTTCATCTTCCCTTATAACCTTTCAGCTAGAGACCACTTAGTTTCTATCCAGCATCATTTTAACATTCATTAATTTTACAATATTTCTGTAAATAATCTTTAAACTTTTTCCAATCTTCCTCCATCGACTCTTCTCCCTGGTCTCGGATTCTGCCAGTCATTTCCGCCAGTTCAATATAGTCCATCACCTTCGTCGAAAGCTAATTTAGCTCTTAATGGCGGAATATTGCTGCCTTGTTTGTTTTTTTTAGAGCATCTGGATACAAACATATTACTCATGTGCAGAGGGAATGACACGGATCAGCTACCAGGCCCTATTAGCCTGAAAAGCCTTGGGACAAGGTTACGTGTATGAATAAACCTATTTCTCAGTGATGATACCGGAATCCACATGGCAGTCAGTTCCTTGGCAGTCAGACCAGTTTTTTCACAGGGACAGATTAAGTAACTGAACTGAATGTGTGTCTGAGGATACTTCCCAGACTGGTCTGCCAATGAGCAGGTGCTGGGACAATGTGGGGGAAAGTCCCCCCAGGGAAGAATTTTTCTTTGTATATACTGCTGCCGCAGAGGATGACTAATCACTTAAAACTTGCAGTACTAGTCTTTAGCATATGTTATCTTTCTTCAGACACCCGATTAGATCTTTCTCCCAGTCTAGTCAAGCAAATAGCTTCTCTGATAAACTCATATCCTTCACAAATACCAGGGGAATCCAAACACATTGGTGTTTTGTTTTTGAACTAAAGGAGCTGATCGCCTTAGCCTTGGGCCAGAATCAAATGGTGAGCTGAATGTGTCCCTGTCTGATGGCCCATCAGAGCTGATCACAACTTTACCAGAATCCCTTCCCAGAAAAAAGGGGGGTAGGAGAGAATGAGGAACCCCATTTTCCAACTTCATATTTATTTTTAAGTTTTCTAAAGTACATTATTTGAGTGATTCTGTTACTTCGATCAACTAAAAAGTGGAACAAAATAGGGACAAGGTTTTTTTTGGGGGGGTGAAGTACAAAAATTAGACTGTAGTAAGTTAAACTTCTAGGTTCTATTCCAAGATGGAGAATAAGAAAATGTAAAACTATCAGTGTGAGAGATTTTCTCCACTGGGTGCTCAAATAATTTGGCCAACTTTGGCTATTAGTCTGCTTCTCCCCACACATCAAGGTGAAATTTGTTGTAACACCTCAGGCAACCAATGTCTTGAAGCAGCCCTAGGAGCCACAGAACCACCTGAGATGCTTCAACGCTTATCTAAGCACTGGAAAATTCAGGGAAATCTAACATCCGTTAAGACAGGGGCTCCCAAACTTTCTTCCTCACAGACCACTTGAAAACTGCTGAGGATCTGGGTGAAGATTTGTCTGCTTGTTGTTATCAACTGCAATGCACTGCCAATGTATGTAGCAGTTGCTGCCAGAATTCTAATCGTAAAAGGCTGGAAGGGAGAGGCTATCCAATCTAAATTAGAATGGCAAAAAATAAGAGTACACCGAGCTGGCGAGATTATCAGCAAGGTTAAGAGACGTTACAGATGAAAAATTTATCAGAGAGTGGGATATATACAGAGCATACGTAAAAGAACACTGTCAAAAGATCAATCTGTTGGCAAGTCTTGATTGATTGTGTATGTAGTCTTGATTGATTGTGTATGCAGGATAATTTTATAAAATTAAATTTATAGTAAGTCAAATAGCATAGAGAAAGTAAAGTTTAAGTGCATATTTAAGGAACTTAATTCGGGAACACAAAGGGAAGATCGGACGTCTTGTCAAATTTAATCACAAATGGATGTACAAAGCAAGTACAGTGGAACCTTTGGGTTATGGTCGCGGCAAACCCGGAAGTGCCCTCTTTCTTGGTGCCAATCTCCCACACAATTAAGGGCTGGGAGTTCTTCCATTGTCAAAAGACCTGGAATGTCTAAGTTACAGATAGGTAGCCGTGTTAGTCTGCCATAGTCAAAATAAAAAAAATCCTTCCAGTAGCACCTTTAAGACCAACTAAGTTAGTTCTTGGTATGAGCTTTCGTGTGCAAGCACACTTCTTCAGATACACGTGTATCTGAAGAAGTGTGCTTGCACACGAAAGCTCATACCAAGAACTAACTTAGTTGGTCTTAAAGGTGCTACTGGAAGGATTTTTTTTATCTGGAATGTCTAAGACAGGCATAGGCAAACTCGGCCTTCCAGATGTTTTGGGACTACAACTCCCATGATCCCTAGCTAACAGGACCAGTGGTCAGGGATGATGGGAATTGTAGTCGCAAAAACATCTGGAGGGCCGACTTTGCCTATGCCTGGTCTAAAGACCACTACATTCAGAAGTGCTACGATACATGGCTTCCCTCCAAGAATTATGGCAGCTGTAAAGATGTTGTTAAGGATGCTGAGAGTTGTTAGGCGACACAAACACACACAAATTCCCCTCACAGAGCTACAATTCCCAAAGTGGTTTAACAATCAGTCCCTCTTTCCAGGGAAAGCTGGGAAATGTAGTTCTGTGAGGGGGAATGGGGGGGTCTCCTGACACAACTCTCAGCACCCATAACAAATGACAGCTCCCAGGATCCTTTGGGGAAAAACCATTACTCTTTATTAAAGCACTGTCGTAGCGCTTTAAATGTGTGAGGCGAATGTGGCCAAAGCCAGATTTTTTTACGCGAAGATGGATCAAGAAAGGCTGGAGAGATACAGGAAAAGTCCAGCGCAGTAACAGTAAATCAGATCGGTAGTTGGGTTCCTATTGAGGGTATTTGTCGAGCCAACAGGACAGTGATGAGGGACGGAGGACTGGCGCGATCGTTCTGTGATATTATGGCAGTGGACAAAGATGTAGTGTAACTTTGGAATGAATGTGTATTAAGAACAAGAAGTAATAGTAATTGTGGTTGGAGGCACCATTTCCCTCCCACCCAATTTTCTCGTTTTTAAAAAACATGACAGGATTTTGGAACCTGAGAGGTAGTAGCAGAGCCAATCCCCTGCGCTCTCCCCTCAAAACACACACACACACACAAACTAGGGTAGGGGGGAAAGAGTGAAAAACCAGCTTAAACGCTGTAGCTTGATCAGCACAGCAGGGTAAACAGCTGAAAGATGAGCTGGGGCCCTTCTTGTGCCCCCCCCCATACGCCACCCTGGCAACATCATCAGTGAAAACTTTTGCCTTCTGACAATTTTGCCTTCTTCTAGAAAAGGTGGTGTTGTCCTTCCCCCTTCAGAAAGAGCAAAAGTAGATTAAAAGGGTCTTTTGTGTTCCCCCGCCCATCCCACTTCCATTGATCTTTGGGCAAGGGGACAGATACTGACTGGACCCAAGTGCAGATACCTCTGGGCAGGGTTCGGCTCGCATTGCAGATAAGATCTTTTGCACCCAATAAAGAATGCCTGTTCCGCAACACTTCGAGAAACGCAAAACTTCTAGAATCGCCCCTTTTAGCATTTTTAAAATATTTATTTGGTGCAGGTATGAACTCCCTTCTGGAGCAGGCTGGCCAAACAACAGCCCCAAAGCTGCAAAGGCCCTCAGATCTCCTGGAGATCACAGGAGACGATTTTAGCATAACAAGTCAACTGTGCCTCCAATACAGTTATTTGAACTGCCTCAACATAAGGTTGCCACCACTATTTCTGGCCTTAAGACTATTCCTCTTTTGAAAGCCGGTTGGCGTTCAAAGCTTCTCTGAATTTCAGGAGTGTGAAAAAGTTCGGCGAGAAACAGCTATTGGTGGCATTTATACAGCTGCCAAACAACCTTGTTCTCTATGTGGATATATAATCCATTTATGAAAATGCAGTAAAAATGGTCAGCAGAGAGATAAACTCAGTTTCACAGCATGACATAACATGTAAACAGTGGGTTACAATTCAAAGAAGGTGCTGGCAGGCCTTTTTGGGGTGGGTTTTCCATAAACGGGGTGCCACTACCAGGAAGGTCCTCACTCAAAGCCAAGTTTCCCTTTATTCCATACTTGTTTCAGGATTTAAAGCCAAATATCCTGCACAGCCAGCCAGGACCTCTCCCGAGATAAGAAAATTTAGGTATAGGCCTACCCAGTAACGTCAGTAAAACACCTCTGAGCACATACAGAGTGCATTTTCTCACCACTAGGCAACCACTGCCAGTTCCCACACACATCTGGGCTCCCAGGAAGCCTGTGGCCTCACATGGCAATAGCATCCTTTCTTATACAGTGGTACCCCGAGCTACAAACACCTCAGGTTACAAATGCTTCAGGTTACAAACTCCACTAACCTGGAAGAGTTACCTTGAGTTGAGAACTTTGCCCAGGATGAGAATGGAAATCGTGTGCTGGCAGCGCAGCAACAGCAAAAGGCCCCATTAGTGAAAGCACTCCTCTAGTTAAGAACAGTTTCAGGTTAAGAACGGACCTCCAGAATGAATTAAGTTCGTAACTAGAGGTACCACTGTAGTCTGGAGGCGAGCACATGATTACAGATGTCATTTTCATCATTTTTACTTTAAAAACGTCATTTTCCACGAGGTAGAACGATATATATTCCCAAGCGTTAGGGTAGGAGAAAACTACCTTTAAATTCAAAGCACCGTTGAATGAATGAAGAGAATTTCAAATGCAACATGGAACATGCCTAGAGCCCTTAAAAAAAATAATATCAGGATTGAGAAACTTTTTTTGCTTGGTTTTTGCTTTTAATGTTTCTGGAACGTAGAAGCAGATGCAAAGCACAGAATGGGGAGGAAGAGAAATTGTGTGCCCCCCCCCCACTGAAGTAATTAATGAATAAAGGTAAAGGACCCCTGACAGTTAAGTCCAGTCGCAAAGGACTCTAGGGTTGTAGCTCATCTCGCTTTGGCGTTTGCCCGCAGACAGTTTTTCCGGGTCATGTGGCCAACATGACTAAGGTATCAAAACAGGGAAGAACCCTGACAGCACGGGGCACAGAAGGGCTTTGCATCCCTTCCTCTACTTTGCGTGCCATGGGAGATGTTGAGAAGGGCAAGAAAATCGGGGTTCAGAAGGGTTCACAGTGCCACACAGCTGGAAAGGGAGGCAAGCACAAAACTGGCCCTAATCTGCCTGGTCTTTTTGGCCAAAAGACCAGTCAAGCCGAAGGTTCCTCTTACACGGAAGCCAACAAAAGCAAAGGTATAACCTGGGGAGAAAATACACTGCTGGTTTACTTGGAAAACCCCAGGAAGTATGGTATATTCCAGGAACTAAGATGACATTTGCTGGCATTAAGAAGAAGGGGGAGAGGATGGATAGCATGCCTTTAATAGCATGCCTTAAGGAGGACACTTCTAACTAATGGCTTCTAATGCCTTATTTCACTTTACAAATGGAAATGACTCTCTGATGAGATTGGTTTTTAAACTTTCCGTTTTTGCATGCATTATATTGCAACGACTTCAAAAATCCTTCAGCCAGAGAACTTTGATGACGTATGGTTCTTAACGTATGTGCTTGTCCTTGCATCAGTATAATTTATAGAATTGAATGAGTACAGTCAGGGCTACTCTAGTGTTTCCTGATCGTGTAATTAAAAAAAACGACAACCCCTCTCTCTCTAAAAACAAAAAGCAGGACAAATACCTTTATTGGGATCAACCAAAAGTTAATGATCAAACTAGACATCAAATTTTGCAGGACTCCTCTTTGGCCTGGATGTTATGTTCAACAAAACTGATAAAAGGAGGGAAAGACTTAGGGGAATGACTGAGCCATGGTCATTGTACGCCATGGTGCAATTTATGAAGAAAACGCAATTTCAGAACTCAAAACAGAAATTTACTTTTGCGAATCACGAGATGATATGGGATTGTGGTGTCATGTGAGGGGAAGAGAGAGAGAGAGAGTGCAACCATTTGTACTAGACCCTCAAAAATGATTCTTTGACCTTGATTCAAGTAAAAAGCGACTTCAGAAACTGTAAACCTTATGGGTGTCAGAAATGGCACTACACACACATGCAGAGGATAAGTTAAGGGGACATGTTGGGAGAGCCCTGATCCCATCTGACAGGACATTTAAAGTGGAAAACATTTGCAGGACAAATATCCAGCATTGCTCTTTATAAGTTTTAACCCCACTGCCAATCAGTTGTGCTGGGTGACCAGAATTATGGTATGGGGGGGCAGGGGGAGGTAATGCCCTTGCCTTTCACCATGCTTAGAATTATAAACTTCTACAATCCACTTCTGCTTAGTCCCTAGCTTGGAGACTTAGAAAAGCCACCAAAACACCACAAATATGAGATATGGGGCAGACGAGATGAGAAGAAAAATCACTTGCACTAAAAAAAACCCACAGTTCCTCCCACCTACAGTTTCTCATTTATAGAAACAGGATGCGTTCCACAGAGAATATATAGGAATGGCCATGCGGTCACTTGCAAAAGAAGAAGATATCTGCCATCTGGCTGTGGGCTGTAAGGTTTTCAATAGGCAAGATCTTGAGCTTGGAGAGTTTATCAGTGATCAATGAATGCCCCGGGCCACAGCAACTTTCCATTTTAAACACAAGCGGAAATAAGCAACATTGATTGCTTTTGCACAAGCTGATATTAAGGAGAGGCTTGCAGAGATGACGGGATAGAATGAACTATCTAGATATCCCAAATCTTCAGTGGACTCTGGCACTAAGTTTTCAGACGTGTCCTTGGAATACATAAAAAATATATCCTAAGGAATTCCTCCAGGTAACTCTGAGGCCACCAGTAAGTATCTCTATAAGCCACGTAATGAGGGGAGGTTCCTAGAACTAAAGGGGGCCTCATAAGTCATCTTGTTTAACACCGTGCTAGATACTGGAAATTGAGAAGTAGAATATAACATCACAATAAGGGCTGTCTCTGCTTGCAGACCACCCGTGAAGGAGAGTTCATTACTCCTCTAGGTAATTGTTGAACTGCTCCATTAACACTCAAGGAAAATCTCCCTCCTATAAAAGCCTATAGGTTCTTGTCTTCTCCCTCTGGGGCAGCAGAGAACAAGTTTTTGCTCTTCAGATATCTGATGCATGTCCCACCCAGAGATAGTTTTGTTACTACTGTCAAACCAGGTACACACCCTGTCCTCAGCTCAATCACTTTGTCCCATCCTCCCCAAGTTTGGAACTCTGCATTTGAAGAATTTCCTGCATGCCTGTCTTCTGAGGTTTCGGCTATCCTTCTCAGCTTTGTGCCATCTGCAAACTGTGATAAAGATTCCCTCTATCCCTTCTTCTAAGTACTGTAGCCACTGATAAGAACATAAAAGTATATCAGGTCCAGGACTCAACACCCCAAACGAAACCTCCCCCTCCCATTTTGCTCTTCCAAGTTCTTCAACAATCTTTGAGGACAGTTTCCCAATCATTTGTGAATCCACTGAACAGTAATATCCTCCAGCTCACACTTAACAAAAACTTTTTGTCAACTGTTTTGCTGAAAACAAGATAAATTGCATCAAGCAATTGCCACAATCTGCTAAGTTAATAACTCAATCAAAAAAGTGATTAACCTAGCAGGAGCCAGCATGGATTTGTCAAGAATAAATCATGGCACACTAATCGCTGCGTTGTTATCAAGATGCTTCTAATCTCTCCTAGCGGTTTTAGTGTGTTAGCCTGCGAACACCTGGGGAAAAGGAGAGTTCAAGTCACTGCCTCTCAGCCTAACCTACTTCACAGGGTTGTTGTGAAGATTAAATGAGAAGGGGGAGAACCACACACACCACCATCAGCCTCTTGGAGATGAAGGTGGGATATAAACAGATATTAGTCATGAGAGCTAGGCAGAACCTCCACATACAGGGGAAGCCTACCAGTGGATACCAGTTATTGGCAACTAACAAGGAGGGCTGCTGGATTCATGCCCTACTTATGAGCTTTCCAGAGCGCTTGTCTGGCTGCTGCTGGCAAAAGATGCTAACTAGATGGACCTGATCCAGCAGGGCTCTAGTAGGTAATAAAATCAAGTAGTAGTTGGAGAACCCAGAGCTTACATTCTGAAGAGAAAGTACTGGGGTTCAAACCTGCCCAGAAACACCATCATCTAACCTTGCAACCCTATGGGGGTTACATACAGAACATGTCGCCATCGTGCCTCATGCATGCAATTAAGTATAGCCCAACCACAACATCGCTTGAAGTAGAAAACGGTCAACCAGAGGCTAGAGGTTTTTTAGACTTGAATCGTAACAGTTCAGATCCCTGCGCAAACCCTGAAATCTCATTTCCAAGTTTATTCCTGGTAGTTACCACCAATCCCTTTGCGTTTTAAGACTGATACGAACGCAGACTCTGTGGCTTTAACCATGTCCTGGTTTTCCTGTCCCCCAGACAGACCACCCTTTGCTTTAAGACCTGCGGCATGCTGAAAACGGACATAGATATTCACTTCCTATTTCATACAATAACTATGGGGTAGGTACCCAATTAAGTTGACAAGACAGGACAATCCTAGCTAGCAGTGTGGAAACTAGGTGCGTCCATTGCACCATTTACTTGTTGAACACTCTCCATATTTCCCTTTCCGTAATTCTTATCGTCTCTCACCATCCATCTGTAGGGCTGGGAATCCAAAATCCTGTAGAAAGCAGCTGCCAGCCCGTGTAAGTAATACTGAACTAGATGGGCTCGACTCTGCAGAAGGCAGTTTCTTATGTCCCTCACTCATCCCCCTGGGGTTCCTAGCCTCACAACAGCATCCTTACCTCATCTCCGCTGCCGCCGCCACCACCATCCTCCTTGACTTCTGCAGAGGCTGCCTGCCCACCGGGGCTGCTGCTACCATTACTCTGGGGACTGGTCTCCTCGCTGCCAGTCAGGCTGCCCAGATCATCATCCTGGCTAGCGGGGCTGCTGGAGCGCTGGGGCTCCTCGCCGGGTGAAGCAGCTCCACCGCTATCTCCAGGCGCAATGCAGGCCGAGGGGTTCGGCACAAGGCAGCCACCTGCCCAGGTGTGCACATAGGAGGGCCCGGGCTGCTCAAAGTCAGGCTCCACTTTGATGTCAGGCTTTGGGCCTTGGCAAGCAGCTTCCCCGGGCTGAGGGACCCCGTAAGCCCCCATCATCATCCCGGGATGGTGGCTCCAGGCATCTCCAGCAGAGAAGGGGTACCAAGTCCGGGGAGCTTCTCCTCCGCCAGGGTGGGACTCGAGCATCCCTCCCGGAGGCCCATAGTCAGACCTGAACCCAAATCCCTGCCCAGGGGCTGCCCCACTGAAGGCTTCAGGCAAGAAGCCTCCACTAGCTTCATGGTGAGGAACAGCAGGGATGTTGCCAAGGTGAAGCCCTTGGACAGGGAAAGGATAGGGACGATCTAACTCTCTGCCCAAGTGCCCAGCCATGGCGAACTTGGTTGTTTTCTTTTTTCAAAAGGCTGGTGCTTAAACTCAAAAAGTGTCCAGGAAGCAGAGTTGTTGCTTTTAATCCAAAGGTGGGAACCCAGGTGTAGATAAACTGACGCTAGCAGAAGTTCAGGCAGTCCAAAGAAACGCAGCCCCTAAAAACCTTCCTAGGTCTTCTTCCCCAAATCAGATTTCTCCCTTTTCTTCAGCTCTTGCAGCCACTCAAAGGATGTTGCCACCACCACAGAGAGACCCCTAAATGGAAGCCAACTTTAGTAGCACTCACAGTTCGGTCAGTCAGGCACAGGGGTGAAGAGAAAAAAAATAGAGAAAGCTGGAAGCAAAAAATAGCTGAAAAGATCTGATCAACCAGCTGACCAGCAGCTAATTCTTTTTAAAAAGTCAGTAGACCTGGTGCATCCAAGTCCGGGTCCAAGAATCCCGGTGCAAAGTGAGATGTGAAATAAGGATGCAGAATATATCCGCTCTGTCTATAGGTTGAAGTCAAGGTGTGCAGCTGGCTGAAGAAGAGACCAGCCAACGATGCAAGATCCCAAAAACCCCGAAGTGGTGAGAAGTGTCCCCAGACGCCCAGCCCAGGCAGAAGCTGCAGAGCTTCTCCGACCTCCACCGGTGGGGCGGTTTTGAAAGCCTTTGGGGCCATCCAGAAAGCTGCCCCGCCCCTCCGGCTTAAAGAGATCCTGCGCGCCCACCCCTCCTTGCTGCCAGGTATTGGTCAAAGGGGAGTAGATCGGGAGTGAAGACCCCCGCCCTCCCCCTCCCCCCTCCCCAGCTTCAAAGGGCCAGCAGCCCCCCAACCACCGCCAATGCCATGGGCCCAACAAAGCTCAGCAGGGCCCGGCCATTCTGCAGCCCCATATGGCCCATTCAGACCTAGACAATAGAGCTCGGGCCTCTACCCCTGGAGGGGGTGTGGGGGGGGGGGAGAGATGGCCCTGTGAGAGGGGCAAAGGATCTGGGGGGCTTCAAAGCCAAAGGGAGGAGGAGTTGAGAAGGCTCAAAAGGGCGCCCTGTTGGATGGGGAGGAGGTGGGTGGGCGCTTTTGGGGTTCCTGGGAGGGTTGGAAGGGAACGTGGGCCATGGAGGGCTGGTTCAGGAAGGAAGGGGTTAATATTAATTAATGGGTTATGAACAGGGATATTCTCATTTTCCGACTCATACTGAAATACTGCCCCTCAGTGAGGCCAAACCAGTGCTGGATAAGCTAAACAAGCTGTAGCTTAGGGGTCCACTCTGTTGGGGGCTCCAAAAAAATTTACAGGAAAAAAACTGGATGTACATGTCCAAAAAAATACATATTTTGTTATGTGCAAATGGCTTTAGATACCTATTAGGTCCATAAATTACCATATAGCATATATTCAACACAAAAAAACAGCAGCAACATGTTGTTGACAAAGGACAGCTGAACATATAAAGGGCCCGGTTACCTTCAATAGCTTAGGGCCTCATGAAACCCAAACCCGGCCCTGGGCCAAACCTAGATTCACAAAATGTTTAGGGTTATGCATACCCCAGAAAAAAAAGCATTGGTTATGAACAATGGCCAGCAGAAATACCATCATTTCTTGGTTTATAGGGGGAACAGTGGTTGACGTGTTTTTTTTTTATAACAGAGCTCTGTCAATGGCAGGCTGGCAGGCAGAGGTTCAACAGGTAAAGATTTCCATCTCACTCAGGTGTAGGGGGATCTGTGGCCCTCCAGAAGGTTTTGGCCTACAATCCCCATCCATCTGTGACTATTGGGCCTGCTGGCCAGGGCTAGCAGCAGTTGGGAGTCAGACACCACCGGGAGGGCCACAGGTTGCCTATCCCTGATTTGGCTGCCCCTCCAGTCTGGGGCAGTGTTGGAAGTGTTGCCTAGTGGCCGAAGGTGGGAGTGTTAGGGCAAAGCAAGCTTGTTTAGTAAGGCATGCATGTATTGCATTCATATCTCCCTTTTTCTCTAAGGAACACAAGGTATTTTGTGTGTGTCTCCCTGTGTTATACTTATAACAACCTTGTGAGGTTGGGAAAGTGATTGGATCTGGGTCAGCCAGCAAGTTTCATGTGTAAGTGGGGATTGGAACCCAGGACTCCTCAAGTCCTATGCCAGCGCTCTTAACCACTGCACAGATGGGAGCCTGCTGGAATTGTATATAAAATTTAAGCGCTTTTAATTTTATTTGGTACAGAATAAAATAGACAATTAGAAGAAAAATCATTTCCCATCCTCTGCAACCATGGAATAAATAAAAGGATAAAAAATAATTGCCATTTTAATAATAATAATAATAATAATAATAATAATAATAATAAAAATAATAATAATGTGCCAGGTTGTCCGAGAAAACAGATAAAATTCTGCAGCTAGGATGTAAACAAAATCCATTCCTGAATTATTGCCAGGCTGTTTATTTTTTGCTAATTCTTTAGGTCTCTATTGATCCCAATTTGGATGAATGAAAACAATTGGTCTCTTCTGAACTGCGTCTTCCTTCCCATGAATCTCAATAGCTGGGTAAGCTTAAAAAGGTAAAGGGTAAACGGACCCCAAGAGCAATTTCTTTCATGGTTTGTGTAGGCGAATTTGCTGTTCTCCATGCCTTTGCAAACAACTGTAATGGCAGCAACTACAGCCTAACAGCACAATCCTATACATGTGTTCTCATAATTTCTAATTGAGTTAAAAGAGGTGGATAGATTTGGAGCCTTGCTCTTCAGTATATCTATCTGAGACTGCAAAGACAAGTTAAGCAGGGAGTGGGGGGGATATAACAAAAATGAAACTGACTCAATAAAATTTCAATTTGCTACCTAATTGGGGGAGGGAATTCCATTCAACAATTAAAAAACATGAGTATATAATGCATAAATGTTAAATCAGTACATTCCCGCAGTACAAACATTTCAGCTGCAGGTGTGAAGCCCAGTCCTGTGCGTGTTTACTCAGAAGTAAAACTTACTGAGGCTGCAGTTCTAGTCCTGCTTACCTGGGAGTAAGTCCCATTGAATTCAGTGGGGCTTACCTTTGAGTAGTCATGGTTAGGTTTGCAGCCTGAGTTCCTGTCAGTGAACAGAGAGGAAATTTAAGAAAAAGGTGACCAGGGGTGGGTGCAGCCATCATAGAGGTATATCAAATTATGTATGAGTGTGAAGAATTTGGACAGAAATAATTTTCTGTCTCCCATAATATTGGAGCTTAGAGTCTTGTTTCCAAACAATAGTATGCAATCCTAGGCATATCTGTTACTTCTACTTCTTGTGCTTACTCCCGAGTAATGGGTATCAATTGCACTGTGTTCTTCTTCTTCAATATTTTCTTGGTTTACAAAAGAACATGCCTTGTCTCTTTTTTAAGGTTGTAAAGTCTTTTCTACAAATCAGCTACATTCAATATGAGACATTAGTGCTGAGTGTGTGATTCCTAGTTCCCATGACCGCAACACAATGTGTATCTAAGATGTGCCATTAAATCCAAACTGGGCAGTGTTTTGGAGTTGTTTCCTTCCCAAGTTCATCTCTTTCCTCACAGGTTTATCATAGACTACAATCATAAAGTTGGAAGAGACCATAGCTGTCAACTTTTCCCTTTTTTAAGGGAAATTCCGTTATTCCGAATAGGATTCCTCGCAAGAAAGGGGAAAAGTTGACAGCTATGGAAGAGACACACAAGGATCATCTAGGCCAACCTCATGCAATGCAGGAATCTTTTGCCCAAGTGGGACTTGAACCCAAGACCCTCAGATTAAGTTTATTGTGCTCTACCAACTGAGATGTGTGCAGTTTCTCCCCATTTCCCCACCACCCAAAAAAAAACTTGTTTAAAAGTTCAACTAATCTGTAGCACAGCGGGACGCGGGTGGCGCTGTGGGTTAAACCACAGCGCCTAGGATTTGCTGATCAGAAGGTCTGCGGTTCGAATCCCCGCGACAGGATGAGCTCCCGTTGCTCTGTCCCTGCTCCTGCCAACCTAGCAGTTTGAAAGCACGTCAAAGTGCAAGTAGATAAATAGGAACCGCTCCAGCGGGAAGGTAAACGGCATTTCCGTGTGCTGCTCTGGTTCGCCAGAAGTGGCTTAGTCATGCTGTCCACATGACCCGGAAAAACTGTCTGCAGAAAAACGCCAGCTCCCTCAGCTAGTAAAGCGATGCCGCAACCCCAGAGTCGTTTGCGACTGGACTTAACTGTCAGGGGTCCTTTACCTTTTTAGTCTGTAGCACAACCCTACACCTCTTTAGCGTGTCCCACTGCATCCTAAGTAAGTATGCATGGGATCATGGCCTTAGAGATGATTCACAGAACTGAACCTAGCTCCAGCTGTATCTTGAGTTAAATTAAGTTACATTAAGGATTAAATTTAAAACTATATATAATGAGTTGGGTGGGTGGGAGTTTAAGATAACTTTTCTTAAGAAAACCAGAAGCTTTCCTTTTGGGGATAATGGGATTAGAGATACCTAAACAGTATAAAAGTTTATTTATGTATGTGACCACGGCAGCTCATACAATATTTGCCCAAAGATGGAAAGAAGACAACAGTCCTGACCAAAGAAGAATGGCAACAAAAACTATTGGAATATGTAGAAATGGCAAACCTTACTGGAAGAATAAGAAATCAAGACAAAGTATTTAATAGATAGTGGAAATCATTTAGGGTATATTTTCAGAATCCTTGTAAACAGATTAAATCATTAGGTTTGATGTAAAGACATGCAGTGACATAACAATTATTGAATGAAATAAAATAAATAATAATTAGGTTTAACTTGGAAATGCAGTAAAAATATTATAAATATAAGCATAAAAAAATAAAAAATTATCCAGTAGCACCTTATAAACCAACTAAGCTTGTTCTGGTATAAGCTTTCGTGTGCATGCACACTTCTTCAGATACAAATTAGTTGGTCTATAAGGTGCTACCGGACAATTTTTTATTCTTTTCATTTGTGAACAAATGAATACAAGCTTAAAGTATTTGCAGACGATGTGGTCTTAACATTAGAAGAACCTCAGACCGGTTTAATTGGAGCACTGCAAGTAATTGGAGAGTTCAGGCAATTGGCAGGTTTCAAATTAAATAAAGCCAAAAACAAAACGTTGGTCAGAAATATGGATCAAAAACAAATTGAAGATCTACAAAATAAAATAGAAATTATGGCAGTGAAAAAGATTAAATATCTTGGCATATGGTTGACCTCTAAAAATATCAATTCATTTAAGGATAACTGCGTCAGACCAACACGGCTACCTACCTGAATCTATAAATATAAGCAGCTGCAGAAAGAGGGGAAAGGAGGTCGAAATGAGATATTGAAAATAGATGCGGAAAATGTTATGTTTGTTGTAAAATGGGAAATGATAAATAAAATGTTAAAAGAAGAAAAGGATAAAATTAAAAACTGAGAAGACGCCTGCACATAGAATCAGCCTTTGAAACAGTGTATCTTAACGCTTCCAGTTGAGTAGCAACACCTTTCTCCACATGTCAGTGATTAGGTGATATCTAAGTTACAGGATGCGACCTCTAAGCTGCCTAAACCCAGGCACCTCCAAGAAAATGGGTCCCCCCCCCCTTTATACCTTGTGTGATAGGATAGGCCAGGGGTCAGCAAACTTTTTCAGCAGGGGGCCGGTCCACTGTCCCTCAGACCTTGTGGAGGGCCAGACTATATTATTTTTGGGGGGGGATGAACTAATTCCTATGCCCCACAAATAACCCAAAGATGCTTTTTTTTTTTCAAAAGCACACATTCTACTCATGTAAAAACACGCTGATTCCCAGACCGTCCGCGGGCCGGATTTAGAAGGTGATTGGGCCAGATCTGGGCCCCGGGCCTTAGTTTGCCTACCCATGGGCTAGGCTGAGACAGAATGCCTGGGCCTGGAACTTTTGCAGAAGGGCAGGCAAAAAAAGAGAGTAAAATAAAAAAAACCTACGTTAGAAATGAGTATTAGGCGCATTACTGTATATCTTCCTGTGCTGCAGTGTGACTATTGATTTCTCACTTTTAAGTCTCTCCCTGTGGAGCGTAGAGCAATATTAATGGAGGTAATCCTTGTTTTAGACTTGCAGGAGTGTGTGTGTTTGACTAGCCAAAGGGGCCGCCAGGAAGCTTCACAGGCTGAGGAGGGATTTTGAATCCTGTTCTCACAATACTGTAACCACAACTACACCATCGTATCCCGGATTACACTATTGCTTAGCCAGATCTGTTGGTTTTAATTGCATGGCAAGGTGACGTTTTGCACCAGCAGCCACAAGCTGTAGGGTTGGTCTAAATCGGCGGCATTTTGTCATGGTGCAATGAACTCACTACCTGCTTATTACTGGATTTTGGACGCATTAACTCGCCCCTGATACTGGCAGAAACCAAGAATCTCCCTCTCTTTCCTTGCTTCCTGGCATGAACTATTACACAATGCATTGATCTCCATTATCTTGTAGAACAGGGATGAGCAACCATCTCGCCCAGGTGTAGTCCTTCAGGTCTTTGTATCAGCCCTTGGACTCTTTTGTCGGAACTAAGCCACACCCTTCTTGAACCACATTCCTCACCAGCCCTGCTTTGTACTCTTCTGAAATGCGTTGTCCTCATGGGACTTTCCCCATGATAATGCTTCTTCAAAATCTGAATAGTGGATAGAATGGTATGAGTGAATGCATAGAAACCAATGCACCGCACAAATCTGAAATTCAGTCATTACTCTGCCCCCTTCTGCCTCTTGTCCTGCATTTTGCTGGCACGTAGCCTCCAAAAGATGGCCCAGAAGTTAATGTGGCCCTCTGGCTGGAAAAAAGTCCATCCCCCCACTCCATGAAAGATCCCATCAACGGCATCTCCGAAAATGTTTACACATCACTTGGGAAGACAAGCAAACTAATGCCAATGTACTGGAAGAAGCAAAGATCACCAGTGCCGAAGCAATGATTCTTCAACATCAACTTCGTTGGACTGGTCATGTTGGGCGGATGCCTCACTATCGTCTTCCAAAGCAACTACTCTATTCTGAACTTAAAAATGGAAAGCGTAATGCTAGTGGTCAACAAAAGAGGTTGAAAGACTCCCTCAAGGCAAATCTTTAAAAATGTAGTATAAACACCGACAACTGGGAAACACTGGCCTGCGAGCGCTCCAGTTGGAGAACAGCCTTTACCAAAGGTGTCATGGGCTTTGAAGACACTCGAACTCAGGACGCAAGGGAGAAATGTGCTAAGAGGAAGGCACACTTGGCAAATCCACACCGTGGTCAACTCCCGCCCGGGAACCAATGTCCCCACTGTGGAAGGATGTGTGGAATTGGCCTCAACAGTGACTTATGGACACACTGTTAAGATCCTGCTCGTGGAAGACAATATTACTTGGCTATGAGTCATCGCCAAAGAAGAAGAGAATGTATAATACTGGCAGAGAGCCCGTTCAATGTTTCAAGAGAAGAAAGAATCATTGTGGGTGGGTGGAGCAAGATTCACAGCACCGCTCATCTGCCTGCGTTATTATATATTTTATTTTATTTTAAATATTTCTACAAAGCAGTTTACAAAAACAACAACCACCCTGCTTTGGCTATATTTAAGATGCTCAGAGCAATGCTACCTAAAGCGGGTCTACTCAGAAAGCAATCCCATTTTATTCAATGGTTTCAAGTAAGCAAGCATGGAGTTGATCCTCTTCGGGAGAATGTTTCCCCAAACAATGATTGCAGCTGCGCTTACATGGGAGTAAGCCCTGCTGAACCCAGAGGGACTTACTTCCGAGTAGACATGCCTGGGGTTGTTTTGTAAAAATCTTCTTCAGCTCTCCTGTGGCTGCTATGGGTGTTTTTCTTAATGGATTGTTTTTAGAATGAATTTTTTTAATGGTATAATGTGTTCGTTTTTAAAAATGTATTGCTAGCTGCTTGGAGACCTATGGGTAATAAGTTACAACAACAACAACAACAACAATAATAATAATAATTCAATATTCAGTTTTCAATTTTATTTTTTGTTCAGTTGGCTAAGAATCCGCTCGGCATACAGATAAATCGGATTTCTTACTTCAGGACTGTGAGGGTGGGCAAGCTGTGACGCACCAGAAGCTGTTGAAGCTAATGGGACTTCACCATCGCTCACCATTGAACCTGCTGGCTGGAGATGATGGGAGCCGGGATTCCAAAAGTCCTTATTCCCTTTCTTCCACCAGTACCCCTGGAAATGGCTAGATCCTTCCCAGAGGGCTTGGGAATCCTTCGGTCTCCCTCCCCAGACTTCCAGTACTACCCAGTGCTCATCAAGGCCTATAAAAGGAACAAAACCCAACTGATGGGCAAGAGATAAAACCGCAGGAGTCAAGTTCTCTCCCTCCTCTCTCAGCATCTCCCTCCCCTTGGCCCTAGAGGTGTCAATGTTCTGGGACCAGGACAATGTATCAAAGGGCCTTCGGTCCCCATTATCTTGCAGAGTGAGTTGTCACCTTATCAATGGCTCTTGCCAAAGCCTTGATAGCTCTCCTGTTGGGTTGGTTTCCTGGACTCCTTATCCTCTCTCTGGCCTATTGGGGGGGGGGGTTGCACGCCCCTCCCCACTGCCCACCTCCAAAAGGACCCATCAGCTGTCCTCCAACAATGGGGCATTCACACCTCCCTACTCTTTGACAGTGCCCCCTCCCCAAATTTACCCTGCTCCTGTTGTAAACAACCTCGGCCTGGTGGAAATCAAGGTCAGCTGACCCCCCCAAAAAACCTGATCACCCACCCACCTGCTAACCACAGCCTAGTGTACCTTGTCTATTCAGTGGTCTATTCACACTCTCTTTTTTATGTCAGGATCCAAATTCAAATCTCACTTCTGCCACAAAGTCTCATCCCATCTTCAAGATAATAATAATAATATAATAGTTACAGGTAGGTAGCCGTGTTGGTCTGCTGTAGTCGAAACAAAATAAAAAAATTCCTTCCAGTAGCACCTTAGAGACCAACTAAGTTTGTTATTGGTAGGAGCTTTTGTGTGCAAGCACACTTCTTCAGATACACATCATAATAATATTCTTCTTACTATTTTATGATTGCATTTTTATCCCACCTTTTCCCTTCAAGGAGCTGAAGGTGGCATGCATGATTCATGTCTCTCTCTCTCTCTCTCTCTCTCTCTATATATATATATTCTGTTTTACAGTTTTGAATACACATTTAAACATCCATAACATATCAATGACTTCCCTTCTTCTCTTTCCATGGTTCATTTTGCATGCCATAAATCCCTGCATATTTTACATAAACTAAACCATTCAGTATTCCATTATTACGTCCATCAAAACTTATTTACACTCTTGGATTTATCTTAATGCTGCCAGGGTTTTCAAGTGTATACAATCGCCCCCCATATATTCAATAAACATTTACCTATCTTCTTTAAACATATGTTCTCCTCCTCCTCTTATTCTGTATGTTGAACCTGCAAGCTGCGCGTATTCCATCAGCTTAAGTGACCATTCTTCTTTAGCTGGGACCTCCCTCGTTTTTTCCATTTTGGGGCTAACAAACCACTGGACGTTAGAATCCCTTCCTGATTCTATCCTCACAACAGCACTTAGGTCTGGCAGAGAGACAGTGGCTTGGCCCAAGATCACCCAGTGGGCTTCATGGCTGAGCAGGGTTTGAATCCTTGGAAAAATCCCTTTCAATGAAGAAACAGACACTGGCCTGCCTGGCCACACCTATGAACTTTCTAAAAGCAACAAGAAATTTGGGAGTTGACCTGTGTCAGTGCATTGTCCTGAATTTATAACATTTTACCCCATGTACAAAATTAATTTCCTTATACATTCCTGTAGGGTTTTTCATTTTGGGGTGTTATTTCCCCTCAACGTAAAAATGCACTTTTGTGACTTGGACAGATTAAAGGGACTAAACAGAAGGAAAATAAAAAATAAATCCAGAAATCTGTATTGGAGGAATATCTTAATTAGCTCCACCAAAGTGTCACAAAATTGTATACTGTACAGTATTTAAGCTAATGTAACTTGGGTGGTACTGTGGTCTAAACCACTGAGCCTAGGGCTTGCCGATCAGAAGGTCGGCGGTTCGAATCCCCGCGACGGGGTGAGCTCCCGTTGCTCGGTCCCTGCTCCTGCCAACCTAGCCATGCTGGTGTGACCCTATCCTACCTCACAGGTGTGCTGTAAGGATAAAACGGAGAGGGAGAGAAACATTTAAGCTTAAGGTTCTTGGAAAAAAGGTGGGGTGTGTAAATGTAGCAAATCGAAATAAATCAATAAATAATTCCCCTGTCGTCAGTCCCCAGTCCTCTTGGAGACACTCTGCTTCCTGGTCAGTGTTGACTGTGATTCAGGATCCATCCAAATGCTGGTAATGTAACAGTGATATGATTGAGATATATCCTGTAGGAACCCTACAAATAGAGGTTCCCTCCTAATGCGAGGAGGAGGAGGAGGAAGGAGAAGAAGAAGTTGTTGTTCACTGTGCCAGGAATCTTTAACCTTCATATTATAGTCATCTTTTTGCTGGATATGTGCTCCCTGTCCAGAGGCAGGTCTGGGATTCTTAAATTGTTTACAGACCACCTGTTTGTTAACCTTTGCTTGAACAAAGTTTGTGGGGAGGTTTATATGATGTTCGCTGTTTCTTGAGCATTCATTCCACCCTGTTTGTGGGGAGGTCAAGCCATGTGTTCAGAGGAGGACGTCCAAGATGTTTAAGGATCTGGAAACCAAGCCTTATGAGGAACGGTTGAGGTAACTGGGTATGTTTAGCCTGGGGAAGAAGAGACGGAGAGGAGATACGATAGCCACTTCAAATATGAAGGTGGAGCAAGTTTGTTTTCTCTTGCTCTGGAGAGGAGGACTCAAACCAGGGGCTTGGAGTTACAAGAAAGGAGATTCAAACCAAACAGCAGAAAGGATTTCTGAGCAGTTTGACAGTGGAGCCCTAACACTTTTAACAAGGCATTTAAAGGCCATAACTCAATAGCTGAGTGCATGTTTCCATGCAAAAGACTTCCACCTGAGGCACACCCAAGGTAAAGGACCCCTGGACGGTTAATTCCAGTCAAAGACGACTATGGAGTTGCGGCGCTCATCTCACTTTCAGGCTGAGAGAGCCGGTGTTTGTCCGCAGACAGCTTTCTGGGTCATGTGGCCAGCAGGACTAAACTGCTTCTGACGCAACAGGACACTGTGACGGAAACCAGAGAGCACAGAAATGCTGTTTACCTTCCCGCCGGAGCGGTACCTATTTATCTACTTGCACTTTGACGTGCTTTCGAACTGCTAGGTTGGCAGGAGCTGGGACAGAGCGACAAGAGCTCACCCCATCGCGGGGATTCAAACTACCAACCTTCTGATCGGCAAGCCCAAGAGGCTCAGTGGTTTAGACCACAGTACCACCCGCGTCCCTTACACCCAAGTAGGTCTTGCCCCAAATCCCAGGAAGCCGCTGCCAATCAATGTAGCGAGAATACTGAGCTAGGTGGATCTGTGGCCCAGTTCAGTCTAAAACACCTTCCTCAAGATACCATGGAGAGACCAAGCTAGGTTTCCTTTTAGTCCATTCCTTCAAAGGCAAGACTGTATTGGTACAAATAACTTTTCCTCTCCCGCTTCCAAGAAATTTGCAAAATAGGGAAAACACACCAACCCCTCATTTATTCAAAGTTTGTGGTCAATCAAATGAACCGAGTCAAGTTTTGCACCACTGTAACAGACTGGGAAGGAGCCATGGAAAGGGAAGGACATGAGTGGCGCTGTGGGTTAAACCACAGAGATTAGGGCTTGCTGATCAGAAGGTCAGCGGTTTGAGTCCCCGCGACAGGGTGAACTCCTGGTGCTCAGTCCCTGCTCCTGCCAACCTAGCAGTTCGAAAGCACAAAGTGCAAGTAGATAAATAGGTGCCGCTCCGATGGGAAGGTAAACAGCTTTTCCGTGCGCTGCTCTGTTTCGCCAGAAGCGGCTTAACCATGCTGGCTACATGACCCGGAAGCTGTACGCCAGCTCCCTCAGCCAATAAAGCAAGATGAGCGCCACAACCCCAGAGTCGTCCGCAACTGGACCTAATGGTCAGGGATCCCTTTACTTTTGCCTAACAGACTGGGAAGGAGCCATGGAAAGGGAAGGAAGTGGCTGGAGCAATGGTGGGAAGATGGCTTTCAGATACAATTCCCCCCACCCTCTTTCCCCCCTGGCAAGTGTTTCAAGACTTTATTAGCTGCAAGACCAATCAGAAATCTGCCGGATGCATGGAAGGCCGTGGACGGGAGGAACTGTGGCAGGAGACCCATAAAAGGGGGCTGTTCCTGTGGTTGTTTTTGCCTGTCACCCTTCTGCTCCCTACAGGAGGATGTGAGAAATGTCAAGGGCAAACCCAAGGTTACGCAATCTGATTTGCCAGCAGGTGCAGTTGGGAATGTTGCCTTGAAGAGACAGTGTTTTGATGCACACTCAAATTCACCAAACAGCTGATGCATCTCAGATGCAGGAAACACCACAGTTGTGCGCTCAGAGGTAGGGGGAAGTGTGTGTGTGTGTGTGTGTGTGTGTGTGTGTGTGTGGTTGTGTTGTTCCTACGAAGAAAGTATACCATCAACATTTCACATCAGAAAAGAGAGACTTGCTTGTACAAGATTTCCATCTCAAGGGCTGTTATCCAAGCCTGTTTCCTATTGCATATTGCTGAAGTCTTATATTCTGCATTTTGCAACCACATGCTTCCAATTGATAACGTTTCTGCCCATTTCCAGCCAAACCATGGTTTCACACAAACAAGCAAACATGCAGGTTCTCAGAGACACAGTTGTGGCAACTGCACTCCTATCTCTGCTCTAGAAATCCACCTGTTTGTGCTAAGCTTTGCTTTAGCGTAACACTATGGGCAAACCAGGGACGCAGGTGGCGCTGTGGGCTAAACCACAGAGCCTAGGACTTGCCGATCAGAAGGTCGGCGGTTCGAATCCCCATGACAGGGTGAGCTCCCGTTGCTCGGTCCCTGCTCCTGCCAACCTAGCAGTTCAAAAGCACGTCAAAGTGCAAGTAGATAAATAGGTACCGCTCCGGCGGGAAGGTAAACGGCGTTTCCGTGCGCTGCTCTGGTTCACCAGAAGTGGCTTAGTCATGCTGGCCACATGACCTGGAAGCTGTACACCGGCTCCCTCGGCCAGTAAAGCGAGATGAGCGCTGCAACCCCAGAGTCGGCCACAACTGGACCTAATGGTCAGGGGTCCCTTTACCTTTATGGGCAAACCAAGTTTATTTGTTATTTCATCAGATGCAGTACGCGCAATGGCAGTCTCCTCATGGCACGGTGCCGAGATGTTTACCCTCATGTTACTGAGGGGGAACTGCTCAAATCTGAACAATGTCGACCGTAACAACATTTTAGCCCCTACTAGGTGCTGGAGGAGACCCCTATTATGGTGCTGGAGGAGACTCTTGAGAGTCCCATGGACTGCAAGAAGATCAAACCTCTCCATTCTGAAGGAAATCAGCCCTGAGTGCTCACTGGAAGGACAGATCCTGAAGCTGAGGCTCCAGTACTTTGGCCACCTCATGAGAAGAGAAGACTCCCTGGAAAAGACCCTGATGTTGGGAAAGATGGAGGGCAGAAGGAGAAGGAGACGACAGAGGACGAGATGGTTGGACAGTGTTCTCAAAGCTACCAGCATGAGTCTGACCAAACTGAGGGAGGCAGTGGAAGACAGGAGGGCCTGGCGTGCTCTGGTCCATGGGGTCACGAAGAGTCGGACACGACTAAACGACTAAACAACAACAGCTGGGGTGGCGGGGAAGAGCTAGCGTTTGTACCAGAAATAACAAAGAGTCCTGTGGCACACTGAAGACTAATAAATTTATTACGGTAAAAGCCTTTGTGGACCAGGGAGTCCACTTCATGAGGTACCAGAAAATAAGAGCAGGTGAGCACATGAGAAGTTTGTACCCTGAGGCTGAGCTTTCTCCTTTATAGAGATGGGTATTGTTGTATTGTGAGACATATAAACTCCTCTGGGACCTTTTTTATTTGGCTGAAGAGCCAAAGAAACAGACATGCTGTGGGTGTTTGAGAATTTGGATAGGCTTCTGTACTACAGATTAGTCATTTTGATGTGGTGTCTTAGGGTTGCTTAAGGCCTGATTGACAGATCATGGGAAGCCAAATTATGGCTTACCATGAAGGAGCAAACTTGCTGGTAAACTAGGAGGGGAAGACCATGGCTGCTTCGTTCCTCCCCCACCCCTGCTGCTGCCATACTATCGAGAGTTAACCATAGTTTGGCTTAGTGTTACAGTCAAACCTCGGTTCCCAAACACCTCTGTTTTGGAACGTTTTGGCTCCCGAATGCTGAAAACATGGAACTAACTGCTTTGGTTTTCGAACGAATTTTGAAGGGCTTCCGAGCTGCGTTTTTCATTTTTCCCCATTGATTTTGCAGCCAGCCCATTGATCCTCAGTTTTCAAACTTTTCGGAAGCCGAACGGTCTTCTGGAATGGATTAAGTTTGAAAACTGAGGTTCCACTGTCCCAGGCTTTTCATTTTTCTCACCCCAGACGATCCACAAGATATAACCAAGGTTTATTCTTTGACCTACCATGGGGGGGACCATACCCTCCCAACATTTCTCTGATGAAAATAGGGACATCCCATTCCATAACAATAATAATTTTATTATTTAAACTCTGCCCATCTGACTGGTTTGCCCCAGCCACTCAGGCCAGCTTCCAGCATATATAAAAATAATAATAAAACATTAAGCACTCAAAAACTTCTATCTCCTTGGCTCCTGGATCGCACAACTCCATACCCTCCGACATTTCTCCGATGAAAATAGGGACACCCTAAGGACAAACGGGACATTCCAGGATCGAATCAGAAACCAGGGTGGCTTCTGTAAATCCAGGACTGTCCCTGGAAAATAGGGACATGGTTGGATCATGAACCTGGATTCAAATGCAACACTAAACCATAGTTTATCTCCTGGTAGCTCAGGAGCAGCAGGAGCAAAGCAGCTGTGACCCCCCCCCCCCAGTGCACTAGCACGCTTGCTCATGAACAGTAGGCCATAGTTTGGGCTCAACCAAGGCCTAACTCAGCTCTCACTTTCCACTCTGTTTGTTAGTAATCCTTAGCTATTGCCAGGCAGGAATCAGGAGAAGGGATGCTTTGGAAGTAAGAAAAAGGTGATGTGACTTCACAGATGAGTCAGCCAATGTGTTTAAAATGTACCCATCCCCTGTTGAAGCTTGCCTGACATTACTGTCTAGTTTCCAAAGCTGCGATTCCCCTGGAGACTGATTGAGAACCACCGGTTTGGTGTACAGTGGTACCTCAGGTTAAGTACTTAATTCGTTCCGGAGGTCCGTTCTTAACCTGAAACTGTTCTTAACCTGAAGCACCACTTTAGCAAATGGGGCCTCCCGCTACCGCCGCGCCGACGGAGCACGATTTCTGTTCTCATCCTGAAGCAAAGTTCTTAACCTGAAGCACTATTTATGGGTTAGTGGAGTCTGTAACCTGAAGCATATGTAACCTGAAGCGTATGTAACCTGAAGTACCACTGTACATTGGTACCTCGAGTTACAAACGCCTCAGGTTACAAATGCTTCAGGTTACAAACTCCGCTAACCTGGAAGAGTTACCTCAAGTTGAGAACTTTGCCCCAGGATGAGAACGGAAATTGTGTGCCAGCAGCGCAGCGGCAGCAAGAGGCCCCATTAGCGAAAGCCTGCCTCTGGTTAAGAACAGTTTCAGGTTAAGAACGGAGCTCCGGAACGAATTAAGTTCGTAACTAGAGGTACCACTGTATTTTGCAGGACTCAATTATTGTCATGCAGTAAGACTGAATTTGCTGGTTGAATTCCAGGAGGTCCTCATCCATTTGGGGGCTTGTCCTGTGGCTGCCAGCTGGTTAGAAGTCACTGTGCGAAGCCACATACCTGCGTGGCTCTAGACTAGGCTTTTCCAACCTGGTGCCCTCCAGATGTTTTGGGCTACAACTTCCATCAGACCCAGCCAGCACAGATGGGAGTTGTAGTCCAAAACAGCTGGAAATCACCAGGTAGGCTGGTCTAGGATAGGGTTAAATCCAGACAGAAAAGTTGCTGAGCTTTTCTTGGCCAAGGTTGTTGAGGATATTTGAGCTATTTTAATGGGAAATTGGCAAAAACGACACTGCAGACATGGGTTGCCATACGTCCAGATTATCCCAGACATTTTTCCAATTTCCACCTGGACACTGCTGCTAACTGCAGTTTTCTGGACATGTCCATGCAATTCCAGACGTATGGCAACCATATAGAGCACAGGTGAGCTGGAAGCCTTTTGCTCAGATCTCAGTGCTGCCATGAAATCAATGAGTGTTCTCAGGCAAGCTCACTTCTCTCTCTACCTTTGAGAGCCCAGATCTGTAAAATGGGGATAGTAATGCTGGACTCCACAGGAGGGTTGTAGTTAAGGCTACCAACAGGATGCATAAAGCTGAAGTCTTTTCAGCACACGGGGAAAAGCACTGTACAAAGATGCTATGTGTTGTGGTTATTTGTCGACACAATACCCTGCCTGTCCGTTCTCCCCCAACCCACATAACTCACAAGCAGAGAGCAGTTGCGAACGAGCACCGTTGCGGCTACGAGCGACTCGAGCAAGTGAGCCAGGTCACTTGCTGCGGAGGAAGTAAATAGAACAACACATTTGACTGAGACACAGGTACAGCGCTATTACATACAGTGCACGGATCCCAACCCATGTTCGGCTTCTGGAGCATAGGCAGCCACAAGACCAGAAGGCGGGAAAGGCATAATTAGCAAGAGGCAATTTGAAGTCGGGCAGAGAAGGTCGTGCAAGCTTCTTACATGTGCAGATTCCACATCGTTGATAGACACGGAATTAGGTAGTCATATAAACATGGTGACACGCATGCACATCTGGGGAAAGGAGCTTGAGCCCAGGATTCTATAGTCCACGCAGAGATGAGATTTAAGGATATGGAGCCGGGCCTTTTCAGCAGTGGCACCGTAAGTAGGGAACAGTCTCTCCACGAAGACCCACCGGGTGTCTTCTCTTCCTGCCAATGCTCTTTTCCTCTTACTTTTCCTGTAATGTTTGCCACTGTTACGTTGGGCAGCGATAACGATTCCGATGCTGTTGCTTCAGGTTCCGCTGAGTGCGACCTGTTAACACTGTACATCACTTGGGGTTGGGTAAAGGGAAAAAAGCAATTGGTACGCTCTATAAAGAAATGAAGTGACGTCCATGGCCTCTATACTCAAATGAGGGTATGTGTTACACAGAGCCATAGCTACAGGAGGGCTAGCCAGGTTTTTTGCCCAGGGTGAAGCCTCCAGAGGGGAGCTATTCAGTCTCTCAGTCTCTGTGTGCGCACAAATGTGTGGGTATGCCAAACTGGGCCTTTGACCCGGGTGAAATAAAGCCTTGTTTCTCCCCTGGCTTGCACAGCTTTGTAGGCTAAATGCTTCCAGGCAGATAGAATCAGGAGAGCTTGAAAAAAAGGGTTTTCTAGCAAAGACGGAAATACCAGAGACTCTAGATGTGGATTTGAAGATGATCTATATTTTCTAAAAAATATAGATCCTAACGACCCCTTTTGAACCATTCCCAGAAGATGAAGGTGGGATGGTGTGTGTGTCTGTGTGTCTGTGTGTCTGTGTGTCTGTGTGTCTGATGGGTGAGTCATACCAAAGCTCCCTTTCTTTAAAGAGGAAAGGTGGACAATCTAATGGGAGTGGGTTGTTTTTGTTTTTGTTTATGAATCTGAAGCTGCATCATCCCTCTATTAATCCAGGAGTTGGAGATGTGGATGAGAAGAGAAAGGAGAGAGAGAGAGAGAGAGAGAGAGGAGATATGCGCTTAGGGAGGGCATCGGTTTAATGTGGAGGTATCAAAGAGTGGGTTGTGGATCTCCATCTCTCCACTCTGCAGAAAGAGAAGAGGGGGAGTTGTTAATCAAAGCATTCTTGGAAAAGGAAAGGAACCAAATTCCCAGCGGCCAACCCACACGTGCAACAGAATCATATCCCCTCTGACCTCCGTGCCTGTCCTGGTATAATTCCTGTGCAGGTATGTAATATGAAGTCTAGTCTGAGTTTACGGCATCGGTTTCAGTCGGTGTGGACATGGTGCGTTTGGCTGGCGACTTGACCCTTCCTGACCCTTGCCCACCTTGGCTAATTGCAGCTAGCCCAAAACGATTGGCTGAGTAGTTCCCGGAGATAATAAATGCCACATCCCAAGAGGGTGAGGTCCTGGCCTACTTGAAAGAGGCAGCTGTGTGGCCACTTCTTAAGAAACCCACCCTGAATTCAGAAAATTGTAACCACCCTGTTCCCAATAGCCTGTTTTGGTTTTGTTTTTTGCAGGTGAGGTGTTCAAGAAGATTGCGGGTGTCTGGCTCCAGGCACAATTGGAAGATAGATTATCTCTAGACATTTCAATTCAGGTTCAGGTCAAGGGGTGGCACCAGAACTGCCCTGTGCGTGACCTCTTGCACAAGAGAGATAGGCAGTGCAAGCATGATTGCTTTATCTTCAATCTCCTCTCTGAGGCCGAACCACGATCTCCTACTGGATCTGCTGTGTGGGCTGGAGCAGGGGGCGCCGTGGTCCCACTCCCATCTACAGTGGTACCTCGGTTTACGAACTTAATCTGTTCCGGAAGTCCGTTCTTAAAACAAAACCGTTCTTAAACCAAGGCACACTTTCCCTAATGAGGCCTCCTGCCGCCGGTGCCCTTCCACCGTTCAGATTCCGTTCATAGACCAAGGTCAAGTTCTCAAACCAAGACACTATTTCCGGTTTTGCAGAGTTTGTAAACCAAATCGTTCTTAAACCGGACTGTTCTTAAACCAAGGTGCCACTGTACAGGATTGGTTTCAGAAAGTAACATTGGGAGTTTGCTGCTCAACCTTATTTAACCTATGCTATAGGTAAAGGGGCCCCTGACCGTTAGGTCCAGTCACGGACGACTCTGGGATTGTGGTGCTCATCTCGCTTTACTGGCCGAGGGAGCCGGCATACAGCTTCCGGGTCATGTGACCAGCATGACTAAGCCGCTTCTGGCAAACCAGAGCAGCGCACGGAAACGCCGTTTACCTTCCCGCCGGAGCAGTACCTATTTATCTCCTTGCACTTTGACGTGCTTTCGAACTGCTAGGTTGGCAGGAGCAGGGACCGAGCAATGGGAGCTCACCCCATTGAGGGGATTCAAACCGCTGACCTTCTGATCGGCAAGCCCTAGGCTTTGTGGTTTAACCCACAGCGCCACCCGCGTCCCAGCCTATGCTATAGAGCTCTGCAAAGTTTCATCTTGCCCTTCACACTCTTTAACTGGGTGGGGAACCTGTGGCTCTGCAGATGTTCTTGGACTCCTTCCCCCCTCAGCCCCACTTACCACAGCCAGTTCTCAGGGATGAGGATATCTGGAGAGCCACAGTCTCCCCACTGGTGTGGGGTGCCCTCAATATGCCACTGTTCTGTTTCTCTTTGTCACCTGAGGCAGGTGTTAAAATTTATGCCTGGACGCGGCAATGTGAGGGCCAATCAACCAAAACTGAATTCTGACAAAATGGAGGCACTGGGGGTAGGTAGTTCTCTTGTCCGGGAAATTGACATTTGACTAGTTGTAGGTAAGAGGGACGCGGATGGCGCTGTGGGTTAAACCACAGAGCCTAGGACTTGCCGATCAGAAGGTCGGTGGTTCGAATCCCCGCGACGGGGTGAACTCCCGTTGCTCGGTCCCAGCTCCTGCCAACCTAGCAGTTCGAAAGCATGTCAAAGTGCAAGTAGAGAAATAGGTACCGCTCCAGCGGGAAGGTAAACGGCGTTTCCGTACGCTGCTCTGGTTCGCCAGAAGCGGCTTAGTCATGCTGGCTATGTGACCCGGAAGCTGTACGCCGGCTCCCTCGGCCAATAAAGCGCCGCAACCGCAGAGTCGGTTACGACTGGACCTAATGGTCAGGGGTCCCTTTACCTTTAGGTAAGAGTATGCACACCCTGAAAGAGCAGGTATCGAACCAGCATTGCTGAAGTGCCTTTCACCACCTTCAATAAATGAATCTCACCTTGTTGATGTGGTTCATGCCTCTGGTAACGTCTGGGCTAGATTACTGCAATGCGTTATACATGGGGCTGCCCTCAGAGATGACATGGAAGCTTCAGCTGGGGCAAAACTCCACTGCCTTAATTTTGACCACTGCAGCCAAGGTAAACCATTTCCCACCCACACTATACTAGATTGTTTCTTTCTCTTCTATGCTGGATTATTTCTCTTTTTTCCCGGTGAAAAGGCGTAAGGGTATTCTGAGGACAGGTTCATGCACCAATACAAAACACACACCCACGGCCAGCCCAACCGTGAAGCAGCCTGAAGCCAGCTGCTTCAGGATGTCACCCTGAGAGGAAGAGGGGAAGCCATTGCCCAAAGAGGAGAGAAGTGGAAGAGCTTGGTTTGGGGTGGGGGCAGGAGCTGCACCCCCCCTGCCTTGCCACTGGCAGCAGCAACACCACACCCTGTACCCCTCAAGCAGAGCTGGTACCCCCACTGCCACTTCCTCTCCTCACTGCTGCACGACTGGTGCCCAGAGCCCAGCGTTCACCTCTGCCAGGTACTTGCTGCCTCCTGCTCCTCAACCCCAGCAGCTGTAACAGCTTGCTCCTCTACTTGCCCTATGGCGGCCATCTTCCTCCTGCTTGCCTTCTTCTGGGCATCTCAGGGGTGATCGTGTTTGGCGATGTGGTCTAAACCACTGAGCCTCTTGGGCTTGCTGATCAGAAGGTCAGTGGTTTGAATCTGTGCGACGGAGTGAGCTCCTGTCACTCTGTCCCAGCTCCTGCCAACCTAGCAGTTCAAAGCACGCCAGTGCAAGTAGATAAATAGGTACCGCTCCGGTGGGAAGGTAAACGGCGTTTCTGTGCGCTCTGGCTTCTGTCACGTTGCACCAGAAGTGGTTTAGTCATGACACAGAAAGCTGTCTGTGGACAAACGCCAGCTCCCTCGGCCTGAAAGCCAGATGAGCGCCCCCAACCCCATAGTTGCCTTTGACTAGACTTAACTGTCCAGGAGTCCTTTACCTTTACTTTTTTTGCCTTTTAAAGGACTGCCCCACTGCCACCAGGGTCCAGGAGCAGGCAGCAGCAAGCACCTGGCCAATGTGAGTGCCCTGCAGAGGTGAATGTCAGGCGCCGTGTGGCAGCAAGGAGCAGGAGGGCAGGGGTGGCGCCAGGGTTTCTGCCCCCGGCAGCAAAATTCCCTGGGTTGGCTCTTCACACACCACACATAGAAGCATTCCAAATCACACAGGAAGGTGCCTTATAAGGAGGCAGATCATCGGGTCGTCTAGGCCAGGACTGCCAACACTGGCCTTACCTGGAGATGCCAAGAAACTGAACCTGGGCTCTTGCCATACATACCGGCGCCAGCCCCGGACACTCGTACACGGTGTAATCTCCGTTCTCAGTCTCTGACTCTGTGGAGAGCTGTTCTACTGGTTTGGGGGCTTCTCTGCTGAAGGAAGGAGGCAACAGTGTGAGATGAGGGACCTCAGGAGATGGAAACCCCTAGGCAGGTGTGTCCAAAAATCCGTTTTAGGGGCCTAATCCAGCCTGCTGGTAGGTTTAATCCAGCCCCTGTGGCTGTTTATTTTTTGGGCTAAAATCCTAAAAAAAAAATCGACCCTAAAAAAAGCTCCACAACTTCAATCCTGAAAAAAGATCAACAACTTTGGCTGGCCCTCACGGCCCTTCACTTCATCAAATCTGGCCCTCTTTGGAAAAAGTTTGGACACCGACTATGCAGAATTAGATAAGATGACAGGAAGGATTCGAAACCTGCGGGACCAGAGATTCTCAGAAGACTGGAATAAATATGCGAACTGTTTGAAAAGCAACTGTAATCAACAGATTACGCTTGTAGGGCTGCAAGAAGTTTTGTAAGGAGGAATATATGAAATATTATAAGGAAGGTTATGATGAGAGAGTTAATAGATAATTAAAAGCAATAGTGAAATTAAGAAATGTAAATTAAGTGAAAAAAACTGGAAAATTTTCAGATGTGGTTGAAGTCCAAAAAATTGTATAAGATGTGACCTATGTTGAACGACTGTTGAAAATGATATATTAAAAATCTAACAAAAATATATATAAAAAAGAAAGAAAAAGGTTTGGACACCACTGCTAGAGGTTCCAGCCACTTTCCAAAAATATATCCTCCCCACCCCCCTGGCTCCTGGATTTACTCTTGTGGTGTGGCAGGAAAGGATGGGGTGGGAAGATTCAAGGACAATCAAAGAAACATTTAAAGATTTCGGCGTAGCGTAGTCTAGTGTAGGATTAGGGTCAGAAAAAAGAAAGACTTCTTTGTGTTGATGAGATCACAGAATGGTAGAGTTGGAAGGGACCCCAAAGATGAACTGGTTCAACCCCCTGAAATGCAGAAATATTTCGCCTAACGTGGGGTTCAAACCCACAACCTTGAGATTAAGAGTCTTGTGCTCTTTCGACTGAGCTACCCCACAGGCTACAAAGAAGTTCTCTGAGCAGCTGACAACATAAAATATACAATATCCAGTGTGATAAAAAGGAAAAATGACATCAGTTAAGCCTGGGAACAAATTAGGGAAAATTTGTAACTTATTTTAAAGACCATTGCAAACAGTTAAAATCGTTAGCAGGGTTGGAATATCACTTGTAGTTTAAGGGTGAATCCTGGATACAATGGAGAAGTAAAAGATTTGGACTACCATAAAAGAAGCAGACGGAAATGATAAATAACAGGACCCACAAAGGGGAGGATGGGAGAATCTTGTTTTTATGATCTATGTTTGGTATATTTCTGTAAAATTATAATTTGAATAACCAAATGAATGCATTTAATAATAATAATAAGATTGGGAACAAATTGAAGGAAACAGAGATTAAAGTGGGGGAAACCCAACAAAGTTAAAACAGTTAAATCACTTTTTAAAAGTGATTAAAAAGACAGGGGAGAATAATCAGGACTATGCTTTGAGCCTGAAAAGACATTCAGTGTGAAATTTATCCAGCCAGAAGTTTTGAATGGCAACTTTCACCCGCCCCACCCAGCAAAACATCTGCAATGGCCCCAGGCCGGGGGGGGGGGGGCGGTTCTTCCAGCTGCTTTCAAGGGACTGAAAGTTTCACCAGAGAGCCTTTAAGCAGCCCCTTTCTGCTCTTAGTGATTGCTTGGCCCCCACCTTCCCACTCCCATGGAGAGATGTGGAAAAGAGCACACTTACTCCTCACTGGTTGTGGTGAGAAACTTCTTCTGATGTTGATAGTGGTGGACTTGGCACGACTGAGCTAGTCGGGAGTCCATGTACTAGAGGGGAGTAGAGAGAATGTAAGACTAGCCCAGCTTGGACCAAAACAAAGGCTTATTTAGCACAGCTTCCCATTTCTGAGCACAATTCAAAGTGTTGGTGCTGAGCTTTAAAGCCCTAAACAGCCTCGGCCCAGTATACCTGAAGGAGTGTCTCCACTGCCATCTTTCTGCCCAGACACTCAGGTCCAGCACCGAGGGCCTTCTGGCGGTTCCCTCACTGTGGGAAGCCAAGTTACAGGGAACCAGGCAGAGGGCCTTCTTGGTAGTGGCACCTGCCCTGTGGAACGCCCTCCCACCAGATGTCAAGGCAATAAACAACTATTTTACTTTTAAAAGACAACTGAAGGCGGCCCTGTTTAGGGGAGTTTTTAATATCTGATGCTGTGTTGTTTTTAATATTCAGTTGGAAGCCGCCCAGAGTGGCTGGGGAAACCCAGCCAGATGGGCGGGGTATAAATAAATTATTATTATTATTATTATTATTATTATTATTATTATTATTTCCCACAGTAGCTGAACTGATTCTGGGAAGCTCACTGGCATATACTGCTCCCAATACGAGGGGTATTATATAGCTCTCAGGGTGGTGAGTTAGTTGGTGGCCGCTGCATCTTGTGGCAGTGAGTTCCAAAGTTTAACTGGGTTTAAAGAATTGCAGGCTTTCGCTTGCCCCTGAATCACCCCCCCCCCCCCGTTCAGGTTCTCTGGATGTCCCCCTTGGGTTCTAAAGTGATGATCTGAGGGCTGTCAGGGGGGCAGGGGGCCCCAGCACCTCCCACCCCATGTGAGCATTCAACCAATGGCAAAGTCACATACTGCGCTGGGCTGATGATATCGGTATTGGTTTCCCCGGCTGCCTGCATATGCCATCTTCTGAGTCAAGTGTACTTCCTTCTGTAGCCTGGAAATGAATCGTATGATGATTTATTTTAAGCATGGCAAGCAAACAACCCCACAGTCCGCAATTTGAGTTTTGGCACATGTTTACAGCATCACCACAAAAGCTCTCGTGAGAACAGCCTCCCTGCATCGTTTTCATATTCCTGCTTTTTAAACCCGGGCAGGCCACATTTCCTTCTGTGTGGAGTGGGGTGGTAGGGAGACATTTTGCTTGCAGAATATGGGCCTTTTGAGATCAGATTGGCAAGAGTATGATTTTTTTTAAAAAAGAGTGCACCGGGGCATGTACAGAGTGAAAGAAATGGCCGATATCTTTTGCAAAAAGAAAAAAGACTTCTAGATATCATGTGTGACCCGCCTGCCCCAAGGTGGAGTGATGGCTAAATCACTGCTCTTTGGTTAGGTAAAGGTAAAGGGACCCCTGACCATTAGGTCCAGTCGTGGGGTTGCGGCGCTCATCTCACTTTACTGGCCGAGGGAGCCGGCGTACAGCTTCCGGGTCATGTGGCCAGCATGACTAAGCCGCTTCTGGCGAACCAGAGCAGCGCACGGAAACGCCGTTTACCTTCCCGCCAGAGCGGTACCTATTTATCTACTTGCACTTTGATGTGCTTTCGAACTGCTAGGTTGGCAGGAGCAGGGACCAAGCAACGGGAGCTCACCCCGTCGCGGGGATTCAAACCGCCGACCTTCTGATCAGCAAGTCCTAGGCTCTGTGGTTTAACCCACAGTGCCAGCCGCGTCCCTCGCTCTTTGGCTAGAAAGACGTAAATTCAAATCCCCACTCAGTCGTAGAATCATAGAATTGTAGAGTTGGAAGGGACCCCAGAGATCCTCTAGCCGAACCCCCTAAAATTGGCCAACCACATGAAGGCTCTAATCTACCTCAAAGGGTCCTACTAGGATAATCTGGGGGTAGGGTGGGGGAGGCAATGTATGCAACCCTGACAGGTAGGACAGTTAAAAACATAATAATTAAAAACATTTGAAGAAGCAAGCTCTGATAAGGCTACCTTCCTTCCTCTCTCTTCTGGCCTTCTGTTGCTGTACGCATTTTCTCTGTTGCTTCATCTCTTTCACAAAACCTTTTGTCTCAGAACTGTTTCATCATCCCCTATGGAAGCCAACCCTACGTAACTGTGTTTTCACCTATCTAATCTCATTCCCTTTATTTCAAACGCTCAGTGTTGGGAGTGCCGATGGCTATCTAGCAAAAAAACACCCCCTAAGCAACTGTTTCTCAAGGTGCTGCAAAAAAACACTGGAGAATTTGGTTTTCAAAACAGTCTAGCTTGTTTGGGTCAATTATTATTCAAAGGAGCTATAAAAAACAAAGGCAATTCCTCACATGAATGCTCAACATTTAAAAGCTAATGCAATTAATTATGTACAAACTGCATATAAACTTGCGTATACTGACTCAAATTGAAAAAAACACACACAGCCTGCAGAGATCTCAGACATTAATAGGCAAATGGAATTATAGTCTGAAGGCAACAAATTATAGATTTTCTACAGAATCATGCTTGGGCATTGTTGATACGTGATACTTGCATTACGTGATACTTGCATTGTTGATACTTGCATTATGTCCTAGCAAAAAATTGCATCACTCATGCACAATAGCAATGTATCAGCAGAGTTGGGGGAGTCCCACGATTTGGAAGAGTTCAAAGTACATTTGAAGGGAGGGGGGAATGTAATTGTGATGATGAGAACCTGACAACTCTAATGTATACAACACATGCTTCGTATTCACAGAATACTGGATGCTGGGTTGCATACAAACCATAAATTTAAAGTGCACTGCTTCTCCCCAGAGAGAATCCTGGGAATTTCAGTTCACCCCTGGCAGGGCTAAAAATTCCCCGCACCATTGAAAAACTGTGGTTCCCAAAATTCTTTGGGGGGAAATCATGTGCTTCAAATGTGTGGGGCAGGATTCGAGTAAGTTGCTGTGTGCATGGAACTAGTTTGGCTTGTGTAACAGGACTCCCCCACCTACCGCGCCCCCCAGTTGCGCTCTGGAGGGTTGGGGGAGATCCCAGAACAGGTTTAGGAGGTCCGGGGCGGGGGGGGGGGAGAGAGAGGAGGGAACGTCCCATTGTGCAAGCCAGGCTGGCTGCTGGGGAAAAGAATGTGAACCAGGGGCGAGGGAGCAGCTGGAATCCTGAACAAAAGGCTCTCTGTGCTGCAACATTTTGTTGCAGGCCTCACTCCTTTCTCTTGTTTTTGCTTCTCTCTATCGCATGCTGACTTCGTCCCTGAATGAATTTAGATTTTAATCTCACTGGGGGCAACGACTGGTCTTTTGGCTTGCGGAACTTCGTAAAGTACCAATGACATTGTTGTGCTAACATCATCATCATCATCATCATCATCATCATAGCAAATATGGGGGAAGGACATTTCTTACCTGTACCAGCACATAGCAGCAACTACCAGTCCGGAAACCCCTGTCACTGTGCACATCACCACGAGAGCTGTAAGGACCACAGTTAACCCTTTGAGTGTCAGGTATAAAGGAGCACCTCTAGAAACAAACACATAAGGACTGAAGAGGAGCCTGCAGGATCAGACCAGTGGCCCATCTGATCCAGAGTCCTGTTCTCACAGTGGCCAGCTGCAAACAGGAGACCTAAGCACAGCAGAACTCTCCCTTCCTGCGATTTCCAGCTACATCGGTACCTTGGTTCTCAAACGGCTTAGTTGTCGAGCAAATTGGCTCCCAAACGCCAAAACCCCGGCAGTAAGTGTTCCGGTTTGCGAACGTTTTTCGGAAGCCGAACGTCTGACGCAGCATCTGCTTGAGTGCAGGAAGCTCTTGCAGCCAATCGGAAGCCGCGCCTTGGTTTTCAAACAGTTTCAGGAGTCAAATGGACTCCCGGAATGGATTAGGTTTGAGAACCAAGGGACCACTGTACTGGTATTCAGAAGCATCCAACCTCCCAACAGTGGACTATAATGGACGTAGCCAGGATTTTTGTTGGGGGGGGGCAGAACTGGCACGATTGGTAAGTTAGTTAAGTATTTTTATTGCTTTGCTTGATCTAGGGGGGCAGCTGCTATGCCCATGCTCTTTTCCCAGGTGGATGAGCCCCATCTGCCCCCTCTAGTGTGGTGTAGTGGTTAAGAGCGGTAGACTCGTAATCTGGTGAACCGGGTTCGCTTCCCGCTCCTCCACATGCAGCTGCTGGGTGACCTTGGGCCAGTCACACTTCTCTGAAGTCTCTCAGCCCCACTCACCTCACAGAGTGCTTGTTGTGGGGGAGGAAGGGAAAGGAGAATGTTAGCCGCTTTGAGACTCCTTCGGGTAGTGATAAAGCGGGATATCAAATCCAAACTCCTCTTCTTCTTCTTCTCTACAGCATGTGCAGAAACTGCCTTCTTGACTGGTTGACCCACAATTGGTCTCATCCACTCAGTCCACCGGAGCCCGTCTTTGCATGCAGGGGAGGACCCTAACTCACCAAGGCTTTGGGACCCGTCGGCTCCCCTCACCTGGTTTAGCCAGATTCAGGTAGGTAGCCATGTTGGTTTGACGCAGTTGAAATAAATTAAAAAATTGTCCAGTAGCACCTTAGAGACCAACTAAGCATGTTCTGGGTATACGCTTTCGTGTGCATGCACACTTCTTCAGAAACTGGTTTAGCCAGCCATTCAAAGCTGTTCCCAGATGTGGCTGCTGTTGCATGCTGGCAGCTTCTAGGAGCTGCAGGTGAGAGCTGAGTGCAAGGTGACAAACCATCCTAGAAGAAGCATGATGTACCCCCCCCCAACAGAGGTGCAACCCCTCCTCTAACACCCCATGCACCCCAATGATATTGTCTAACCCTCTATTAAAGCCATCCATTCGCCACACCCCACATTCCCACTCTCCAAGCAGCCTGGTTCCTGTGTCTCCCTCGCCGCCGCCGCCGCCGCCGCCGCCACCCCCCCCCCCATCCTGGCAGAATAGTTCCTACTCACTAAGCGACACTGCTTTGTTCAGACTTGTAGCCGGAGGTCGGGACCTTTGCTTGAAATCCACTTTCACTCTTGTGGGGGGCGTGGTGGCTGAGACTGGAGTGTCTTCATACGACTCAGAAGAAGCTGGGCTGCCGCTCACGGAGTAGGAGGTGTTTGGGGGGAAAGAGGTGGGGAAGGAAGTGGGGGAGCTCGGTGGTTCAAACCCTTCCATGCTGCCTGAAAAGCAAGGTGTCAATATAAATAAAGTCTTCTTACTTACGGAGCTCTCGTCCTGATTTACTTGCACAAAGCTTATACGGAGGTTAGACAATGAGTTGCATTCATAGACTCATAAAGCTGGAAGGGCCCACAAGGTTCATTCTAGTCCAAACCCCTGCAATGCAGAAATCTTTTGCCCAATGCGGGACTCGAACCCACAACCTTGAGATTAAGAGTCTCATGCTCTACCGACTGAGCTAGGAGAGTTTGTTTGCATCAGATTGGACCTAACAGGGGAGTTGAGCCTATGGGTTGCATTCAACCTGGTGCTCATTAGATTGTGCCAAGCATTTCTGCTCATCAACAGAACAATCTCTCCTCTCCTCCACCCATATTCTGTTCTGGGGGTTCTCCTGACCTCCCCTCCAGGAGCAGATTTGAGGAGGGTGTGGTGATGCAGAAATGAGGAGGGGAGGAAGTTCCTGTGCACTAAGTCTGGTCTTTATCAAGTATTCATTCTGATTAGTTTGCAAGAGAGGTTATACAATATTGTGAGCAGTCATCTAGAATTCCTGTTTATTTACCTGCACCTTCCCGTTAATTATTTGCTCATCCCAGATTTTTCAGTGCGCCGTCCCTTTCCAAACCACTCAAAGTCTGATGTTGCTGTTTTAAGGGGCTACCTTTGAAGGTGACCCGGAAACTGCAATTAATCCAGAATGCGGCAGCTAGACTGGTGACAGGGAGCGGCTGCTGAGACCACATAATACCGGTCCTGAGAGATCTGCATTGGCTCCCAGTACGTTTCCGAGCACAATTCAAAGTGCTGGTGCTGACCTTTAAAGCCCTAAACGGCCTCGGCCCAGTATACCTGAAGGAACGTCTCCACCCCCATCGTTCAGCCCGGACACTGAGATCCAGCTCCGAGGGCCTTTTGGTGGTTCCCTCATTGCGAGAAGTGAGGTTACAGGGAACCAGACACAGGGCCTTCTCGGTAGTGGCGCCTGCCCTGTGGAACGCCCTCCCATCAGATGTGAAGGAAATAAGCAGCTATCCTATCTTCAAAAGACATCTGAAGGCAGCCCTGTTCAGGGAAGTTTTTAATATTTAATGCTGTATTGTTTTTAACACTTGATTGGGAGCCGCCCATAGTGGCTGGGGAAACTCAGCCAGATGGGTGGGGTATAAATAATAAATTATTATTATTATTATTATTATTATTATTATTATTATTATTAAGTGGATAGGTTACAGTAGGACAACAGAAGCTCTTCAGCTGCATAAACGTAGACTTCTACTACTACTTGCACCCGGCAAATAGTGACAGTCTGGAGGCACCTTAAATTAGTTGGAAAATCTTTTCCCTTACTCCCTTGCATTATATCACCCCCTAGTGGAACAGCTGAAAAGGCTCCCTGAGACACTTCTGCTGAAGAGCATGGTCAACAAGATAAATAAATCAGCAAGAAACCAGTTACTAGGCCCCATCTGTTTCAAATGAGGCTGTTCTTCAGGGAAACCCTTCAGAACAACCAATCTGAATCTCCAGGAGAAAGCCATCATCAAAGGTAAGGAGATGTGGTTCAGGGAGCTATCAAAAAGGAACTGATGGGAAAACATGTAGTACTTAACAGTGGGATGACCACCCGGGCGGTTTTTGTGTTGTATTCTCAGCCCCTTAAGTTTAAATAAATATGACAGTCATAGTTTCTAGCCCTCAGGACAACACTAGGGGTAAGCTAAACGGTGACCTTCCCAGATGTTCATGGGCTCCAGTTCCCATCAGCACAGCCAGTGGGTCTGGAATGCTGGGAGTGAGCTTGATGGACCAATCATCTAACTTGGTATAAGGCAGCTCCCTATGTATGCTGGGAAAAGAGGTGCGTCTGTTGGCTTCGCCTACCAGGCCAGGTGGTCTCCATGTCTGATGGCTTCAGCCCTTTCTCGTGCTTGGCTAAGAGGGAAAGAATGAGAGCGAGCAGGTCTTTGGGCTTTTTCTGGCCTTTTGTTTTGCTTTCTGAAAAAAGAGAGAAGATGTTGAGAGAGAAAATCAGGCCTTCATGACTGCATGACAACAGGTGAGCTCCCGTTGCTCGGTCCCTGCTCCTGCCAACCTAGCAGTTCGAAAGCACACCAGTGCAAGTAGATAAATAGGTACCACTGTGGCGGGAAGGTAAACGGCGTTTCCGTGCACTGCTCTGGTTCGCCAGAAGCGGCTTAGTCATGCTGGCCACATGACCCGGTAGCTGTACGCCAGCTCCCTCGGCCTGAAAGCAAGATGAGCGCTGCACCCCATAGTCGCCTTTGACTGGACTTAACCGTCCGGGGTCCTTTACTTTTACCTTTTTTACAGATCCCCTCTCTGCTCCCAGTCTTCTCAGCCATTCAGCTGTCCCTCTAAAGCCCTTGGACTCTTCCCCAGGTCCCTCCCAACTCCCCACAGACCTCACCCTGCTTAGGGACCTTCTTCTGCACACAGTTTCCACTAGAGTCCTCCTCATAATTGGGGAAGCAAGGGCCACAGGTCGGTGCTCCTTCCGGCCCGCAGCCCAGACGTTGACGGAGCAGACAGTTGACTTTGTACTTGGCTGGGCAGAGGGGGTCTGGAAAATAAATAAATGTTATGGCTTTCTGAAAAAACTTGCAACAGGGGCAGCCAGATGTACCAACCAGCATTGTTAATGCGTAGAAGTTTTATCGCATCCCTGACTTCAGCATTTCATATTGAACAAAGATCCTCTCTTGTTATTTTTGCATTTCAATGTGCAAAAGTGTAAGCGTAGTCAGAAAACAGGACTGCCACCTTCTTTTTCCTCACCCAGGGCTCCTGCGGGCTTCACAAAAGCAGGGATCAAACAGGTAGAGAGCATTTACCATCTCAGTATCTCTATATGGGGAGGAACTGCACCTGTTGAACAGTTGCCTATCACAGAGCTGTTACTCTCCGAAGGAAACAAAGCAAGGGAAGAGTCAACTTTTTTTTCTCTCCAAAGGGGTGGGTATACGAAGCAGGGAGGGCTAGCAGTTTGGGGAAACTGTATACAGCTGGCAACCAGGACGTCTTTGTCCTTTAACATCATTTCAGTCTCCAGGGTCGTGCCGATGAAGGTGAAAAGCAAGATGTCCAAAGTTATCCAAAAAGGGGGAACGGGTCTACTGTTTTAGACCAGAGAACAGAATTCTGGGTGAAAAGTAGGAATTAATCTGAGCTTGGGCTTTGATGCCAGGTTTCATTTTTGGAACGCGAGTATAACAATCAGGGCAAGAGCATGTACAGAGTGCTGCAACGCTCATCTCACCCAGCCCCGAACCAATTTGGCATTTAGCTGAAAGGGGCTTCAGGTCCAATGGGATGGATGATAAACAGGCAGCCTTATCAGTTCGTAGAGCAAAGGGTCCAGAAAGGGCTGGTGCCGAGACTCCCGGGTTCCCTAGCACCAGAGCCGGGTCTGCGCTCTAGGGGACCTCGCGTATTATGCTTTCCCATTCAACCTCCGGCCCCCTTTTATCTCCTTTATTGTTCTCCTGCTCCCCCCCCCCTCGCCCCCATTTTTTCCTCCGCTCTAATGGGCTGGATATTTACCCCCCTTTTTTGTTCCCCTCCTCCTTTCCCACATCTGTCCCTTTCTTCTCCTGTTTTCACCTGTCACTCACATCCATTTCTGATCCCATTCCCTCCCGCCCGCCCCCGCTACCCCCACGATTCTGCATCCTTCCCCCCTCCCACCCCATCCCAGCCAGGTGCCCCCCTCACCTGCTTCCCAGTTGGCCCCGGTAGCTATCAGGGCGGCGAAGAACCCCAGCCATCGTATCGCTTTGCCCTGCATCTCCTTTCAAGATGAATCAGGGTGGGTGGGGTGAGCTAAGCCTTCCCCCCACCCCCAAACCAGTTATGGCAGGGGGCTGTCCCCCCTTTGCAGCTGCTGGCATATAGTCGGATCCGTGAGAAGACCTGGCGCTGGCCGGGAGAGGGACTGCGGATCTTTATGAATGAACTAAGAATGGGAGAGTGTAAGGAGTGGGGGGCGGGGGGCGGGGGGCGGGGGGCGGGGGGGGAGAGAAAGGCAGGAATGGAGAATTAGATAGGTGGAAGGAAAATGCTGAGGGCTTGTCAAGGTGGGGGAGGAATGGGGGACAGACTTATTGACGAATAGCTGGATGGATTGACAGGTTGATTGGAGACAGAGATGGAGCCTTGCATAGCAGATATAATGGATATGAGTCAATGAAAGTACAGATGGGGATTTAGAGATTAGGGAAGTCGCAGGCCCACAGCTGGGAGACGGAGGTGGTGTTTTGCTCCCCTTGTACATTTTGGCGCACACACCATGAAAAAAAATATTGTATAATCGCTTTCGAGAATCCCGAGGCCGCTCTCCCAGCTTTTTAGTCTAATATTTTGGAAGAGTGGTAATGTTTGCTTGTTTAATTTCTCACAATTACTTCCAACCTTTTCTCCAGGGAGCTCAAGGTGGGATACATGGCTCTTCCCCCTCCTCATTTAACCCCCACAACAACCCTTTGAGGTAGGTCAGGCTGAGAGGCTGTGGCTGACGCAAGGTCACCCAGTGAGCTTCATGGCCTAGCAGGCATTTGAACGCAGGTCTCCCAGGTCCTAATCACTACGCCACACCGGCTCTAACACAATGGATTTCTTAATCTAAAGGAATACAACTGTACACTTTTTTTGGCGTTTTTTCTTTAAGAAACATAAAGATTAATTTCCTTTCCCCACCCTATAAGCTTAAGATAATATTTGCAAAGCCTTACGATACGATAATCTTTATTGTCATTGTCCCACACAGAACAACGAAATTGGGGGAAAAAATCTACATAAGACATTCAAAACCAACAAACCTGCTATCCCAGCTATGCCAACCTTTGCATAAGGATATTGCTTTAAACACAAAACATGAACTTAAAAGTGACGGCAGAGGCACACACAGGCAGGCACCCCTGTGTGATTCATCTAGTGATTTCTTAATGCAGTTTGATACAAAACGTATTTGCATTTCTGGAACTAAATGCTCAAATAATGATGTGTTTATGTTCCACGAGGTTGCTCCTCCCAAGAAAAGTGTCTACTGTATATGGTTCCAGCTTGGTGGTGGAATTTTATACATCCCTATTCAGAAGTAAGCCCCACTGAATTGTAGAGTTGGAAAGGACTGCACGGGTCATCTATCCAACCCCCTGAAACACAGGAATCTTTTGCCCAACATGGGGCTTGAACCCAGTACCCTGAGATTAAGAGTCTCATGCTCCACCAACTGAACTATCCAGGATTTACTTCCAGGTAGATGTGTGTCTAGGATTGCAGCTAAAGCATAGCAGCATGCGTTGACATTATTGCTTCTGATTCTGCGATGAATCACCCAACATCCATTCATGCCTGCAGCAAGAATCCCAGATTTATGAAGGAGTAATTTCCTGGCGTTGAGATTTCCAAGACCACTCTCCATCTCTTCATTATCAGCAAGTCTCTAAAAAGAAACAAAAACACTTTACATACACAAAGTTATTTATAAGGTATTAGGAGACAGAACCTGGAGCGAACACTCCAGGACACCCGGAAAACGAAAGTTGTTGAGCTTTCCTAAGGAAGACCCCAAAATTGTTGAGCTTTTTATTTTCAACACACACACACACACACACACACACACACACACAATGACTAGGAAAATCTATGAGGCAGGTCAGGCTGAGAGGCAGTAATTGGCACAAGGACACCTATTGAGCTTCATAGCCAAGTGGAGATTCGAACCCTAGTCTTGACACCCTAACCACTACACCACATTGCCTCAAGTTCCCACCTATCAACAAGGATTTTAATATGTTGATGTTTTTTATAATGGCTTAATAGATATTTTTTTATGTAATTCACTTAGAAACATTTGTATCCTGTAAGTTGGGATACAAATAATAATAAAAAAATCAACTGTGGGGAGTAACAGGTTATGGCGCCTAAGATTTAAGAGCATTTGCTGTTTCACTGTCCGCTCAAGGGTAAAACCCAAGCCAGGTCAACAAGGATACTTGGAGTCTCCATGGAGACACATCTATCCACAGCGAGCAGATGCAGGTAAATACATTTTCTAGAGATGACCTCGTTTTCCACAAAGTACCCAGGAATCCTTGCTCTTTTATTTTATAAAGAATATATAGAAAACACCTCTGGAAGAACTCAGGAGTCCCCAGTTAGTCTGGCCACCTCTTTTCCAGCAAGTTGCCTATGTGGGACAGGTAGAAATCAAACAGGTGCATCTTATCCTGGCACAGGGTTGTGCCAATGGAAGGAAAGTTTCACCTGTTGAATTTCTGAATTGTAATGCAAATCTTCTGGCACGGGTCCCTGCAGGAAGGAGGAGGGAAACAGCTAGCAACTCCCCAAGCCCTTTCCTTGGTTAGTGAGGCCTAGCACAGCCATCTCCTCTCTAATTCCACGCCAATGGTTGCCATAGTAACCGCCTCTCCTGGTTGCCATACTGTAAATTCCTCCAGCTTGGACTCTTGTGGTTGTCATGGCAATGGGATGGCAAGGTGGGGGGGAGGGGAACAGGGCTTCCTCCTAAAAGGATGATGCAACCTATTGATGGATTAATGGGGATGAAAAACCATGAATAACAAAAGTTGCAGTAGGGAATATTAGCAGGAAAGGGAGGAGAACAAATGCAAATTGCAGCATATTTTTTTGCTCGGTTGTTTGTTTCATTTATTAATCTCTTCCCAGGAAATGTTCCAAAGCAATTTAACAATAAATAAATGAAAACTAAAAAAAAGCATACATTGAAAACATTTTCTAATCCGATACAGATACAGACAAAAATCGCCACTTATCAGGTTTGTTGGAAAAGGAATCTCTGTTGAAACTAAAACAAAACAAAACACCACACCAGTCAAAACAGTGCTTGCCAGATATCTAACTGGAAGGGATGTTCATAGATGCTGCTTCACTTAAAGGCTTGATTGAACGGACCACCTGAACGCAGTGATTGTTTGGGTGCATAAAGGATGAGACAATCTTTCAGGTATCCTGGCTCCAAACTGTATAGGGCTTTGTAAACCAGTACCCAACGCTGTATTTAGAGTTGTGCAGGCAGTTCCCACACTTTATTCCATCTCCCCAATGATTCCTTCCTTACCTATTCATGTTCAAGCTTTATTTCACACAACATAAAAGCCACTTCATAGAATCTAGTAGAAGTTTAGTGCCCTTTCCCCTGCTCATTGTTTCCGGAATAAAATCAATTTGCAATCCTGTTAACCTGGAAAATAGTGGGGATTTAGCAGTGCAATTTTCCTGGCATTTTCAAGTGTAATCATGCAAAATATTGAACCTGAATTATACACACACACACACACACACACACTCATACTAAGCTGCTGAAAACTCTTCTATTATACATTTAAGAAAATGTAGATGCTGGGATTCTGAATAGAACTCTTTAAGCTAGATGCGTAACAGTTTGGCTTCAAAATAAAAACAAACCCAATCAGTTCCAACCTCTGTGTACAGATATATTTTTGAACTACAATAGCTGATATGGCTTTGAAAGAATTCCTTTACACGTGGCCTGTGAGAAATTCTTTACAAAGCATTTCACGTAGAGCTATATGGGTGAAGGTCTTCCGACTGGGACAAGATTTTAATGGCATAAATGAATAAAGCTGTTCTTCTGAATAAAAGATAATCTAACCCTGTTTATGTTTTGTGAATTGCTACAGGGGGTTGCTCTAATATATCCCAGACCTATATACTCCATTAAGTTCTGCAATGCACACAGTGAGTCACATGTACTTTGTCCTAGAAGGAGATCTGTGGCTAAAGTTCCTTTTCTCCCTCCTTAAGGAGGAATGCAACTGAGTGGGTCTGTATTTGAATTTGGGTTGTGAGGCTGGGGAGGTGAGGTTTATCTCTTTCTGCTAAACGGCCTCGGTCCAGTACACCTGAAGGAGCGTCTCCACCCCCATCGTTCTGCCCAGACACTGAGGTCCAGCACCGAGGGCCTTTTAGAGGTTCCCTCGCTACGAGAAGCCAAGTTACAGGGAACCAGGCAGAGGGCCTTCTCGGTGGCACCCGCCCTGTGGAACACCCTCCCACCAGATGTCAAAGAGAAAAATAACTACCAAACTTTTAGAAGACATCTGAAGGCAGCCCTGTTTAGGGAAGCTTTTAATGTTTAATAGGTTACTGTATTTTAGTGTTTTGTTGGAAGCCGCCCAGAGTGGCTGGGGAAACCAAGCCAGATGGGCGGGGTATAAATAAATTATTATTATTATTATTATTATTATTATTATTACTGCTGATCTTTACCCCCAGCCTGAAAACTGTCCTTTGAACCTGTTTGCCCCATAGCAGAGCACCTTTTGGTCTTAACCCACAGGGCAAATAGTTCTGTGGGGAGTGACAGCGCTAGAATCCAGTCTAGAAAATTAGGACATGGAAAGGGTGGACTCCCTCCTTTCTATTGTCACAGTTACAACACAAGCTGCACTTCCCCTTTGAATTATCCCAGTTAGGTCTCAGGCCACCATGTCTAGTTTGGCTGTGTTGTTTAAAGAAGAGAATTAAAATTCAGCACATCAAAAGCCCACTAGCCCACAGAGTGGCGCAGAGAGACCTTCCTAGCAATATGCGAATGCAAATAAATAAAAAATGCATTTTTCCAGTGCCTCTTAGACATCATTCGCTTGAAAATAAAATCCTTAAACTCAGATGTTCGGATCCAAACAAGCTTTATTGCATTAACAAAATAACATGGCGTGCCTTGACAGTCAGAGGGATGTTACTGCCAGTGTTGGAGAAGATGGGACTGTGGAGGTCCGTCATTCCCTCTTCAGTCTTGCTTTTCAGTCGCTGGCTTGGGTGGTTTCCCAGTTGCTGGCTTGGGTGGTTTTTCAGTCTCTGGTTTGGGTGGTTTCCCAGTCACTGGCTTGGGTGGTTTTTCAGTCTCTGCCTTGGGTGGTTTTTCAATCGCCGGCTTGTGTGGCTTCATCCGTTCTGAAAAAGAAACACACATGAAGACTATGGGAAAAGCATAAAAGGCCAGAAGCCAGGAAGGGAAGCTGGCCTACCGGGGCAAATCCTTAACCAAATTCCTGGGCAGGAAGCCCCACTGAATTTAGAGGGACTTACTTCTGAGTAAACGTGTTCAGGCTTGTGCTGCTCATTTCCAGAAAATCTCATTGGAGAAACCTTGATCCGTGCATCTACAGTGGTACCTTAGTTCTCAAACGCCTTAGTTCCCAAACGCTGAAAACCCGGAAGTAAGTGTTCTGGTTTTCAAACGTTTTTCAGAAGCCGAACGTCCGATACAACTGCCGGCTATTGTTTCCAGGGCGTCTGCACCGATCAGAAGCTGCACCTTGTGTTTTCAAACATTTCAGAAGTCAAACGGACTTCTGGAATGGATTAAGTTTGGCGCTTTTGTTTTTGCTATTTATTTTGCGTTTTCGTTTTTGAGGCTTTTTCGGTTAATTTGTTTTTGTAACTGTGTGGAACCCAGTTCAGCTACTGAATGATTGTTTGTGTGACTGCAGAAATGGATAGAAGCCCCCCGTCCAAACAATGACTATCAACAATGCAGGTAAGAAAAAAGATTAATTTTAATTTTTATCAATCAACAATACTGTCTTATTGATTTTATAGTACAGCACATTGATTATTGCTTGCATTTTATGGATTAGATTGTAAAATTCAGGTTAAATTGCTGGTTTTTTGGGGGGGTTGTTTTTAAAAGTCTGGGACGGATTAATCCGTTTTGCATTACTTTCTATGGGAAAGCTCGCCTTGGTTTTGGAACGCTTTGGTTTTGGAACGGACTTCCGGAACGGATTAAGTTTGAGAACCAAGGTACCACTGTAGCCTGTTTGCCCTCAAGGGCAGTGGAAGATGGGAGCAGGAGGCATCTTGTCCTCGGGCAGCAAAATGTGGAGAGACCATACTGTGGCTCAGGGCTAGAGTATCTGCTTTGTATGCAGAAAGTCCTAGGTTCAGTCCCCAGCATCTGCAGGTAGAGCTGGGAATGGTCCCTGCCTGATACCCTGGACAGCTACTGCCAGTCCGTGTGGGCAATACTGTGAGCTCCCTATGTTTCTAATGACATTGTCCTTTCTCCTGTGCCAGGGCCACCCAGTCACCAAGATCTTTATCTGAGCCTCTGCTTTGGGTGCCCTTATCTTATTGGTGTTTAATTTAAATGTCTTAGCTCAGAGTATCATGTTTGTCTCCATTATATTTAATTGGCAAAGATCTGCCCCACCCCTTCAATAAAAAGTGTTGGGAAATAACTTATCGAAGCCCAGTGTGCTTGTAGGTAAAATGCCCACTGAAACAAGCTCTTTCTTTCTTTCTTTATTTCTAAGTTAATTCCCCCCCCCCCATCCTCCCTGACTTCTGTGCAGTGGTACCTCAGGTTAAGAACTTAATTTGTTCTGGAGGTCTGTTCTTAACCTGAAACTGTTCTTAACCTGAGGTACCACTTTAACTAATGGGGCCTCCCACCACCACCTCTCGATTTCTGTTCTCATCCTGAGGTAAAGTTCTTAACCCAAGGTACTATTTCTGGGTTAGTGGAGTCTGTAACCTGAAGCGTCTGTAACCCGAGGTACCACTGTATAATTTTATTTTATTTTATTTTTTTAATAGAAATTTTTATTGGCTTTTCACCTTTTATAAAGACAAATACACACAAAAAAGACAAAGACAAAAACATGTATAATTTCAAAAAATCCCACTTTCTTAACCTTGTTCCCAGACTTCCCCCCACCCCCCTTCATGCATCCCACTTCCCAAAATTGTGTCAGCAAATTGGTATTTCTCTTCTTAATCATCTTAAAATTTATAAATACAAATAAAATAAATTTTCCTAAGTTGGACTCAAATTCTCTTCCATTGATTTCCCAATTTGTCTTAAATAAAAATCATGTTAACCAAACCCAAAAGTCTTGAGTGTTTTTAGAATTCTATTCTTCCCTCCCTCCCATCCCCGGTTTTCGTCCCTTCCCAATACATGTCCAAAATATCAGTTCTCAGCCTGGGTTCCTCACGTCCGAGGCTTTCAAGTCTCTTTCCGTCCCTCTCCGCCGGTCTTGTTGGTAATCCTTTATGTCGGCCCTCGAATCTCGAAAGAATTCTGTCACCATCCAACCATTTTCTCTTCTCACCAGAACATTTGAAAGCAACTGCTGGAAAATTTCCACAAAATCTGCATCTTCAAAATCAAAATCAAAGTGGAGGCCCCCCTCATATTTCTTTATTTTAAGTTCCTGTATTCCATAAGCTCCCGGGGCCTCCTCCTTCATCTTTTGCATCTTTCGCAGATTTGTGGTAGATGAAGTCCAAAGGTCTCCTTGTTTATATTCCACAGATGCCAACTCCTGGTTGGTGCTTTCCAACTTTACTTTCTCTTCTTCTTGTTTAGTCTCTTCTTTAGTTATCATTTCCAATGCGGCTGTGGATTCTTTCTCATCCAGGTCCTCAATACATTCAGCAGAGCTGCTTATTCCAGAAGTCAAGGTCATGAGTTGTTTATTCATAGCTAATCTCTGCTCTTGTAAGATTCCCACCAAATGAAACATTCTTTCGATTTCCACCAGTAACTTTCCATCCGCAGCCATTGTAATTTCACAGACTTCCCCCTAGAGGGAATCTGGTTACTTGGTAATCTCTCCAACAATCCTCCAACTTATTGTTATTACTTTGTTTCCAACAATTTTAACTCAATTGTAACTCATTTTTAACCAGAGGGATCTTAAATAACAATTTTTCCACTTAAACTGTCCGTTTGACAGCTTTGACAGCTGTCAAACTCCACAGCTCTTCCCCAAGCTCAAAGGCAGGACGCTCCCGGGCCCGGGAGGGGGGGGGTTGTTTACCACAGAAAGAGATCTTTCGACACTCCACTCTCCAGCTCAAAGTTACTTTTTACCAAATCTTGGAAGTTAATGTCTTTTTCAACTCACCCCACAAAGGGTAGACACTCCAGCTTAGATCTTATTTCATTGCTTTAGATCGTCTGCAAGAAGGGGGGGTGCGGACTCCCTTTTAGTACACCCCCCGGTCGTCTCAAATTCACGGGATAATATTCATAAAGTCCAATTTCCCTTTACTCACGGGTTATTCTTTTCAGTCCGAATTTCAAGGAAGGGAATCAGCGCTCTCCAGTCATGGCTCGCGGCTGCACTCAGCCAAGGTAGCGATCGACTCTCAGCACCACGCCAGCCTCCGTATCCTCTCCGCAGCCTTTAAAAAGGCTCTTCGTGAATCGGGGGGGCGCTTAAGGTGCCCGCCGAGTCTTCAGTCCGCAGGCTTCAGCGCCTGCGGTTTTTAGGGGTCCCCGCGTCGCCGGCGCGGCAAGACCCGTCCTCAGTTGAGCCGATTCCCTCCGCAACTCGGAGGGAATCCGCCATTTCCAGATCGCGCCAACCCGGAAGTCCTATAATTTTATTTATTTATCCAAAATGTTTCTATCCTGTCTGCTAGGACCAGGTCCTCGCGAGGCAGTTTCCAGAAATAGGTAAAAATAATACTGTATAATTTTTTAAAAAGTAATTTAAAACTAAGCACCAGGTAAAATATGAGGTTTTTGAGAGAAGGTTAAACAACAGAATCAGGGAAGTCTTAAGCATGGCAAATAAGCATTCAGAGAGGGTATTCTGTATGTTTTTAAGAGAAGTGTATCAGGATCAGACTCTGAATGCGCTGGAACCTTACCCAACCTGGTACCCTTCAGCTGTTACATACTACAACTTCCACCAGCCCCAGCTCTCATGGCCGTGCTGGCTGCAGCTGATGGGTTTTGTAGTACAGAAAAGGATACAACCTTGGGGAAGGTGGGTGAATGATAAGACCCCCTGCATCAGCCCACTCCTCTTACCTTTGGCCTTGTTACAAATCCACTTTATGATATTAAACATACATTTCACTATGGTCCAAACAAAATTCAAGTTGCACATCTTGGCAGCTTGCTGGGTTCACCTTTACCTGCAGGTAGACATTGGGAAGAAATAAGTCACAGATTGGCTCCAAGATATAACCAGGGTAAGCATCCTCCTTTCTGCATAGGATTTCCCACAGTTTTTATTGGCCTTGCTCTTTTACATTTATAACAGTAGGCCAACATGCAGAAATTAAACCGACAAACAGTTCCTCCATCTCTTTGTCTCCATGCCAGAAAAAGGCTTCACTCGTTATCTTTCATAGTCTGCATCTGAAACAGAATTGCCTTTTCCTTCGGGGTTTTTAAAATTTTGTTTCTAAGATGTATTTGCTGTTTTGTCACTCATTGTTTGCCATGCCATTGGCCTCCATTGGGAGGGAGGGCAGGATATAAATTTAGTACATTTAGTGTGGATCTACACACAGGATGAAACCCTGCTATAAATAAGTCAGAAATTAAATCATTATGACAAAAGGGGAAAAAGCGCTATGTAAAATCACAAAGATTTTTTTTTTGCTCTGCAGCACCATCTGGTGTTGCATGTTTATAACGCATTCAGAGTTTCGTTTTTTTCACTAATGTAGCTGAGTTCAGTAGACTGTCGTTCTTGTTCACCTTACAGTCACCATCCCCTTTGCATGCTGTATTGACTTGCCTTCCAGCACAGATGTCTACCTGATCAAAGTAACTTTGCTTCTGAGGTTTTTCTCCCCTAGCTTCAGTGATAGTAAAATATCCCCTAAAAATACAAGAACATTTTGTGCACAGGGACCATACAGGAGCGCTTGACAAAGGACAGACTAGCACATGGGGCTCCTGGTGTGCTCACAACCATGGCAGGATTGTGCCGAGCTAAGGAAGGGGCTTGTTGAAAGCAAATTCACACACCTATTTGGGAAATACTCTGGAATTGCATGTCAGTCAGATCAAGGTGCCCCGCCTTGCCCGGCTCCACCCAGCTGCTGATGCATCTTTTAATGGGTGAAGGCAGGGACACCTGAGCACAGAGTTTGTTGCTTCACAAGCCATCCACTGTATCTCCTCCCAATTTAATTCACAAAAATAAATACAAAATTGTTCAGAAAAATCTATAAATATTTATTACAGAAGGACACACACACACACACACACACACACACACACACACAGTCCATGCTTGCTCCCACACACACACACACACACACACACGGCCACAAATACCGTATTGGCCCGAATATAAGCCGCACCCGAATATAAGCCGCACCTTTAAAATTCAAGGGGGAAAAAGAAAAAAAGACAATACCCAAATATAAGATGTTCCCTTAAAATTCCGCAGGCATTCACACCTGTTCCGTTTTACTGTATGTCTGTTCCAGCAGCGATATCATAAAAGTCAGTTTTTGTAAGGTACCGAATTTAAGCCACACTTTAACTTTTCACGTTTGGAATGGGGGGGGGGGGAGGGAGGCTTATATTCAGGTCAATACGGTATTAAACAAAACAAAAAGTTCCTCAAAGTAGGAAACATCCCCCCCCTTGCTTCTCTGGTTACTAGTACAAACAAAAAATTACGAGGAGGAAACAGCTCTGAACATCTTCATGGTGTTGGGCTTTCAAGGCTTTCCTCCATTATCTGATATAGTGGCTACTAAATACTCCTCAAAAAATAATTAGTGAGAGCAGCAGTGTGGTCAGCACTGGGTAAAAAGCCAGCAGTCCTTTTAATACTAAATAATCCTAATATTCAAATAGCAGTCACATGTTTTTTCCTGTGAGATCCTGCTGGAGCCCAGGATGATCTCGACCGCCTCTCCTTGCTTCTTCAGCGTTGGCCACACATGCACAGACACTCCTTGGATTCTGCCACCTGAGGCAGCTTCCTCCGTCTGCCCTATGGACAGGCCGGCCCTGGCCATATTTCTGGGTTAGGGTTGGCTGAGTGGTGCCAGACAGCTGACTGGCCAGGAAACAGAAGACTGACAAAAATGCCTCCACAAGCCTCTGCAGATTCAAATAAGTATAAAATGTGTGCTGGGTGGGGAAGTGTGGCTTTGATATTTCTTTCTTTTTGCAGCATTAAAAACATTTCTCGATATTCTGATTGACAGAGATGTGCCCCGGAAGCCGTAATGGAAGAGTCTCCACTGTTTACAACATCCGACTGTTCTTTTATGAAGGAAAATTACTTCAGTCCAATTAAGCTGAGGCTCCACTTAGCACCCCAATTTCACAAGTCCACACTGATGTTATTTATTAATTGAGGTTAAAGAGGAGCTAAGAAGCATTGCATTGTATTCAATGTAGCACTAAGGTGAGACTTGCACAAGGATTTCTCTTTGCACAATGAAATGCTCTCCTCATATCCAGTCCCCACAACTCTCTGGGGAAGATTTGGGGTAGGGGAGGGTCAAAATCTCATTGCACTAGTGATAATTCTAGAGCAAAAATAATAAAAGTAGTTGAATGCTGCCCATGATAACTGAACAAATTTAATACATTTAACGATGACTTTCATATTTATTTTGTTGTAAAAATAATAATCAGAATTACCCACATGGGATTAATAAAACTACTGTTCACCAGTAATAGTGGTTTTATTAACTGCATTACAGCAAAGGTAGTTTGCATTACAGCCACCAGAATGGAAGCACTAGAGGCCAGAAATGGATGACTCTGGCAAACGAGCCAATCCAACTTCCCTAAGTTTTGGAAGGCAAAATCGCCTGTGTTCCTAGACCAGCTGATTTGGGAAGAACCTCTTCCTCCACGCTGTTTCTCGTTCCAAATAAATTTCATTTGTCTCCCTATCCTCTTTAATTAATTAAAACCCAGTTTTATGTTGCTTGCTTGGTTAGCTATTTATTTGCAGTGGTACCTTGGGTTAAGAACTTAATTTGTCCTGGAGGTCTGTTCTTAAGCTGAAACTGTTCTTAACCTGAAGCACCACTTTAGCTGCTGCTGCCGCCGTGCTGCTGCCGCACGATTTCTGTTCTCATCCTGAAGCAAAGTTCTTAACCCGAGGTACTATTTCTGGGTTAGCGGAGTCTGTTACATGAAGCATCTGTAACCTGAAGCATTTGTAACCCGAGGTACCACTGTACTGCTTAATTCCTAAACAGGCTTCTAAGCGGCTTGGAAAGTATCAAAGACAGTTACACAAAGATTAAACCGTGAGCACCCATAATTAGACATTATAGAATCATAGAATCATAGAATCATAGAGTTGGAAGAGACCACAAGGGCCATCGAGTCCAACCCCCTGCCAAGCAGGAAACACCATCAGAGCACTCCTGACATATGGTTGTCAAGCCTCTGCTTAAAGACCTCCAAAGAAGGAGACTCCACCACACTCCTTGGCAGAAAATTCCACTGTCGAACAGCTCTTACTGTCAGGAAGTTCTTCCTAATGTTTAGGTGGAATCTTCTTTCTAAAAACAACCCCATCTGTCTAGCAGTCCGTTTTCCTACTGCTTGAGGAACAGGGTAGGCTTCCACCATCCTGCACCACCAATCGGTGCAGCCCTGTAATAATTTTCCCCCATTTCCCTTTCTCTCTCCAGGCAATCATCATCCTATTGGACCTGCAGGATTCCTAATGCTTCCGGAGCAAATCACGTTCACCTCTAAAGTCTTCTTCCCCTCTTTTCAACCGGCGAACAAAGAAGTTCTAACTTACAAGGTGGCGATGTTTATTCTGTCTTGGATGCCTTCTCCTGGTGATGTTCCAGTGGTCTAAGAATCTCAGGTGCCTTTATGTACGCAGCTTCTCCTTTCCTTCCCAGAACTGGTAGGTGGCTGCTAATTCAGTTTGGGGTGGAGTGATTGATTGATCTTTTGCAATAATCCACAGGGAGGTTTGTGCCGGTTCAACTGGTCTCCATCTACTGTCACCTGCTCCTGACTTGTGTGGGTTGTCTAATTCAACCATCGCTACTTAACGCACCTCAGAATGTATTCCAGCCCTTGGTGCTCCATGAATCTAATGTGCAATTGGAAATTGTTCAGGGATTAAAGCAGGAAATGCAGAAGATCAGTGCACAGCAGTTCTTAAAAAGGCTTCTCTATCCTGGGTGAGTCACTAATTGGACAGATTTGAGAAGATTAGCCGCACATTAATATGAAGTTCACACTCGGGTTGGTCCAATAAATCAAATGCATTCCTGGGCAGCAAACAGACTGTGTCACAATTGCGATGCTTCAAGAGAAGCCAAAGCAATTACTGCCCAAGTCTCTGGAGATAGTTACCTAAAGAAAACCCGAAAGGTACCAAAGCTAAGTCCATCAGCTTTGGACTGAAGGAATGGGTTTCCCAAATCTAAAGCCTGACTGTGCAGTCAGTCTGAAACGGGCCCCAAAATCCCCATTTTTCCTTCTCCAAGGGTCCATTAGCTAAAAAGCATTAACTTGAGCACTTGAGCCAATGTATAACAGGAACCCAGCTGTATAAACCAAGCCCTCTCCTTTATCAGTCCGTGACGCTTAATGGATGGTCTTGCCAGTTCAACTTACGTGTATGAACGTACGAGGCTGGATTCCTAGGGAAGGGGGGAGAGGGTGCCTGGAGGATATATATACTGTGTGAAATTTCTCTTTCTTCGGACTTGCTGTGAACTTACCATGCAAGTGCCTTTCTGCTACTCCAGAGAGCAGAAATAAAGAACTCTTTCTCTGAATCAACCTCAGTGCCTTTTGACTCCTTCCTCCCTCTCTGGGAGCAACGCTCACCCTACCAATCGGTAAAGTCTAAGAAGGCTACAGGACAGACCACACCTGGAATACTGTGCACCACGATTTGAAAAGGATGTTGACAAGTTGGGAGGTGTGCAGAGGAGAGCAACTGGGATGATTAAGGGTCTGGAAACTGAGCCTTATGAGGAACGGTTGAAGGAGCTGGGTATGTTTAGCCTGGAAAGGAGGAGACTGAGAGGAGATATGATAGCCATCTTCAGATATTTGAAGGGCTGTGACATGGAGGGTGGAGCAAGCTTGTTTCGCCTGCTCTGGAGGGTAGGACTCGAACCAGTGGCTTCAAGTTGCAGGAAAGGAGATTCCGACTAGAGAGACGGAAAAGCTTTCTGACAGTAAAAGCCATTTGATAGTGTAATAGACTCCCTCAGGAGGTTGTGGACTCTCCTTCCCTGGGGAATTTTAGCAGAGTTTGGATGTCCATCTGTCATGGATGCTTTAGTTGAGATTCCTGCGTTGCAGGGGGTTGGAGTAGATCAGGGGTAGGCCTTCTCAATCTGGCCTGTGGACAGTCCAGGAATGAGTGTGTTTTTACATGAGTAGAATGTGTCCTTTTATTTAAAATGCATCCCTGGGTTATCCCTGAGCCAGTGTGGTGTAGTGGTTGAGAGCGGTAGTCTTGTAATCTGGGGAACCGGGTTCGCGTCTCCGCTCCTCCACATGCAGCTGCTGGGTGACCTTGGGCCAGTCACACTTCCTTGAAGTCTCTCAGCCCCACTCACCTCACAGAGTGTTTGTTGTGGGGGAGGAAGGGAAAGGAGAATGTTAGCCACTTTGAGACTCCTTAAAGGGAGTGAAAGGCGGGATATCAAATCCAAACTCTTCTTCTTCTTCTTGTAGGGCCTGCCTGGTATTTTTACATGAGCAGAATGTGTGCTTTTATTTAAAATGCATCTCTGAGTTATTTGTGGGGCATAGGAATTCCTTCATTCCCCCCCCCAAATATAGTCCGCCCCATCACATGGTCTGAGGGATGATGGACTGGCCCACGGCTGAAAAAGGTTGCTGACCCCTGGATTGGTGTCTTGGTTGACCACAAACTTGACATGAGCCAACAGTGTGACGCGGCAGCTAAAAAAGCCAATGCAATTCTGGGCTGCATCAATAGGAGTATAGCATCTAGATCAAGGGAAGTAATAGTGCCACTGTATTCTGCTCTGGTCAGACCTCACCTGGAGTACTGTGTCCAGTTCTGGGCACCACAGTTCAAGAAGGACACTGACAAACTGGAACGTGTCCAGAGGAGGGCAACCAAAATGGTCAAAGGCCTGGAAACAATGCCTTATGAGGAACGGCTAAGAGAGCTGGGCATGTTTAGCCTGGAGAAGAGGAGGTTAAGGGGTGATATGATAGCCATGTTCAAATATATAAAAGGATGTCACATAGAGGAGGGAGAAAGGTTGTTTTCTGCTGCTCCAGAGAAGCGGACACGGAGCAATGGATCCAAACTACAAGAAAGAAGATTCCACCTAAACATTAGGAAGAACTTCCTGACAGTAAGAGCTGTTCGACAGTGGAATTTTCTGCCAAGGAGTGTGGTGGAGTCTCCTTCTTTGGAGGTCTTTAAGCAGAGGCTTGACAACCATATGTCAGGAGTGCTCTGATGGTGTTTCCTGCTTGGCAGGGGGTTGGACTCGATGGCCCTTGTGGTCTCTTCCAACTCTATGATTCTATGATTCTATGGTGACCTTCGGGGTCCCTTCCCACTCATGATTCTGTGATTCTGTGCTTCTATACCCCTTCATGGATCACTGCCTTGTCGTGGCGAAGGGGCTTGAATAACTCAGAGAAGCTATGAGCTATGCCGTGCAGGGCCACCCAAGACAGACAGTTCCTAGCCGAAAGTTTAGACTAAATGTGATCCACCTGGAGAAGGAACTGGCAATCCACTCCAGTATTTTGCCAAGAAAACTCCATGGACATAAAAAAGGAGAAGCTTTAAGAAGAAAGTGAGAGCCAGTGTGGTATAGTGGTTAAGAGCAGTGGACTCGTAATCTGGTGAACCGGGTTCGAGTAGGCTGGGCTGAGAGGCAGTGCCAGGCCCAAGGTCTTAAGGCGGCTTCCTAGGCTCCCATGCGTCAGTGTAAGGCGCTGTCCCATCACCCGTGTTGGATTGAGATGGAATGGGAAGGGCCGCCATCTTGCCCTTTACCTCAGGCAACAGAATGTCTCCTCCCACACTGAGTCATTGAGATCTCAAGGCTCAATCTGAGCCTCTCCTTTGGGTGCCCTTAATCCTTTCACTGCTTGCTTTAAGCAGCTTAGCTTCTCAATATCATATTTGGCTTTTGGCTCTGTTCTTCCACAAGCTGGAATGTGCTCAGAGTGGGCGGCCAAGATGCGAAAGTGCCTTGGAGCCAAGCCTTATGAGGAACGGTTGAAGGAGTTGGGTGTGGTTAGCCTGCTAAAGAGGGGGCTGTGAGGAGATAGGGTAGCCACCATCAGATATCTGAAGGCCTGTGTCACATGGAAGAGGGAGCAAGCTTGTTTTCTCCTGCTCTGGAGGGTAGGATTCGAACTCATGGCTTCAAGTTATAAGAAAGGAGATTCTAACTAAACATGAGGAAGAACCCTCTGACAATAAGAGCTGTTGCACAGTGAAGCTGTCTCCCTCGGGAGGCTGTGGGCTCTCCTTCCTTGGAGGTTTTTAAGCAGAGGTTGGATGGTCTTCTGCCATGGACGCTTCAGCTGAGATTCCTGCATTGCAGGGGGTTGGACTAGATGACCCTCAGGTTCCCTCCCAATTCTCTGATTCTCTGATTATAAACCCTTCTTCCAAAAAGTTCAAATGCGTATTGATGATCTGTGGCACTCTTATTACGAGCAGGTTGGTGCAGCCAGTGCCCCCCCCCAATAGCTGTCACCGTTTCCCTTTTTAAATGGAAAATTCCCTTATTCCAAATAGGATTCCTCACAAGAAAAGGGAAAGGTGACAGCTATGCCCCCCCCCCTCCACACCCAGAGGTACATGGGGCGGCTGGTGGTCTCACAACCCTGCCAGGATTGTCCTAAGGCACCAGTTTGCATGGATTGGACTCGCCAGGTTGGGTGACAAAAATGGGAGCTGTAATTTGTGCTGGCTATTCCGGTTGGGCAAATCATGGCAACTGTGTGTACATAACTCCAAAGGTGGCGCTGTGGTCTAAACCACAGAGCCTAGGGCTTGCTGATCAGAAGGTCGGCGGTTCGAATCCCCGCGACGGGGTGAGCTCCCGTTGCTCGGTCCCTGCTCCTGCCAACCTAATAGTTCAAAAGCACCTCAAAGTGCAAGTAGATAAACAGGTACTTCTCTGGCGGGAAGGTAAACGGCGTTTCCGTGCACTGCTCTGGTTCGCCAGAAGTGGCTTAGTCATGCTGGCCACATGACCTGTAAGCCAGTAAAACGAGATGAGCGCCGCAACCCCAGAGTCGTCCGCGACTGGACCTAATGGTCAGGGGTCCCTTTACCTTTACCTAACAGACTGGGAAGGAGCCATGGAAAGGGAAGGGAGTGGCTGGAGCAATGGTGGGAAGATGGCTTACAGATACAATTCCCCCCACCCTCTTTCCCCCCTGGCAAGTGATTCAAGGCTTTCTTAGCTGCAAGAACAATCAGAAATCTGCCGGATGCATGGAAGGCCGTGGATGGGAGGAACTGTGGCAGGCGACCCATAAAAGGGGGCTGTTCCTGTGGTTGTTTTGCCTGTCGCCCTTCTGCTCCCTACAGGAGGATGTGAGAAATGTCAAGAGCAAACCCAAGGTTACCCAATCTGATTTGCCAGCAGGTGCAGTTGGGAACGTTGCCTTGAAGAGACAGTGTTTTGATGCACACTCAAATTCACCAAACAGCTGATGCATCTCAGATGCAGGAAACACCACAGTTGTGTGCTCAGAGGTAGGGGGAAGTGTGTGTGTGTGTGTGTGTGTGTGTGTGTGTGTGTGTGTGTGTGGTGTTCCTACTGAAGAAAGTATACCATCAACATTTCACATCTGAAAAGAGAGACCTGCTTATACAAGACCTCCATCTCAAGGGCTGTTATCCAAGCATGTTTCCTATTGCATATTGCTGAAGTCTTATATTCTGCATTTTGCAACTCCAAAGGGACATCAGTTCCTCCAGCCAGTCTATCAAACAACCCTGGCAGGGTCACAAGCCCACTGGCAGCCCCACAGAGTCCTAGAGAACATTGGCGGGGGGCAGTTATACAGTGGTACCTCGGGTTAAGTACTTAATTCGTTCCGGAGGTCCGTACTTAAGCTGAAACTGTTCTTAACCTGAAGCACCACTTTAGCTAATGGGGCCTCCCGCTGCTGCTGCTGCGCCGCCGGAGCACAATTTCTGTTCTCAACCTGAAGCAAAGTTCTTAACCTGAAGCGCTATTTCTGGGTTAGCGGAGTATGTAACCTGAAGCGTATGTAACCCGAGGTACCACTGTATAGCCAGATCTTGTCTGGGATACCTAAACAGTCCTTTGTCGAATCATGCCCCCTCTCGCCCTCACTCTCCCCCTCCCTCTCTCTTCTTCTCCCCCTCTTTTTCTACCCTCCTTGAAAACCATGCCACATATATGCATTCCAAAATTGCCATTTCTCAGCCATTACATCCTGCTGACTCAGTTCCAGCTTTCGAGCATCTTCCAGGTATTCTGTGGGCATTCTCTCTGCTAGTTTACAGTCCTATTATCTGCATCGCGAGGCTCCGGTAAAGCTCATTAGCACCAGAGTGTGCTATTCATTCTCTGATAATCAAACCATGTTCTTCCCGTACAAACGTCCCACACGTAGTATTTAGGAGGCTCAGAGCTCTCAGTCTAGCGATGTAACAATCATCCTCTTTGGAGCTCAGGCAGCAACACAGCATTGGGCCATGGGGGCTGTGTACGCACATTCTCGTTTACTCTGCATCCGGTACACTTCCACTGCCGACTTGGAAAGCAGAGTACACACAATGGTAAAGGTAAAGGGACCCCTGACCATTAGGTCCAGTCGTGACCAACTCTGGGGTTGTGGCGCTCATCTCGCTTTACTGGCCAAGGGAGCCGGCGTACAGCTTCCGGGTCATGTGGCTAGCATGACTAAGCTGCTTCTGGCGAACCAGAGCAGCGCACGGAAACGCCGTTTACCTTCCCGCCGGAGTGGTACCTATTTATCTACTTGCAATTTGTGCTTTTGAACTGCTAGGTTGGCAGGAGCTGGGACCGAACAACGGAAGCTCACCCCGTCGCGAGGATTCGAACCGCGACCTTCTGATCGGCAAGTCCTAGGCTCTGTGGTTTAACCCACAGCGCCACCTGCATCTCTACACACAATGTTAGTCTAGATCAATTCTGTCTCTCTCGTCCAACTATCCTGTATCTATCCTGCCATTTATTCTGAAATGGCTGTGTGTGTTTCCCCTCAGACCAGCTTTGACCAAATTGAGAAAAAGAACAACCTATTTTTTCCCCCTTTTGGAAATTATAGGGACAGAACTACCTGAAATATACTCGGAGTCCTGTAGTGATTTCATGCTCTTTATTGCAGCTTGTAAAACCGTGCTTGAATTGCCCCCCAAACCTCAGGCTTTTATATACATTATTTACACAATGAGTCCCGTCTGATTGGCTGATTCTGCTTCCCTCCTGGAGCCTGATTGGTCTTTTCCTGCAGTTGTTGCATTCTATGATCCTACCAGCCTAATAGGCTGATTAACTTCTTCCTGGAGCTTGATTGGTCTTCTCCTGCAAGCCAATCAGTTGTTGCATTCTAGGATCCTACTTGCCTATTGTTCTAGGATCCAAGGTTAGTACATAACACTACCTAAACTGTACAGAAACTTATTCATGTATGCGACTACAGCGGCAAGAATGTTACTCGCCCCAAAATGGAAAGAAGCAGAAGTCCCAGCAAAGGAAGAATGGATACAAAAAATGATGGAATATGCAGAAATGGCAGGACTTACCAAAAGAATAAGAAATCAAGATAACAAACTTTTAATAAAAGAATGGAAATGGTTTATTGAATATTTACAGATAAATTGTAAACAGATAAGAACATTGGCAGGATTAGTGTAATAACCTGCAGTTTTATAAGAGTACAGTATATATTTAAAGCTGATGAATAAATGAGCAAATTAAGTTAATTTGGATATGCAGAAGATAATAAAAATAAATTTAAGGTACCACAGAAAGAGGGGGAAGGAACGTTTAACCAACTACAGGGCCCAGAATTTTATGAGGGGAAAATTGTGCTTTGAATGTGTTTTATAGTATGTATAAGCATAGGTCGTTCTTTTTCTCTCTCTTTTTTTTAAAAAAAAAAATTATGTATGCTTTTCAGGTTTATACATTTCACTAATTTTACAATCATTTTAACATTTCAAAACTCAACTTCCTTCCCCCTCTTTCTGTGTTAAAATGAACAAAATTAACAAACCAACAACATGTGCACAACCAAAGTTAGTGGTGTAGGGTTTATTCCTTCTGGGAAGCCTGTAGGCTCCCCCACCAGCCATGTGATATACAGTTACTGACTGCACACTTGTATGCATGAAAGTGGTAACCTGAGCCCAAGTTGCAAATAGGTGCCTCCCTTCTTAGTCTTTTTCTCTTCCTGCTTCCTGGAACAAGTAAGGAGCCATGCGGCTTTGGCTCCCGACTCAGCAAAAGTGCAATCTCTCCAAAAAGGAAGGTCTTAAAGCCTGCATCTTTGCTAACTCAAAGATTGCACAATCCTTTTGTAAAGAAAGCAAGTCTGTTTTTTAAAAAGTCGTTTGGAATCTTTATTCGTCTTTGTTTTACTGCCAGCAGATGGAAGATTTGTTTGATGTAACTTCTGGAAACTCTGTGAGTGAAATCTTTGCTTATTTGCAAAGCGAAGTATCTGTGATTTATTTTAGCCTAGGTATTTTGTAAAAAGGTGGATGAGGGCAGAAGTAAATCTAACAAAGTTTTAATGTGCCTGGTAGCAATCGCGATTCTGCTTAACTCAACTACTGAAGAGTAGGAATCTCTCTTTCAAATCTCTCTCCAGTCCACTGAAAAGCTTCCTTCACAGGCTGGTTTTTCTTTGTTACTGTCAGGGAACTGCCATCGGAGCTGGAAGTGGAGGAAAGGCTCCAAAGAGATGGCGGAGAGGGTCCCAGTAGGGAGAGAGGGAGCCCGTCTGCTGGGGAAGGAAATCAGCGTAACACCAGTAGAGAAGGGGGGCAGATGGGGGAATCGGGGAGGAGGCTCCAAGACTCCTCGCCGGAGACCAGCGGAGAGAGTACGGGTACTCCACTGCCCACACCCTTCCTGCACAGAAGACTTCCGCGCAGGGAGAGTAGGAGGAGACTTGGCGTCAAGGAACTTTTGTGCTGGAAGAAGTTTAAGAAACGCCCACTGACGGATTCTGCCAGCGACTGAGACAGTCACGATGCTGGAGGCTGTTCAGTCAGAAAGGGTTAACCAGGTAACCTAGCCAGGAGTGGCGGCAACTTACGCACGAGCAACCCCTAAACCCATTACAGTTACCTATTTTCTTAACAGCTTATGGACATTCTGAGACATACAATGAAATGTTTTAGGAGCTCAAGAGACAACAGCAACAGATGCCAGTCACTATGTTCCTCACAAAGAAAGGAAGAAGCAGCAGCAGCAGCAGCAAATCTGCCCATACAACCCATCTCTGGATATGAACCACAGCTTAGCGCTTCTTCTGGCTTCCGGTCAACCTTCCTGGTACTCATATCATCATCCAATGAGGGAGAGGAAGACTAAGAGCTGCATTTATCCTTCAGTGGTAAGTGTGGCAATTTTTAAAAGATTTTCTATGGGTCGTTCCAGCTTCACGCTATTTTGGCTTATACATGCGATGACCAGAAACATAACCACCATGTAAGATGAATGGTACCTGTAGATAATAAAACAATCCCATCAATCTAGCAGGTTCTATAATAATTCTTCCTATATCCCTTTCTATCTCCAGACAACAATCCCATTTGGCTTTCAGACTTCCTAATACTTCTGGGACGCGGGTGGCGCTGTGGGTTAAACCACAGAGTCTAGGACTTGCTGATCAGAAGGTTGGCAGTTCGAATCCCCGCGATGGGGTGACCTCCCATCGCTCGGTCCCTGCTCCTGCCAACCTAGCAGTTAGAAAGCACGTCAAAATGCAAGTAGATAAATAGGTACGGCTCCGGCGGGAAGGTAAATGGCGTTTCCGTACGCTGCTATGGTTCGCCAGAAGCGATTTAGCCACATGACCCGGAAGCTGTACGCCGGCTCCCTCGGCCAATAAAGCGAGATGAGCGCCGCAATCCCAGAGTTGGTCACGACTGGAACTAACGGTCAGGGGTCCCTTTACTTTTATCTTTAATACTTCTGGAGCAAATAGCGTTCGCCTCTCAAGTCTTCTCCCCATTACTCAACATGGGCAAAGTGGTTCTAACGTACAAGATTGTGATGTTTATCCTGTCCTTTCTCTTTGTGATGTCTTAATCCTCTAGGCAGCTTTATGTACCCAGACTCTTCTGTCCTGCCCAGATCATGTAGGCGGCCACTAATGAGGCTGTGGGCATCATCATCGGTTGGACTTTTGCAATCACCTTGAAGACATCTTGCACTGATTTAGCTGGTCCCCATCTGCTGTAACCTGCCGTCTTGTGCAGGCGGGTAAATGTCTATTTCAGCTCAGTCCTGAGTTTTCCAGGTGGCCTTGGAATGCATCCTTGGCCCTCCAGCTGTTTTGGGACTACAATTCCCATCATCCCTGACCACTGGTCCTGTTAGCTAGGGATGGTGGGAGTTGTAGTCCCCAAATAGCTGGAGGGCCAAGTTTGGCCATGCCTGCCCTAGGCAGTGCTCTCTATTCACTTCTTAATGTTGCTTATTTGAGAGTTGTTTAGAGAGGAAAGCAGGAAACATGTAAGAGCAGTTCTGTGTCCAGGGCTTCGGCTTTCGGAAACAGCGTCTGGGCGGAATCCAGACGTATGGTAACCAATGTTGGAAGTGTAGATTTTGGCGAAATTCCTTTAAAATAGCTAAAAAACTTTATATATGGTATATATGAGATTTTGCAAAAAAAATAAAATAAAATAAAATAGAAAGCCAAACTAAAAAAAAAAGCTCAACAGCTTTCGTGTCTGGATTTGCACTTTTTGAAATATGGTAACCCTATCCACAAATGTTTACGTTAGATTCTTATATATGCATACAGTGGTACCTCGGGTTACATATGCTTCAGGTTACATACACTTCAGGTTACACACTCCACTAACCCAGAAATAGTGCTTCAGGTTAAAAACTTTGCTTCAGGATAAGAACAGAAATCGGGCTCCAGCGGCGCAGCGGCAGCAGGAGGCCCCATTAGCTAAAGTGGTGCTTCAGGTTAAGAAAGTTTCAGGTTAAGAACGGACCTCTGGAACGAATTAAGTACTTAACCTGAGGTACCACTGTATAAGGCTAACAGAGCAGGGTTAGCAGAGTCTGTAACCTGAAGCGTATGTAACCTGAAGCGTATGTAATCCAAGGTACCACTGTACTGTGATATGCTTAGGGCCTGGAAGCAAATGTGTTTATAGGATCACCATGTGCCTGAAATATGAAATGTTTCCCTGTTCTCTTGTTTTTATTATATATTTTGTGTTCTCATTTTTTATTTTTATGTTGTGAACTGCCCTCTGATCTTTGGATGAGGGGTGGTATGCAAATTTTAAGAAGAAGAAGAAGAAGAAGAAGAAGAAGCCCAGCTTCGGCTGGGGAGGGCCGGATATAAATAATAAAAAAAATTATTATTTTATTATGGGAGGATGTGTAATTATTTTGATTTTTTTAATTTAAAAAAGTCCTAGAGGTTGTATCCAACTAAGTTAAACTCAGAGGAGGCCCATTAACATTAATGAACATAAATTAGTCATGTCTAAAGTTCTGTGAGCCTATTTTGAGGAGGGCTAACCCCAGGGAGGCTCACCTGGCGCCTTAGAGATATATCTTTGGGCACCAGGCAAAAACATTCCTCTTCTCCCAGGCCTTTGGCTAATTAAACAATCTACAGCCTTTAAAACTGTGGAGGGGGTATTATTTTGTTTGCTATTATGTTATGTAGCTTTGTGTTTTTCTATTGCAAACCAAAATGTGATCTCCGGTGAAGGGCAGTGTAGAAATTGAATAAATAACAAATACAGTGGTACCTCGGGTTACAGACACTTCAGGTTACAGACTCTGCTAACCCAGAAATAGTACCTCGGGTTGTACCTCGGGTTAAGAACTTTACCTCAGGATGAGAACAGAAATCGTACAGCGGCAGCGGGAGGCCCCATTAGCTAAAGTGGTACCTCACCCAAATACAGACGGTCTTTTACCCTCGCCAGATTCAACGTTCTCCCTTCTGCCTTACTTCAGGGCAGATTTGAGGGTAAACCATACACAGCGCGGGTCTGCCCCTGTGGCTCGTTGGAAGTTGAAACTGCTTCACATGTACTATTACGTTGTCGTCTTTATGAGGATATACGTTTGACTTTTATTACACCTGTTTTGCAAAAGTCCAGGAAAGAATCGCAACACCATAGTTTAAAACTACTGCTAGAGGACAAGAATCCCAAGACTACATTAAATGTAGCCAAATTCTGTGCGTCTGCAATTAATCGCAGGAAGCAAGTGGTATCCCATAATGACCAAACCCCTAAATGTTAATTACAGGGGGCACGCTAATAATTAATTTTAATTTTTTATTTTTAAATCCTTGTTATATTTATATTGTCCTCTGTATTTCTGATTTTTTGTTTTGTTTTTTTTTTTTGTTTTTGTGATTGTGTGTGTTGATGCTGGTCTGTGACCGTATTAATAAATTCATTCATTCATAAAGTGGTATCTCAGGTTAAGAACAGTTTCAGGTTAAGAACGGACCTCCGGAACCTGAGGTACCACTGTAATAAAAATAACCACGCTGGATACAACTTGTGCTTCCCAAGTTGTGGCCATCTGCTTTTAAAGAAAGGACAGGGGCAGTGAACACAACTTGTACCTTCCCTGTACCCAAACCACGTTGTTGTGTCTCTTAAAACCCACCCGCAGCTTCCCACCCAAGACAATTCTCCCAAGTGGGCCCTTCCTTCGGAATGCCCCTTTGAGATTCCCTGGGGAAAGAAACCGCCAGACACAAAGATTCAGATCCAAAACGAGCTTTATTCTGCTTTGGAATTTGGGGCTAACATAATATCACGGAGCCCCTTGACAGTCAGGGGGAGACCCATCCATGCTCCTGCCAGCGTTGGAGGAGAAGAGGAGGCCGAGTCCATCATGGAAGGGAATCAGCAGACGTTCTGCCCCGCCTCACTTTGTCTTCTCAGCAACCTTGGGAAGCTTGGGAGCCTCGAGAGGACGCTCAGGCAGTTCTGGGGAAAAAAACACCACACACATGTGAACCGGGGAGAAGCACAAAAGGCCAGAGATCCAGAAAGGAAGCAGGTTCCTTGGGCAACAAGGTGTCAGAGCAGCATTTGCCAACCTGGTGCAGTGCCGATGTTTTGGATTACAGCTTCCATCGGCCTCTGCCAGCTTCTTGGCAAAGTCATGGGAGGATATAGAGTCTGCCTTGCCTGCCCTCCCTGCCTGCTTCTAGCTAGCCTGCTCCCCTCAGGTGCAGTGAAGGATGCTGTCCTATTGTCAATGTTGAAGTAAGGCTCAGCTGCCAGCTTCCTCAGGACCCCAGGAGAGACTCTCATCCAGGAGAACCAGGGCATTCTGCCTCAATGTCCTTGCCCTAGGTAGTCTCAAGTCTGGGATTTCTGTGCCTTCCCACCATAGCACCAGGGGGCTATGTAAACCTAGCTTGCAGGAGCTCCCTCCATGGCGTTATCCAACAGAGCTTGAGGGGACCACCTAAGGATAGCCTCTGCCAGAGAGGCACGTACTCAAAACCTCCTCCATCTCTGCAGAGGAGCTTATTTAAATGCCCAGCACATCTCCTGGGTCTTGACTGGACATCTCCCTCCCTCTCTGTGAGACTCCCTGCCTCACCACCCTGAGGGACAACAACTCAGCTCCTTCCTTCCTCTCAGGCAGGTGAATGCCTTGCCCCTTCTCCCACTGGTGGAGCCTCTAAGGGGTGTTCAGCTGCGGTCTCCCCAGGAGTCAAAGCTTGGTTGGTTTCTGGTGGCACAGATCAGGACCTGCTCAAAGGGACAGGTGCCAGCAATGGACCAGAAGATTCCTGGCACCTGGTGGTGTGTTTGTAGACAGAGAGGTGCTTTTATCTCTTTCCAAGCTCTTTTGGTGTTCCACAAGTCTCAACTGAGAAAACTTTCCTTTGTTTATCGTACAGCGTACGTTTCGCCCCGTCTTCTAGAGAGCATTCTTTTATTTACAACATTTCTATCCCATGTTTTGCAGCGCTACATCCTCGCAAGGCAGCTTCCAGGAATAGTGGAGAATAATACAATAAAAGTGGAAACGAAACACTCAACACTCAACCCTGTGAGGCCAGCATAGGACATCAAACAAGAGAGGTTAATTGGGGAAGGCTAAGCAAGACAAATAGGCCTTAAATGAGCTCATTTAAAAGCAACCAGAGATGTTCTGTATGTTTTTGTTAGAAGTAAATTCCGTGTCTGTACAGCAGCTTTCTCTGATCTGCTGGGCCCCCCATATGTTTCGGACTACAACATCCATCATCCCCAGTTCTCAAGGATGATGGGATTTGTAGTCCAAGACATCTGGAAGAAACCAAGCTGGGGAAAGCTGGTGTACGGTGATGCTGTTTTCATCAAACCACCGGTCTTACCTTTGAACCCGAAAATCAAATGCTTCAAGGGCCTTAGGAAACTCTTCACTGTATTCACAAAACAGTCCCAGAGAGAACACTGACCCGAACACGAACTACAGCAGCAACTACACATCTTGGCAGCTTCCTGGATTCACCTGCTTTGGAGAAATGGGGGTGAAATGTATCCCTAAGACAGACAAGGTGCAAAAAGGCCTCCCTAGAATCCCCTGCTATGTTAACTAGCCTTGTATCTTTGTGTTTAATGGAAGGCCTGCATGCTGAAATGAAGCCATCACTTCACCTGTGTGCTGGGAAAAGCTTCACTTGGTTTCTTTCTGCCTATGGGCTGCTGTTTGATGTACAGGGGCTGAGCTGTTAAAAAGTCGACCAGGCTCTTTTTCACCTTACCTCTTCCATAACACCCATGCGCTGGTGTATTGATTTGATAGAGAGCAAGGGAGACAAGCTGACCCTGCTAAACTTTGCTCCGCTTCAGAAGTTTTTGCCCTCTAATTTTTGTGATTGGGAAATGCCTCTTAAAAGTGATCTTCAGTCCAAGTACACCGTTTACACGGGGACCATTTAAGGCGAACAGCTCATCCTATGTGTCTTTGCTCAGAATTAAGCCTGGCAGGGTTCAGTAGGGCTTACTCGACTGCAGCCTAAATCAGGGGTCAGCAACCTTTTTATAATTATTATAATTATTATTATTATTTATTATTTGTACCCCGCCCATCTGGCTGGGTTTCCCCAGCCACTCTGGGCGGCTTCCACAGAAACCAAAAATACACTAAAATCATACATTAAAAACTTTCAGCTATGGGCCAGTCCATCATCCCTCAGACCTTGTGGAGAGCCAGACTATATTTTGAAAAAAATAATAAATGAACAAATTCCTATGCCCCACAAATAACACAGAGATGCATTTTAAATAAAAGGACACATTCCACTCATGTAAAAACATGCTGATTCCCAGACCGTCCATGGGCAGGATTGAGAAGGCGGTTGGGCCGTATCCGGCCCTCGGGCCTTAGGTTGCCTACCCCTGGCCTAAATCAACCCAAATACAATGTTAAATGTTGATTTGAGCGGTTCAAGGAAAAATGGTGACCTGTTCTTTGCTAAATAAATAATAAACCAATCCCACGGTCCTGAATTCACAGAGGAAAAAGCCTGTGGATATAAAGGTACATATTTTTCTTCTCTGCACACAGAGGAACATGAGAAATCAATCAATCCTCATCACTTCCCCTGCTTCTGTTGTTACGGCATGAGTGCACAAGTTGCTGCGGCCGAGGTATGCAAAAGTTCCCACAGCAACGCATCATCCATGAATTCAGATATGCAGGTAACCCTGGCATCTACAAAAAGCTCTCCCAGTAAGATACAGATTCAAGCCTTTAATGAACTTCTGCGTTTCTTGGATAGAGCAGGGAGCAGGGGTGGGGGAAGAGAGAGAGAACCTGTCTGTCTGTGGCTGTCATGATACCATGTTTTTTTTTTTAAAAAAGGAAAAATCCAAGAATAAAAACATGGGACTGTACCGCAAATTGTGTATTATAATAACATTAGTACAGTAATGTTATCATAATACACAATCGGTAGTATAGTTTAAAATAAAGTGATAAAATGAAACAGCCGGAAAGAGATACATGTGGCTATCGCAGAGGCTTTGTGATACAGCCCACTGGAGACCAGAAGACCTTAATGTTCAGTCCAGAAACTAAATGCATTCTTTCCCATTAGTCTGGTTTTTTTTTTTTTTTAAATCATTAAACTATTTCTAAACCGCCCACTCGCATAAAATGTCAAGACAGACTACAACAACGTATGCAGGTGCAAGAAAACATAAGGTACCATTTTTTTTATAAAAAAAAATGATCGTAAGAAATGGCTGGCTCTTTAGGGGGAAATTTAAACAACTGAATAGGCCTGCCAAGAGATGTATGAAAGTTAGCAACAAGGACTCCTGGCCTGCCAAATCTCAGCCAGAAGAGGATTTCCACAGCATGTGAGTGGAGAAGCTAAATGCCTGACTTCTAGCTGAAGTCAGTCGGGCTTCTGAAACATGGGGGACAACCAACTAGTCATAGAATTATAGAGCAGGAAAGGATCGGAGGGGTCATCTAGTCCAACCCCCTGCAATGCAGGAATCTTTTGCCCAACATGGGGCTCCAACCCACATCCCTGAGATTAAGAGTCTTTCTACTAGTGAATAAAGAGGTTCCTACTTACAAGGCAGTGATGCTTCTCCTGTCCTGGATGTCTTCTCCTGGAGATGTTCTGTTCCTCTGGGAAATTCAGGTGGCTTTATGTACCCAAGGTCTCAGGTCTTCCAGTCCTGAATCGGCCAGTCACGTGCCCACCAGCGAGGTTAGTCACAAGTTCTTCACATAGCCTTGGAAGTTTTCCCTGCCCTGTACGGTGCTCTATAAACCTTTAAGTGTTTAATTGAGAGTAGTTGAGAGACAAATGCAGGAAACAGTCTAGTTCAGGTAAAAGGGCTTCCCTGTCCTGAACATGTCACCCATTAGCCAGATTTGGGGAGATAAGACACACATGGATATTAAGCACAAGCTCACGTTGGCCCCATAAATAAAATGCAGGGCTCTGCGGCAAATAGCCTGTGTCACAACTGCAGTGCCCTCAAGATATCGCAAAGTAATTGCTGCCTTTGGTCCCTGGAGGCAGTTGCCTTGAAAATAAGGGAAGGGAAAAAAGAGATCATGACTAGGCAAGCAGAGAGGTTCATCTGCCTTGGACACGGTTTAAAGTGGGCAAATGTAAGCCTCCAGGGACATGTCCACTCTTGGTTCTCAAACTTGGTTCTCAAACTTAATCCGTTCCAGAAGTCCGTTTGACTTCCAAAATGTTCAAAAACCAAGGCGCAGCTTCTGCTTGGTGCAGGCACCCGGGAAACAGTAGTCAACAGCCGCATCAGACGTTTGGCTTCCCAAAAACGTTCGAAAACTGGAACACTTACTTCTGGGTTTTTGGTGCTTGGGAACCAAGGCGTTTGAGAACCAAGGTACCACTGTATAGCTGTTAATCCGCTCCCCTCCCCCTTTGAATTCGACCAGAGTAGTCCACCCCTGCTTGTATTTGAATTTCGTGGAATCACAGAATCAAAGAATCACTGTAGAGTTGGAAGAGACCATGAGGGCAATGCAGGAAGCTTTTGCCCAACACGGGGCTCAAACCCACAACCCTGAGATTAAGAGGCCCATGATCTACTGACTGAACTACAAAGGAGAAATTTTGGTGTTTCCAGGAGGCATGCTGTGTTTGCCCTCACCTTCTAAGTTGTTGATACTATAATGCCAATTAATTACCAACACATACACAGATAGCTGTGCACGCCGCTTCTTCTTCTTCTTCTTCTTCTTCTTCTTCTTCTTCTTCTTCTTCTCCCCCGCCGCCGCCGCCCCACAGGAAATGTACAAAACCACACAGCTGGGCAATTGCAAATTTGCTCGTGCTGTTTTCTGGTTTTGTGCAAATCTGATGGATCAATATAAGGGGATAAGGTCCTTTCAGGAGTGCTCCAGAAACAGGAAGTCTGGAAATTAAATAAAAGCAACTGTAAATTCTCGGTGCACAATTTTCAGTTTGCTGCTCAATTTATCTGGTGCAGATTTTTTTAAAAATGTGGTTTGCTTGTACCTTTTCTGGTTTTGTGCAAATCTGAGAAATGAAAAGGAGGACACACGGGCACACACAAACCTATATACACACACATATTGCTACATGAAACATTAAAAACTTCCCTATACAGGGCTGCCTTCAGACATCTTCTAAAAGTTGTATAGTTTCTGTTGTATCTGTTTGACTTCTGAAGGGAGGGCATTCCACAGGGAGGGCGCCATTACCGAAAAGGCCTTCTGCCTGGTTCCGTGTAACTTCGCTTCTCGTAGTGAGGAAACTGTCAGAAGGCCCTCGGAGCTGGAACTCAGTATCCTGGCTGAACGATGGGGGTGGAGACGCTCCTTCAGGTATACTGGGCCGAGGCTGTTTAGGACTTTAAAGGTCAGCACCAACACTTTGAATTGTGCTCGGAAACGTACTGGGAGCCAATGTAGCTCTTTCAGGACTGGTGTTATATGGTCTCGGTGGCCACTCCCAGTCACCAGTCTAGCTGCCACATTCTGGATTAGCTGTACAGTAGTACCTCGGGTTACAGATGCTTCAGGTTACAGACTCCGCTAACCCAGAAGTAGTACCTCAGGTTAAGAACTTTGCTTCAGGATGAGAACAGAAATCGTGTGGCAGCAGCGCGGCAGCAGCAGGAGGCCCCATGAGCTAAAGTGGTACCTCAGGTTAAGAACAGTTTCAGGTTAAGAACGGACCTCCAGAACGAATTAAGTACTTAACCCGAGGTACCACTGTAGTTTCCGAGTCACCTTCCAAGGTAGCCCCACGTAGAGCATAGGGAAAATAAATGAAAACACTGAGGAAGAGGCTGGGTGTAGCAGAAATTGATCCATTTACCCCAAAACACTTAAACAAATTGTGTGAGGCCCAAATGGAGAGGTTTGGAGCCTGGTTTTCCCCATCTGACTGGATTTATAGGGGGAAAGCGTTGAGGCTGGTGTTGACGGACATTGCAAAATGTGGACGATGCAAATTAAATGGGAACACAAACAGCTGGAAGCACACAGTAAACTCCAGTGTGGATGAGCCCCAGGACTCTCTGTTTGGTCTTGGGGAGTCTCCCCAGGCCACACCTCCTCTCAAGTCTCACCCCTCCCTTGTCCTGCTTTGCACCCTCCTTGGGTGTTTATACCTGCCTGGAATGTGTCCTTGGACTCTGAAAATGCCTCTTGCTTGTCTGGGTGGGAAATGCAGAGGTGTGTGAGTAACTAGCTTTCTGTGCGAAGGTAAAATTCGGATGAGTTGCTCCGCCCACTTTTGCCTCTGGCCCCGCCCACCACTGCCGCATGGCTCTTGCAAGGTTGCCAAGGCAGAAATGTGGCATTCGGCCTGCAAAAATGTACCCCCACAACACAAATGCTTAAATACACAACACCCTAACCAGGCTTCCCTGATAAAGGAAGCTTTGAGAGCTAGAGGGCTGCATCTCACTCATACAGAGAAGCCCTTACATAACCTCGGCTTCCTTACATTTTTGGCTCCTTAACCTGCTAAACCTCGCCAGCCCAAAACACCTACTGCAGCAACCTTTAATTTGCAAACAGACGTTCTTAATGGGAACTGAAATATTACATGCCTCCATCCGTATTCATAATCGTTGCTGCAATGACATTTTTTTTATCATACGTACAACCACACTTGTTCTGATTCTAATCATTACGACCTACTGAGGCAGCTTAACAGAACCATTTAAGTGCAGGGATTGGTTATTTAGCACCACAGCAACAGCTATAAATTTGTAGCTTTACTTTGCAATCTGTCACACTGTATTTTTTACCTCAGCAGCTGGTGACATCACATCTCAGCGACAACGCACCTCACTTCACTCCCCTTTACAAGTTGGGCTTGTCGCCTTTTCAACAATAATCTTAGCTAGGATTACCAAAAGACCCTGTAGAAATGTTTTGTCTGTGGTTCATCTCACCTGCTCTATTAGTCAGGGGGCAATGGCATCATGCAAATTATTTTAGCATCCACCCCTTTAATGTACATATACATAATTTTATTTGTACAGTGGTACCTCGGGTTAAGTACTTAATTTGTTCCAGAGGTCCGTTCTTAACCTGAAACTGTTCTTAATCTGAAGCACCACTTTAGCTAATGGGGCCTCCTGCTGCTGCCACACTGCTAGAGCACAATTTCTGTTCTCATCCTGAAGCAACGTTCTTAAACCGAGGTAATATTTCTGGGTTAGCGGAGTCTGTAACCTGAAGCGTATGTAACCTGAAGCGTATGTAACTCGAGGTACCACTGTATGTACCTTTCCACAGTTCAAACCATGCTCAAGGGGGCTTACAACATCAAAAAATATGTAAAAGGTAAAGGTAAAGGACCCCTGGATGGTTAGGACCAATCAAAGGCGACTATGGGGTTGTGGTGCTCATCTTGCTTTCAGGCCAAGGGAGCCAGCGTTTGTCCACAGACAGCTTTCCGGGTCATGTGGCCAGCAGGAGTAAACCACTTCTGACATAATGGGACACCATGGCGGAAACCAGAGTGCACGGAAATGTCATTTACCTTGCCTCCACAGTGGTACCTATTTATCTACTTGCACTGGCGTGCTTTTGAACTGCTAGGTTGGCAGGAGCTGGGACAGGGCAACGGGAGCTCATCCCGTCATGGGGATTCGAACTGCTGATCTTCCGATCAGCAAGCCCAAGAGGCTCAGTCGTTTAGACCACAGCACCACCCGCATCCCTTTACCTGAAAAAATATGTAACTATAACAAAACAAAAGTAGTCATAATAAATGAACGATGAAAAAATACACAACCAGACTGAACACTTTCCACAGAAATCACAAGATCGGAAATAAACATACAAAAAACAACAACAGGAACAACATCCCCAGCCAACCCCCTAGATTGAACACAAATCTCTTGCTATGCCTTCACCCTAACTTTCTGGGGGTATGTTGCCACCCTCTGGGCCTCTTGTGGGGGAGCCACATGAAGAAGGGCCTCAGATGATGGTTGAGAGTCCAAATTGGTTCATATGTAGAGATGTGGCCCTTTAGAGCTCAAAAACAGCTCTTTGAATCGCACCTGGAAACTAATTGGCAGCCAATGCAGTCGGACCAGGATCAGTGTAATAGGCTCCGACCATCTTGCTCTGGTGAGCAACCTGGCCTCCGAATTCTGCACCAGCTGAAGTTTCCATACTGTTTTTAGAGGCAGTCCCATGTATAATATGTTGCAGTAATCTAACCTAGAGGTTACCAGAGCATAGACTACAGTAGATAGGCTATCCCTGTCCAGATAGGGGCATAGATAAGCCACCAACTGAAGCTGATGGAAGGCACTCCATGCCACCAAGGCCACCTGAGCCTCAAGTGACAGCAACAGATCCAGGAGTAACTGTTGAGATTTCCATTCCACCTTAAGGAGCAGACGTGTGGAACTGTTGCGTGTCACATGTCTGTTTACATTCCAGCACAGCTTGTTGGGAACTTCTGTTGTGTATTGCTTTTGCTTTTCCCTTCTCTCTGAGACGACGAGAGAGAGATGTTTCTTTGTCCTGATTTATGATTAATAAATATGTAGTTGTAGTATGCATCCACAAGCCTCGCACCTATTCTGTGTGCGCAATTCGATCTGCTGATAGTGTGCCCTGGCTTTGAAGCCCGGGTCGCTGATTTACATCAGGGCAGAGGCTGATGGTCTTCTCAGCAGGATGGCTGGAAGGGGATGGGCCAGCTGGGGGTAGCAAGCTGGCCTCCCGGCCCTCTGCATGTTGACAGTAACACCACCCACCCACACTTCTGTGTGAACCCCATAAGGCCTTGGGGAAGTTGCGCAGAAGCATTTTCTAGCCCTAGGGCCACATTCTTTCATGGCAAGCTTCTGGGGGCCACGTGGTAGTTGTGGGTGGAGCCTGGGGCAATTGCTCCTGCTTTTGGTTGGACACAGTTTGGAGTAGGCAGTCTTTGGTCTGAACCAGCCAGGGCTCTGCATATGTGCTTAAAAACCTTTGCACAAGTTTCATCTACTTCTGCATGGCAGCAGCTTTCAAAGCCCTGACGTAAATCAGCGACCCGGGCTTCAAAGCACACTATCAGCAGATCGAATTGCGCACACAGAATAGGTGTGAGGCTTGTGGATGCATACTACAACTACATATTTATTAATCATAAATCAGGACAAAGAAACATCTCTCTCTCGTCGTCTCAGAGAGAAGGGAAAAGCAAAAGCAATACACAACAGAAGTTCCCAACAATCAGTGTGATTGTTGCTTACCAGTTTGCATGGGCAAATTATGCTGCACAAACGATCACTGAGTCACTGGGTATAACTCATGGGCTCAGCCCATCTGATTCTTCTCACAGAGGAAACCAGGCTGTTGCAGACGAGGAATCTATTACAAAGAAAGGAGCAGAGATTGTCTAAGAAAAGTTTGCAGTGTTTCCTTCCAAATCAACGGGGCAGTCACAGTTACGTCAATTTAATATGGATAGAATGGGATGCACATCTTTAAATTTCACTCCTGCCTTTTCCCTCAAGTGCTTAGGCCAAATTACCTCCTCTTCTATCGCTGGGAACTTTCAGTCCCCGCCGTTTAGGCATTTAACAGTTGGGTGCCTAAATTAAATCCACTATAGATTATTTCTTTCAGCATTTAATGACCCGCGGATTAAATCTATCGATATATATAATCCCTTCACCATTTACAAATCCATTACTCACAAGGAAAGGAAATCCTCATGATAGCTACTAATTAGCCGAGCTGTTGTGTGATGCTATTTTGTCACAAAAATAGCAACAGCCACTGGGAAGCTGGGATCTGGGGTGTAACAGTGCATCCAATACAGTGGTACCTCAGGTTACATACGCTTCAGGTTACATATGCTTCAGGTTATACGCTTCAGGACACATACGCTTCAGGTTACAGACTCCGCTAACCCAGATATAGTACTTTGGGTTGAGAACTTTACCTCAGGATGAGAATGGAAATCGTGCGGTGACAGCGGGAGGCCTCATTAGCTAAAGTGGTACCTCAGGTTAAGAACGGTTTCAGGTTAAGAATGGACCTCCGGAACGAATTAAGTACTTAACCCGAGGTACCAACATATATTCAATCCACTGTGTGCGGCAATGTAAACTTCAAATATCCCTATTTATATAGTCCTTGGGCCCCTCCAAGCTGGTGTCTTTTCACAGGTATATTCTGAAACCTGTCATTGATGCAACCGTAGTGCAATGCAAGCAGATTTATACTGGACTGTCCACACGACATTCTTTTTTTATTAGCTGTTCTGCAATGCTTCCCCAATGCTACCACGTTATTGCAATCCGGAGGGGACAATCTTGCATTGTAGTGCAGTGAACATGGGGCAAAAATTAAAATAAACTGGAATATTTGCGGTATAAAAAGTTGCAGGATTTCAGCAGGATGTCTGATCGGAAAAGAAGCAGAATGCCTGCCCCAGACCTTTTGCAGGGGCAAACCCTATTGAAAGTGAGATCATGGATAACTGCCATGATACTATTATGAGTGCAAATAATCATGAAAGTGCATGAAATTCAGTGGCCAGGTTGCTCACCGGAGCAAGACGATTCAAGCATATTACACCGATCCCTGGTCTGACTGCACTGGCTACCAGTTAGTTTCCGGGCCCAATTCAAAGTGCTGGTTTTGACCTATAAAGCCTTGAACGGTTCAGGACCACAATACCTCAAGGACCGCCTCTTCCCATATGAACCTACCCAGACCCTGAGATCATCTTCTGAGGCCCTCCTTCGTGTGCCTCCTTCAAGAGGTCCGGAGGGTGGCAACATGAGAACGAGGCCTTCTCTGCAGTGGCTCCCCATCTGTGGAATGCTCTCCCTGGGGAAGTTCGGCTGGTGCCTTCATTATACACCTTTAGGCACCAGGCAAAAATGTACCTCTCTAACCAGGCCTTTGGGTGATTTGATTGACATCCTATGCCCTTTTAAAAGGTTTTTGTTGTGGAGGTGGGGTTATTGGGTTGTCATTCATATTTTTATTATGTATTTTGTGGTTTTATATCTTGATTTTATTCTGTGAACCGCCCTGAGACCCCTGGGTATAGGGCGGTATATAAATTCAAATAATAATAATAATAATAATAATAATAATGGTCAGGAGACCTTCTACCCCCCCCATCTTCCTGTCTTTTGCCCCATTCTCTGTCTTTTGCCCCTATTTTTGGCTTTTGGGGATGCTTTTGGGGTCCCTTACCTTTTCCGCCCCAATCTGGCCACAGTGATCCATGTGATGGTCACCTCCAGGCTTGACTACTGTAATTTGCTCTACGCGGGGCTGCCCTTGAAACTGTCCCAGAAACTCCAGCAGGTGCAGAATGATGCAGCGAGGCTCCTTACGGGGTCCCTGCCATCGGAGCATGTTCACCCAGTGCTTTACCAGTTGCACTGGATCCCAGTGGAGTATTGGGTCAAGTTTAAGGTGCTGGTTTTGACCTTTAAAGCCCTTTGTGGCTTCGGGCCCTCGTATCTACAGGACCGTCTCTCCTGGTATGCCCCGCAGAGGACCGTAAGGTCCATGAATAACCATAGTTTAGAGGTTCCGGGCCCTAAGGAAGTCAGACTATCCTCCACCAGGGCCAGGGCCTTTTCAGTGATGGCTCCGACCTGGTGGAATGCTCTGTCCCATGAGACTAGGTCCCTTCAGGATTTAACCTCCTTCTGCCAGGCCTGTAAGACAGAGCTATTCTGCCTGGCCTTTAATTTGAATTCAGCCTGATCTTTCATTTCCCTTCTCTTCCCTCCCCCTCCCCTTTTATGAAGATCACCCGCTCTGAGACCCCACAGCTAATTCTCCCCTGGCCTCCCTGGTGACTATATAATGCTTATTAGATGGATTTCCCCCAAAGTGATCTCCAAATTTTGAATTTTATTGTTATTTACGTTTTTATACTGTATTTTATGCTGCTTTTACAATTAAGTGTTTTAAATTTGTTGTTAGCTGCCCTGAGCCCGGTTTTCTGAACCGGGAAGGACGGGGTATAAATAAAAAAATATTATTATTTATTAAAATGCTGTTCAGTGTGACAGTTGAGAGCTTCCATCGTTTAGGGTTCCAATCCTCCTCTGGTCTGTATCATTTGAGACAAGGCAGGAGTGAAAGGGTTTAACGTATCTTGTCTCTCACACATCCCAGATCTCCTTGACTCAACCTTTTCACTGGCTCTTGCTCTCTTGCCTTCCAGAGCGGATCTTAGCGGCTGATAACCTTGGAAAGCTTTGCTTGTCAGTCTCTGCAGATCAAGCAGCTCCGAAAGGCACAAGGTCAGGTCAGACTCCCCTCCCCGCCCCACCTGTGTTGAACCACAGGTGAACTGTTCCAGAAGCTTTGTGGTAGTCGAGATAACCCCACAATTAATTGGTAGTTGTTGCCGCAACGAGCAGACACCTCATTTCTTATATTCACTTGCTTTGATATACGTTAATTGGCTTGCTTTGACGTCATCCTTATCTGTGGGATTGGGCTGCTGGGCTCCGAGCCCAGGAAAGGAGAGCTAGCTGTAAGATTTGGGTAACTGCCACCTAGGCCCTCACCTGGGCAGGTGAAGTGATGGGAAGTCCTGGCCAAAGTGACACATGCTGCTTTGTGTATGCTTGGGTGGGTGCAGAAAAGGTATCTCCTCTCTGCGGTGTCCATCCTGTGTCTGCAAAGGCTAGGATAACTGGCAGGCTGCTTTGCTGTAAGTCGACTACACCTTTCTTTAATAAAGCATTTGAGATGAGCACTCTGGCCTTTTTCGTCTCCTTCTTTGGTATTTCTGTACCCAACTACTCGCACAAGCCCTCCTTTGGACTGGTGGATCAGAGCATCCCTACATCCAAGTCCACTGCTCTAGCTATTACAGTGGTACCTCGGCTTAAGAACAGCCCTGTTTATGAACTATTCGGTTTACGAACCCTGCAGAACCAGAAGTAGTCCTGGTTTGCGAATTTTACCTTGGTCTAAAAACGGGAGCTGAATGGTGGAAAGGCACTGGCGGCGGGAGGCCTCATTAGGGAAAGCACACCTTGGTTTAAGAACGGTTTTGGTTTAAGAACGGACTTCCGGAACGGATTAAGTTTGTAAACCGAGGTACCACTGTATAACACACTGAGTGTGTTTTACTTCAGTAAAATTTATTTCCTCTTTCTCAGAATATTGCAACTTGTGCTGTGTGCTGTACAGTGTAAACATACAAGTAATGGCTTTCAAGTACAGTAATCATTTTGTATTTGTTATTTTATTTTGGTTTGTGGATCTTGGAACTTTTAGTTAAGAAAAAACACGCAGATCCTGTTAATTTATAATCTGCTGTAGGCTTCGTGCAAAGACACACACAAGCAAATATTCCAGGCAGGCAGCAAAGGGCCTTGATCCTAAGAATAAAGTTTCCTTGTGTGTTGGCAGCTATCGGAAAGAGGATGTGAGGAATGCAAAATATGGTTCCCAAGCTGCAGAAGTCTGAGCAGGAACCACATTCAAATCATGCATCACTTGGTGCTGAAATAGCTCGTCTCTCTGGAAAGGCGGTTCGTTACAAGCGGAAAAGCCCCATTACCGTGTGTGCTTCTCATGGCTAGCATGGTTTTCATGTTCACTATGACACGGCATTGTCTAAAAGTTCCATTTTTCAAAGCAGATGCTTAGCTGTTACATGTGTATATTTTTAAGGAATATCACAGGCACTTAACTGCATCATTTATAGGGACCCTGTTTTGCAAAAAGCCAGTGGCCTTTACTTGTGCGCAAAGCTTCTTTGGCTGGTACTGGCATTTAATTAATGTGGCAAATTGATACCCATCTTCATCTACAAATATAAACACATGTGGCTTTTTACAGAGGCTATTGTGTGGGTTGGTAGCCGAGCAGGTTTTGAAAGGCAGAGAGGCACGGATAGTGGGTGTGTTGCAACGACGGATGCTGCTGTTGATAAGGCTGAATAATGGGCAGGTGCTTATCCTTGCTTATACTGTATTCCTGGCACATGGTACCCTGGCATGCCCCTATTTCAAAATGACACCAGTCAGGACCTTACTGGGACAAAGCTGATGACGCCCAAATGTCTGGCTGCCTGTCTCAGGGAGCTGTGAAGGACCGGTTGTTAATTCAGTCCTTCACTCTGGGAATTGTAACTCTGGGAGTGGAGTAGGGGGTCTCTCAACAACTCTCAGCACACTTAACAAACTACAGCTCCCAGGATTCTTCGGGGGAAGCCAGGATGGTTTAAAGTGGTAGCATACTGTTTTAAATGTATAGTGCACATTCCTGCTGGTGGTACTAAATAGCAACAACTTACAAGAGAAACTGGTGTTTGTGCCCATCTCTTTTCATATTCATATTTGATGACACACACACACACACACACACCCTGCACCCGTATGAACCTGATCAGACTTTAATGTTGGCTGTTGGGGTTACCTGCACAATTACATACCCTTCAACATTTCTCTGATGGAAATAGGGATGTCCTATTCCATATTAATAATACTAATAATAATTTCACTATTTATACCCTGCCCATCTGACTGGGTTGCCCTAGCCACTCTGGGCAGCTTCCAACACATATAAAAACATTTTTTTAAAAAAAAATTAAACATTTAAAAAAGCTTCCCTCTACAGGGTTGCCTTCAGATGGCTCGGGGATCGGATAACTCCATACCCTCTAACATTTCTCCAATGAAAATAGAGACGTCCTATGGTAAAAACAGGACATTCCGGGGTCAAATCATAAACAGGGACAGCTTCTGTAAATCTGGGACAGTCCCTAGAAAATAGGGACACTTGGAAGGTCTGCGATTAGTGGGCACTAAAGACAAGACCATATAAAGACAGTGACCCCCTCATCTGTGGAAGTCCTTCCTCATGGATATATAGTTGACCCGATTGCTTCTGGTTTTTCAAAGGGACTCGAAAACCATGATTGCGTCATGTTGCCTTTAACCGAGATGTATTGATTCAAACTGTTAAGTTGATTTTCTGATGATTATTTTTTAAATGGCTACATCACTGCTGGGTCTAATGGTTTTCTCTAAGAGTTCTTTGTTTTTACCTCACCAGTTGAGGTTTTCTGGGATCCACCACTTTGGTTGAATACCATAAAACAAAATACCTTAACTGTTAAAAAACAAAACAAAACACAATGCATCTGCGCTCTAAGGCAGAAACTATTCAGTGAAGATGCTTGTTGCACCTCTGTGGGGTGGGAGTTGCCCAATTTAGGGGCTGAGACAAAGAAGGCCCTCTCCTGGGCCACCATACCCTGAACTTCTGAGAGTGGTGGAACTACCATGAGGGTCCCACCATCAGCCAGTGTGGTTGCATGGTGCTTTGCTGTTGTTGTTTAGTCGTTTAGTCATCTCCGACTCTTCGTGACCCCATGAACCAGAGCACGCCAGGCACTTCTGTCTTCCACTGTCTCCTGCAGTTTGGTCAGACTCATGTTCGAAGCTTCGAGAACACTGTCCAACCATCTCGTCCTCTGCCGTCCCCTTCTCCTTGTGCCCTCAATCTTTCCCAGCATCAGGGTCTTTTCAAGGGAGTCTTCTCTTCTCATGAGCTGGCCAAAGTATTGGAGCCTCAGCTTCAGGATCTGTCCTTCCAGTGAGCACTCAGGGCTGATTTCCTTAAGAATGGAGAGGTTTGATCTTCTTGCAGTCCATGGGACTCTCAAGAGTCTCCTCCAGCACCATAATTCAAAAGCATCAATTCTTCGCTGATCAGCCTTCTTTATGTTTCAGCTCTCACTTCCATACATCACTACTGGGAAAACCATAGCTTTAACTGCTAGGTCTGATGAAAATTGCTGTCTAAAATATCTGGCAGGGACCAGGTTGAACTAAATCATTGACCCAGTCTAACAACTGAGATAATTGGTTTCAGCATTTGAGATTTAGGTATTCTTCAAGTTGTCGGAAGGGACAATGTGTAGGCTTCTTGTCGGAAGGGACAATGTTGGCAGCTTCCTCTTCTACCCAACCCTATTAAAAGAAGGTACTGGAGAGATTTTATGTGTCCATAACTCCATAAATAATTTGTTGTGGAATGAACCTTTGTATGCCATGGGCAGTTTCATCAGATGGGTGAAGCAGGTTGACTTACGATGGTAATTACAATGATGAAGGTGGTGGTAAGAGCAGCAAAAACAATAATTTGCCACTAGCCCAAAATTTTGCAACATGGTACTCCTGGTTCATGGGACGCGGGTGGCGCTGTGGGTTAAACCACAGAGCCTCTTGGGCTTGCCGATCAGAATGTCGGCGGTTCGAATCTCCGCAACAGGGTGAGCTCCCGTTGCTCGGTCCCAGCTCCTGCCAACCTAGCAGTTCGAAAGCACATCAAAGTGCAAGTAGATAAATAGGTACTGCTCCGGCGGGAAGGTAAACGGCGTTTCTGTGCGCTGCTCTGGTTTGCTGGCCACATGACCCGGAAACTGTACACAGGCTCCCTCGGCCAATAAAGCGAGATGAGCGCCGCAACCCCAGAGTCGGCCACGACTGGACCTAATGGTCAGGGGTCCCTTTACGTTTACCTTACTCCTGGTTCATACCAGACACTGCGAGGCGAGACATTGGTCATGTAGGAGATGCAAGGAGAGGAATCTAGCTGGAAGAAATATACAGTTGCTTGTGTTTTTCCCACAGCTCCACAAGCATGGCTGAAATTAATGTACAGCTTCTATTTCACTGCATTTTTAGGAGCACACAGAGAGGGTTTTAAGTGCACATCTAAAATTCAGAGCATGAATAAGACAAACCTGCAGTTGCAAAGATGTGTATCACACAGGTACATTTGTTAGGGATTTTGGATTGAATGAAGTTCTCTGGTAAATATACAGCTGGTGGAAATCTTGGATTTGCAAAAACATAAAGATAGAAGGCTTGGAAACACCAGTGCTAGACGTAGAGAAGGGGCTCAGAATGCAGTAGCAGAGGAAAGGTGGCAGAGAAATGTACTCTTGACATCCTCAGAGGCACTATCTTCAGCAGGGGACAATGTCTTGTTCACTGCAGGGACCTCTGGGTTCTGCTTGGCTTCTTTATTAAGGCTGGACCTACAGATATAGTGGAATAAGTGGCAGAGTCTTGGGCTGGTAGGATGGATTATACAATTTCATACTGCTGATGGAGGTTTGCATTTTAAGATGCTTTGCTAGGAAGAGGATATCTGTTATGTACTGAGTTGAATAGGATCTAAACTGCAGCAGTCTGATTGGTCCTAGAACAATAGGATTCAGAATACAGCAGTCTGATTGGTCCTAGAACAATGCAGCAGTATGATTGGTCCGCAGGAGCCACCCAATCCAGCTCCAGATAGAAGTGAATCCACAACCTGATTGGCCTACAGGAGAATTCTGGAATTAGCCAATCACGTGCAGCCCATTGTGTAAATAATGTGTATAAAGCAGATACTTTGAGGGGACATTCATTCACTCCTCACCACTATGAGCTGAATAAAGAGCATGAAATCACTTTGCGACTCTGAGTATATTTCAATATCTCTGCCAGTAAAGAGCTAAAATAGGGAGAGGGCTAAGCTAAAACTCCCCCCCCCCTTTTGCTAAAGAAAATAAAATCTGAGGGAGGTTGGAGGGAACAGGTTTTAATATTCGCCCTTGGTGCCCCCCCAAAAAGTCCAGTTTATTACTCTAGTATGAAACCTTAAAATCCTTTAAACTAGGGGGTTGTCAATGTGTATGACTAATATGCACTTTTTTCTGCTCGTACACCTCATTTGTTTGCTCGTTCTTAACTTTTGTTGACGGCTCCAGCTCCGTCTTGGAGAACCTGATGTGGTTTGTAAAGACTGGGCTTCAACTTATGATTCCCATCCACAAGGGCTTCTGCTTCCACAATAGGACTTTCCCCCCTCCCCACAAACTACACCTTAAATCTACTCTGGGGGAGTCAGGAGAACACCTTGAATAGGTCTAGGAGAGGCAAGGGATTGTTTCGCCTGGCAAAGTAGAATGCTTTCCCTAACAGAACAATCAACTCTTGAATTCCTCCCATTGCTTCAAAATTAAAATATCTTTTTTTAAAGAAATCTAGTGACTGCCGACACGGCGCCCGAGGGCACACATGCGCCTGGAGGGGTTTTCCATGGCACCCAAGAAGCTCCTCTCCCCTTGCTAAAATTAGGTTTGAAAAAAGCATTTTCTTGTAGCCAACAAAGTAGGTGATATTTTGTGCATGCGTGTGTGTTTGCAGTGCCCACAACAGTTCCTCTGGCTTGCAAATGTCACCATAGTCCCCAAGGGGTTGTGACTCCTGTTCTGATGCAAGTGATGTGATCTTTGGCCTGAGTGATCCTTAGGCCCTGTGTGTCCTATTTTTCACAGGGCAGGCTTCTCTTTGAAGCCTCGCTCCATCTGAAAGGCTGGCCCAAATCCGGTTTAAAGGAAAGATCCATTCGAAGGGAGGGCAGGGGTCTCGAGGCTGCCCCTTCACAGGAAGCAACTAGATGGTGAAGCAGCTGTGCAAGTCAACTGTGGATAGTCTTCTCCACTACAGTGAGATGTACAGTGGTACCTCAGGTTAAGTACTTAATTCGTTCCGGAGGTCCGTTCTTAACCTGAAACTGTTCTTAACCTGAAGCACCACTTTAGCTAATGGGGCCTCCTGCTGCTGCCGCGCTGCTGGGGCCCAATTTCTGTTCTTATCCTGAAGCAAAGTTCTTAACCTGAAGCACTATTTCTGGGTTAGCGGAGTGTGTAACCTGAAGCGTATGTAACCTGAAGCATATGTAACCCGAGGTACCACTGTACAGTGGTACCTCAGGTTACAGACGCTTCAGGTTACAGACTCCTTTAACCCAGAAATAGTACCTCGGGTTAAGAAGTTTGCTTCAGGATGAGAACAGAAATTGCGAGGCAGTGGCACAGCAGCAGCAGGAGGCCCCATTAGCTAAAGTGGTACCTCAGGTTAAGAACAGTTTCAGGTTACGAACGGACCTCCGGAATGAATTAAGTTCTTAACCAGAGGTACCACTGTATTGCATTTCTATTTGACCCCAAATGTGCATCTACAAATACTTAAATAAATGTAAGTGATTGCTAGGCAAATTTGTGGCCTCTTTTTTGCTGACACACAAGTGAATACCCTAGCCCTCTTTTGTGGATCTTTGAGGAAAAGACCTTGCTTATCTCCTGATAGAAATCCTATCTAGACGTATAAAGCTGCAGAAAACAAACCCAAAGAGTTTCCGTAAAGGACAGAGAACATAAGGATCACACACACAAATAACAGGTGAGAAAAGAAGAGGCGGACCTCAGGCTGATTAAAGAAAGCAGTAATTTGTTTTCGCCATAAAAATAACAGCCATCAAAGGATGAGTGTGCATGCGTTGGTGCCCCAAATCAAAATCTCTTTTATAGGTTTACAGCTCCAGGTAGCTATATAAATTATGGCCACCAATGCAGATATACTGACGCATCCGTCTCCATTTGTGAACCATGCAATCATCCGCCTACTCTGTGTCCACGTCAACATTTCATTACATCTTATGATTGCTCATGCTCACGTCGACGCCGGGATGTAATCTTCCCTTCTCTCATTGCTCTGCACCAGAGTGGAGCAGAGATTTTTCCGCAGAAAAGCTTTGGAGGAAATTTCTGAGATTTTTCCTTTATCTGACTCTCCTCGGGCCCCTCCAGACGGCTGCTTTCATGTGGGTGTGTTCCACAACCTGTGCTTGACACAATAATTAGTTCATTAGCAGAAGATTTATTCCGTTTTTAATTTGTGCCACCTCGCTGCAACCACCTAATTGCTATCTGGGACGGGGAACGGGGTGGGCTACGGCACAGCAAAAGCAAGACAAAAATATATCAGAACGTTTATGGTGTTAAAAGTTATGGGATTTGAGTAGGCGGTCACGGGATATGCACGGGTTGGAAATGAAGCAGTACAAATGTCCCAAAATCTTTGCAGGTACAAACAGTATTGTAAACGTGGGCTCATGTGTGACTGCCCTGAAAACATCATGTGTGCACGTCATCATGTGTTAAGTTGTGGGTGAACATATCAGACAACACAGCGATTCTTCAAACAGCTCTTGTTTATTCACAGCCCAGAACAGAACTGAACTGAAGGGTTCAGCCAGCCTGCTTATATAGAGCTCCAGTACAATGCAACAGTAACAACTTTCTGTAACTATCCAATCGCTGAATGCCACTTTCAATCCCTTATTTGCATATGTGGACCTGAGTGAAAACTATCTACAGTATCCCCCTGCTGGCCCAGGGTGAGAACTTCAGTACATAACATCATAAATGCACAATAAAAAGGATTGCTGGAGGGGACTTTCTGCAGAGTGGCCATCTTTTTTTCCCTACCAAAATTCTCCACTGTTTTCCCATAGTTAATCTTTTGCATGCTTTTGTCACTGTCGGTGCTTTGAACTTCCTAACAGTTGAGCGGGTGGTATTCAGATGGTTTATGCTAGCGACCCCCAGAAATAACAATAACAATAACAATAACAATAACAATAACAATAACAGTTTATTATTTGTACCCCACCCATCTGGCTGGGTTTCCCCAGCCGCTCTGGGCAGTTTCCAACAAAGATTAAAAATACATTAAAATGTCACACATTAAAAACTTCCCTGAACAGGGCTGCCTTCAGATGTCTTCTAAAAGTCAGATACTTGTTTATTTCCTTGACATCTGAAGGGAGGGTGTTCCACAGGGCGGGTGCCACTACCAAAAAGGCACTCCACCTAGTTCCCTGTAGCTTTGCTTCTTGCAGCGAGGGAACCGCCAGAAGGCCCTCAGAACTGGACCTCAGTGTCCGGGCTGAACGATGGGGGTGGAGACGCTCCTTCAGGTATACAGGGCCGAGGCCGTTTAGCTCGGCCCAGTTAACTAAGTACTGTGGCTCCCTTGTTTTTTCAAAAGCCAATTTTCCTACTTTTGAAAACATTGATATATTTGTGGTAGTTTTAGTTATGGGAATGATGTAACCATAGCCTCCAACTTGTCCCAGAGCGAAACCAGGACGCATCTGCCAGGACATTCTCCTGTGAAAGTCATGTGACCTATGCAAGAGCTTGACACCCTAAAATATGTTTCGGGGTGCCGCAATCAATATGTGAGTTTGGCTGTAATCTTGCTCTCAAATGGGATGTCCCAGACAGTTGATGGGTATGTGCCATGGACAATATAGGCCTTTGTGGCAGATGAAGTTGATGGACTACATGGAATTGGCGGAAATGACTGGCAGAATCCGAGACCAGGGAGAAGAGTCGGTGGAAGAAGATTGGAAAAAGTTTAAAGACTATTTACAGAAATATTGTAAAATTAATGAATGTTAGAAAAATGTTGGAATGAAGTTATAGGCTTCAGTAGAAATGTTATAAGGAATTAAGCATAAATAGATTAACAGAGAAATAAAGGGAAAAATAAGGTTAAAACGTGTTAAGATAAATATAGGATGGAAAGCAGAGGAAGATGGAAAGGAATTGCTGAAACAACTAAATAGAAGTGGAATACAAAAAGGGAGGTGTGAGGAGGTAATGGAAATAAGTGAATGAAAGATTGAAATTACGTGATGTGTTTTAAATTGTTTTTGTTTTGTTTTCTTAGTTTAAATTGTTTTTGTTTTGTTTTTTTTAGTTTAGTTTAGTGTTAGTTATTGTTTTTGTATTGTATTGTATTGTCTATTTTCTTTCTCTATGTATGTTCAAATTGTTGGAAAGTAATAAATATCATTTTTTTAAAAAGAGACAATATAGGCCTTTGGTCTGACCCAGCAGGGCTGTTATGTTCTTATGACCTCTCTGTGGTGGTGATGAGCCGCTACACGCCTTGGCTGTAGTTTAGAAGTACTCCCTAAGTGGATTGGGGCCATCATGGCCGTCAGTCTCTCTCTGCCTCCTCCCCAGCTGTTGCCAGGAATGTGGGGCTCACAAATATGAGTGCTTTATTGGGTGCTATGTTTTGTTTTCTGCTGGGAGAGGGAGGCTCTCGCTACGGGGAAGCCATTTTAGGCAGCATCTCCATAGCAACCGGAACATATGTGTGCCCTGTCTTGCAGCTTGTCACATGTAGCCTCTCATCTGATTGAACTGACAAAGGAATTGCAAGAGGATCAAGCTGCAAGTGTCAACTTACGGAACTGGAGGATTCCCCCAATATATTTTACTGTACTTTGGGAAAGCAATGCAAGGGCTTGAAGGTCTGCTGCCCCTGGGTGGAAGCAATGAGTTTGTACATGTTTGCTGTGATTACTTTAATTGGGGGGCAAAAAAGGAGCAATTTAAGGCCCTCTTTCTGGGTCTGATCCATGAAGTTGCAGCAAGGAGAGGTGTGTGCTATAATATTGCCATCCCTGTGCTCCCTCAGTTAGCCTGCTGCCCTCAGGTGATGTGGTCAATGATAACCTGTCACCTGTGTTGCTGTAAGATTCAAATGCCAACCTGATGGGCTTCTGTATGAGGAACAGATTAAGGTTACCAGATTTTTTCCAATGAATCCGGGGACACTTTTCAACTTCAATGGATTTCGTATGGGACTGATATGTAAATCTGGGGAAATGGGGACGTCTGGTAACCTTAGAATAGATGGCATCGTCTTGTCCGCCTCAGGCAGCAAAATGCCTTGGGCCCAGGACCAGCCCTACCATTAAGCAAAGTGAGGCAAAGCTTATTACATTGATAGGGTTGCCATATTTCAAAAAGCGAAATACTGTTTTGGAGCTATTTTTTTAAAAGAAAAATCTGCAAAAATTACACTGCCGACATGGCTTGCCATACTTCTGGATTTTCCCGGACATTTTGCCCATTTCTACCCAGACACTGCTTCTGACTACAATATTCCGTGTATGTCCAGGAAATTCTGGACGTATGGCAACCCTGTTACAAGGATCTCTAGTCCGGATCCTTTGTACTGTATGTGTATCATTCTATCTGTAGCAGATTTAACTCCGCCCCCCGCCCCGCCCCGCCCCGCCCCCCCGCAATAGTAGGAGAAAGGGGAAACCGAGAGTCAGATTGTGCTTTGGTGCAATACCTGGGAGCGCAAATCCCTCAATGACCACCTATAAAGGCAAGAGAAGGGAAGGTGAGCATTTACAAACACACACACACACGATTCTTGAGGAGAATTTCCCTTGCAAATTTTGCAGGATTGGCACACTGGTGTATGTTATAATTTTTCATACTAACCCAGTAAGTTCCTGTGGCGTGCCTTGCATAGGGCCTGCACAAGATATTTTGGCACCTAAGGCAAACCAAAAAATATTGAGACATGCTGGGCAGTTGCAAACCTAGGACACCTCAGAGGACCAACCCCACCCTAGGGATGGTAGGAGACCAGCGGTGCCTCCTATTCACCAAGAGGCCACTGCAGAGGCAGTATTTTGGGGGGGGGGGGACTGTCGAGGTGGCAGCAAATCTGGTCTCCAAGAAGCATGCATTGGTTATTGCTACCATTGTGGCAGCGGCCGCAGCAATCCATTCCTTTGAGGCCAGATCTGCTGTCCCTGTGGATCTTGCCACCTTGTCTCATGCACCTTGTCTTGCACTAGTTGACATTTATGAGACTTAAGAGCAAATGGACTAAAGCAAAGATCTGCAACGGGGGCACAGTTTGGGTATGGTGAACCTCTTGCCTCATGAGGATTTGTCGCTGAATTCAGCGAGACGTGTGTTGAATAAATAAGAGGAATTCGCTCCGATACTTCCCTGTGGCCCTGAACACCACTGTGATCTTCTTTTGTGTTGTCATTGCTGATCCGGATCTAGATCAGGGGTCAGCAGACTTTTTCAGCAGGGGGCCAGTCCACTGTTCTGCAGACCTTGTGGGGGGCCGGTTTGTTTTTTTTGGGGGGGGGAATGAACGAATTCCTATGCCCCACAAATAACCCAGAGGTGCATTTTAAATAAAAGGACACATTCTATTCATGTAAAAACACACTGATTCCTGGACCATCTGTAGGCCAGTTGTCAGGAGTTCAGCCTACACTTGAGTAGGACTCTGGCAGAGATACATGCCTGACTGGCATGTTCTCTCCCTTCTGGTCGATCGTTCGGGAGCTTCATAAGCTTTCTTCAGTCCAAACATCACAGCAACGAATGCCAACCGACACCAGCACACTTAGGAATCCGCAGAGTTTGCGCATCATGCGCATGTCAGACCTCAGCAACTCAGCATTTTGGCTAATCTACTTTATTTACATATAAACACACACGGAGCACTGCGACATGGCTCCCTCTCTCTCTAGCATCAGGCAGCAAAGAGAAAAAGGACAAAGGACAATAGTCCCACTTCACGGAACACAGTCGCACAAATGTCCTGTTTCCGTCACTTCCCACTCTGTGGAGTCAAAACATACACCGTCATGTGAAAGACAAAAATCCCATGACTGCAATCATGGAGCAGGAATTCTAACAGCCTACCCATGATCTAGACATAGCTGTCAACTTTCAGATTTGAAAATAAGGGATCAGCAGCCTCACCTGTCCCAGGGACAGTCTATGGGATATCTAACAATCTGGGATAGCAGCGGGAAACGGTGCTGGAATAAGGGAATTTCCCGCAAAAAAGGGAAGGTTGACAGCTATGGATCTAGATATTGCTGGTAGCAGGAGAGCTTGGATCGTTACAGATAGGTAGCCGTGTTGGTCTGCCATAGTCAAAATAAAAAAAATCCTTCCAGTAGCACCTTTAAGACCAACTAAGTTAGTTCTTGGTATGAGCTTTCGTGTGCAAGCACACTTCTTCAGATACACTGAAACAGAAGTTGCCAGATCCTTCTATATAGTGAGAAGGTGGGGAGGGGTATTACTCAGAAGGGTGGTGGGAATGGGAGATTGGCAGATAGCTGGGATGAGCCTGCTGACGACTCTTAACGACTGTAATGGGTCTTACAGCAAAAGGCAAGGGGTGAGAAGGTGAGAAATGGCTTAGTCATGTATAATGGGATAAGAATCCAATGTCTTTGTTCAAACCAGGTTTCTCCATGGTTTTAAGTTTGGTAATGAGTTGCAATTCAGCAGCTTCTCTTTCCAGTCTATTTCTGAAATTCCTTTGTAGTAAAACAGCTACTTTGAGATCTTGTATAGAATGTCCTGGGAGATTAAAGTGTTCTCCTACTGGTTTCTCTGTTTTGTGATTCTTGATGTCAGATTTATGTCCATTTATTCTTTGGCGTAAGGTTTGGCCTGTTTGTCCAATATAGAGAGCTGAAGGACACTGTTGGCATTTGATGCCATACACAATGTTAGATGATGAGCAATTGAATAGTCCCGAGATGGTATGTGTGATGTTGTTGGGGCCAGTAATGGTGTTGTCCGGGTGTATGTGGCAGCAAAGTTGGCATCTGGGTTTATTGCAGGCTCTGGTGCCAGTGTCCGTGTTAAGTCTGGTTGTAGTATTATTGTGGGTTAGGAGTTGTTTAAGATTGGGTGGCTGTCTGTAGGCAATGAAAGGTCTTCCTCCCAGAGCTTGAGAAAGAGAACTGTCATTGTCCAGGAGAGGTTGTAGATCTCTGATGATGCGTTGTACTGTTTTAACTTGGGAGCTGTATGTGATGACTAGAGGTGTTCTGTTATTTTCTTTTTTGGGTCTGTCTTGCAGCAAGTTCTCTCTGGGTATAAGTCTGGCTCTGTTGATCTGTTGTCTAACTTCATCTGCTGGGTATTTTAGTTCTGAAAAGCTTTGCTGTAGATCTCTTAGGTGAGAGTCTCTGTCTGTAGAATTGGAACAGATGCGGCTGTAACGTAGTGCCTGGCTATATACAATGGACTGTTTGGTATGTTTGGGATGGTAGCTAGAGGCATGTAGATATGTTTGTCGGTCAGTTGGTTTACGGTATAAGGTGGTGTCCATGCGCCCATCCTGTATTTTTATAGTAGTGTCCAAAAAATGTATTTCTTGCATAGATTGATTCATTGTAAGGTTGATTGTGGGGTGAAAATCATTAAATTTCTGGTGAAAGGTGTCCAGGGTCTGTTGACCATGTGTCCAGATGATAAAAATATCGTCAATGTATCGCAGATAGAAGAGAGGTTTGAGTGGGTAGGAGTTTAGGAAACGTTGTTCTAAATCTGCCATGAAGATGTTGGCATACTGTGGGGCCATGCGGGTGCCCATTGCTGTGCCGCTGATCTGGAGGAACAGGTCATCACCGAATTTGAAGTTGTTGTGGGTAAGGACAAATTGGCAGAGTTTGGTGGCAAGGTCCGCTGTGGTTTTATCTGAAATGGTGTTCCTTATAGCTTGTAAACCATCGTTGTGTGGGATGTTGGTATACAGAGATTCCACATCCATAGTAGCTAGTATAGTATTGTTGGGAAGATTATTTAAAGATTGTATTTTCCTCAGAAAATCTGTGGTGTCACGTACATAGCTGGGAGCACTGATGGCATATGGTTTCAGAACAGAGTCCATATAACCGGAGACACCCACTGTAATAGTGCCAATACCTGAAATGATGGGGCGTCCTGGATTTCCTGGTTTGTGTATTTTAGGTAGAAGATAGAAAGTTCCTGGTCGAGGTTCTGTTGGTGTGTTGGTGAGGATCTGTTCTTGGATGTGTGGGGGTAGCTCCTTAACAATCTTGTTCAGTTCTTTCTTGTATTGTATTGTATTGTATTGTATTGTATTGTATTGTAGAATACAAGAAAGAACTGAACAAGATTGTTAAGGAGCTACCCCCACACATCCAAGAACAGATCCTCACCAACACACCAACAGAACCTTGATTTAGAACAACGTTTCCTAAACTCCTACCCACTCAAACCTCTCTTCTATCTGCGATACATTGACGATATTTTTATCATCTGGACACATGGTCAACAGACCCTGGACACCTTTCACCAGAAATTTAATGATTTTCACCCCACAATCAACCTTACAACGAATCAATCTATGCAAGAAATACATTTTTTGGACACTACTATAAAAATACAGGATGGGCGCATGGACACCACCTTATACCGTAAACCAACTGACCGACAAACATATCTACATGCCTCTAGCTACCATCCCAAACATACCAAACAGTCCATTGTATATAGCCAGGCACTACGTTACAGCCGCATCTGTTCCAATTCTACAGACAGAGACTCTCACCTAAGAGATCTACAGCAAAGCTTTTCAGAACTAAAATACCCAGCAGATGAAGTTAGACAACAGATCAACAGAGCCAGACTTATACCCAGAGAGAACTTGCTGCAAGACAGACCCAAAAAAGAAAATAACAGAACACCTCTAGTCATCACATACAGCTCCCAAGTTAAAACAGTACAACGCATCATCAGAGATCTACAACCTCTCCTGGACAATGACAGTTCTCTTTCTCAAGCTCTGGGAGGAAGACCTTTCATTGCCTACAGACAGCCACCCAATCTTAAACAACTCCTAACCCACAATAATACTACAACCAGACTTAACACGGACACTGGCACCAGAGCCTGCAATAAACCCAGATGCCAACTTTGCTGCCACATACACCCGGACAACACCATTACTGGCCCCAACAACATCACACATACCATCTCGGGACTATTCAATTGCTCATCATCTAACATTGTGTATGGCATCAAATGCCAACAGTGTCCTTCAGCTCTCTATATTGGACAAACAGGCCAAACCTTACGCCAAAGAATAAATGGACATAAATCTGACATCAAGAATCACAAAACAGAGAAACCAGTAGGAGAACACTTTAATCTCCCAGGACATTCTATACAAGATCTCAAAGTAGCTGTTTTACTACAAAGGAATTTCAGAAATAGACTAGAAAGAGAAGCTGCTGAATTGCAACTCATTACCAAACTTAAAACCATGGAGAAACCTGGTTTGAACAAAGACATTGGATTCTTATCCCATTATACATGACTAAGCCATTTCTCACCTTCTCACCCCTTGCCTTTTCCTGTAAGACCCATTACAGTCGTTAAGAGTCGTCAGCAGGCTCATCCCAGCTATCTGCCAATCTCCCATTCCCACCACCCTTCTGAGTAATACCCCTCCCCACCTTCTCACTATATAGAAGGATCTGGCAACTTCTGTTTCAGTGTATCTGAAGAAGTGTGCATACACACGAAAGCTCATACCAAGAACTAACTTAGTTGGTCTTAAAGGTGCTACTGGAAGGATTTTTTTTATTTTGAGCTTGGATCGTGTAACCCCAAATTCCAAATGTCACAGCTCCATGTGGGAATGGGATGTAAAGTGCACATTAACCGGCCCTGCCCCCAGAAGCTTCACGCCCCCCTCCACAACAACCTTGTGAGGTAGGCTAAAGGCAATGACTGACTGGCCGAACAGCACCCGGTGTGAGCTTCATAGCCCAGTGGGAACTCGAACCCAGGTCCTAGTCTAGCCACTGCACTGGAGAATCAGGTCTGCGGACACCCGCGTCAGCCGGTGCACACGTTACAAAGAGTTTCTGCTTTAATGGCTAGAAATGCATTCGCTTCTGCGGCCTCGTGTCAGGAGCCAGGATGGCCAGGTGTTTAAGGCCACTTTTAGAGGGGAAATCTGAGCGTTTAAAACGAGTTTTCTATCCATTCATAAAACCCGCAAAGGGCAACTGAGCAGCAAGCCTGCTTCTCCTTTAAGGCGCGGGGCGAGGAATAATTAGGCAGCGGCCCCTTTAAATAAAAACCTTCCTTCCTCCGCGCTTTCCGAGCGCGTCTGGTTGTCCCGCCCCCTTCCCCGTTCCTTGAGCGCCCGCACGACGCATGCGCAGCCCGGGAAGTTCTTTCTGGGTTCTGAGGTTTGGTCCACGCGGGTTCTTTGCTGCTGCGTCTGGCGAGCGGCGGCGATGGTGAGTTTGTGACGTCACGGGCTGGTTCTGTGACGCAGCTGCCATTGCTTTTTCTCCCCCCACCCCTAAAAGCAGGGTGCAGGAGGCAATGGTGTGTGGGGCTATTATTATTATTATTATTATTTATTATGCAGTCAGGGAAGCCGCTTGCAAGTCGGGGTCGGTGGGGAGTCGGCCAACTTTTCCTGCTTTTAATTTCTGGACTCAGAGCAGAGCAGCGTGTGTTTGGGCGATGAATGCAGGCAGCAGGGTAGCTTAAAAATGCACCTTAAATACTAACAGCGTCGCCATCATCATTAGGATCAATGCTTTTTGTGTTCTCCTTTTCATAGTAGAGTTGGAAGCGACCACGAGGGTTATTTACTAGTCCAGCCCCCTGTAATGCAGAAATCTTTAGCCCGACGTGGGTCTTGAACCCACAACCCTTATGAGTTAAGAGCCTCATTCACAACCTCAACTGAATCTCTTTAAGCACTTCCTTACACTGGCCTTAGACATCAGAGATAATGTGTTGCCAGGGCCCACCCTATTTCTATGACTGTAATCCGTTTTATTTTATTTTTTAAATATATCTTTATTCATTTAAAATAAATACAGTGGTACCTCAGGTTACAGACGCTTCAGGTTACAGACTCCGCTTACCCAGAAATAGTACCTCGGGTTAAGAACTTTGCTTCAGGATGAGAACAGAAATCGCGCAGCAGCGGGAGGCCCCATTAGCTAAAGTGGTGCTTCAGGTTAAGAACAGTTTCAGGTTAAGAACGGATCTCCAGAACAAATTAAGTACTTAACCTGAGGTACCACTGTACATTTATGAAAAACAGACGCACATACAAGTAAACAAACAAACAAACATACAATCAAACAAACAAATAACAGAAAAATCAAACAAACCACCACACTATAAGAAGATTAATATAATTATCATATAAATTCCTGGTATTGAACACAATTTTAAAATTTATAGAAAAGAAATTTAAAACTGACTTCCAATTAATCTCACTGTACTATAATCAATTTTAATTGTTGCTAATTTGAAAAGTGTTGGCAACCCACCCTGGGGCCTGCTGGTGTAGGGCGGGTAATAAATTTAATAATGGTGGTGATAATAGCACCATTATTGTTGTTCTGTGTAACACCGTATTAGTGTACGACGACTTGGCAAAGAGCACTGTTTCCTACCCCGAAGGGCTTTTAGCCTAAATTAGAGGCAAGGAACCAGCAGAGCAAAGGGGAAACTGAGTCGTGAATGGGCAGAGGAAAAAGGATGATGGGTATTTCAGTTCCCTGTAGTTGAGCACTTGTTGCCACTGGGGCTAGAAACATCTTTTCAGACTCTGGGTCCTATTCCTTTCTGGGCCTCTACACTGACAGGGGCACGATGGGAGTTGTAGTCCAAAACATTGGGCGCTCCCACCGTTTGTTGGAAGCTGATGTGTATATATGTGATGTGTTTGGCGCACACTGCTTCCTGCTGAGCAGTGGAATAAAAGTTGTGCAAGGCCGTCTTGTGTTTAAGTGCAAGGGAGTCTCTGGGTCAGGGGTAGGCAACCTAAGGCCCAGGGGCTGGATGCGGCCCAATCGCCTTCTCAAGCCGGCCTGCGGACGGTCCGGGAATCAGCATGTTTTTACATGAGTAGATGTGTGCTTTTATTTAAAATGCATCTCTGGGTTATTTGTGGGGCCTGCCTGGTGTTTTTACATGAGTAGAATGTGTGCTTTTATTTAAAGTGCATCTCTGGGTTATTTGTGGGGCAGAGGAATTCGGTCTTTTTTTAAAAAAAAATAGTCTGCCCCCTCCCAAAGGTCTGAGGGACAGTGGACCGGCCACCTGCTGAAAAAGGTTGCTGACCCCTGCTCTGGGTGTTCTCTTAACATTTGTTTTTCCTTCATCGCAGCTTTTCTACTCATTCTTCAAGTCCCTGGTAGGGAAGGACGTGGTGGTTGAACTGAAGAATGATTTGAGGTACGACTGGGTACAAACACATCTTGCTCTCCTTGGGGAAAATCCAGGAGCCTTGGTCCCGGATCCTAACCCTTTTCTAAAAAATAAAATAAAATAAAATTTATTATTTGTACCCTGCCCATCTGGCTGGGTTTCCCCAGCCACTCTGGGCGGCTTTCAACAGAACGTTAAAAACAAAATAAAACTTCAAACATTAAAAAACTTCCCTAAACAGGGTTGCCTTCAGATGTAAAAATAAAATTAATTTCTCAGCCTTTGCACCCCTCCCCAAATATCCCATGTGTCCTGGCTGGCTTTTAATTGTGCCTTTTCTGCTTTTTTACAGTATATGTGGGACCTTGCACTCGGTGGATCAGGTATGAATTATACCTAAAGCCTATTTCTTCCTTACAGATTATAAATATAAAGGTAAAGGGACCCCTGACCATTAGGTCCAGTCATAACCGACTCTGGGGTTGCGGTGCTCATATTGCTTTATTGGCTGAGGGAGCCGGCGTACAGCTTCCGGGTCATGTGGCCAGCATGACTAAGCCGCTTCTGGCGAACCAGAGCAGCGCACGGAAACGCTGTTTACCTTCCCGCCGGAGCGGTACCTATTTATCTACTTGCACTTTGACATGCTTTTGAACTGCTAGGTTGGCAGGAGCAGGGACCAAGCAACGGGAGCTCACCCCATTGCGGGGATTCGAACCGCTGACCTTCTGATCGGCGAATCCTAGGCTCTGTGGTTTAACCCACAGCGCCACCCGCGTCCCTTGTTTACAGATTATATCCTACCCTAATTCTTAGTGGATCACGTAGGCGCAGCTTATAGTTAAACTATGGAACTTGCTCCCACAGGAGGCAGTGATGTTCAGCAACTTGGATTTCTTTAAAAGGGGGTTTGGCAGATTCACGGGAGGAGGCTACTTGCGGCTACTGGCCATGATGACTAGGTTGTGTCTCAGGAGACAGAATTGCAGGTGGGCAAGAGTGTTGTCGCTCTCATGCCCTGCTTTTGGGCTTTCCACAAACATCTGTTCAGCCGCTGTGAGAACTAACTGGGCCACTGGTCTGATCTACCAGGTTTTGCTTATGTTACGTTCTAGGTTTTATGAAAAATATGTGCATTTTGGTTCTCAAAAGGGCTTCCTGTTTGACTGTACGATATGTGCAAGCAGACTTGCAGAAAGCAGAACGTCTCTTTAGTAGTGCAGTTATAAGGTTTTATTTATTTTAATTGTGGGGCGTGACAGAGATGTGTAAAATGATGCCTGCCACGAAGAAATTGGACAGGGAGAAGTTTTCCTTCCTCCTCCCTTGTAATACTAATGGGGCCACCCAGCGAAGCAGAACGTGTTGGAAGACTCTGGACGGGCAAAGAAAAAACCGCCACAGAGCGTATGCTTGAATTCGCTCCACGAAGAGCAGCAATGGCCACCAACTCAAAAGATGAGGAAAATTCATGGGGAAATATAATTGTTAATGGCTGCTACCTTTCCCGGCCGTATTCTGCATCCACAGTGGGAGACAGCGCCCCTCTGAATAGCAGTTGCGTGGAAAAGCAAATGGGGTGTTGGGCTCAGATTCTGCTTGAGGGTTTCTCGTTGGTGTCTGGTTGGTCACCGTGACGACGGGATGCTGACACAGATGTTCCCAACAGAGCTCTATGTTCAGTGGAAGCTGACCAGAGGTGTTGATTAAGGTGGATAAACAGCAAAGGGGTAATGAACAGGCCGATAGGCAGAATGTTGTACAGTATTACTTTTGAACCTTGCTTGCTTAGTTCTGCCCCACCCTCTCTCTTCTCTGGCTTTGCAGTATCTGAATATCAAGCTCACAGACATCAGTGTGACCGATCCAGAGAAATACCCTCACATGGTGAGTGATGGGCATAGGGCAAAAGGGGGGATTTGGGACGGCAGGCGTGAGAAGTGTAGATAAATGCCGAGGTAGAAATTGGTATCTCTCTTGCTGGCTTTTAACCTGTAAAGCCCCATAACCGGTGCAGGGATTTTTCTTGGTGGTGGTTGGGGGAGATCTGAGGGACCTTTATAAAACCCGCAAGACCTACTCCGACTTTCCCCAGGCTTACCCTGATTATTTGTTGTTTTAGAGCAGGGGTAGGCAACCTAAGGCCCGGGGGCTGGATGCGGCCCAATCGCCTTCTAAATCCGGCCCGCAAACGGTCCAGGAATCAGTGTGTTTTTACATGAGTAGAATGTGTTCATTTATTTACAATGCATATCTGGGTTATTTGTGGGGCATAGGAATTCGTTCATTCCCCCCCCCCCAAAAAAAATATAGTCTGGCCCCCCACAAGGTCTGAGGGACAGTGGACCAGCCCCCTGCTGAAAAAGTTAGCTGACCCCTGTTTTAGAGCCATTCAAAACCACTTGGCATTTTTAAAAAATCTCAAGGTGTTATTTAGAAATTACAACCAAATGAAAATAATAATTATTAAAACAAATAAAATCAGGGATTCAGAAATAGTGAGGCTCAGAGAAAGCCTGGGCAAAAAGATATCTGAAGCCGGTAATAGATGATGCACTACCCAAGTCTCATTTTAGCCTCCTAGAAATAGGAGTTAATGGCGTTTTTGAAAATGAATTGGGGAGGGAGTTAATTTCCCACCCACCTCCCATCTGGTGCCCTGTCACCTCCCCCCACCTCAAAAACAACCTTGTGGGGTAGATTGGTGGGTGCTGTTTGGCCACAAGGTCACCCAGTGGAGGATTTGAACTGTTTCGTCCCCCTAATCCAGTCCAGAAGCTTCTGATCTCTGCACCCTGTAACACTATTCTTCCTCTCCAGTTGTCTGTCAAGAACTGCTTCATTCGTGGCTCCGTCGTCCGCTACGTCCAGCTTCCAGCCGACGAGGTCGACACGCAGCTGTTGCAGGATGCTGCCCGCAAGGAAGCTTTGCAGCAGAAGCAGTGAGGGCGCCTCCTGCTTTCATTCCCCCCCCTCCCCCTTTCTGCACTGCGTGGTTTTCCTGGGAAAGAGTTGAATGGAGATGTGGGGAAGCTAGACCCACCTTCCATACCTGCCCCCCGTGCCATGGAAGCCGCCACCAATATTCTGTGTGCACCCACCCACCCCAGTCCTGCACCCGTTGGGAGGCAGAATGCGTGCCCCAGGCTAGAGTTGGTGCCTGCCTCCTATGGGCTGGATCCAGACTTACGATTCACCCTTGCAGAAGGCCCATGGGAATCAATAGGAATTTAGTCGCGGCTACCTGAATCCCGTTGATTTTGGTGGGTCTGCTCCAAGCGCATCGAAACCCTGCAAAAAGCAACAAATCTGGTTTCTCTTTTGCTTTAAGTTCAAGGAGGTTGTCTGTACACTCCTGTTCCATTCCTGGTTGGGACGCGGAACCCCCTTCCATGGGAATGGCAGCGACTTTTTAAAAAAAGTAATTATTTTGAGCCAGTAGTTCAATTTCCCAGCCCCTGCAAAAGCTTTTCATCTGTGGCATTGTTCAGTAGTGGGAAACATTACTTCTTCACAGGGGCGCTAATATCCCACCATATGTCCTTTCCGGGTTTTCCCCCACCCATTGTTTTTGTCCTTCCTTCATTTGTTCTCCTACCTGCGTTGCCGGTAGAGGCCACAATCCTGTGGGTATTCTAGGTGGTGCAGACATGAGTTCTGCGATCTATAAATGCCAGTTAGCAGTACTGGGGGTGGTTCAGATTCTGTGACAATGCTCCTTTTGGCCAGCAGAGGGTGCCCCAGGGCCAGCCAAGTTTCCCTAAGCAAACTTGGGTCTCCAGCTGTTTTTGGACTGCAACTCCCATCATCCCCAGCTAGCAGAACCAGTGGGGAAGGATGATGGGAACTGTAGTCCAAAAATTGCTGGGGACCCAAGTTTGGGAAACCCTGCTTTATAGCAACTTTTGTGTTTGGCCCGCAAATATGGGACGTGCCCATGTTTGTATTTTCTTGTATTTTGTTTTCCTCATGACCTTTGTGCATTTTTTTTTTTTTTAAAGAGGGCAAATTGAAAGAGAAATTGTATGTAAAGTTGCGGAAGAATAAAAGGTTGCATTTGAAAGATTGTGGCTGTTATGGGCTCGGTCTAGGACTTTGAGAATATACCACAACCATGGTTCTGTATGAATGACACACAATAAGACCATGCACTTAATTTTCTATAACATTATTATTATTATTATTATTATTAATAATAATAATAAATAAATAATTCATTTATACCCCGCCCATCTGGCTGGGCTTCCCCAGCCACTCTGGGCGGCTTTCAACAAAATATTAAAATACAGTAATGCATCAAACATTAAAAGCTTCCCTCAACAGGGCTGCCTTCAGATGTCTTCTATAAATCTGGTAGTTCTTGTTCTCTTTGACATCTGGTGGGAGGGCGTTCCACAGAGCGGGTGCCACCACCGAGAAGGCCCTCTGCCTGGTTCTCTGTAACCTCACTTCTCGCAGTGAGGGAACCGCCAGAAGGCCCTCAGAGCTGGACCTAAGTGTCCGGGCAGAACGATGGGGGTGGAGACGCTCCCTCAGGTATACTGGGCCGAGGCCGTTTAGGGCTTTAAAGGTCAGCACCAACACTTTGAATTGTGCTCGGAAACGTACTGGGAGTCAGTGTAGGTCTTTCAGGACCGGTGTTATGTGGTCTCGGTGGCCGCTCCCAGTCACCAGTCTAGCTGCCGCATTCTGGATTAGTTGTAGTTTCCGGGTCACCTTCAAAGGTGGCCCGACATAGAGCGCATTGCAGTAGTCCAAGTGACACCATATATCCTGTGTGTTGCTTTGTTTGGTTTCTAGAATACATATGCAGAATAAGACACAGCCAGGACTTCCTAGAATGGAAGATTCTACTGTGCAGGGAATCCAGCTCACGGGAAAACCATCTCTTTGGAAACCTGCCTTATGCAGAGTCAAATAACTGGCAAATCATTGGTAGTTTTCCCTAACTTAGCAACAACTTTCCCGAATTCCAGGTCTCTCCTACCACTAACTGGAGTAGCTGGGAATTGAAACTTCTGCATGCGTAGCAGATATTCTGCCGCTGAACTGCAACCCTTCGCCAAAGAACAACAATCCCTTTCTGTTCATCATCGCCACATCCTGCTTTGCAAACTTGGGTCGGTTTTAGAAACCGGATCCTGCACTCAATGGCCTTGTGCTGTGACCTTCCCAAGGCATTCCCATATTCCTCTTTGTTAGCTTATTTTGTGGAGTTCCTGAAGGCTGCAAAAAAAAGTTGGGCAGCTTATCAACACACGCCCTGCTGATCCTCTGCATGTAATAAGGAACATAAAAACCAGCTTTGGAGATTTGCCGATTTATTAACTTTTGCTTCCCACTGGCAGTCTGATGACTTAAAAGGATGGATCTCCTCCTCAGTGGCCTTATTGACCATCCCAGAGGGCTTGTGGTCAAAAGCAAGGAGGCCTGCCACTCTGAACAAGGCACATAGCCAAAGCTACACTACTGTATCCCCCAAGGCTCAGCAGAGGGGAAAGATACACAGGGCCCTGGGTGTCTGTATTGGGGAGAAACTAGAGCAGGCTTCCTTAACCTCCGCACTCCAGACGTTTTTGGCCTACAACTCCCATGACCCCTAGCTAGCAGGACCAGTGGTCAAGGATGATAGGAATTGTAGTCTCAAAACATCTGAGGTTGAGGAGGCCTGAATTAGAGCATTCCGGGGGTGTTTGTAAAACCATAGGGCAGATGTAGGGAACCTTTCGCCCTCCAGATGTTGCTGACTGCTGTCTCCCATCAGCCCCGACAAACATGATGTCACAGACTGGTTGGATACAGAGGAACGGTGGGGGGCACCAGCTGGGGAACCCCCAAGGGAAGAAGGCTCCGTGCCAGGGGAGAGGTGGTGGGACAATGATGAGTTGTCAGAGGGAGAAGACTGGGAGGAGATGTCTGAAGCTGAAGAGGTAACAGGGCTTAGTGAACTGGGGGAGTCCATGTCAGAAGTCCAGAATCGGAGGCAGAAGCTGAACCAGAAGAGGAGGGAGGTCAAGCGGCAGAGATGTGTCTGGTTGGCAAAGAGCCACAGGTGTCTCCCCCTCCTGGTGCAACAAGCTCCCCTCACCCCTGGTCTCCCAGAACCAGCAGAGGCATGAAGAGGGTGGAGAAGGGGTTAGCTTCACAAAGGCGCAGTCTCAAGATTGCTTGGGGGGAACCCTAGAGAGGAGGGGGCAACTGTGGGGAGACAGGGACTGTCAGGGAACTGCCACTGGCTCAGAGGCGAGAAATAGAAGGGCAGTTGTGTTACAGGTAGCCTCCGAAAATCTTGCGAAGCAGTTCCTCTTCCGGGGAGGAGGAAAGCCCCACCTCCAGTGGGGAAGAGGTGCAAGGACCAGAGGATGCTAGTGAGAGCCTTAACGCCGCTCCTGAGCGAGCCGGGGGGGGGCACGCCCTTGCCATCGCCCCTCCTGCGCAGTAATCTGAGGCGCAGAGAGGGGCGGAAACGGTTAGGGGTAACAAAACCTTTACGTTGGGGGAGGTACAAAAAAAGACCACGCCCGGATTCTGCTAGCAATTGAGCCAGACATGAACTTATGACACTCTTCACTGTAAATAAAGGTAAAGGTAAAGGGACCCCTGACCATTAGGTCCAGTCGTGACCGACTTTGGGGTTGAGGCGCTCTTCTTGCTTTATTGGCCGAGGGAGCCGGCGTACAGCTTCCGGGTCATGTGGCCAGCATGACTAAGCCGCTTCTGGCGAACCAGAACAGCGCACGGAAACGCTGTTTACCTTCCCGCCGGAGCGGTACCTATTTATCTACTTGCACTGATGTGCTTTCAAACTGCTAGGTTGGCAGGAGCAGGGACTGAGCAACAGGAGCTCACCCCGTTGCGGGGATTCGAACCGCCAACCTTCTGATCGGCAAGCCCAAGGCTCTGTGGTTTAACCCACACCAAAATAAAGCCTGTAAAGACAGGTTGGAGTCCTGCCTGGTTACTCTCGAGCAAGCGCAACAGACATCTGACAGGGACCTTCAGTCTCAGCAAATGCTTCATGGGGGCAAAACCTGCTGGAGATGAGTTGTACTCATGAGGCCTGACATTTCCTGTTTTTGCTAATGAAGGGTTAACTCCCAGTTGCTCAGTGTGATTTATTGCTGGCTCCTTCCTCTCACATGGAGGGCAAAAGGTCCCCCCCAGGCCCGCCGCCTGTACTCTAGGCTTGGTTTTTTGCCAAAAACATTGGGCAGCCCTCCTTTTCCGGGTTCCCCCAATGTGCTCACGCATCCTCCATACTCTTAAGCGCTGGCATGGGTCCTCTCATGGCTAACCAGCTGCGACCGCTGACGGAAGCATTTCCCGCAGTGCACACAGGCGTAGGGCTTTTCTCTCGTATGAGTCCTCCTGTGCTTGGCGAGCAGCGAGCTGCGCGCGAAGCTTTTCCCGCAGTCCGGGCAGTGGTACGGCCTCTCCCCGGTGTGGCTGCGGGCATGCGCCGTCAGCGCCGAGACCTGCTTGAAGCCCTTCCCGCAGTCGGAGCACTTGAACGGCCTCTCGCCCGTGTGGGTCCTGGCGTGCGCGATCAGGATGGACCTCTGGCTGAAGCTTTTCCCGCAGTCGGCGCACCGGTACGGCTTCTCGCCCGTGTGCGTCCGCTCGTGCACCGTGAGCGTCGACCTCTGGCCGAAGCTCTTCCCGCAGTCGGAGCACTTGTGGGGCCTCTCGCCCGTGTGGGTCCTCCTGTGCGAGATGAGGTGTGACCTGTGGCGGAAGGCGTCCCCGCAGTCGGGGCATCCGTACGGCCTGCCTCCCGTGTGGACCGTTCTGTGGGCGATGAGGTTTGAGCGGTGGCTGAAGCCTTTCCCACAAGCCGGGCACTCAAAGGGCTTCTCCCCCGTGTGGGTCCTTTCGTGGATGGTGAGAGTCGACCTCTGGCTGAAGCTTTTCCCGCAGAAGGAGCACGCGCACCGCTTCCCTTCTGGCAGGGAGATTTCATGCTCTGGGTGTCTTCCATGAAGGCGACGGCCCTCTGTCTCCTCCGAGCAGCTTTCTTGCCGTTGCGCAAATGTTGCTTCCTGGTCAAGGCCGCAGGAAACATTTCTTTGGTCTCCTCCTGGCAACTTGCAATGTGGTTCTTTATCCTCAGGGTGCTCTGTCTGGTTTTGCTCCTCTGCGTGACGCTTCCTATCTTCTCCTAGAATTGGGAGAGAGTTTGTAACGTGAGGGTTATTGTTTGTCAGGGACTGGGCAGAGGAAGAGTGGTGGAGACCGTCCTCCGCAGCCTGAATCTTCCAGAGAAAAAGAAGACTGTTCAGAATTACAACAGGGGTTTGAGGGAGGTCACAGCTCAGAGGAAGATGAGGGGGAAATCTGGGAAATAATGGTAGAGTAGGAGGAGAAGGAGGGAGAAGAAGATGGACTCAGTGTCTTTAGAAAGCATGCCAGACCCCCCTTCTCTCAGAACCTGGCAGGCATTGAAAGTAGGAGAGCAGAGAGCTCAAAGGCAGAAGGCCCCTTCCAACATCTGTAGCGATGACGCATGAGGAAGTGGGAGGGACAGAGGGCCTGGGGTTTCACTCGGAGCAACGCCATTATTTTGAGAGGCTGCATTTCTAAGCCTCTCTCTGTGAATATTGAATAAAAGGATTGGTGAAAACTTTCATTTTCCTACAGGGACGCAAGTGGCGCTGTGGTCTAAACCACTCAGCCTCTTGGGCTTGCCGATCAGAAGGTCGGCGGTTCAAATCCCTGCGACGGGGTGAGCTCCCATTGCTCGGTCCCAGCTCCTGTCAACCTAGCAGTTAGAAAGCACGCCAAAGTAGATAAATAGGTACCGCTCCGGCGGGAAGGTAAACAGCGTTTCCGTGCACTGCTCTGGTTTTGGTGTTCGGTTGCACCAGAAGCAACTTAGTCATGCTGGCCACATGACTCAGAAAATCTGTCTGTGGACAAACACCGGCTCCCTCGGCCTGTAAAGCGAGATGAGTGCTGCAACCCCGGAGTTGTCTGCGACTGGACTTAACGGTCAGGCGTCCTTTACTTTTACCTTACAGTGGTACCTCTGGTTAAGTACTTAATTCGTTCCGGAGGTCCGTACTTAACCTGAAGCACTATTTCTGGGTTAGCGGAGTCTGTAACCTGAAGCATATGTAACCTGAAGCGTATGTAACCTGAGGTAGCACTGTACTTCCTTTTCTTATCCATTCCTGGCAACCCACCATGGGGGGTTGGATTCTCTGACGCCTGACATTATTATTATTTGCTCCTGCACTACAATGAAAGAAAACAACTACACAGCTTTCATGGGGGAGACCCTTTCCAAAGTAATGTTCCTATAGATGCCCTGTTTTTCTGCTCACCGCCTGGAATCAGACGTACAAATACGTCGCGCAAACACTTTTGGAATAGCGGTTTCCATATTGTTTTAAAACGCCTTGATTGAAAACATTGCGAGGAAGCTCGTGCCACTTTCACTCAAGACGCACAGATTTAAAAGAGCAGCCAGGAATCAGAGACACCGAGAACTGAACGACAACCTAAACTGTAGCTCGTTTCGAGAACTCGCGATAATCCGCTGACCCAGGCACAATAATTTCTCACCTGGGGAGCTGGCATCACCATCAACCTTCTGGCCGAGTTCTCTGCAGGGTGGTTTCTGCCAGGCACCCGATGGACCGTCATTCTCTGCCTCTGCGCAATGTACAGCTGCCACCTTGAATGGCCCTGGTCCCTGAGAAAGCCAAGGAGACCCAGCTGAAGAAGACATGGGGATAAAGTCCAAAGCTGGGCAGGGATTTTGCTCCCACACCTTCCCCCTCAATAACCAGTATCTGGCTCTCTCACCTGAACGTCCTGCTGCCGCCTCAGGAAATCCTCTGCCAGGGACACGGCCTGGGAACAGGTTTGTGGCGAACTATCCCACACCCATTTCTGGAGTTCTTGGGGCAGGATAGACAGAAACTGCTCCAGAATCACCAGCTCCAGGATCTGCTCCTTCGTGTGCCTTTCTGGCTCCAGCCACTGGCGGCAAAGCTGCTCGAGCTGCCCGCAGGCCTCTCGGGGGCCATCGGCCTCCCGATAGTCGAACCGCCTGAAGCGTTGTCGCTTTGCCTCTGTGTCCAAGATGGCGGAGTCCCCCTCCTCCAAGCCTTCCTCTTTCATCCTCATGCCATTTGCCTCGGCTTCGTCTGACCATTTGGCGTCTTTGCCAAGGCGTGGCAGGAACTGGGATAGCACCCCCGCAGCTCCAGGCTCCTTAATGGCGTGGGCTGCTCCTTCAGAGGTGGACAGAAGAGCCTTAGTATCGGCTGGTGCGGCCCCCGGCAATTGTGGGCACCTCCATTCTGAACAGGGCAACTCGACCCTTTCGATAAATTCCTGTAGCTGAGCCTCCCAGCGCTCCTGCAGCTGCTTAGGAGGTTCCTGCTTCATCTCATCCAAAATGGTTATTTCCTTGAAATCCCCACAACTCCCCACACGGATGGCACAAGGGCTGTTTTCTGCACTGTTCCTTGGCCCAGGGTCTGCAAGCTCCGGTTCCTCCATTTTCAATCCTTGCTCAATCATTGCTTGGAGCGGCAAAGCCAGCCCTGACGCATCTCCCTTTTCAGCAGCCATTTTGTCCCTCCAAAGGGTGGAGATGGGGGGTTTAACTGGCACTCCTAGTTAAGATGACAAGGCTTGATGAGACGATGGGTGGATTTCTCACCCTTATTAATCGTCACAGGTGGAATGCAATATTCCTAGGCTGAGGAGAGGGGCTGTTCCCTGAGGGAAAGATGAGACAATTGCCTAAAATTAGATTACATATATTTATGAAACTTATTATCCATGCTTCACCACAAGTCCCCATGAGTGGGCTAGAGCAACAGACTAAAAAGGTAAAGGTACCCCTGCCCGTACGGGCCAGTCGTGTCCGACTCTAGGGTTGTGCGCTCATCTCACTTAAGAGGCCGGGGGCCAGCGCTGTCCGGAGACACTTCTGGGTCACGTGGCCAGCATGACGAAGCTGCTCTGGCGAGCCAGCACCAGCGCAGCACACGGAAACGCCGTTTACCTTCCCGCTATAAAGCGGTACCTATTTATCTACTTGCACTTAAGGGTGCTTTCGAACTGCTAGGTGGGCAGAAGCTGGGACCGAAGACGGGAGCTCACCCCGCCACGGGGATTTGAACCGCCGACCATGCGATCGGCAAGCCCTAGGCGCTGAGGTTTTACCCACAGTGCCACCCGCGTCCCTTAGAGCAACAGACTATGTATATACAATTATGAAAACAGATAAAATTAATGCAGTAATAAAACAGTTCAAAATGGAACAGTATAAGTTCAGCAAAAGAGGTGTGCCCAGCAAAACAAAAACCAGAACTAGCGCCTTGTTTTTTGGTCAGGGTCCACACATGTTGAGGAGCCTTGGTAGGCCGCTGGAATTTGCAGTCAACCCAACTCTGCCCTTTCAGGGAAGACACACAAGTTTCATCGCTTATGTCACACCAAGCATTGGAGTTGCAGGGATGATTCCCAGTCCCAGGGTCAAGGCTTCGGACATTGTTTCCCAAACTTGGGTCTCCCCAGCTGCTGTTGGACTACAACATCTCTAGCTAGCAGGACCAGTGGTTGGGGTCAGGGATAATGGGAGTTGTAGTCCAAAAATTGAAGGCCCAAGTTTGAGAAACTCAGGAGAGGAGATGGTCACACTAGAAGTGATGAGGCCATTCATTGCGTTGAGCAAGACTACAGGTCTTACCCTACGGGGTGTGTGGGTGTGGGTGTGAACCTTTCGCAGGCCGCCCCTGCCTCCTGTCCCAAAGCCTTGCTATAGTCTAGAACCAGGACGTTTGACCAAGGACATGGGCTCCCAACACCACCTGAAAGGCCAAAGGCTTCCCTGCTTTCTGATCATCTTGCGCTACTCCAGACCCGGTTTTCTGCCCGTCTCGATTTAATCCGCCAGATCCCACCCCCGCCAAAAAAAACCCCAAGCTGTAAAGATCCATCATCCAGTGCGCGTGGGAAATTCAAAGCCCATTTTCCCACGGTGGCGGAAAATTTTCCCACGGCCTGCGGGCGGGCCAGCAAGTGACTTTTCAGATGCCTCCTCCTCCTGCTGCTGCGCCACCGGGGCTCCTTGGGGACGAGGGCTTTTGTCCGCCCGACCCTCAGGAAGGACCACCCGGCAAGGTGGGGAGGATGGCGGGTTCGTGGTCTCCCTCCAGGTGTTTGCTAGACGCCAACTTGCATCCTTGGCCGGGGCTGGCGGGAACCAGCCGCATCCTTGGGAGAGGTGGGGTGGGCGCTGCAGGGTCGCCATTCCCGGGGCATTGCAAAAAGGGGCACCAAGCTGCAAGGGGAGGCAGCTGGAAACAAGGGGAAAGGCGGAGGCGACGTACTTCTCAGCCGACGGCTGCCTTGCAGCCCGCGTTCCCGGGGCATCCGAGCGGCACTAGCGGCCCTCCCGCCAGGAGGGGGCGCTCCACCGCTCGACTTGGGAAAACTGCAGCCTCTAACCTAAGGCAGCCTAACTGCCTACCCGCGTGTACTGCTCTGCTTTTTCTAGTTCTACGTTCACGGCTCCCTTTCTCAGCCGTGGCATCACCAGCTGTCCTTAATAGGTACTTCCGGTCCTGTTTCGCACTACGTATCCTCGTTAACAGGTAAAAGCTGCCCTACCGGAAGTGCGCGCTATGTGTCTCTCTACACTGCGCCTTCCACCGGGCTGTTGTGAGCAACGTGTTGCTCTATAAGAATTGGGAGGCGGAAGTCTGGCTTTAGGGTCCTTTATCACCGAGGGTTGGCCACGGAACTGCCTGTGTAAAAACATGTATGATGCAAGTCGGTTGCAATACAGGATGTCTATTTATTTATTTGCTTCAGAACATTTATGAACCGCTTAAGCAAAGAAAGAAAGAAACAAAGCAGCAACCCTCAGCGCGGTTTACAAAAAAGATAAAGCAAATTAACTGGCAACCCTACATTAAAAACATACAAAAGTTTAAATGCTAAAAACAGGTCAGAATGCCCTATAGGGGGAAATAGTCCCCTGTATATCCGTGTGTCGTCCACACAGCTGCATCTGGCGAGCAATGCTTTAAAGCAGCAGTCTTGTAACAGCTTTGATTAGGAATATATATGTATTAGGGAATTATTATATTTAGATGTATTAAAGTGTTTTTTTGTTGATTGGTTTTTCTGTTGTTGGAACTAATAAAGCAAAATTAAATAAACAAAAGGAGTATCTTGCCTTAACTCCTTGTAATTTAGCTTCTGCGTGGACCATGCCTAGGATCATCACCCTGCCCAGCCTAACGAAGCCCTCCTCTGCTGCCCCCTCAAAACACCCCACAACTTAAGGCTCGACAATCAATATTTTCCTTTCCACGACTCCCCGCCCCCCTATTCCGCCCCACCACCAAATCATTTAGCTTGACGAAGAGTTCTGGAGAACTAAAAAAAACTTGCACACTATTCTGTGACTTTTATGCTGGCCTAATAAAGGTAGTGGCACTACTACTGCTCTTTCCACATTCATGGATTTATTTACTTATTTACTCAGTACTGTATACCACTCTCCATCTGAAGATCTCGGGGGTGGGGTGGCGGGTTTAACAGCATAAAAATATAGAATACAACCACAAAAGACATAATAATAAACAAGAACAAACCAAGCCCATAACCCTTCCCCTTCCTCACACACCACAAAGACATTTAAAAGGACATAGAATGTTAATCCTTCATATGAGGAACGCCATCCTTTCCTGTGGCAGCACCTGCGGAACTCCCTGCACCTTGAAACCAAGCAGGCGCGCCTTTGCCACACCCCTTTCTACACCAGCAGAAAATATTCCTGTTTTAGGAGCCTACCCAGATGCTTAATGGTTGAGGTAGCTTTAATGTGTTTTAGTACATTGGTACCTCGGGTTAAGTACTTAATTCGTTCCGGAGGTCCGTTCTTAACCTGAAACTGTTCTTAACCTGAAGCACCACTTTAGCTAATGGGGCCCCCTGCTGCTGCCGCGCCGCTGGAGCACGATTTCTGTTCTCATCCTGAAGCAAAGTTCTTAACCTGAAGCACTATTTCTGGGTTAGCAGAGTGTGTAACCTGAAGCGTATTTAATCTGAAGTGTATGTAACCCGAGGTAGCACTGTATTTCTTTTCACATGTGTTATAAAGTGCGGGAATTTTTATGAAACGAACAAAGGAGTCAATCAATAGCATTCTTATAGGGATTTCAGAATATTTCTTGCAGGGCAATATGCAGGGGTCGAGGTGCTGAACTAGGCAAGGGAGACCAGAGTCCAGGCCCTCAGATCCTAACAACTGCAAGGGGGCAGAGGTGCATAACGCTCCTTCTTGTTTTCTTAAAAGAAAGAAAGGAAAGAAGCCACCAGTTGGGATTTGAAAATTATTATTATTATTATTAATAATAATAATAATAATAGTAATAATAATATATTTCTACCCCGCCAATAATAATAATAATAATAATTTATTTGTACCCCGCCCAGCTGGCTGGGTTTCCCCAGCCACTCTGGGCTGCTTCCAACAAAGATTAAAAAAACATTAAAATGTCACACATTAAAAACTTCCCTAAACAGGGCTGCCTTCAGATGTCTTCTATGCATGGGTATATTCCTGCATTGCAGGGGGTTGGACTAGATGACCCTCGGGTCCCTTCCAACTCTACAAGTGCCATACGCTGCAAATTGGTGACGCAGGCGTTGCAGCAGACGGCTACAGGCGGGGTCCTTCCGCAATGGGAAAGTAGCACGTGGGGGGGAGAAGCTGCAACCGGCTGGACTTGCAGGTAAGAGGAGGACCCCGCCCCCTCCCTTCCCCTGAACCCAGGAGTCCTGCCATGGGGGGTTCCCCCACCCCCACCCCGAGAAAAAGACCCCCCCCCCAAGCATTTCATTCATTGCCGGAGAGAGACTTATTGCAGATTCTCAGTCCAACCCCTTCCCACCCCCCCTCTAGCGCCCCATTTGTCTCCAGCAAAACCTGGGAGTTTCGACTCCTGTTCCCAAGTTTACTGCAGTTTCTGGTTTCCTCCCAAAGAACCCACAAAATTGCTCATGGATTTCCTCCCGCGATCCAAAGCTGCCGGCTGCTGCCAAGACCCCGCCGCCAGTCACTTCCCTGCCCTCTCCCAGAGTCAGTGTAAGGCAGTAATAATAATAAATAAAAATAAATTTCATTTATACCCCGCCCTCCCCAGCCAAGACCGGGCTCAGGGCGGCTAACACCAAATATAAAAACGATTGAAATACAGCTTAAAAAACAAGATTAAAATGCAACATTAAAATTCAACCTCATTTCAGTACTAGAGCTATATGGACCCGATGGCCTGCCTCAATATAAGGCAGCTTCTTAGGTCATTATCCCATCCCAGAGTAGTTTACTACCTGCTCCTCACTTTAGTTTTAATTTCGTCAATCAGCCGGTCTCTCTTTCTCTCCCACCCTCAGCTTATTAAATAAAAACCTGAGCCCAAGTCCAGACTTAAACAGTTAGTTCTTTTTCTCATCTGTCCCCCACCCCAGTTCACATGCAGATAACTTGTTTTATTTCCGATGTAAACTCCGAGGTCTGTTGTTTGATTATTCGTACAGTGGTACCTCGGGTTACATATGCTTCAGGTTACAGACTCCACTAACCCAGAAATATTACCTCGGGTTAAGAACTTTGCTTCAGGATGAGAACAGAAATTGTGCTCCGGTGGTGCGGTGGCAGCAGGAGGCCCCATTACCTAAAGTGGTGCTTCAGGTTAAGAACAATTTCAGGTTAAGAATGGACCTCCGGAACTTAACCTGAGGTACCACTGTATTGGTACCACTGTATTGAGCTGGCGGGATGCAGATTTAACATCCTTTGCCTCATGCCAGCAGAATAAGGTCTCTTTGTACTTACGCGAGTTAATTTATTTGGATTTTTGACATGTCATGGTTACAAGTCCTTGGAGCTTGTGACGTCGAAATAGTTTAAAATAAAACTATATACATGCCTATGCTTCAAATTGCACATGGCTTTTTCACCCAACTGCTGTTTGAACCTGTTCCCCCACCCCATTGCCTGAGGGAGAGCTGAGAGAGGCAGATCTGGGAGCCAGGACTTCTAAGTTCTCAGGGTGGGACTGGGGAATAGCAATAGTAATAATGACAGTTTACAACAGGGATGAAACTGCTGAAAGGCAGGCTTCCCATGACATAGAAAGGGTTTGAAGGTGAATTGGGGACCAGGGCTCTTGCCGATTTAAACTCCTCTCCTCCATATGGTGGTGGAATTTTTTTTTAAAAAGACCCATAAAGTTGTAAGGCCTTTTATACTTAACTCTGTGGACAAACATATTGGAGGTTGGAAATCCTAAGGAGAGAGCTGTCTCTTCTAGCCATCTGTGGCATTTGTATATTTGCCCTAAGTAAGTAGACCGATGAATCCTTGTTTGCATATTGCATCACCTCAGGTGGACAGAAATCAGGTTTGTAGTACAGTGGTACCTCAGGTTAAGAATTTAATTCGTTCTGGAGGTCCGTTCTTAATCTGAAACTGTTCTTAACCTGAGGTACCACTTTAGCTAATGGAGCCTCCCGCTGCCGCCGCGCGATTTCTGTTCTCATCCTGGGGCAAAGTTCTTAACCCCTATTTCTGGGTTAGCGGAGTCTGTAACCTGAAGCTTCTGTAACCTGAAGCGTCTGTAACCCGAGGTACCACTGTACTGGCCTTGTTTTCTGCTAGAACCTTGAGATCTTCCAACTGAAGCCTCAAGCAAAATAATTTTGATTTCAGGGATTTGGTTTGATGTGACAGCATTGAGCTGAACTCAGAGTTCTTTCTCTCTCCCCCCCCACTCCCAGTTATCCCCTCCCTCAGCTTCCTCCGCCCCCATCTCAAGAGTACAGTGGTACCTCGGATTACAGATGCTTCAGGTTACAGACTCCGCTAACTCAAAAATGGTACCTCGGGTTAAGAACTTTGCTTCAGGATGAGAACAGAAATAGCACGGCGGCAGTGGGAGGCCCCATTAGCTAAAGTGGTACCTCAGGTTAAGAACAGTTTCAGGTTAAGAGCGGACCTCCAGAACGAATTACAGGTGAAACTCAGAAAATTAGAAAATCGTGGAAAAGTTCATTTATTTCAGTAATTCAACTTAAAAGGTGAAACTAATATATGAGAGAGAGTCATGACATGCAAAGCAAGATATGTCAAGCCTTTATTTGTTATAATTGTGATGATCATGGAGTACAGCTGATGAAAACCCCAAATTAACAATCTCAGAAAATTAGAATATTAAATGAAATCAGCAAAACAAGGATTGCAAATGGAGCAATATTGGACCTCTGAGAAGTAGAAGCATGCATATGTACTCAATACTTGGTTTGGGCCCCTTTTGCATCTATTACTGCATCAATGCAGCGTGGCATGAATGCTATCAGCCTCTGGCACTGCTAAGGTGTTATGGAAGACCAGGAAGCTTCAATAGCAGCCTTCAGCTCTTCTGCATTGTTTGGTCTCATGTCTCGCATCTTTCTCTTGGCAATGCCCCACAGATTCTCTATGGGGTTCAGGTCAGGCGAGTTTGCTGACCAATCAAGCACAGTAATCCCATGGGCATTGAACCAGGTTTTGGTACTTTGGCAGTGTGGGCAGGTGCCAAAGTCCTTCTGGAAAATGAAGTCAGCATCCCCATAAAGCTCATCTGCGGAAGGAAGCATGAAGTACTCCAAAATCTCCTGGTAGACAGCTGTGTTGACCCTGGACTTAATGAAGCACAGTGGACCAACACCAGCTGATGACATGGCTCCCCAAATCAACACAGACTGTGGAAACTTCACACTGGACTTCAACCATTTGGCATTATGTCCCTCCCCATTCTTCCTCCAGACTCTGGGTCCTTGGTTTCCAAATGAGATGCAAAAGCTGCTCTCATCAGAAAATAGATTTGGGGAGCCATGTCTCATATATTAGTTTCACCTTTCAAGTTGAATTACTGAAATAAATGAACTTTTCCACGATATTCTAATTTTCCGAGTTTCACCTGTAAGTTCTTAACCCGACGTACCACTGTATCTTGTCCTTAAATTGTTGTTAAACAGTTAGGAGTTGGAAACCTTCACCAGTCTACCTCAGATCACCCAGAGATCTGGCAGGAGACCCCAAACTACCCGCTTCCCATCTCTGACCTACCTTCCTGTAGCGTAAGTTCCTTTGATCTAGTCTTGCCCTCTGCAGGAGCAGAGAACGTCTTCTCCCTCTTCTTCATGACAGCCCTGTTGTATTTCCAAGAGGGCTCTTAACGTCCTCCCTCTTAACGCTTTCATTGCCCTTTCTTTCCAGGTCGCCATGCCAACTCTGTACCTTTCCCCTCATCCGGATAACTTCCAGAATCTGCGGGTGTTGGTTGCGGCCCGCTATGGCCGACACGAGCCCAGGGTGGTCTCCCTGCCTCCTGACAAGGAGCTGGGGAATCCTTCCTTCTCTGTGCCCAAACTCCCAGCCCTGGAGACCCAGGCGGGCGTCCGTGTCTCTGGCGCAGCGGCTGTTTCTTACCTGCTCTGCCCGGATGCCATGAGAGGGCAGAGCCCAGAAGCCAGCGCCCTGGTACGGCAGTGGGTCAGTTTCGCAGACTTGGAGATTGCTCCTGCAGCCTCCGCAGCTGCTTTCTCTGTTCTGGGGGTCTCCAAGCAAAGCAAACAGGTGAGAGGCAAGCTTAACTCTGCTGTGACGGGGTAGGCTACTGTGTCTAACCCATAGCGTAGTGGTTAATGGAGTGAGCTGTGAGCCAGGAAGAAAGTGGGGAGAGGGGGGAGGAAGTGTAAAAAAAAACAAAAAAAAAAAAAACTCTGAGAAATAACTCTCGTTTATTTGAGACAAATGAACAAAATGAAAAGCATAAACATACATACAAGTGCTGTACGCGTTTCAGCACCCGCCCAAAACGTTGTTGTTTAGACCAGCCTAGCCAGGCATGTGTAATGCTGGCTTGTGTTTTAATTTGGTTTCCCGCTTTTCATTGATTTTAATAATTTTTTTTGAAAGTTTAAAATAGTTGCGTTTAACTGCTTTGACTGATAATTTTATTGCTCTGTTCTTTTCGCAATCTGCTCTAAGGATTTTCTTTTAACAGTTGTGCGCTATATACCGTATTTTTTGCTCTATAGGACGCACCCAACCATAGGACGCACCTTGTTTTAGAGGGGGAGAACAAGAAAAAAAATTTCTCCCCCTCTCTGCTCAGCGCCCCTTCAGCGAAGCGGCAGGAAAAACGGAGCCCCTTCCATTTCTTCTCCCGCTTGGCTGAAGGGGCGCCGTGCAGCTCTCCCTCTCTGTTGAAGCCGGGAGAGCAAGACTCTCCCGGCTTCAGCAAAAGGAACCTGAAGCCTGCGGAGCGCAGCGGGAACTTGCGCTGTGCTCTGAAGACTTCAGGCAGCTATCCCTGAAGCCTGGAGAGCGAGAGGGGTCGGTGCGCACCGACCCCTCTCGCTCTCCAGGCTTCAGTGAAAGCAACGTGAAGCCAAGGGGCGGGGAGGGAGCGCTCCCTCTGCGCTTTGGAGGCTTTGCGTTGCTATCGCTGAAGCCAAAGAGCCTGCATTCGCTCCATAGGACGCACACACATTTCCCCTTAATTTTTGGAGGGGGAAAAGTGCGTCCTATAGAGCGGAAGATGCGGTACATTTTGCCAAATAAATAAATAAGCAAGCACACTATGCAGCTGAGCCCCACGTTGCTCTGTGCTGTTTTCTTTCCCTACTTTTGCAGGATCCAAAGGTCATGGCACCAGCGTGTTTAACAAGACCTTAAACACTTTTTCATTCATTGTTTTTGTTTGATTTTAACTCTCTCTCCCCCCCCCCCCCGAATCATGAGCAAGGGCATTTAGTGAGCTAGACCACATACAAGGTGGAAGGGACACAGTGGCAGGGAGTAGTGCCAATGTACCTCAACAGTGCGGGAGGGTCACCTTTAATTCAGGGACCCCTTATGCAGAAAGGCCCTGCAAGGAGTCTAGGCGGCAGGTATCTTCTGAGCATTGTACCATGAAAGGTGGTGGTTTGCGGGTGTGATCACACACTCTTCTCCTGCCCAGGTGACAGACCGTGCTGTGACAGAGCTCCAGAGTCTCCTTGCGGTGTTGGACAGCCACTTGAAGCTGCGGACATACCTGGTGGGCGAAGCCATGACGTTGGCTGACGTGACGGTTGCGTCTTCTTTGTTGCTGCCGTATAAATATGTGAGTCTCCCTGCAGTATCCCTCCCATCCTCTGCTCCAATGGGGCATCGGTAGCATAATTTTGCAGCAGTTTCTACTACTCTGCTTTTGTTGGGGCAGGGAATCAGTGGCTCTGCACTCTGTTGGTGCTGACCTTTAAAGCCCTAAACGGCCTCGGTCCTGTATACCTGAAGGAGCGTCTCCACCCCCATCGTTCAGCCCGGATACTGAGATCCAGCGCCGAGGGCCTTCTGGCAGTTCCCTCACTGCGAGAAGCCAAGTTACAGGGAAGCAGGCAGAGGGCCTTCTCGGTAGTGGCACCCGCCCTGTGGAACGTCCTCCCTTCAGATGGGAAGGAAATAAGTAGCTATCTTATCTGTAAAAGACATCTGAAGGCAGCCCTGTTTAGGGAAGTTTTTAATATTTATTGCTGTATTGTTTTTAACACTCGATTGGGGGCAGCCTAGAGTGGCTGGGGAAACCCAGCCAGATGGGTGGGTATAAATAATAAATTATTATTATTATTATTATTATTATTATTATTATTATTATTTTATTATTACTATTATTATTACTACTACTATTATTATTATTATCATCACCTGCAGATGTTCTGCCTTAACGCTGTTGTTGGGTTTCTGTCCTTCTTCTCACCTATATTCATAATAGTATATCTCGCGCTCGTGTTCCTCTCCTCATCTCCAAATGATTCCTCTAGGTTCTCGACAAAGCTCTCCGCGCTTCATACACCAACGTCACCCGGTGGTTCCTGACCTGCGTCAATCAGCCAGAATTCCAGTTTATCTTGGGTCCAATGAAGCTGTGTGAGCAAACGACTGTTGTGGGGACCCTGAAATCAGATCTCAGAGGTAAGGTGCTGCTACCGTTGTCCTCGTGAATTTGCTGAGGGCAAAGAAACCTCAAGGAAAGCAGAGCTACAGTCTGTATTGCTTGGGAGAACAGAATGTTGTTGTTGTGACAATTTAATGTTGAACTGGGTAGGCTTTTGGTCTGACCTAGCAAGGCTTTTCTGTTCTTGTCGCCCTCAATCTGAATAGGTGGGCCGTAGAGTCAGGGATCCACTGCTGATTTAGTAATAGTTATCATAATCAGCAGGGCTTTTTTAAAAAGGGGGAAATAAGGTGTTGGTACTTACCATGAAAGGAACGTGGGTGGTGCTGTGGGTTAAACCACAGAGCCTAGGACTTGCCGTTCAGAAGGTTGGTGATTTGAATCCCTGCGACAGGGTGAGCTCCCGTTGCTTGGTCCCTGCTCCTGCCAACCTGGCAGTTCGAAAGCACGTCAAAGTGCAAGTAGATAAATAGGTACTGCTCCAGTGGGAAGGTAAACGGCGTTTCCGTGTGCTGCTCTGGTATGCCAGAAGCGGCTTAGTCATGCTGGCCACACGACCTGGAAGCTGTACTCCGGCTCCGTTGGCCAGTAAAGCGAGATGAGCGCCGCAACCCCAGAGTCGGGCATGACTGGACCTAAAGTTGTTACAGTAATTGCCACACTTTTAACATGGGGGAGATGCTGGTACTTTGTATCCTTGTACCCCCAGAAAAAAGCACTGATGGTGATGATGAAATAATAATATATTTCTTATTCCCTGCTTATTTGACTGGATTTCTCCAGCCACTCTACGCGGCTTCCAACAGAAATACAAAACACCAAACAGGGTTGCCTTCAGATGTCTTCTAAAAGTCAGATAGTTGTTTATTTCCTTGACATCTGATGGGAGGGCGTTCCACAGGGCAGGTGCCACCACAGAGAAGGCCCTCTGCCTGCTTCCCTGTAACCTCGCTTCTCGCAGTGAGGGAACCACCAGAAGGACCTCAGAGAAGGACCTCAGTGTCTGGGCTGAACAATGGGGGTGGAGATGCTCCCTCATGTATACAATATAGGAGTTTAATGGTTAGCACCAACACTTTGAATTGTGGTCGAAAATGTGTTGTTCATAGAGGCACAGACTTTTTGGCAGCGGTGAGGAGATGTGGGTCTAGTGTAGGGGTGGCGAACCTGCAGCCCTCCCGACTATTTATCTGGACTACGATTCCCATCATCCTTGACCATTGGCCATGCTGGCTGCAGCTGATGGGAGCTGGGGCCCAGTAGCTTCTGGAGCGCTGCAGATCCCCCACCCCATTCTGGAGGGCAGATGGCAATTAAGCAATATTTATTAACAAGGCTGCTGCGTATTGGTTTATTTCCTTTCCTCTTAAGAACCTAAGGCAGAGTTTTCAGAGCCCAAGGAGCTCACAGAGCCGCCCAAAAGCGCATCCCAGCTAAAGAAAGAAGCCAAAAAGAAAGAAAAACTGGAGAAGTTTCAGCAGAAGAAGGAAAAAAGCCAGCAGCAGCAACAGCAGCAACAACAACAGGGGGAGGTAAGAAAAGCAAAACAAAATAAAATAAAAATAAAAATCCAAAAATCCTTCTGGTAGCACCTTAGAGACCAACTAAGTTAGTTATTGGTATGAGCTTACATGTGCATGCACAGAGTGAGGGAAGATTTAAATATTCCAGAAAAGAAGAAAATAGGATCCTTGTGTGTGAGAGAGATATTTTTCAGTGCTATCTATTCCAAAAAAAGAGCCCCCTTCATGTGGAATACTAGTGTGTTGGGAATTGAGGGATTCTGGTCTCGCCAAGATTTGAGCAGATTTGGGAGATGCTTGGGGAAAGGAAAGGGAAGACAAGTTACATGACCCTTACGCATGCGATGTTTTGGATAGATGTCCCCCAACTTTTGTTTAATTATTTTATTATTGACCGGGTTTTCTTACCTACTCCGTCACTGTACGTTCCCAGGGCAGGTTGAATCAATACTAAACGTCATTTCAAACAATTTTCAGTCAGAAGAATAGAGTGGGTTCTTAATACAGCTCAAGTTGGTGTGTACGTATATGTATGCATGTGTATCACTAATAATAAATAAATAAAATTTATTTTAAACTTCGCCTTTTTCCAGTAATAAATAAAAGCGGGAAAAGGTGAGGTTTAAAAAAATTGCACTGCGAACTTGTCTGAGTTCAGGAAAACAGCGAAGAGCTCGGGGCAGGGGGTGATAATAGTGTTTGAGGCCTGTTTCCACCTTCCTGCCCCCATCCTGATTCTTTGCAGAAGAAGCCAAAAGTTGAGAAGAAAGAGAAGAAGGATCTAGGGGTCATAACCTACAACATCCCAACTCCCCCAGGAGAGAAAAAAGGTAATGTCAGTGGGGTGGGGGTGGGAGGGAGCTGGGCAGGGCTGGAGTTCTCTGGCCCACACTGCGCCCAGGCGTCCGACATGCCAACTGTGAAGCCCGTTAACCCAAGGGGGGGTCATAATGTAGCCGAAGCAGCAGCACCCAAACACCGCAGGGAGATATTAGGAGGCCTCAAAGTCTCTTTTCTCCTTCCAGATGTGGAGAGCCCGATGCCTGACTCCTACAGTCCCCAGTACGTTGAAGCCGCCTGGTACCAGTGGTGGGAGAGCCAGGGCTTTTTCAAGCCAGAGTATGGGGTGAGTTTGAGCCTGGGGCGACTGCGGGGCGGGATTTTCTCACCCCATCCCCCCGGGAAGGTAACATGGCCAGCCCAAGACTTTTTGGCGCCTGAAGCCAACAACAAAATGGCCGACACGCACACCCCTCAGCCAGGGAAGAAGGGGCAAGGGAAGATTACACCACCGATGAGCAGGGGTGGATAAAGATCTACGTTGGGATCCGCTGCCTCTGTGGACCTTGCTGCCTGAGGCGGTCGTTTCGCCTTGCCTAATGGTTGGGCCGGCTCTGTGACTGATTCCTGGAGGGCCGCCTGCCTCACGAACATTGCTCTCCTTTCCAGCGTCGCAGCGTCTCCGAGCCAAACCCCAAAGGCCTCTTCATGATGTGTATCCCTCCGCCTAATGTCACCGGATCCCTCCATCTTGGACACGCCCTCACCAATGCCATCCAGGACTCTCTGACCCGATGGTGAGGTTTCCTTCAGTTGCCTTGACTACAGCCTTCTGGCCTTACGCTAGGGCCCTTCCTAGACGTCTCTGTCAACCTGAACCCTCTGTGCCCCACCCCTTAACTGGCATTCTTTGGCCTTGCCAGTGTGGTGTAGTGGTTAAGAGCGGTGGACTCGTAATCTGGTGAACCGGGTTCGCTTCCCCGCTCCTCCACATGCAGCTGCTGGGTGACCTTGGGCTAGTCACACTTCTCTTAAGTCTCTCAGCCCCACTCACTTCACAGAGTGTTTGTTGTGGGGGAGGAAGAGAAAGGAGATTGTTAGCCGCTTTGAGACTTCTTCGGGTAGTGATAAGGCGGGATATCAAATCCAAACTCCTCCTCCTTGCCCCAGTTTTGCCCTGCCTGAGAGCTGATTCAGGTAGCCCCGACTCCCAAGTGGCATGGGGCTTTGTATAGGTCATTAACACATACGTCCGCAGAATGGGCTACAGTGCGCAGAATTCAGATTCCTAAGAATTGCTGCGCTTTCGATTGGAACAAAACAAGTTCAAGTTCCTAGCCCTCATGGTCTCAAATATACGCTTGAAAGGGTGTTCAGACCTCTGTGGCCTCTGTAGCGCCTTTCTCTCCCCATGGCTAACCCAAACAGAGGTTATGTAAAGGTATGCAAAATGGTGAATAGGCTAAATATACTACCATAATTTGTACAGAGGGACGCGGGTGGCTCTGTGGGTTAAACCACAGAGCCTAGGACTTGCCGATCAGAAGGTTGGCGGTTCGAATCCCCGCGACGGGGTGAGCTCCCGTTGCTCGGTCCCTGCTCCTGCCAACCTAGCAGTTCGAAAGCACGCCAGAGCGCAAGTAGATAAATAGGTACCACTCCGGCGGGAAGGTAAACGGCGTTTCCGTGCACTGCTCTGGTTCGCCAGAAGTGGCTTGTGCTGGCCACATGACCCGGACGCTGTACGCCGGCTCCCTCGGCCAGTAAAGCGAGATGAGCGCCGCAACCCCAGAGTCGGCCACGACTGGACCTAATAGTCAGGGGTCCCTTTACCCTTTACCTAATTTGTACAGGTTGAAGAATTGGGCTGTTCCCGGTATGGAGGCTTGCATTTTAAATGAAAAGTAGCCTCAGGAGGCTACTCTTTCTACCAGAGGATTCCTACGAGAGGGATTTGTCCTGGAATTCTACTCAATATTGATCCAGAGCAGAGCCTCAACGTATAGTTAGCAGAGTAAAAACTTAAATATGTTGCAGGATTCCCCAGAAATAGACCAGAGGCAATTATATTTCATCCAGCAGAGCTTTACTGAAGGCAAATGAGCATAATGGTCACAAATCTAATGCATTCAGGATTGGTGCTGTCCATAAGAAATCCAGTTGCAGCAGACTTAACTTAAACTTACAATAACTTACAATAGGTCTAAACCTTAATACTGAGCATGCTATGTACAGAACACCACACCAGAAGGAAGAGAGAGAGAGAGAAAGAAAGAGAAATGAAACCCAAGCTCCTTCTGGCCTATTTTTATAGTCAGCATGACCTTGATTGAAAGAGATAAGAGAACCAGTTTAGGCCAGCTGTACTCAGCTTCTCTGAAGGAATAACCCAAACATCACGGACCTTCTGCTTGTATCTTTCACACAGAGAAGCTTCCAGAACCCCCTTGAATTAATTAGAATAGGAAAGATCTCTGCACATCAGATCAATACTTTCTGTAAATGCAAACTGACAGGAATGTGGCTTGGACCTTTCCCCACTGCTAGTTTTCCTATTCAAAATTCCCCTGTCCCTGCCCATTTGCCTCTGTGGTATTCTGGAGAAAGAACCACACTTTCTGAGCACGAGTACGCCACCCTTTGAATGCTGGGGGGGGGGGGGAACCCCAGGGTTCCCCAAACAGGAGCACAGCCTTCAAGGTCGACATTGTATGTCATACGACAGGCATGGCCAAACTTGACCCTCCAGATGTTTTGGGACTACAATTCCCATCATCCCTGACCACTGGCCCTGTTAGCTAGCGATGATGGGAGTTGTAGTCCCAAAATTTCTGGAGGGCCGAGTTTGGCCATGCCTGTCATAGGAGGATAGCCAACAAAACGTGTCCAGGTGTTGCTGGGCTCCAATTCCCATCAGCCCTAGTTGTCGGGGATGATGGGATTTGTAGTCTGGCAGCACCTAGAGAACGCCGCATTGGCTGTTCCTGAACGACGTCGCCTGAGGAACAGCTGCTCACGGCCCCTGTGTCTTCCAGGCACCGGATGAAGGGGGAGACCACTCTGTGGAACCCCGGCTGCGACCACGCCGGCATCGCCACGCAAGTGGTGGTGGAGAAGAAGCTGTGGAAGGAGCAACGGAAGACGCGGCACGACCTTGGGCGCGAGCTGTTCGTCGAGGCCGTCTGGAAATGGAAGACCGAGTGAGTTGTCTCAAGGCTGGCCCTGTTTTTCTGACCGCCTTGAACCTCGTCCCTGTGCCTTGTCACGTCTTCTAGAGACATGACGTGCTCAGGGTGCTTTTTCCCTCTGGCTCTTTTCTTGCAGAAAAGGCGATCGGATCTACCACCAGCTGAAGAAACTGGGCGCCTCAATGGACTGGGACAGAGCCTGCTTTACAATGGACCCGGTAATAACAACAACAACAACAACAACAACAACAACAACAATTTATTATTCATACCCTGCCCATTGAAAGCACATCAAAGTGCAAGTAGATAAATACTTCCAGCCGGAAGGTAAACAGCGTTTCCGTGCGCTGCTCTGGTTTCGCCAGAAGCGGCTTAGTCATGCTGGCCACATGACCCGGAAAAACTGTCTGCGGACAAACGTTGGCTCCCTTGGCCAGTAAAGCTAGATGAGCGCCGCGACCCCAGAGTCATTCACGACTGGACTTAACTGTCAGGGGTCCTTTACCTTTATACCCCGTCCATCTGGCTGGGTTTCCCCAGCCACTCTGGGCAGCTCCCAACAGAATATTAAAAGCACAAGAAAACATCCAACATTAAAAACTTCCCTAAACAGATGTTTTTCTAAAAGTCAGATAGTTGTTTATTTCCTTGACATCTGGTGGGAGGGCGTTCCACAGGGCAGGCGCAACTACCGAGAAGGCCCTCTGTCTGCTTCCCTGTAACCTCACTTCTCGCACTGAGGGAACCGCTAGAAGGCCCTCGGAGCTGGACCTCAGTATCCAGGCTGAACGATGGGGGTGGAGACACTCCTTCAGGTATACTGGGCCTGACGGATAAGATCAACCGGATGGGACACCTCTATTAACCATTGCTGACCAGTTCAGGAAATGACTGGTTATGCCAATAGTCTTCTAGGACAGCAGTGGCAGACTTTAGACTTAGGGGAGCTGCTTTGGGTTTTTGTTTTTTTCAATGTTGTTTTTTTGGCTAAACCCCAAGATCCACCAACTGGATTTTGCAGTTATATTTCAGAGTCGAACGGACTGCGATTTTGTTTGCGTCCTGCAAGAGATGGAAGCGGCTGAACTGAACTTCTCCCTTGCTTTGCCCACAGAAACTCTCCAACAGCGTCCAGGAGGCTTTTATCCGGCTACACGAGGAAGGCGTCATCTACCGGAGCACGCGCCTCGTGAACTGGTCGTGCGCCCTCAACTCGGCCATCTCCGACATAGAGGTGACAGGGTCAGGAGAGGCTGGGCAAATGGGATGCTGTCGCCCCAACTTCAGTTTGCCCTAGTTGGTCAGCAACCCCGCTTGCTTGCCTTCCTACTTTCAAGCTGGCCAGGTGTGGCCTTGAATGTCAGCTCCCTCCTCCTCAGCCTTAGCGTTGCCTTTGTGGCCAGAGTCACACCATACATTTAAAGACCACTTTAGACAGCCATGGCTTTCCTGCAGAGGATTCTGGGAGCTTCAGTCTGTTACGGGTGCTGAGGGTTGTTTCCCCTCACAAGGGCTGCAGTTCCTAGAGTGGCCTAACAATCGATCCTCACAGGGAATTCTGGGAATTGCAGCTGTGTGAGGGGGAACCACTCCCAGAATTCTTTGGGGGAAGCTGTGACTGTTTAAAGCAATATCACAGCGCTTTGAACATACAGTGTGAATGCGGCCTTTGTTGAACTCACCAGGGAAGGAAGAGGAGGACAAAATGAGAGTCATTGGCTCCGGCACCCCCTACTGTTTGCCCCCTTACCGTCTCCCCACCAGCCCAGTCTGGGTGGGAGAGAACGCAGGATGGGCATAGGGCCAGCTATTACCCCTGTGTTAGGCCCAGTGAGAAGAGGGTGACACACCTTGGGCACCTTCCTCTTCCCAGGTGGACAAGAAGGAACTTACGGGCCGGACGCTCTTACCTGTCCCCGGCTACGAGAACAAGGTTGAGTTCGGGGTGCTGGTCTTCTTCGCGTACAAGATCGAAGGTTCCGGTGAGTCAGGAGGCCTGGTGGGCAGTTGGGTTGGGATCAGGATCTGACGCCCTTTCTTTTTTCTCTGACTCTTGGCTCGCTCTGTTGTGGGACCAGCGTTTCTCAGAGAGGAGCACTGACCCACTGTTTTCCTTCCAGTGTGGTGTAGTGGTTCAGAGCGGTAGACTCGTAATCTGGGGAACCGGGTTCGCTTCCCCGCTTCTCCACATGCAGCTGCTGGGTGACCTTGGGCTAGTCACACTTCTTTGAAGTCTCTCAGCCCCACTCACCTCACCGAGTGTATGTTGTGGGGGAGGAAGGGAAAGGAGAATGTTAGCCGCTTTGAGACTCCTTCGGGTAGTGATAAAGCGGGATATCAAATCCAAACTCCTCCTCCTCCTCCTCTTCTTCTTCTTCTTCTTCTTCTTCTTCTTCTTCTTCTTCTCCTTCCTTCCTTCCTTCCTTCCTTCCTCCCTAGATGAAGAAGTGGTGGTGGCCACGACCCGTATTGAGACGATGCTGGGGGACACCGCTGTGGCTGTCCACCCAAAGGATCCCCGGTACAAGGTAAGTAACCCTGAGGGCTGCTAGCAGAGAGTGACTGAAATTAAAACAGAGTCCGCAGAGCAAAAGGAACAAATAAGACTTTACAAAGGGTACAAGGACGAGGAGAAATAAACAGGGGGGCTTATCTTTCTTGTTGGGGAAGAAACTCCATCAGAACAACTTTTTCCTCCCAACTCCACCAATTGTCAAATCTCAATAAGTTGTCCTGGCTGACATATAACTCCTTAATAAATAATCAATAAACACATGAGACGTAACCGGCTGTGTTCTTAGATAAATATGATATACTATTCATAGTATCAAATTGTAAATTTCAACAGAAGTAACTCATAAAGTTCAACAAACGAACAAATCAGTGGATCAGATCATTCTATAGTCAGTTCATTCATAAGGTCCATCCGTGTAATGGTATCCATTCCACCTGTCTGTTCATAAAGTCCAAACCATCCACATGAAAGGTTGTTACAGTTCCACAAAATCCTTTCACAAAGTCCTTTCACAAGGATTTCCTTTCACAAAATCCTTTCACAAGGATTTCCGGAATATAGGCCTTGTTTCGCCATCCTGGGCTTCAGCAGTAGTTAAAGCTCATATATGATATTACAGGATAGTGGTTCCTATGGCATAGTAGTAGCTGTTGAAATTTTCAATTTGATACTATGAATAGTACATCTTATTTATCTAAGAACAGAGCCGGTCACGTCTCCTGTGTTTATTGAGTATGCTTTACGTGACCATAGGTTTGTTTGTTGTTGCTTTGACATATAACTCCTAGCATCTTCTTCCATCCAGCCCAAAACTGTAATAGGATGAATGATTGGTGGCTGAATGATTCTTGCTGCTGCACTTCCTAGTGAAAGACAAATGAACACCTGTAGTGTTCTAGGTTAGATTTATTTGAAAGGGTTATTGCAAGCATAGGGTTAGTACCAGAGTGTCTCCGAAAAATTTTACACATCACTTGGGAAGACAGGCGAACTAATGCCAGTGTACTGGAAGAAGCAAACATCACCAGTGTGAACCAATGATTCTTCAACATCAACTTTGTTGGACTTGTCATGTGCGGATGCCTGATGATCGTCTTCCAAAGCAACTACTCTATTCCCAACTTAAAAATAGAAAGCGTAATGCTGGTGGCCAGCAAAAGATGTTTAAAGACTGTCTCCTGGCAAATCTTAAAAAAATGTAGTATAAACACTAGCCTGCGAGCGCTCCAGTTGGAGAGCAGCCTTTACCAAAGGTGTCATGGACTTTGAAGACACTCGAACTCAGGACGCAAGGGAGAAACGTGCTAAGAGGAAGGCGCGCTTGGCAAACCCACACCGTGATCAATTCCCTCCCGGAAACCAATGTCCCCACTGTGGAAAGACATGTGGATCCAGAATTGGCCTCCACAGTCACTTACGGACTCATTGTTAAAACCGTGTTTAGGGAAGACAATCTTACTCGGCTACGAGTGATCGCCAAAGAAAAGAAGACGTACCAGAGTTTAGGTGCTTTTTCTCAATTGTGCCTGGGGCCTGCTCTGTATTTTCAGATATGGTCAGTATGCCCAGACTAATGAGGGAGCATTTCCTGTATTTCCCCAAGCTGCTTAAAAGCTCCCTCCACTTTTTCTTTTTGGAATAAATGAAGAACAAGTAATCTCGTTTCACTCAGTGGAATATGGCACCTTAGTTAGTGACGAAAGTTGTAACAGGATGAGAAGGCAGTTCAAACACAGCTGGTGTGGGCAACCTTTGACCCTCCAGGTGTTGCTGAATTCCAGCTCCCATCAGCCCTGTCAAACATGACCCTAATGGCCAGGGATGATGGGAGTTGTAGTTCAGGAACAGGCTCCCCCACACTTGAAAATATAGGATATTTTGCAATAGGAAGAAAGTTACAGGAATGGAGGGCTGAGTTGGTTGGGCTGCAAATGCGTGGAATGGATCTTCTCTTAAGGACTGGATGTGGGCAGTAGATTCTACTTCAGATTACCTTTTTGGAGTATTCTTTATTCGGGTGATCTGGGAATACTTTAGCTAAACTTTTCTCCTCTCTCTCTGTTTGTCTCCCAGCACCTGCACGGCCGGAGAGTCCTCCATCCCTTCACTGCTAAGTGCTTGCCTATAGTTTGTGATGACTTTGTAGACATGGAGTTTGGAACTGGTATGTCTGTTTATATATATATATATATATATATGTATAGATACAGTGGTACCTCGTTGTGTGTCTGCCTTGTTGAGCGCCCATTCCGTCCAATGTCTGCGGCAAACCCGGACGTACCGGAATGGGTTACTTCCGGGTTCGCCGCTCATGCATGCGCAGAAGTGCAAACTGCTCCGCGCACGTGCGCAGATGCGGCCCTTTGTCCAGTGTCCTTTTCAGCCAGCGACTGGGGCTCTGGAATGGATCCCGGTCGCAAAACGAGGTACTACTGTATAAATTTATTTTTATTAAATTTTCTGTTCTACAATTTAGAATATTCAATTAAACAACCTTAAAATATCAGTGATTTCCCTTCTTCTCTTTCCATGGTTCATTTTGCATAACATAAATCACTGCATATTTTATATAAACTAAACCATTCAGTATTCCATTATTACATCCATCAAAACTAATTTACACTGTTGAATTCATCTTGACGCTGCCAATGTTTTCAAGTGTACACAATCCCCCCCCCCCCATATTCAATAAACAGTTCCCAATCTTCTTTAAATGTATGTTCTTCTTGTTCTCTTATTCTATATGTTAGGTCTGCAAGCTGTGCATATTCCATCAGTTTAAGTTGCCATTCTTCTTTAGTTGGGCCGCAGTAGTGGCATACATAAATAAACTTTTTTTGACACCTTGGAATTTCCATCTGAATTATCCCCAACAAAAAGGACTCTGGTTGTTGTTGTTGTTTGGAAAAGTGTTTTTAAACATTTTTTTCCAACTTATTATAAATTATTTCCCAAAAGAACTGGTATGTCTAGGTGGAGACGCTCCTTCAGGTATACTGGGCTGAGGCCATTTAGGGCTTTAAAGATCAGCACCAACACTTTGAATTGTGCTCGGAAATGTACTGGGAGCCAATGTAAATTTAAATTTAAACTTTCCCCCCTCCAAGTTTAGTTTTGTGTTTCTGACAGCAAGCTTGGTTTTTCAGCTGAGTGAAGATCTTCTGTGAAAGCTCAGGCAAGTTCTCCTGAGCTCGTGAGCCTTACTCGCAGGCACAGCAGCCTTGGTTCACAGACCTTTATAACCTTTGCGCTGCTGTGGGACTCCCTCTTGAAAGACTTGTTGGTTGTGTATTAATTCACACACACACACACACACACACACACACAGAAACACAAACACATTTGCTATCTGCACTTTCGAATTGTCCTCCTTTGGGTGGTGACTTGGCGTTTAGGGGCATGCTGTATGTATTTAATAGGATTTATACACTGCCTGATCATGTTTTTAAAAAAAGTCCTCAAAGCTATAGGGGTAGGTGGGGCTGTTCCTGATGAACTTCAGCACCTCAGGGTCTAGTTACACCACTGGGTGTAACTAGAAGAGCTTTCTGGTTGAAGGCTGGGAAAAGTAGCTCCCCAACTGCATGCCTTCAGCCGCACTTAAGAGACCGTGGGGTGGGCAGTTGGGAAGCAACCTGAACAGCCACCAGTCAGATCCAAAGGCAGGATGGATGCCGTCCTCTTCTAATATCTCCTCCTCCTCTTCCTGCGTCTCTCAGGGGCTGTGAAAATCACCCCGGCCCACGACCCGAACGACTACGAGGTGGGCCTGCGCCACGGGCTCGACTTCATCACCATCATCGACGAGACCGGCTGCCTCGTCAACGTGCCCCCCACCTTCCAGGTATGGATGGGAGGAGCGGGTTGTACGGTGGATCTCAGTGCCAGTTTCTGAGAACCACAAGTGGGTCTGGGTAGCGGCGTAGCTAGCCGCTTGGGTGCCTGGTGTGGTGGGTGTGTCCTGCAGCCAGGGGCAGACGCAAGCCCCATGCTGCTCGAAAAAGCAGTGCGGAGCTTGCAGGCAGTCTGCCCACTGCCTCCCCCCACCCCAGGAGAGACGTGGCTCAGGCATGCTGCAGGCCCCATGGTGTGGCGCACAGTGCCCCCCAGTGCCCCCCACCTCACCTAGCTTCCAGTGGCGTAGGAATAATGATAATAATAATAATATTTTTTTATTTATACCCTGCCCTTCCCGGTTCATGAAACCGGGCTCAGGGCGGCTAACAACAAATTTAAAACATTTAATTGATGCTACAAAAAAACCAGCATAAAATACAGTATAAAACATGAATAACAATAAATTCAGAATTCAAAAATCAATTTAGGGGGGAAATCCATCCAATAAACATTAGATGATCACCAGGGCTAGCTGGCTAAATTAGTCCTATTTGGGCCAGCGAGGAGACCGGGGGAGAATTAGCTGTGGGATCCCAGAGCGGGTAATCTTCATAAAAAGGGGAGGGGGAGGGAAGGAAGGGGAACAAAAGATCAGGCCAGGTTCACACTGAAAGCCAGGCGGAATAGCTCTGTCTTACAGGCCCTGCGGAAGGAAGTTAAATCCTGCAGGGCCCTGGTCTCATGGGACAGAGCATTCCACCAGGTCGGAGCCATCACTGAGAAGGCCCTGGCGGAGGATAATCTAATTTCCTTAGGGCCCGGGAAGGGGGGGTGCAGTGGGTGCGGGAGTTATTTTTTCAAAAAAAGATCTTGTGAGCGCATTTTTTAAAGAAACACACACACACACACACACACACACACACACACACACACTTTTGCCATTTTGTCACCCCCCTGAGTGATAACACCTGGGGTGGCCTGCACCCACCCCCACCCCCCTTCCAACTCCACTGGGTCTGGGGAGCTGTTGCCCTCAGGTCCTGCTTGCAGGTCTCCCAGAGGTTGGCCGCTGTGAGAGAAAAGGAGCCAAGTTTCTGGAATTCCCGAGAAACAGTGTTCCACGCTGCAACATTTTGTCGTAGATCCTGCTGCCAGTTTACCTTCTCCTTAACCCGTTTCCAGGGCATGAAGCGGTTTGATGCTCGTCGTGCTGTGTTCCAACTTTTGAAGGACGCAGGGCTCGTGAGGGATGTGAAGGACAATCCCATGGTGGTACCGATCTGCAGGTGAGAAGAGGATTATGGGGGAGAGGAATAATTTTGATCTGGGTGGTGGGACCTTCTGGTTTTTGGCCGGCAGCCCTGTTCTCTGAAGCAACCTCTTCGTGGAAGCTTAGGTTGCACCTAACACAATGGGTACCGTCTGTCAGAAAAGGGTGTTGATGTTATGGGAGACGTGTGTTCTGAGGTGCACAAAATAAAAAAAAGAGAGAGTTGGAAGGGACTTTGGAGCCCCTACAGCCCTGACGCCTTGCTCAGTGCGGGATCTATGGTGCCAGATGTAACTGACGGGTGGATGTTCAGCCTCTTCTGAACTGCCTCCAGGAAAGGAGGCAGCCCGTTCCAGTTGTATCACTGCTACAAATGTAGAGTCAAACCATACTCTATCCGGTTTCAGATGTAACGACAAACTACGGTTTGCTCGAACCAGGTTGTGAGTGAGCCAATGGGCCCATAACCTAAGGAGGTCAGAGGAGTGTGCACGCTCAAAGCAGTGACTCTGGTGGCCAAACCATGGTTACGTATGAACCGCGAGAGATGGTTACTGGCCCATGGCTAAGCTACAGTGGTGCCTCGCAAGACGAAATTGATTCGTTCCGCGAGTTTTTTCGTCTAGCGAATTTTTCGTCTTGCGAAGCACGAAATCCCATAGGAATGCATTGAAATTCAATTAATGCGTTCCTATGGTCAAAAAAAGTCCAAACAAAGCCAAATTTGGTACAACAAGAGTTTATTAAGTGCTCTTTAAAGTCACACATACTGTAAAGAGCATTTCAAAAATTGAAGGAACATTAAATTCAAAAATTGAAGGAACAATAAAAATCATAAAAATTCAGAAAAAAACCACACAAGCTTCCAGATTCTTGCAAACCCCTCCTCAACTGTTCCCCCAGCCACCCACCACACAGAAATTCAAACCCAGAATTTTTTTTAAAAAAAACAACAACATGGCCCAATGGTCACAGAAAATCATAAAAATTAAAAAAAAACCCACACAAGCTCCCAGATTCTTGCAAACCCCTCCTCAACTGTTCCCCCAGCCACCCACCACGCAGAAATTCAAACCCAGAATTTTTTTTTAAAAAAACAGCAGAGTGGCCCAATGGTCACAAAAAATCATAAAAATGCAGAAAAAAAAAAACAAGCTTCGAGATTCTTGCAAACCCCTCCCCAACACCAAGTCCTTGAATTCCAAACACCCCAACCCAAAATCCAAAAACCCCAAAAAAAGTTTTAAAAGTTTAACTTACCAAATGGCTGCAAAAGAAGTTTTGGAAAAGCTTCAAAAATCGCCAAAGTCTTCAAAAACCTCAAAAAAGGCTACCACACCGCGTGCTATGAGTTGCTCCTCGAAGTCAAGTCGCAACTGCACCTCTTCAAGCAATGCACCCTGGGTATTAACGGTTTTACGAAAAAGGAAACAAACTTGCAAGAAGTTTTCGTCTTGCGAAGCAAGCCCATAGGGAAATTCGTCTTGCCAAGCAGCTCAAAAACCGCAAAACCCTTTCGTCTAGCGAGTTTTTCATCTTGTGAGGCATTCGTCTTGCGGGGCACCACTGTATTTAGTTTACGGTGAGATCCTAACCATGTCTGCTCAGAAGTAGTTGGGGGAAGCTTGAAAGGGTGCAATACCTTGGGGGGAAAGGATTCTGAGGGGAGGAGGGTTTTGAAACTGGTTAGATGGAAGGGCATTCTGTATGCAGAAAAGGTGGAAAATACCTTGCCTGGTGTGGAGAATCGTAGAGTTGGAAAGAACCGCAAGGCTTCATTTAGTCCAACCCCCTGCAAATCCAGGAATCTTTTGCCCGATGTGGGGATCAAACCCACGACCTTGAGATTAAAAGTCTCATGCTTTACCGACGGAGCTATCCCAGAAATAGGAAGAGCAATGAATTGTTCTAGTAGGAACCTTTATTATCGCGGGGAGCAGATCCTTCTGCCATCCATTGGTGCCGGCTTCACTCGCTTGCCGGAGCTAATTCTGTTTCCCACTCCCCCCCCCCCCGGATGCCTGCAGCCGTTCCAAAGACGTGGTGGAGCCGCTCCTGAAACCCCAGTGGTACGTGCGTTGCGACACGATGGCCCGCGGAGCGGCCGAGGCAGTGCGCCGGGGCGACCTGCGCATCGTGCCAGACTTCCACCTCAAGACTTGGTTCAACTGGATGGACAATATCAGGTGAGGGTTGCTGTGGGATTGCCCAGTTCCTGTGGCGCTGTAGGGGGAGGGCGCTGAATGCAGTTGGTGGGTGGGGGGCATTAAAGGCAGGCAAAGGGGACAGAAAGAGCCATGTCCTTTTGTTCAGGCGAGATTTCTGTGTGCCTGCTGGTCCTTTGGTTTTTGTGTGCTGTGCGCATGCATCCTGATTCGCCAGACGATTTAGTGTTCTGTGCTGGGGGCTTTTATGACTCTTTTCTTTCTCTCTCTCTCCACCTCTAGGGACTGGTGCATTTCTCGGCAGCTGTGGTGGGGCCACCGTATCCCGGCATATTTTGTGACCGTTAACGACCCCTCCGTGCCACCAGGAGAGGTAAGACACTGAGGGCAGATGGTGGACCAGACAGCCGAGGAAACGAAACACGGAAAATGTTTGGGATGTATAAACGGCCATCTCCATGGTCCTCTCTGAGCAGGTAGCCCAGGGTGGGATTAGAGGGCTTGGAGGAATGCCTGGAAAAGAACTACCATATTTTTCGCTCTATAAGACGCACCAGACCACAAGACGCACCTAGTTTTTGGAGGAGGAAAACAAGAAAAAAAATATTATGAATCTCAGAAGCCAGAACAGCAAGAGGGATCGCTGCGCAGTGAAAGCAGCAATCCCTCTTGCTGTTCTGGCTTCTGGGATAGCTGCGCAGCCTGCATTCGCTCCATAAGACGCACACACATTTCCCCTTACTTTTTAGGAGGGAAAAAGTGAGTCTTGTAGAGCAAAAAATACGATACGGTATTTCCCTGTTACTAAGTTCAGATTTCCAAAGAGAAGCTGAAAGCTAAGGGGCAATGCTGTTGTTTATTTGAAGCACCCCCCCCAACAAACATTCTTTAGCCGTATAAAGGCTTCCAGAATGGTTTGCAATGGATCAATAATAACAGAGCCCTTGCCCGTCTGGTTTATAGTGCGAAAGAAACAACACAAAAGGGAGGGGAAGAAAAGGAGGCATATTGGGCGCTATTGTTACAGAATGCACAATAACAACCTTGTTTCCTTCAAAACAAGGAATAAGCTTATGGGCAAAGTCAGGAAGCATGCACCAAAATGCCTGCGAAAGCCTTGCAAAATGAATATGGTAGCTTACCCTGGAATAAAATGTACATGCATGACTCCTCTCTCTCTTCTGGGAATGAGCATGGGTGCAAGATAGAGAGGGGTGTGCGTATGTGGCCCCCGGAAGGTTGCTGGGAAAGAAAAGTGGCCCCTGAGCTGGAAGATTCCCCCCTCCCCGCTTTATAGCTTGCATTTATTGTCCCATGTTTTTAATCAGGTTCGGGGAACTGTTTTAAATAATCTGTCCTCTTCTGCCCAGGATACAGATGGTAGATACTGGATAAGCGGCAGAACCGAGCAGGAGGTCAAAGAGAAAGCAGCCAAAGTCTTCAAGGTGCCCGCGGAAAAAATCTCCCTCCGGCAAGGTACAGCAGGGGGAGGGATAAGGTGGGTGGGTGGGAGATTCGCAAGGAGGTTGTGAAGCAGCGGGAGCCGTCGTCTTATCCTAGCTGCCGTCCTCATCCTAAAGAGGGACTCCCATCTTGCACATTACACACACACCTGCAAAAGCGTGGTGCTGGGGTTGCCATACGTCCAGATTTTCCTGGACATGCTCTGGATTTCTAGGGTGAAATCACTGCCTGGGCGGATTTTATAAATTTTGAAAAACATCCGGGTTCTTCTCCTTTTTGCTTGCCCTGAGGGAGCAGGCGAGCAGTTTGGCCGGCTGAGCAGGCCCCGCTTCTGCCCCTGCACCAGGCCTCCCTCCTCTTCCTCTTCCCCTCAGTGGTCTCTGGGTCCCGGCCTGGCGTCACTGCGGAGCCACTCGCCAGAGGAGGCCCCCAGGGAGGCAGGCATGGTGGAGGCCTGAGGCAGAAGGGCAGAAGCTGAGGCGGAAAATGGCAGCCCCCAGGCGAGAAGCCTAACCCACCCCTGCTCCTCAATATCATTGCTGCCTGCCGCCACAGGAAAGTCCTCTTGCGGCTGCCAGGGGTATGGACTCGCTCAAGGGACCTGTCAGCGCTGTGCAACGCAGCTTGAGCAGCTGTTGGGGGCCACAACTGCTGCTGGGGAAGGGCCAGCCAGGACCAGAGAGGATTGTTTGGGGGTACACCATGGCTGTTAAAGCATGCTTTAAATGTATAGTGTGTGGGTGCCATACTCAAAGCACAATTTTGATGTTTATTTGCCCCTTGAACAGGGTGAAAAGTTACTTATTCTTGGATTAAATGAAAGCTAAACTTGCTTGTTAAGGGACGCGGGTGGCGCTGTGGGTTAAACCACAGAGCCTAGGACTTGCTGATCAGAAGGTCGGCGGTTCGAATCCCCGCGACGGGGTGAGCTCCCGTTGCTCGGTCCCTGCTCCTGCCAACCTAGCAGTTCGAAAGCATGTCAAAGTGCAACTACCTTCCAGGGGGAAGGTAAACGGTGTTTCCGTGCACTGCTCTGGTTCGCCAGAAGCGGCTTAGTCATGCTGGCCACATGACCCGGAAGCTGTACACCGGCTCCCTCGGCCAGTAAAGCGAGATGAGCGCCGCGGCCCCAGAGTCGGCCACGACTGGACCTAATGGTCAGGGGTCCCTTTACCTTTACCTTTAAACTTGCTCGAATATAAAGAACAAAGGTCCCGATCTCTCTCTCTCTCTCTCTCTTAATAGATGACTCTATATATTTCTCTTGTCTCCTTCGCAGATGAGGATGTCCTGGACACCTGGTTCTCGTCCGGTCTGTTTCCATTCTCCATCTTTGGGTGGCCAAACCCCGTAAGTCCCTCTGTGAAGCAGGACTGTCAGGCCTTAGTGACGTCTTGGCCTTTTGTATTACTCCAGAATCTCTGTTGGGAGATTCAGGGAAATACTTTGCACAGTTCAGATATGGAATTCTCCGCAAGATGCAGTTATGGCCAACCAGATGCCTGTAGCAAACCTGCAAAGCAGGATTTGAATTCAAGACCCAACTTTTCCCTCCTGCAGTTTCCAGCTGCTGGTATTTAGAAGGAAGCTGCACTCACTAAGCAGAGCCATCATAGCTGGTAACTTTACCCTCTGTTAATTTTTCCAACCTTTTTAAAGCTGTACAAGTTGCTGGACCGGCGGGAGTGAGTTCCGCAGTTAAACTGTATGCTGTGCAAAGAAGTACTTACTTTTTTCTGCCCCTGAAATTTCCATCATTCATAACAGCATTCCAACAGTTCATAATAAGTTCTGGTGTTGCGAGAGAAGGAGAGAAGCCTTTCCCGATCTGTGATGTTGCAAACCTCTGTCATGTCTCTTCTTAACTGCCTTTTTTCTGAACTGAAAAGTCCCAAATCCTGCAGCCTTTCTCAGTAGTTTCTCCATCCCCTTGATCACACTGATTCCCCCTTTCTGAACCTGATGATGAGCCTCAGGTCTTAGCCTGTCCGTGGCTACTAGCCATAATGGCGGTGTCCTACTTCCCCTGTTGGAGGCAGTGTGCTTAGGAATGCCTAGTTGCTTGGAAGAACGTCTGTTGCACTTAGGTTCTGCTCAGGGGCTTCTGAACTAAATATGCAGGATTCATATCCCTCCCCGTTCTTATTCATTCACCCTCTCCAACTTTTTATTTCTCTTCTAGAGCGAAGATCTCCAAATTTTTTACCCGGGGACCCTTCTGGAGACTGGGCACGATATTCTGTTCTTCTGGGTAGCCCGCATGGTCATGCTGGGCCTGAAGCTTACGGGGAAGTTGCCGTTCAGAGAGGTGTGGTTTTCGGCCGTCCCTCCCTCAACCCCATTCTTCATGACTGTGTGTGCTCAGGGTGGCTTATGTCACATGCAAGTACCCATAGGTTCCCTGCACAAGCATGCAATCTGCCATTTGCTGTGCAAGGTTTTTGAAGTGCTTACTTTAAAAAAAAAAAGAGTAGTCAAGTTACTAGTCCTCATGGAGGCAACACAAAACCCTGATAACACTGACGCTCCACCCCCATCATTCAGCCTGGGCACTGGGGTCCAGTGCCGAGGGCCTTCTGGCGGTTCCCTACCTTCAAGAAGTGAGGTTACAGGGAACCAGGCAGAGGGCCTTCTCGGTAGTGGCGCCCACCCTGTGGAATGCCCTCCCGTCAGATGTCAAAGAAATAAATCTGGAAGGAATATCTGACTTTTAGAAGACATCCGAAGGCAGCCCTGTTTAGGGATGTTTTTAACGTTTGATGTTTTATTGTGCTTTTAATATTCTGTTGGGAGCTGCCCTGAGTGGCTAGGGAAACTCAGCCAGATGGGTGCAATATTATTATTATTATTATTATTATTAATTTTATTATTTCAGGTATGCTTATCCATGCAGCTGCTTATTGATCACTTCAGTGTTAATGATCTTTGCCCTCGAACGCACTTGATTGAACCCAGTCCTCTTGTTCTTGGGGTCAGAGTTGGAGTGCTGGGAAACCCAAATATCGTGCTGGCCAGTTCCCCAACCATAGATTCGCTTGAAACTACCACAGAAGTTTTACTGAGGCCTAGCCACTTGATCCTTAAGTTGCAGTTCTTCTCTAGTTTCATTTTTCTGTTTTGGAGGCCATAACCCTTGCCTGTAGCATAATTAGTTTTTCCTCTAACGGAAGCCCTGTGCGGACCAGCTCCTGCTAAATCCTGGGGAACTGAGTGCCGTTTGAAACATCAATCCCTTTCCCACGAGAAAAACACTCCCCTGCAGAGCAAAATGTTAGAAAATGGCATGCAAATCATCATATGTAGCCATTTTACTTTATGTACACACATGGAGAAGCCAGATATTCCTGCAGTGTTAGATACCTTAAGAGATGTGTGCAGTCAGCTGTTCATAAACATTTTCATGCTTTGCCCTGCTGGTCAGCTAATGCATAGTGTTTCAAAACATTCCCTGAAGATTAGAGGGATTGGGCCAAGTTCACAATTGCAAGCCTCTCCCCTCTTGCCACCCAAGCATACATTTCACCCCTCTTCCTCCAACTAACCCTCTTTCTGCGACTCCTGCCAGGTATACCTCCATGCCGTCGTTCGGGATGCTCATGGCAGGAAGATGAGCAAATCGCTGGGGAACGTGATCGATCCGTTGGATGTTATTACCGGCATTACGCTGGAGGTAACCTATGGTTTTAGGCCAGGGAGGGGGAAGCCCCACCAGGCCACACACGCCAGATGTGGGGCTGGGAAAACGAGGGCTCTTATCTGGGATTTTTGCCTCCGTAAAGTCTCCCCTATTGCACATCCTGCTTTGTCGTCCAGTGAGGAGAAAAACCCTTTTTCTTCCCCCCACTTTATATAATTTTTATTAAAAAATTCTGTTTCACAATTTAAAATACTCATCTAAACTTTAAAATATCAATGACTTCCTTTCTTCTCTTTCCATGGTTTGCATATCATAAATCCCTGCATATTTGACATAAACTAAACCATTCAGTATTCCATTATTGCATCCATCAGAACTTATTTACACTGTTGAATTTATCTTAACGCTGCCAACGTTTTCAGGTGTACACAATTTTTTTACCATATATTCAACAAACATTTTCCAGTCTTCTCTATACGAATGTTCTTCTTGTTCTCTTACTCTATATGTTAAGTCTGCAAGATGTGCATATTCTGTCAGCTTAAGCTGCCATTCTTTAGCTGGGACCTCACTTGTTTTCCATTTTGGGGCTAATAAAACATGGGCTGCAGTAGTAGCATACATAACCTTTTTTGACACCTGGGAATTTCAGTCTGAATTATCCCCAGCGAAAAGGACTCTGGGTTTGTTTGTTTTTGGAAATGTACTTTTAAACATTTTTTTCCAATTCATTATGGATCATGTCCCAATACTCTTTTACCTTTTTGCAAGTCCACCACATGTGAAAGAACGTTCCCTCAGCCTCTTTGCATCTCCAGGTGCAACGCTTTCCCTCTTACCTGTCTCTGCAGGGCCTCCATGCACAGTTGCTAGAGAGCAATTTGGACCCATCTGAGACAGAGCGAGCAAAACAAGGACAGGTAATGTGTTTCCCCCCCTGTTGCCGCCAGTTCCCCCCCTAATGCTGATGTTGTAATGGATGCTGCAAAGAACACCAACATGACATGACCGTGTGTGTATGTCTGTATATATGTCAGTTAGTTAGGATGCTAGGCTCAAGGTGCTGATGGTCTTGGTGTACAATACGCAACTTGAGACCAGAACACCCCAAAAAATTGCCGCATCCCCTATCTACCCAACCAAGCGCTGTGTTCTGCAGGAGAGGGCATCCTGCAAGTGCCGTTCTGCCCAGGTCCCTTCCACACAATGTTAGAATTAGGGCTTTACTGCGGCGGCAGTTCCTGTCCTGTGGAACTCCCTGTCACTGCACGTTAGACAGGGACCTTCTCCGTTGCCTTTTTGGCCTCCTGCTGAAGGCATTTTATCTTTCAACAAGGCTTCTAACACCTTCATCCCAGTTGGTCTGTCCTGGATCTGAACTGACGATATGTACGTGTTCTTGTTGCTTTGAACTGTTTTTGTATTTATTGTCTTTTAAAGTTGTTTGCAGCTGCTTTTGTATTTGTTATTAAATTGTAAAATTCCTTCCAGAGGCTTCGTGAGAAGTGATTCATAAACGAAATACAGTTGTACCTTGGAAGCCAAACACCTTGGCACTTGTACGTTTTGGCTCCTGAACGCCGCAGACCTGGAAGTGACTGTTCCGGTTTGCGAATGTTCTTTGGAACCCAAACATCCAGTGGAGCTTCTGCGGCTTCCGATTGGCTGCTGGAGCTTCCTGCAGCCAATCGGAAGCCGTGCCTTGGTTTCTGAAAGTTTTGGAAGTCGAATGGACTTTTGGAACAGATTCCTTTCGGCTTCCAAGGTACGACTATACCCACATACACAGTCTCCCTCCCTCCCAGAATTATATGATAGCTTCAAGTTTACATATTAGACACACATTCTCAACTGGAAGCCAGTCTAAATAAGCACTTTCAGTTCTGAGAACTTAATGGTGAGGATTAAATACTTTACTTGTGATTCCTTCGCAGAAGTCGGATTATCCCAACGGGATTCCAGAGTGTGGGACAGATGCCCTCCGTTTTGCTCTCTGCGCCTACACATCCCAAGGTAATTTATCCCTCTGCCTGACTTCATTTTCTCTCTCTCTCTCTCTCTCTCTCTCTCTCTCTCTCTCTCTCTCTCTCTCTCTCGCTTTCTCTCTCTCTCTCTCTCTCTCTCTGAGTGAAAAAGGCTCTGCTGTTGTTCTATCCCTGCTCCAAAAAAGGGTTAATGTTGAGCAGGAAGAAGTTCACAAAAGGGTAACTGGAACAATCCAAGGAGCTGGATATATAATACAGCACAAGATATTATGGGCTGTCCCTTGAATCCGCTGGATGACATTGTGGAAGAACATTGCCTCAGGAGAGTGAGGAAAATTCTCAGGGATGATTCACACCCTGGCCGGCACTTTCTTGATCTCCTGCCCTCAGGCAAAAGATATAGAAGCAGGATTAGTTGCACCAACAGGGTAAAGAACAGCTTCTATCCGTGGGCTGTTAGGCTGCTGAATGAAAAGATCACAACAGGGCAACGGACTTTCGGGTTTGGTGTGCGTGCGTCAGTAAACGAGGGGAATTCAGACTAAGAGAGCTGAGTGGGGGGTGCTCGTGTAATCTCACTGTATACAAGTTGTACAAGTGACAATAAAGTATTTCAATTTCAGTGGACCCTTTCCTTGATGCAGAAGGGCTCTTGTGTCTCTCCTGCTTGTGTTTCACAACATTCTCTGCTCCCTCCAGGACGGGATATAAACTTGGACGTGAACCGCATCCTAGGCTACCGCCATTTCTGCAACAAGCTGTGGAACGCGACCAAGTTCGCCATCCGCGGTCTCGGGGACGGGTTCAAGCCGCAGCCCAGCCCAGAGGTGAGCCTCTTTTCAAATGATTCCCTACTCTATTCTCTCCACCCCGCCCCTGCCCCATCTTTTTTGGAAGTGGGGGGGCGGTTAGTGCCTCCTGGAGCTCAGCACAGACTGCAGGGCTTCGAGATCCAGTACGGCACAGGGGTTGAGAGTGCTGTCAGGGAAAATGCAGCTTCAAATCCCCTCTTAGCTGTGAAGCTCGTAGTGCATGGGTTGGCAAACTAAGGCCCGAGGGCTGGATCCGGCCCAATTGCCTTCTGGATCCGGCCTGCGGACAGTCTGGGAATTGCAGCGTGGATCTGATTCTGATGATTCGGGCTGCGCCACTTCCTCCCCCTCTCCCTCACACAAACCGCGGCGTCGCCTCCTCCCTCCCTCCTCCTGGCTTCTCCCCGCCCTGCCTAGAGGAGGAAGGGGGCTGGGCTTTGTTGAGCTGTGGTTGGCTGAGTGCCATTTTAAGCAGCCCTCATCGTCCCTCCGCTGCCGCCGCCAGCCCCTGCTGCTCGCAAGGCACAGGTAAGCAGCCACCGGGCCTCGTCTGGTGCTGTAGAGAAGGGAGGGGAGAGTCGTGGGGGGGAGGATTCCCCCCCCCAAGATAGTCTGGCCCCCCCCACAAGGTCTGGGGGACAGTGGACCGGTCCCCTGCGGAAAAAGTTTGCTGACCCCTGTCGTAGGGTGATGTTAGGCCTGTCGTCATTTCTCATTCCAGTCTACCTCACAGGGTGGTTGTGAGGATAAAGTGGAGTGGGGGGAGCGGAGGGGAGTCTTGTGAGGCACCCTGAGCTCCGTGAAGGAAGGCTGGTGGAAGGAATAAGGCTTGGGTGCGCCCTGGTCAGGGGGGCGGGAGTCCTAGGAATTAACACATTGCATTATCCATTTAGAAACGGCAGTGTTTTGTTGGTTTCTGAGAACTCCCAGGTAATTCCAATGAGCAAATAATCATGTGCCCTCTCGCTTTCCCGCCTCAAAGTCCTGACGAGGGCCACCGGGAACGATTCCTTATTTAACAGGAAATGCCTTTTTCAGCCCAGTGGATCGGAGAGCCTCATCGACCGCTGGATCCTGAGTCGCTTGAGCCATGCTGTGGAGCTGTGCGATGCAGGATTCCAGGCCTACGACTTCCCTGGCATCACCACAGCAGTCTACAACTTCTGGCTCTATGAGCTCTGCGATGTCTACCTGGTGAGTGGGGTTTCTGAAGGGTTTTGTTTTGAGCTTTTTTGCCCCTTTTCCCTTCTGGGGAGGTGTGACATCTGCAGCTGGTGGATAGTTCATTTTTGTTTTGTCATTTTGCTACCAAGAATACGTTAAAATGTAATTCGGGGGTGTGTGAGGGCCTAGATTAGGCCTGTGGCACTCCAAGACGAAATGTTGGGACTACAACTCCCATCATGCCCTGCTGCCGGGGCTGATGGGAGTTGGAGTCCATCAACATCTGAATGGCCAAAGCTTCCCCATTCCTTGCCTGGAGTCTTACTTTTGGACGTGGCAATCTGAGTTCAGCAAAGCAGCGCTCAGTCACAAAGCTCACCATGCAGACTTAAAGTAGTCTGAGCAGACCACAACCCCATCAATAATACCATAGTACCCTGATCTACTTGACAGAGCTGTTTTGAGGACCTGAGCTTCCTGGAGGAAGAGACAGGTACAGATGTAATACCGACGCATAATGCACATTTTTAACTGTCCCAGGCGTACTGTGAAGACTGTTCTTGCATTTCAGAAGTTGCATGGTCGCCACAGGTGCACGGAATTGCATGTAGGCGAATACATGGAGTTCTTTGCAGGCGAGTGGGCAGGGTGGCAGAGGAGGGGCGGTTCATTTGCCCTTTGTCTGCTAGCCCTCTTGGTCAAAGTCCAACATTATTTTTTAATTGCCCTGTAAGCTTGTGTTTCCATGGCAAGGCAGGTTCTCTTCTCGCCCACTTTGGCCCCGCCCACCACCTGAATGTGGCCCTCGGAAGCTGGCCTGCGAGGGAACGTGGCCCTTGTTCCTGACTTCTGCCCTTTTGAATCCCGCCCCCCTCAGGAGTGCCTGAAACCGGTGTTTGCCAGCCCAGATGAGGCCGCGATCCAAACGGCCCGGAACGTCCTCTACACCTGCTTGGATGCCGGACTCCGTCTTCTCAGCCCTTTCATGCCCTTTGTCACTGAGGAGCTGTTCCAGCGGCTGCCCCGGCGGTCCCCCAGCGACCCCCCCAGCATCTGCGTCACTCCTTACCCCTCCACAGAGCAGGTAAATCCTCAAGCTCACAGAGTCAGGGATGTAGCGGTGCAGGGACCTTTCCATTCATAATGGAACGTGAAGCGAAATCTTGAACCTGGAAACAATGTGCTCGTATTTATCGTGTAGCTTTGTTTTGAAACAAAAGTTTAGAAGCGCATGAATTACTGGAAAATAACGACAGAAAGAGAAAACATACAAATTGTTGTTACACCAGTGTGGTGTAGTGGTTCAGAGCGGTAGACTCGTAATCTGGGGAACCGGGTTCGCTTCCCCGCTCCTCCACATGCAGCTGCTGGGTGACCTTGGGCCAGTCACACTTCTCTGAAGTCTCTCAGCCCCACTCACCTCACAGAGTGTTTGTTGTGGGGGAGGAAGGGAAAGGAGAATGTTAGCCGCTTTGAGACTCTTTTGGGTAGTGATAAAGCGGGATATCAAATCCAAACTCTTCTTATTTACGCGTTTTGTTTTCTTAAAGTTCTTCAATCAATTATAACGCCACTTTGCCAAGCCGACGCTCTCCAGTCCTTTTCATTTCTACCCTGTCATTCAACAAGTTTATAGGCCTGCTTCACAGCATAAGGCCGTCAGAGCAGTTTGAAATACAGAATAAAATAAGGAAGCGCGAATAACAGTACAGTCATAACTTGGGAGCCGAACACCTTGGCACTTGTACGTTTTGGCTCCCAAACGCCACAAAGCCGGAAGTGAGTGTTCCGGTTTGCGAATGTTCTTTGGAACCTGAACATCCAGCAGCTTCCTGCAGCCAATCGGAAGCTGCGCCTTGGTTTTGGAGGTCAAACAGACTTCCGGAACGGATTCTGTTTGACTTCCAAGGTATGTCTGTATAACCAACTTGGCAAACTCTGAAACAAAAAAAAGTCTCATTGGATATAAACCGATCCTCTGTAGATGATGGGAAAGGCTTCCTAAAGCTTCAGTAGCCCTGGTGTTCTGGACCGCAGTTGCCATCAGTCACAGCTAGCACAGAGGGCTGATGGGAGGTGTAGTCCAAAGCCCCAGGTTCGCGAAGGCTGAATAATAATATAAGAAAGCTCAACCTTCCGTCCCTCTCCCTACAAAACCAGGAAAGGAAGTGTCTCTTTTTGGGTCAAGTTCATTGCTTTATCCCTTTCTGATTTGTTGACTCGCGATACCCAAAACATCACTTTAAACCGGGGCACTGTTAACCCTTTTCCCGCCTTACCCCAGTACTGCTGGAGGAACGAGGGCTTGGACCACACCGTGGACTTTGCGCTGAGCATCATTAGGGCTGTTCGATCGCTCCGGGCAGACTACAACCTCACCAAGACCAAAGCTGACTGTGAGTGGAGAGGGGGAAAGGGTCTTCATTTGGAACAAAGGAAGCTGCCATTGGTCTTCAGAGCCCGAACACACGGCAAAATCTCAAGGCGGAATAAATCAGCACGTGTGTTGTGGCTTCTCAGTTGCTTGGGCCCTGTGGCTCAGAGTGAGGCTGAGAATGCAGCTGCTTGTCTCCAGGTCATTCCAGGACTCATAGCTGAGCAGGGATTTGAACTCAAAGGAGACCTGTGGCTCAGCGGCAGAGCCACGCAGAAGGTCCCAGGTTCAATCCCCAGTGTCTCCAGGTAGGATGGGTTTCCTAATTTGACCAAGGGATGGAAAAGGAGATCTAAGAGGTCCTGAGGGAGGAGCCAGCCCTGCAAGGAACGTCAGCCACAAAAGCCAAGGGAGGTTCAGACAGGCCAGCATCTCCATTTCTCCAGCTCTGACCTCCTCTCCCTCTGCTTCCCAGGTTACCTGCAGTGCCTGGATCCCGGAACAGCACGGTCCGTATCTTGCTGCTCCAGCTACATCCGGACTCTCAGCTCCTCCAACCAAGTGCTGGTTCTGGAGCCTGGGCAAGCGCCCCCTCCTGGTTGTGCCGTGGCCATCGCTTCCGACAAATGCACCGTCCATCTTCTGCTCAAGGTACGCAACGTCACCTGCGCGACCAGCCAGCGAGTTTGGGGCTCTGGCATCAGCTACAGCCCAGCTCTCCGGTCTCTCCCACCAGCAACCACCACTATTCCCTGTCACCTCACTCTGTTGCCTAACTCTGTCTACTTGGCCCTCCAGCTGTTTTGGGACTACAGTTCCCATCATCCCTGACCACAGGTCCTGTTAGCTAAGGATGATAAGAGTTGTAGTCCCCAAACAGCTGGAGGGCCAAGTTTGGCCATGCCTGGTAGCCCAATGTTTCCCAAACAGCTGTTTTTGGACTACAATTCCCATCGTCCCAGACCACTGGTCCTGCTAGCTAGGGATGATGGGAGTTGTAGTCCAAAAACAGCTGGAGACCCAAGTTTGGTAAACACTGCTCTAGCCATAGATGTTAGGAAGAATAAGCTGTTCAGCTCTGTTTTGATGGCTGTTAATTACAAATAATACGTTTCTGAAACAGATGGCAGCCATGCTTTCTGAGCTTTTCTTAAAAAAGAAATAATCCACAAGGACTAGGACTCTTTTCTGAAAACTAATAGATTTCAATGCATGCTTTGTTGATTAACCTGTGCATGGATACTCTTCAGTACAGTATTCACTAGTGGGGATCTGTATCTTATTTTGGGAGGTAGGGGCATTTGTGTTGTGCCGGTCGATGGAGGCCGAGAGAGAGATAGACTCTCCCTGCTGTCCATTAATTAAAATGCACTCTGCATTTCCCCCCATCCCCTGTACTTTTCCATCCTCCTGTGCCAGGGCTTGATCGATGCCGAGAAGGAGATTTCCAAACTGGCGAGCAAAAAAGCAGAGCTGCAGAAGCAAATCCTTCGGCTGCAGGAGCGCATGGGCAGCCCGGACTACGCTGCCAAAGTGCCTGCCAAGGTCCAGGAGGCGGATGCAGCCAAGGTAAGGAAAACTGCCCCCCCCCAAACAAACCCCCTCTGAAAGTCGCATAGGCAACGCCTCCGGGGCTCTAGTGATGAGCAGCGTTCCTGCTGCCGTCGCCTGAGCCAAAGCCATTGAGGGCTTTTTAAAGGCCTTGAATTGTGACCGCAAGAAAGTTGGTTGCCAGTGCAGGCGTTGCAGGTTAGGCCCATGAGCATCCTTGCCTCTTCATTCTGGACCAGCGACCTTTGGCCCTCCAGGTGTCGCTGAACTACAACTCCCATCATCCTGCGTGACTCGCCATGCTTGCTAGGGCTGATGGGAGTTGTGGTTCGGCAGCACCCGGGCAGCCAAAGGTTCCCACGCATGTTCTGCTTCCCAGTGAAGCTTCCCAGACTCTCTAAAGGAAATCCCCTTGTTGAATGTGTTCCAGTAATCCAACCTGGAGGTGAGTAAGGCAGAGAGAGATGGGGAATTGGCCCGAGGGCCACGTTCCCTAGGGGTCGGTCTTGTGGGGCCCGAATGCCCCCTTGCACACTTCTCCATCTGGGGATTGTCCCAGTTCAACAGCACATCCCAGCCGAGTGCAGAGCATTTGGGATAGCTCTGTCGGTAGAGCATGGGACTTGCAATCTCAGGGTTGTGGGTTCAAGCCCCACGTAGGGCAAGAGGTTCCTGCAATACAGGGAATTGGAGCAGATGATCCTTGCAGTCCCTTTCGACTCTACAATTCTATGAATCTACGAGGGCTGGGAGGGCTGGAGAATCCCAAGGGCTGGGATCAGAGGCTTAAGAGGGCTGCATTTGACTAGCAGACCTGAGGTTCCCAACCTTAGGACGAAGGCGTGCAGCTGCATCTGACTTCCTCAAAAAGAGGTGCAGGCAGCTCACCCGTCTCAGCTGGGCAAATGCCCCCCAGCCACTGCTGCCACCGTACCCCGATGCTAAACGGCATCTGGGAGGACTCCCAAATTGCAAACCTGTTTACTGTGGCTCCTCAGGCTTTCCTGCGCTGAACGCTAGCTTTCAACAGGCTTCCTACTCCCTAGGACAGGCTTCCTCAACCTCAGCCCTCCAGACATTTTTGGCCTACAACTCCCATGATCCCTAGCTAGCAGGGCCAGCAGTCAGGGATGATGGGAATTGTAGTCTCAAAACATCCGGAGGGACGAGGTTGAGGAAGCCTGCCCTAGGATTTCTCGCTTGGGTTTTAGGATCTGGTACCTAACATGCAATGGCCTTGCCAGGCCGTTAGTCTCAGCCGTTTTAATTAAATAAAACTGTGTTGCTTGCGCTTCCCTCTCACATCTGCTTTGCTCCCGTTGACGCTGTGTCATCAGGGACCCCAAGGTAGCTTGTGGTGCCCATTCTAGGAATGGGGAGGAACGATGAAAAAGAAATTGTTCGGTTTCCCCCCCCTTTCCCCAGCTGAAACAAAGCGAGACTGAATTGCGGAAGTCGGAAGAAGCCATTGAGAACTTCAAGAAGATGCTCTGAATACGTTGATCCTAAGGGGTGGGAGGGAGGGAGAGGAGAACGTTAAGCCCTTTTACCTTGAGAAAAGAAGACTCGTCTTCGGTTCAGCTCTCCTTGGTTTATTCTATTTTCTGCAGAGACATTAAAATATTTTGCTGCGTTAGAAGGTTGCGGTGTCATTGGTGTGTAAAGAAGCAAGCGAATGCAAGGCATGGCCAACCTAGCCCTTTGGGTCTGCTGGCAGGTTCACATGTTGGCACTGGTCAGTTGTTTGCTGCAGCCTTCAAGTGATGACTCCAAATGTGTGAATGGGCCATCGATGTCGCAGAGCATTCAAATGCAAAGGTTTAGTGGAGTTGGTTTGTACATCCACCTGCAATCAAACAAAGGGTAATAAAATAAGGAGAGCTCAATTAAAGGTAGACAGGGCTGTAGACAGGGCTCGTCCTACTCAGAGTAAACCCATTGAAGCTAATGGACATGGCTAACTTAGGTTCATTCATTTCAGCGTTACTGCTCTGTATAGGATTGGAGTCAATGCTGTGGAACTGTTTGGAGTTGAGTCAAGACCATGCTTAATTTATTTCTGCACTTAATTACCAAGAACCATACAAATTTGCATAGGTTCCCCGCATTAGTGCATGTGTAATTTTTACTGAAACCCTGATCATCTTAACTCATCCACCTCTTTCAAAAGGCGGAGTCCGTTCCCTATATACTTCAGGCATATATTTTGCAGTCCTGAAAGACTAGACACTTAGCTTTTTTTTGTTGAGCAGGGGACATTTTGCTTTTGCTTTTATGTCCACTCCCTAACTGTGATGCACACACAGTCCTAATGGCAAATTCACACATGGCGTTCTTGGTGTGTCCCCCCCCCCCCCACTGACCTTGGTTGAACTTGTATAGCATTTCTATGTAATCTTATTGCTGCTATTATTATGATTAGACGTGTTAGTCGCTTGTTACCCAGAGCTCTTCAAGAAGCTTATAACACGTTTAAAAACCTCTTCTGGTGCTGCATAACAGAACAGAAATAATTATTCTGGTGGTGAAGCAGACCCTCCTACACCAAAACATCCAAAAAATATGGCCTCTTTAAGAATGTGCTGCAAAAGGCATAGTGAAATGGCGGTTCAGCATGATGTGCTTTCCATAGACATTGGGAGGGACCCCGACGGTCATCTAGTCCAACCCCCTGCTATGCAGGCATCTCAACTAAAGCATCCCTGACAGATGGTCCTCCAACCTCTGCTTAAAAACTTCCAAGGAAGGAGAGTCCACCACCTTCCAAAGAGCTCTTAACTCTCAAAAAGTTCTTCCCGATGTTTCGCCAGAATCTCCTTCCTTGTAACTTGAAGCCCTTATTTCAGTTCTGACTCTCCAGAGGAGAGGAAAACCAGCTTGCTCTGTCTTCCATGTGACAGCCCTTAAGATATTTGAAGAAGTCTATGCGTTCCCCTCGCCTCCAATTTTAGCTAAAAGGCTCTGCCTGTCCCATCCTCTGCCCATGAACCTGTGGTAAGTTTATCCACTCAGGAATGTCCCGGTCCTCAAAACTTTCAAATGTTTAATCACGTCTCTTTCCCCCAAGTACATTCACATGCCAGCTGAAGAGCTTTTGAATTGCCCTAAGCATTTCTAATAGCAAGATACACACATATATATGTATCTCAGCAAGGTGAAATAGGGTTTCTGAATTGCTCCATAATTATTCTGCTTCTGTAGCTGTGCCCTTAAACTTTGTGTGGCGGAATTAGATAGTTGGTGAAACTTTGCACAGCAGGGCTATAAAAATTTGCAAATGCAGTTCCAGGTGCTGTGAAAAGCAGAGCCCAGGAACCGCTTGGGAACTCAAGTTCTCACGCACGCATCCTTACCTAACTTGACAGCCAAACTTAAATGTTATCGTCCGAGTTCCCCAGAAAAGTTGGGCTCTCATGCCTCCTTGTCTGCTAGTCCTGTCTCCTCTGGTATTCTCACAACTCACCCTCACCACGCCCTCTTAAAGCATTCAGCAGTTTCTTGCCACTATGACTCAGTTCCATCTTCTGAGCCAAGAAACCACTTAGGTTAATGCGCAAGAACCTTGTCCCTGATGGGTGAAAATGGCTCTCTTGTGGGTTAGCCGTAATGCAGAGGAGTGTCTGTGCTGGAGAATGCCTGGGTGTACTTTTTTAAAAAATTGCCCTCGTCAGCACACAAAGGGACCTGTTCTCCCCCTAGGGAGCCCAGGAGGCTGACATTTGACTAGCTGCATCCATGGAATACTGGTCCACCTAGTTCAGTATTTCATACACTGGCTGGCAGCAGCTAGCCAGGGTTTCAGTCAGGGGTAGCATTTCCAGTCCTACTTGAAGATGCCAGGAGTTGATTCGGGCCTGTTCTGTCACTCTGAAAGATGGCTCTTGGGAAGCACTGTATTCTGGGGAAAATAAGACCCACCTGCTCTAATTTCCATGCCAGGATGCTGTTCCTGGAGAAGAGATGTTGACCTGTTAAACCACCCCCGGAATGGTAGGGGAATCAGGTCCAGCTCAAGACATTTTGACACCTGAGGCAGACCACAAAATGGCCAGGGAAGAAGGGGAACAAGCTGCTAATAAAAACACACATCAGGAACAAGGGGGGTGGGGGTGGAACTCATAAGGCTTACTGGGAAATGATATACAATGAAATGAAAAAGATGTTCAGAATCATGTTTGTAAAAAACAACAACCAGAAGTCTCTCTCTTGGGAATTATAGGGACAGAACTACCTAAACTGTATAGAAACTTATTCATGTGTGTGACTACAACGGCAAAAATGTTACTTGCCCAAAAATGGAAAGAAGAAGTAGTTTCAGCAAAGGAAGACTAGATACAAAAACTTATGGAATATGCAGAAATGGCGAAACTTACTGCAAGAATAAGAAATCGAGATAACAAACTTTTAATAAAAGAGTGGAAATGGTTTGTTGAATATTTACAAATAAATTGTAAACAGATAAAAACACTGGCAGGATTATTGTAATATAAGAGTATATATTTAAAGAAGATAAATGTTAAGTGAATTTGGATATGCAGAATATATTAAAAATAAATTTAAGGAACTGCAGAAAGGGAGAAGGAAGTTGGGTTTGAAAATGTCAAAATGATTGTAAAATCAGTGAAATGTATATATCTGAAAAGTATAAATTTAAAATTTAAAAAAAGGGTGGTGGAACTCAAATCACCCATATCCTGGCCTATACAGTGGTTGAAGTGGGAATCAAAGGCTATTATGGGGTGAACTGCTCTGAATCCCACCAGGTGGGCGCAGAGCCCAGGATACCCCAGAGGGCATCCCTGCCAGAGGTGGGAGGAAAACAACCCCATAGGTTGCTGTGGAGGTGGCACTGTGGGCACAGATCCATTCTCCAAGGAGTGCACCACAGGCGTCGCTAAAACCTCAGTAATGGCGGCAGCAGCAGGCGGAAATTCCTTGCAGGCCAGATCTGCAGCCCCTGCGCATCTTGTCGGCTGAGGTGGTCGCCTCACGCCTCACGGGTGGGCCGGCGGAAGGGAATTGTGTGCGCATGGGCCTCGTAACAGCTCTCAGCATGATTAACAAACTACAGTTCCCAAGTTTTTTGTGTGAGGGGAGAAGGGGTACGATGCTACCATTATGCCAGTGTAGCGTAATGGTTAAGAGTGTTGGACTAGGCCGGGAGACCAGGGTTCGAATCCTCGCTCGGCCATGAAGCATCGCTGGGTGACTTGGGGCTGGTCGCCATCTCTTAGCCTAATTTTCCTCACAGGGTTGTTGTGAGGAGAACCGTGTACACAACCTTGAGATCCTCGGAAGGCAAAGGTTGGTATATTAAATCATAGGCATAGCCAGGATTTTTGTTGGGGGGGGCAGGCCTTTTGTTAGGGAGTGGGGGCAGAACCTCAGATTGCTATGTCTTTTCATTGAATGTTATTGATTAAGTGGGGGGCAGCTGCCTTTCCCTGCCCCGCCCCCAGCTACACCCATGTAATATAATAATAATAATAATAATAATAATAATAATAATAATAATTTATACCCTCCCAACACAATATTAAAAACACAATGAAACATCAAACATTAAAAACTTCCCTATACAGGGCTGCCTTCAGATGTCTTTTAAAGATAGGATAGCTGCTTATTTCCTTCACATCTGAAGGGAGGGCGTTCCACAGGGCGGGTGCCACTACTGAGAAGGCTCTCTGTCTGGTTCCCTGTAAACACACTTCTTGCAGGGAGGGAACCGCCAGAAGGGCCTCAGCGCTGGACCTCAGTGTCCGGGCTGAATGATGGGGGTGGTGGCGCTCCTTCAGCTATACAGGACCGAGGCTGTTTAGGCCTTTAAAGGTCAGCACCAACACTTTGAATTGTGCTCAGAAACATACTGGGAGCCAATGCAGATCTCTCAGGACCGGTGTTATGCGGTCCCGGCGGCCGCCCCCAGTCCCCAGTCTAGCTACCGCATTCTGGATTAATTGCAGTTTCCGGGTCACCTTCAAAGGTAGCCCCACATAGAGCGCATTGCAGTAGTTCAAGCAGGAGATAACCAGAGCATGCACCACTCTGGTGAGACAGTCCGTGGGCAGGTGGGGTCTCAGCCTGCATACCAGATGGAGCTGATAAACATCTGCCCTGGACACAGAATTGACCTGCGCCTCCATGGACAGCTGTGAGTCAAAAATGACTGGTCCTCCCAGGCTGCGCACAGTTACCCCATTCAGGACCAGGGAGTCCTCCACACCCGCCCACCTCCTGTCCCCCAAAAACAGTACTCCTGTCTTGTCAGGATTCAACCTCAATCTGTTAGCTGCCATCCATCCTCCAACCTCCTCCATGTATTAAATGAATGAATGAATGAAGACGGGGCCTAAATTTCAACTGCAAGGCCAGCCCACTGTTGCATACAGATGACTGGCACCCCCTTGCCCTTCCCTCGAATTACTGGATTATTTTAATTATTTGGAGGGGAAGGAGAACGAGACGTGCAGTCCTTGGGATTACTGGGAATAAGCGCCCCCGTGCAAAAAAACAGAAACCTCTTTGTAAGACAGTGTACGCGGGACGGGGCCGAGCATTTAATAGGTCAGCTGGGGTGGAGGAGAGTTTCACAGCCCGGGTCGGCGGGATCACCAGGGGGCCAAATCCCCCCCCCCCCCGCGGGCCTTGCTTTAACCAGAAACCCCGGCCGGCTAGTCCTTGGGAGAAGAAATGATGGGGGGGGGGGGGACGCGCATTGCACCTGCAGGATCTCTCCGCGCTGCCTTTAAGGGCGCATCCCGAAAAATAAAAACAGGTGGAGAGCCTCGCCCGGGGAGGCGGGTGGATTTTGAGAGGGGTGGGGGAGGCAATCCCGGACGCCTGGGTCCCCCAGGCAGGACCCGGGGGCTTGATCTGCGCGCCCCGCCCTTTCCCTCCCACTCTCCCATCCTCCTCCGTTCACGTGCGCTGTAATTATAGCCCGTGACTCCAGCGGCGGCAGCACCGGCTGGCATCGTACCTACTTCTTCTTGCCCTCTATTAATAGGGGCGGGAGATCCGGTGTCCCGGCAGAGGGGCGGCGCCCGCGGAGGCAACAACACCAACACCCCCCCCCCCCCGCATTGCCGAGGCGTGGGAAGATAGATTCTAAAGGAGGCGCTGCGTGGTGGGCTCCCCTATCATTCCCGGGGCTTCTCCTCCGCGACAGGTGAATTGCTTCTGAGTCAATTCCTGCGACTGAAACCTGCCCGGTAAGCCTGGCGTCTTTTTTAGGGGATCTTGGAGGGAGGCGAGGGGTTTGGGGCTGGGGAGATCTGAGAAAAGGGCGGAGTGCCTTCCTTCGCAGGGGATCGTGTTTGTGTTTGTTTTGATCTGTCCTTCCCGTGAGCACTCAGGGCTGATTTCCTTAAGAATGGATAGGTTTGATCTTCTTGCAGTCCATGGGACTCTCAAGAGTCTCATCCATCACCAAAAGCGTCAATTCTTCCGCGATCAGACTTCTTTATGGTCCAGCTCTCACTTCCATATGTCACTACTGGGAAAATAGTGTGGTGCAAAAATGTATAGGACAAGTTCAAATATCTGCTGGAAATGTAAAGAAAAAGAAGGTACCATTTATCATATGTGGTGGACTTGTTGGTACCTTTGTTGTTGTTGTTGTTGTTGTTGTTGTTTAGTCGTTTAGTCGTGTCTGACTCTTCGTGACCCCATGGACCAGAACACGCCAGGCACTTCTGTCTTCCACTGCCTCCCGCAGTTTGGTCAGACTCATGTTGGTAGCTTCGAGAACACTGTCCAACCATCTCGTCCTCTGTCGTCCCCTTCTCCTTGTGCCCTCCATCTTTCCCAACATCAGGGTCTTTTCCAGGGAGTCTTCTCTTCTCATGTGGTGGCCAAAGTATTGGAGCCTCAGCTTCAGGATCTGTCCTTCCAGTGAGCACTCAGGGCTGATTTCCTTCAGAATGGATAGATTTGATCTTCTTGCAGTCCATGGGACTCTCAAGAGTCTCCTCCAGCACCATAATTCAAAAGCATCAATTCTTCGGCGATCAATAAGCTGTCATAGTCTTCAGCTTTTTTTTTTTTTTTTTTAAAGATTTGGGCTCTGGTTTTGGTCCTCACTTGCCATAGGAAACCCATCAACCCATTTATACTTTTCAGAGTGTCCCTCTTTTCTAGGGACAGCCCTGGATTCACAGAAACCGTTTCTGATTTGATCCACTTTTCATTAGGACGACCCTATTTTCATCGGAGAAATGTGGGAGGGTATTATGGAGGTATGCAACCCCCCCCCCCCCAAGCCAAGGAGATAAGCAAATATACAATCTTTAGAAGACATCTGAAGGCAGCCCTGTATTGGAAAGTTTTTTGTTTTTTGTAAAGTTTAATGTTTTATTATGTTTTTTATGTACGTTGGAAGCTGCCCAGACTGACAACCCAGTCAGATGGGCAGGGGCTAATAATAATAATAATAATAATGGAACAGGACATCCCAATTTCCATCAGATAAATGTTGGAGAGTGTGGATTTTTTAAATTTTATTTTTGCTATATATAATTGTATCATTGTATCATTGCTAAAAATGTAAAGGAAAACAGGTTTAGTGGTGCAGGAGGCTCAAGTTGCAGGCCAGCCCAGTGCCTGAACAGCTCCTATTGCAGGGGTAAAACTAGGCTTTATTTCACCTGATTTGGCACCCCACCCCATGTGAATTTGCGTGCATACACACACACAAACACACAGGCTTCACACGGGCAAAAAATCTGACTACCCTCCCCTAGTTACAGTGCTGCCTATTGACTTGTGTGTTCGTTCCCATTTTGCTTGTCCATGTGTAACCATATAACAGTGAAGTGTGTGTTGCTATTCCTGTGTTGTGTGTTGAAAGCTGCAAAGGGGGTGGGTGCGGCTTGTGTAGCACACGGCGTTCTGCCGACTGTTCTTCTACTACTTAACGGCCTACAAATCTCAGGTGGGTAACTTATTCTCATGACCGCAGGTCATAGCAAACATTGTCGAACGCAGTTATTCGGCATTGCCTGTGCTTGGCAAATGACCCAGTGGCAAATATAGGGGTCAGTGAAACAAAAGCACTTAAAGAGAGTGTGCCGTTATTAAGAACATTATCCTTATGGCAATGGCGTAAATTGGTTTCTACAGGATAAGGTTGATGTGGTTTTGCCGTGGCAAATGCAAACAGATATTTCCAGAGGTATAGCCAGACAGCAAAAAGCAAAACAAGGAGACTTGTGGCTCCTTTAAGTGAATTGTATCATAGCATAAGCTGTGTTGGACTATTGCCTGTTAATAAAAAATAGTCGGTCTGAAAAACAAACAAACTGGCCCTCTTGTTCCAGATTCGCAGTTGGTATAGGGCAGTCTTTGCTAACATGGTCCCCTGCAGAAGTTTCGGACTGCAACTTCTATCCCCCCCAGGCCCAGCGTGGAGCACTTTCACTAAGTTCAGGGATGGGGTCCTCCAGATACCGTATTTTTCGCTCTATAACACGCACCCGACCATAACACGCAGGTAGTTTTTAGAGGAGGAAAATCAGTAGGCATGCCACCCGTAGGCATTCCCTCCATAACACGCACAGACATTTCCCCTTACTTTCTAGGAGGAAAAAAGTGAGTGTTGTGGTGCAAAAAATACAGTAATTGCTAGATTAACTGAGCCTCCGGATAATTGTTAGACTCCGATCAGCCTCAATGGGCAGGAGCTGGTGGGAAGTGGAGTCTAGTAATGCAGGCAGGGTTGCATGTTGCTTATGCCAGCCCCGCTTAAGAGGAAAGACTGATGATTTAATGGTGTGAAGAATGTAGATAGGACAAGTTTTTTGGGAGGTCCTTTCTCATAGTTCTGGGACTTGGGGATGCCTAACAAAACTGAGCGGCAGTAGAGTCAGGACGGATCAAAGAAGAGACAGACAGACAAAGTTCTTCATAACAGCATGTAAGTTACGGGACTCTGCTACAATATACAGTGGTACCTCGGGTTACAGATGCTTCAGGTTACAGACTCCGCTAACCCAGAAATAGTATCTCGGGTTAAGAACTTTGCTTCAGGATGAGAGCAGAAATCGTGCTCTGGCGGCGCGGCGGCAGCAGGAGACCCCATTAGCTAAAGTGGTGCTTCAGGTTAAGAACAGTTTCAGGTTAAGAACAGACCTCCAGTACGAAGTAAGGTACCACTGTATGGTGGTGCCCCAGTTCCCTCTGGCTTAGAGGGCTTTAAAAGGTCGAGAGGCACAATCTGATGTATCACAATCTTTTGACCCAATAGAACTGTTAGGAAGGGCTGTAGCTCACTGGTAGAGGCCCAGCTTTGAACACAAAAGGTCTCTAGTTCAATCCATGGTGTCTTGTATCTTTTTAATAATTTTTTAATTTTAATAATTTTTTAATTTTTTATTTTTTAATGATTTTTATTTGGTTTTACAAATATAAAATTATAACAATCCAAATCACATATCCATATTTAGAGATTTCTCCAAATCTCTGAACTTCCCACCTTCCCTTCCATGGGTCCTATTGTGCACCCTCTCAATTGCATATTATATCATAATGCATATTTTGTATCTCTCCATATTGCCCATAAATTTCGCTATGTTACAAGGGTTATTAAAATCCTGCCAATGTTTTCATCTGATTACAGTGATCTCCTAGATAAATTTTTTTCAAAGGGCTCTAGGCACATTCCATTTTGCATTTGAAATTCTATTCATTCATTCAACGGTGCTTTGAATTTAAAGGCAGTTTTCTCCTACCCTAATGCTTGGGAATAAACATCGTTCTACCTCATAGAAAATGACAAGAACGTTTTTAAAGTAACATTTTTCCCATTCTTTGTTGAAGTTTTGGTCTGCTTGGTTCCTGAGCTTTCCAGTCAGTTTTCCATTTTGGCATAGTCCACTAGCTTGGTTTTCCATTCCTCTCTGGTAGGGACTCTGTCTTCTTTCCATCTCTTTCCATGGGGCTGTTGCCGCATACATGCAAAGTACAGTGGTACCTCAGGTTAAGAACTTAATTCGTTCTGGAGGTCCGTTCTTAACCTGAAACTGTTCTTAACCTGAGGTACCACTTTAGCTGATGGGGCCTCCCACTGCCGCCGCGCGATTTCTGTTCTCATCCTGAAGCAAAGTTCTTAACCCGAGGTACTATTTCTGGGTTAGCGGAGTCTGTAACCTGAAGTGTCTGTAACCCGAGATACCACTGTATTTTCTGTTCCTTTAGAATGTCGGTACCTAGAATTCCTATTAAAAAAAGCTGCTGCTTCTTTTTTTACAAAAGTTATTTTAAACATTTTAAAAAATTCATTATATATCATTCCCCAGAATGCCTTACACATCCACCACATATGAGAGAAGGTGCCTTCCTTCATGGTGTCTTGTATCCATGTGGGGCTGGTAATGTCCGCTGCTTGAAATCCAGGACAGCTGTTGCCCATCAGTGTTAAAGAAGAGGAGTTTGGATTTGATATCCTGCTTTATCACTACCCTAAGGAGTCTCAAAGCGGCTCACATTCTCCTTTCCCTTCCTCTCCCACAACAAACACTCTGTGAGGTGAGTGGGGCTGAGAGACTTCAGAGAAGTGTGACTGGCCCAAGGTCACCCAGCAGCTGCATGTGGAGGAGTGGGGAAGCGAACCCGGTTCACCAGATTACGAGTCTACCACTCTTAACCACTACACCACACTGGCTCTGTTTACATTGGTTTAGCTGCATGGCCAGGTGGTCCGCCTGCTTAAGGTAGCTTCCTCTGTTCCGTGGATGAAGGAGATCTCTCTCTACATTCAGGACAAATAAGCTCTCTCTGGCTGCTGTTGGAAACAGAACCAGGATAGATGGACTTTGGGGTAATCCAGCAATACAGCTGTTCTGGTCTCCCTGAATTCAGGACTGTATTTAAGTTTGCACGGCTGGCCTTGCCCAGTCACAACCAGACAAGATATAGCTCAAAAGGTGCCAGCTAGGTGAAGGAATGCCCAGGCTGATTTGGCTGGCTTCCAGCTCGCTGAGAGTTCGGGTGTGTGCTGTCAGTTCTTCAGTGCCATCAGATCTTTCTGTGGCACACCCCCAGTCGGTACGGGGGCTGGGGGATGGAATCACCCATGCTTGGGAACATTGTGAACTTGGATTCATGTGCTCTCAGCAGCATGCGCCACCCCCGCTGTTTCTCTGTGCTGTTTTTGCCAGTTTGGGGCGTGTGTGTTATCCAGGAGTGTAGCCAGAGCTGTTATCTTCTCAGCCCAAGCTGCTTTCCTTGCCAGCTGAGTTCTAAGAAATGGCACTGATCTCAACGGTCAACATGCAGAGTTCGCGTCGGGGGACACACACACAAGAGACCACCAAAAAGAGACGGATACCACGGATTCCACTGCGTGTTTGTTTGTGTGTATTTCATGCAGCTTTGGGCTGAAGCCCTTGCTAGGTAAGGAGGAGTTCCGTTCAGGTTTATCTAGCATGAAAATATCAGTGGTCTGTAGGAAGAGAATGGCGGTCATCCTTCATCTCATAGCAGGCCAGTGAATTGCCCAGAGAATGTTTTGTTAATGGTCGGCAAGGAACTGGAAGAATGACACGCTTCCAGAGATTACTGACTGGCAGATACTCATGTTAGAATATCTACAATTAGCAAAACTGACGGGATCAGTTAGAGCAGGGGTCAGCAACCCGCGGCTCCGGAGCCGCATGTGGCTCTTTTACACCTTTGCCGCGGCTCCGGGGCGGATGCTAGCGAGGGGAGGAGGCGCATTGTGTGCCCCGATACTCCCCACTGTTTTAAATGTCACAATGGTTTTGCGGCTCCCAGTTTTTTTTTCTTCGGTCCAAGTGGCTCTTTTTGTCTTAAAGGTTGCAGACCCCTGAGTTAGAGGAATATCGAAACAAAAAACAACTAGAGAATGGATAATATTCAAGAACTGTGTAAAACTTTATTGTACAAATAATTCCACATTAGCAGAAATTGAGTGATATTTGTAAAGAAAACGATTAGAGGAATATATACAAAGTAGAAAGAAATGATATTACACAATACAAATCTGTGTTGAAAAAGAATGTTTATATTACAGTATAATGAGAAGGATGGGAAGGATTGTGTCGATGAACACTTTTATTGTGTAAATAATATTGTCTTGTCTTTTCTTTTCCTCTTTTGATTTTTTTTTTTACTTCGTGTATTTGTTATTTCTTTATTTTTTCTTTCCCTCTTTTTTGTTCCTTTAAAAATTTTCTATTCTCTACATAATTTTCTTTTTTTTCATAGGTAAAGAAATAGCATATAAAGTTTGTATAGATATGCAAATTTCTAATCAATAAAGAATAATAAAAAAAAAAATGGTTGGTATAATATATTGTAAGTAAGTAAATCACGTGGATGCTGTGATGAATCAATGTATGGAAGTGTTTAGTCTCTGCATGTACAGTTTCTCTTCGGCATGTGTGAATCCACTTGCTTGGGTCGTTTAGGGCTGGGATCGCCAACGTGGTGCCCTTTGGGTGCTGCTGTATTTTGCTGCAAGCTCCTCAGAGTGGCTAGGTACAGGAAATAAGTTGTTGTTGTTGTTGTTGTTGTTGTTGTTGTTACATTCCTCCAGCTCCCATCAGTCCTGCAGGGTGGACCTTGGTAATACGGCGCAAGGTCAAAATCTGATCCTCCCGCATCTCAAAGCTGGCGAAAGCTGGGCAATTGCTTAGGAGATGCCAGAATTTGAACCCAGGATATTCTGCCTGCAAAGTAGATGCTCCACTACTGAGTGATGGCTCCTCTCATTGTGCAGAGGCCTAGCCTTACCCCCTCATGAGCACACCTATATAATGCACGCATTTGCAGGGACACTGTTGTTATTTGCAAGGGGGACGGCCACATTCACACTTGAAAAGCTAAGTGAAGTGGGCTGATGTGCCTTCCAGGTAAGATCCTGTGATTGTTTAGCTGCACAAAGGTGACAATTCCGGTAAGAAGTCTCAAATCTACCCTAGCAGAAGCCACTCCTGCCAAGCAGCGGAGGAGAAACCACCAGCCACTTTGCAGAACAGAGAATGCTGCGGAGTCAAAAACAGTTGACTTTGGGCCTGAGCCAGCAAAGCACTCCTTACGGTTCTCGAGCAAGAATTGCCTACTCAGGATCACCAAATACAGGTTAGTTACAGCTCAGGACGAGAAGATCCTGAGTAGGCATTATTGCACCGTAAATTTAAAGTGCATCATGGGATTCTGGTGGAAAAATAAAGTAGACCCAAACGAGACTAAAGTCAATCTGCTCCTGCTGTAAAAGATGAGCTTCTTATTTACTCAGGGAAGCAATTCCTTTTGTGATGTGTTGTTGTTGTTTAGTCGTTTAGTCATGTCCGACTCTTCGTGACCCCCTGGACCAGAGCACGCCAGGCACTCCTGTCTACCACTGCCTCCCGCAGTTTCGTTAAACTCATGCTGATAGCTTTGAGAACACTGTCCAACCATCTCGTCCTCTGTCGTCCCCTTCTCCTTATGCCCTCCATCTTTCCCAACATCAGGGTCTTTTCCAGGGAGTCTTCACTTCTCATGAGGTGGCCAAAGTATTGGAGCCTCAGCTTCACGATCTGTCCTTCCAGTGAGCACTCAGGGCTGATTTCCTTCAGAATGGATAGGTTTGATCTTCTTGCAGTCCATGGGACTCTCAAGAGTCTCCTCCAGCACCAGAATTCAAAAGCATCAATTCTTCGGCGATCAGCCTTCTTTATGGTCCAGCTCTCACTTCCATACATCACTACTGGGAAAACCATGGCTTTAACTATACGGACTTTTGTTGGCAAGGTGATGTCTCTGCTTTTTAAGATGCAGTCTAGGTTTGCCATCGCCTTTCTCCCAAGGAGAAATGTGATGTAGTGGGTTTGAAAAGTGCTTTCTGAATTGTTTGGAATTTTGTTTCTGAATTCTTTTTAGGTTTACTATTTCCTTGGATTCTTGTTCTTCCTGATAAATGCATCCAATATGGACCATCCCCTGGCCTGGTTCTGGCGCTTCCTGTGGCTGCTGCCGCTGCTGCATTTGCCTCCGCGAGGAGCCCACGCCTTCTTCCCCAACTTCTGGTCTCGCACCATGGCTTTCACCTGGGACTCCGTCACCCACCAGGACATGACCGAGGAGGCTATCCTCAACGTCACCTTGCGCATCTTTGCGGAGATGCAGCATCCCAACAAGGGGAAACGTATCCGGGAGGATGACTTCAAGGTGAGAGGAACGGCGGGTCTGGACACCAGCAGGGCTGCTCTAGTCACAAACAGAGGTCTTTCCATATTAACCTTCCCGGACCCTGAGATCATCTTCTGAGGCCCACCTTCATGTGCCTCCTCCTTGAGAGGTCCGGAGGTTGGCAACACGAGAGCAGGGCCTTCTCTGCAGTGGCTCCCTGTCTGTGGAATGCTCTCCCCAGGGAAGTTTGCCTGGGGCCTTCATTACACACCCTTAGGTGCCAGGCAAAAACTGTTCCTTTTAAACCAGGCCTTTGGTTGATCTGATTTACATCCTATGCCCTTTTAAAATGTGTTTTTTTTGTGGGGGGATTATTGATTTTTATTATTATTAATATTATCATTATTACTGTTGTTATTATTATTATTAATTTTGTGTTTTTATATCTTGATTTTTTTCTGCGAACCGCCCTTAGACCCAGGGTTTATGGCGGTATATAAATTTAATAAAAAAATGAAATGAAATGAAATGAAATAAAATAATGCTAGCCTAGGGGTGGGTGGGCTGAAATCGTAAGTAAGCAGGAGGAGCAGCAGCTGGTGTTCCAATATCCAAGGTGCAGGTGGAACATATAATAACAATAACAATAACAATAACAATAATTTTATTTATACCCCACCCATCTGGCTGGGTTTCTCCAGCCACTGTGGGCGGCTCCCAACAGAATGTAAAAAACACAATACAGCATTACACATTAAAAACTTCCCTAAACAGGGCTGCCTTCAGATGTCTTTTAAAAGTCAGAGAGTTGCTTATTTCCTTGACATCTGATGGGAGGGCGTTCCACAGGGCGGGTGCCGAGAAGGCCCTCTGCCTGGTTCCCTGTAACTTCGCTTCTCTCAGGGAGGGAACCGCCAGAAGGCCCTCGGCGCTGGACCTCATGTAATTCCTCCGCCACTAAAACAGGCACACACAATTTATGGGTGCAGGGAGTTGTGCTGAATGAGGCCTTCGGCCCATCTACCTCGATTGGAACTGACTCTTCAGGGTTTCCTATACAGTGGTACCTCGGGTTACAGACGCTTCTGGTTACAGACTCCGCTAACCCAGAAATAGTACCTCAGGTTAAGAACTTTGCTTCAGGATGAGAACAGAAATCGCTCGGCGGCAGCAGGAGGCCCCGTTAGCTAAAGTGGTACCTCAGGTTAAGAACAGTTTCAGGTTAAGAATGGAATGGCACCTAGGAAGAAGCCAGTTATACCTCATTCGCACCCGTGCTGCCTGTACCCACTGCCCTGGGTCCCACTGTTACAGATGAAAGGCTCTCCTGATCTGATTTCCCTCCCCGTCTCTCACCTAGGGCAGGACCCTCCTGGCTGATGACATCTTTGCCGCTTTCTTTGGTCCTGAGGTGTCAGCTAAGCGCTTCCGCGGGGCTATTGCCCAGGTGGCCAACGCCAATGCCGCCATGGACTTCACAAACACCACGCGGGACGACCCTGTGCTCCACTTCGATTCTGAGCTCATCCACTCCACGAACAGCTGGCTGTTGCAAACCCGCAAAGAGATCCTCCAAGCTGTGCGTTCGGAGCAGTACGTCATCGCCCGGGGCAAGCTGGGGCAGCTGCTCCATACCTTACAGGTGCTTACCAAAATGTAGGAGAAGCTGGAAGGAGGGGAAGGTGGCATTTGGTTTTGAGGTAGAGAACTTAACATGTTTGGCCCTAGCCCTGATTTGATCCAGCCACCTTTGTCGAAAGCAGGGTTGAAATCCACTCTAGGGGGTCTCTGTTCATTGCAGAATTTGCACCGTAGTAGATCTGCAGCTCGCGGGTGGCGCTGTGGGTTAAACCACAGAGCCTAGGACTTGCTGATCAGAAGGTCGGCGGTTCGAATCCGCGACGGGGTGAGCTCCCGTTGCTCGGTCCCTGCTCCTGCCAACCTAGCAGTTCAAAAGCACGTCAAAGTGCAAGTAGATAAATAGGTACCACTCCGGCGGGAAGGTAAACGGCTTTTCCGTGCGCTGCTCTGGTTCACCAGAAGCAGCTTAGTCATGCTGGCCACATGACCCGGAAGCTGTACGCCGGCGCCCTCGGCCAGTAAAGCAAGATGAGCACCGCAACGCCAGAGTCGGTCACGACTGGACCTAATGGTCAGAGGTCCCTTTACCTTTACTTTAGATCTGCAGTACGGAGTTCCCATAATTCATCACCTGCGCCGAAGTTAAAATTCCTCCCAGGTTTTAGCCATAATCTTTATTTTGTAAATGAAAGGCACCAGAACTATCAGGCCACAGCTGCCGCACTCCTTGACAGCAGCATCGGCAGATATATGGAATATGTGAAAATGGTATGATTTCTGTAGAGTTATATTACGATTTTCTACATACCCGTTTCCCTTTAACCCATTTCCTGCGTTTGCATTCCTTCTGCAAAGTACAAGAAACACTTGTTATTTATATTATTTATATCTACTGCCTTATGAAAATGTGATTCACCATTTCTCCCCTATCGTGTTTTATTGTATTCTAAGCCATGGGCAAAATTAAGACAGTATTTTTAAAAAAACCAAAAAAGGGCAAAAATATTCCATGATGTTGTCCCAGCCAATGTTAACCTTTTGGGTTAAAAAATGTCCTACGCGATTTTTCAAGCCAAACAGCAACTGAGAGAAGCAGATAAGATTTGTTCCTACATGCAACACGCGCAGCTTTGTTTTGCATTGTTTTTATATTTTATTGTATTATGTTATGTGACTAAAGATGCTGTGAGTGGTTTTTTAAAATCCTTTGTCCCCCATACTGTGGTCCTGATTAGATTAGGCTCCCTGCACCTGCTATTTACATGAGGGAAACTCTCCCAATAATATATTCTGGGTCTCAAGATAAGCTGTGGCCCAGCTGTAGCCCTTTAGCAATGAGGGGAAGGAACTCTGTCCAAGCTCAGAGGAACTAGTGTTTTTAGTCACATAATCAAGATGGTGGGGTAGAATCCTCTACTTAAGTCCTTTTCTTTCCATCATTTCTACGGCATTTGCTCATATCACTCTTACTTTTATTATTGCTTGCTTTCCCAGCTTATTTTTCCCACTGTCTAAACTTTTATTTTCTTCTCTACCCATCCGAATCTGTTGTGAATTAGCAGATCCTGCAAACCTGTTTACAATCCTTTTGCAAGTACACAATAAACTTTTCCCATTCTTTTAAAAAAATTCTTGTCATCTTGATTTCTGAATTTCCCAGTTAATGTCACCATTTCAGCATAGTCCATTAACTTGGTTTGCCAGTCGTCTTTGGTTGGGACCGCTTCCTCTTTCCATCTTTGGGCTAACAGTACAGGCGGCCGTCGTAGCGTAAACAGTCTCCACTAATAAGCTTCCGTTCCGTTTAGGATTTCTACAGTCACAGCAACTGGATTGAACTTGGCCATCGGAAGATACACCCGCACCTCCTACAACCAGGCCATGAAATCAAGTCCATCGCAGAAGGTGTGGTTTTAGAACATGATGATGATGATGTTCCACCACAACTTGGGGAGTATTTGTTCTCTTGGTTCCTGGGCTGGGTGAGGTTGGAGGCTTGGTGCAAAAACTCCTCAGGGAAGAGAAACTGAGGCCTGTGCTATGTTGTGTCTTTTGTTTCATCTGTAGGGTGAACCCAGGACTCCTGGGTCCCTGGCTTGCTTGCTATCTTAGGCAGTGGATAGACCAGGTGATTTTAGACCCTGAACTAAAATTACACATACGTGTGTGTATTGTGCGCACTAACACTCACACACAGACACAGTCTTTAGACAGCCATGTGTATTACCAACTTACACAGCAGTTACATTTCAGGGGTAGCACATAGAGCCAAAATGACACATAATAAAAACACATTTTCCCTGTACCTCCAAACACTCTCCCAGTGTGAGTGCAACGGCGGGTGGGATTGCTGACATCCCCCTGTCCCAGATGCCCACCTCCTATTTTTCTTTTTTACATTTTTTCCAATGAAACACATAAAGCTGAATTCACAAGTTGCAATACGTAACTTGCAAGTCGACTGTACGTGCTTGTAAAGCACATCGTTTCTCTTCTTCCCACTGCCTGCCTGTGCTTTGCAATTGCTTCTACATTCTTGACAAGCTGAAGCAAAAAAAAAAAAAAAAAAAGTTTGCCAATCCTTCTGAAAAAAAGACATACTCTGAGCATATGCAGCTTCGTCTTTTTTAACTCACTTAAATCACAAAGGTAAAAAGGTAAAGTTAAAGGACTCTTGGATGGTTAAGTCCAGTCAAAGGCGACTATTGGGTTGCGGCGCTCATCTCGCTAACAGGCTGGGGGAGCCAGTGTTTGTCCACAGACAGTTTTCTGGGTCATGTGGCCAGCAGGACTAAACTGCTTCTGGCGCAACGGGACACCGTGATGGAAACCAGAGTGCATGGAAACGCCATTTACCTTCCCGCTGCAATGGTACCTATTTATCTACTTGCGCGGGCGTGCTTTCGAACTGCTAGGTTGGCAGGAGCTGGGACAGAGAGCAACGGGAGCTCACCCCATCACGGGGATTTGAACCGTCAACCTTCTGATCGGCAAGCCCAAGAGGCTGAGTGGTTTAGACCACAGTGCTATCCATGTTCCACACTTAAATCATTCCACCATCAGAACTGCAGGATTAAATGAAATTGACTTCTGATGCTAGACACATTTATTTAGGAATAAGCACAATTTTCTTGTAGGAAATACCTTTTACAAGATGATGTCTGGAGCTATACAGATGCCCAGCTGGCCACCTCCGAAGAACGGATGCTGTGGTGTCGAGAACCAGCCTTGGAGAACCCAGGAATATCCATGCCACCTGAGGTGTCCAGGCCTCGGGGCCTTTTAGCTGCTGCCCCCATCACCCGCTGCTTTCTGGCTGGTCCTGTAAGGGCTCAGGAATTCACTCTCAAGCTCCAGCCCAGGAATAGGCAAACTCAGCCCTCCAGATGTTTTGGGACTACAACCCCCATCATCCCTAGCTAACAGGACGCAGTGGTCAGGGATGATGGGAATTGTAGTCTCAAAACATCTGGAGGGCTGAGTTTGCCTAAGCCTTCTCCAGCCCTTGCAGCAGACCCGTTAGGCTTTGTTGAGGTAGGGCTTATCGGGGCACATTGTTTTGTTCTTAAAACTGATTGGTTTTTATCTACATTTTAATAATTTAGTGCCTGCTGTTTTTGCTTGACAACCTTTTGCGTAAACTGTTCGGAGCTTTGCTTTGCGTAAAATAAAATAATAAATAAAATAAGTAGAATAAAATAAGTAGGCTTTCTCTCCTTCTCCCCTCCAGCCGGCGTACGAACCTGCACGGACTGCTCTGACTGGACGTGTCGGGGAAACCTCTTGGAAGGTCTCCTTGAGAAGGGGCTCCTGACCACCGGTTTCTATGGCGCCCAACCTGAAAAGCCAATCGGTATGCTTTTGTTGCCAGAATACAGCGGGAGGCTCTGTTTGAGGCCTGGGGTTTTGTGTCTGTGTGTTTAGTACTAAAGACTCAAAGGGCTTTGTTCTTCTTCATTTGTATTCCTCCTGCATCTTCCAGCAGTTCACACTGAAACCCTTTAGAATTTAATGGAAATTCGTTTTAGAGAAGCGCTTTTTCTCTCAGGTTTCTTCTCACGGGATTGGTTTCTCTTTCCTGCCCCACTCTGACAGCTTCTTCTTGTTTTAATGCATCAGGCTGCCAACTTTTGCATTTAAACATTCTGACAAGTTCAGCTCGGTGTCCGGAGAGTGTGCAAAGGTGTGTTGCCTTCATGGTGGGAACTAGCAACTTTTTGTTTTCCTCTTTGTTGCTTTTGGACCTGTGGAAAACGTCTTTTCCCACCCCACCCCCTGCCCTCAAGACAAGGACCAGCTTTTCAAAGGAACCTTTGCAAAGAGCGACAGGATTCTTCTGTGCCCCTGAAGGGTATCACTGTCTGAATAATAAGAATAAGAATACCGTATTTTTCGCACCATAGGGCGCACCGGACCATAGGGCGCACCTAGTTTTTAGACGGGGAAATCAAGGGAAAAAAATATTTCCCCGCCCCCCAGCCCCAAAGAGCAGCGTACAGGCTGCTCACAACCTCTCCCTGCCGTGCAGCGGCTATGGCACAAGCCAAGGCAGCCAGCAGGATGAATCGCGCTGGCTGTTTTGGCTTCCTCTTTAGCCCCACGCAACCTCTCCCTGCCGGGAGAGGCTGTGCAGGGCTAAAGAAGCCATAGCCCCGTGCAGCCTCTCCCTGCCTGCATTCGCTCCATAGGACGCACACACATTTCCCCTCAATTTTTGGAGGGGAAAAACTGTGTCCAATAGAGCGAAAAATACGGTACATTATAGGGAAATGGCAGCTCAAAACACTGAACACTTTACACCCCTGGGGAACACACGGTGAAGCTGAATGTTGGAATATTCGGGGCAGATAAAAGGCAGGGCTTCCTTCACACAGCGCGAAGTTAAATTATGTATGGGATTCTCTCTTGTAGGTGTCAGTGATGCCTATCAATGGCTGCCAACCATAATGGCATGTTCTCTCTTCATGGTTGGAGGCAGTAAGCCTCTAGAGACCAGGTGCTGCAAATAGCAGGCAGGGAGAGAAGCTATTGTGCTCATGAGCTGCTTACAGGCTTCCCATGGACAGGTGGTTGGTCATTGTTGTTGTTTTCCCCCTCTCCCCCCCTCCCCGCATTTATATTTTATTGAAAACCTTACAATAGATTAAAATGAATAAGAAAAAGAGAAGGAGGAGGATAACCAGAACAAAATACTGTTAGAATGTAATTAGGGTTCCAAAACTATGTCATGTATATGAACATAGACACTGAGGTCCAGCGTCGAGAGCCTTCTGGCGATTCCTTCCCTGCAAGAAGTGAGGTTATGGGGAACCAGCCAGAGGGCCTTCTCGGTGGTGGCGCCCACCCTGTGGAACGCCCTCCCAGCAGATGTCAAGGAAATAAACAACTATTTTACTTTTAAAAGACATCTGAAGGCAGCCCTGTTTAGGGAAGTTTTTAATGTTTGATGTTTTATAATATTCTGTTGGGAGCCGCCCAGAGTGGCTGGGGAAACCCAACCAGATGGGCAGGGTTATTTTCTATCTCTCAGCCCTGTTTAGGTAAAGGTAAAGGGACCTCTGACCATTAGGTCCAGTCGTGGCTGACTCTGGGGTTGCGGCGCTCATCTTGCTTTATTGGCCGAGGGAGCCAGCGTACAGCTTCCGGGTCATGTGGCCAGCATGACTAAGCCGCTTCTGGCGAACCAGAGCAGTGCACGGAAACGCCGTTTACCTTCCTACCGGAGTGGTACCTATTGATCTACTTGCACTTTGATGTGCTTTTGAACTGCTAGGTTGGCAGGAGCAGGGACCGAGCAACAGGAGCTCACCCTGTCACAGGGATTCAATCTGCCGACCTTCTGATCGGCAAGTCCTAGGCTCTGTGGTTTAATCCACAGCGCCACCCGTGTCCCCTCAGCCCTGTTTAGGGAAGTTTTTAATGTGTGACATTTTAATGTATTTTTAATCTTTGTTGGAAGCCGCCCAGAGTGGCTGAGGAAACCCAGCCAGATGGGCAGGGTACAAATAATAAATTATCATCATCACCATCTTCTTCTGTTTGCTTATTTCCCCGTCTTCCAGGAAAGTGCAGCCATGGCGGGAGATTTGACGACAGCCGCCACAGGGAGCCTCGGGGTGGTATCAATAAGGACAGCTCCTCGTTCTTGTTCTCGCCTCATAATTACCTGCACAGGGAAGCCGCTGCCGTGGCCCAGGAGGCCTCAGTACACTTCCTGGAGAAGCTCTGGCGGGAAATAAAGAGCAAGCCGTTTATGAGGTAATGTTGCCCGTTCCGTAAGCCTATGTATACATAATGCTTCTTGCTCTGCTCACGTCTGCCTGTCTGCGATTGATGGATTTCTTTGCCGCTTCCCATTCAAATGAATCCCAAACAATAGACGACGACAACTTGTAGAACGTCGTGCTTAAAGCACGAGTTATAAACACAACGAACAAACCATCAATAAAACCGGGATCCTTTGGGAGAAAGAGTGAGGGATAAATATAATATTTATGATCTTTAAAACTATGTGAGGGAATACAGCCACTGAAAATAAGCTGAACATTACTGTGTTCCTGCCCCCCTCTCTTTCTCCTCAGTCCATTAAAATGTTCCCAACCCTTCGTCAACTCCAAGTGAATAATTAACACTGACGGCTGTACGTCATGCATTTGCATTTGATGTAGTCGGGTTCTCTGTCTTTGGTGCCAAGGAGTAGAAATGCAGAACTGTGCAGCCAAAGAGGTCTGATCAAACTGATGTTGATGTTTCTCCTGACACCTCTTTCTTCTTGGGACTCTTTTTCTTTTTGGCAGTATTAAATCCCCAGTCTACAGGCTCATAACCTTTTTTGCCCGAGGTGGGGCTTGAACCCATAACCTTGAGATTAAGAGTCTCACGCTTTACCGACTGAGCTATTCCAAACAAAACAAATTTTGCTGGCAGCAGTGGGATTCGAACCCGTGCCCCCCGAAGAGACTGGAGCCTTCATCCAGCACCTTAGTGGCTCTGGCTCCAGGGGGAGGGGGAAAACAGAGTTATCACTGATGCAACTGAGCCCACGGGTGCCACATTGACAGTTCTAGGGACAATGACTAAGACACAGCTCTTGCCGTTTTGTTTCCAGGCTACTGGATATCAGTCCAGCTACGGGCTTGAGCTTTGTTGTGGACACCACTGGAAGCATGGGCGAGGAGATCAGTGCAGCCAAGCGCCAAGCCTGGGAGATCATCAGGGCGCGCCGAGACACCCCCCAGGAGCCAGATTTCTATCTCTTAGTCCCTTTCAACGACCCTGGTGAGATGGCTGATGAGGGCCCATTTTCAGTGGGGAGGGAAGTGTTTAAAAAAAATAAATATTACATACAGTGGTACCTCGGCTTAAGAACTTAATTCGTTCTTTAGGTCCGTTCTTAACCTGAAACTTTTCTTAACCTGAGGTACCACTTTAGCTAATGGGGCCTCCTGCTGTCGCTGTGCGATTTCTGTTCTCATCCTGAAGCAAAGTTCTTAACCCGAGGTACTATTTCTGGGTTAGCGGAGTCTGTAACCTGAAGCGTCTGTGACCCGAGGTACCACTGTAGTCGTTAAATGTGAGGAAAGGCCGTATCTGGCTCAGTGGTAAAGCAGTATCTGCTTTGCACAAAGGAGGTCAAAGAATCGGAACCACAGAGTTGAAAAGGGACCACAGGGGTCATCTAGTCCAACCCCCTGCAATGTGGGAACCTTTTGCCCGACGTGAGACTCAAACCCACGGCCCTGAGGTTAAGAGTTCTCATGATCTACCAACTGAGGTATCCTCTCAGGGAAAGAAGTGTTTCCTGTCCCAAGAGTCAGTCCCCAGGACCTGTAGGTAGGGCTGGTAGAAACCTCTCCTCTGAAACCCTGGAGAGCCACTGCTCAATGTAGATGGAACTGACCTTGTTGGACCAAGTGATCTGACACAGTATTGATTGATTTATTAAATTTATAGCTTACCCTTCCAGAGGGGCCAAGAGGGGCCAATAAGAAGAGATAAAGCAATAAGAACATCTTTTTTTAAAAAAAGAGATCTCAACTTTGAAGGGTTTATGGTACCTGCCTAATCCTTGAGGAGAAGACCTCCTTCCAAAATTGTACGGAACAGAGCTCCTGATAAGATGGTGTCTGCAAGAGACCCTCACCTGCAGGACTTTGTGGTTGTTTGGCTATACAGTGGTACCTCGGGTTACATACACTTCAGGTTACATACGCTTCAGGTTACAGACTCCGCTAACCCAGAAATAGTACCTCGGGTTAAGAACTTTGCTTCAGGATGAGAACAGAAATCGTGCTCCGGCGGCGCGGCGGCAGTAGGAGGCCCCATTAGCTAAAGTGGTGCTTCAGGTTAAGAACAGTTTCAGGTTAAGAACGGACCTCCGGAATGAATTAAATACTTAACCCGAGGTACCACTGTACAGTGGTACCTCTAGTACCTCTAGTTACGAACTTAATTCGTTCCAGAGGTCCATTCTTAACCTGAAACTGTTCTTAACTAGAGGCGTGCTTTCACTAATGGGGCCTCTTGCTGCCGCTGCACCGCCGGCACACAGTTTTGATTCTCATCCTGAGGCAAAATTCTCAACTTGAGGTAACTCTTCCAGGTTAGTGGATTTTGTAACCACTGGCAGAGGAAGAGGGGGGCAGTTGGAGCGCCCCACCCTCGGCAGCACGATCCCGGTGGTGTTCCGTCCCCACCCCCCCCGCCCGCGCTAGACGCCCCACCCCCACAGGAGGCGCGCCCCACCCCTGGGACGTGTGCCAGTCCTGCCCTGCTTGCTCTCTGCCCCCGGTGCCGGAGCATGAAGCTCCACCACTGTTTTTAACCTGAAGCGTTTGTAACTTGAGGTACCACTGTATAAGGCAGCCTTTCTCAACCTGTGGGTCCCCAGATGTTGTTGGACTACAACTCCCATCACCCCTAGCTAGCAAGGCCAGAGCTCAGGGATGATGGGAGTTGTAGTCCAACAACATCTGGGGACCCACAGGTTGAGAACCACTGGTATAAGGGGTGAGGCTATCATTCATGCATCCCTGGTACAGGGCCTTTATATCCCAGAACCAACACCTTGAACTTGGCCTGGTAGCTGATTGGCAGCCAGTTCAATTCTTCCCACAGTGGAATAACGCGTTGGCCATGTCCTGCCCCAGTGAGCCGTTGAGCTTGTGTGTTTTGCATCAGCCAGCCACAGCTTCCGGACCAACCTCAACGGCAGCCCCATGTTCACTGCATTGCAGTAATCAAGGCTGGAGCATACCAGCTTGTGGACAACAGTGGTCCAGCTATCCCGGTCTAGAAATGGCCACACCTGCCTTACCAGCTGAAGCTGGCAGAAGGCATTCCTAGCCACTGAGGTGTTGCCTGGGTCTCTGGTGACAAAGAGGGATTTGGAAAGCACCCAGCAGACTGCGTACCTGCCTTTTCAGCGAATGACGCTTGAAGGCAATTAAAAGCAGTATAATGCAAAGTAAAGTACAAAGTCAACATAAGAATAAGGCACATGAAACATCAATAAAGCAGTCAGCTGAGCCGTACCTTGTCAGTTTATTGGAGAAAGGTCTGCTTGCATAAGAATGCTTTTGTTGCTGGAGGGAGGGAGGTTCCTGGAAACTGGGCAAGACTCGCTTCTCTTGATAAAGGACCTCTACAGACTGGGATGAGGTGACCAGAAAGCCCCCTATTTGTCTCCTGCCAAACCCCCTTCAGATGCTGGCAGCTAGAAAGAAGGTCCTCTCTCAAAGATCTTCAAGACCTGGGCAGGCACTTTTGGGGAACACGGTCTTTCTACATAGCTTCCTGACTTGTATGAGTTTTAGCTGGGAGAAACCTCTGACTCTTCCAGATGTTGCTGAACTACAGCTCCCATCAGCCCCAGCAAGCACAGCCATTGGCAAGGGATTATGGGAGCTGTAGTTCAGCAACATCTGGAAGGGCACTAGGCTAAGAGGCAACAGTTAAGCAGGTTCAGATTGAGGAATATTCTGTTCCACGGTGTTTAAATGTGAGTTGGCAGGTGGGAACGCTGCATAGAAAATGCCATCCAAGATCTGTTTATAGGCCCAGGTAAATGTCAGGCCAGGAAGGATTAAGTCCTCAGGAGTACAAGGCTTAAACTGTCAAAAGAAGTCATCATGAGGAAAAGCACAGCTAAGAACAGAATAGCCAGTTTATTCGGTGGCAGTGAAGCCAGGAGCCAGATAAGGAAACTATTGCAGTGCCATTATAATGGAGGCCTTGTATTTGCCTTCTGTTGGCATTTGATTAGATGCTAGGAGAGGATATATTTATTAGATACTAGCCTTCCTTCCTCACATTACTGAGTTCATCAGTGTGCCATCCCTTTGCAGCTTAAAGGGAAGCTAGTTTATCCTTTTAGTGTTGGCAATCCAGAACACTTTAAGGCAGACTGGATTTTCCTGTATTTCCCCCTTTTCTCCCCCTTAAAATAACAATCTCACACAAACAGTCTTATAAGAGGCAAAAATAGTATCTGCTCACTCAGAATAAGTCTTAAAGAACGACAGGTACAGTAGCTTGATGTGGGCACACTTAAAACAGTAATTAAGTTACAAAGGCATACTAGGTCCAGCTTAAAAATGGAGTCTGAGCTTAAGTCGGTCAAGACTGGACCTAACGGTCAGGGGTACCTTTACCTTTAATATAATATAATATAATATAATATAATATTTATAGCTGTTTAATTCTTACAGTTGTTAGTTGATGCTGGCTCATATATGCATGTCCATCCCTTGGTGACTACAGGTTGATGTGTAGATTTACACTTATGAATCTGCCGTTGCAGGTCAAAAAAGAAATAACTTTAATCATAGTGCCTCTGATGCCATGCTGTTCCATTGAGACAGTTCATTTATTCATTTGACATGTGTCTGCATGAATCGGCATTCATGCTCTCTCTTTCTCTCTCTCTCTCTCATCCCTCCAGAGTTTGGCCCTGTCCATAAGACCAGCGACCCGGATGAGTTCTGGAAAATCCTCAACACCATTAGCCCTCTGAAAGGCGGAGACGAGCCAGAAATGTGCCTTTCTGCGCTTCAGGTTAGTATCCATGCGATATCTTTAAGGTCTGTGTCATTTTCTAGATCTCTGTACTGTAAGATAAATGCTGCCGAGATAAATGTTTATTCTGCAATCCTTTCGTGAACTTGCAACCTCAAAGGAATTGTACCACCTTGATACTCTAAGGAGAATTCTACGTCTCTGCTTGTTTCTGGAAACAGCGAGGGGCAAGAATGCTCTTGGGCTCGAATCCTGCGGGCATCTGGTTGGCCACTATGAGAACAGGATGCTGGACTCGACGGGCCCTTGGCCTGATCCATCACACTCTTCTGATGTTCTTATATCTCTATATCAAAGCCTTACTGCATGTGCAGAGCTAACGTGCCTGGCAGTGGCGAATGGTCAGAGAAGTGATTCTTAGGACCAGAGCCAAGCCACACCATGAGAGAGAATGAAGAGGATTTAGGGGGTCATATAAAGAGGAGGACATTGTCAGGTGTGCGTGCAGGAGCCAGGCCCTGTGACCCATAGGACTCTGCAGGACTGGGGCCGTCCTAAGTTTGTTCTGAATAGGCAAGGCGCGGCCGCACAGGTGAGGCCGATTGGTAACTCACAGCATCTGGACGCAAGAGCCGGGAAAGGATATAAGGTCAGCATTTTCCCTTCGGCTCTTTGCTACAGCAACATGTTCCCTGCCTTGCTGCGTTTGACTCCTTGACTCCTTGCTTCTTGCTCCTTGATCCTCGGACCCCTGACTTCGTGACTCCTTGCTTCCTGCTCCTCAGACTCTTGGCTTTCTGACTCCTGGCTTCTGGACTCCCGTTCCTGCTCCCACCCCACCATCTTGCCCCCGGTCCCGACGTCCCCAGCCGGGACTTTGATCGCCCGTGAACCGGACCATGACAGACATGCCCATTTTTTTTTTAGTTTTAATCTGGCGAAGTCAACCTTCTCTGGCTGATCTGCTTCACATGAATGTCATAACTGTAAGGAGATAGAAGTTTAGGGCATTTTCCTAAAGAAGAGGATTTAAAGGGGCACTTGCACATAATTCATTTGTAATGTGTAAGTGCTTGTCTTTGTCAGGGGCTGGTCTGGATCGGAAGATGCAATCGCAGGGAGATCAGCTCCTAAAAGAAGAGGAGGGGAAATATTCCCCCCCCCCCCGGAGTCCAGCATTTCCAGAAGCAGAGAAATGGGCAGACACAGAAGCTGCACAGTTGAGAGAGGAGCTTCCCAGCTGCGAGATAGTAGCTAAGCAACCAGAAGGGAGGGAGCAGCTGGCCAATACATCAGTTGAGAGTGAAGGGGACCCCTCCCTCCCTCCAAACTCGGAGGTCCAAGCGTGTCACAGAACAAAGGAGACATGGGGGGGGGGACTGCTGAAAATTCTGTTCCACCTTAAGGAACAGACATGTGGAATTGTTGCATGTCACATGTCTGTTTACATTCCGGCACAGTATGCTGGGAACTTCCGTTTGTGTATAGCTTTTGTTTTTCCCGTTCTCTCTGAGACGACATGAGAGAGAGACGACATGCTTCTTTGTCCTGATTTATGATTAATAAATCTGTAGTTATAGTATGACTTCACAAGCCTCACGCCTATTCTGTAGTACACTCTGCTAATAGCATGCCCTGGCTTTTGAAGTCCGGGTTGCTGATTTACGTCAAAGCACGGGCCGACGGATGGAGACGGCACAGCTGGGGCTTGCCAGCTGGCCTCCCAGCCCTCTGCATGTCGACAGGAACTTCCCGTTGGCACGCTTCTTGCTGCGGAAGTGGGGAGGAATCTGAGTAGGCAACTGATATCCTTGCGGAGGGTTGCCTGTTTGTGCTTGCAACATAATGCTGTAATAAAAGGACTATCCATCTACCAAATGCTCGTTAATTCTTATTGGTGAGCTACCAGAAGAGTGAGGGGAACTCCTGTACTTGATAGTCTTGAACCTACAAAATGGAGAGCCTGTTTGGAGCCAAAGCAACCAGCCATAAGCTCTTCCAGGGTTTTTCTTTGGCTGTTATTTATCGCCAAGGAGGTGAATGCTGTCCTTGGTTCAACAGATAGGAATCTCACCTGTCCTTGTCCGCTTCTCCAGCTTGCCCTCCAGAACTCGCCGCCGTACTCCGAGATCTTCGTCTTTACTGATGCATCCGCTAAAGATGCACACCTGAAGAACAGCGTGGAAGCCCTCATTCAGGAACAGAAATGCAAGGTGGGCTGGGCTGTTTGCTTTTCATGATGCTCGATTTTGAAAAACACTGATAAGGGATCTGAATTTTTGTTAAAGGTAAAGGGACCCCTGACCATTAGGTCCAGTTGTGACCGACTCTGGGGTTGCGGTGCTCATCTCGCTTTATTGGCCGAGGGAGCCAGCGTACAGCTTCCAGGTCATGGGGCCAGCATGACTAAGCCGCTTCTGGCGAACCAGAGCAGCGCACGAAAATGCCGTTTACCTTCCCACCGGAGCGGTACCTATTTATCTACTTGCACTTTGACGTGCTTTCGAACTGCTAGGTTGGCAGGAGCAGGGACTGAGCGACGGGAGCTCACCCCGTTGTGAGGATTCGAACCGCCGACCTTCTGATCGGCAAGTCCTAGGCTCTGTGGTTTAACCCACAGCGCCACCCGCGTAATTTTTGTTACGGTTCTGTAAAAATCCAGGGCAAAATGGGCTGTGAATGAAACCATCTGTCTGCCCTGAACCCAATATAAAGCTGCTTCCCCCCCCTTCCACTTGACGTCAGGTGACCTTCTTAATAACAGAAGATCCCTCCAGAACCCGGGTGAAAAGGGAAACACTTTCCCCAGACCGATTCAACCTCTACATCAGCCTAGCTCACAGCTCCGGCGGCCAGATCATATTTACGGACAACGAGAACATCCAGAGGGTGTCGGAAATCATCGGTGAATCCAGCACATCTTCGGTAATGGGGGGTGGAGAGGGGGAAATAGGGGGGAATGCTTATTTTTAAGTACAGTGGTACCTCAGGTTACATAGGCTTCAGGTTTCAGACTCCACTAACCCAGAAATAATGCTTCAGCTTAAGAACTTTGCTTCAGGATGATAACAGAAATCGTGTTCCGGCGGCGTGGCAGCAGCAGCGGGAGACCCCATTAGCTAAAGTGGTGCTTCAGGTTAAGAACAGTTTCAGGTTAAGAACGGACCTCTGGAACGAATTAAGTACTTAACCTGAGGTACCACTGTACTCGTTTAAACATTGTAAAATAAAACCCACTGGCCTATTCATTAGGACGCTTTTCGAGTTTATAAAAAAATGTTTTTAATTGGTTTACTTAAACTAGGGGTAGGCAACCTAAGGCCCAGGGGCCGGATGCGGGCCAATCGCCTTCTCAATCTGGCCCACGGATGGCTTTTACATGAGTAGAATGTGTCCTTTTATTTAAAATGCATCTCTGGGTTATTTGTGGGGAATAGGAATTCATTCATTCCCCCCCCCCAAAAAAAATAGTCTGGCCCACCACATCGTCTGAGGGATGGTGGACCAGCCCATGGTTGAAAAAGGTTGCTGACTCCTGACTTAAACTGATCAGCTAAAAGTTGCAGCCCTCGGGAAGTAATATAACAAAGAATCATAGAGTTGGAAGGGACCACGAGAGTCATCTAGTCCAACCCCCTGCAATGCAAGAATCTTTTGCCCGATGTGGGGCTCGAACTCACAAACCCCGAGATTCAGAGTCTCATGCTCTGCCGACTGAGCTATCCCAGTCTACATAGTGCTACACCAATCGTCAGTGCAAGCCTTTCTGCTTGCCTGATGGAACAGCCTGCCCTCTCCTCCCTCCCCTCCCCCTCTGTCTGGGGTTTTCCTGACCCATCTCCCAGCCATCTATGGGGGGTGGGAAGAGCAGGGGAAGCAAGCCCCACTCTGCAAGCAAAAGTGTTTGTGCAGGCTTCTGCTGCTGGGGCTTGTTAGCTGAATTGTGCCCCTGATTTTGTTATCGTTTGAGAGAGATGAATTGTGCCCCTGATTTTGTTGTCATTTGAGAGAGATAACCAACCTGATTCTACGACGGGCATAGGCAAACTCAGCCCTCCAGATGTTTTGGGACTACAACTCCCATCATCCCTGACCACTGGTTCTGTTGGCTAGGGATGATGGGAGTTGTAGTCCCAAAACATCTGGAGGGCCGCGTTTGCCTATGCCTGTCCTACGATGTGATGGCTTCAACGGCATTTTCATAATTACAGTGGTGCCTCGCAAGACGAAATTAATTCATTCCGCGAGTTTTTTCGTCTTGCGGTTTTTTTCGTCTTGCGAAGCACGGTGTTGGGAAAGCTTTGGAAAAGCTTCAAAAATCACCAAAGTCTTTAAAAACCTCAAAAAAGGCTACCACACCGCGTTCTGTGAGTTGCTCCTCGAAGTCAAGTCGCAACTGTATTAACGGTGTTAAGAAAAAGGAAACAAACTTGCAAGACGTTTTCATCTTACGAAGCAAGCCCATAGGGAAAATCGTCTTGCGAAGCAGCTCAAAAAAACAAAAACCCTTTCGTCTAGCGAGTTTTTTGTCTTGCGAGGCATTCGTCTTGTGAGGTACCACTGTATTTTTTAAAAAGCCTTGTGAAAGACTCTGCCTTCAAGTTGCTGTGCATTCAGAAAAAACACATTCTGCTTCAAACCACACATTTTTTCACATGTTTCCCCCGTCGCTTCACTCTTTCCAGGTGACCCTCTTCCGCCACCAGAAAGGGAATATCTTCAGCCCTAAGGGGTCGCAGCGGAGGAGGAGAAAGGAAGCGGCGCAGCTGGAGGATCACACCTTCTGGATTGACAGCTTGGTGGACAAAGTGGTCTTGACCATTCAGGGGGGCGTTCGGGCCTTTGAGATGCAGAACCCTGCAGGTAGCACAATCTGTGGCTTTTCAGTGGCACCTGTCTGCTGTCTCAGGGTGGATTTGATTTAAATCAAATCAATTTAAATCATGGTTTAAATCACTAGACAGTAAGACTTGATTTAAATCATTTTTTAACAGACAAACTCATTTTTGCAGGTATAATCTTAATATTTACAACCAGATGAAGGTTTCAGTTTTTGGAATAATAAATTTTCAGAGTAGTTTTTACAGTTATATAAAAAATTACTGATTAGGTTATACTATTGGAAATGCATAGACAGATAATTATGGAATTATTGTGAGGTTTAATAAGTTAACTGTTTATTTTTGGGCAGCTTTTCTGCTGTACTTTATTGGAAGGAGAAAAAACAATCATTTGCTTAATAAACTTTTAAACAATTTATTTAACTAAAACAATAACATTGTAGCATATGTATCCGTGTTTGTTAACTGATGTGGTTAAACAATTAAAAAAACAAAAACTTAGACTGAGTTTTAGCACACATGAAAAACTTAAAATAAATCTTTGTTTCCTGATGAATAACCTTTGGACTATAATGTAACTTAAATAGAAAACTATCTTTAGAAAGATTTTTCCTCCAAAAGCATTTTATTTTAAAAATCCAATTTAAATAAAAACCTCCGATTGAAATTTAAAAAATCTGATTTTTAAATTATTCGTTTGTTTTTTTTTATCCACCCTGGTTTCCTCTGTGCTTTGGGTTCTACTTGCTTTATGTTTTAGGTGCTGTGCAGAGGGTAAGAAATCAGGTTATGTTAGAGCCAAGCCACACTGCCGTTTATCCTGTGATTTCAAGTCACAGCTCCAAGACTTTGCATTCTTTTGCCATGCCACTTTCCCCAGGAAAAAAGCCCCTAGTTTACTGCTGAATCGGAACAAACAGCAATCAAGTTTTTCTGTGGATTAATGTTTGCTCTGATTCAGCTGTAAACGGTAGATTTTCCCAGGGGAAAGCAGCAAGACAAAAACAAAAGCAAACCTCTTGGACCCATGGCTTGAATGGCAGGGACCTGTGGATGGGCTCTTAGTCACAGGGGAATTCCAGGCAGGTATTTCTGGTGGGAACAGACCTTCTCTTGCAGTGCAAGTTTATCACAGTGCCCACACTACTTCATTGGCATCAGAACACCAGCATGTATCATCTCCTTTCCATTTAATCTTGACTTAATCTCCTGGCAGAAAATCCGATAAATTAGAAATAACCTGTTGCGAATGGGCCATTTGCAATTACTGAATTGTTCTGCCGGGACACTGAGGTCCAGCTCTGAGAGAGTGCCAGTTGCATCGGATCTATTACTGGCCTAGGAAATAAACAACTATAATAATATAATAATTTATTATTTATACCCCACCCATCTAGCCGGGCCTCCCCAGCCACTCTGGGCGGCTCCCGGCAGAATATTCAAAACACAATAAAAGATCAAACATTAAAAACTTCCCTGAACAGGGCTGCCTTCAGATGTCTTTTAAAAGTCAGATAGTTGTTTATTTCCTTGACATCTGGTGGGAGGGCATTCCACAGGGCAGGCGCCACTACTGAGAAGGCCCTCTGCCTGCTTCCCTGTAACTTGGCTTCTCACAGTGAGGGAACTGCCAGAAGGCCCTCGGAGCGGGACCTCAGTGTCCAGGTTGAATGATGGGGGTGGAGACGCTCCTTCAGGTATACTGAGCCGAGGCTGTTTAGGGCTTTAAAGGTCACTACCAACTACCCATCTGAAGGCAGCCCTGTTTCGGCAAGTTTTTATCATGTTTTTCTTATGTTGGGAACCACCCAGAGTGACGGGAAACCCAACCAGATGGGTGGGGTATAAATGATGATGATGATGATGATGATGATGATGAATGGACCCATTTGCAGTTCTAAGCTCCCACCTCGAAGCGTTTATCCAGTCCAGCCAATTTTAAGGGAATAACGTTTAACCCAGATTATGTTCCCCTTGTGACCTTCCATGCAGGTGTAAGACAGGCTTCTTCATCAGCCAGCGGTCCATTGGCCAAGATCCAGTCCATTGGCAGCATCTACAGAGCAGTCCTTTCTCCCCCTCTCCATGCTGGTAAATGGACGCTGACACTTCAGTCGCAAGGCCACTACTCTGTGCACGTCCAAGGTGAGGAAAGGCTAAACTGAAGTGCTGGGATAAGTGAGGCCACAATGCTGAGCTCCATTTTTCCTCTGCATGATCTTGCACACACCTGGAGGCGCTAGGGAGTGCCAGTTGCATCGGATCTATTATTGGCCTAAAACAGTGGCCATATTTTTTTGATCTTTGAGCAAACGATTCCCCCGACACGGTGAAACTCTGTTCTCTAGAGCAAATGATTTCTAGTGAGGCCCAGAGGGTGGCAACACGAGAGCAGGGCCTTCTTTGCAGTGGCTCCCCGTCTGTGGAATGCTCTCTCCAGGGAAGTTTCTTTTATTCTTGTTCTTACTGAAATTCTGTATCTATTTCTCTATCTCTCTACCTCTATCTATCTATCTATCTATCTATCTATTTATCTATTTCTGTTTTACAATTTAGAGTATTAATTTAAACAACCTTAAAATATCAGTGACTTCCCTTCTTCTCTTTCCATGGTTCATTTTGCATATCAAAAATCCCTGCATATTTTCCATAAACTAAACCATTCATTGTTCCATTATTACATCCATCAAAACTTGTTGACGCCGTTGGATTTATCTTAACACTTGCCAACGTTTTCAAGTGTACACAATTTCCCCCCATATATTCAATAAACATTTCCCAATCTTCTTTAAACATATGTTCTTCTTGTTCTCTTCTTCTTTATGTTAGGTCTGCAAGCTGCACATATTCCATCAGTTTAAGTTGCCATTCTTCTTTAGTTGGGACTTTGCTCGTTTTCCATTTTTGGGCTAACAAAACACATAAATAACCCTTTCTTTTTTTTTTACACCTGAGAATTTCCGTGAAAAAGCGCTTGTATTTGTTGACAGGTCAGAGCACCTTTGACTTCCTGTATTACTTTGCGGTTCCAAAGGACGGACGCCACCCTGGGCTTTTTATGATGGATAGTTCCCCTGTGCAAGGTATGTATGGGATCATTCTCCTTCAGTGGCTCGGTGTTAGTTTTTGTACAGCTGTGCGGCAGCAGCAAGGGGGGTGCACTGGGGAGTGACAGTGATTTTTTTAAAAAAATAAAAAGTCCTTGTCATTATCCAGTCTTAAAATACCATAGGAAGTGGACTGGGAATTAGACATTGAGGAGCAACAAGTGGTCTTCTTCATGGGGCAAATTTCCCTATGCGTCTACTTCCACCCAGCTGTAAGAAACATCAATAAAATCTGCACAAAATGTGTACTTCATGCCACTGAGAGTATCATATATTCAGAAAAAACAAGTTCACCAGTGTGTTGGAAAGAACGAACCATTAAGGGATCATTTAAATGTATGTGGTGGGCCTGTGGGAAAAGTGACCCAATTTAAGCAATCAAATTTTTCATGATTTTAGAAAGGAATTTTAAAAAATTTAAAAACCCCCAATACTGAGTTTATTCATGGGAGAACACCAAGATATAATATGGAAACCATTTGTGGGATGTGTATTGTTAGAAGACGGAGTTTTTATAGCTCAAACCTAGACATTTAAAAGATTTCACCTGTCTTTTAAAAAATTGATTGGCAAAACGCAAAACATTTGTCTTTTCATAATTTTTTGTTTAGCTTTTCATCTGTGCTCTCCGTAGAATTTCAATTTAATATGTTCTGCTTTTTCATAATGTTGGTTTTTGGAAAATACTTCCCCCCACCCCCAAGCCTTTGTCTCTATTAACTGTCCGATATTCTTTGGCAGTCAGATACAAAACAATCCCTCTGTTGGTTCCATTCCACACCTTGGCCTCACCTGTTTCCTCAGACATTATTGCTTGCTGCCAATTTCTAGCCTAATCGCAGGCTTGGATACTTCCAGTTGCCCTGCTAATAAGCAGGCACACTTAGCATCTTTGGGATTGGATGAAAACAAAAAATACAAGAATAGCTCTGCTGGATTTGACCAGCGGCCCATCGAGGCAGGCATCCTGTTCTCACCTTGTCCCGTCAAGATGCCCCCAAGGGGAAGTCCAGTCAAAGGAAACTATGCTTTCAAGCTGAGGGAGCCGGCGTTTTTCCGCAGACAGCTTTCCAGGTCATGTGGCCAGCATGACAAAACCACTTCTGGCGCAACGGGACACCGTGACAGAAACCAGAGCGCACAAAAATGCCGTTTACCTTCCCGCCACAGTTGTACCTATTTATCTACTTGCACTGGTGTGCTTTCAAACTGCCAGGTTGGCAGGAGCTGGGAGAGAGCAATGGGAGCTCACTCTGTTGTGGGGATTCAAACTGCCGACCTTCTGATCGTCATGCCCAAGAGGCTCATTGGTTTAGACCGCAGCGCCACCCGCGTCCCTACTCTTCTGTCCTGTACTCTCCCAGCAACAGGCGTGGTCCAATGAGCTTTTGCCTTTCATTTCTTTTTCTTTTTAATTTTTTTTATTCATTTTTCTTTTTCATTCATTACATACATCTCAAAATTCTTAACATTTACTATATATTCCTCTCTCCCTCCCCTCCAGGGCTTCCCCCAACTTCCGCTTCTGGTTTGTTTCTCTTTTCACCCATTTTGCTATCTCCTAACAGAAAAAGTTATTAATAACATAACATCAAGCCTAAAAACATAAAAATAAATGTAAATACACACCGTAATATTTCACTATTTTCTAATACTAATAATGTGAATGTTTATTTAAATCCTGCCATCAAGTCTATTGACTTTCTTTGTTTCTGCAAATATAATATACAGTGGTACCTTGGGTTACATACGCTTCAGGTTACATACACTTCAGGTTGCAGACGCCGCTAACCCAGAAATAGTGCTTCAGGTTAAGAACTGTGCTTCAGGATGAGAACAGAAATCGTGCTCTGGAGGCACGGTGGCAGCAGGAGGCCCCATGAGCTAAAGTGATACCTCAGGTTAAGAACAGTTTCAGGTTAAGAACGGACCTCTGGAACGAATTAAGTACTTAACCTGAGGTACCACTGTAAATGGTTCCCATTCTTTTTCAAAGTCGCTGTTGTCTTTTTCTCTTAATCTATCTGTCGTTTTTGCCAGTTCTGCATTGAGCTTTTGCCTTTCCTTTCAACAGGCCTGCCCACTTACCTGGTCGTTATAGCGACTGGTTTGAAGCGGTCCCCTGAAGCCAGCTCGGTTCAGCTGAAAGCTGTGAACCTGGAGGAGAGGGGAGGCAGCCTCGAGGAGCTGAAACTGGAAGGAGGAGCCAACCGGACGGACCTGCTAGTGGCCAAGCTGCCTCCCACCCTGATGACCGACAGCAGCTTCTCTGTAGTGCTGTGTGCTCAGGATGGAGACGGCCGGAAGGTGGAGAGGGCTGCCCCTCAGGCGACCACAGTTGAGGCATCCCTGCTGGAGGTAAGGCAGGGAAGCAAAGAAGAGAACCATACGTCTCGACTTGGGGAAGCTGCTGTGGCGGAGGAAGGGGGTGTGTGGTGGGTGTGGGATGCCCCAGGTGTCATCACTGAGGGGGTAGACAAAAATATGAGGTGTTTTTTTTAAAAAAAAATGGGCTCACAAAACTTTTTAGTACAGTTTAATTGAACTACCTGCAGTTTAGAGAAACATCGAATCATAGAATTGTAAGAGTTGGGAGGGACTAGTCATCTAGTCATCTAGTCCGACTCCCTGTAAAGCAGAAACTGCAATTGTATGCCAAGAAACAGGGAATTATGTTCACATGTGGGGGTGTGTAAATGTGTGCAATTTTTCTGGCAAAGGGTGTTTAAGGAGATAACAGAAATCGCTGGGTTAAAGCTGACCAAAAGGCCAGAGGTAGCTTTATTTCCAATTTTCGATGGGGTGGAAGGTTTGCAGGCTATGAAGGACTTGCTCACAAGTTTGACAGCTACATGCATTTTTATAGCCAGGAAGTGGAAGGGGCAAGCGGAATATAAAATGGAAGAATGGTATAAAGAGGTGTGGGATATAGCTATTAATGATAAATTAATAAGTGCCATTAAGGTAAGATTGCGGAATATGCAGAAGAAATGATTTTGAGGAGAATTTGTACTGTTAAAATGGAAAGGGGTCAAACCACTGCAAGAGGTGTTGAAATTTTGGGAGGTTGGATAGTTACAATGGAATGGTCTTAGTGGTGGGGTGCACATGTTTATTCTTATTTATTTATGATTATTAATTTGTCACAAAAAAAGAATAATAAGAAGAAAGAGGCTGCCACTGGCCCAGTCCTGTGGGAGATTCAGCAGGTGCCTTCTGTACCAGATGTTAAATGCCTGCTGGAAGAAAAATGCCATTCTGCCAGGCCTGTGCAGGCAATTAAAAAAATACTTTTCTGCCAAGGGTTAATTGTAACCTGCTCTTAACATTTTGCTGTTTTTTATTGTAAGGTTTTATGGCTGTAAACTGCTTTTTTTAATGACATTTAAAAAAATAAATCAAGGGGCACACCGTCATGCTTTTTTGGTCTGTGCAAGTAAAGGTAAAGGGACCCCTGACCATTAGGTCCAGTCGTGACCGACTCTGGTGTTGCGGTGCTCATCTCGCTTTATTGGCCGAGGGAGCCGGCATACAGCTTCCAGGTCATGTGGCCAGCATGACTAAGCCGCTTCTGGAGAACCAGAGCAGCGCACGGAAACACCGTTTACCTTCCCGCCGGAGCGGTACCTATTTATCTACTTGCACTTTGATGTGCTTTCGAACTGCTAGGTTGGCAGGGACCGAGCAACGGGACCTCACCCCGTCACGGGGATTCGAACCACCGACCTTCTGATTGGCAAGTCCTAGGCTCTGTGGTTTAACCCACAGTGCCACCCGCATCTGTGCAAACCTAACTGCAAATATGCGCCTGAGCATTTGCGCATGCCTTCCTTTAGGGAGCTCTAACCTACACCCTGCTTTGTTCCAGCTGAGCACAGACGCTCCGGTGTTCCCAGGGAGACCTGTTACCATTGCCTGGAAGGTGACAAATCCCGGCTCACCCAAGCAGTATGATCTGAGGGTAAGCAGCGTTCCTGGGTTCCCGGTCAACATCTCCAGCTCCAGGTAATTCTGATGAATGAGCAACCATGGAAGACACCAGTTCCTAGCATTGTAACTGGGTGTGTTCTAGTCATTTATGCCCTGCCCCACATTCCAAAGGCAGGGCTTGTGCGCATTCCACTATTGCACTGCGCAGAATGCAACTTCCTAAAAACTCAATTTCCGTTCCAAAATAAGAAATGTTTTGAGATCCTAAGGCTGTGAACTTTCTTGGAGCCTGTGCACGTGAGAATGTTTTTAAAAGCTGGGTGATGTGGGTTTAGGCCTCTGTGCGGGTCTTTGTCCCCTAGCTCCTCATGTTTAGAGGGGAAAGAAATTAGGGGTGTTGCGTCTCTGATTAGCGGTGGAGGCAGTTTTGTTGCTGGTCATACCATATTGTATTGATCTTACCCAGGGGTCAGCAAACTTTTTCAGCAGGGGGCCGGTCCACTGTCCCTAGACCTTGTGGGGGGGCTGGACTATATATTTTTGGGGGTGGGGGGGGAATGAATGAATTCCTATGCCCCACAAATAATCCATAGATGCATTTTAAATAAAAGCACACATTCTACTCATGTAAAAACACGCTGATTCCTGGACCGTCCGTGGGCCAGATTTAGAAGGCGATTGGGCCAGATCTGGCCCTCAGGCCTTAGTTTGCCTACCCATGATCTTACCTTGCAAACTCCTGGTTTTATATGAAATACAGTCTATACATGTTTTAAACAGCTAGATAAAATACTGAAGCTGCTTGATAATGTTTAGGTCACCCATCCATTTCTTAAATATTAACTTCTGTCGGACTTGCGTTCAACCAAACTATTCCTCCGGTCGAGTCTTCCAACGTGATTAATGACCTGAGCGTTTGATGAATAGTGATGGTCAGGAGGAAACGTGATTAATGACCTGAGCGTTTGATGAAGCTCCAGGCACGTTCCCCCATTACGCAGAGTATACAGCAGCAGGGAAGGATGAGAAATATGAGCTACATTGCGAAGAGTTTTATTTCTAACTACGCAGACAGAAAAGAAAATACATCCTCTCTCTGTGAGAGCAGAGAGGCAACCGAAACAGAGGAACAGGAAACCAGTAATATAAACATCCGTCTCCCGTGAGACTTCCAACAGTCTAGAATCCCTGGAATGTAAACAGAGTCTTGTGACTCCAAGCACTGCACCAGTGGCACAAACAGAAACCTTACAACTTCCACTCTCCTTTTCTGCAGGCTACAATTGGACTTTAACCAAACAGCAACTGGACTCATTACCTTGAATGTACCTGATGCCGCTGATCCTGGCTCTGTGATCACCCTGACACTGCAGGCCAGCCTCCTTCACCCATCTGGGGATCCTAGCTTTGCCCATCTACAGCTGCTTGTGATGCCTCTACCTCTGGTGAGTCTTGTGGGAGAAGAAAACTGGGGAGCAGGGTGCCCATGGGAGAATTCTTGGAGTTATTCTTTGTTTATATATTGGGATGGGGAACCTGTGGGGTGTGTGTTCCCCGATGCTGGACTCGAAATCCCATCAGCCCCAGTCAGCATGACCAGTGGATGGTGGGAATTGTAGTCCGACAGATATCTGCACAGGTTCCATACACATGGTTTGCTTCAAAACCATCAGAAGGATGCAGGCTTGTCAAAAGGAGCAAGGAAGTACTCATGGGTCATAGCGTTACAAGTTTGGGGAGGACAGTCGCTTCCAAACCCATGATCCTGTGTATGCGATAGAATACCCTGGTCCTGATAGATTCCCTGGTCCTGAATGGGGTAACTGTGCCCCTGAAGGACCAGGTGCGCAGCCTGGGAGTCATTTTGGACTCACAGCTGTCCATGGAGGCACAGGTCAAATCTGTGTCCAGGGCAGCTGTTTACCAGCTCCATCTGGTACGCAGGCTGAGACCCTATCTGCCTGCGGACTGCCTCGCCAGAGTGGTGCATGCTCTGGTTATCTCCCGCTTGGATTACTGCAATGCGCTCTACGTGGGGCTACCTTTGAAGGTGACCCGGAAACTACAACTAATCCAGAACGCGGCAGCTAGACTGGTGACTGGGAGCGGCCGCAGAGACCACATAACACCGGTCTTGAAAGACCTACATTGGCTCCCAGTACGTTTCCGAGCACAATTCAAAGTGTTGGTGCTGACCTTTAAAGCCCTAAACGGCCTTGGTCCAGTATATCTGAAGGAGCGTCTCCTCCCCCATCGTTCTACCCGGACACTGAGGTCCAGCACTGAGGGCCTTCTGGCGGTTCCCTCACTGCGAGAAGCCAAGTTACAGGGAACCAGGCAGAGGGCCTTCTCGGTAGTGGCGCCTTCCCTGTGGAACACCCTCCCACCAGATGTCAAAGAGAACAACAACTACCAGGCTTTTAGAAGACATCTGAAGGCAGCCCTGTTTCGGGAAGCTTTTAATGTTTGATGTATTATAGTATTTTAATATTCCTTTGGAAGCCGCCCAGAGTGGCCGGGGAAGCCCAGCCAGATGGGCGGGGTATAAATAATAAATTATTATTATTATTATTATTATAATCTTTAAGAGACAACCAATCAGACCGCTCTCTTTGTCAAAAATAGATTGTTAATAATAATAATAATAATAATAATAAACACAAAAAAGAAAACAAGCTAGCTCCATCTTCCATGTGGCAGCCTTTAAGATATTTGAAGATGGCTATCCAGTCTCCTCTTAGCTCAGCTAAACATATTCAGCTGCCTCAACTGTTCCTCATCAGGCTTGGTTACCAGACCCTATATCCGACCACCTCGTTTCTGGATATCCTGTAACAGGAAGCTCCTCTTCGCCCGCAGGTGCAGAACCCAGTCTCCTCCCCAGTCTGCAACGTCACTTCTGTCGGCGGGTTCTGTGGCCCACCACGGACCCCTTGCCACGACCAGCGTTGGACGGCCACCTTGCGGATCTGGGACGAAGCTGGTGTCCGCTCGGTGCATGTGGAAGGGGGCGCCGTGGTCGCTCACCATGCCGATGGGCTGGCAGAGTCCGTCGCTTACACCTCGGACTGTTGCTCGCAGCAAGCCAGGCTGGTGGTCACCAACCTTCTTGGGCAGAAGTATCGGTGCCAAGTTGCGTCGGCGCCCCCTGCTCTTACTGTGAAGCCAAGAGCGTCCCCTCCTGAGGTCCTTAGGAAGCCTGTGGCGGCAGCAGGGGCTGCTGCGTCCTGGGGGTGGGCATTAATGGTGTCCATGGCAATTGGATGGATGATGTGTGTGTCGTAGGGGAAACTCCCGGCTGTAGGAAGGGACCTCTCTGACTGTAGAGGCTGTAGGGATATTGTGGCCTTTTGCCTTCCCGAGGAAGAGAATGAATGAGCTTGGAAGATGCCAAGCAGATGGGCAGGTCCTGAATTCTGGGCCTTCAAAGCACAAGGCGGGTCCTGACTACTGACGTGTGTATTGCACTGTGATTGATAGGTGGTAAAACGCTCCGAGCCTCAGATTCCACCCTCTTTACCTGATCTGAGCTGCTCTTGAGCTTCGCGGCGGCAGAGTCTATCTGAAGAGAACAATAGAAGAAGCTTCCGTATAACTGAGCCAGATCTTTGGGTCATGTATCCCAGTTTGAGCTGTCTGGTAGGGGTGCCTGCTGGCTTTTCAGCCTTAACCACCTGAGATCCTTTTAATGGGCAGTGGCAGGGTTGAAACTGGGACTTGCGCATGCAGAACCACCGACCAGAGGGGCATGGCTGCTCCCTGGAGGGAGATGTGTGGGGCCCAAACCCACATCCTCGCTGCTATAAGTTCCATGCGCAGAAGGGCATTACTAGCCAGACTGAACAGGCCATCTTTCCCCCATCTCACATGCTTTTTTCCTTTCCCCCCATTCCCTTTTAATCATTTGTCTGTCTGCAGCCTCTTCTTGTGTGTCGCAGTTCTTACCCGTTCTGCTTCTGTGTACGTCTCCCCATATATTTTGACCTGACCGCCAGAAGTGTGCAAGGCTAACTGTTTCATTTTTGCCAGCTGGAAACATATTCGGTGGTCTCCAAGTCTCCTGTTACCCCTGAAATGGTCCCCAATCAGTTTATCCTACAGTTGTTGTCCTCTTCATTCCTTTGCCCCCAGAGTCCCCTCCATTCTTTTCACACACCTGTTCTAAATTCCTTTCTTACTATGGCTGTATAAAACTTTTCACAGGCCGTGCTCATTGCCTGGACACCCTCTGTACGCTGTTACCTTCTGATCAGCGATCGATTTCCATTCTCTTTTTGCGTACTCAAGAGAATTCTCAGGACTGGCCCTACTGTTAGGCAGAGGGAGGCGGCTGCCTCAGGAAGCAGATGCCGAGGGTGTTAAAGCATTGGAGAAGAGGTCTGTGTGCATGCCCCACACAGACTGCCCTGCACCCCCTAAAACAAGCCTGCTCCTTTTTAGGTGTGCAGTGGGAAAGTGCTGTCCTATTGCCAGAGTTGAAACGAGGTTCAATAGCCAGTCTGGCTAGATTCTGTGCATGAAATCGGGGGTTGCTAGTGGGGAATCATCTTTGCTTCAGGCAACAAATGTCCTGGGCTGGCCCGGGAAATCTTCCTTCGCTCTTCCTTCCTCCTGTTCTTATGTGTGCCTTTCTTCCCAATTCTATTTTCCTGCCTCTCTGCCACTTCATCACTGGGTTAGTCTGTCGCAGGAAAAAAACAGTGGAGCGTCCTCTGACACCCTTTAAGAAGTCTAGCCATGATCTAGTAGCTGTTGAACTGAGACCTCCACACCTTCTCCTTTTGTGTGAGTGGCCCAGCCGGCTTTCTGGAGAACCCTTTTATGGTTCCTCTTGTGAAAGAGTTGGGAGTTGGCAAGCCTTGCCAATCCATTTCCAGTTGCCTCTTCCTAGATTAACCTGTGCAGGGGATTCTGGCTGGAACAGAATTGGTCCCTTCCCCTGCTCAGGTGGGTCTGTCTTGCCTCCTCCTCCCATCTTGGGCCCTGCCATGGCCTCCCTCCCTCTCTGCAACCCCTGTTCCATCAGGCTACTGCTAGTTAGCTGCAGTGAGATCTGGGCCATTCAGTCTTAATATGACTGAGCTGGGAGAGGTGATGATCAAACTTTCCCCTGTGTTGTTTTCCTGGTCAAACTCAATATACCTGTCCCACTTTCCATATAGGAAGCACCATGGTGGGGTGGGGGGAAGATGGCAGATATTTCAGCTGAGGAAATAAATAGTGGCTTTCCTGCTGAAAGCACTAGCTCTTCCGCAGCCACTGTGAAGTAAAGAAAATGTTGTTAGGAGAATTGACCACAGGTCTTCCACCAATTTGGCTTTAAGCGTGCCTTAAGATCTGAGATTATTCTCTGAGATCTGAGATTATTCTCTGCATGAAGCATTTCTCTTCTCCAGACTTTGTTTCAGTTAAACTTGAACTGTATATTTTTGCCTACTGAGTCTAAATCGTCCTCTCTATATTTGTATGCATTTTTTTTTTTTAAAGTTCTGGATATTTTAGTTTTCGCTGTATGAGATTCATGTTGTTGTTGTTTTGTATATAGATAGATATTTGTTTAATGGATAAAAAGAAGCATTTGGAAATTTTTCGACTTTTGTGTCAACTGAAATATAGAATGGTGGTGTCTTGCTTTTTTCCTCTTGAACTATTTCAATAATAAAATGTGCAATAGGTTTTGAGGATCCCCGCCCCCCGAGGGGGTGTGGAAGTGAGATTAGGGTGCAAAATTAAAATAACCCAGTGCATTCAAATATGTTTTAATCACGCATACATTTCAGTTCTTTTCTATACAAACGTTTGAATAAATAAAGTTTGGTTGGTTGTTGTTGTTTTAAAAAAGGGGTGAGAATTGGGGGATGCGAAAGGGGAATAAGGGAATATAAATAACATTTGAGTAGTGTTATATTGTTCAAGCCAGCAGGGGGAGCCAGTGATTTGAGGTTTGGGTCGCTGCTAGCCTCTGTATGAGAAAGTGATTAAGATCATCAATGCTGGCTTTTAAAAATACCTGTTTATAGTGGACAGGGCCTGGCAGCTTATGTAGAGTCAGGCACTGGAGGCCAGTGGTTCAGATCACTAGGAAAATCCTAAATACCCAGCTCTAAATGGCAGGTTTGAAAATGGAGTTGAAATCCACCCGAGGCTTACGCTCTGGTTAGAAATTACACAAAAGCTGATCCACGCCGTACTTCTAAATTGTCACCTGTGCCAGGAGTAAGCCCTGTCCCCAAATTTCAGTCACTTATCATTTACCATTTCTGTTCTGTAAATGAAAAACACTTAGGACACCTATTGATTTTTGCTGTTGGGGTTTAACAAACAGTGTCCGTCGTATTTTTTCCAAGGAAATCCCAAACCAGGCCAGCAAATAGGTGCCTTTCTCCTTACACACAACGCACATGGCTTTGTTCCGAGACATTTTATCACCCTGAGACACATTTGAATAGGCTTGGGTGGAAAAAAATACCCCTGTATACTTCAGTTTCGTGGAAGTTGTTGAGGGTAGAAAACTATTGCGGGTAGAAAATGACCACGTGAAACTAGCAGTTCCCAATTTTTGCTTTCTCTGGATTAACAAAATCACCCAATACTGAACATGAGCCAAAGAGATCAAATGGGTACACAGAGACCTGAGGGATAGCTCGGTTGGTAGAACACAAGATCCTTAATCTCAGGGCTGTGGGTTCGAAAGATTCCTGAAGGAGTGTCTCCACCTCCATCGTTCTGCCCGGACACTGAGGTCCAGCACTGAGGGCCTTCTGGCAGTTCCCTCGCTGCAGGAAGCCAAGTTACAGGGAATCAGGCAGAGAGCCTTCTCAGTAGTGGCACCCGCCCTGTGGAACGCCCTCGCACCAGATGTCAAAGAGAAAAATAACTACCAAACTTTTAGAAGACATCTGAAGGCAGCCCTGTTTAGGGAAGCTTTTAATGTTTAATAGGTTATTGTATTTTAGTGTTCTGTTTGAAGCCGTCCAGAGTGGCTGGGGAAACCCAGCCAGATGGTCGGGGTATAAATAATAAATTATTATTATTATTCCTGCACTGCCAGGGGTTGGACCAGACGATCCTTGTAGTCCGTTCCAGTTTTATGATTCTAGATGACTGACCAGTTCTTGGCACCCTACAAAAAAGTAGATTATGCATATACCTATGGGAAGGGTCCCTGGCAAATATCTATAGGCAAATCCTATGTAGGAGGTTGCTTCATATTTCCCTCCCTGCAATACAGGAATGTAGATGACTGCCTACAGCAAGTCAGGCCTATCGTCTAGCACAATCATGTTTGCCTTGAACGGTAGTGGATATTTAGGGAGTCAGGCATTGGTCTTTTTCATAGGAGCAAAGAAAGCTGCCGCAAACAGAGTTTGACCATTGGTCAGTACTGTCTACACTGATTGGCAGCAGGTCTCCAAGGTTCCTGGAACATTCCCAGCCGTACCTAGAGATGCCAGGGATTGAACTGGCAACCTTCTGGATGCAAAGAAGATGCTCCATCAACTGAGCTCCCATGCCCTAGCTGCTCCCATTACCTGCTAGCCTAACATCTTTTTAATGGAAGGCATTAGGATGCCATGGCTTTGCTATGCCCTTCCGCTTTTCCATCTTTCAAACGGGAACCAGAAGTAAAAGCTGTGTGCCACTCTGTTTCCCCTCCGGCTTCATGGCTATGGATGTCCTGTCAACAAAGGCCATCAGAAAATAAGCTTAATAAGAAAGCGACTTCTTCAAAAACAAAACGGGAAGAGTTAACGGAATGGTGTTGAATTAGAGGAGGAGGAATAATAATGTTGGTGCGTTGGCTTAATCTTTGGACCACGGAAAGAGCACCCGAAGCTGCCACAGATGACCTCTTCGTTTCGGTTCTCCCCACAATAGCAATGGCCTACCTCACCGAAGAAGGGAAATATAACCAGACTAAGAGTGCTATACAGTGGTACCTTGGTTCTCAAACGCCTTAGTACTCAAACAACTTGGAACCCAAATACCGCAAACCCGGAAGTAAGTATTTCGGTTTGCAAACCTTTCTCGGAAGCCAAACGTGCTCCGTTTTGAGCGTTACGCTTCCGTTTTGAGTGCCACACTTCCATTTTGAGTGTTATGCTGAGGTCTGTCTGTTTTTGCTATTTATTTTGCGTTTTTGTTTTTGTGGCTCTTTTTGTTTTGTTTTTGTGACTGTGTGGAACTCAGTTCAGCTACTGATGGATTGTGTCACTACAGTGCCTTGTTTATTGCTTTCATTTTATGGATCAATGGTCTCATTAGATAGTAAAATTCATGTTAAATTGCTGTTTTAGGGGTTGTTTTTAAAAGTCTGGAACGGATTAATTCATTTTGCATTACTTTCTATGGGAAAGCACGCCTTGGTTTTGGAACGCTTTGGTTTTGGAATGGACTCCCGGAACAGATTAAGTTTGAGAACCAAGGTACCCCTGTACCCAATTATCAAAAGGCAAGGTCTATGTAATTTGGCAGCTAAGGAGAGAGTTACGGTCCTGTCTTTTGAAGGAAGATTTGAGTGGGAACATAAGAGGGACAATGTTCAGCAGCTCTAGGATATGGCAGATAGCAAAAGTGCCCCAAAGGAAAGGGGCGTCTCATTCATTTTCGTGAGCAGGTTTTCCTGTTGCTGAGGGGCCATGAAGAGGGCAGGGCCTGCTCTGTGCCTCCCAATTCTAGCCTGCCACCTCCGGGTGCAACAGAGTGTCCTCTCTGGTCACCAGCGCTGAAAGAAGAGTCAGCTGCCAGTGTAGCCAGCACAGAATAGGGGAGGCGCCATCTTGTCCTTCACATCAGACAGAAAAAAACGTCTTGGAACCAGACCAGAGCCCAGCCATGTTTTCTGCATCACTGCCGAGTGTGAAATGTTGCGTCTTAACACAAAGTCCTAAACTCATGCTAAGAAAACAAGGTTCTATGCTTCAAGCTGGAGCACAACGTCTTGAGTTGTGCTGATGGAGCAAAAGCCGGGGCTGGGTTGGTTCTAGGCTGTGGGGGCCCTTTGAGCAAGAAGAAGGAGGAGGTTTGGAGTTGCTATCCCGCGTTATCACTACCCTAAGGAGTCTCAAAGCGGCTAACATTCTCCTTTCCCTTCCTCCCCCACAGCAAACACTCTGTGAGGTGAGTGGGGCTGAGAGACTTCAGAGAAGTGTGACTAGCCCAAGGTCACCCAGCAGCTGCATGTGGAGGAGCGGGGAAGCGAACCCGGTTCCCCAGATTACGAGTCCACCGCTCTTAACCACTACACCACACTGGCTCCCACCCTCCATGGGTGGGGGTAGGTGGGTGGCCTCCCTCACCTAGTCCACCTCCTCAGTGTAGCAAGTCAAGGGGCCTTGTGGCACCCGGGAGTGGGGCCCTGCCCAATGTCTGACCCAGCCAACTTTTGAATGGCAGCCCTGGGCCAGGAAACATTCTTTCCAGCCTCGCCCTCAATGTTCCACATCTCTGGCTCCTTCCCTCAGACAGGCCAATTGCCTTCCCACCTCCTCCTTTCCATGAATGTCAATAGCCCTTTGTTTCCAGCTTTTCATAGTAACAGCAATCCTCTGTCTCAAAATATCTCCCAAGCAAATGATGCAAACCGAGGGGATATGCACATATTACGGCTACCATCCCACATCCGCTAGCTCTCCACTGAACAACAACGTAAAGAGGTTGATGTATGCAAGAGTCGGACAATTGGTCCATCTAACTCAGTCCTGGCCTACACTGCCTGCTAGTGGATCTCCAGGGTTTCAGACAGGCGGGGAGGGGGCGACATTCACAGCCCTACTTGGCGACACCGGGGATTGAACATGTGACCTTCCGCATGCCAAGCAGATGCTCTGTGACTGAGCTGCGGGCCCCTCAGGATTGGGCCGGATGACTAGAGGTCTAGCGTTCCTCTAGCGCCTCTTGCAGGAGCAGGCCGAAATGGCATAAAGGAGAAAACGTTTGCGACGCCCCCTTCACAAGAAAGGTCTGTCTGAAAGGTGGCCAGCCGAAGGAAGTGATGTCACGGGCACAGGGGGGACAAAGGGACATCGCCATGCCGCTGACCGTGGACAGAGTGTGGCCTTGGCTGTCAGATAAAGGTGGATTCCTTGTGGCTGGGTAGTCTGTAGCCGCGGGTCTCTTTCAGCTGCTTGCAAAGAGCTGCTTTCTCTTGTTCCAGCTGGGCAATGCGGTCGCTCTTCTCAGACACTTCCTGTATACGATACGATATCTTTATTGTCATTGTCCAATACAGAACAATGAAATTGAATAATAATAATAATAATAATAATAATAATAATAATAATTTATTTATATCCTGCCCTCCCCAGCCAAAGCCGGGCTCAGGGCGGCTAACAACAATAAAATAGTGCAACATTCTAAAAACATTTCATTATAAAAATTAATTAAAATCAAATTGATGGCAACCATAAGCTTAAGTTCTGTAAAGATTGCTAAAGGAGGGAGTCAGGCTGCGCCTGGGCCAAAGGCCTGGTGGAACAGCTCTGTCTTGCAGGCCCTGTGGAAAGATGTCAAGTCCCGCAGGGCCCTAGTCTCTTGTGACAGAGTGTTCCACCAGATCGGGGCCACAGCTGAAAAAGCCCTGGCTCTGGTTGAGGCCAGCCTAACCTCTCTGTGGCCTGGGACCTTCAGGATGTTTTTATTTGAAGACCGTAAGTTCCTCTGTGGGACATACCAGGAGAGGCGGTCCCATAGGTACGAGGGTCCTAAGCTGTATAGGGCTTTAAAGGTTAAAACCAGCACCTTAAACCTGATCCTGTACTCCACTGGGAGCCAGTGCAGCTGGTATAGCTGGTAAATCTACATAAGACATTCAAAAACCCCTAAAAACTCTGAAACCCCATTTTATAATATACTCCTATAGAGACTCCTTGTACTGCGTTTAAAACCAGAATTGCATTTGGGTAGAGACTTTCTCAGACGGCTAGTCCTAGTCTTTATAACCCTGTACCTTCTTCCAGAAGGTAGAAGCTGAAAGAGATCATTTCCAGGGTGCGCACTATCCTGCACTATCTCTGCAGCTTTCTTATGGCACCTGGAAGCATAGATTTGATCCAAGGTGGGAAGAGCACACCCAATTATTCTCTCTGCAGTCTTTACAACCCTGGACAGCAGTGTTTTTTCCCTGGCCGTGCAGCTCCCAAACCACACACACAGACCATAAGTTAATACACCCTCAACAGTGCAATGGTAAAATGCCATCAAAAGGTCCTTTGAGAGATTGTTTTTCCGGAGGATTCTCAGAAAATATAACCTCTGCTGTGCTCACTTCATCGGGTCTTTGCTGTTTTCTCCCCAGGTTAGGTCATCTCTCAACTTCATTCCCAGAAATCAAAACACCGATACCGTTTGTTAGGCAGACAAGCAGCGTTATCAAGAACAGAACCGCTATGTTGTTGCACTGGACTTCATGAATGAGAGGGGAATACAGGGACTCAGTTCTGGGGGATCAAGGTGGACACCTTTTAATGTGTCCAAAATCTGTGTCTCAGCAGGTTGCCTTGGTCTGCCTCCTAAAAGGGCGAGTCCTGAAGCAGCCACTGGCTTTCACTCTTGCTTGACTTGTTGGCATCCGTCTGTCTCGAGAGACAATGGAGTGCGCCCCTGGGGGGTGAGGTCAACTGGCTGCATTAGCAGCACCGAAGTACGTAACCTCTCCAGGGTGCAAGCCTGGGCCGTGTGCATGGAGGTCCTGGGCTGCCCAGATGACAAGACCCCCATCTTGGCCTCGCTGATGGGGTCCATAGGAAAGCAGAGCAATACATTTGGCACCAGCTGGGCTGCAGGAGTTGCCGGAAGGAGGTGTACAAGGCGCCATCTAACCACCTTAGGGATTCCGCTCTGGATTTGTTTAGGATTTACTCCTTAGCCAGGCAAACTCGCCCTCCAGATGGTTTGGAACTACAACTCCCATCACCCTAGCTCACAGGACAGTGGTCTGGGATGATGGGAGTTGTAGTCCCAAAACATCTGGAGGGCCGAGTTTGCCTATGCCTGTCCTTAGCCCTTTCTTGTCCCAAAGATGTCCCACAAAGTAGCGGGCACAGATTGTTCCTTGGAGTTTACTCACAAATGTGTATTTTCTCACAAATGCGTATAACTGTAAGGCAGAGGAGGTTTAAGACCAGAGTTTTCCTTCTCCTAGATGGGCTCCCTTCCCAAGTTGATGAGCCCCATCTACCCCTCATTTCCCTCTACAACATGTGCAGAAACTGCCTTCTTGACCATTGGACCCCCTGTGGGTGTTGTCCCACTCAGTTCCACCACTCTGTCTTTGTGTATCTTGGCTTTTTGTGGATTTGTCCCTTACCTTGATCAGCAGGTGGTTCTGTTCCTTGAGGACTGTGACAGCTTGCTGCTGAAACTCCTTCTTTCCTGGTGGATAAAGGGGCCCCCCAAAACCAGGAGGTGGGACTTCAGGCTAGAGGAGAAGGAAAACCCGCGTAACTATCTGAGTGCAACTTCCTTCCATACCATACCACCCAATTTTTAAATCCAGCACTCCTGTGTTGCAAAGGGGCCTCTCAATATCCAAGAAGCAGACAAGATAGACTTGGCAAGAGGCGAGAGTTGGGGCCTGCTCAGGTATGGCGAGGGCGTGGTAAGAGCAAAGGGACACAGGAACAGCAGCCCAAAAAGCGGTATATAAACACCGTAAATTAATAAATGGTGCATACATACAAGATCCTTACTTGCACAGAGCTGAAACTACGCAATTGTTTCCTCTCAAAACTAGACGCGAGTGCCAACAACCAGCTGATTGTCGAGGCTTTTACAGTGCTGTGTACAGAAGCCCTGAGGATCAGCTGACTGTCAGAACTAAAAACAGGTCACCTGATGTCATCTGCATGATGGCAAATGACCCCGCCCACCTACCTGTGAGGTGGAATAGGTAAGGATTCAGCCCGACAGCCAGATCCAATTCTCCACCCATTTGGAGTCACCATTTGAGTTCATTTGCCCCAAGCAAGGAAGCCTGACCCTCTCCCCTTGGAGGAGACCCTGGTGCCTGCTCCTATGGACACTGACTCAAACAGGAAGGACCAGGTGTGCAGCCTCGGAGTCATTTTGGACTCACAGCTGTCCATGGAGGTGCAGGTCAATTCTGTGTCCAGGGCAGCTGTTTATCAGCTCCATCTGGTACGCAGGCTGAGACCCTACCTGCCCACAGACTGCCTCGCCAGAGTGGTGCATGCTCTGGTTATCTCCTGCTTGGACTACTGCAATGCGCTCTATGTGGGGCTACCTTCGAAGGTGACCCGGAAACTACAACTAATCCAGAATGTGGCACCCACACTGGTGACTGGGAGCAGCTGCTGAGACCACATAATACTGGTCCTGAAAGGCCTACATTGGCTCCCAGTACGTTTCCGAGCACAATTCAAAGTGTTGGTGCTGACCTTTAAAGCCCTAAACGGCCTCGGCCCAGTATACCTGAAGGAGCGTCTCCACTCCCATCATTCAGCCCGGACACTGAGGTCCAGCGCCGAGGGCCTTCTGGTGGTTCCCTCATTGCGAGAAGCGAGGTTACAGGGAACCAGGCAGAGGGCCTTCTCAGTGGTGGCACCTGCCCTGTGGAACGCCCTCCCACCAGATGTCAAGGAAATAAACAACTATCTGACTTTTAGAAGACATCTGAAGGCAGCCGTGTTTAGGGAAGTTTTTAATGGCTGATCTTTTCTTGTGTTTTGAATATTCTGCTGGGAGCTGTCCAGAGTGGCTGGGGCGGCCTGGCCAGATGGGCGGGGTAGAAATGAAATGAAACGAAACGAAATGAAATGAGAGTGCTTGTTCTCTGATCACAGGCGGACGCTGTGCAGATGTGTTTAGAGGCATGTGCCCTGACCAAGCAAGGTAAAAAAGGAGTCAAAGGTGTCTCGAGATGTGCCATCCATCCGAAACAGTCTTATTCCAACATGGACCACGTCCTTATTTTTCTATTTTAGCGCACATTTTGCTGACCAAGGGAGACAACCCCTCCTCCCAGTGCTTAACATTTGGATACAGCCTTCTGGGAAGCTACCGAATGCAAAGCCCATGGAAATGAGAAGGACATGTATTCAGCCAGTTCCTGCTCACTTCTGTAGAGCCTCTTCAGGTGAACTTGCACCTGACAGGTGAGATCTGTCTGTTTCGCCTTCCACCCCCTTGTACTGGAAACGTGAACGATCCTCCCTCCCAAGGCAGTAGCTTTTTCAGCATCCCCCCAGGGCAGAACTGCCCCAACCCCAGGCCCTCCCCTCCCCCTCCGCCCCCACTGACCTTTCCAGGAGAGGCCAGCAGGTTTTTCAAGCACAGGTTCACCTCCTGGATCTTGGCCAGCAGCAGGCAGCTCTGGTTGGAGTAAGGGTCTGGGAAATAGCTCTGCGGTTGTGCAAGAACAACAGTGAGCAGGGAAAAGCAAAACAAAACTCAGTATACAAATTGTATCCCGAAGATTGCAATTCAAAGAGTTGTTGTTTTTCAAAAAAAGGTAAATAGAAAAAAGGTATGAGGATGTTTGCAATTAATATACGACCTTTTAGCCCATGTGTGAAAATGTGTATGTGGACGCAGGTGGCACTGTGGGTTAAACCACAGAGTCTAGGGCTTATCGATCAGAAGGTTGGCGGTTTGAATCACGTGACAGGGTGAGCTCCTGTTGCTCGGTCCCTGCTCCTGCCAACCTAGCAGTTTGAAAGCACGTCAAAGTGCAAGTAGATAAATAGGTACCGCTCCGGCGGGAGGGTAAATGGCGTTTCCGTGCGCTGCTCTGGTTCGCCAGAAGCGACTTAGTCATGCTGGCCACATGACCCGGAAGCTGTACGCTGGCTCCCTCGGCCAATAAAGTGAGATGAGCGCCGCAACCCCAGAGTCAGCCATGACTGGACCTAATGGTCAGGGATCCCTTTACCTTTACCTTTAACTGAAATAACCACTTTGGCTTGGCTTAGTGTGGCAGCGTCAACGAGGGTCTTGCTAAGCCAAGATTTGGCTCAGTGTGTTGTGTGAACCAGTTCAAAGATTTCACACTGAAAGTGACCTTTGGCTCTTACTAGTCTCCTAATCCCTGCTACCTTTTATTCCGAGCTGGGGAGCTCCCTAAATGTGTGACAGTTGTCAAATTAAACATACGTGCTTTGAAAAGGGGACATGTAAAATCCACAGAACCTCATGTGTATCTCAGCCTACTGAATGCCGCGCCACAAATACTCCATCATCACACAAGGCTGGCCCTTACCTTGAGCAGAGTGAGGCAGATGCCTCAGGCACCTGATTTTGGGTCTCATGAAAGGGCTGCCAATTGTTAGCTATTCTATTTTTATTGCAGCTTTACTGCCCTGGGAAGCGAGATGTGCTTGTGGGATTTTCTGCCCCAGGTGCCAAAATAGCCAGACCGCCCTTAGCACCTTTAGATACCACCTAAGGGTGGTATCTGCTTTTCCCTGCCTGGTACTTACTGCCTCCGTTCCCATGTGCTTCTGACACCTCTGAGCCTCCAGGAGGTGGCGCTGAAACCAGTCGCGCACCCGCTCAACCATCTCCAGCCCTTGCAGCAAGGCATCCCGTTCCCGTTCCAGCTCCTGCATTCGCTTCAGCTGCAAGACAGGGGGCAAAGTCAAGATTCTAGCTTGTGAGTTGCGGGGTGGGTGGGTTTCTTTGATTCAGCAGCACAGAACGACTTTGCAATGCTCAGGAGATCTCCATCTAAGGTAGAAGGGACCTTGCAAAGAGGGATGTCAACATTTCCGCACAAAGTAGCAAAGAGGTGTAGCTCAAAGGGTGTAGAACCCATGCTTTGGACACAGAAGGCCTCAAGTTCAGTCCTAGGCACCAAAGATGATGATTTATTAGATTTATATATCACCCTTTGGACGCGGGTGGCGCTGTGGGTTAAACCACAGAGCCTAGGACTTGCTGATCAGAAGGTTGGCGGTTCGAATCCCTGCAACGGGGTGAGCTCCCGTTGCTCGGTCCCTGCTCCTGCCAACCTTGCAGTTCGAAAACACGTCAAAGTGCAAGTAGATAAATAGGTAGCGCTCCGGCGGGAAGGTAAACGGCATTTCCGTGCACTGCTCTGTTCCGCCAGAAGCGGCTTAGTCATGCTGGCCACATGACCCAGAAGCTATGTGCCAGCTCCCTCGGCCAATAAAGAGAGATGAGTGCTGCAACCCCAGAGTTGGTCACGACTGGACCTAATGGTCAGGGGTCCCTTTACCTTTTAAAAATGCTAATCAGACCTGATTGAAGAGGAACGTGTTTGCAGGGAGCTTAAAAATTTTATAGTGAAGGAGGCAGATGAATCTCCCTGCGGAGAGCGTTCCACAAACAAGGAGCCACCACAGAAAAGGCCCCGTTCTTGTGTGGCCACCCTCAGGACCTCACGTGGAGGAGGCACACGAAGAAGGGCCTCAGATGATGCAAGGCAGCAGAGGAGGCGGGAATGGGCAAAGCGACACCCTTCTGAGCTCCCCGGAAAGGGCACCTGCCAAAGCAGCAGCAGGAGGGCAGGAGCCCATTGCCAACCGGTGCTCCCAGGGCACCCAGAAAAGCAGCACATAACACCTGTGCTAGGAAATCTGAACTTGGGAGCAGTTTACCTACTGGATCGCCTTACTCCATATATGCCCGCTCGATCACTTTGATATGCAGAAGCGGCATTTTGACATAAACATTGTATGTAACGTGAAACCACACTTCAAAGCCAGTTCTCCACGCAGCTCAGAAAGTGAGACAGCTCAGTTGGTTAGAGCGTGGTGCCGATAACGCCAGGGTTGCAGGTTCGATCCCCGTAAGGGACAGCTGCGTATTCCTGCATTCAGGGGGTTGGACTAGATGATCCTCAGGGCTCCTTCCAACTCTATGGTTCTATGAGATGCCCCAAACCTCCAAACCGCAATGAAAACAGCACCCCGTATCAAAACATCGGTTTGCGACAAGAATACAGCCCCTTCGACAAAATTGGCTGCTAAACTGCACGTCCAATGCAATACCAAAAGAATGAACACGAGAATAACCTGAGATGCATGTCGATGGAGTTTCTAGTGGGAGGAATCCCAAAAGGCAAGGTGCCACTGTGGAGAAGACCCTGCTACCCACAGAACACCTTCCAGGCTCTCTCGAGGGATGAGGAACAAGGCGTTTCCTCATTTCTAGGGTTCTACTAATTCCTTTTTAGAACTTCAAAACATTGGATGTCTGGGAGGAGGAAAGGTCTAAGGGAGGCCAGAACAAAGGGGTGTGGATATTTGTGTGTGCCATCGTGGTCCCAGCTACCTGAGCCGCAGAGAGACTCACCCAGAAGAAGAAGCGCAGGGCCTCCAGGCTGCTGAGGGCCGTGCCCAACGGGACGATGAGGATGGTGTAGCCTCTCTGGACCGCTATCATGGCGCAGTGGGGGCTGGGAGGCAGCAACGCCCAGAGCAGGAGGGAAGGGGGCCGCCTTGGCATCCCAGCGGGGCAGCGAGGTCCCCTCACAGTAGCGCCCCTGCTTGAGGAGGGGGAAAGTCGCGCTCTGACGATGTGGCTCCTTCTTCTCTCCCCACAAGTCACGTCCCACCTGCTTCCAGGCCAGGGTCGTCACGGAGAGCTCCGCTGCCAGCAGCCAAATACTAAAACAGCACACCAGGGCCCCCCCAATTCCTTCAGGAACGTTTCTCTGAGCCTTTCCTCATTCCTCCTCAAACATTGGACTCTTCTTTCAACCGGTCCTCTTTCCTCTAAGGCTGTTTTTGCTCCCCTGCATAGCTGCCAACCTTCCCTTTTTTGTGGTAAATTCCCTTATTCCAGCGCCGTTTCCTGCTGCTTCCCGCAGCTATCCCGGATTGTTAGATATCCCGTAGACTGTCTGCGGGAAAGGTGAGGCTGCCGATCCCTTATTTTCAAATCTGAAAGTTGACAGCTATGCTCCCCTGTCACACCCTCTTCCCAAAATCCTGTCACAACCTTCCTCCACAGCGGTTTCCCTCTCCCATCCCTCAACTTTTGCCCCTTTCAGATGCTCTCTTCTGTCTCACACACCCCTCCATCCATCTTCTCCTCATTCACTCATTCACACCCTTCCTTCCTTCCTTCCTTCCTTCCTTCCTTCCTTCCTTCCTAGCGTTTCCACCCTTCCTCGCCCTTTTCTGCTGCCGGCCCGGTCTTTCACATTCGCATTCTTTTCTTCAAATGGATTTGCGCTGCCTGCTCTCCTCCGCTGCTAACCTCTCGCCGTCTCTCGCCTCGGCCTTCTCCTCTGCTTTCCCCTCAGACCCCTCCTCTGCCCTGGGGGAAAAGCAACAGTGTCCGGAATCTACCCCCCCTCCCACCAACCATCCCATTTGGCTGAAATCAGCACTTTCCCCCCAGTGCATTGTGGGATATGCTTTAAAGCCTCAGTTGCCCCGGACAATGGTGGCCATAATCCCTGCCTTTCCAGCTGGCTTAATTCGCTTGGGGTGCAAAGAGAGGTGAGCAGAACACGCTGCTCTGCCAATTTACGATTGCAACATGAAGAAAAGGCCTTGTTCAAAACTATATCCTCAACTTTTTGCGGTGCCAGCTGGCCCTGGCTTAAGGTGTCTTACACTGACTTTTTAATTTTGGGTGCTTCCAAGGCTATAACGATTTCCGAAGATGGGTTTCTATCACAGGCCAGAAAATTCGGTTGCGCGATAACAGTATCACAGAATTGTAGAGTTAGAAGGTACCCTGAGGGTCATCTAGTCCAGGACTCTCAACTACAGCAACAAGCCCACTTCCCCCAACCCAACCCAACCCCAAAATTAGACTTTTCGCAACAAGGGAAGTAATAAGGGCCCTCATATTTACGGGACTGCCTCTCCTGGTATGCCCCGCAGAGGACCTTAAGGTCCATAAATAACCATAGTTTAGAGGTCCCGGGCCCTAAGGAAGTCAGACTATCCTACACCAGGGCCAGGGCCTTCTCAGTGATGGCTCCGACCTGGTGGAATGCTCTGTCCCAGGAGACTAGGGCCCTTCAGGATTTAACCTCCTTCCGTCGGGCCTGTAAGACACCTGGCCTTTAATTTGAATTCAGCCTGATCTTTTATTTCCCTTCTCTTCCCTCTCCCTCCCCTTTTATGAACATCACCCGCTCTGAGACCCCACAACTAATTCTCCCCTGGCCTCCTCGCTGGCCCAAGTAGGATCAATTTAGCCAGCTAGCCCTGGGGATTATCTAATTGATTTTTTATTTTTATTGTTATTCATGTTTTTATACTGTATTTTATGCTGCTTTTATAATTAAGTGTTTTAAAGTGTTTTAATTTTATTGTTAGCCACCCTGAGCCTGGTTTTTGAACCGGGAAGGGCGGGGTATAAATAAAAATTTATTATTATTATTAATGCAAACTGGAAAGCGAGCGGTAACGCTTGAGGCAACGTGGTCTAACCTGCCCACAAACGAACTACCACAAACACTCCGTAAACAGCTGATGTCGTCTGTCCTCCCTGCAAACTCTGTGCGAGCAAATCAGGACAAATGTTTGATAAAAACTGGATGCCTGGAAGCCGCTTCAGAGCCCAAGCAGGCATGCATTGAAATATGTACCAGGCAGCTGCAGACGGCGCTTTTCAAAGCTCATTACGGAGGGAGGGCAGCCCTTCCCCACAGAAGGCAGACAGAGCAGATCAGGCAGGGAGGCAAATACATCAGACTGAACGCTTTTTAAACAGGTCATCCGGAAGCAACTTTTGGTAATCATACCTTTCAGGTCCAACCGGCACCCTGGAAACAACTAACAACACAAGCTGTGTGGAAGCTAGACAATATGCGCATTAATACAAACACACACTTAAAATCAAATATGAACTGCACTCCTTTCCAATCTGGCCTTGTCTGTCTTGTCTCCTTTCAGCATGAACCTGGACCTCCGTGGGGTGAGGGGAGTGGCAATGGAAGGGGTGGGTTGAGAGAAAAGCAATTTTGAATAGGGACAAAATGGCTGGCAGGGGGGGATTTGGCCTACTTTTGGGGTTGACACAATTACTTTGTTGACACAAAACAAATCGCAGAAACCGTTGCTGGATTTCTCTTTCCTGCTGCAAATTTAGTTAGTTTCATTGCATCTTGCATTGTTCCTGTCCTTAGTTCATATAAGTACCATGGGTTTTAAGTCGGTGCATGCCAGAAATCGTAGGATTTTGCAATTTCTATTTGCTTTCGTCGGGTCTGAGACCGTACAATGACATTTGTATTGATTAAGCCACCCCGGCTCTTTTCACGCCCTTAATTCTCAGCTCGGTTACATCCTCATGATCTCCTGCGGAGAATGCAGGTAATAATAATAATAATAATAATTTATTATTTATACCCTGCCCATCTGGCTGGGTTTCCCCAGCCACTCTTGGCAGCTTCCAACAAAACACTAAAATACAATAACCTATTAAACATTAAAAGCTTCCCTAAACAGGGCTGCCTTCAGATGTCTTCTAAAAGTTTGGTAGTTACTTTTCTCTTTGACCTCTCGTGGGAGGGCGTTCCATAGGGCGGGTGCCACTACCAAGAAGGCCCTCTGCCTGGTTCCCTGTAACTTGGCTTCTCACAGTGAGGGAACCACCAGAAGGCCCTCGGCGCTGGACCTCAGTGTCCGGGCAGAACGATGGGGGTGGAGACACTCCTTCAGGTATACTGGACAGAGGCCATTTAGGGCTTTAAAGGTCAGCACCAACACTTTGAGTTGTGCTCGGAGTGCTTCACCCCTATCTGGCTGCCTTGCAGAACTAAAAATTTTGAGGTCATGCAAGTCAGGACCACATGGAAGAGGTTTGCGATGTAAACACAACCTTGGACCGAGCGACCTCAAAGGACAATTGCAGCCCGAAGGCTGGTTTTTTAAATTAATTAACGATGCTGATTTGTATTTCTTGAGGCTTGAATAACCCTCCTGTCACTGGGAAAAAAAGAAGAGGGAAAAAGACATTGTTTTCCGTTTGCACACAAAGGTGTGGCATGTGGAATGCCTGATAAAAATGACGCTTAGGATGTTTGCAGAGCGTTGGCTGGGTTTTTTTTTTTATCACATTTAAGTTGCACAACTAATAGTGGATTGGAATGTCCCAAGGCCGGACTTTTCCCAATAAAGAAAGGGATGGGAAGATGCACTTGGAACGTGTGGCTTGACACTCGTTCTGATGTCGTCTCAACTCCCCATAAACAAATCAAAAAGGAGGCTCAGTGACCAGGTTGTCTGGAAGGGCCCTCGGGAGCCATTCCCTGGGCTTCCTCACCATATCATATTCCAAGGCATTGGAAATGGTGTGTCTCCGCGGTTCCTTTGGAAGTCGGATACTCCGGCGCCTCCCAGCTTGACAGAGGGAACTGTTGATGCTACGGGACCGTGTGACTCCTTTCCCATCGGATTCTCCTGGAGAAAGAGATTCATTATGCCATAAACATATTTTCAAAAGAAGGGGTTGGGGAAGGAACTTACAGGTTGATTTGTTGTCGTTTGATCTGATAAACTTTTGAGCATCCTGCCATTTGCAGTGGACCTCATACTGCTCCCTCATGCAGGTTTCTTGTGCCACAATATAATCCTCGTAGGAATACCAACCCATATTGGTGACAGTCACACCATACATTAATAATAATAATAATAATAATAATAATAATAATAATAATATTTTATTTATATCCCGCCCTCCCCAGCTGAAGCCGGGCTCAGAGCGGCTAAAAACAGTAAAAGTAACACAGTTTACATAAAATCACAATCAATTAATTGAAATATATTCTAAAATAAATTCATTCTAAAATCAATTCAGAATCAAATTAATGGCAACCATTGGGCTAGAGTTCTATGAGGATTACTGAAGGAGGGGGTCAGACTGTGCCCTGGCCAAAGGCCTGGTGGATCAGCTATGTCTTGCAGGCCCTGTGGAAAGATGTCAAGTCCCACAGGGCCCTAGTCTCTTGTGACGGAGCGTTCCACAGCCGAAAAAGCCGTGGCTCTGGTTGAGGCCAGCCTAACCTCCCTGTGGCCCAGGATCTCCAATATGTTTTTATTTGAAGACCTTAAGGTTCTCTGTGGGACGTATACCAGGAGAGGTGGCCCTGAGCTTAAACCACCACGGCTTCCCACAAAAAACTCTGGGAGCTGTAGTTCATTAAAGGTGCTGGCAGTTGTTAGGAGACCTCGCTGTTCCTCTCCCAGAACTACAGTTCCCAGAGTGCTTTAACAATCAGTCCCTCCTCCCAGGGAATTCTGGGAATTGCAGCACTGACAGTTCCTCTCCCTCCCCCTTCGCTCTCGACACGAGAACTCGTGAACATCCAATGAAACTGAACGTTGGAAGGTTCAGGGCAGATAAAAGGAAGCGACGGAGAGCATCGTTCAGCTATGGAACTCACTGCCACAGGAGGAAGTGATGGCCAACAATTTGGATAGCTTTGAAAGAAGATTAGGCAAAGTCATAGTTGTTGTTGTTGTTTAGTCATTTAGTCGTGTCTGACTCTTCGTGACCCCATGGACCAGAGCACGCCAGGCACTTCTGTCTTCCACTGCCTCCTGCAATTTAGTCAAACTCATGCTGGTAGCTTCGAGAACACTATCCAACCATCTCGTCCTCTGTCGTCCCCTTCTCCTTGTGCCCTCCATCTTTCCCAACATCAGGGTCTTTTCCAGGGAGTCTTCTCTTCTCACGAGGTGGCCAAAGTGTTGTAGCCTCAGCTTCAGGATCTGTCCTTCCAGTGAGCACTCAGGGCTGATTTCCTTCAGAATGGAGAGGTTTGTTCTTCTTGCAGTCCATGGGACTCTCAAGAGTGGCTGGGGTTATTGGGGGCTGCTAGCCATGACGGCTATGTTCCCCCACCACTGCCAGAAATGGTGTACCTTTGAATACCAGTCGCTGAACAATCACAGGTGGGGAGATCACTGCTGCACTCAGGTACCGCTTGCAGGCTCCCCGCCCCCCCCCGACATCTGGGTGACCCCTGTGAGGGAGCTGGGACAGAGCAACAGGCGCTCACCCCGTCATGGGGATTTGAACTACCGACCTTCCGATCAGCAAGCCCAAGAGGTTCAGTGGTTTAGACCACAGGATGGGCTGATGGAACAACCTGCAGGGGCTATGGTGAATACAACCCAGCAATTCAGGGCACTCCCAGACAGCTACAGTTTCGGGGTGGGATTCGATTGGCAGACTCATGTTGCAACATGCCACTTTAAAGACCCCCCCCCACAAGAATCCTGGGAATTGTGTTTTGTTAAAGGTGCTGAGAGTTGCTAGGAGACCCTCGTTCCCCTTACAGAGGAATTCACAGGAAAGGGGTATTGACCTTTGAACCACTCTCAGGATTTTAGTGAAAAGAAGAGAGTTCTCCTAACAACTCTCAGCTCCCTGAACAAACTACAGCTCCCAGGATTCTTTGGGGGGGGGAGGAAGCCATGACTTTCCCTATTCCTCCAAGGCCAATGGTCTGTCAAGTCCAGAATTCATCCCGCTTGTCACAGTGACCAAGCAGAAGCTTCTGGCCAGTTCACAAGCAGAGCATGGAGCAAGAGCCTTTTCCTCTACGTGAATTTGTGTAAGTCCCTTTTAAAGCCAGCAAAGTGAGTTCCATAGCTTTACTCTGCACTATGTGAAGTAGTTCTTCTGCTCATCCTGAACATCCCACCATTCGGTTCCATTGGGTAACCCTGAGGGAGGTTTAGTATTATGGGAGAAGGCAAGAATGCTCTCTTCTCTACCACGCATAATTTCACACACTTCTACCATGTTCTCCACACCACAGAACATTCAAAGGCCATAGCTCCAAGGCAAAGCTTCTGCCTTGCATACAGAAGGTCCCAGGTTCAGTTCCCAGCATCTTCCCAGCATCACTCTGGGCGGCTCCCTATCAAATATTAAAAACACAATACATCATTAAACATTAAAAACTTCCCTAAACAGGGCTGCCTTCAGATGTCTTTTAAAAGTAGGATAGTTGCTTATTTCCTTGACATCTGATGGGAGGGTGTTCCACAGGGCGGGTGCCACTACCGAGTAGGCCCTCTGTCTGGTTCCCTGTAACTTCGCTTCTCGCAGGGAGGGAACCGCCAGAAGGACCCTGGCGCTGGATCTCAGTGTTTGGGCTGAAGGATGGGGATGGAGATGCTCCTTCAGGTACACTGGGCCGAGGCCGTTTAGGAATGCCCTCTGCCTGGCACCCTGGAGAGCTGGTGCCACTCAAGTGTTGACAGTGCTGAGCTCCATGGACCAATGGTCTGACTCAGTTAGAAGACAGCTTCCTGTGTCCCTAATGGCTCCTTTTCCCACCCCGGCACGACAACATGTTCCTGCCACAACTTTCCTCTGACACATCGATGGAAGAAGCCAGGCCTGCTTTGCACCTGGTTACCCTCGACGCAGCAGGAACAGCAAGTGCTGGAGGACAGGATATAGGGACACAGGCAGAAAGCAGGGGAGAGGCCCCTTGGGTCCTATGTTTGCTTTTTGCTTTTTCTTTCGACGAGCGCTTTGTTCCTCATTAATTCTGTCCCTGGAAAGTCAGCCGGGGCAATCAATCCCTCTGGACCTCCGCCAGCCTGGGCTCAGTTAATCAATGAGCCCCTGTAATTAGTGGCTCTAATTAAAGCAACTGGGATGTGGCAAAAAGAGAGAAGTCCATTTCAGAAGCGGAGTGAACCACATCAGAAGGCAAATAGGGACCTCTCCCCCCTTTTTAAATGGTCACGACCCTGTGCCTTTAAGAGCATCCTGACATTAAGGCTGTCAGGCAGGTGGAGGTTCACCTGTGGCTCCTTTCCAGGAAAAGGCTCATGTGCTAAAATGTGCGTGAAGGAAGCCACTGGAAGAACAGGGAGTAAGGGACAGGGAAGAGGACGGCAACTGTATTGCCAAGGCCTTAAGGACCACAGAACTGCCCTGAATCCATGTGGAGACATTTTCCCCATCCCAATTCCTCTCCTGTTCTCAATATTGTTTTCTGGGCAAAACTTAAGGTGTTGGTTTTTCAACATAAGGGTGATTCCAGACAACCTGCCTACTGAGCATATATTTAACAAAACAATTTATAAATTGCTTCAGTGTAAGAAGGTAAGATGAACTGCATCAGGGCAGTGGCCCACCTAAGTCCTACATCCTTTTCTCACAGGGGAAAAAACATGAAATGGGATGTATGTGGCGCTAATCCACCGAGCGCCTTGGGCTTGCTGATCAGAAGATCAGCAGTTCGAATCCCCGCGACAGGGTGAGCTCCCGTTGCTCTGTCCCAGCTCCTGCCAACCTAGCAGTTCGAAAGCACACCAGCGCAAGTAGATAAATAGGTACCACTGCGACGGGAAGGTAAATGGCATTTCTGTGTGCTCTGGCTTTCATCACGGTGTTCTGTTGCAGCAGAAGCAGTTTAATCATGCTGGCTGCATGACCCGGAAAGCTGTGTGTGGACAAACGCCGGTTCCCTCGGCCTAAAAGCGAGATGAGCGCCACAATCCCATAGTCGCCTTTGACTGGACTTAACCATCCAGGGGTCCTTTACCTTTACCTTTCTCTATCAGCGCAAGGATTTCTCCTTCTCCATCTCCTCCCTCTGCATCTCCTGCCCCCCCCCCAAATTTTCCCCTAGCCCTACAGAGCAGATTTGGGGGTGCATGGAGGAAGGAGTTGGGGGAATCCCCTAGCGTTAACGCTAATTCTTACACTGGCCCCAAAATGTATTCCAAAAGCACCCACATCTCTGCAGGTTCAACCAGAGTCAGGAAGGAAAACTGCCTGAGGAGGAGCAAACGGTCTGAGCTGTTATGTGGCAGTGAGGAAGCAAAGAAGGAGGCAAGAGAAGGAGGAGAAGACTTCCGGGGTGGCGCCATCGGCAATGGCGGACTCCCTCTGATCTGGAGGGACTAGCTCCGCGCAAAACGGGTCTTTTCCGCTACGGCGAAGCGGGGACCCTTTGGAAAATCACAGGCGGATGAAGCCTGTGACCATGGGACTCGGCGGGCACCCTTAGCGCCCCCCCAACCCGCAAAGGAACCCATTAACGGGCTCCGGAGCGAAGAGGGGGAAGTGGCGCGGTGCTGTGAGTCAACTGCTATTTCCGTGGAGCGAAGCCGCATAGCTGTTGCCGGAGAGCCCTGCCTTTTTCCTGGGACAATTTGGCTTCTAAAATAATCACCCGTGAGTACTTAAATTTCGGACAATTGGACTTTAAATAAGGACTTGCGAGCAGAAAGGAATTGGACTTAAAAATTTACTTCAATTTGGCACTGAAATGGGAAGGTCTAAACAGGAAGTCAGCCTTCCGTTTCTTTGTAGACAGAATAAAGCAAAGACAACGTAAACTAGAGCTCAGAAAATAGCTTTTAAAAGATTAACTTTCATCATTTTAAAATTGTTGAACCCCCCTTCGGAAGCAGGAGAAGAAGGGGGATCTTTTTTGGACTGATTAAACCTGCAGAAGTGAGTTTAAAGTAAAGTAACTTTCCACCGTCCTGATCCTGGAGCGGGGTGTCAGGACTGACGTTTGAAGCTCATTGACCAGAGACAAAAGTTTTTGACAGACAACTTAAAGAAGAGAAACATAGTGATTCCACTGTTCCCTTTCGCATTTTAAAGGAACAAATATTGACAAAATATCTCCAAAAGGGAACTTTGTTGCTAGATTTGTACTTAAAAGAAAGAACAAATAGAAGTTTTCCCCCTAGAGGGAGACTGTGAAACTGTAACTAATTCCAAGGAGCTTGCAGCTGTTACAGATTACAATTGTGGGAATAGACCTGTGACCTTGTAGGACAATGTATTCAGAAGCTCTGTGGTGTGCTCTCTGTAAAACAAATGCCCTACTGGAACAGTTAAATGAGAAGACGGATTTGATGACTAAAGCGGTCAGAATTTTTGAACAGGCAGTGGGAAACTATATGGAGCCCACCCAGGAATCAAATCAGGAGTGTGCCCTGACAGAACAGATGAGAGAAGAGGATGTTGCTGAATTTTGGGCGCCAGAGATGGAGGGAGCTGTGGCCCTGCAGGAACATGAGCTTTTGGACTTGACAAATGAACTTGGAAAAAGCCAGATTTGGAAAGATAAAGTTTGGACTGGTTTGGAAATGGGGGGTTGGATAGACCCCCCTATGCAGGGATGTTTGGACTTTCCAAGTCTGGCAATGGGCCGTGAGATGTTTGGGGCTGTGGGGGCTCTTAATTTTGGAGGGATTCTGAAACATGTTTTCAAATACCACATGGAGTTTAGTCTGGTCTTTGGAAAAGGGGTTGATTTGTTGAAAAGGGTCAAAAACATTACCAAGCTGGAGTTCCCACGAGTGAAAGGAGAATATGAAGAAGAGCCGCGGAAGGGACATGGAAGAGACTTAAGGGCCTCGGATATAAGGTTACCAGGTTAATGCGCTAGATCAATGGGATAAAAAGGACTGACAAAACCCGGGACCAGGAGGAAGGGACGCTGGATGAAGATTGGATTGTTTTTATTTCTTTCTTTTTATTACTAGGATTGTTTTATAAAATTGATGAATGTTAGAAAAATGTTGGAACGAAATTACTTGGCTCTAGCAAAAATGTTTAAAGAATTAGGTAAGAATATTATGGCTATGAGAAGTTGGTAAAAATAAGGTTTAAGTTTTAAGTTTTAAGGTTTTCTATAAGATAAGATGAAAATAGATTAAGGTAATGTAATGACAGAATATTATGAAATATGGAAAGGATTTGCTGCGATAATTAATAACTAGGATACAAAAAAAGGGAGGAGGAGGAGGTCAAAGAAAGAAGGTAATGAAAGTTGAGGATTCGAGAATGATGGATTTGTTTTTATTTGTTTGTGGTGTATTTTTGTTTTTTGAATCTGCATTGTTTGATGTGGTTTGTTTTCTCTTTGTTCTTTTTCTGCTGTGTTTTTTTCTGTAATTTTAAAAAAAATTCAATAAATATCATTTAAAAAAAAAAAAAAGAGAAGGAGGAGAAGCTGACCGGGCAAAGCTCTGCTCAGAGCTCAGCTGATGCACAAGAACCACAGTTCACGGGATGTATGGTGCCAGGCGGCAGCTACAGATTGAGTGTCTGCCTCCCAGACAATAAGGCAGTTCCCGGCCAACTCAGCAGATGGAGGGATGCCCGTGGCCCAGCGCCAGGCACTGAGAGCTGCCAAACTCTCCCCTACGCCGCTGCGGACAGCAGCTGGAATATCAACTGTCAATCGGCAATGGATCCAGGAGCCTTTCGTTCCCAACCTATAGAATCCTGTTACTTATCCCAGTGCTAACTTCCCACTCCCACCGACTTGGATCTGAAGACCCCCGTTGCCTTTTCTTCTTCCCCGCTCTGATTTCATTCAACTTGGCATGCATTTGGGAATCTCCCGCCAGGATCAAGTTAAGGCAAGGAGAAGGCCTGCCCTCCCCGCCCCCTTACAAGCACATGCCAAGGTAAACTGATGTATGCCAAAGCAAAAATGAGTTACCCTTTAATGCAGAAAAACAACAACTGTGTGTCTGTGTGCTGGCCCGGCTCTATCGTTTGCTACCTTGTACAACGGCCCAGAACAGGCATAGGCAAACTCCAGCCCTCCAGATGTTTTGGAACTACAGTTCCCATCATCCCTAGCTAACAGGACCAGTGGTCAGGGATGATGGGAATTTTAGTCTCAAAACATCTGGAGGGCCGGAGTTTGCTATGCCTAGCCCAGAACATTCATTTCATAAACTAATTCTCATTCCAACAGCTGTATTTAGAGTGGGCAACTTGAACTTCTGTAGGAATCTTAAAGGCACATTTGCACTCCTGCCCTCTTTTGAAAGTGACAACCATGCCGGGCATGATTGCGGGCCAAATGGATCCTTCTAGGCCTCACCAAATGGACCTTGAGACTCTTCCCAAGTCACACGCCCTCTTCCCAGGCCACACCCCTTGACCAGCCTTGCTCTCCCACCCTTCTCAAGTGTTTTTTGCATGCCTGGAATGTGTCCTTCAACTCTGTCAATGCGTCTTGTTCATTTGGATAGAGAACGGAGATGTCTGTGCGCAGAAACTAGCCTGCCGTACAAAGGTAAAATTCGCATCCTTTGCTCCACCCACTTTCCCCTCTGGCCCCACCCACCATTGGCAGGTGAACCCCAGAAGGTTGCCCCAATCCCCTACAGAAAAGGACCAGGTGGTGCTTCTCCTAATCCAGAGTTTCACCTGCTCACTTTCTTCGTGTCAGCAAGCCTTTCACAAAGAGGGGGCTCATCCCCAACCCAGGGGTCTGATGACGCCTCTCAGGGAAACTTTCCTGCCCTCTCCAAGATACCCCCCTCCCCAATTTCATGGTTACAGTCGTTTGCCCTTCGAGAAGGTGGATCTTTTGCTGGATCCAGCAGGGCTCTTCTTCACGTACTTAGTATGGAGGGATGAACGTCAGGGTGGATAAAAATCGATATTTCTCAAAGGATTTTTTTTAATTAGATATTTTTAATTTAAATTGGATTTTTAAAATAAAATGCTTTTGGAGGAAAAATCTTTCTAAAGATAGTTTTCTATTTAAGTTACATTATACAGTGGTGCCTCGCAAGACGAAATTAATTCGTTCCGCGAGCTTTTTCGTCTTGCGGTTTTTTTTGTCTTGCGAAGCACGGTGTCGGGAAAGTTTTGGAAAAGCTTCAAAAATCACCAAAGTCTTCAAAAACCTCAAAAAAAGGCTACCACACCGCGTGCTATGAGTTGCTCCTCGAAGTCAAGTTGCAACTGTATTAACGGTTTTAAGAAAAAGGAAACAAACTTGCAAGACGTTTCCGTCTTGCGAAGCAAGCCCATAGGGAAAATCGTCTTGCGAAGCAACTCAAAAAACCAAAAACCCTTTCGTCTAGCGAGTTTTCCGTCTTGCGAGGCATTCGTCTTGCGAGGTACCACTGTAGTCCAAAGGCTATTCATCAGGAAATAAGGATTTGCTTTTCATGTGTACTAAAACTCAGTCTAAGTTGTTGTTGTTGTTTTTTAAAAAAAATTAACCTCATCAGTTAACAAACATGGATACATATGCTATAATGTTATTGTTTTCGTTAAATAAATTGTTTGAATTGTTATTAAGGAAATGATTGTTTTTCTCCTTCCAATAAAGTACAGCAGAAAAGTTGTCCAAATAGAAACAGTTAACTTATTAAACCTCACAACAATTTCACAATTATCTGTCTATGCATTTCCAATAGTATAACCAAATCAGTAATTTTTGATATAACTGTAGAAACTACTCTGAACTACCAAAAATGAAACCTTCATCTGGTTGTAAATATTGATTATACCAGCAAGAATGAGTCTTTCTGTTAAAAAGAAATAATAATAATAAAATCAAGTCTTACTTTCTGTTGATTTAAATCAAGTCCACCCTGATGAAGGTGTTGTCAGAATCCAGTGGACACGGGAGGAGAAAAGTTTGCTGCATCAGCTGCCAGGGAGGGAGGAGGTGGGGTTTCAGGCGTGTGAGAAATGAGGGACCACAACCAATGCAGGATTTATGTATAAGCTAAACAAGCTATAGCTTAGGGCCCCACCCTCTTGGGCACCCCCAAAAAATTTAAAGAAAAAAACAACGATGTACATTTCCAAAATATAAGATAAAAAACAAATAAAATAAAACCTACATACAACTACAGTGTTTTGTGTTGTGTAGGCTCCTATGATGTAAGTCATGGGCCCCGCCTGCTAGCCTGCTCCCTAAAATATCACTGGTTTGCTCATTTCTATATACAGTGGTACCTCAGGTTAAGAACTTAATTTGTTCTGGAGGTCCGTTCTTAACCTGAAACTGTTCTTAACCTGAGGTACCACTTTAGCTAATGGGGCCTCCCGCTGCCACCACGCGATTTCCGTTCTCATCCTGAGGTAAAGTTCTTAACCCAAGATACTATTTCTGGGTTAGCGGAGTCTGTAACCTGAAGCGTCTGTAACCTGAGGTACCACTGTATAGGGTGCCTACATTCTGCATGGACTAGTTGCATGGCAACATGTGCAAATGGCTTTAGATGCCTGCTAGGTCCATAAATTACCATATAGCGTATATTCAACACGAAAAACAGTGACAATTTGTTGTTGACAAAGGACAGCTGGACATATAAAGGTCCCCATTACCTTCAGTAGCTTAAGGCCTCATCAAACCTCAATCCAGCCCTGACCACAACTCTGGGGCCGTGAGTGCAGAGAGAGAACGAACCACAGGCAAATCGACCCAAATACACCCAGCTTGCTTTGCAAAGAGAACGTCAGCAATGTCTAGGCAACACGGTGACCATGTACATATGCAATAAACAATCTTTTATAGAATTCCTTCAAACCATAACAAGTCCAAAACGAAACCTTTAGTCTCAAAGTCTCTGAAAATCTTTAAATGAAGCGAGCTACCAGACTTTGTACGATGACAGACAAGCTGTGAAGCTTTGTGTATTCAGCAAGTATGATGTTCAACACTGAACAGTGATTCCGGATATAGACTACTGTTTCATAGAATTCTTCGCCAGCGTGGTGGGAGGCTATAGAATTGCTTCATAAACCCATCTTATTTCGAAGGAATGTATGTAAATGAAAATATCAAATGCTGTGCTCATGTGATAATGTGGTCACTGCTTTTTGCAAAGAGGCGAGACAGAAACATACCAGCTGAGGAAATGCCCCTGCCCAAATGCCCCTGCCCAAATGCCCACTCCTCCACTGTCTCTCGAGACAGACAGAGGCCAGCAATAATACCTGACGCGGAGTCAGACCACTAGTCCATCTAACCCAGTATTTCCCACACGGACTGGCAGCAGCTCTGCCAGGTTTCGGGGGGGGGGGTCCTACCTGTTTGAAATCATGGCATGCCTAACAGAGAAACTGAAGGATGATAGGCAACTGCACATGTTGCTGGGGAGGGGCAGGCCGGAGGAGAAACGTGGGGGTGGGCAGGCAGGTTATTTATGCAGTCTAATCCCACTCCTCAACTCCAGCGTCTGGGGCTGTCCAATGCGTGGCCCATTAACAAAAGCGCCTTACTGGGGAGCTGGGGTTGGGAGGGGGTGGATGAGAGCAGCCGGGTAAGAGGATTGGTCGTCTCTATGGCTGGGGAGACAGGATCAGGAGCGCTAAACCCCTGGCCGTATGGTGCTGTGGCGGAGTTGCCGCAGGCTTGCCAGGGGCGCAAAGGCAGAAGGGAGAGAAAGAACGTGTTTGCAGAGGAGGAAAAGCAGAGGTGCCCCCCCCCACACCTTCCCCCTCTCCCTTGCTGTGTTTACAGTGGTACCTCGGGTTAAGAACTTAATTCGTTCTGGAGGTCTGTTCCTAACCTGAAACTGTTCTTACCCTGAAGCACCACTTTAGATAATGGAGCCTCCCGCCGCATGATTTCTGTTCTCTCTCTCTCTTTTTTTTAAAAAATAATTTTTATTGATTTTAACATATAAATTATAAAATGTACCACAAAACTTATCACATACAATCTTTTTGGACTTCCATCAGCACCTCTGATGATCCACCATTTTAACCACTTCTTATGCATTTCTTAACTTTATATTGCCTTTGCATCTCTTAACAAATCATCCTTCCCCTTCTCCATTTTTGCAATACTTCCAATAATACTCCTCACAAAACTTCTTGCAAACCTACAAACGTCGTCTGATCTTCACAAATACTTTTCAAATAGTCCGTAAATTTACTCGAGTCTTCCGTGAATTTCTGGTCCCGCCGGTTTCAAATCCTTCCTGTTAGTTTATCTAGTTCTGCACAGTCCATTAACTTCATCCTCCATTCTTCAATCGTCGGTAATTCTTCTTGCTTCCATTTTTGGGCCAGTAATATTCTTGCTGCTGTTATTGCATATAAAAAGAGCTTACATTCCTTTCTATTTATATCACTCCCCACAATGCCCAGTAAATGATTTCTGTTCTCATCCTGAAGCAAAGTTCTTAACCCGAGGTACTATTTCTGGGTTAGCGGAGTCTGTAACCTGAAGCGTCTGTAACCCGAGGTACCACTGTATTTCTCATTTCCCCCTTTCCCTCTTGATCGCACCGCTCCAAAGACACACACAAACATACCCTTCTGTTGCCATGCTGCAAAAACAGCAGCTGCCCCAAATCTCCACAACCTGCAGTATGCCCGGCACCCCTCTAGAAATCAAATCCACCTGGCTGACCACTGTCCAAAGCAGCGTGCCACGCAAGCAAAGAAGAGAGAGATGGGCCTGCTCCTAAAAAGAAGCGTTGCAAGTCTAGAGTGAATTTGGGGGGGAACCAGATGTTGCTGAACGATGGCTCTTCATCACTCCTTAACCATCACGGCTGGGGTGGATGGGAGATGTAGTGTGGCATGGTCTGCACCCCTAAATTGAGAGGCAGAACTTGCATCTTATGTGGTGATAGGCGGGAGGAGGTTAGATTGCTCCCTGGACTTCACAACAAACACTTTATGCCTGTAAAAAAAAAAGCTAATGACAGGTCCAGGTGAATAGTTTTGGGCCAGCGTTCTCATGCTTGCTCTCTCTACTGAGGGGAGCTTTGAATGTGGAGCATTTGAAGAGGACAATGTCCCCAGCCACCCAAAATGGTACCGTCTCAAGAGAGCTCTGCTATTTGCTCCTTTCTGACTCTCGTGTGCCTCAAATAAGCAAAATAAAGACACTTCTTTTCCCTTGGCTTTTGACACCTGAGGTGTATGGGGTGTTTGATGTGGGGTTTTTTTGGACCCCTCTTATTAAATAAATAAATAAATTTGGATACCGCCCTATGCCCCGCAGGTCTTTTTATGGTAGCGAGTTGTTTTAAACTGTTTTTAATATTGTGTTTTGATGCTGTACGCTGCCTTGGGACCTTAGGGTGAAAGGCACGTATAGAAGAGAAGAAGAAGAAGAGTTTGGATTTGATATCCGGCTTTATCACTACCCTAAGGAGTCTCAAGAAGGGACACGGGTGGCGCTGTGGGTTAAACCACAGAGCCTAGGATTTGTCGATCAGAAGGTCGGTGGTTCGAATCCCCGCGACGGGGTGAGCTCCCGTTGCTCAGTCCCTGCTCCTGCCAACCTAGCAGTTCGAAAGCACGTCAAAGTGCAAGTAGATAAATAGGTACCACTCCGGCGAGAAGGTAAACAGTGTTTCCGTGGGCTGCTCTGGTTCGTCAGAAGCGGCTTAGTCATGCTGGCCACATGACCCGGAAGCTGTACGCCGGCTCCCTCGGCCAATAAAGCGAGATGAGGGCCGCAACTCCAGAGTCGGTCACGACTGGACCTAATGGTCAGGGGTCCCTTTACCTTTACCTTTAAGGAGTCCAAAGCAGCTAACAATCTCCTTTTCCCTTCCTCCCCCACAACAAACACTCTGTGGGGCTGAGAGACTTCAGAGAAGTGTGACTAGCCCAAGGCCACCCAGCAGCTGCATGTGCAGGAGCGGGGAAGCGAACCCGGTTCACCAGATTACGAGTCCACCGCTCTTAACCACTATACCACACTGGCTCTAGAAGAAGAAGAAGAAGAAGAAGAAGAAAAAGAAGTAGAACAACAACAACAACAACAACAACTAGTACAGGAGCAGAGGAGAGGGCGCCAGTCTGACTTGGATCCTCCCCTCCCAACACAATTGATCAGAATGTATGGGAAACAAAATGCTTTCTCACAGCAGTACACATAATTCTTCTCCCACTCTTATCCTTACAACAACCCTGCGAGGTAGATCAGGCGGGGAGGTAGGGACTTGCCCAGCGGCACACAGGGAATGTCATGGGATTTCATTGTGCTAACCACCGCACTGCTCTGTCTCTCTCAACCCGAGTCACACTAGCTAGGGCTTTTAAAGCTCCTGTGCCATTTAATGGACACTCCCATACGTCTGATAAAGTGGACCGTAGTCCGCAGAAACTCATGCCACAATAAATTTGTTAGCATTTAAAAGGGCAAACGCAAGGCTCTTTGTTGTTCTTGCTGCAAAAGGCTAACACAGACACTCCTTAGGGAAACATTAGAAAGCGGTGTGGCCAATGAAAAGCATTACCTCTTGACTTCTGTACATCAAGCTGATCCGGACAGCTGGCAACGCGAAAACAAACTCAACAAAGAGGGAAGGTCTCCTGCCTTGCTGGTGTGTGTGTGTGTGTGTGTGTGTGTGTGTGTGTGTTACAAAACCTGTGTTCACACTCCTGTTCACTGCGTATTCACTACATTTCCAATGCTGGGCTTTCAATCCCCCAACACAGCACATTATCCAAAATGTGTCCTGTGCTGACTGCAGTCCTAATTCGTCCCTAGCCCAAGATGGGAACCACGTCTGCACAAGGAAAATACATTATGCCGACGTGAGCAGCCGAGAAGAGCTGTGAAATGCACCCAAAAACCCTCCAGCAACTTCACTGTGCTCCAAGGGAGTAATGTGAACAGACCCCCGCATCAAACTCTGGATTCCCTTATCAACTTTCCTCATCGCCTGACCTCCCTCCCATACTGTCCTGTCCCAGTAACCAGCTTTCCAGCTTGTCGCTTAAGCCCTGTAGACCCAGCAATTCGGAAGGGGCCAAATGGAACTCAACTCTCTTCTACAACAGCCAGATGAGGACCAACCAGGTCTCCTACATCCCACTTTGATTAAAGGGGCATAGTCAGACCACTGAGCTCATCGCTGTGCACACTCTCCACGCAGAACAAATGCCAGCAGCATTTGGGGAACTTTCCCCAGCAACCCTACCTGGAGAGGCTGGGGTTAAACCTGCAAAACCATGTGCTCTGCCCTTCCCCAGTTCTCATCATCATCAGACCTTTTATTGGCATCACATACAAACATCCAAAACAAATCAATACAGAATTACCACTTCCCCAGTGGCACAAAACATTTGCTGAAAGAAAGGAGGCAGAGCAGTCTATCGTCACATCTCTTGGTCTCCAGGGAGATCAGACGTCTGCAGTGTATTTCGATGACAAAAACCAAGTAGAGATATTTAGCCACTAACTTGGTGAGCTCCTGATCATTCCCCAGTAATAGAAAATGTATGACCTCCAACTCTGGTTTCCATTTGGGGATGCGGAGTTGATCTAGAAATTGCTGACGGAGATCAGCATATAGTTTACAATTAAGAACCATATGTGTAAAGGTTTCCACCAGGTGGTCTTCACATGGGCAGGCTCTTCCCCAATTCTGCAGGACACGCCCCCAAGAACAGAAGCAGGAGCATAGCAGAAAGGTGCAGACTAGCAAGTCCAAGTCCAGTTTAATTAATTGCCCCCTGGTAATCAATTCATTAAACTGAGCCCCAGTGATACATCAGAAGGCCTGGTTCCCTTCCATCACCTCCTCAAAGCTACTGGCACACACATTCCCAGAGGACCCAGGAGTCCTAAGGCAGCGGTAGACAATGTGGTGTTCGCTGAATGTTTTGGACTACAACTCCCATCGTCCTCTCCCATTGGTCGTGCTCCCTGGGACTGATGGGAGTTGTAGTCCAAAACATCTGACAGGCACCATGTTGGCTTACTACTCCTGTCCTGAGGCTTCTCTCTCCTGCCACAATCTCTTTCCCAAGAATACATTGGTACCTCAGGTTAAGAAATTTATTCGTTCTGGAGGTCCGTTCTTAACTTGAAACTGTTCTTAACCTGAGGTACCACTTTAGCTAATGGGGCCTTCCACTGCTACCGCACAATTTCTGTTCTCATCCTGAAGCAAAGTTCTTAACCCGAGGTACTATTTCTGGGTTAGCAGAGTCTGTAACCCGAAGCGTCTGTAACCCGAGGTACCACTGTAAAAGCACCCCAGTTCCCACTATTCAGGAATCCTGGTTTTGTGCTCCAGCACCACAGCAACACCCCTGACCCCAAGCCCAGGCCTCCTGGCCTCCTCCTCTCCCACTTACGTATCCGACTCAAGTTCTTCATCGACTGCGAAGTTGAGTTCTGCCCATCGCCGGCCTGCCCGCCGACTCTAGCGCCCGACTCTCCAGCTTTCTCGACCTCCTTCTCCTCTTCTTCTTCGGCCCGGAGGAGGGCGATTCTCAGCCCGGCCACCAGGCGAGGGAAACTCAAATACCCTCCGCAAGGCTCCGCCACTTGCTGCAAGGCCTGGAGCACACCGCCAGGGAGCGGGCACCTCTCGCTGTCCCCCGGGGGGCTCACCCCGCAGCCCCCGCGGCCCCAGCGGCTCTCGATTTCCGAGACGTGGACGGTCCCGCTCCGCTGGTCATCCAGAATCTCAAAGAGCGTCCGGAGGCTGCGGAGGAAGGGGCGCGGAAGGCGGGTGCCTCGGGCCGGAGGAGGGGGGTCCTCTGGGGTGGGAGGGAGGGGTGGGGCCGCCAGCCCAGAGCTCATTGGGAGTGGGGTTCAGGGGTCCTCAGGAGGCCAGGGAATTCGCAGCAGGGGGAGCCAGGAAGACCCCCAAGAGCTTCTCTGGAAAGAGGGAGCAACTGGGATTCAAGAGAGAGTGCCGGAGAAAGCCTTAATTCCAGTGAAATGAAACAGTGGGGCTGGCGGCCAGGAGGGGAGAGTAATTCTGGAGGGGGAGGGAGGGCAGGCAGGGGAGTGTCCTCAGGACATCTGGGCTTTCTGGGAGGGGACTAGGCTAGTGGGCTAGAGAGCAGCAGAAGGTCTGGGTGAGGAAACCAGGGCTCCTGCGGCTACGGCTGCTGCTGCCGCCGTCTGCGTGGCCAGGATTGCTCTGGGGCTTTGCTGAGGTCTCTAGTTTGTCAGAGTCGGAATATCTGATTGAGTCAGATTGGCCAAGCCGGTCCACGGAGCAGCAGGGGTGGGGGGTGCGGAGGGGGTCAGCTGGGATTGGAATCATGTGACCCATCCCAGATAATCACCCTGGACGCCAGATGATTAGCGGCTCTGTCTAACGAGGTGGCATCTCCTCTGGGGCAGAGAGAAAGAGAGAGAGAGAGAGAGAGAGAGAGAGAGAGAGGGAAGGTTTGGCCTCCTGGTGGGTAGCTGAACTCTAAAGCTGGGGTCAGTGGGGTCATCTCTCCTTCCTTCCTTCCTTCCTTCCTTCCTTCCTTCCTTCCTTCCTTCCTTATTTCTTCCTTCCTTCCCCTCTTTTTTATGGGTACCATTAATGTAAGATAGTAGGTCCTTCCAAGTACACATACTGCGATGATTTAAATAATTGAGTTCTGAACAGACAACCAATTTCAAATAAGTTTAAGCCATGCATTCTAACATAACATTTTGTTTAAGATTATTTGGGTTTCTCTCTGAGGAGAGTTTATTTATTTAACATGTAAGGCACTGGCAAATATGAGATACTCTAATAAAGGATATACAGTGGTACCTCGGGTTACATACGCTTCAGGTTACAGACACTTCAGGTTACAGAAATAGTACCTTGGGTTAAGAACTTTACCTCAGGATGAGAACAGAAATCGTGCAGCAGCAGCGAGAGGCCCCATTAGCTAAAGTGGTACCTCAGGTTAAGAACAGTTTCAGGTTAAGAACGGACCTCCAGAACGAATTAAGCACTTAATCCGAGCCGAGGTACCACTGTAATCTCCCCTGCCATGAAATAAACTGGGGCATTTCATTCCCAGCCTGTCTGTCTTCTAGCTCACCTCTGCTTGAGGAGCTCAGAGTTTCCCAATTCAGAAACTGGTTTGAGAAACCAGGAAATTTTTGCTGAAGCAGAATATGAAGCAAAGAAAACATGGGCCCATGACTTTATTCCCAATCAGGCAAGCCGTGGTTTATAACAGGCAGAGGCAAACTTGGCCCTCTGGATGTTTTGGGACTACAACTCCCATCATCCCTAGCTAACAGGGCCAGTGGTCAGGGATGATGGGAATTGTAGTCCCAAAACATCTGGAGGGCCGATTTTGGCCTATGCCTGGTTTATGAGATGGGGTTTGTTACATCTGAATCAGGCTGTGGCCTTCTTGCCCCTTGAGCTAAGGGCATATCCACACCATTTATTTGAAGCACATCCAATGCACATTTAAAGCGCACAGCTTCCCCCATAGAATCCGGGAACTGTAGTTTCCCCTCGACGGAGATGTCATTCACATCACCTTTGACAAACTAATGGTTCCAGTGATTCTTTGTGGAAGTAAAGTGCTTTTAAACAAGTGTTTTAAATCTGCGTTATGGATCTGCCCACAGTAAACACTCCCCCATCACCTGAAAACTTGCCTCTGCTCTCTCTAGGGGAATGAGACAAGAAGAAAACATCTGCCACTCTAAGCAGAAGCTAAGCATCCTTCGGTGGAAAGGGATTTGCCAGGCGAATAACAGCATGCGAGGGTGGGGGTGGGGTAAGGAAAAGGAATGGGGGATGAAAACCAGAATATAGGGGAAGTGGTGGGGAGAGAAAGAGAGGGGACTCTGAATCATTATCATTTTGATATTAATTGGAATACAAATGTAGGGCTGCCATACGTCCAGATTTTCCCAGATATTACCAGGATTTCAAAGGCAGAATTGATGTCTGGGGGGAATTTCCAAAAGGCAGCACTTTGGATCTTAGGGAAGCACAAGTTGTATCCAGCATGGTTATTTTTATTACAGTGGTACCTCGGGTTAAGAACTTAATTCGTTCTGGAGGTCTGTTTTTAACCTGAAACTGTTCTTGACCTGAGGTACCACTTTAGCTAATGGGGCCTCCCACTGCCACCGCACGATTTCTGTTCTCATCCTGAAGCAAAGTTCTTAACCTGAGGTACTATTTCTGGGTTAGCAGACTCTGTAACCTGAAGCGTCTGTAACCTGAGACACCACTGTAAAAAGAAAAATCGCTGTTTAAAAAAACAAACAAACAAACAAAAACTCTGAACAACTTTTGGCAACCTTAACCATCTTTGCTTTGTCAGAGATATTGGCTGCTATTGCATTTCCAGGCCAAATCAGTTTGCTGGTTTTGGCTTACGAACCCAGCATGCCCTGGGATCCCTATACCTGCAAGACTGTAGCCCTATATTCACACGTCATATGTGGAAGGTGTAAAGGCAAAAGGGAGGTTGTGCCAATCAGCCAATTACCCCGCATTCCTACACCTGCAATGGACGTACCCCTCAGCTTAAGGTTACCAGATTTTTTTCAATGAATCCGGAGACACTTTTCAACTTCTTACTAAATAGATGGATTTTGTCCGGGAACTGATTTGTAAATCCGGGGACTGTCCCCAGGAAACACGGGCATCTGGTAACCTTACCTCAGCTGCCTGTTTGGTAATACATGCAGGAGGGAGGAACTCCTCCCTGCGAACACAACCCCTGATTGGCCAGAGTTCTTGCCCATCTGGAGTTAGTCCTGCTGTGCACCTCTGTATCTGAGAAGGCTGTCAATGCTAAACGCCTGGCTGCAAAGGGTTTGGCTGGCATGCACATCAGTGCGCAGGGGTCACAGAGAGTGGGTGCGAACCCTCGACCCCCTCACATGTAGGCAGCCACAAGTAGGGCCTCAAGGGTCTCAACTAGGGCCAGGGCCTTTTCAGTACTGGCCCCGACTTGGTGGAAAGCTCTGTCACAAGAGACTAGGGCCCTGCGGGACTTGACATCTTTCCGCAGGGCCTGCAAGACAGAGCTGTTCTGCCTGGCCTTTGGTTTGGACTCAGTCTGACTCCCTCCTTTGGCAATCCTCACAGAACTCTAGCCCAATGGTTGCCATTAATCTGATTGGAATTAATTTTATAATGAAATGATTTTAGAATGTTTTATCATTTTACTGTTGTTAGCCGCTCTGAGCCCGGCGGGATATAAATTATTATTATTATTATTGTTGTTGTTGTTGTTGTTGTTGTTGTTGTTATTATTATTTCCCTCCTCTCATGGTTTTGATCTATGGGCTACTTTTAAAATGAGGCTGCATTTTAAATTGCATTTTAACCTGTATTTTAAATTGGTTGTTTTTTTCCTATTATGTTTTTACTGTAATTTTACTGGTGTTAGCCGCCCTGAGCCCGGCTCTGGCTGGGGAGGGAGGGGTATAAATCTGATGATGATGATGATGATGATTAATATGATACCAAATGAATAGCTAGGGTTCCCTGTCTCTTCCTCTATTAACCCTCAGGCAGTCCTTGACTCCAGACTTGCTTCAATCACATTTCTCCACGTTAATATAAAGTCCGCCACAAGAAGCAGGACTCACCCTGAATCTGAGGACTGAGCTCCCTTGGGAACTATTCACCTTTCTTTCCAATCCCACCTTTCCTCCAAAAAGCTTGAGGTGGCGCACACAGTTCCCCCTCCTCATCTGCTAATCTCCACAACAGCCCTGTGAGGTAGGTCAGAGTGAGTGGCACAAGGTCACTCAGCGAACTTCATGGCCAAGTGGAGATTGAACCCTGTTCTCCCAGTTCCTGGTCTGACGCACTGACTCCCTAGACTGCATCAATACTTTCTAGCCTTTCCGAACTGCTGCACAACCTTCCTTCTGGTCTGGCTTATGGGATTTCACAAAGAGGGATGTCCCTGGTCACCTCCAGTCTGTCTGTCGGCATTTTGCAAGAGCACATACCGGAAGTTTAGGTTTGCACAATTAAAGTGGATTAAAGCACGCTGTAGCCCTAGTGCAACAAATCTACTCAGGGCTTTTGTGGTTAGGTCAGAGTGTGACTAGGAAATGGATGAGGAATGCAAGACTTATCATTTCCCACCAGGCTTCTGATAGACCAAGATGGTGCGAAGATATTGTTTGTTATTAATGTGCTGACAGGGCTTCCTGTGGCTGTTATGAGGGGTGGTTTCCCTTTGTTTCATTTTTGGCTATCATCTACAGTGGTACCTCAGGTTCAGGACTTAATTCGTTCCAGAGGTCTGTTCTTAACCTGAAACTGTTCTTAACCTGAAGCACCACTTTAGCTAATGGGGCCTCCTGCTGCTGCCGCACCGCCGCCACACGATTTCTGTTCTCATCCTGAAGCAAAGTTCTTAACCCGAGGTACTATTTCTGGGTTAGCGGAGTCTGTAACCTGAAGCGTATGTAATCCGAAGCATATGTAACCCGAGGTACCACTGTATTTACAGTGGTACCTCGGTTTTAGAACAGCTTGGCTCCTGAACAACTTGGAACTCGAACGCTGCAAACCCGGAAGTCAGTGTTCCGGTTTGCAAACTTTGCTTTGGAAGCCGAACATGCTTCGGAGCTTCCGATTTTACTGTTGTGCTGCTAATTTGCACCCCCCCTTGTAATCAAAGCCTTCTTCCTTCTGTTCTCATTGTTGCGCTGCTAATTTGCTTCTCCCCCAATGCAATCGAAGCCTTCCATTTCTGATTGCAGTGTTCTGAGGTGATATTTGGAGCTTATATTTGGTGCTTTTGTTTTTGCTATACTTTTGCGTTTTTGTTTGTGTGGCTTTTTCATTTTTGTGACTGTGGCTCGTTCTTCGTTTTATGATTGATTGATTGTGTGACTGCGGAAATGGATAAAACAATGACTATCATCAGTGCAGGTAAGAAAAAATAATAATTTTAATTTTTATCATCTACAATACTGTCTTATTTATTTTATAGTGCAGTACATTGATTATCGCTTTCATTTTATGGATCAGTGGTCTCACTAGATAGTAAAATTCATGTTAAATTGCTGTTTGGAAGGGATTAATCCATTTTGCATTACTTTCTATGGGAAAGCGTGCCTTGGTTTTGGAATGCTTTGGTTTTGGAACAGACTTCCAGAACGGATTAAATTTGAGAACCAAGGTACCACTGTATTTGTATTTTTAACGGTATTGTAGCCATTTGGAGACTTTTGGATAACATGTTTAACAAATATAATAAATTATTATTATTAATTATCAATAATAATTAGTTGTTGTTGTTGTTAGAAAAGTGTGAGGTGAACAAAGGATCAACAGGAAGATGTATTAACACCACTCAAGCAAATCGAATGGAAATCAGGATGGCTGCTCGTTCTCATGCAACTTCCCCACAAACAAATCAGAAGACATAGTCTAACCTCAGAGTGAATTCTCAATAAACAGGTGATCTGAAGAAGCCCTGAGATTGGCTGGTGTAGTTTGTGTGCTTTTCTTGCTTTTTTATTTTATTCTTGTAGTTTTAAAACCGCCCCCTCTCTGCTGTTCTAAGAGGCTTTGAGCATGTGTTGGGAAAACAACATATACCGTATTTTTAGCTCTATAATACGCACCAGACCACAAGACACACCTAGTTTTGGGAGGAGGAAAACAAGAAAAAAAATATTCTGAATCTCAGAAGCCAGAACAGCAAGAGGGATCGCTGCGCAGTGAAAGCAGCAATCCCTCTTGCTGTTCTGGCTTCAGGGATAGCTGCGCAGCCTGCATTCACTCCATAAGACGCACACACATTTCCCCTTACTTTTTAGGAGGGAAAAAGTGAGTCTTATAGAGCAAAAAATACGGTAACTGTTTTAAGAAAATATTAGCTGATGATGGTGATCCTTGTGACTTACCCTTCAGCCAAAGTTAAGGAGGCTTCAGATCTGACGCTGACACAGTGGGTGCAGGAAGCAAAAGTGTCTCTTACTTTCCTTCCCGTCTGCATCTTGTCCAAAATCGAGCTTTGCAAGTTTCCTCTTGTGGTACTTTAGGCCTGGATAGCACCCACCCTGTCCTTAAATTTTAAGAGAAGCGGATGCTTTGTGCCATATGCGAAATGTTCCACCTTGTGGCCATTGGCTGAAACGTCCCCGTATTAATTAGTAAAAGGAAAGGGAGTTGGGGGTTGGAAAAGAAGGAAAGTTAAACTCGAGGGATTAAAAAAAGCTAACGTTCAGAAAGGATGTTTATGTTTCAATGGCTGTGCAGTTAAAAATAAATAAATTGTAAAGCACTCAGAAGCCTTGTCCGGCACTAAGCGATATCTAATTAAGTAATTAAAAGCTTCAACAGCACTCTCTCTTTCTGAGGTTCCCAACAGTTGGCATTAAAACAGCATGCTGCCTCCAGCAGTAAAGATGGAAAATAGCCTTCAGGGTTAGCAGCCACTGATAACCACCATGAATCTGTTTAATCCTCTTTCAAAGCCTTCCAAGTTAGTGGCCATCACCGCCTCTGGGGGAGCAGATTCCATCGTTTAACTATTTATTTATTTATTTATTTATTTATTTGTTGTTGTTGTTGTTTAGTCGTTTAGTCGTGTCCGACTCTTTGTGACCCCATGGACCAGAGCACGCCAGGCACTCCTGTCTTCCACTGCCTCCCGCAGTTTGGTCAAACTCATGATGGTAGCTTCAAGAACACTGTCCAACCATCTCATCCTCTGTCATCTCCTTCTCCTTGTGCCCTCCATCTTTCCCAACATCAGGGTCTTTTCCAGGGAGTCTTCTCTTCTCATGAGGTGGCCAAAGTACTGGAGCCTCAGCTTCAGGATCTGTCCTTCCAGTGAGCACTCAGGGCTGATTTCCTTAAGAATGGAGAGGTTTGATCTCCTTGCAGTCCATGGGACTCTCAAGAGTCTCCTCCAGCACCATAATTCAAAAGAATCAATTCTTCGGCGATCAGCCTTCTTTATGTTCCAGCTCTCACTTTCATACATCACTACTGGGAAAACCATAGCTTTAACTATATGGGCCTTTGTTGGCAAGGTGATGTCTCTGCTTTTTAAGATGCTGTCTAGGTTTGTCATTGCTTTTCTCCCAAGAAGCAGGCGTCTTTTAATTTTGTGGCTGATTTAAATACAGTCATACCTCAGGTTACAGACGCTTTAGGTTGCGTTTTTTTCAGGTTACGGACCGCCGAAACCCGGAAGTACCGGAACGGGTTACTTCTGGTTTTTGGCAGTCACGCATGCACAGAAGCGCTAAATCGTACTTTGCGCATGAGCAGAAGTGCTGAATCGCAAGCCGCGCATGCGCAGATGCACAGCTGCGGGTTGCAAACGTGCATCCTGCACAGATCACATTCACAACCTGAGTGTCTACTGTACTGGTTAATTGTAATTTTACCCGAAAGTTTCATCCCCTTCTGTGAAGAGGAAATAAAACATTACAGCCATTTTTAGATTCCCCCCCATAGCCAATGGGGAAGGGGGGTGGAGAGGAAACAGAGCTTTGGAATTACAGTGGTGCCTCGCAAGACGAAATTAATTCGTTCTGCGAGTTTTTTTGTTTTGCGAATTTTTCTACTTGCGAAGCACGGTTTTAACGGTATTAACGGTTTTTAGAAAAAGGAAACAAACTCGCAAGACGTTTTCGTCTTGCGAAGTAAGCCCATAGGGAAATTCGTCTTGCAAAGCAACTCAAAAAACGAAAAACTCTTTCGTCTTGCGAGTTTTTCGTCTTGCGAGGCATTCGTCTTGCGAGGTACCACAGTAATAGATCGGAACTCCGACCCAACTACCTCCTCAAAGCAGAATAACTACACAGAGCAGTGGTGGCCAAACTTGGCCCTCCAGCTGTTTTGGAACTACAATTCCCATCATCCCTGGCCACTGGCCCTGTTAGCTAGGGATGATGGGAATTGTAGTCCCAAAACAGCTGGTGGGCCAAGTTTGGCCACCACTGGCATAGAGTGTATCCCAAACAGGCTTGGCTGCTTCCAAACCCTACAGATTACAGATAAAAGATCACAGCACACTTCTAGGATTAAGTACGGTATTGTATTCTCTGGCATACAAATATTCTTCAAGATCATATTCAGAGGTTAAGCAGGTGGCCAAAGGAAAAGGGCTTTTTCTAAGGATGCTAAATTGCCAGCTATGGAATCCCCTTAGCTCATCCATCTCTTTGCCTTCACCCACCCACAGCCCACCACATCCCCCCACAACTTCCTCAAGCCCCTCCTCTTACTACTGGTGCATTTAACAGAGGGAAGGTAGACGCTTCACTCAGCGGTTTGCTAAACCGCTGTGTGAAGGGCCTCCTTTCCTCTGTTAAACAACTCACTTGGGCCTGCCTGCGACTTCCCATGCTGCAGTTGGCATGGCTACCTACTGGCGGCAAAGCAAACTGCAGAACGTGACGATACCTTACATTTCTATGTATATAGGAAGATACAGTGTGAATAGTACTGCTACTACCAACACTGATTGAATTGTTACAAGCTTAAAAGTATAAAAGAGTGGTATAAATACTTTAGATAAATAAACATAATGATGCAATTTCGCAGAAGGGAGAAAGTTTACTCTTTTTTTTTTTTTTTTTTTTTAAAAGATGAATAAATGCATAACAGCCTGCAATTTCCTATAACAAATATTCAGAGACTTCCATAGCATCCTCACCGGCCCTGCTATATGTTTCTGAGTTGTGCCCCCTCCCCATTCCAAACAGGCCTCACCTTATCTCTGTTCTACCACCCATATTCTCCCCCTCCCCGATTCTCCATTCCCCTATGCCTTCTTAATTACAGTCATACCTCAGGTTGCGAACATGATCCGTGTGGGACGCACGTTTGCAACCTACAGGATTCCCAGCCTGAAGCGCTGTGTCTACACATGCACGTGACGCGATTCGGTGCTTCTGTGCATGTGCGTGACGTCATTTTGTGTTTCTGCGCATGTGCCGAAACCCAGAAGTAACCTGTTCCGGTACAACCCGAAAATTCACAACCTGCAGCGTTCGTAACCCGAGGTATGACTGCAGTTTTTGGGGGGTCAGGGGCCGAGATGGCAACAGCTGCAGAATAGAGCATGGAGCCCTGGAAATCCCTTTGCTAACCTGCCCCAGAGTGGCAATGAGGCTGTGGGGGGAAGGGAAGGGATGCGGTGGTCAAGAGAACAGATGCTACCTGCAGTTCTCTCGAATTTCTACTGCAGCATTTGCTTCCTGGTGATGGTCCCTTATGGACACAGAGAACAGTGATCTTGGAAGTCAGGCTTGAATAGAATCATTTGAGGAGAGGTGTGATAGGTTTACGTGATGCCAGCTCTTCCCAAAGGCCTTAGAATATGAGATGTGCAAAGGGGACGAATATCTGTTTAATGGGATATCTGTTTTTAGGTTTTTAAAAAAGAGGCTCTTTGAAAAGCAGTTGGGGACTCAGAGAAGTAGCGAGGAAGTCTGTGCTTTGATCTGCAGAACTGGCCCTTTATGCACTTGTAAGAAATTGATCCTTTCGCGTGGCAGCACCTACACCCCGGAACTCCCTGCCCATTGACTGTACTGTGTTCGGCTCCTGATAAAAATGTTTTCCTGCCAGCAGGCCTACCCAGGCATGTAACTTTAGTTTGCAATTTTTCACTTTTTCTGGTCATTATTATGAATTACTCGCCCTTCACCCTAAGGCCCCAGATTGGGTTACAACATTAAAATACAGTGGTACCTCGGGTTAAGTACTTAATTCGTTCCGGAGGGCCGTTCTTAACCTGAAACTGTTCTTAACCTAAAGCACCACTTTAGCTAATGGGGCCTCCCACTGCTGCTGTGCTGCCGGAGCACGATTTCTGTTCTCATCCTGAAGCAAAGTTCTTAACCTGAAGCACTATTTCTGGGTTAGCGGAGTCTGTAACCTGAAGCGTATGTAATCTGAGGTACCACTGTACAAGGGCAGGTTGGGGTGAAAAGGAAGGCGTACAAGCAGTGCAATAGCAAACGAGGATGAATGCATATTGTTGCATAACCTCAGTGCAAAGAAATGGGAATGAATGCTTCACAAAAGCCAGACATAGTCTAACCCAGGCATAGGCAAACTCGGCCCTCCAGATGTTTTGAGACTACAATTCCCATCATCCCTGACCACTGGTCCTGTTAGCTAGGGATGATGGGAGCTGTAGTCCCAAAACATCCGGAGGGCCGAGTTTACCTATGCCTGGTCTAACTTCAGCATTAGCTTTGTGTAGACAAACAAGGATGAATACAAAATAAACAGGATGTGTGGAGGAGTCCCTTCATTTCACTCTTGTATTCTCCTCTCCTCCAGCCATGGGATGGAGGTCTATGTTAGGGTTGGAGGAGAAATACGATTCAGTTGACATATATTTATTTATTTATTTGTACGAATTATATATACTGCTTATATTTAAAGAAAACTCTAAGCGGTTTACAAAGGAGAAAGTTCTCAATTCACGCTTTCTGAAATGTTATGTAAAACACAACCATTCTTTGAATTTCGCAATCCTCTGGATTTTGCAATACCGTTCGCCAGCCAAGTAAAGTGTATGAAAAATTCAAACGCAAGGGTAAAGGGTGCATTAAAATGTATACAGTGGACGCTCGGGTTGCGAATGTGATCCGTGCAGCATGCACGTTCGCAACCCTCAGCGGCGTGTCTGCACACATGTGGGCTGCGATTCAGCGCTTCTGCGCATGCGCAAAGCACGATTTAGCGCTTCTGCACATGCCCAACTGCCGAAACCCAGAAGTAACCCATTCTGATACTTTCAAGTTTCGGCGGTCCATAACCCAAAAAAACGCAACCAGTCTGTAACCGAGGTATGACTGTATATTAATGAAATAACATTAAAACACAACATTTATGGGGATATGGCTTTGCAAGAGTGTGTGTTAGTATTGTGCAGTGGTTAGAGTGTTGGCCTGGGCCACCAGGGTTCAAATTCCTACTCAGTGACCTCGGGCCAGACCTAGCCAACCTCACAGGGTGGTTGTGAGAATACAACAGGGAGGAGAGGAACTATGTGTGCCAACTTGAGCTCGGAGGAAAGGTGGTATACAGTGGTACCTCGGGTTACATACGCTTCAGGTTACAGACGCTTCAGGTTACAGACTCCGCTAACCCAGAAATAGTACCTCGGGTTAAGAACTTTGCTTCAGGATGAGAACAGAAATTGTGCTCCGGTGGTGTGGCAGCAGCAGGAGGCCCCATTAGCGAAAGTGGTGCTTCAGGTTAAGAACAGTTTCAGGTTAAGTACGGACCTCCAGAACGAATTAAGTACTTAACCCGAGGTACCACTGTACAGTGCTTTTTTTTGTACCAAAAAATGTTTAGGCGTACTCTCCTTTTTCCAACTCATATTGAAATACTGCCCCTCAATGAGGCCTAACGTAGATTCACAAAATGTCTAGGGGTATGCGTACCCCTGCGTACCCCCCAGAAAAAACCCACATTGGTGGTATATAAATGTAAACAACAGCAACAACATTGCGCAAAATTGCACACAAACGTGTGTATGCAGTATTAGGAGAAATTCGCTGATGAATTTCCCCTTGAGGACTTGCTTTAAAAAAATACAGAAATACAAAGTGAGCTGTGAATGTGGAGAATTGAACTTGTGACAGGAAAAAAGGAGACACTAAGAGAAGCAGGAATTGACAGGTTTAACCATCCTTAATCTCCAGTGGGGCCTTGGGACAGTTTCTCATCAGAGGGTGGGGTTGGTGGGGAGACACAGGAAGCAGCTTCAAGGAGAGGGGAGGCCGGCTATGCCTGAGAAAGGAAAGGGTGTCATCCTGTTAACTCAATATAACAGAGAGAGAGGGGAGGGAAAAGAAAGGGAGAAGGACAAGCCGAAGGGATGGACTGGGGGATTCCCCGATGGTGCTTTCAGCCCTCATCTAACCCTCTCCTACCTCTCCAACTTTCCCCCTTTCTTCTAAGCCAGAACCAGAGGTTTTTGCCAAACCTTCCCTAAAACTAGAGGGTGGAGGAAGAGGAAATCTGCAACCAGTAGCTCTTTGGAAAATCTGGCCTGGACCAGCTTCTTCCACATTGTGCCTCCTGCACAATAGGCCCTCCTAGTGCCATACTGGTGCCAGTAGTGAAGCCCCTGCCTCCCCTCCCCAGGAATGCCACACTGCTCTCAAGGGGGGGGGTGAGGAGGAGAGAGGAATATATATATTTGTTATTTCTTCCCTTCCACCCCATGTTTTTCTCCCCCCCCCATAACAGAACCTAGAAGTGAATGATGAGCTGTTTTAAAAAGGATGTGGCTTGTGGCCAGCCAGTCTCCCATTCACTGGAGTGCACAGAGGTTTATTGTGCTGTTTCAAGTCCACACCCACCTGAATCCCTCTCTTGGCAGTTTCCTGTCTGTAAGTCAGGGGAGTTAAGATTCACGGCTGAGGAGCTGAACTCAATGAGATTCTGAGCCTCCTTCCCTCCCAGGATTCGTCAGTGTTAGCTACACAAGATTATGTTGTTGTTGTTTAGTCGTGTCCAACTCTTCGTGACCCCATGGACCAGAGCACGCCAAGCACTCCTGTCATCCACTGCCTCCCGCAGTTTGGTCAAACTCATGCTGGTAGCTTCAAAGACACTATCCAACCATCTCGTCCTTTGTCTTCCCCTTCTCCTTGTTCCCTCCATCTTTCCCAACATCAGGGTCTTTTCCAGGGAGTCTTCTCTTCTCATGAGGTGGCCAAAGTATTGGAGCCTCAGCTTCAGGATCTGTCCTTCCAGTGAGCAGTCAGGGCTGATTTCCTTCAGAATGGAGAGGTTTGATCTTCTTGCAGTCCATGGGACTCTCAAGAGTCTCCTCCAGCGCCATAATTCAAAAGCATCAATTCTTAGAAGCTTTAACTATACATACCTTTGTTGGCAAGGTGATGTCTCTGCTTTTTAAGATGCTGTCTAAGTTTGTCACTGCTTTTCTCCCAAGAAGCAGGCGTCTTTTAATTTCGTGACTGCTGTCACCATCTGCAACACAAGATTATACGTCCATTATATATGTCAATGTGCTATTGTTGTGTTATACCCATTTGTTGAATTTAACTTTCTACCTTTTTCTGTTAAAAAAACACATACACAAACACACTATTATTTGGATTTAGATTCATGGATTGTTTTATTGATTGCTGTGCCATCCCTTGATGACACGTCTAAATGCGTAGGAAATAAATCCATTAAAAATATAAAACTTACCCGCTTGAGAACTCAGGAGTCCTGGAAGGTGAGAGAGCAGGTCAACTGTTAGGTCTGAACATCGACCGATGGTCTGACTAGCATAAGGGTTCCAGTCTATGTGGAAGTCATATTCCTTTTATCCAGGCAGGCTGTGATGTAACTCTGCGAAGAAGGAAGGAAAATGCACTTTGCACATGTTCGGAGGCACCCTCAGCACATCACTACACAAGCCCCAGGGCTGGGGCATGTCTCAGCAGAAATGATGTGCCAAAGATGAAGCTATACAACAACAGAAATGAATATGAGGAGGAAACAGCTTGTTCTTAACTGGGAAAGGCAATTATTTACAATTTGGTCTTGCACAATTTGGTTCTTGCACTTAGTTTTGCTGTCCATTTAAAATGTCAGTTTTTGAGTAACGCACATGCTCTTACCATGAAGAAAAGTTTTATGTCACTAAAAACTTTGCTTGCTTTTTATGCAACAGAAGGTGGTTCAATCTACATATTTTGGACATTTTGAAAGGGGTGTCGCTCGGTGGTCCTAGCTTAAGTCCCTGGCAACTCCAGGCAGGACAGGGGAAAACTTTCTGCCTGATCTCCTGGAGAGCTGCTGCCAGTTTGTGCTGACAATACTGAACTAGATGCACCAGTGGTTTGACTCACTGCAAAACCGCTTCCTATGCTCCTGTTTGTCTGTGTGGTGGTGGTATATGAAGTGTAAAAGCTTGTTTATACAACTGCTGTATCCAACTGCCATTCAGAGGTTTGTTACACATTACTTTATCCATAAGGGAACTGTTATCTCCCCACCTTCTAACTACCAAGTGGGTTTTCTTACATACCACACGGCACTAAATGGGTATCTATACTACTACAGTGGTACCTCGGTTTAAGAACAGTCCTGTTTACGAACTCCACAAAAACGGAAGCAGTGTCCCGGTCTGAGAACTTTACCTCGGTCTAAGAACAGAATCTGAAAGGTGGAAGGGCACCGGCAGCGGGAGGCCTCATTAGGGAAAGCGTGCCTTGGTTTAAGAATGGTTTCAGTTTAAGAACGGACTTCTGGAACCCATTAAGTTCATAAACTGAGGTACCACTGTACAGTCACTTTGTTGTTGTTTAGTCGTTTAGTCGTGTCTGACTCTTCGTGACCCCATGGACCAGAGCACGCCAGGCACTCCTGTCTTCCACTGCCTCCCGCAGTTTGGTCAAACTCATGTTCGCAGTTTCGAGAACACTGTCCAGCCATCTCGTCCTCTGTCATCCCCTTCTCCTTGTGCCCTCCATCTTTCCCAACATCAGGGTCTTTCCCAGGAAATCTTCTCTTCTCATGAGGTGGCCAAAGTATTGGAGCCTCAGCTTCAGGATCTGTCCTTCCAGTGAGCACTCAGGGCTGATTTCCTTCAGAATGGATAGGTTTGATCTTCTTGCAGTCCATGGGACTCTCAAGAGTCTCCTCCAGCACCATAATTCAAAAGCATCAATTCTTCGGGGATCAGCCTTCTTATGGTCCAGCTCTCACTTCCATACATCACTACTGGGAAAACCATAGCTTTAACTACACGAACCTTTGTCAACAAGGTGATGTCTCTGCTTTTTAAGATGCTGTCTAGGTTTGTCACTGCTTAATTATGGGAATTGTAGTTTGCTGCAGAGGCTGAGAATTCTCTGTTGGGGACCCGCAGCGAGCCGCAATAGAACAATGATTCCCAGGGCTCGCCAGACTGAGGAGACGGCATTTACGCCTGTCTAAGAAAGCAGCAGCGATATGCCCTGAGACTACCAAAATGAGAGGCCGGCCTCCCTAAAGAAGCAGAATCGTTTCTGTAAATTGAATCTCACCCTTCCTCCAGGGAGCCTCTTAGCCTCGCAACAATCCTGTGAGACAGCCCAGGCTGGGAAATGGCAGCTAGCTCAGGACCTACATGTGAGCAGAAGCAAGGGCTTAAGGTAATACATGTATGTATTTACCATGTTTACATCTCGCCCTTCCTCTTAAAGGCGGCTCCCAGCACATTCACATTAAAGTACCTTTGCCTCCTTAAGCTTTGCCTCCTTGCGTTGCGATGAGTTTGTACAACGGACACAGCTACACCCCCTCCATTTTATAGCTATAGATGTTTTTTAAAAATCACAGCAAACGCCTATATTTACAAAACAGGAAGGAGCGACATGGCTGGACGTGGAAGGAATCCAGGTCTCCCTGATCTGGGTGCAAAACTCGACTCCACCCTCGGTACGCCTATTCAGAAATAAGCCCCACTTTCATTTCCCCCAAGCCAGGAAAGCCTGCAAGGAAGCAGCTTGTACAGGGAACCGATACAGGAGCTGGCTTTGCCACCTCTTCCTGACTCTCATTAAAGATTTGCTCCAGGAAATATCTGGCGCGAGTGCAATTTCCATATACTTCTCCTCCCAACTCCTGAGGAGCCTCCCAGGTAGCAAGTGGGGAACATTGGCAGGGACTGGAGTTGACTGATGACTTGCCGTCTCCTTTGTTCCTGTGGGTCTGGAGGAGATGGGGTAGGTGTGAGAAAGAAAGCTAGCCAGGAAACCGCCAGCCCTAGGGGCAGGTATGTCTGGATCTGATAGCTCCTCAACATCATTAGCTCTGTGTGGAGATCTGCTGGAGGGCCCAGCTCGCCTTGCTCATCAGGATCTGAGGTCTGGACAAGGCTGAACCCTGACACGCATTGCATCCAATGGGACTTACTCCCAGGCAAATGTGCTTAGGATTGCAGCTGTAGCCCTGTGCGCTTTGCTGGTTCTCAGCGTGTATTATTATTATTATTATTATTATTATTTACTAAATTTGTTAGTTGCTTTATCTTGCCCAAGGAAACACAAAGCGACTTACAGCAGTACCTTGGTTCTCAAACTTAATCCGTTCCAGAAGTCTGTTCCAAAACCAAAGCGTTCCAAAACCAAGGCACGCTTTCCCATAGAAAGGAATACAAAACAGATTAATCCGTTCCAGACTTTTAAAAACAACCCCTAAAACAGCAATTTAACATGAATTCTACTATCTAACGAGACCACTGATCCATAAAATGAAAGCAATAATCAATGAAAAAAGGTAAAAGTAAAGGACCCCCTGACTGTTCAGTCCAGTTGCGAACGACTCTGGGGTTGCGGCACTCATCTCACTTTACTGGCCGAGGGAGCCCATGTTTGTCCGCAGACAGTTTTTCCGTGTCATGTGGTCAGCATGACTAAGCCGCTTCTGGCGAAACCAGAGCAGCGTACGGAAACGCCGTTTACCTTCCCACCGGAGCGGTACCTATTTATCTACTTGCATTTTGATGTGCTTTCAAACTGCTAGGTTGACAAGAGCTGGGAACGAGCAACGGGAGCTCACTATGTCACGGAGATTCGAACCGCCGACCTTCTGATTGGCAAGCCCAAGTCTCAGTGGTTTAGACCACAGCGCCACCCACTGTACTATAAAATAAATAAGACAGTATTGTAGATGATAAAAATTAAAATTATTATTATTTTCTTACCTGCACTGATGATAGTCATTGTTTGCCTTTTCTCCATTTCCACAGTCACACAATCAATCAATCAATCAATCAATCAACCAACCAACCAGTAGCTGAACTGGGTTCCACACAGTCACAAAAACAAATTAACCAAAAAAGCCTCAAAAACAAAAACGCAAAATAAATAGCAAAAACAAAAGCGCCAAACTTAATCCGTTCAGGAAGTCCGTTTCACTTCCAAAATGTTTGAAAAACAAGGCACAGCTTCTGATTGGTGCAGGTGCCCTGGAAACAATAACCGACAGTTGCATCGGACGTTCGGCTTCCGAAAAACGTTCGAAAACCGGAACACTTACTTTCGGGTTTTTGGCATTTGAGAACCAAGGCGTTTGAGAACCAAGGTACTACTGTACAACCAACCCCGCCATGGATACATCAAACCAAGGGGGGGGGGATAGAAATACATTAAAAACATCCCATCCACTTTGAAAGGCCAGAGATAAAGGCCAAAGGGCTGGTTACAGAGGAAGGTTTTCGCCTGGCACCTAAAGATATATAATGACAGTGCCAGTCAAGACTCCTTGGGGAGAGCATTCCACAAACTAGGAGCCCTTAGCCCTTCAAGCCCCTTGAAGCTCCACTCTGTGAAGTGTAGGCCTGTGAGAGGAATAGGGTGGCGCTGTGGGTTAAACCACAGAGCCTAGGACTTGCTGATCAGAAGGTCGGCGGTTTGAATCCCGGTGACGGGGTGAGCTCCCGTTGCTCGGTCCCTGCTCCTGCCAACCTAGCAGTTCGAAAGCACGCCAGTGCAAGTAGATAAATAGGTACCGCTCTGGCGGGAAGGTAAACGGCATTTCCGTGTGCTGCTCTGGTTTGCCAGAAGCGGCTTAGTCATGCTGGCCACATGACCCGGAAGCTGTATGCCGGCTCCCTCGGCCAATAAAACGAGATGAGCGCCGCAACCCCAGAGTTGGTCACGACTGGACCTAATGGTCAGGGGTCCCTTTACCTTTACCTTTAACAACTCTCAGCGCTCACAACAAACTGCAGTTCCTGAGATTCTTTGGGGGAGGCCATGTCTGTTCGAAGTGGCATGAAACTGCTTTAAATGCGCAGTCCGGATGGTGCCACTGGTCACCCAGACATTGTTCGCTAGGGTTAGCTTTCTTTCTGAGGGGCTCCTGCTGAATCCTGTCAGAATGAGCAATAGCAGAGGCTAGACCAGTGTTTTCCCAGACTTGGCTCTCCAGCTGTTTTCGGACTACAAATTCCATCATCCCCAACCACCGGTTTTGCTAGCTAGGGATGATGGGAGTTGTAGTCCAAAACCAGCTGGAGACCCAAGTCTGGGAAACGCTGGGCTAGAAGTTCCATACGAAGGATGGGAAGAAATGGCGGCTCTCCAGATGCGGTTGGACTCCAACTCCCATCAGCCCCAGCCAGTGCGGCCAACGGTCAGAGGTTGATGGCAGTTGGAGTCCAGTCCCATCTGGAGAGCCAAAGGTTCTTCGTGCCCCAGTTCTGCACTCAAGGCACGCATCCTTGCTTGTTCGCAGGCCCTTCCCTTCTGACATAGACATATAAACGTCACCATGACAGGCATTTCAGTGGGATGGCAATCATAACTGTACTTTTTTAAGGGAAATTCCCTTATTCCGAATAGGATTCCTCGCAAGAAAAGGGAAAAGTTGACAGCTATGCAGTAACTGTAGTAGTAATTATTTTTGCAATAACGAGGGATTAGTAAGAACAAGGGGATGAAACAGAACAGAAGATTGGAGAGAACTGGAGCAAGAGGATTTTTGTGTTCCTTTCTCAGAAGGGAAAATAGCTCCAAAGGCCTAGCTATTCCACTAGTGGGAGCAGGAATACTAGCTGGATAGTGTGAGACATTTACAAGCAGGGCAAGATTGCTGTTTAACCCCCAACAAGAGGTCTTCTGTTTCTAAATGTGCAGCTTCCACTTAGGTGTACTCGATAAATTTGTCTTGTCTTGTCTTTATTTTTTTAAGGCAGCATGTTGTGGCAACGAATCCCACAAGCTTGTTAGATGCTGCATGGAGAAGTAACCCTTTCTCTGCCAGGTCCCAAAATCACTAAGAAGTCAAATTCAAGACCTGGCTCCAAATTTCCATGCTTGGGAAGAGAAGTCTTAACCATTCTCTCCACACCAGTTCTATAAACCTCCAGCACCCTTCTTTTAGTTACGGTATGTAAACGAAGCCTATCAATTAGAAGGCCATAAATTACCCCCCCACACACACTTTTAAAGGTGTACATTAAGCGACCTTTTTTAAAAAAATACTCCTGAAAACATAAGTCACGAATGCAACAAATGTGGGCCTTTGCAAGGTGTGAAATGTGCAAATATGCTTTGCCAGAGGGCTATACAGTGGTACCTCAGGTTAAGAACTTAATTCGTTCTGGAGGTCCATTCTTAACCTGAAACCTTTCTTAACCTGAGGTACCACTTTAGCTAATGGGGCCTCCTGCTGCCGTCGTGGTGTGATTTCTGTTCTCATCCTGAGGTAAAGTTCTTAACCTGAGGTAGTTCTTAACCTGAGGTACTATTTCTGGGTTAGCGGAGTCTGTAACCTGAAGTGTCTGTAACCTGAAGCGTCTGTAACCCGAGGTACCACTGTATTGGCTACAGCTCTCAGATGAGTGTTACTTGTGACAAACCCAGGTTTCTAGAAACCAAGAGGAAAATGGGAAGTGGCTTCATACTGAAGTGGAGGGTTGGTGCATCCAGCTCAATATGGTCAACGCTGAGGGGCAGTGTAGGCTCCCAAGGGTTTGAGACTCTCCCAGTCCTAGATGGAGATGGTGGGGGGTGGGGACTGAACCTGGGACCTTCTGCTTGTGGAGCAGACACTCCCCCCCCCCAATCTAGGGCCCTTCCCGTTTGAGCCATACAATGCGTGAAACGGCCCAGTCGCTTTGATTTCAGCAAGACTATCTGCCTGCCCCCAGTAGTGATGTATGGAAGTGAGAGCTGGACTATAAAGAAGGCTGATCGCCGAAGAATTGATGCTTTTGAATTATGGTGCTGGAGGAGACTCTTGAGAGTCCCATGGACTGCAAGAAGATCAGACCTATCCATTCTGAAGGAAATCAGCCCTGAGTGCTCACTGGAAGGACAGATCCTGAAGCTGAGGCTCCAATAAGTTTGGCCACCTCATAAGAAGAGAAGACTCCCTGGAAAAGACCCTGATGCTGGGAAAGATGGAGGGCACAAGGAGAAGGGGACAACAGAGGACAAGATGGTTGGACAGTGTTCTCGAAGCTACCAGCATGAGTTTGACCAAACTGCGGGAGGCAGTGGAAGACAGGAGTGCCTGGCGTGCTCTGGTCCATGGGGTCACGAAGAGTCGGACACGACTAAACAACTAAACAACAACATCTCCCTGCCCCCCGAGAAAAGTGCTTTACATTGGCCAGAATAAGCTTCCGGGAGACTCTACCCTCAGCTCAACAGGACTGGCAGGCTTTTGTAACATAGCCAGAGCCTGAGAAACCTGTTGGACCAGCCGCAACGGGGCAAACAGTGTCGCTTACGTCTCCGTGACCCATGGAAAGAGGCGGGCCAGTTTTATGCTTTAAAACAGGGGTGGTATGTCGGGGGGGGGCAGAGGCCTGTGGCCCTCAGGATGCTGCTGGCACTGCCTCGCCCACCTGCCCCAGCCAGAGGGGTCAGCGGGGAAGGACCATGGGAGCTGCAATGAGCTGTGAACATCTGGAGAGCCACAGGTCCCTCTACATCCCTGCATTTTTTGGGGGGGAGGGAACAAGTTATCATTTGAGTGTCCTCCGAGGCTATAAGGGGTTGGGGGGCTAGCCAGGTTTTTTGCCCTCGGTGAAGCCCCCAGAGGGGCCTCCCAACCGGGTGGGTGGTGCGTGCCAAACTTACTATTATTAATTATTATTATTATTACTATTATTATATTTATACTTTTCAGGTTTATACATTTTACTGATTTTACAATCATTTTGATATTTCAAAGCTTGACCTCCTCCCCCCTTTCTGCAGTTCCTTAAATTAATTTTTAATATCTCCTGCATATCCAAATTAACTTATTTGCTCATTCATTCACCTTCTTCAAATATATACTCTTATGAAACTGCAGCTTATTACAAGAGTCCTGCCAGTGTTCTTATCTGTTTACAACTTATCTGTCAATATTCAATAAACCATTTCCATCCTGTTATAAAGAGTTTGTCATCTTGATTTCTTATTCTTCCACTAAGTTTTGCCATTTCTGCATATTCCATAAATTTTTGTATCCATTTTCTTTCCATTTTGGGGCAAGTCACATTCTTGCTGCTGTAGTCGCATACATGAATAAGTTTCTATACAGTTTCTGAGCACAATTCAAAGTGTTGGTGTTAACATTTAAAGCCCTAAATGGCCTCGGCCCAGTATACCTGAAGGAGCGTCTTCACCCCCATTGTTCTGCCCGGACACTGAGGTCCAGCTTTGAGGGCCTTCTGGTGGTTCCCTCAATGCAAGATGTGAGGTTACAGGGAACCAGGCAGAGGGCTTTCTCTGCAGTGGCACCCACCCTGTGGAACGCTCTCCCATTAGATGTCAAAGAAATAAACAACTACCTGACATTTAGAAGACATCAGGGAAGTTTTTAATCTGTGGCATTTTAATTTATTTTTTATCTTTGTTGGAAGCCGCCCAGAGTGGCTGGGGAAACCCAGCCAGATGGGTGGGGTACAAATAATAAATTATTATTATTATTTAAGTCAGGCATGGCCTAACTCGGCCCTCCAGATGTTTTGGGACTACAATTCCCATTATCCCTGACCACTGGTCCTGTTAGCTAGGGATGATGGGAGTTGTAGTCCCAAAACATCTGGAGGGCCGAGTTTGGCCATGCCTGGTTTAAGTAGCCCCTATAATTCCCAAAGGGACGTGGGTAGCGCTGTGGGTTAAACCACAGAGCCTAGGACTTGCTGATCAGAAGGTCAGTGGTTCGAATCCCCATGACGGAGTGAGCTCCTTTTGCTCGGTCCCTATTCCTGCCAACCTAGCAGTTCGAAAGCACGCCAGTGCAAGTAGATAAATAGCTCCAGCGGGAAGGTAAACGGCGTTTCCGTGCGCTGCTCTGGTTCGCCAGAAGTCATGTTAGTCATGCTGGCCACGTGACCCGGAAGCTCCCTTGGCCAATAAAGCGAGATGAGCGCCGCAACCCCAGAGTCCTCTGTGATTGAACCTAGTGGTCAGGGGTCCCTTTACCTTTATAATTCCCAAAAGAAAGGCTGCTGGGTTTTGTGTTTGTTTTTAAAAAACGTTATTTTAAACATCCTTTTCATTTCATTATACACCATTTCCGAGTAAGCTTTCACCTTACTACCAGACCACCACAACTGTGCGTGCCAAACTTTGACCCAGGTGAAATGAAGCCTAGTTTCCCCTCTGCTTTTAGGGCTTAAGGAAGAGGCTGAGAAAGTGGGAAAGGGGCAACGGGAGCGAAATCGTAGCAGAAGGCGAAGCGAAGGAGGTTGGGGCAAGAGAGGATCCCACCCCGCGGCTGCTCCACAGCCCGCCAGCCGGGGCTGGTCCTCTCCCCCCCTCTCTCTCCCTCCTTCTCTCCCTCCGCCCGCGCTCTGCTCCCATCCGCCCATCCTCGGTGACTCACGGCTCGCCCGGGCTCAGTTCCTGGGCGTGGCCCGGAGCGGCGGAGGGAAGTTGCTTGAAGTTGCGAGAGGCTTGTCTTTTCTTTCTCTTTTTGAGCCCATCGGCGCGGCCCATCGTCCTCTCCCTTCAATCCACCGAAACTTCTCTGCCCCCAAAGCAGCTTCCCTCCCTCCCGCCCCCCAATCCCAGCGCGCCCAGCCTCCCTCGACATGGCCGAGGAGCAGCCCCAAGTCGAGCTCTTCGTCAAGGTAAGAGCAACGCTGCGCCCTTTCCTGCGCCTCCGTCCCTTGCAGGGAATCGGAGAGCGTGGAAGCTGGAAAATCATATATATACGAGCTCCCTCTCCGGGGGAAAGACGCATCCGATCCTCCTTGGCCCCCACCCTGTCCTCACTTCCTCCCTGGCTGGGTAAGTGGAAGCCCAAAGCTAGCCGAGAAGAAGCCCCCGCCGCGCCCTTCTTGGGCAGACTTCTGTTTTCCTTGCTTGCTTTTCTTAAAAATACTTCCCCTGGCGGTTATCTGTCTGGTTATCTCGGCGCCTCGTAGCGTGAGAATGGCCGAGAGTTAAAAAAAACAAACACAAAACTTTCGTTTAAGGCTTTTGACTTGAGGTTCGGGGGGGGGGGGGGAGAGGGGAAAGCCGCCTTTCTGTTGCAGCCGGAGAGAAACAAAGAAACATGTGGCAACTCTAAAAATAAAGAAGGGGGAAAGGCTGCCCAAAACTGTGGTTGGCATGTCTGTAATGTTAAACTCTGGACCTGGTTGTTTTAAGTGCAGGATGATGGGCATTGCCACATTTGGGTGGGCGAGGGAGGTGCCCGTTTTGTTGCGTTTCTGCCCCCAAGTCCTAGATGGTCTGCTGGTCAGAAATTGCTTTCCTGCAGTTTTTTTTTTTTTTGGTGTTTTTTATTTAAAAAACCTCTTTATTTGCTGTCAATCTTATTTTGGAAATTGCTTTCCTGCAGTTGTGTGTGTGTGTTTAAAAAAACCTCTATTTGCTGTCAATCTTATTTTGGAAGTGGCAATGGCAAGTTAGAAAAGAGGTGGGAGAGGGTTTTATTTATATTAAATTTGCATCCCATCCCGTCCTGTCCCCCGACTTTTCCACCAAGAACCACAAAGTGATGTGAAAATGGTTCCAGCCCCACATCTTTCCCTCCTCTTGCCACAGCCTTGTGCAGTAGGTTTGGCTTAGAGGCCGTAGTAATTGCCATGAGGTCACTCAATGCACTGAGTCAGACTCTAGTCTTCCAGGTCCTGGTCTGACACTCTTAGCCACGCTGGATGACAAGGGCATTTGGCATTTCTGGCACAAATCCACTGCCCGAGAGCTGTGTGGAATGCGTGTTCCGAAAGGCGAGGCAAACCCATCCCCTTTTTGATGAAGTTGCGGTGGTCCCATGTCTTCTGTGCTTCTGGCCCATAGATGGCCAACTCGCTTGTGCAGGAAGGGGTGGGGCATCTCTAGACAGGAGCAGGAGGACTCGTGGGGCAGGATGTGGTGTGGAGTTTCAGGTCTGCATGCTTCTTCAGCCCTCTGAAAGTAAAGGAGGGGAGGAAGCCGCTTCATACCAGGTCTGTCTGGTTTGGCATTGTCCGCACGGACTGGCAGCAGTTCTGCAAGGCTCCAGGCTAAAATATCTTCCAGTCCTATCTGGAGATGCCGGGGACCTTCTGCATTCTTGACCCACTGAGCTATGGCTCTTCTCCAAGGAATCAGTAAGATCTTGTTCATTGGACTTTGGAAGCCGCCTAGGACTGAGTCAGGATTCTAGTCCCATCTTCACCCTGCTGCCCATGATCTCAGGTCTTCACCCTCACCTCTTAACCCAAGGCTACGGTTAGCTGAAGCTTTTGGGGACTGGACATTGGCATGCACTGCGTTGTGTTCTTCCACTGATCTAAGCCAAGTTACAGGGAACCAGGCAGAGGGCCTTCTCGGTAGTGGCCCCCGCCCTGTGGAATGCCCTCCCACCAGATGTCAAAGAGAAGAACAACCACCAAACTTTTAGAAGACATCTGAAGGCAGCCCTGTTTAGGGAAGTTTTTAATGTGTGACATTTTAATGTATTTTTAATCTTTGTTGGAAGCCGCCCAGAGTGGCTGGGGAAACCCAGCCAGATGGGCGGGGTATAAATAATAAATTATTTTTATTTTTATTATTATTAGGCCCCTCCCCATGAGGCAAGATGTGGTGGTGTCTCTGTCCCGCCTTCTTAAATTGGTACCCTCCTCCTGCCTCCATTGCTTCCTTCAGTTCAGGCCTTTGGGGACCCTTTGGTAAGCTGAATGGTTAGTTGCTTCCCATGTTTGCACCAGCTGGCTCAGTGTCCAGACTTGCACTGTGAGCGATGCAGGGCCTGTTGCAACCCTGCGTGGTGGGAGTGTGCTGTGAGGCAACCTCGGTCCTCTTTTGATTTGTGGCTCCGCAGGCTGCTAGGCCATGAGTGCTTTTCAGTTGCATATGTATACTTGGCTGTGTTTGTTTCAATCCAGAATGCGGGGCCTTCACCTTGGGAGCCAATTGTGGCCTTCTAAGCCTGGCTTAAATGTGCCCTTGGACACTGGTCATGCTTCCGTGGATGGGGGATAGAAAGGGCTGGCTGCGTGTGTGGAAACTAGCCTACTACACAAAGGCAAATTTGGCAATCATTGCATCGCGTATTCCTGCATTGCATGGGAGTTGGGCTACATCATGGGTCGGCAAACTAAGGCCCGGGGGTTGGATCAGGCCCAATTGCCTTCTGGATCTGGCTGGCCTGCAGACGGTCTGGGAATTGCCGCGTGGATCGCCAGCACGCACGTTCTTTCCCTCTCCCTCCCTCAGCGGTGGCGGCGCCTCCGCCTCCTCCCTCCCTCCTCCTGGCTTCTCCCCGCCCTGCCTAGAGGAGAAAGGGGGACTGGGCTTTGTTGGTGCCAGCAGCAGCAGCAGCAGCGCTTGAGCGGCCGCCATTTTAAGCAGCCCCTCTCCGGAGCCTTTTCACGCGCCGCTCATAGTCTACCCCACTGCCTCAGCCCCTGCTGCTCACAAGACACAGGTAAGCAGCCACTGGGGCTCGTGGCGCTCTTGCATCATCCCCCCCCAAATATAGTCCGGTCCCCCACAAGGTCTGAGGGACAGTGGACTGGACCCCTGCTGAAAATGTTTGCTGACCCCTGGGCTAGATTATCCTCAGATTCTATGAATCTATGGACCTTCTTTTGCCTCTGGCCACGACCACCGCTGGTGTGTGGCCCCCAGAAGGGAATGTGGCCTTCAGCCTGGAAAAAGTGCCCCCACCCCTGCCTTAATACTAAAAGAGAGAAGTGTGGGTGCCTGTGAAATACGTTCTTCTCACCCCCAGTTTTCTTCTCCCATTGCCACTTGTGAAGCCACAAGGCTCCTGCCACTCCTGCTAAGACTCACTGTGCCATTTCCATGCTTACATTTCAGTGCTTTCCACCAACTGCTGCTTCTCTTCGCATTCCCCCCCCCCCCGGCGACACCCCTCATCTTACAACACCAGGCGAGTGTTGCCCCTCAACCCCCCACTGAGCATATCACCCTCCAGGCGTTTCTTCCGCAATGCCATCGATGCCTTGCCTCTCCTGTCCAGTGAGTCGCTATATTTTTGTTAAACAATTAAATGGGCCCGTGGTCCAGGTATGCATGCCAAAAGCACAAATTGCTTTGTGAAAAAAAGTATCTGTTTTGTTGCAGTTCTGTTTTCAGTGTGGTGTGCCGTTTTTGAAATCTGAACGAGCCACAGTTTTCATGTTGCATCTACCTTGCAGAATCTTCATTGCGCCGCAGTTGACAATCTCTTTGCTTCTGTGCTCTGTAACATGGAAAACATATGAAGCTGCCTTATGTATTGAGTCAGAATACAAGTCTATCTAGCCTGGTGCTTGTTTTTATTTTATATACCGTATTTTTTGCTCTATAAGACTCACTTTTTCCCTCCTAAAAAGTAAGGGGAAGTGTGTGTGCGTCTTATGGAGCGAATGCAGGCTGCACAGCTATCCCAGAAGCCAGAACAGCAAGAGGGATTGCTGCTTTCACTGGGCAGCGATCCCTCTTGCTGTTCTGGCTTCTGAGATTCAGAATATTTTTTTTCTTGTTTTCCTCCTCCAAAAACTAGGTGCGTCTTGTGGTCTGGTGCGTCTTATAGAGCGAAAAATACGGTACTCTATCGCTGCATATTTAGCCCTCCTTTCTTCCCAAATGCTTGTGGCCGCATACCTAGTCCTACTATGCCTTGCAAGTCCAGTTAGGCTGAGAGGCAGTGATTAGATCAGGGTCACCTGGTGGGCTTCATGGTGGAGCCGGGATTTGAACCCTGCTCTCTCCCAGGCCCTAGACTGGCACTCTAACCCAGGCATAGCCAAACTTGGCCCTCCAGCTGTTTTGGGACTACAAATCCCATCATCCCTGACCGCTGGTCCTGTTAGCTAGGGATGATGGGAGCTGTAGTCCCAAAACAGCTGGAGGGCCAAGTTTGGCCATGCCTGTTCTAACCACTATGCCAGCCAGCAAGCAATGGTTCTCCAAGGTCTAGGGGTGGGTGGTCTTTCCTAACCATACTAACTAAAACTGGAGGCAGGAGTTTCTGCATGCAAAGCAGGTGTTGCCTGGTTGTGTTGCTTCCCTCTTCCTGTACTCCTGTCGTGGCAACCCGCCCACCCTCTTGCCTGCCTTCATGTTAAGACCCTTCACCCATTCCTAGCTCATGTCTGGCGGCTCTTTTCGCAAACAGGCGGAGTTAAGACAAAGCACCACCTTTGCAGCTTTTAATTTCCGAAGCTCATTAAAGTTTTTTAGTTTCCGGAGCTCATTAAGCTTTCAAGCTCTGTCGCTTTTTGAGTTATTCTGCAAGCTGGCGGGTTTCTTCTGATCCGTGGGTTCCCAGTAGGATGTAACCTCTGCTAAAGGTCCCAAGGGCAGGCAGCAGTGGCTTTTAAATCCCAACTGGACCCAGGAAAAGGGTCATATTCCCAGGCCATTCAGGTATTAAAACAACTGGCCTGCGTGCCTGAAATTGGGAGGCTGAGGTTCTGTGGCCTTTTCCTCCTTACCTTTCAGAATGGTGCAAGGATGGACACGATACTGACAAAAAGGGTGAGGGGTGTTAACTGCTTTGTAAGCATCCCAGAATAATCTGGCTGACAACTGTTGGGAACAGGGTGTTTTGCTGTATGGACTTTGTGTCAGGGCCATGCAGGATATTTGAATGTTCCTTTTCTTTTCACTTTAACACACCAAGAAAGACAATTATCCGTATAGGTAAAGGGACCGCTGACCATTAGGTCCAGTCGTGACCGACTCTGGGGTTGCAGCGCTCATCTCGCTTTATTGTCCAAGGGAGCCGGCGTACAGCCGTACAGTCATGTGCCCAGCATGACTAAGTCGCTTCTGGCGAACCAGAGCAGTGCACGGAAACACCGTTTACCTTCCCGCTGGAGCGGTACCTATTTATCTACTTGCACTTTGACGTGCTTTCAAACTGCTAGGTGGACAGGAGCTGGGACCGAGCAATGGGAGCTCACCCTGTCGCGGGGATTCGAACCGCCGGCCTTCTGATCGGCAAGTCCTAGGCTCTGTGGTTTAACCCACAGTGCCACCCGCGTCCCTAATTATCTGTATGCATCAACACAAAACAAAAAGAAAAATAATATACCAAAGAGTAATCACAAAACGTTGAAATAAAAATTGTCTTTTTCTATAGACCCGACTTCCCGTCCAGGAGAAGGAGTAAGGATCTTTGCATGTTCTTATGCCTTACTGCCTCTTTCAGCTTCGCCTGGTTTTGTTTCCAGGTTTCCCTCATAAGAAGAGGCCTTCTGGACCAGGCCAAAGACCTAGTCCAGCCTCTTGTTCCCATAGCGACAAGCCAAATCTCCATAGGTAAAACACAGCCACTATGTGTAGCATCCAGTGGTAGTCTTATCCGCCATGATTTTTGTCTAAAATTCTTTTTAAAACCATCCAGTTGGTACCCGTCACTCCCTCTTTTGGGACCCGATTCCTTAGTTTAAGGATGTGCTGTGTGAATAACTGCTTTCTTTTGTCTGTCCTGAACTTTCCAGATTCCCCCAGTTTTTGGCATTATGAGAGAGGGAGAAATCCTTACCCATTTTTCCTATACTGCTCAAAATCTTACACATCTCTGCCATGCTCCCTTAACCTAGAAGACTAATCCCTGGGCCTAACAAAATAGCTTGGTTTGTCTCCTGGGTGGCTACAAAAATTTTATAAACGTATTCAGGAGTATATGAATCCTCAGTAGCCGGAAATGAGATACTGCAGTGTACGGTATACTGTAGTTTTCCGTGTATAAGACGAGGTTTGTTTCTTTTAAAATCCTACTAAAAATGAGGTTTGTCTTATACATGGGTAGTGGTTAGTTTGGTTACTGCTAGCAGCTATTGTGTGTGCTATTGGTTGCTGCGTCAATGGGTGGTGTTGACTGGCTGACGCTGCGGCAATTTGGCGGGCGATTGGCATCTTATGCCAGTGATGGGACAGACGAGAGGTGGATTTTGCGACACGTGCAGGTGGGTGAGTGATTTTCGGCAGTCCCCCCTAAAAAAAGCTCTGGGCAATCCTCTGCAAAAATGCTCAGCAATTCTGTGCCATCTCCCCCCATTTTCTTAAATGTGAGTCCCCCAAATAGGGGGCGTCTTATGCATGGAGGCATCTTATACACAGAAAAGTACGGTACTTCTCAAGCTCCTAGTGGAGGGAAGAGACCCAGAATGATAGAACAGAGCCGTTTCTTTTAATGACTTCAATATTTCTCAAGTCAAGGCTGAGAGCAGCGTTCAAAATGGACTGGGCACATTTTGCACCTGGCTATTGGCCACTTGCAACCAATTGAAAATGTCTGGGCGTCAGGATGGTGCCTGACGTCTCCACCATCTAGAGGTGGGATCCATGGATCTTGACTGTTTTCACACACTAGCAGCTCATCCTGTGGAATTCTATCCGTTACATTTTATCCGCACAATCGGAACAAATTTCAGGAACCAAAAAGTCTCATTGAAAAATAAAACCTTTGAGCCACCCGGCTCCAAAATGGCAACTAGGCATTCTGTTTTGGTGACGGTAAACCTGGTTCAAGGAGGCATTTGGAGCCTAGCATATATATATCTTGAGCTTCTAACACTGGCAGAAAACCTATATAGCTGTTCGTTTGTTTTTCAAAAACCTGGGCAGGCCGGTAGCAGATAATAAACAAAACAGGAACGTTTGTCATTTTAATACGAAAAGGGAAGTTGCTCCCCCCCCCCCACACACTTAGCACGAGATGCTGAGCAGGCAAATAGTGATGTGTTGTAATAAGGCACTGTCATATTCTGAGGAATATTCAAACACACAGTCTATAAATTTCCTGGAAGATGAGAAAGAAAAAGAAGGGGAGATCAGTAACCAGAGAACCACAAATTTGGGAGGCCAGTTAAACCTTGCCCTCTTCAAGAAGACCATGGTAAAAAGGTCCAGGCTGACACAGGGAGTTAGAGATGTTTTGACTGCCTGAGTAGCTGTAGGGAGAAGCCAGCCTTCCCAGCTCTGAGCTGAGGAGGGACTGTGGCTTGGTGGTTCAGCAATCTGCTTTGCATGCAGAAGGTCCTGGGTTCAATCCCCAGGTTAGTACTGGGGAAAGATTCCTGTCTGAAACCCTGGTTGCCTGCAGCGAGTCACTGCTGATGGGAATTGTAGTCCAAAGCATTTGGTGAGGCTGATGGGAATTGTAGTCCAAAGCATTTGGTGGGTACCAAGTTGGACGCAGGTGGCGCTGTGGTGTAAACCACTGAGCCTTAGGCTTGCCGGTCAGAAGGTCGCGGTTCAAATCCCCGCGACGGGGTGAGCTCCCGTTGCTCGGTCCCTGCTCCTGCCAACCTAGCAATTCGAAAACACGTCAAAGTGCAAGTAGATAAATAGGTACCACTCCGGCGGAAAGGTAAACGGTGTTTCCGTGCGCTGCTCTGGTTCACCAGAAATGGCTTAGTCATGCTGGCCACATGACCTCCGGAAGCTGTACGCTGGCTCCCTCGGCCAATAAAGCGAGATGAGCGCCGCAACCCCAGAGTCGGCCACGACTGAACCTAATGGTCAGGGGTCCCTTTACCTTTACCCCAAAGATGCGCAGCACAGAAATTGCAGTTGTGTCGTCCCCCCCCCCCCCCAAAAATATGTGAGGATATAAACTCATTCTCAGCATTGGACTTGGGCTTTGTGATGGCATGGAATGTTCACAAGCATTTTACTTGTTCGAGGTCAAGGTGCCCACAGTAGAGCACTGACAGGCCGTGACATTTCTCTGAGAGGAATTAAAAGGTCATTTCTCCTATAACAAACATCACATGGTTTAGGGACAGAAGGGACCGTGTACTTTTGTCAAGAAGGGAGTAGACAGGCAAAAAAAAAAGAGGAGGATATGTTCAAATGTTTGATCTAAAGTAGGCCAGCGTAGAATTTAATTTATTTTAACCTTGCCCAAACCTGAAGGCTTAGAGCTAGTAAACACCATTTCTCCTTCCTTATAATAGCCTACGAAGGTAGGTCAGGCTTATTGTTTGAATTCTGTAGGTGGAGAAACTGATGCTGAAAGGTAATTGACTTGCCTGGGGATATCAGAGAACTGCAGAGCTGCAAGGGACCCCGAGGGTCATCTAGTCCAACCCCCTGCAACGCAGCAGTCAATGCTCAACTCAAGCATCCATGACAGATGATGATCCAACCTCTGCTTTAATACCCCCAATGAAGAATCGTCCACAACCTCCCGAGGGAGTCTGTTCCACAGTCGAACAGCTCTTGCCCTCAGAAAGCTCTTCCCGATGTACAGTGGTACCTCGGGTTACGTACTTAATTCGTTCCGGAGGTCCGTTCTTAACCTGAAACTGTTCTTAACCTGAAGCACCATGGGGCCTCCTGCTGCTGCCACGCCGCCGGAGCACAATTTCTGTTCTCATCCTGAAGCAAAGTTCTTAACCTGGAGCACTGTTGCTGGGTTAGCAGAGTCTATACCCTGAAGCATATGTAACCTGAAGCGTATGTAACCCGAGGTACCACTGTATATATCAGTGGTGACTGTGGCTGAATTGAGGACACATGTTTTCAAAACATGGTTCTCCCTCTAAAACGTGGCAAGGAAGAAGGAATGAGCTGCCTCACTCTCCTTGAAGGGCACTGCTTGAAGAGTGTGTCTCCCTTGCACAATGCATAATTAAATCAATGGTGTTATATATTGCAAGGTGTGATGGCCTCTGGCTTAGAAGCATTCTTTAGGTTAGGTCTACCAGCAACCATGGGTCATCCTAGCAAAATTGGAACTTCTTTATGCAGAGGCATAAATACCAGTGCTGGGGACAGCCAGATACCCCTTGTTGCTTCTCATTTGCAGAGTCTGTATGTCCCCAGAGGCATCTCTGGTTGGTCGCTGTTGGAACATAATATTGGACCAGATCTGGTCTGTCAAAGCCAGGAAACCAGTGTCCCCACTGTTGAAGGACGTGTGGTTCCAGAATTGGCCTCCGCAGTCCCTTACGGACTCATTGTTAAAACCGTGTTTATGGAAGACAATCTTACTCGGCTACGAGTGATCGCCAAAGAAAGAAGTGGGTTGGCCCCTTATCTCCCCGTGTCAATCGTCACAACTGTGTCAGGTGACCTGTTTATGCCTGTGCTGCCAATCAGCTGATCGGTGCAGCTTGCAAAGTGCCAGAAGCGAAGCTTAAGCAGGGCCTCAGCATCAGCTGATAGGTGAGGCTTTGCAAGCCCAGACAATCAGCAACTTGCCCCTGTTAGCCCAGCCATCTGCAGGTTTCCCTGCCACTCACACGACATCGTAAAGGACATCTGCTCTAGGACAGGTGGGCTTGGGCTTAATGTCCTTGTGGGCCAAATGGGGAGGAGGCCTGGAGGGCCTGAAGTGGCCCAGAGGCTGGAGATGTCTCACAGCAGTTATATTTTGTGCCTGCAGATTGGCTAATTTTACATAGGCGCGGGCAACCTTTTCTCTGTTGAGAGCTGCATTCCCACAGTGGCGTTTGGGGTGGGTGGGTGGGATGCCCTGGAGATTGCATAGTAGCAGCAGGCAGGATCAGAGCCGAAAGTGTGTGGGGCCACCCCTCTTCTTTTCCCCCTTGGCCATGTGTTTGCCGGATTCACATGTGCTACCCTGGCAGCATGGGGATTGCTGCACGGAGAAGCAACTCCCATGACATTGCCAGTGCATCGTGTTTTGCAAAGGAAAACACCCCTGTTTTTCCTTACACTGAAAATTCCTTCTCATCCCCCACCCCCCATAAAGTCCTTCATTGAGCAGGGGGGCTGGAATAGATGAGCCATCGGGGTCCTCCCAGCTCTCAAATTATGTTTTTAAAAGTCACAGTTGCAGAAGCAGTTGCTAGTGCGATGGGCCTCCCCCCCCTCTGGAATTGGCTTGTGGGGATCAGGAGAACCCCAAAACAGCAGCAGGGGATCATTTCACCTGGCAAGCTGAAATGTGTGCGCTGACAGAATGACTGCCATAGCGCTATGCTGAATTCCTTCCTGCAATTCTATTACCGTATTTTTCGCTCTATAAGACGCACCAGACCATAAGACGCACCTAGATTTTGGAGGAGGAAAACAAGAAAAAAATACAGTATTCTGAATCCCAGAAGCCAGAACAACAAGAGGGATCGCTGCGCAGCGAAAGCAGCAATCCCTCTTGCTGTTCTGGCTTCTGGGATAGCTGCGCAGCCTGCATTCGCTCCATAAGAAGCACACACATTTCCCCTTACTTTTTAGGAGGGAAAAAGTGAGTCTTATAGAGCAAAAAATACAGTATATATTGCTGAAGGCTCTTTTCTGCTTGTGTTATGTTGCTCTGTGATGGTCCGTCCTGCACTGATTTACAATACGATCATCTTTATTGTCATTGTCCCATACAGAACAACGAAATTGAAAGCATGGGAAGTCCCAAACATTTTTTTTTTTTATAATTTAGGCAGAATATTTGGACTATTTGATATGTATTTGTATAATTTGGAACGTTAAATGTGATTTGATTGGATTGTTAAAATGGGAAACTTAATAAAAATGATTTAAAAAAAGAAAATCTACATCAGACATTCAGAGAGCAACAAGCCAGCTGTCCCAGCCTGCTTAGCCCCCTAAAAACTCTGATACCCCATAATTAAATACAATATACTCCCATAGAGACTACCTTACACTGCGTTTAAAACCAAGAAGTAAACCAAAACTCCACCTCCCTCCCTCCCCCCCCTTTCTCTCTCTCTCTCTCTCTCTGTGTGTGTGTGTGTGTGTGTGTGTGTGTGTAAAAACAAACAACAACAAAGCCCTTGCTTAACAGAATCCTTACTATCACATAATGGATCTGACTGCACTGAGCTTAGGCTGCAGTTAGGGGCTTGGCGAATCAGTCTTTATTTCTGGCCTGTGTTGGTTTTGTGTGTGTGGTCAGGCATAAGCATTTCACGTCCTGTTTTGCTTCAATCTAAGAAGCTTCTTTTGTAAAAAATAAAAATAGACCCAAATACAGACACGCGCAGTGTGTTTTTCTCACAGATTGTGCGTTTCTAAATATGCATTTTACGTGCTGTTTGGGGATGCTTTTGAGCCGAGAGGTGCAGAATCTAAAAGCGACCAGTGTCCTGATCTGTAAGCCAGGTCTCTGAGATGGAGATCTGGCCAGCTCCTCTCAGAATTCACTGATGAATTCCTCAAGCATTTCTAGCTGCAACTGAGATTCTTTTTAGCAACTTCTGCTATCTAGATAAGTAGCTATGGGGGCGTAGAGAAAGGGGAAGCAGTGAACTGGTGTGTGTGTGTGTGTGTGTTGCACATGTGAATATGCAACTTTTTTGAGGAAAAATACAACAAAAAAGTTGCACATGTGAATATGCAACTTTTTTGAGAAAAATACAACAACAAAAAATATGTTCTTCATATTTCCCCGAACGGAAAATTAGGGACAAAATATGATTCACCAGGAACAGGTAGCAGAATATTGGAACTGTCTCTGGTCAATTAAGAGAGCTCGGAGCATATTATTGTCCCTTACTAAATTTATGACCTGCTCTTCTCTGGCTGAGGTCTGGGTGGGTTGCAGGAATTTAAAATTCAGAATTAAACAACACCTGGAACAGAGCACAGTCACAGGAATAAGGGGGCGGGGGCTGAAAACACACACCTCAGGTGTGTTTGGCCAGGTGTGTTTGACCAGCTCAGCGACGGTGCACAATTTTGTATACAGTTTCAATAATTCAGTCTTTAGGAGATGGATAGCTGCCTTTATTCCAGCTCAGAGCATTGGTACATGAAGCCCAATGTTCTTGACACTGGCTGGCAGAGGCAGGGGTCTCTCCCAGCCCTATCTTGTGATGCCTGGGATTGAACCCGGGTCCTTATTCAGGCAAGGCAGATGTTCTCCTACTGAGCTACAACCCTGCAGTCCTTAGTATCATCATAGCAGATGAAAGGAAAGACCTTGGAGAGACACAGCGAGTCATAGACACAGGTCACCAACCTTTTTGGACCAGAATTTTGAGAGTGTTCTGTGGGTGCCAGCCACAAAATGACTGCTTTTGTGTGGGGGGGGGAATGGCATAATTCAAAATTAGAGAGATGGAGAAGCTTTCCCCGGAGTTGCATTTTCATACAGGAAAAGGCTTAACCTGTTGAATTTCTGCCTGCTGGGCAGCTGCTAAGGGCACAAGAACTCCATCCCCCCCCCCATGCCAACCTGAAACCAAACATAGGCTGCCATCCCCTACCCGCTTGCTTGGGAGTAAAGCTCTATTAAACACAAAGGGACTTCTGAGTAGACATGCCCGTTATTGTTGCAAATGTTCTGTGTGGAACTAACGTACAGTGGTACCTCAGGTTAAGTACTTAATTCGTTCTGGAGGTCCGTTCTTAACCTGAAACTGTTCTTAACCTGAAGCACCACTTTAGCTAATGGGGCCTCCTGCTGCCGCCGCGCCGCCGGAGCCCGATTTCTGTTCTCATCCTGAAGCAAAGTTCTTAACCTGAAGCACTATTTCTGGGTTAGCGGAGTCTGTAACCTGAAGCGTATGTAACCCAAGGTACCACTGTATCGGATAAAGGAACTTTAATAGAGAAATTCCTTTGAAGGGTACTTGCACGCTGTGCTTTGTAACTTTTGTTACGGTAAAATCTGGGTGCGGGGCTACTCTGCCACCCAGCTTGTCGGACTAGGTCCGCGGGTCCCTGCGGAAGAAAATGAGCTCAGCCAGACAGGAGCAAACTGCAGAAGATCCAAGTTTATTGCGCAACAGGTTCAAGGCGAGATTGAACAGCGAGAAAGGGGTGACATGAACTTTTGAAATTTCCCTCCATATCCCAGAATACAGTGCAAAATACATCCCAGTTACATCATGAATACATTAAGAAGAGGTTGGGTTACACAGATTACATCACGAATACATTAGGAAGAGGTTGGGTTACACCGGATTAACATATGGAGGAGGGAGGGGGGAATATGCAGAGCTGGAGATATGCGCAGATAAGCACATCCTGAGAAGACAATGGTCCATGTATGCATAGTCTGTCACCTGGCATCGCCCGGAGGAAGGGCTTGGCAGAGCGATTTGACAGGATTAGGGTCTTGACACCTTGCTTGAGGGATTATGGAGGACAGGGGAGGTGTCATGGGGTCCTAGAGAAATTGAGCAAATTGGCACGTTGATTTTCTATGAATTTTATAGATTTTAGTCCCTTTTGACATTGACAATTGGAAATAAATGGATATATTGTAGCGAAGAAGGAGGTGAAGAAGACATGCCCCCCCCTTCCGTATCACTTTCTTTCTGGGGAGGGTTGGATAGTTAATTTCTTTCTTTTCTTCTTTTTTTAAAAGCAACTCCACACTCCAGGAGCCTTGCCAGGGGGCCACCAGCAAAGACTATTGGGGTTTTTATGGTGCTTGTGGGCACTTCACTGGCGGCCCCTTTTTAGACAGTAGCAGACTAAATGGACAAAATAGTCTGACCTTGAATATGGGGGAAGAGTTGTATAGACAGAACTTTTCTCCAGACGTCTCAGTCTAGATGCATGTGTTTGTGTGTTTAAAGTCTCTGTTTTTCATCCAAACACCTTGATCCTGTCAGCAAACAGATGCTGTTTGAATACCATGACAAAGTCCCCTCTGTGAGGGTCTTAATTCATCAGGAATGTTTTGTTCCGAGCCAGGTTTACCCTCCAACGAGAATTGTCTGTTGGGGGCCATTTTTTATTCCGAGAGGCGGCCTAGTGATCGATAGCTTGGAAGCACCTCAGGTGAGCTCTTTGTTTTCCCAGTCATGCTGCAGAGGGGGGAAAAATAGCCCTATTGTGGTGATTGAATGGGGCAACAGGGGAGCTGTGGCTGGCAAGAATCTCCTTTATTTGCCTGCGTTAGCAGCACAGAGGATAAATCAGCAAGTTGAATAGGGAGTCCGTGGGGCACCGCTCACAAATACATAATTCACCTTAGTCCCTTCCCGGAATGCCTGCTTCATTTGTGCACAATATCTGCAAACTGTACGGTATAATTTTAAATCCTGTGGTGTGCTCCATTTATGGCGAAGGGCAGGTTACGAAGCTTGCCAAGGGTAATAATTAATTGTGAAGGCTGTTGGCTGGTTCCACAAACTGAATTGATTCAATAAATCACATGCAACTAAACCACTCCTCAATTAGGTATTACCTCTGGTGTGTCGTGTTACGAATGAACGTGATTTTGCCTCCCATTCCACTTCCAGTGATAACTTTCCCAATTTATTTATTTTTATAGTAAACCTTTTGGTTCTGACACCAGATATATTTGCACCAGGTTTTTAAAGACTCTTAAAAAAGAATAAAACAGAAGATGAGCCCTACTGGATCAGGCTAGTGACCCATCTCACTGTGGCCAGCCATGGCCCATGCCTATGGGAAAGCTTGTAAGCACAAGGGCGTTCTGCCCATCTGTATTTCTCAGGAACTGGAATTCAAAGGCTTGCTATCAAGGGATAATGTAACCATTGTGGCCAGTAGCCCTTGCTAGTTTTATCCTCCATGTTTTCATTTTTATGGTACCTTACGGTACCTTTATGGTAAAGGTAAAGGGACCCCTGACCATTAGGTCCAGCCATGGCCGACTCTGGGGTTGCGGCGCTCATCTCGCTTTATTGGTCGAGGGAGCTGGCATACAGCTTCCGGGTCATGTGGCCAGCATGATTAAGCCACTTCTGGCGAACCAGAGCAGTGCACGAAAACACCGTTTACCTTCCCACCGGAGCGGTACCTATTTATCTACTTGCACTTTGACGTGCTTTCGAACTGCTAGGTGGGCAGGAGCAGGGACCGAGCAACGGGAGCTCACCCCGTCGTGGGGATTCGAACCGCCGACCTTCTGATCAGCAAGTCCTAGGCTCTGTGGTTTAACCTAGCAGTTCAAAAGCACGTCAAAGTGCAAGTAGATAAATAGGTACCGCTCTGGCGGGAAGGTAAACGGTGTTTCCGTGCGCTGCTCTGGTTCGCCAGAAGCGGCTTAGTCATGCTGGCCACTTGACCCGGAAGCTGTACGCTGGCTCCCTCGGCCAATAAAGCGAGATGAGCGCCGCAACCCCAGAGTCGGCCACGACTGGACCTAATGGTCAGGGTTCCCTTTACTTTTACCTTTACATCAAGCTATATTCTATCTTTATCCCCAAACTCCGAATATAATTGCACATTGTATTAATCAACATTATTTTTTAATAGATTAGTGGCCATGTGGTGATTTTAGCCTATAAATTTTATTGTTTAATGTCTTAACCTGTATATTAAGGTACTTTTTTTAGCTCTGTTTAGAGTAGGTAATGTCTTGATAATATAAATGTTTTCAGTTTTTTGTATTAATCCAGCGTATTTTCTTTTAATTGTTGAACGATTCTGCGTACATTGCGGCAGCCTTTGGCTATGTGCAATGAAACTGACTGAATGACTGACTGACAATGTATGGGTGTGACCACACTGAAAGATCAAGTTCTTACGAATGTGGAATGAGTATCGTGTGGCACTGGCAACAGTGCTGCTTCCACAAATCCAAGGTTGGCAGGCGTATTTAGAAAGGCATTCAGCACATTGTTATAAACAGGTCAAATAAGTTGTGCAGGCCTAGGGTGGAGCTGTCCCTCCCTCTCTGCCACATCTTTCCCTGTCGTCTTGGATTTCTGTTTGAAGGACACCTCCTGGCTGCCTGTCGTCTTTGTCAGGCGCCAAGGTAATCACCGGAGTAAGGGCTGTTTTCTCTTCCAAGTAAATTTTTATTATTTTCTTTACATACCGTATTTTTCACTCTATAAGATGCACCAGACCACAAGACGCACCTAGTTTTTGGAGGAGGAAAACAAGAAAAAAAATATTCTGAATCTCAGAAGCCAGAACAGCAAGAGGGATCGCTGCCCAGTGAAAGCAGCAATCCCTCTTGCTGTTCTGGCTTCTGGGATAGCTGCACAGCCTGCATTCGCTCCATAAGACGCACACACATTTCCCCTTGCTTTTTAGGAGGGAAAAAGTGAGTCATAGAGCAAAAAATACAGTATTCTTTTTCCAACAATCAGGAATAATTGGATATTTAAAGGTGAACTGTAAAAGTGTAAAGACACTAGCAGGACTGGAATGATACCTTCAATGTAAAGCAGTAGGGATATAAGAATAATGTGCGCGATAAGAATGGATTTAAGTTGCAGGGAGGGAGGGAGGTCAAGACTCGGCAGAGTCAAAGGGAATATATGGTAATAATAAGGAAGGGCTGTTTTCACCGCTGCTTTCCCCATCACTGAATTCAGCGGAGAGAGCAGCAAGCACAGGCAAGGAGGGTTTGGGGAGAGGAAAATCAGCAGACTCTCGAGGCTTTTGGCAGTCTCCAGTAGGTAGCTCAGTGCTTTGCAGAGCAGAAGGTCCCAGGTCTGCAGCAACCCTGGAGGGCAGCTGCCAGTCCGTGTAGGCAAAACTGAGATGGATGATCCAAGTGGTCTGACTCACTGGAAGTTATCTTCTTCCAGGTGATAAGCTGAGTGCATTTTGCAGGGGCTCTGTTCAAAGGCAGAAAACTGGAAATGCACGCAGGATTCCCTACCTATAAAATGGACCTTTGCCTGTTTTTCTCCTTAAAGGAGGAAGTCTTTCCCAGCACGGAAAACGATTATAGTGGTACCTCAGGTTAAGAACTTAATTTGTTCTGGAGGTCCATTCTTAACCTGAAACTGTTCTTAACCTGAGGTACCACTTTAGCTAATGGGGCCTCCCGCTGCTGCCATGCCACCAGAGCACGATTTCTGTTCTCATCCTGAGGTAAAGTTCTTAACCTGAGGTACTATTTCTGGGTTAGCGGGGTCTGTAACATGAAGCTTCCAACAAAAGATTAAAAATACATTGAAACATCGGTCATTAAAAGCCTCCCTAAACAGGACTGCCTTCAGATGTCTTCTAAAAGTCAGATACAGTAGTACCTTGGGTTACAGATGCTTCAGGTTACAGACTCCGCTAACCCAGAAATCGTACCTTGGGTTAAGAACTTTGCTTCAGGATGAGAACAGAAATCGGGCTCCGGTGGCGCGGCGGCAGCAGGAGGCCCCATTAGCTAAAGTGGTGCTTCAGGTTAAGAACAGTTTCAGGTTAAGAACGGACCTCCGGAACGAATTAAGTTCTTAACCCGAAGTACCACTGTAGAAGATTCCTGCTGGATCAGACCTTGCAAATATGGGCCTGAAGCCAGTCTGAAGCAGATTTCTTTGAATCCATTTCAGGCTTCAGAGAAGCAGGCTCAAAAGAGCCATTTTGCAATAAACGGCTAAAATTACTTAACTTAATCCATTAATCACACAGAAGCCAAGAAGTTAGGGGGATGAACTGTCAACAGTCCTGGTTTCAGATGACGGTCGCACTGCAGCTCACCAGTGTTTGACTTCTTGTCTATTAGCTGCAATCTGACCTTTTCATTTTTTGTTTTAGTACTTCTGCAGACACATGACCATGCCACGGATGCATGTGATCATGGGTTGTGCCCAACTAAGCTCCTACTCTTGAGTAGGCCCATTGATTGAAACTAATGAGTCTTAGGTTAGCCATGTCCGTTAACTTCAGGGTCTACTCTTAAGTAGGACTAGCGTTGGTCATTGGGTCCAGCAACTTAACTTGTACGGGGGGGAATCATAGAAATGTGGAGTTGGAAGGGACCCTGAGGGTCATCTAGTCCAGCCCCCTGCATTGCAGGAATCTCAGCTAAAGCATCCATGACAGGTGGCCATCCAACCACTGAAGGAGTGTCTCCACCTCCATCTGAGGTCCAGCTCTGAGGGCCGTCTGGCGGTTCCCCCACTGTGAGAAGTGAAGTTACAGGGAACTAGGCAGAGGGCCTTTTCGGTGGTGGTACCTGCCCTGTGGAACGCCCTCCCACCAGATGTCAAGGAAATAAGCAACTATCTGACTTTCAGAAGACATCTGAATGGAAGTTTTTAATGTTTGATGTTTTATTGTGCTTTTAATATTCTGCTGGGAGCTGTCCAGAGCGGCTGGGGAAACCCAGCCAGACGGGTGGGGTATAAATAATAAATTATTATTATTACTACTAAATAGAGGTCTAACAATACTGGCCTATAAAATGTTTATTGAGTATATGGGGGGGGATTGTGTACACTTGAAAATGCTGGCAGCATTAAGATAAATTCAACAGCATAAATAAGTTTTGATGGATGTAATAATGGAATACTGAATGGTATAGTTTATGTAAAGTATGCAGGGATTTTATGTTATGCAAAATGAACCGTGGAAAGAGAAGAAGGGAAGTCACTGATGCTTTAAGGTTGTTTAAATGAATACTCTAAAATGTAAAATAGAAAATCTAATAAAAAATATACGGGGGCGTGGGGAGAAAGGACTTAAGCCAGGAACCTCTCAGATGAAATAAAGCAAGCTTGCTTTTGATTGCTCACTGGTCCCCACCCTCGTCTTCAGCACACGGGATAATAATATTGACCTGCGTTACTAGGTGTTATTACAGCAAGGTAATGTACCTAGAGTGCTATTTAAAGGGCGGGTATTATTACAGGCCAAAGGAAGAAACACTGCACAGGGCACAGTCAGAAACCATGGAATTCCCTTGCACAAGATGAGCTCTGCAGGGGCAGCAGCGAAACCCTGGAGGAGGGAGGTGACAAAATAGTGCCACTCCCGTCCTGGTTGTAAGATGACAAACAGGTGCTGGCAGGCTGAGGTTGGTGGGCCAGTGGCCCATTTGCCCTGATTAACCAGGCCTCCCCTGCGAGATTCCCTCTCGTACAGAACTATTAAAGGCACTGGAACATCATCCCCTTCTCCTTTTCTTTTTGCATGTGGCTGCTTTGCTCGCAGCAAATTTACCTGCACACCTCTTTTCCGGGTCTCTTGCGCAGCTGTGAGCTCCTTGCAGGATTTCTGGCTGCGTGGAAAGTTCATAGAATCGTAGAGTTGGAATAGACCACAAGGGCCATCGAGTCCAACCCCCTGCCAAGCAGGAAACACCATCAGAGCACTCCTGACATATGGTTGTCAAGCCTCTGCTTAAAGACCTCCAAAGAAGGAGACTCCACCACACTCCTTGGCAGCAAATTCCACTGTCGAACAGCTCTTACTGTCAGGAAGTTCTTCCTAATGTTTAGGTGGAATCTTCTTTCTTGTAGTTTGGATCCATTGCTCTGTGTCCGCTTCTCTGGAGCAACAGAAAACAACCTTTCTCCCTCCTCTATATGACATCCTTTTATATATTTGAACATGCCTATCATATCACCCCTTAACCTCCTCTTCTCCAGGCTAAACATGCCCAGTTCCCTTAGCCGTTCCTCATAAGGCATCGTTTCCAGGCCTTTGACCATTTTGGTTGCCCTCCTCTGGACACGTTCCAGTTTGTCAGTGTCCTTCTTGAACTGTGGTGCCCAGAACTGGACACAGTACTCCAGGTGAGGTCTGACCAGAGCGAATACAGTGGCACTATTACTTCCCTTGATCTAGATGCTATACTCCTATTGATGCAGCCCAGAATTGCATTGGCTTTTTTAGCTGCCGCGTCACACTGTTGGCTCATGTCAAGTTTGTGGTCAACCAAGACTCCTAGATCCTTTTCACATGTACTGCTCTCAAGCCAGGTGTCACCCATCTTGTATTTGTGCCTCTCATTTTTTTTGCCCAAGTGCAATACTTTACATTTCTCCCTGTTAAAGTTCATCTTGTTTGTTTTGGCCCAGTTCTCTAATCTGTCTAGGTCATTTTGAAGTGTGATCCTGTCCTCTGGGGTGTTAGCCACCCCTCCCAGTTTGGTGTCATCTGCAAATTTGATCAGGAAGTTGTGGAAAGCACCTTGACTACGACTAGCCGCCTGAGAAACAGTTTTTATCCAAATGCGATTTTGGTTTTAAACGCAGTGTAAGGTAGTAATAATAATAATAATAATAATAATAATAATAATAATAATAATTTATTATTTATACCCCGCCCATCTGGCTGGGTTTCCCCAACCACTCTGGGCGGCTTCCGACAAAACACTAAAATACAGTGGTGCCCCGCAAGACGAATGCCTCGCAAGACGAAAAACTCGCTAGACGACAGGGTTTTGTGGTTTTTGAGCTGCTTCGCAAGACGAATTTCCCTATGGGCTTGCTTTGCAAGACGAAAACATCTTGCGTTTTTTGCAAGTTTGTTTCCTTTTTCTTAACAGCGTTAATACATTTGCGACTTGACTTCGAGGAGCAACTCATAGAACGCGGTGTGGTAGCCTTTTTTGAGGTTTTTGGTGATTTTTGAAGCTTTTCCAAAACTTTTCCGACACCGTGCTTCGCAAGACGAAAAATTCGCTAGACGAAAAAACTCGCGGAACGAATTAATTTCGTCTTGCGAGGCACCACTGTACATTAAACATTAAAAGCTTCCCTAAACATAATATACTCTGTGGGAGTATATTATATTTAATTATGGGGTATCAGAGTTTTTAGGGGGTTAACCAAGCTGGGATAGCAGGCTTGTTGGTTTTTGAATGTCTGATGTAGATTTTTTTTCAATTTCGTTGTTCTGTATGGGACAGTGACAATAAAGATTATCGTATCGTGAAGTTGGCAGCTCTGGGCGGAAGCCTTGATCCCGGATGATCGACATTCTGCGGATCCTCCTCTGTGTACACCAGGTATGGCGAAACCTGGCCCTCCAGATGTTTTGGGACTACAACTCCCATCATCCCTAGCTAACAGGACCAGTGGTCGGGGATGATGGGAGTTGTAGTCCCAAAGCTTCTGGAGGGCCGAGTTTGCCTGTGCCTGGTGTACACCATCAGAAAGGGTTTGCGGAGTGAGACCCTGAGAGGGCTGCAGCGCCCCTGATATTTGCATCGGCGGGCAAGTCCTGTCCTCCCCGCAGCATTGCTTTCAGGGCTCTGCGGCGACGCTCACCTCAGCTTGCCACATCCTTCTCAGGTGTGCACACAGCTTCTGGAATGTTGCACCATTTGCATTAATTAACCCTAGCGCAGAATCTGGATCTCCCTGAATCAGCAGGTGCGTTCTGCATATTTGTGGCACCTAACAGAAACTGCGCCTGCCTCCCTCCCTCCCTCCCTCTGTTCCCTGGAATCCATTTCCTCACAGTGTAGCTTGTTGTCGGCTTTTTATTCCCTTGTTTTTATTGTCCGAGTTGCATTTGATCTGAGCACCGTCTGCTGGGTGTGTGTGCATGTGTGGGCAGGAACGCTCTCGCAAACTGTACGCGTGTGCTGGAGTCGGTTGTCACTGATTTGCTCCTGTATCTTTCCTGGATTAGGCCAAAGGCTGTGGCAGAGGTAGAGCGTTATCAAGCCCAGCAAATTATTCCAGCGTGAGTGTACTCTGAACTAATCCGGAGCCAGAAAAGAGGACTTAGAATCTGGAGTCCTGGGTTCTTTGAGTTGGTGGTGAGGAGGGAAGAAGGAGAATCTACTGTTAGGTTAGCCAGATGCAAAAGGGGAAATGGATCCTGTACCTTTACTAGTTGCGTGGCAGGCTGTACTTGTTGAAATCCCCTCTCCTATTAAAGACGCATGATGAGGATGATGATGATGATTTATTTGTACCCCACCCATCTGGCTGGGTTTCACCAACAAAATATTAAAAACACAACAAAACAAACATTAAAAACTTCCCTAAACAGGGCTGCCTTCAGATGTCTTCTAAAAGTCAGATAGATGTTTATTTCCTTGACATCTGATGGGAGGGCGTTCCACAGGATGGGTGCCACCACCGAAAAGGCCCTCTGCCTTCTTCCCCACCTTCATTTTACAGCTGACCATCCTATCTACCAATAAAAAAATTATAAGATTTAGCTATGTTGGTCCATATTGGGGGAATTCAAAAAGACAGTATATTTATTCATTTGTTGGTTGGTTTAATTGAATTCCATTTATGAATCTCTTCCATAGAATACCTCAAAGCAATTTTGCAAATAAAAACGCCACCTACCAAAACAACTGCAATTAATAAATTTTGCTTGATCCGGCCGCAAATGTCAGAAAGTTGTGAGCGAGCTTCTCAGATGTTCGACTGAGAATCAAATCCCAGACAGTCCACCTTTCGGAAAACAAGGCTTTAGAGCCGTTTTGCCCCCAAATAGCAACTAAACATTCTGTTTTGATGACCACAACCTTGGTTTAAGGAGCAATTTGGGGCCTAGCTTATATACCTAAGTTTGTAACACTGGTCAGAAGGGGAGGCAGCAAACTTGAAAGTGTCATTTCCAGTTTTTCATTTTTACCCATTTCCCTTTTTCAGGCAGACAATGTTGTACGTGTGCTTTAAGCTCGGCTGCTCTCGTCATGGTGCGAAATGCAAATACATAAATATTGGGTTAGAGACGGGAAGGGTGCCAGGAGGCTTGGCTTTAAGAGGAGAGCAAAGGGGTGGCGCTTGGGAACAAAGTCTTCTTACAATGTCTTTTCTGTGTGTGTGCTCTAGTGGAAGAGAGAGAGAGAGAGACGCGGAAATAGGGATCCCCGGTTCCCTCTGCCTATATTTAGTACCTGCAAAATGTCATTTCCTTAGAAATGATGGTGTCATCGCTGGCTGGAATGGGCCCCTGAACTCTATTCATGCCTCTTCCTTGCCTGAATGGAGGAAGGAATTGGTTGAAACCAGCCTTCTGTGAGGAAGGAAAAATTCACACCTGTTGCTCCACCCACTTTTGCCCTTGACCCCGCCCACTGCTGATGTGGCCCCCCAAAAGTTGCCCGGCGGCCCTTGGGCCTGAAGAGGGTTCCACCCTGAAGGAGATGCCTTTTCAGATTACAGACCTGGCAGTCTCATTGGTGGGTGTTTCCTGGTCTGGGCTGCCTTTGCAGGTTCAAAGGAGCTTGAGGGATTAAGTGGATTCGAAGGTTGGAAGGAATTCATGAAAGGGAATAAGCCGTATTGATGAAGAAGTCTCCTCAACTGCCATTTTTAGGGGGTTAGAATAGAGAGAGTCGCCGGGTATCCCACTTTGAGGGTGGGACTCCCGTCCTTAGCATGGTTGCCAACCACCCTTCAGCTACACTAAGTGCTGGCCAGGGGAGTAGCATTTGGCAAGTAAAGTTAAGGGTTGGGATTCCTGGGTTCTTCTAAGAGAAGTGGTTAAAAAAAAGGTAAAGCACACCTGACTGTTAAGTCCAGTTGTGAACGACTCTGGGGTTGCGGCGCTCATCTCGCTTTTCTGGCTGAGGGAGCCGACATTTATCCGCAGACAGTTTTTCCAAGTCACGTGGCCAGCAGGACTAAGCCGCTTCAGGCGAAACCAGAGCAGTGCACGGAAACGCTGTTTACCTTCCCGTCAGAGCTGTACCTATTTATCTACTTGCACTGGTGTGCTTTTGAACTGCTAGGTTGGCAGGAGCAGGGACCGAACAACGGGAGCTCACCCCATTGAGGGGATTCGAACCGCTGACCTTCCGACCGGCAGGCTCAAGGCTCAGTGGTTTACACTACAGCGCCACCTGCGTCCCAAGTGGAGTAGGACCTAATTCAGGGTGGGCAACCTTCTCCACTTGAGGGCCACAGTCCCTCCCAGGCAGCCTTTTGAGGGCCATGGTTTTTTGGGACGCGGGTGGTGCTGTGGGTTAAACCACAGAGCCTAGGATTTGCTGATCAGAAGGTTGGCGGTTCGTATCCCCGCGACGTGGTGAGCTCCTGTTGCTTGGTCCCTGCTCCTGCAAGCCTAGCAGTTCGAAAACACGTCAAAGTGCAAGTAGATCAATAGGTACCGCTCCGGCGGGAAGGTAAACAGCGTTTCCGTGCGCTGCTCTGGTTCGCCAGAAGCGGCTTAGTCATGCTGGCCACATGACCCGAAAGCTGTACACCGGCTCCCTCGGCCAAAAAACCGAGATGAGCGCCGCAACCCCAGAGTCGGCCACGACTGGACCTAATGGTCAGGGGTCCCTTTACCTTTTAGCAGAGCAAAAGTGTGGAGGGTGACAAATGGAGAATTGTCCTTCGTAGGGCAGGCTAGTTTCTACATGCGTTCAGACATCCTTCCCTCTGTGCCCTCCATTCAGACAAGCAGGATTCCTTATCAGAGTTCAAGGGTGCATTTCAGCAGGACAAGTGAAGGTGAGGTTCTCCTCTCCTGGCATAATTATTTAGAGTGGGGTTGAATGTCTGTGGCCCGGACTCCTGGGTTCCTTGGGAATGGATGAAGCGTGGCTTCTCCAAGAGCGGAATGTATTAGGTGGAGGTAAGGGGGCGTTGGGTGGCTGAGTAACTTCTGACAGCCCATAGTGGAATTTCCTGGCTGCCGTTCAAAGGCTGAAATGAACATCTCCTTAGTATTTTTTTAAAAAAAACCCTTCTAAGTCTCAGAATGATGTCAGCCTGGGAACTCCCTCTTGTCTCCTCCAGATCAGACTAGGCTGGCCGCCCCAAGCCACCGGGAAATCATGTGACTTCATCTCCACCCTCCATCCTTGTGTACATGTTTTCTCCAGAAGCTAGTCGACTTATCACTTTTATGGCTCATTCTTGCTTGATCTTTTTCCAGGGAAGGGCATCTCTCTCTCTTTTTTTCCCATGTAAGGGTTTGCGGTTTTGTTTCTGCGCCCGATTTAGCAACTGGAGAGTCATGGTTTCCTGTTTTTTTTTAAAAAAAACCTTAAACCTGCTAGTCCCTGGAAGAAAGGAAAGGGCAGGGTTGCCATGAGAACAATTAATCACGATGGCAGAAAGTGGTTAGGAAAAGGCACTGGGGATTATTTAGGGTGGGAAACGTTGGTGGGGCTACTGGCTACATATATTTACAGTGGTACCTCGGGTTAAGTACTTAATTCGTTCCGGAGGTCTGTTCTTAACCTGAAACTGTTCTTAACCTGAGGTACCACTTTAGCTAATGGGGCCTCCTGCTGCTGCCGTGTGATTTCCGTTCTCATCCTGAAGCAAAGTTCTTAACCTGAAGCACTATTTCTGGGTTAGCGGAGTCTGTAACCTGAAGCGTATGTAACTTGAAGCATCTGTAACCCAAGGTACCACTGTATAGAACTTTGCACAGTCATGGCTTCCCTGCAAAGAATTCTGGGAGCTGTAGTTTACTCCGCCACTGAGCGATGCTTCCCAGCAGTCTCAATAAACTACAGTTCCCAAGATTCTTGGAAGGTGGTGTAAGCCACGTATGGTACATATGGTATGTAAAATGTTCTGGGGAAAGCGCTTGCGGCCTTTTAAAATTACTAATTTTCTGTTTGGAAATTTAGGAAGTTAAAAAAAGGAGAAAGGTTTTTCTTCTTCTTCTCTGGATCGCCAGATTCTTCTTGCCATCGGAACTTTTCGTGCAACTGGGATGCCCAGCGAAATTGCAGTCTGTTGAGTCACGGGAAATTGGCAGTGTGGCTGGATGCAAAAGGAAACAAGGCTCTCTCACACCTTTAATTACAGGGATGGGGAAAACTGATATTGCTGGACTATAACTCTCATCATCCCTCGCTGTTGCCACCGACAGTTCTAGCTGGGGCTGATAGCAGGAGTCCTGCCAGCACCTAAAGGGCCAAAAGTTCCCTGCTGCTGATTTAATAGTTTTTTGGGTGTGTGTTTTTTAAATCTCATTTAAAAATATTTATTGGGTTTAATTTTTTTTAAAAAAAATGTTTTTAGATACTTTTTTGGGTTTTGAATACGTTTTTGTTTTCTTTAAAATTCTGTTTTGTTTTATCACGGATGTGTTTGCCACCTTGGGCTCCTTTGCGAAGAAGGACAGGATATAAATCTAATTATTTAAGTTCAAGCAAACTTATTAGTACTTGCTCAGAAGCCCCGTGTAGCTTGCATGACAGGTTGTACTGGAGTTCCCTCTTCTGTACAAATATGAAAGGTGCAGGAGCTGCCTTATTTTATATTTTATTATATTTTATATTTGCTACCCTGAGTATATCTTGCACAGTGACAGTCGAAAAATTGAGACGGTTACGTCAGCACAATGTATTCTGCAACCTGAGTCAGGGTTTCGAAGAATTTTAAATGTGGGTTTTTCGTTTCATTTTTGTTTGCACGGGAATAGCGAATTGCAAAAAAAAGAAGATGCAAACAGCCGATCGACATTGCGGAGCAGCTCTTAAGTCCGGCGGCCATTTTGATTGATGGCTGGCTCCACACGCCTTTCTGTCTGGGCATTTCTATAGCAACTTCTTGTCCCTTGTGCCTGCCAGGCTGGCGGCGGCTGAGGGGTAACCATTGCTGAGTAGTCGAAGTAGGAACTGGCTGCACCGTGTTTAGCTGGCGACAACTCAACTTTCTGGAGGATGTCTGGGGAAGCCCATCTGTTCCCATGGCAACGGTTGGTGGCTGTAGTCCTCCATGGAAGATGATTCATCTTATCTCCTCCCTGACTGTGTGGGTTACTAGAACAAAAGATCTTCTTCCCTTTGGCAACGATTGATAAGATATCCCTATTGTCTATGCAGCCCACTGTCCCCAGAGGTGCTGGCTTGCCACAAGTTTGGCCATTCTGTCCGGGGTCGCACATTGCATCTATTCCCCCCCCCCAATAAATTGTTACTGTTTTCTTTACATAATCTTTCTTTCCATACATTTCATACATACATCAACATATAAACCATTTTGCTCTTCTGAGCCATGACTTCCCTCCTTCCCTTCAGTTGGTATCCCTTGTCACATTCTTTCGCGTATTTTATCCTCTCACCTTATTTATTTTACATTATAGGAGTTACTTCAGTCCTGCTAGTGTTTTTAAGTTTTTACAACTGTCTTTTAAATACTCAGTAAATTTACTCCAGTTATCCTGGAATCTCTGGTCGTCCCTATCCCGAATCCTTCCCGTCAGTTTGGCTAGTTCCGTGTCGTCTATCATTTTCGACTGCCGTTCCACAATGGTAGGAACTTCTTGTGATTTCCAGTTTGGGGCCAACGAAGTCCTTGCCGCAGCTGTGGCATATACATGAATAATCTTTGGTCCTTTATCTTAATTTCCTTTCCCATCAGACCAAGCAAAAAAGCCTCTGGTCTTTTGGGGACAAAGGCCTGTATAGTTAAAGCTAGGGTTTTCCCAGTAGTGATGTATGGAAGTGAGAGCTGGACCATAAAGAAGGCTGATCGCTGAAGAATTGATGCTTTTGAATTATGGTGCTGGAGGAGACTCTGGAGAGTCCCATGGACTGCAAGAAGATCAAACCTCTCCATTCTTAAGGAAATCAGCCCTGAGTGTTCACTGGAAGGACAAATCCTGAAGCTGAGGCTCCAATACTTTGGCCACCTCATGAGAAGAGAAGACTCCCTGGAAAAGACCCTGATGTTGGGAAAGATGGAGGGCTCAAGGAGAAGGGGACGACAGAGGATGAGATGGTTGGAGAGTGTTCTCGAAGCTACCAGCATGAGTTTGACCAAACTGTGGGAGGCAGTGGAAGACAGAAGTGCCTGGCGTGCTCTGGTCCAGGGGGTCACGAAGAGTCGGACACGACTAAACAATATTTCAATATTTTTTAAAGCTCATTATAGGAGAGCACATTGCATCTAAAGTACATCATCAAACGCAGGTATAGTAAAAGATAATAAAAGCAGCGTCATTAAGGCCGCCTCCTTAAGTGCGGCGCCCCCTTCAGTGCAGTTTGGCCTATTGGATCCTCCTGTCTCTCTCCTCATTTTGGACTAGGAGATATCCTGCTGCAGGCTTGCGCTCAGAGCCCTCCCAGGAACTTGTATAGAACCCGGTTGATAAACCTGCTTAGTTAGCGACTCCTGTGTGGCAAGCTGAACAGAGATCAAGGTTCAGCAGGAGCTCCCAGCCTGCAGGGGAGACCGAAACCTGCGGAAAGCGTGCCAACTGATCACCAGTGCTGTGATTTACAGCCACTTCGGAACAGGGTGACTCTGCTTTTTTCTTTTTTCTAAAAAAAAAAAGTTTTGGGTGGCTGTGACCTTTGTAAGTGCAAAGAACCAATACTATATTTCACTGTGGTGGAAGGTATTATGGCCTTTCGTATGCCACTGTCTCCCTCTAGTGGTTAAAAGTCAGACTCTCTCAGTTTTATTAAGTTTTCAGTTTTACAATTTAAAGTACTCATTTCTACATTCTTAAGACATCAGTGACTTCCCTTCTTCTCTTTCCATGGCTCATTTTACATGTCATAAATCCCTGCATATTTTACAAAAACTATACCATTCAGCATTCCATTATTACATCCATCAGAACTTATTTACACTGTTCAATTTGTCTTCATGTTGCCAGCGTTTTCAGCTGTACACCGTTATTTCCCATACATTCAATAAACGTTTTCCAATCTTCTCTAAACGTATGTCCTTCTTGTTCTCTTATTCTATATCTCTTATTCTATATGTTAAGCCTGCAAGCTGCGCATATTCTGTTGGCTTAAGTTGCCATTCTTCTTTGGTTGTAACCTCGCTCGTTTTCCAGTTTCTGGGCTAGCAAAACGTGGGCCGCAGTAGTGGCATACATAAATAACATTTCTTGATACCTGGGAATTTCAAGTTGCAAGTCAGTCTCAGCCCTTTCCTACATGCTTTTGTGGCTTCCTGAAGGCCAAGTCGCTGGTAAAAGTGCTGTGATTCTGACTCTCATAAAAACCCCCACTCATACTAACCATCCCAGGGCGCTCAACCACTGCCACAATGTCCTTTCTCCTATCAGATCAAAATTGTCCTATCAGATAACAGCAAAGGTTGCTAGGTTCATAGCAGGGGCAATCAGAATAAGGGCCACTAACTGACGGCTGATTCAGGACTTTAAATTGTGCTCAAACTTTCAAATTGTGCTCTTAAATCAAACTTCCTTTTCTGCGTATACTGTAATGTTTTACTGTTGCTATGGCCATTGGCTAATGCGAATAAAGTTTTATCTGTCTATCAAACACTGCCCTCTCTCTGGCTTGCAGCGGGAATTACTTTAGCTATGTTTCCACAATTACTTAAGCTACGTTTTGGGTACCATCCCAAGGCTGCGGAGTTAACTAGCAGAGTGGCTGGGGAAAGCCAGCAAGATAGGTGGGGTATAAATGATGATGATTGTTATGTACTGAAGTTCTCACCCTTGGCCAGCAGGGGGATACTGTAGATAGTTTTCACTCAGGTCCACATATGCAAATAAGGGATTGAAAGTGACATTCAGTGATTGGATAGTTACAGAAAATGGTTACTGTTGCGTTGTAGTGGAGCTCTATATAAGCAGGCTGGCTGAACCCTTCAGTTCAGTTCTGTTCTGGCCTGCGAATAAACAAGAGCTTTTTGAAGAATCGCTGTGTCGTCTGATATGTTCACCCACAACTTAACAATGATGATGTACATAAGACGAGCTGGATTAGGCTAAAGACGGGTCTAGTCATTGAATTACAGAGTTAGATTGAGGCTTAGATCTCAATGTTTTGGTTTCATTTCCTCAGGCCGGCAGCGATGGAGCCAAAATCGGGAACTGCCCCTTCTCCCAGCGACTCTTCATGGTCCTTTGGCTCAAGGGCGTGACCTTCAACGTCACCACGGTGGACACCAAGAGGTGGGTAGAAATTGCCGCAGGGGCACCCTAGGGCGCCCTCCCTTTTGCTATGGACTTGCACGTGCATCTCCCCGTCCGGCCAGCATCGCTTATCTTCGCTGCAGGGTCCTTCTTGCAGTTACAAGCACTCTAATATGTTCTTCTTCTTCTTCTCTTCCTTGTAGGAGGACCGAGACGGTGCAGAAACTATGCCCCGGAGGTCAGCTCCCGTTCCTGATGTACGGGACCGAGGTTCATACAGACACGAACAAGATTGAAGAGTTCCTTGAGGAGGTCCTTTGCCCTCCGAAGTAAGAATTATATGAGGCAATTGAGCTGATCATGGGCATACCAAGGATTATTATGGTATACCTGAAGGAGCATGTCCACCCCCATCGTTCAGCCCAGACACTGAGGCCCAGCTCTGAGGGCCTTCTGGCAGTTTCCTCACTGCGAGATGTTACAGGGAACCAGGCAGAGGGCTTTCTCGGTGGTGGTACCCGCCCTGTGGAATGCCCTCCCACCAGATGTCAAGGAAATAAACAACCACAGTGGTATCTCGGGTTAAGAACTTAATTCGTTCTGCAGGTCCGTTCTTAACCTGAAACCGTTCTTAACTTGAGGTACCACTTTAGCTAATGGGGCCTCCTGCTGCCGCCACTCGATTTCCGTTCTCATCCTGAAGCAAAGTTCTTAACCCGAGGTACTATTTCTGGGTTAGCGGAGTCTGTAACCTGGAGCGTCTGTACAGTGGTACCTCGGGTTACAGATGCTTCAGGTTACAGACTCTGCTAACCCAGAAATAGTACCTCGGGTTAAGAACTTTGCTTCAGGATGAGAACAGAAATCGGGCTCCAGTGGCGTGGCGGCAGCAGGAGGCCCCATTAGCTAAAGTGGTGCTTCAGGTTAAGAACAGTTTCAGGTTCAGAATGGACCTCCAGAACGAATTAAGTACTTAACCCGAGGTACCACTGTATCTGACTTTTAGAAAACATCTGAAGGCAGCCCTTTTAAGGGACGTATTTAATGACTGATGTTTTAATGTATTTTTAATCTTTTGTTGGAAGCCGCCCAGAATGGCTGTGGAAACCCAGCCAGATGGGCAGGGTAGAAATAATAAATTATTATTATTATTTTTATGAGCATTTTTTAGGAGATCACCCCCTCAAGGGGGCGTGCTTCTGCTGAGGGGCAGGGGGCAGAACCTCCGTTTATTGAGTACTTTCAATGCTTTGCGATAATTTTTGTGGATCTAGGGGAACTGGTTAGGGAAAGGGGGTTGCTGGCTCTCTCTAGCAGGAGTTGCCACTAAGCAAGGCCGCTTCACGGTTAATGATAAATCTGCCTTCTCTACCACAGGTACCCCAAGTTGGCTGCCCGTAACCCCGAGTCCAACACAGCTGGCCTTGACGTCTTTGCCAAGTTCTCTGCCTATATCAAGAACTCGAACCCGGGGCAGAACTCCAGTGAGTATCTTGGCCCCCAAATCCTCACTTGGCGGCCTCTTCCCAAGTTTTTTGATTCTCAGATTGGTCTTTTTCAGTTGGCCCCTTCTTTCCCAGGCCTCTCAGTGAACTGACTGGGATATCCTTTCGTTCTCACTGGCTTCTTTCCTCCATGGGCTTCAGTTGCTGCTTGCTTGCATCTTCGTTTTAATTGGGCGGGATTCATCTAGGTAATTGCGTATGAATCCTGGGAGCTATAGCTTTTTAAGGGTGCTGAGGAAACCCCCCCCCCTTATTTTCCATAATTTTTATTAAAGTTTCCAGTTTTTACATTTCCACATTAACATCTTTCATTATACCAAGGTGGATAAAAATCAATGGTTTTTTTAAAAAATAAATAAACAAAAAACCCATTTTTTTAAAAAAAATATGGATTTTTTTATTAAATAGGATTTTTAAAATAAAATGCTTTTGGAGGAAAAATCTTTCTAAAGATAGTTTTCTATTTAAGCTACATTATAGTCCAAAGGCTATTCATCAGGAAATAAGGATTTGTTTTAAGTTTTTCATGTGTGCTAAAACTCAATCTTAAGTTGTTGTTTTTTAATTGTTTAACCACATCAGTTAAAAAACATGGATACATATGCTATAATGTTATTGTTTCAGTTAAATAAATTGTTATTAAGGAAATGATTATTTTTTCTCCTTCCAATAAAGTACAGCAGAAAAGTTGTCCAAATATATAACTTACTAAACCTCACAATGATTTCATAATGACCTGTCTATGCATTCCTAATAGTTTAACCAAATCAGTAATTTTTTATATAACTGTAAAAACTACTCTGAAAATTTATTATTCCAAAAATGAAACCTTCATTTGGTTGTAAATATTAAGATTATACCAGCAAGAATGTCTTCCTGTAAAAAAAGATTTAAATCTAGTCTTACTGTCTTAAATTGTGATTTAAATCGATTTGATTAAAATCAAATCCACCCTGCATTATACACATACATTCAACGACTTCCCTCCTTCCCCTTCCAAGGTTCTTGGAAGAAGAAGAAAAGAGTGCTGAGACCTTTTTTCTCCTCCAGTGCTATGATTCCCAAAGTTCCTTGAAAAGAGGGATCAATCGTTAAACCAATCTGGGAATTGTAGACCTGTGAGGGGAATAGGGTGACTCTCAGCACCCTTAACAAACTACATCTCCCATAATTCCTTGGGGGGATCATGACCATTTAAAGTGGTAGGACGCTGCCTGAAATGCAGATGGTGCCTTAATTCCTTGATCTCATTGGCTCTGTCATTCTTTTTTTCTTGGATGCCATTGGCTCCCTCTGTGTCTCCCTCTTGCCTCAAATCCCAATGGCTCCCTTTCCAGCTTAGATGCTACTTGAACCCTTCCTGATGTTTTCCCTCGTCACTCCTTGGCTTTTCAATGGTTCCATTCATTCCTCCCCCCTCTCCCCCTGCCCGTCTCCCCCGTATTTCTTAGATCTCGAGAAAGGTTTGCTGAAAGCGTTGAAGGTCCTGGATGTTTATTTGACAACGCCGCTGCCGGAGGAGGTGGACGAGAATAGTGCTGAGGACGAGGGTCAGTCCCGCCGCAAATTCCTCGATGGGGATGAGCTCACGTTGGCCGACTGCAATCTTCTGCCCAAGCTTCACATCGTCAAGGTGAAAACCTCTTCTTTTGCTCCTCCTCCAGCCCCACTCCACCCCCAACTCCCATAAGGCCAGGAGGGTTGGATGGAATTTGGGAGTTAAGAGGGCTTTCCCCAGCGGAGCAAATTAAATTGGGACTTCAGATTCCCCAAGACTCTGGTTATAAAATTAACCTGGCCAGATCTTTTCATGACTGGGTTTTAATTTAAATCATTCTTCTAAGGACAAAATGGCAAAAAGATAGGCATCTCTGTGGAAAGATTCTCCTGCTACGTACCTGGGTAGATGGCTACTTCAAGAACTAAATACCGTATTTTTCACTTTATAAGACGTACCCGACCATAAGATGCACCTAGTTTTTAGAGAAGGAAAACAAGAAAAAAAAAATATTCTGAATCAAATGTTGTTGAAGAGGCTTTGCGTTGCTTTTGCTGAAGCCAGAACACAAGAGGGATTGCTGTGTGATAGCTGCGCAGCCTGCATACGATCCATAAGACGCACACACATTTCCCCTTACTTTTTAGGAGGGGAAAAGTGCATCTTATAGAGTGAAAAATAAGGTAACTTATCACAATATAAGCGTGGAAAGCTGTTGGGTGAGGTTTGAGCTTAATTGAATCACTGGTCTTTCTTGAAATCGAGCTACAGGGGGAAAAGAAAACTTATCTTCAGCCACAATGGCCCCAGCTGCACTACACATTCAAAGCAGTTTGTTATGGTTGCTGACTGTTGTAGGGAGACCCTTATTACCTTAGCAGACCTACAGTTCCCGGAGGCATTGATGGCTAAAAACTGCCCTGGGAACTGTAGCTCTGTGAGGGGAACAGGGATTGTTTCATGATTCGGTCCAGTACAGTGGTACCTCAGGTCAAGTACTTAATTCGTTCCGGAGGTCTGTACTTAACCTGAAACTGTTCTTAACCCGAAGCACCACTTTAGCTAATGGGGCCTCCTGCTGCCACCGCGCCGCCGGAGCACAATTTCTGTTCTCATCCTGAAGCAAAGTTCTTAACCTGAAGCACTATTTCTGGGTTTGCGGAGTCTGTAACCTGAAGCGTATGTAACCTGAGGTACCACTGTATATCTGAAGGAGCATCTCCACCCCCATCGTTCTGCCTGGACACTGAGGTCCAGTGCCGAGGGCCTTCTGGCGGTTCCCTCACTGCGAGGAGCCAAGTTACAGGGAACCAGGCAGAGGGCCTTCTCGGTAGTGGCACCCGCCTTGTGGAACGCCCTCCCACCAGATGTCAAAGAGAACAACAACTACCAGACTTTTAGAAGACATCTGAAGGCAGCCCTGTTTAGGGAAGTTTTTAATATTTGATGCATTACTGTATTTTAATATTTTGTTGGAAGCCACCCAGAGTGGCTGGGGAAGCCCAGCCAGATGGACGGGGTATAAATAGTAAATAATTATTATATATTATTATGACTCTCAGCACCCTTAACAAACAGCAGTTCCCAGGATTCCTTGGGGGAAGACATGACTTTTTACAGTGGTATGAGACAGGTTTAAATGTGGAGTGCAGCCAATCTCATTAGCTGTGTCCCTTCTATGTTAATAAACACGGCAACAATAATGCTTGGACAGGGGTACAGTCGTACCTCGGGTTAAGTACCTAATTCGTTCCAGAGGTCCGTTCTTAACCTGAAACTGTTCTTAACCTGAGGTACCACTTTAGCTAATGGGGCCTCCCACTGCCGCTGCGCCGCTGGAGCACAATTTCTGTTCTCATCCTGAAGCAAAGTTCTTAACCCGAGGTACTATTTCTGGGTTAACGGAGTCTGTAACCTGAAGCGTATGTAACCCGAGGTACCACTGTATTGTGTGTTGTGTGAGATGTTATCTGTCCTGTTTTGAATCACGCAAGCAGGAGGACTTCCGCAAGCAGGCAGAATGCTTTGATTTTACTGAATTCTAAGTTCAGCACCTATTACCAAATTCCTTCTTGTGTGGAATCTCGGAACGCATGCGCGCCTGATTCATTCATACGCCATGTTGCCTAAATTATGTTTGATCTCTCCGTCTCAACAGGTGGTGTGCAAGAAGTACCGCAACTTTACCATCCCTGAGGCATTCCAAGGCATCCACCGCTATCTCAAGAATGCTTACGCCCGTGAGGAGTTTGCCAGCACCTGCCCAGACGACGAAGAGATTGAGCTAGCTTATGAGCTGGTTGCCAAAGCTTTGAAATAACAAACTTCTGAGAGTTGGAAAAAGGGACGTAGGGTTTCCGTGGCAGGGATATTGGGGTCTGGGGTTGGGCCCATTGAAGGGTATTTTTATGTATGTACTTACGCTTGGGGGGGGGGGAAGGGGGGAGGAAGGAGGGAGAATGACTTATTTTCTGGGGGGGGGGGGGACGTGATTTGAATTTCAGTAAGAACAAGAATAAAATAAAAGTACACGTTTGTAAAAATATTAAACCCGAGTGCTTTCCCTGCCTCCTCACTCCTGAAAATAGTGGGGAAGCAATGAATGGCTGCTTAAATATTTGGCTGCTTCTGTATTACTGAGGAATCTTAATTGGGTAGTTATTCAAAATGGAGAGATTTGAGGGTGATACCATAGGATTTTTATTAAGTATTTGAGGAGCGGCGGTGAAATGTTCTGATTGGCTAATTAAGGAGACCGACTGGGTTAGAATGCTGGGGTCCTTCCATGAGTTTTGAGGGACCCCTCCGATTGGTCCTGGTGCTGGTGGCTGAAAGAACTCTGGTTGGCTGCTTCTGGTCAGGTGACTAGAAACATCAGCGGTATCTCAGATTTTATCAGTGTAACACCAGACACTAACTCCCACATGATTATTAGTGTTAGATGCCCAACTGGTCTGTACTACAAACTTAAAGCAGAATAGTACCAGTTTAAACAGTCACAGCTTTTCCCAAAGAATCCTGGGAGCTGTTGCTTTTTAGGGGTGGTGAGAGTTGTTAGGAGACACCCCCCACAGGGGACATGGGGAGAATGGTCCCTGGGTGGGTGGGTGGGTGCGTGCAATGATGAAACGGGGACTCCTTGAGTTTGCCTTTAGGAGTCACTTTTGTCAATCTCTTGTGCCAATCCTTCCTTGGCTGTTCGTAGTCACGTGCTGTGCGGCATTGGGAATAATGCCCCCTAGCTAAAGCTAAAGGTGAAGGGACCCCTGACCATTAGGTCCAGCCATGACCGACTCTGGGGTTGTGCGCTCATCTCGCTTTATTGGCCGAGGGAGCCGGCGTACAGCTTCCGGGTCATGTGGCCAGCATGACTAAGCCACTTCTGGCGAACCAGAGCAGTGCACAGAAACGTCGTTTACCTTCCCGCCGGAGCAGTACCTATATATCTACTTGCACTGGTGTGCTTTCGAACTGCTAGGTTGGCAGGAGCAGGGACTGAGCAACGGGAGCTCACCCCGTCGCAGGGATTTGAACCGCCGGTCTTCTGATCAGCAAGTCCTAGGCTCTGTGGTTTAACCCACAGCGCCACCCATGTCCCTGCGCCCTAGCTAGATGATGCCTAAAATTACATTAAAACAACAAACCCCACTTTTTAGTCAGGGCATTCTATAACTAAATAATCCTTAACAAAGTGCCCTCGAAAACTTCCAATGGTTTTTTTTTTTTTAAGATTTAGCTCGCTTTCTGAAGGATTCCTTCCCCTTGCTAATTGGTAGGGGTAGGAAACCAGGTCACTGTCTCCCAAATCTTGTAGGAAATTCCACAGTTCAAGGTGGTTGTTGCTGTTACCTACCCGTGGTACACGGTGCATCCAAAGTACCACCTTTTCCCAGCCTTCTGCCCTCCAGATGTAGCTAGACGTACTCATTTCATTTCATTTATTTTATTTTCATTCATTTTATTTATTCCATAAAGCTTATATATACCACTTGATTGTAAGGGGACGACGACATCAAACCGGTTTAGATTTGGATGCTTTAGTTGAGATTCCTCCCTCGTAGGGGGTTGGACTCTACAATTCTATCATTCAACTCCCATGGGAATTAATCCAAATCATGTGGTAAGGAAGGCTTCAACAAACAAACAGGGCTCTGCCCCAAGCAGCTTACACTCTGAATTTTGAAAGCATAGAAAAGGCAAAGAAAGAGGAGAGGCTTGTGTCCCTCTCTTTCTACCATCCTACCAAATTTTCCCCCTCTTCTTTCTAATGTAAAGCCAACTGTGGTATCAGATAGTTTGAAACAGTTGTGTGTACATTATGGGGAGGGGGGTGGTTTAAAATAAATTTCCGTGCGCAAATTGCAGTTAAGAAGATAACCCAAAGAAAGAGATGAAAAAAGCGACGTGAAACCAGGAACATTGTTATTTAGACTTCTTCCAGAGCATTTTGGTTATCGGGGGCCGAGAGAAAGCAGCAATATGAGGTGACTGGACCTGAGTCGTCTCACACCCTGGGGCATTACTGCTTTGGGGGCTGGCTCTCATTGGAGGTTGACCAGGATGATTGACAGGGGGATCAGTGCGGCTTGCCCCCAGAAAAGGCTCGGCCCCCTAGCAGCTGAGTTGCACAGGTCGGTGTCGCAGCAGGAAGAATAAAAGGTGAAATTGGTTCCCAGCATGGATCGGGTGCCGTGGGCCCCACACATCGAAGAATCCCCACAGGTCTTCTCATAGATAACCAGTTCCAGGGCACCTAAGGAAAAGAGATCAGGGATGAGAGTAAAGAGAAGATCAGGGGGAATCCCACATGCACCCATTTCTTCCTTTTAATAGACTTGGAAAGTGAACGTCTGAAATCAGGCATTTCCCAACTGTGGCCTGTGAGCTTCGTTCAGTCGCTCTATGGGGAGTCTATAAAATTACGATTAGAAACCCTCCAGTACATTACAATTGCAGGAAAATGACCGTATTTTTCGCTCTATAGGACGCACTTTTCCCTCCAAAAATTCAGGGGAAATGTGTGTGCGTCCTATGGAGCGAATGCAGGCTCCTTGGCTTCAGCGATAGCAACACGAAGCCTCCAAAGCGCAGAGGGAGCGCTGCGTCCACGCTCCGGAGGCTACGCGTTGCTTTCGTTGAAGCCTGGAGAGCGAGAGGGGTCGGTGCACACCGACCCCTCTCACTCTCCAGTCTTCATGGATAGCCACCTGAAGCCTTGGGAGCGCAGCGGGACATTGCGCTGCGCTCCGAAGGCTTCCGGTTCCTTTTGCTGAAGCCGGGAGAGCAAAACTCTCCTGGCTTCAGCAGAGAGGGAGAGCTGCGCAGCGCCCCTTCAGCCAAGCGGGAGGAGAAATGGAAGGGGCTCCGTTTCTCCTGCCGCTTCGCTGAAGGGGCGCTGAGCAGAGAGGGGGAGAATCTTTTTTTCTTGTTCTCCCCCTCTAAAACAAGGTGCGTCCTATGGTCGAGTGCGTCCTATAGATCGAAAAATACGGTACTCTGTGTTCCACCAGGAATCTCCACAATTTTCAAGCAGTCCATGGTCTGGGCCACGTTGCGTGAGGAAAGGAAGATGCCATCTCAGGAAGCTGCGTTATACCGAGTCAGATCCTTGGGTCCATCTTGCTCAATATTGTCTAACTGGCATCAACTCTCCAGGGATTCACACAGGGACATTCCCAACCCTAACTTGGAGATGCCAGGGATTTGAACCTGGAACATTCTGCATGCAAAGTTTCCAGCTCATTAAAAGTGAGGGAAAGGAAGCTGCCCCCTGTCCCTCCCCCATGATAACTTTGGGTGCTGCTTTCCCTCGTTTGGAGTAGCAGGAGTATACCAATTGCAAACAGGAATTGTTATTAACAGTAAAAAAAGGTAAAAGGTAAAGGACCTCTGGACGGTTAAGTCCAGTCAAAGGCAATTATGGGGTTGAAGAACTCATCTCGCTTTCAGGCCAAGGGAGCCGGCATTTGTCCACAGACAGCTTTCCGGGTCATGTGGCCAGCAGGACTGAACCACTTCTGGCGCAACGGGACACCGTGACAGAAGCCAGAGCGCACGGAAACACTGTTTACCTATTAGCAGTATTGCATTTATAACCCACGTTTCCTGCAGGGAGTTAAACGTTGTGTGGAGAGTTCTCCCCCTTTCCCATTTCATCCTCTCAACAACCATGTGAGGTAGTGGAGGCTGAGAGAGAGCGACTGGCCCCCATTTCCCCAGCCAGATTCATTGGCTGAATGGGCATTTGAACCCTCAACTCCCAGGCCCTGGCCCAGCAATCTTGCCGCTACACTGATGGGAGATACACCCAAACAAGAAAAGTTGGGTCATGTTTGATAGACTTGGTTCTATGTTTTCTGACGTTGGAAAACTGAAAACCCTCCTTTGCTCGTTACTATGCTTCGACTAAAAGAAAGGGCTGGATCTGCTTTCAGCGTAAACAACAGAGAAGCTGGCTTTGGAACCTAAGAGAAGTGGGATCTGTGATAAAATGTGGCAGCGTAGCCTCACCCTGAAACCTGAGCCGGCCACACTCTCCATTGCAATATTATAAGCGAATAGGGGAGAGGATGGAGGACAGCATTCATTCTGCTCTTTTCCTCTTCCCAGCTGACACTCAGAAGTCCATTACAGTCGTACCTTGGAAGTCGAAAGGAATCCGTTCTGGAAGTCTGTCCGACTTCCAAAACGTTCGAAAACCAAAGCATGGCTTCTGATTGGAAGCTCCTGCAGGAAGCTCCTGCAGCCAATCAGAAGCCGTGGAAGCCCCGTTGGACGTTTGGGTTCCAAAGAACGTTTGCAAACCGAAACACTCACTTCCGGGTTTGCGGCATTCAGGAGCCAAAACATCCCAGTACCAAGGCGTTCTGGATCCTGAGCGTAATGGACAAGCCCAGTGGACAACCACTTCCTACAAAGGTACATAAATCTAAGAAATAATAAAGCAAAATAAAATCCAGATTCCCCCAGAGCATGTTGGTGCTTTCCCCTTGCCTGTTTTTGTCTCCCATTTCTATTAGCACTAAATATTTTGAGTTTGCTTCTAGAGGGAGTGGTAGCTTCAGAAGTTCAGGGCTGCTCCCTGTCCGTCTCTGAAAACATTCCCTCCTCTCTTCCTCCCGCGTTCCCAGGCTTTCTTGCTCTGGCCTTGACAAAAGCAGGATCAATACATCAAAACTATTGGCAAAAGCGATCACTAGAAATCTGGCAGCAGAACCTCTGTGCCCTCTGATGACGGACGTGAGGCATCTCTGAGACGGGCCGCACGGTGTGGGGAACTTCAGGCAGTCCAGCGGGGAGATGGTAGGGAACAGGCAGGTATAGCATCGCACGGCGGATCCTGAAGGCAAAGAACAAAGGTGGCCTTAAGGCACAAAGTCCTGAAAATCATAGCTCTTAGTTGGCACAGTGGTGCGGACCAGGGATGGGCAACTTCTTGCCTCTTGCAGCTGTTGGACTACAACTCCTGTCACTCCTGCCCATTGCACAAGCTGCCTGGGGCTGATGGGAATTGGAGTCCAACAGTATCCGAAGGCCAAATATTCCAGGCATAGAAAAAAATGGTAGCCAATAATACGAAAAAAATTATTTCATTTATGAACTGCTTCTTATGAAGTACAGTGGTACCTCGTGTTACAGACGCTTCAGGTTACAGACTCCGCTAACCCAGAAATAGTACCTCAGGTTAAGAACTTTACCTCAGGAAGAGAACAGAAATTGTGCGGCAGCAGCAGGAGGCCCCATTAGCTAAAGTGGTACCTCAGGTTAAGAACGGTTTCAGGTTAAGAACGGACCTCTGGAACGAATTAAGTTCTTAAAGGTACCACTGTATCACAAAGCAATTTCACAATTCAATGAAACGGGGATAGCTCAGTCGGTTGAACATGAGGCTCTTAATGTCAGGGTCATGAGTTTGAGCTTCCATGTATTTTGGACTACAGCTCCCATCCGTCTCAGCCAGGCAAAAGTTAGCATAAGGTTATATGCTACTACTGCAGCCCGTGTTTTGTGAGCCCAAAAATGGAAAATGAGTGAGGTCCCAACTAAAGAATGGCAACTTAAACTGACGGAATATGCGCAGCTTGCAGACTTAACATAAAGAATTAGAGAACAAGAAGAACATACGTTTAGAGGAGACTGGAAAATGTTTATTGAATATACAGGGGGAAATTGTGTACACCCGAAAATGTTGGCAGCATTAAGATAAAACCAACAGTGTAAATAAGTTTTGATGGATGCAATGATGGAATACTGAATGGTTTAGCTTTTGTAAAATATGCAGGGATTTATGATATGCAAAATGAACCATGGAAAGAGAAGAAGGGAAATTGATATTTTAAGGATGTTTAAGTGAGTATTCTAAATTGTAAAACAGAAAATTTAATAAAGATATTTATAAGAACCCACTTTTTCAGCGGTGCCAACTTGAATAAAATATTGGGTTTGGATATTGACCCACGTGGCACAGTTTATGACGATTCAATTAAATGCATGCAACACGAGCATAGTTTGACTATTCATGACAGCAGTAATCGGGTTACCACAACACAGCTGCTGTTAGTCCTCCTTACTTCCACAAGGGGGAAACATATTCCTCCAAATCCCATTAATCTCAGGATATGATTATTTCCCCGTGGGCAAGCAGGCCTCTAGCTCTGCCAGATGCTTCTCGCTGTAAAGGAACTCCCTTATTATGCTGAACAGCTGTTGCTTTATTCCAGAACATCTTACTTCGATAACTCAATGAAAAGAGCCTTATTGCAGAAGGATCACAGCCTAGCAGTCTTCAACTTTGGGGTGTCCTGGGAGGGGACTGCAAGCTCTTCCCTCCTTCTCCCAAAGTCCTTCCCCCTCTTAGTCCTGCATGTGACTTTTCCTTTTCCATGCAGAGGATTGGCAGATTATAGGTCAGCGCCTTGAATAGTTGCATGTAAGAGAGAGAAGTTAAGACTGTGCTGCTTTTCCCATCGGAATGATGTTGCGGCACTGGGAGAAAGTGCATCAGCTGAAATTCTATACCCCCAACTCACATTTTATAGGCAAACAAGAGGGACGTGTATAGATAAAGGTAAAGGGACCCCTGACGATTTGGTCCAGTTGTGACCGACTCTGGGGTTGCGGCGCTCATCTCGCTTTATTGGCTGAGGGAGCCGGCGTACAGCTTCCAGGTCATGTGGCCAGCATGACTAAGCGAACCAGAGCAGCGCACGGAAACGCCGTTTACCTTCCCGCTGGAGTGGTACCTATTTATCTACTTGCACTTTGACGTGCTTTCGAACAGCTAGGTTGCCAGGAGCAGGGACTGAACAACAGGAGCTCACCCCATCGCGGGGATTCGAACCGCCGACCTACTGATCGGCAAGTCCTAGGCTCTGTGGTTTAACCCACAGCGCCACCCACATCCCTTATACGTGTATAGGAGACACGCTTAAATTCTCAGGCCAACAATCCCGGGCCAAGGCCCCCTTGGCCCTACCGTGTATTGCTGAGGGTGCTGCCCAATTATCTTGTGGCACCTTGAGGACGAATGCATTTATTGTGGCGTGCATTGGGGTCCGCTTCATCAGCTGTGTGGAATGTTATTCCTAAATTGACAGGTATCTTTTGCATACACATGAGTGCAAAGAGAGAGAGAGAGAGAGAGAGAGAGAGAACGGGTAGCAGTGAGGCTGGAAGGAAATGGAAACGCAGGAAAGCAGACTGTGAGAATTGCATTTAAAACGCAAACACAATTGCAGAGATCATCATTCACAAAGCAGTGGCGATGGAAAATGACATCCTGCATTGGATAAACGCCCATTATTTTCATTCAGAACTTCTTGATGAATTGCAATTCATCTGTTTCACGCTGTAGTCTCCCTTTGAGGATAGAACTTGGGACCTACCATACTCTCCAACAATTCCTCGATGAAAATAGAGACATCCTATTCCATTACAGTGGTACCTCGGGTTAAGTACTTAATTCGTTCCGGAGGTCTGTTCTTAACCTGAAACTGGTCTTAACCTGAAGCACCACTTTAGCTAATGGGGTCTCCCGCTGCTGCGCGATTTCTGTTCTCATCCTGAAGCAAAGTTCTTAACCCGAGGTACTATTTCTGGGTTAGCGGAGTCTGTAACCTGAAGCGTATGTAACGAGCATCTCAGAAGCCAAACATTTCAGTTTTCGAATGCCGAAAATCCGGAAGTAATTGCTTCCATTTTTGAACGCTTTTCAGAAGTCGAATGCCTTCCGTTGTGTCCCCCCCCCCCCAATTTTCCCCGTTGACTACGCCAACCGCCCTTTGCGCCTTGGTTGTCGAATGTTCAGTCGAACGGTCTTCCGGAACTGATTATGTTCGACAACTGAGGTATTATTATTATTATTATTATTATTATTATTATTAACGCCCTGTCCATCTGACTGGGTTGCTCCAGTCACTCTGGGTGGCTTCCAACATATATCAAAACAATGAAACATTAAACAATAAACAAAGCTTCCCTATGTCATCTGAAGGTTGTGTCGTTACTTATTTCCTTGGCTCAGCGGGTTACATAACTCCATATCCTCCAACATTTATCTGATGAAAATCAGGCCGTCCTAAGGAAAAGCAGGACATTCCAGGATAAAATCAGAAACCAGGGTGGCTTCTGTAAATCCAGGGCTGTCCCTAGAAAATCGGGTCACTTGGAGGGTCTGGCCTTCTGCATGAAAGGCAGATTTTCTGTCTCTGAGCTATGGTTCTGCCCCTTTCCTCCTGTTATGGCCTCCCTTGTGCCAACTTGATTGTAAGCTCCTTGGGGCAAGGATCTGCCCTCTTTCTTAAAGTGTAAAGCCCCTGTATGCTGACGGCATTGTGTACAAAGAGTTGTTATTTTTGCACTGTTTTTGCCTTATGGCTGAGGAGGTCCACAGTTTCAATCACAGTCCTCCATGTTCCCAAATGTTGATTAGGCATTCTTCATCCCCACATATATCTATTTGCTAGGCTTCCCAATTTTCCACTCTGTTCCAGCTCTGCTCTGGGAAAACTTTACTGACTACATTTATGCCTGTCTGCCTGTTTAGCACCACAGGAGCTAAACCAATATAACATAAAATGTTTTTTTTTAAGTGAACAGTTTATCAAGACTTTCCATTTTTTAAAAAAAAAAACAGGCAAAGAATCAATAAAAACTTGTGCATGTACACTTATACACTGGGTTACAGCAAACCTAAGAGTGAAACCAGTAGACAACAGAAATTATATACAATCCACAACACATGAACATTCAGCGAAGCAATCAGGGAACCATCACAAAAGCCATCAGCTAGCCAAGCGTAAAGAGAATAATTCTTTTTCAACTCAGTCAGCCTGAAACATCAATCCATCCGTATGTTGTCAGGAATGCATTCCCAAGTATTTTCTTTATATCTGCATTCAGCTATCCTAAAATCCCAGGTTTACAAATTGTTTTGGGAAGCGTGGATTAAGGTGGAGCCACCTTTAAATGTGAGCGGAGTCTAATTCCTCCCCTACTGCTACTCAGAAGTAAGAGGGTATAGGATTGGGTGAGGCCTGCCAGTTAACTTCCACTTACCTGATGGAAGGAGAAGGAGGGTTGCGCAGCTGACCAAAAACACGGCCTTCATCTTTTGCCTTATCCTGTCCCTCTGGCTCTTGCACTGCCTGAATGGGCTAGGCACAGGGTCCCTTTTAAAGTTTTCCACCCCACTAATGAGCAGCCTTCTTCATGTGATTAACATTAATTTAACATCCGGGCTTAGAAGAGGCTGGAAAGGCAGAAATTGAGGAGGACAGTGCTTTTCAAACGATGGCAAGAACCTCAGGCTTCCTTGGAAACTCCCATTTCCTCAGAGTTTCCTTTGTAATGGCGAACACTCTGCTTGAAAAACAGCCTGCTCCCTTTTTAAGTTAGCTTGTTTCTGTTAAAATTTTAAAAGTGAAATCCTATGCAAGTTCACCGGCAAATAAGTAGGAAGAAGTAAATAACTCAGAAGTAACAAGTAAGTGTTCAGCCATCCTCTTGAAGCCATCCAGGGTGTTTCTATCAAGAAGGTCCTTGAATAATAGAATCATAGAATTTTAAGAGCTGGAAGGGAACCAAGGGTCATCTAGTCCAACCCCCTGAAATGCAGGAATTCTGAGAATCCTAAAGCATCCATGACAGGTGGCGCTCCAACCTCTGCTTTACAACCTCCAAGGAAGGAGAGTCCACAGCCTCCCGAGGGAGACCGTTCCACTGTCAAACAGCTCTCACTGCCAGAAAGTTTTTTGGTATAGAATCTCCTTTTCTGCAACTTGAAGCCATTGGTTTGGTGTTAGAATTCCTGCTCCATGATTGCAGTCATGGGATTTTTGTCTATCACATGACAGTGTATGTTTTGACTCCACAGAGTGGGAAGTGACGGAGACAGGATGTTTGTGTTACTGTGTTCCGTGAAGTGGGACTATTGTTCATTTTCTCTTTGCTGTGTGATACTAGAGAGAGAGGGAGCCATGTTGCAGTGCTCCGTGTGTGTTTATATGTAAATAAAGTAGATTAGTCAAAATGATGAGTTGATGAGGTCTGTTATGCAAGTTGCGCGAACTCTGCGGATCCCTAAGTGTGCCAGTGTCTGTTGGCATCGGTCGCTTTGATGTTCGGGCAAAAGAAAGCTTTTGAAGCTCCCGAACGATCGACCAGGAGGGAGAGAACATGCCAGTTGGGCATGTGTCTCTGCCAGGGTCCTACTCGAGTGTAGGTTGAACTCCTGACATTCGGGTCTTACCCTCCAGAGCAGAGAAAACAAGCTTGCTCCATCTTCCATGTGACATTCCTTTCAGATGATTTGAAGATGGCTATTATATCTCCTCTCAGTCTTCTCTTTTCCAGGCTAAATATACCCAGCTCCTTCAGCAGTTCCTCTTAAGGCTTGTTTTGCATCAGTATGTATCACACTGAGGTGAAGGACTCAGAACGTCTTCTTCTTCTTCTTCTTCCCAGTATGTTTCGAGGGCACAATTCAGTGTTGCTGCTCACCTTTAAAGCCCCCCCCCCCCAAAGAGTAGCCAAGTTACTAGTCCTCATGGAGGCAACACAGAAACCTGATAACACTGGTGCTCCACCCCCATTGTTCACCCGGACACTGAGGTCCAGCGCCGAGGGCCTTCTGGCGGTTCCCTCACTGCAAGAAGCGAGGTTACAGGGAACCAGGCAGAGGGCCTTCTTGGTAGTGGCGCCCGCCCTATGGAACACCCTTCCATCAGAAGCCAAGGAAAAAAACAACTATCTGACTTTTAGAAGACATCTGAAGGCAATCTTGTTTAGGGAAGCTTTTAATATTTGATGAATTATTGTATCTTAATATTTTGCTGGAAGCCGCCCAGAGTGGCTAGGGAAACCCAACCAGATGGGCGGGGTATAAATAAATAAATAAATTGTTGCTCAGGGCAGTTCAGAAGATATACAAGATAAAAGCATAAATAAATACTTTAAAAAGAAATAACAAAACAACAACTCCCTCTCCAACAAACACATTTAAAAAGCTGTTGTATATAATCAGCCAAAGGCCTGGTTGAAGCAGTATGTTTTTGCCTGGCGCCTAATGATACAGTGGTACCTCTGGTTACGAACTTAATTCATTCCGGAGGTCCGTTCTTAAGCTGAAACTGTTCTTAACCTGAGGTACCACTTTAGCTAATGGGGTTTCCCGCTGCACATGTGCCTCCGGCGTGTGATTTCTGTTTGCATCCTGGGGCAAAGTTTGCAATCAGGAGCAGCTACTTCCGGGTTAGCGGAATTTGTAACCCAAAGCGTTCGTAACATGAAGCGTTCATAACCAGAGGTACCACTGTATGTCACAAAGCCTCCCTGGGGAGAGCATTCCACAAATGGGGAGCCACCACAGAAAAGGCCCGCTCTGCTTTCGCCACCCTCCGGACCTTATGTGGAGAAGGCACATGAAGAAAGGACTGCGATTATGATCACAGGGTCCAGGATGGTTTGTGTAGGGAGATGTGGTCTTGGAGGTTTTGTGGTCCTGAGCTGTACTGATCACCTCAAAGGCTGGACTAGAAGGCAGTCTTTTAAATAGGTAAAGGTAAAGGGACCCCTGACCATTAGGTCCAGTCGTGACAGACTCTGGCGTTGCGGCGCTCATCTCGCTTTATTGGCCGAGGGAGCCGGTGTACAGCTTCCGGGTCATGTGGCCAGCATGACTAAGCCGCTTCTGGCGAACCAGAGCAGTGCACGGAAACGCTGTTTACCTTCCCGTCGGAGCGGTACCTATATATCTACCTGCACTTTGACGTGCTTTCGAACTGCTAGGCTGGCAGGAGCAGGGACCGAGCAACGGGAGCTCACCCCGTCGCAGGGATTTGAACCGCCGACCTTCTGATTGGCAAGTCGTAGGCAACCCACAGCGTCACCCGCGTCCAGTCTTTTAAATACTCTGGTCTAAAACAGTATTCACTGGGATTTACATAGTGTAACCACTGCACGAGTAAATTATGATGGATGCTGAATAAACAGGCTGCCGGGAGGTGCCCACATCTCAGAAGACCCTGGAGCATTTCGAAGGCGGTTCCTTGGCAGGCAAATCGATGTGAAAAAGAAGCGCTCCCTGAGGCGCTGAAGGCTGAAACTAACTAGATGTAGGTGTGGCTCTGCCTGGTTCTGATGAGGCCCAGGTAAGCTGTCTGCCATCAGAGGAAACCGCAGAGTGTGTCAGTTTCAGAAATCGAACTCGGGGCCGAAAGACGATGGTTACGAATAGCCCCTTTAATCCCGTTACCCCTTGAAGCTGGATAGAGAAGGCGCTACGGCAGGTTGGAAATGAGGGCCTTCAGCTGCACGGCGCTCGTGTGCCAGATTCAATGACTGCTTGCGCTCCTGATCCAAATCTCCAGGGATTTGGGATTAACAGGCCTAATTGACTTGGCTCCGAGCCTCCGGGGCGAGGCAGGCAAGACGTCAGCAAAAGCGAGCGTCAACAACAGCAGCCTCTGGCTCAGCCAAATCATGCTGGGGCCGCAGGCACCCCGTAACGGGAGAATTGCGGCCCCTGGAACAAACGCAGAAGAGCGAGGCAGTTAATTCTCCGTCCCCCTTCCACCCCTGCCCCTAGCTAAACCCAGGGCATTTGACCAAGCACCCGAAATTTCTGGATTCAGAACGGATTAAGCTAAAAGACAAAAGGTCTCCAAATCCTCAGCAATTTTTTTAAGCAGGGGTGCGGATTTTTTATCGGTCCGATGGCCCCCTTCCGGAACTTTCCACGGGCCACATGCGATTAGTGGGCGGGGCCAGAGTTAACAAGTGGGCGGAGCAACAGGTGTAGGCTGCATTTCCACCGCTCACCTTCAGAGATTTCTTTCTACGCACGACGCATGCCTTGCTTCTTTCCCTCAAGGCGAGCAAGAAGCATTGGTCCCCATCTGCACTATACATTGAAAACAGCATCGCACCATTTCAAACAGACACAGCTTCCCCCAAAGCATCCTGGGAAGGGTAGTTTGTTAAGGGGGGTGAGAGTTGTTAGGGTACTTTCCCCCCACACACTGTTCACCTCAGAGACCTAACAATTCCCAGAGTTCCCTGGGAAAAGGGATTGACTGCTAAACCCCTCGGGAAAATGTTCACTTAAATAAAGCTAAGTCAATAAAACAGTTATGCCACAGTTTGGGTGCCTTTCCCCACCTCTTCCTTTGCAGCAAAAAAGTCAGATTTCCTTCGGGGAGGAGGGGAGTGGGTTTGTTGCACGAGAGCGCCAAATCCACTTTAATTGCGTGGCCTGAATTCACCAATAGGGGATTGAATCCTGCCTGCGAAACAAGGACCTGAGGAGCTGCTCCTCTTTGCTGCTGAGGTTCTTTTTATACTGGAAAAGCCGGGGATCGGACACAGGACCTTTTTGCAGTCCTTCTCCAAAGGAACCGCTACTTTGGGTTGCTTTCTAAAATCTCATTACAACCTCAGCAATGTTACCAATGCAGGTCACGTAGCCTCTCTCCCTCTCTCAGGATTTATGCCTTTGGCAGGCCTAGCGACTTGAAAGAGGCCCGTTTCACTGTTTATAACAACAGGCACTCAGTGTATGGAATCAGCCAGCCAGCTGAGAAGACACGTGGCCCTGCGGAAACATCACATGGTGGTCTAACATGAGGTTGGGGGGCTGCGGAAGTGCTTTTCCCCACCCCGGCCCCCGCCGAAGCCCTCCTGAAATGGCGTCTTTGATAACAGATGCCGCCTGGGCAAACCTTTTGCTCCCTGTTCAACCTACAGGCTTCCTTTGCAGACTCCGCGCTGTCACCTAGTTCAGCTACACATTTCAAGACAGTCAGGTGCAGAACAGCCCACCAAAGAATGAAGTGGGGCACGATCGGAGGACAGACTCCTTCAGATACCTCTGTACCTCGGGTTACAGACGCTTCAGGTTACAGACGCTTCAGGTTACAGACTCCGCTAACCCAGAAATAGTACCTCGGGTTAAGAACTTTGCTTCAGGATGAGAACAGAAATTGCACGGCGGCAGCAGGGGGAGGCCCCATTAGCTAAAGTGGTACCTCAGGTTAAGACCAGTTTCAGGTTAAGAACGGACCTCCGGAACGAATTCAGTTCTTAACCCGAGGTACCACTGTATCTGAAAAACCGCCTGCTCCTACGCAGATCTAGACGCACCCTCGAGCATCTATGGAAGCCCTCCTCAAATGGTCTTTGCCCTCTGGCATGAGGCAGAACAATGGAAGCGGCAAAGGTTTTGGACCTTATCCAGTCCACGGCTCCCCTGAGCAACGGCATCCTTTCTGCGGCACTTCTGTGGGGCTCAGGAGCCCAGTCTTCTCACCCCTTGCCTGCAGAGCCGGCAGCCTCTCACCCTTTTTGGAACACCCTCCCTTGTGGGGTGTTCCCTCAGCCTCCTGAGGGCCAGTGTGGTGTAGTGGTTAAGAGCGGTAGTCTCGTAATCTGGTGAACAGGGTTCGCGTCTCCGCTCCTCCACATGCAGCTGCTGGGTGACCTTGGGCCAGTCACAATTCTCTGAAGTCTCTCAGCCCCACTCACCTCACAGAGTGTTTGTTGTGGGGGAGGAAGGGAAAGGAGATTGTTAGCCGCTTTGAGACTCCTTAAAGGTAAAGGTAAAGGGACCCCTGACCATTAGGTCCAGTTGTGACCGACTCTGGGGTTGCGGCCCTCATCTCGCTTTATTGGCCAAGGGAGGCGGCGTACAGCTTCCGGGTCACGTGGCCAGCATGAATAAACCGCTTCTGACGAACCAGAGCAGCGCACGGAAACGCTGTTTACCTTCCCGCCAGAGCGGTACCTATTTATCTACTTGCACTTTGACATGCTTTCGAACTGCTAGGTTGGCAGGAGCAGGGACCGAGCAACGGGAGCTCACCCCATTGCGGGGATTCGAACTGCCGACCTTCTGATCGGCAAGTCCTAGGCTCTGTGGTTTAACCCACAGCGCCACCCGCATCCCTTGAAACTCCTTAGGGTAGTGATAAAGCGGGATATCAAATCCAAACTCCTCCTCCTCCTCCTCCTCCTCCTCCTCCTCCTCCTCCTCTCCCCTCTCCTTGGGAGTCCTCCAGGCAGCCACTGCTGCCACCCCTGGTCTCTGAGCCACCCCCCCGCCCCGAAGAGAGGTGCGTCCTCACACTGCACCACAGGGGCCTGGCAAAAGGATGCCCCCAGCCTAACAGAGGCCTAACAGAGACTTGCCAGAAGTAAACATGAGGCCAGCACCTTACCTTGGGAGGCAGTAGGGCTGCTGCAACAAACAAACTTTTCAAGTTTACACATTTTATTAGTTCTACAGTCAATTTAACATTTCAAAGTTGGACTTCCTATCCCCCTCTTTCTGCAGTTCCTTGAATTTATTTTTTTAATATCTTCTGCATATCTAAATTCATTTGCTCGTTTAGTTATCTACTTTAAATATATACCCTTATGAAACTGCAGGTCATTACAATAACCCTGCCAATGTTTTTATCTGTTTGCAATTTATCTGTAAATATCCAATAAGCCATTTCCATTCTTCTATAAAAAGTTTGTTATCTTGTTTTCTCCTGCTCTGGAGGGTAGGATTCGAACCTGTTACGGAAGGGGGGGGCATGTCTTCTTCACTACAATATATTTGCTCAATTTCTCTAGGACTCCATCACCCCTCCCCTGTCCTCCATAATCTCTCAAGTAAGGTGTCAAGACCCTAATCTGGTCAAATCGCTCTGCCAAGCCCTTCCTCCGGGCAATGCCAGGTGACAGACTATGCGTACATGGACCATTGTCTTCTCAGGATGTGCTTATCTGCGCATATCTCCAGCTCTCTGCATATTCCCCCCTCCCTCCTCCATATGTAATCTGTGTAACCCAACCTCTTCCTAATGTATTCATGATGTAATCTGTGTAACCCAACCTCTTCTTAATGTATTCATGATGTAACTGGGATGTATTTTGCACTGTATTCTGGGATATGGAGGGAAATTTCAAAAGTTCATGTCACCCCTTTCTCGCTGTTCAATCTCGCCTTGAACCTGTTGCGCAATAAACTTGGATCTTCTGTAGTTTGCTCCTGCGTCCGGCTGAGCTCACTTTCTTCCGCAGGGACCCACGGACTTAGTCCGATGAGCTGGGTGGCAGAGTAACCCCGCACCCAGATTTTAGCCGTAACAGTTGGCGCCCAACGTGGGGCCCGATGCGGTTCTCCCGCGTTGCTGACCGGGGGCCCCGAAATCTTCAGCCGGCACCGGGCCATTTTGCCTGGGAAGATCCTTTGGACCCCCGGCCATCTTCCGGGCGGTAATCGAAAGCCCCAGGAGTTCAGCCGGGGAGCAAAGAGGGATCCAGCCGGCTTATTCATCGATCCCGGGATCATCATAGAAGGCGCGTGAGTATAAGGAAAAGGAAAAATCCAGTGCACTGGTGGGAAGGGGGTGGAAGTCTCCTGGCAACTGAATTCTCTGCCCTCCTCTCTATCGCTCCTTCTCGCCTGTCTCTTGGTCCAAGTGGTGAGAGAGACCGTGGACCACCGCTCAGCCCGAAAGGGGGGCTCTGAGCTCTATCCCTTTCTCTAAACTCCCCAGCCAGCCGCACCAATTGGGAGTCCGAAGGTAAGACGGAGAGAGCCGACTTGAAAAACAGCCGACTCTCCGCAACGGACATCCTAGTTGAAAGCAAGGGGTTGGAGTTCTTTTCCGAACTTCTTTAGCGCCCGGCAAGGGGGCAGGAAGTGGTCTTGCTTTCTGTATCAATCCCAGCCGCACCGGTCGGATCTACGTACCACGTGTATCGTAAGCCCGCTTCCGAAAGCAAGGGGGATTTTCGATTCAAAATTCTATCCAGGGATCACCCGATCTGGCACCGCATGGCGCGGGCGTCCAGTAGGGCCCCTTTTCCTGAGATGTGACGATAGGTAGGAGGTTGCCAGGAGGGATAGCCCATGAGGAATTGGGCAGGACCGGCAGAGTGGAAAGAGACCCCAGGTTATAGGAAATAAGGAAATAAGGAAATAAGGAAATAGGAAATAAGGAAATAGGAAAGGGAACGCAAGGAACCGGATAGCTAGAGCTCTCTAAAACCCACTAAGGAAGTTGCCAGGCAACTAGAAGTCCCTTCTCTTCTTTACTATACGTCCCTGTACTAAGCATACCAAACCCCTAGACATACCAATCCTTACAGACCCCTTTCTTTCCCCCTTTTCTGTCTAGACACGCGTGAATCATAAAGGGGTACCCAGTCAACCAAGCGTTGTGAGCCCTGCCAGTTTGATTAACTGGTGGTGTGTTTGAAGAGGCAAGGAGGCTCATAAAACCATGTGGGACCTTCCTACTAATTTCACTTAAGGAAGCCAAAGGTAGTGGCCCAACTCCTTGCAATAACCAACTAAAGGATGAGAATATATATGTTTACATGTTGTCTGTTATGTGTGTTGTCTGTTAATACATATATGAGAATATGTATGTTTACATGTTGTCTGTTATGTGTGTTGTCTGTTCCTTCTGTCTCTGGCAGACTGCCTTTCTTAAGTGTGCATAGTTTAAACTGCAAGCTTGCTTCAAATTTCTAAATCTAAGGAAACCATGCTGGACCTTAGCAGTCCTAAATAAGACAAAAATTGAGAATGAAGTGTGCAAATGTTTGTTATTTGAGAGGGGCTCCAAAAGAGAGTTTTCCTCCCAAGTGGTAAAATCCTGTATACTTGTGTTCTGAAAGGAGGATTACCCCAAGAGAGGAGGGTGATTTTAAGTCTAATGGTAAATGATGTTGTGTTGTAACTTTTGAGTTTGTGAGTACACCTGTGTTCCAGTCTATCTTGGAATGTGAAGTTAACCTAATGTTTCTGCTGCAAAAGCCTAGTTGAGCCAACTGCTCTCAAGCTAAAATGCAGTGTATGTATTTCAGTAAGCATATGCCTATGAAAGTATGGTGTTCCTTCTAAGAAAATTATGTGAGTCCAGTTTTAACTTTGATTTGGTTATTGTGAGAGTTATTGTAAGGCTCCTGATATCAGTCTCTATAAGACGTCCTGGCCTCTTTTCTTAGAAAATGCCCCCCTTGTTTCATTCTGTCTCTTTCAGTTTTTTTTTGTCTTGTTTTTTTCCCCTTCTCCTTATTCTGTGCCAGGTAAATTTACTCCCGAGTAAGCTTCCTTTAAAGGAAACTGCAAGGGGGGGGGCATAGATTAGGCTTAGTATTCCTCTGCAAGTTCAGAAAAATTGTTCACTTTTGTATTCCTTTTAAATCAAATCTATGGCTGTTTTAATTATGGGTACTTTTATTTTCCTCTTCCTTAGTACATGATAGGCGCATGGCTTGTGATAGGCGCATGGCTTGTGATCTCTTCCCCAGTTGTGTCTGTGTACATAAGTATGTGTGTGTCTCTCTGGTAGTACAAATCTTGCTATGAACCCTGTATTTTAGGGTTGGACTAGATGACCCCAGGGTCCCTTTCAACTCTCCCAATTTGTGGCTGTGTGGAAGGCCATGTGTCTGCAAGCATTGGAGGGTAATTCTTAAATTCTGGTGAGGTGATGTGTTGAAATTCAGCCCAGATTTGCTCTTTGTTTTTTAAAAGGTGTGAGGTGAAGCCATGATGTTTGAAGCAGAACTGGTGATATCAGGCATTTAAGTGATTACAGTGTTTATCGTTTTGTCTATTATTTACAAAAAATCAGACTTAAAAGTCTACTCGAAGTTTAAGCACATACAAATGAATAATCAAGTAGAATTAGCCTTGACCAATCCTGTAAATAAAGGGCAGTAAAATTTGTCTGCAAATGGTAAGGCTGAAATGACTGAGAATGTTAAAAAAAAAAAAAAAAAAAAAAAAAAATTCCTATGAATTCTAACTCTCTGGCCATTTTTACTCATAAATAAGAGAGCGGTTGATTGTTCCGCGAATGACCAGATAAAATGACCAATAATGATAGCCCTTTCCTGTACATAAAGGAAGCACTCCTTTTGCTTGGGCTGAAATTGCTAGCTTTGGTGAATACTTAAATTGCTGAGTTTCTCTTTTTGTTTTAAAATCTAACCCTATTTTTTAAATCTACTCCTTACCCTTCACTTATTCAAATGGTAATTTAGCCAAAAGATTCAAGATTTTCAATAGTATAAAAGGTTTGCTGAGACATGAACTCTGCACATGCACAGAGGCCAGATCAGTAAAAAAAAAAAAAAAAAAAAGAGGGGGGGAAGGGGGGAACTGTAAAGGGGAGAGGAAGCTTGGAGAGCGTGTGCGAGAAACCTATCCAAATTTCCTTATGTAAAACTTGGAACCATTGAGGGAAATCAACCTTAATGTGTCTTTGCTCCAGGGGCTACGTAAGACAAAAGGGTTAAAAAACTAGCCCATCAAAAGTCAAGAGCTTTCCAGGTTCCAAATCTTAACATGCCAAATTCTTTTCACAGGTAAATATCAAAGCATTCCCCCCTCAATGGGAATTTTAGGAACAGCATTTCCTGACAGGCTTCTCACATGAAATAATTTTCCCTTTAAAACAGGATACGTGAACTCGGACCCACATAAGCAAAATGTTTAATAACTTGCCAATTGTGTTCAAATTAACAAAGGTTTTGTCCCTTCGTTTCTTCCACAGCCAAACTAAGTGAAGGAAAGCAAACAAACTGGGCAGATAATAACAGTAATTATATGAAAATGTGATGATAATAATATTGGAATGAATGAAATGCTTAATCCGCTAAGATTTTATTATTTGCAGCTTCCCACGTAAATTGAAAGACATCCTTTTTGCCTTTTGCTCCTTACTTTTTCTAACTGTCTTTCAAGCCCCCAAAACCCTGTCCCTTACAGGATATCACTTCTACAGATGTGTTACTACAGATCCAATGAAAAGCTTCGCCACCACAAGACCTGCAACAACAGACACCAAAGTTTTCAAAGTAGCCACAGCTATCTCTTTCAAAGGATATAGACTAATGGGGGAGTGGGGCTGACAAAGGGGGGAGGAGTTGAATTGCAAGGACATTTTCTCACTTTTGAAACTCAAGCCATGTGCTCCAGGATTCAAAAGATACATACGTAAAAGATCACAATTGTGTCAAGATATGCAACTGATATTTAATTAGTTTGTTTTGTATTATGTGTTATTATGTAAGAATGTTGAAATGTGTCTGACAGTGTGATTTCCACAAAGGGGGGGGGGGGCAATTTTTTGTGTGTAATTGTTTTTATGTTTAATGTCTTATTGCTTACACACCAATGGAGAATTCTCATGCATTTTATACTTTCTAATAGCTCACACTATTGTGTAGTCCAATGTTTAGCTCAATTTATAACCACATTTCATTGTTCCACCTGGCACTCTGCCAACTTTCCCTATCCATTTTAAAATGTGTTAAACCTCGTTTTGCCAAGGACAAGCTTCTGGATCCATAAAACACCAGGTACATGAAGGTGCATATGCTTTGGTTTAGCAGGAATGATCCCTTATAGAGTTAAATTGACTTATTTGGACAAAGTGCCCTTTTAAGAATGGTTTTCTTTTAACAGATTGGTTGGAAAAGTTGAGAACCATGGGGCAAGATAAATTCAAATTGGACTCTGCTGGAATTGGGCACGTGTATCCAGGCTGCAACTAGCTTTTGGTCCTTTAAGAGCAAGTGAGCAACTTTCCATGAGTGCAAGACCAGAGCCTGAAAAAAATAAAACCACCATAGAAAGGCCAAGGCGCAGACGTATCTCTCATGATATGCCCAAGCCTGTGCCAGCTATGGTGAGTGCCAGGCGACATGGTTAAATGAAAGCCCTGAGGGGATTCAACAGGATATGTTACTGTACCACTATGCCGGTGTGAGACCACAGAAGAGCTAGCTTGGCACCTGAGAACACAAAAACGGTGGGGCTAAAAAAGCAGACTGCATTTTTTTTCAGTCAGTAGTGGACCTTCCTGCTAAATGTAAAGCATACACCATTATTGAAAATGCTTCTCCCAAGAGCTAGAATGCCACAAGTAATTTAGTAACAAAATATAACAGATGTTCTTTTATATAATATCCTATATCCAGCTATACGGTAGATACCAAGTTGCATTGTATTCGTCAGTGTTGCTCCCTCTTTTGCTGCCCTGCTCAACCCACCTCCTTTTCCATTAGAGCCTATTCCCACTCACCAAGATTTAGGGTGCGGAGAAAAGATTTGCAAGTTCTTACAGAACTTTAATGCAAATCTATCTCCGAATGGGGGACTGTTACGGAAGGGGGGGGCATGTCTTCTTCACTACAATATATTTGCTCAATTTCTCTAGGACTCCATCACCCCTCCCCTGTCCTCCATAATCTCTCAAGTAAGGTGTCAAGACCCTAATCTGGTCAAATCGCTCTGCCAAGCCCTTCCTCCGGGCAATGCCAGGTGACAGACTATGCGTACATGGACCATTGTCTTCTCAGGATGTGCTTATCTGCGCATATCTCCAGCTCTCTGCATATTCCCCCCTCCCTCCTCCATATGTAATCTGTGTAACCCAACCTCTTCCTAATGTATTCATGATGTAATCTGTGTAACCCAACCTCTTCTTAATGTATTCATGATGTAACTGGGATGTATTTTGCACTGTATTCTGGGATATGGAGGGAAATTTCAAAAGTTCATGTCACCCCTTTCTCGCTGTTCAATCTCGCCTTGAACCTGTTGCGCAATAAACTTGGATCTTCTGTAGTTTGCTCCTGCGTCCGGCTGAGCTCACTTTCTTCCGCAGGGACCCACGGACTTAGTCCGATGAGCTGGGTGGCAGAGTAACCCCGCACCCAGATTTTAGCCATAACAAACCCATGGCTTCAAGTTACAGGAAAGGAGATTCCAACTAAACCTCAGGAAGAACTTTCCGGCAGTAAGAGCTGTGGACTCTCCTTCCTTGGAGGTTTTTAAGCAGAGGTTGGGTGGCCACCTGTCAGGCATGATCTAGTTGAGATTCCTGCATTGCAGGGGGTTGGACTAGATTATCCTCAGGGTCCCTTTCAACTCTACAATTCTGTGAGTTCATGATTCTATGGCTCAAAGCCTCTTCAACCTATAGGGGTTGCTGGACTGCCAGCAGCCACCTGCCCCAGTGTGCTGGGCCTGGGGGTAACCCATGAAAAGCGGTCCAGGACCGGACCAGAATCTGGAGTCAGTCCGACAGGGCCAAGGCAGGACACGAGGCAGGAGACCAGGCAAGGACGGGTACAGGATCTCTGGCATACAGCAATGTTGCTCCCGCAACCTGGGGCGGGGTCTGACAGCCTTTTATCTTTGTCGGGGTAATGGCCGGTCCTGATCCCCCGGCGACTCACCTCCCTGTTTTGCCCGAAGGCGAGCACTCCTCTTGCGAGTACTCAGGTCTCTCCTTCCCTCAGACCTGAGTCTCTGCAGCTGGGGAGACGTCGGTGGGTTACTAGACCCAGAGGCCACCTCAGCCTCCCCTGACCAAGCCGGTAGTGGAACAGCTGTAAGCGATGGCCCAGCTGAAGGCAACGAGCTAATCCCCGCATCTGGAGCCAGGACAGGCTCAGGCCCCTGACTCGGCCCAGCTGGTGCTTGTTGCAGACTGGGACTCTTCAGGATCAGGCCCCAGACTTGGTTCAGATGATGCCTGAGGCAAAGGATCCAGACTGAGACTCCTCTGGTTCCGAGTCCGAGTCCCAGGCCATCACACCCAGCCAGCACAGCTGATGGCTCCGGGGTCATCATCCAACAACATCTAGAGGGCCACAGGTTCCCTGCTGCAAATGTTTTAATCCTGCTGCTGTCGGTATGTTGCTGCTGTGAGGCTTTCTTTAAATAAATAAAATGAGGATGATGATGATAATAATAATAATAATAATAATAATAATTTTTATTTATATCCTGCCCTCCCCAGCCAAAGCCAGGCTTAGAGCGGCTAACAACAGTAAAAACAGCACAGTTTACATAAAATCACAGTCAATTAATTGAAATACATTCTAAAATCAATTCAGAATCAAATTAATGGCAACCATCGGGCTAGAGTTCTATGAGGATTACAGAAGGAGGGGGTCAAAGGCCAAAGGCCTGGTAGAACAGCTCTGTCTTGCAGGCCTTGTGGAAAGATGTCAAGTCCCGCAGGGCCCTAGTCTCTTGTGACAGAGCATTCCACCAGATCGGGGCCACAGCCGAAAAAGCCCTGGCTCTGGTTGAGGCCAGCCTAACCTCCCTGTGGCCCGGGATCTCCAAGATGTTTTGGTTTGAAGACCGTAAGGTCCTCCGTGGGACATACCAGGAGAGGCGGTCCCGTAGGTACGAGGGTCCTAGGCCGTATAGGGCTTTAAAGGTTAAAACCAGCACCTTAAACCTGATCCTGTACTCCACCGGGAGCCAGTGCAGCTGGTATAGCACCGGGTGAATGTGATCCCATGGCAAGGACCCTGTAAGGAGCCTCGCCACGGTATTCTGCACCCGCTGGAGTTTCTGGGTCAGTCTCAAGGGCAGCCCCACGTAGAGCGAGTTACAATAATAAAGAAGAAAAGAAACCCAACACATTTTGAATTTTTATTATTCCAGCTGTTTTGATCACAGTCATGAGAAGCTCAGAAAGCATTAATATGGAGGGGGGGGGGAGAGACATTAAACCCCAAGCAGATAAACAGAGGCGCAGCTAAAACGGACACCCCGGGCCAAAGGTTCTGAATAATTCAAGCAAGAGCATGGAGCCGAATGCTTCCCAAGAGAGAGCAAAGCTTCTGTAGGGCTCCCTGACGATCTGACCTGCAGGCAAGTGGCTGTCTGACCCCTGCTATGGAAAACAGCAAGAGCCAGTTGAGCAGGAGAAGATGATGACATCTCACCCCCCCCCCCAGTCTGTATAACTTAAGGCTGTGGCCATCAGCATATTTGAATCAGCTGTGCTCTCAGGGCAGGACTCTGGGGCAGAAGTCCCAGGCCCCACTCAGCAGAGATGGCTTACTATACGTGTGTGTGTTTGTGTGTCAATTAAGGTTTCCCTTTTTTCAAACCAGCTCTTCCCATTTCCGCACCAATTTGCACTTTTTAAAAAAAGTCCTCATAAAAACCATCCAGCGTTTTAGTGTGAATTTCTCCGAATACACACGGTTTTGCATGCAATTTGGCAAAAGGTTAAACCACAGAGCCTAGGGCTTGCTGATCAGAAGGTGGGCGGTTCGAATCCCCGCAACAGGGTGAGCTCCCGTTGCTCGGTCCCAGCTCCTGCCAACCTAGCAGTTTGAAAACACGTCAAAGTGCAAGTAGATAAATAGGTACCACTCTGGCGGGAAGGTAAACGGCGTTTCCGTACACTGCTCTGGTTCGCCAGAAGCGGCTCAGTCATGCTGGCCACATGACCCGGAAGCTGTACGCCGGCTCCCTCGGCCAGTAAAGCAAAATGAGTGCCCCAACCCCAGAGTCGGCCACGACTGGACCTAACGATCAGGGGTTCCTTTACCTTTACCTTACTTTCCCTAATCTAATGCTTTCTGTTTTTTTAATGTTCTATGTGGTCACGGCCACAAAATGGAAGATGGCAGAATCCCCAAGGATGTGCTGGCTTCAGGCCCCAGGCCCCTGTGAAGCTAAGGTCTGATACCAAGGTGAAGGTCTACCAAGCTTGTGTCCTGAGCATGCTGCAAGTGCAGCTTTCTCCCGATTGAAGTGCAGAGTGTTTGAGGACCAGGACGTTCGCAGGAAAACCAAAATGCTTGTTTACAAAGCTATTGTCCTACCAACCTTACTGTATGCTTGTGAAACATGGACCACTTATAAACACCATCTCCAACTCCTCGAAAGATTCCATCAATGATGTCTCCAAAAAAATTTACACATCACTTGGGAATACAGGCTAACCAATGTCAGTGTACTAGAAGAATCAAAGATCACCAGTGTCGAAGCAATGATTCTTCAGCATCAACTTCGATGGACTGGTCATGTTGTGCGGATGCCTGATGATCGTCTTCCAAAGCAACTACTCTATTCCAAACTTAAAAATGGAAAGAGTAAGGCAATTTTTTAAAATATGTAGTATGAACACCGACAACTGGGAAACTCTGACCTGCGAGCACTCCATTTGGAGAACAGCCTTTACCAAAAGTGTCATGGGCTTTGAAGACACTCAAACTCAGGATGCAAGGAAGAAGTGTGCTAAGAGGAAGGCATGCTTGGCAAATCCACACCGTGATCAACTCCCGCCTGGAAACCAATGTCCCCACTGTGGAAGGATGTGTGGATCCAGAATTGGCCTCCACAGTCACTTACGGACTCATTGTTAAAACCATGTTTATGGAAGACAATCTTACTCGGCTACGAGCGATCGCCAAAGAAGAAGAAGACAATTGCTAGGAGCGATGCCTCAATGCCTTCCAGATGTGCTGAGTCAGGAAAAGAATTTCAAACAAAGATGTCATTCCCAGCATGTCCACACTCCTGTCTCAGCAACCAATGTCTACACCGGCTTGGTCATGCCCACAGAATGGAAGACGGCAGGCTCCCCAAGGATGTGCTGTACGATGAGCTGGCTTCAAGCACCAGGCCCATCGGCAGACCAACTCTGTGTTACAAAGACATCTGCAAACGGGGCATGAAGGCTGGCAACATCAGCCCCGCCGTCTGGGAATCCCTTCCAGGTAACTGCAGTGCCTGGAGACAGACAGTCAGGTTGTGAATCCACAGCAGTGACCAGAGGAGGAAGGACTGCTGGGAGCAGCACAGAAAGAAGATACGCCTTGGTGCATCTGCAGCAGCACATCTGGATGCCTTCATCTACCCCAGCTGCCACAAAACATGTCTCTCCCACATCAGTCCTTACAGCCACAGCAGGCGATGCAGCTGTCCAAGAGCTTGACTTCACTCACAAAGGCACGCCCTTCCATAGTCTCTTGAGACAGATGGAAGTCAACATTCACTCCAGAATAACGATGGCCAGGGATGATTGTGTCTGTAGCCCAGCGAAATCTGGTCCCCTGTCCCTGATTTAGCATTTGAGCTCTTGAGGAAAGCGATTTGGAAGCATCCTTTTTCCAGAGCAACTCCTGTTGGGACACTTGGTATCCTGCAGCTTTTACCTCATAAACACGAGTCCCAGAGATGGAAAGAAGACAAAGTCCCTAACAGAGAGGAATGGCGAGCTAAGTTTGCCAAAATGGCAAAGCTGACTGGAAAACTCAAGAACCAAGAGGACAAAAACTTTACGAAAGAAGGAGGGAAATTCATACATTATCTAGGAGACCACTGTAAGCAGATGGAAACATTAGCAGGATTTTAATTCCACTTGTAAGGTAACAAATACTGTGGACAATATGGATTGATGTGGAAGAATATGCAGTTGTAAATGTTTTGAATGTTTAGAATAGGACCCCATGGAGGGGATGGGGGGAAGTCACGAGATTCAGAGTAATCTTTACATATGGATATGTAATTGGACTGTTATAATTTCGTATTTGTAAAATCAAATAAATTTTTTTTTAAAAAAGTAATCAATACACCGCAACTTGTGTGTCCTTCTGCAGTATGATTTAAGCAAATGCTTTTGTCATAACTTTTCGTGGTTTTCTCTCCTAACTGATTTTAAAATCCCATTGCTTGTGTTTGATGTTACGAGAAAACTGCCCCTGAGGTCTACATACGGAGAGAGGGCTGTAAATTACGAAAATCAACAAATAAACACACACTTCAGTTCTGCTGATGTTATAAACTGTTCCTTGCAGCACCCAAGGGGATACAGCACAGTGCTGTCCTGCTTACTGAGTCAGGCATCATGCGTACTGGTACCATAAACAAGTTTATGACTGTAGCACAGCTCCCTAGCAGGGCACTAAATGCAGGCCTGCGGCAGGGTTTCTTGTCACAGGAAAGAGAGGAAGGGGAGGAGCTTGGAAGCAGTACTTAAGGCTATTAGCAAAGTCACTTAAAGAATGCAGAGTCCAGAGACAAAACCTCGATAACACTTTACGGAGGAAACAGAAGCAAAACAGTGTATAGCTGAGCAGGAAAACATTCAAACAAATATATAAAGCAATCAGAACTGTCAGAGATGCACAAGGGAAACTGTGTTTTAATGCTCAGGAACCCGGCAAAGTCTTTGCAGACTTTTTAATATTATGGATGTATGCTTTGTTATTAGTTTATTAATTGTTGTTGCTGTTTAGTCGTTTAGTCGTTTAGTCGTGTCCGACTCTTCGTGACCCCATGGACCAGAGCACGCCAGGCACTCCTGTCTTCCACTGCCTCCCGCAGTTTGGTCAAACTCATGCTGGTAGCTTCAAGAACACTGTCTAACCATCTCGTCGTCTGTCGTCCCCTTCTCCTTGTGCCCTCCATCTTTCTCAACATCAGGGTCTTTTCCAGGGAGTCTTCTCTTCTCATGAGGTGGCCAAAGTATTGGAGGCTCAGCTTCAGGATCTGTCCTTCCAGTGAGCACTCAGGGCTGATTTCCTTAAGAATTGATAGGTTTGACCTTCTTGCAGTCCATGGGACTCTCAAGAGTCTCCTCCAGCACCATAATTCAAAAGCATTGCTTAATACAAGTTTGTCATGACTTTCAGCTAGAACAATAAATTTATGAACTGGAACAAAGGGAAAACTCCCTCAGGACTACACAGCCAATCAGCCAATGCTGCCTCAGGTAAGATCATGCTACTTTGCCTGGTTGCTACATAACACGTCCACCCTGCCTGGCTAGCTCACTTTAATGACAATAGATTTAACCCTTAAGTTTCACACGGAATGATCTCTGCTGTTATACATCCACCAAAAGCAGGGGCAGGGAACTTTTTCTTTTCCTAATAGGAGTTATTGGCACAGAGGGGTGGGAAATCAATTGGGCCCACACACACCTAGAAAAGGACCTCTTCTGCTACAGGAGAGCTTTTGAAGACACAGCTTGATCTGTACTTTTAAAGCTGCCCTTCCTCATGGGGGAGGCTGTTCAGCACTGGACAGCTTTCTGCCCGGGAGGGGGAACATATCAGGCAACAGTCAACAAAATCCACACCTTCCAGTTGGCTGATAACAGGCGTGATTGGTTCCTTCACAGTCCTCCTTGTGTGTGGGGTGCGTGGAATCCAGCAGATTTGGCCCTCCAGGCTATAAGATCTCCACCCTGACTTATTCCATGATGGCACACAGTTAATTGACAGCGCCTGTCTACAAGGTTCAGCACCAACTTGCTCCTGTTAAATTGAGTTGGTTGTTACTCTTAACTTCCAGTAACTAAGAGTGGCCACCACAGAGAATAAAGGATAGAGCAACATCACACTCTGCAATCATACTAGAATTACAGTCACAATATGGACCAACGTTGAATTTTAACTGAAAGTCCAAGCTGTGTGCGACTCTGATCTTTTTCTGTCTCGGTACTTAGGGCCTCAGGAGTGAATAAAAAAAGGGGGGCCTGTTTCAGAACATCCACCCTATCTGATCTCCTTTGTCTAGCTTGGGTTTCTGCAGGGGTCCGTTCCCCCCCATCAGCAAAAAAGTTTTTTAAAGGAAAAGAGGTGGGGATAAGCTAGGTGAGGACGAGTAGGGGAATACAGCCGGGGAGCATGAATACTTCAGCCTTTGCCCTGACACCACCCTCTGTGCTTTGCAATGAGGACTAGGAACTTGGAAGTAAATAAAGACCCTCCCAAATCCACATGTTGTGCCATGCACAAGGTTCTGTAAGGATTTTTATTAGCAGCAGGCAAAAAAGAACAGCGACACATATTGTTGTCTTCCTGTGCTCTCGCTTTCTCTCTCAACTGATCTTTCTTTTGCCGCGGATCACATGGTGTCTTTCCCCTCTTAGCTCAAAACACAGAGCCTCCTGTTGTTTTTTGGTCCCCTTGTCTGTGTCTCTGTGTCAGGGCTGGCCCTACTGTTAGGCACAGTGAAGCAACTGCCTCAGGCAGCAGATGATGATGGGCGGTAGCAACAGCAACTCCTGGCTGCTCCTCCAAAGGCCCCCTTTGCCATTCCTACCTGTTGCCAAAGGGTCTTTCCTGAACCCCACAATCTTGCCAGCTGCCTCAAGTACAGTGCAGGGCACCATCCTGTCACCAGTGTTGAAGCAAGACCCCACCCAAACCATGTATTTGAAGTACTATCATTGCCTTTAAACAGCCACAAGGAGAAATTTCCCTATAAAGAACACATTTTGGGGTACACTATTTTCAATAATATGTGCATCTTTACCCTAGCGCTTGCGTTTTTGTACATGTTACTTGGCTGGAGAACTGCATTGTAAAATTCAGAGGAGCGCAGATTTTTTTATTTTTACAGTTGTCGCAGGAAACCCCCCCCCCCAATAATTCAGTTTGTACAAACTTCACACACTCACACGCTACATACGCTACACTTCTGTTATAAATTCATAGAAAATCAACCATACATCAGATTTGCACTGTTCCACTTTTATTTTACTCCATGAAGGAAGGACTACAAAATGGGTAAGGTTTGATACAGGGCAACCATAATCCCTTGAGCATACCAGCACATACACAGGAGCCCTGCCCAGTTGCTATGCCAACCTTGATGGTCCTGGACAGAAGACCATCAAGATCACAAAGAACTTGCATATAGGAGTGGATTCAGCACGGACTGTAACAAAGGACAATAATCAGCTCTTCCCTCTGGGGGCAGGAAACTGCAAACTCTCCTCTGTCACCTGGAAAGTTCTCATGGGGAGGGGGAAAGGGGGAACCAGCCAGGTGACAGGACACTCAGGTTACCACCACAACTCCTCCCTCAACCCCTCCTTTCTGTGATGTAGGTGAGATGTATCTGAGGGGTGGTCTTAGGTTCCACCCCTTCTGTGATGTATGTATGATGTTTCTGGGGGTGGTCTTGATCTACAGGGTGGCAATTTCAAAAGTCTTTATAAGGCCTTGCACACCATTTTTCTGGGTCCCTCCTCTCTCCTGCAGGTGAGGGGAGCACCCTGTTGCAACAGATCAATAAAGACCAAGCCTACAGGCTGCTGTTTTGCTCCAAGTTATCCTGGTTGGTGTCTTTGTTTTTGTACAAGGGAGCCCTCAGATTTTTCCGTTAATACAGTGGATGCTCGGGTTGCAAACGCGATCCGTGTGGGATGCACGTTCACAACCCGCAGCATTCGCAACCTGCGTCCGCGCACACGCGGGTTGTGATCTGGTGCTTCTGCACATGCGCAAAGTGCGATTTAGCGCTTCTGCGCATGCGCAACCGCCAAAACCCGGAAGTAACCCGTTCCAGTACTTCTGGGTTTTGGCGGTCCGCAACCCGAAAAAAATGCAACCTGAAGCGGCTGTAACCCGAGGTATGACTGTATTTTTAAATGGTGGTGCTACAGTTCACATATTGTTTCAGAAAGTGTGAACTGGGTAGGTTTGCCTTTAAATGCAAACTGCAGTGGATTCCCGCCCTCAACTCTGTGTTGGTGGTGTTTGACTACAAAACCCATTATCCCTCCCCATTAGGCAAGGAGCGATGAAAGCTGAAGTCCGGCAACTTCTCTTCTCGAACTCTCTGCTACCTCAGGAAATATGCGTTTGCCTGTAAACGACAACACAAAGGGGCAAGGATTTGCAGGACTGAGCTGGTGAACACATGTGGACTTATTAAGACCACCAATGCAAAGTACCTCTCAAGAGGAAAGAGGAAAAGAAGAATTAGCACATGCTGAGATTTAGGAGAGCAATGTTATTCACACATGCAAGACCCACAACAGAGCGACAATTACAAAGCCTTTCTCTCTCTCTCTCTCTCACACACACACGAACACGCTGGAGCAATTTGGAAACACATGCCTCAAATCAGCGAACACAAAACAGAATTCAATTATTTCAACAGGCTTAAGTGTGTCTACCTCTTGCCTTGGATCATGGCCAAGCTGCAAATGGAAACAGCTTTCCCTCAGGCAGATTTATGGTGTAAGAGCCTGAGGCACAAACTGTACCCAAAGGGAGTGCTCGGGTCCTGTTTTTTCTCTATAAAACGAACAAATCCCAGAATTCTGCACTGAGGGTGTGTGCGTGTGTGGAAAAGACGTTTTAAAATGGTGTAAACTGAGGCAATTTTGCACACCTTTGCACAATGTACGTTGCTTTTGCTGCTAATTAGAAATTAGGAACAAGGTGAAGAGGATAAAAAGCTGCATTCGCGCCATTACAATAAGCAGAATCCAACCTCCTCAGACATGAGGCACGGCCATTCTGGGGAGAATGGGATAGCCACACCATACAACGTTTTAGGACTCAAAACTGTGTCGTGTGTCTTCTGGGACATGCTACTGGGTGAGTCATGTGACCTGCGCCTTGCTCTCACCCCCTGAAAAGCACTTTTGGAAGGGGTGAATTCTTGTATGGCTCCCAAAATGTGTGTTTTGGGGTGCCACACAAGATTGCAGTCCCTCCCAAAAAAGTGTTTTTTTCAAGGCGATAGTGAAGCATGAGAGCGGGTGAGATCATGGCACCCAAAATGGCTGCCGCAATCTCGTGCGGAAATCACTTCGTATCATAGACTTGCAGGAGGACTTGCAGGCCAGCTGGTCCACACCCCAGCTTGAAGCTGGAAATCCAGACCCAGAGCTCCCATAAAAGATGGCTGCCCACCGTCTGTTTCATTGTTGAACTCCTCTCACCATCAAGAAGTTTGTTTGGTGTTCCACCTAAATCTACCCTTACGCAGCTTAAACTCATTAGATCTCATCCCACCCTCTGGGACAGTGGCGAACGAGGTTGTGTATATTCAAAGCGTGTTCCTTCCCCCCACCAAAAAAATCCTGGGTATAAATGAATAAATAATAATAATAATAATAATAATAATAATTTTTATTTATACCCCGCCCTCCCCAGCCAAGGCCGGGCTCAGAGCGGCTTACAAGCAATAATAAAAACAAGTTGAATGATTACAACTTAAAAACAAAATTAAAATACAACATTAAAATATTGAAACATTAAAATATTAAAATGTAGCCTCATCGCAGGAGGAGAAGGGAAAGAAAAAAGAAAGAGAGGGAGGGAGGGAATCAAATTGGCTCCAAGCCAAAGGCCAGGCGGAACAACTCTGTCTTACAGGCCCTGCGGAAAGAAATCAGATCCTGCAGGGCCCTGGTCTCATGAGACAGAGCGTTCCACCAGGCCGGAGCCAGTGTTGAAAAGGCCCTGGCTCTGGTTGAAGCCAATCTAACTTCCTTAGGGCCCGGGACCACTAGGGTGTTGCTATTTATGGACCTTGAGGCTCTCCGTGGGGCATACCGGGAGAGGCGGTCCCGTAGGTACGAGGGTCCTAGGCCGTGAAGGGCTTTAAAGGTCAAAAGCAGCACCTTAAATCTGACCCTGTACTCCACCGGGAGCCAGTGCAGCTGGAAAAGCACTGGGTGAATATGCTCCCATGGCAGAGACCCCGTGAGGAGCCTCACTGCTGCATTCTGCACCCGCTGGAGTTTCTGGGACAGCTTCAAGGGCAGCCCCACGTAGAGCGAATTACAGTAGCCAAGCCTGGAGGTGACCGTGGCATGGATCACTGTGGCCAGGTCGGGGCGGGAAAGGTAAGAGACCAACTGCTTGATGCAGCGAAGGTGGAAAAATGTCGCCTTGGCTGTTGCTGTAACCTGCGCCTCCATGGAAAGGGAGGCGTCAAGGATTACACCCAAACTCTTAACGGAAGGCAATGGCACTAATTCAGCCCCCGCAAGAGAAGGGAGTTGGTCCCTCATCCCCATGCCATCCTGACCTAGCCATAGGACTATGATAAACTACAGTTCCCATGATTCCTTGGGTGAAAACAATCGTGTGCTTTAATTGGATAATGTCTACACCAGGGGTCAGCAAACTTTTTTCAGCAGGGGGCCAGTCCACTGTGCCCCAGACCTTGTGGTGGGCCGGACTATATTTTGGGGGGGGGGAATAATGAATTCCTATGCCCCACAAATAACCCAGAGATGCATTTTAAATAAAAGCACACATTCTACTCATGTTAAAAACACCAGGCAGGCCCCACAAAAAACCCAGAGATGCTGTTATGTACTGAGTTGAATAGGATTCAGAATGCAGCACTCTGGTTGGTCCTAGAGCAATGCAGCAGTATGATTGGTCCACAGGAGCCACCCAATCCAGCTCCAGGTGGAAGTGAATCCGCAACCTGATTGGCCTACAGGAGAATCCCAGAATTAGCCAATCACGTGCGACCCATTGTGTAAATAATGTATATATAGCAGATAATTTGGGGGAACTTTCATTCCTCACTACTATGAGCTGAATAAAGAGCATGAAATCCACACTCGACTCCGAGTATATTTCAGATGCATTTTAAATAAAAGGACACATTCTACTCATGGAAAAACACGCTGATTCCCAGAACATCCGCAGGCCAGATTTAGAAGGCGATTGGGCCAGATCCAGCCCCCGGGCCTTAGTTTGCCTACCCATGGTCTACATGGCCTTTGGCCTCTTCACTGTGTCAGCCCTGCTGGCAATTTTTATGAACGCAATCTATACAGCTTTGGCCTTTCGGCACAGGAATGCACCATGTGCCTCAAGGTTGTCTGCTTTTTCATTGTTTAACCACCAACAGTAAACATTGTCTGTCTTGTGGGCCTGGCCATTTATATGCAACCTGCTGCAAATTCCTGAAGTTCTCTGAGTTAACGGCAGCAAGTCTACGTGACCGTCCCCGCTGACATAAGGAAAACTTTGGAAATGCAATGCAAACACTCCAGCAAGACAGACAGACATCCCCAGGGCTTTGAAAATTTATTTTTACAGCCGGAGTTCAGCTCGGGAACCTCTCAGTTGGGCGCCCGTTGCCATTCCAAGAGAGCAAGAGAGCTCTGGCTCCTCTTTTTTCTGGAAAAATTGCTACTCAAGCATAGTTGTGCAGTTTCTATACAGAAACTCAGAACTGAGCTGTACAAAGGCCACAGATGCATCCCAGCACAGCCCTTGGAGCACAAGTGATAAAATAGGAAGGCCAAGATCCATCAAAGAGGCAGGGATGCATGCTGGGTGTGTGACAGAAAGTGGTCAGAGGAAGAGTGGGATAAGACTGGGAGGAGGAGGTGTCAGAAGCTGAAAAGGTAACAGGGTTTAGTGAGCAGGAAGAGGCTGTGCCAGAGAGCAGTCTAGAACAAGAGGCAGAAGAGGAGGCTGGAAAGGAGGAGGGCCAAGAGACAGAGATGAGTCCGGCTCAGATGTTTTCTCCTCCTGTGATGGGCAGCTTCCATTTCCCCTGGTCTCTCAGAACCCAAAGAGGCATGAAGACAGACAAGACGAAAGCATCTCAGAATGCTTGGGAAGGAACCAAGGGAGGAGAAGACTTAAGGGTCGGTGGGAAGGTGGGGACATTCAGTCCTGGCAACTGCCTCATTGGGGCAAGATCTACTGGGAAGAGCTGCTGTGCTCACTAGGCCTGAGCTGTTTTGTTTCTTTGAATAAAGAGTTAATTCACAAGGCGTCAGCGACCCTGACCTGACCTGACCCTGGCACCCATTTTGCTGGAGCACTTTCCACAGCTAAAAAGGCAAGCGTCTTAAAATGCAGTGGAGCTTGCCTCTTTGGCAATGGGAACTGAGGTGGCAGAAACAGCAAGCGAAAAGGCACCTCGTGTGTGTTTGTATGTGTGTGTAGTTATGGTATTTCTGACCCACGCTTGCCATGCTTTAGATTCCATCTCCAGACCTGTGGGCAAGCAATTAACAAGCCAACATCACAAACACAGCTCTTGTTCAGATCCTTGCAAGTTCCCCCCAGTAAGACAAAACACGAGAGCTCAGGGAATCAAACCGGGCACAATGTTCCAGCATGCATAAGTTCACCGAGACAACCGGCTACACAAAATAAAGGAAGAAGGAAAGGCACAACCAGCTGGTAGTTACACAATACAGAGGCACAAGCCCATCTTGCAGAAGAGAGCCAAGCCTGAAGACGACACATAGACACATTACACCCACAAAAAAGGGGGCTGGTGGGAAATCTGAAAATACACAGATGGCTTGAACAGACACTCTGATAACATAAACAGTAAAACACAAGCTGATTGATAAGTACGTTCCCTCCTTCCTGCCTGTCTCCGGGAGCTAAGCCCACACATGTTCTGATCCACAGAATGCGAGGAGCCCCACAAGTGCAAAAGTGTCACCTTGTCACCTTGGTTTCCACAGAGATGAGCTTGGCAGAGGACCTGGGTATCATGCTCACGTTTTTGGGACACCATGGATAAGAGCAATAGAGAGACGGAGCAATGAGGTGCCGTAGCAGAGACAGGGCCACATGACTGATGTGAAGCACCTTAAGACACCACAGAGGTCACCTGCAGATTGTCGGGATTCAACTTTAGGTTTGTGCAATCAAAGTGGGCAGAAAGGCTTTTGCACGAGGACTCCGCCTTTTCTTTTTCCTTAAAAAATGGACTTTTGCAGTTAGGAAAGTAGCAGGGAAATGCACTGAAAAGCAATGCAGTGTATCTCCAACTTGGGTCCCTAGCTGCTGTTGGACTCCAACTCCCATCATCCCTAAATTAGCAGGACCAGTGGTCAGGGATGATGTGAGTTGTAGTCCAACAACTGCTAGGGACCTAAGTTGGAGAAACAGGAAGATGGGTAAACGCCATTCAAGCCAATCAGTATGGATGGATGCTCAAAAATACAAGTCATCTGGCATCACTAACGGCTGCAATTCCTTCTACTAGGAAACACACTGATGATGCCCATCATGTTTATTTAAAATGTTAAGGTAAAGGTAAAGGGACCCCTGACCATTAGGTCCAGTTGTGGCTGACTCTGGGGTTGCGGCGCTCATCTCACTTTATTGGCTGATGGAGCCCGCGTACAGCTTCCGGGTCATGTGGCCAGCATGACTAAGTAGCAAGACATGAGCAGTGCACGGAAACGCAGTTTACCTTCCCGCCGGAGTGGTACCTATTTATCTACTTGCAATTTGACGTGCTTTCGAATTGCTAGGTGGGCAGGAGCAGGGACCGAGCAACGGGAGCTCACCACGTTGCGGGGATTCGGACCGCCGACCATCTGATCGGCAAGTCCTAGGCTCTGTGGTTCAACCCACAGCGCCACCCATGTCCCTCATTTATCCACCAGCGTCCCTCATTTATCCATGCGGAAAATGGCAGTGCCGATATTCTCCATGAACTGTGGTAAATATTGTCCTCCGTAGTCAGTTCACCACATTCCACTTCCCACCCTCACAGACATTTCGATATTCGCCTCTGGCCCACATTTAGGCCAGGCGACAAGGGCACGGCATTCCCACTGGGAGAACATTTCACCCAGCATGTTCATTGCAAAAGAATCTCAAGACTTCAGTTCTCACAATGTGGTTTTATTCCAGACTTCTAAGTCTGCCTATAAAGCCTTGTGGAGGCCTTTCCAAAGGGAGAAAGATAGGCCGATATTGGCCCATGCTGGTGTCCCATTCTCAAACTGGAAATACGTTTACTGTGAGAACGGAGAAACATGTCCTTTCCTGTGGAGGTGAGTGATGAAGACCCTTACTAGCAAAACATTATCTGTGTGCCTATAGCGTGTGTGCTGAAGTTAAGTGTGTTTAAGCACCCCTGAGAATCATATCAACATACCTCGGTTTCTCCTTCTGGCTATCCAACCTTGCCTGCGCTGCAGTTTTTAAGCTGCAGACCAAGCCCCATTCGGCTCATTACGTGGTAGTGTAGCTATGTGACATGGTTGCCCCTGGGAGGTGAGATATTTGGGCCTCGGTCCTGGAGCCACAAAGGCAGGAGGACCTGATGGAGGAGAGGGTGAAAGAGCTCTTTAACTCCAAAGTACTTAATTCGTTCCGGAGGTCCATTCTTAACCTGAAACTGTTCTTAACCTGAAGCACCACTTTAGCTAATGGGGCCTCCTGCTGCTGCCACGCCGCCAGAGCACGATTTCTGTTCTCATCCTGAAGCAAAGTTCTTAACCTGAAGCACTATTTCTGGGTTAGTGGAGTCTGTAACCTGAAGCGTATGTAACCCGAGGTACCACTGTACTAATGGATTGCCTGACATCTAAAAGGTAATAATAGCAAAGGTGCCAGGTGAGTTTGGTGTGGGATACTTTGAGAGCTGAGATGCTAACGCTTAAAGGAGGTCCTTTAGAAACCTTTTGCTCCAGTCTGTTTAGGACTTTATATGTTAAAGCTGGAAGCATCAGAAAGCAGCAACTTTCCAGAAACACCCCCCCCCCCAAATTCCAACATCCTAAAAACACTAACCTCCCAAGGTAAGAGAGCAGCTCTCTCCCCTTAACAATCCTAAACACATCATAATATCCTTATCCCAAGGGACCAATTCCCCCCCCCCTCCCAAGTCAGGGACACGCAGCTCAGCACTGCCATTTGTTTTCCATGCCAAGCCCAGAAGACCTGACACGATAAAGACTCATAGAGGCATGTGCAAAGTGCATTTTCCCCAACCTACCGACAAATCTCAGCTAGTTGTTACATAATCAGGGATCCTGAGGTGACAGGGTCGAACAGGGGTGGAAATCCCTGCCTGCGCAGCTCAGAGCGGTATATAAATTCTGCAAGATGAAATAATTCTGTGCAACTGGAAGGCTCGCTGCGTCCCACGAAAAGGACGCCTAACATCCCATTTCTAAGCAGAAAGGCTGGCGATAAAAACTTCATTAAGCACGGAAAGAGGGTGTGGCTCCAAGGGAAGGGGTAATATACACATTAAACCACAAGGGTCTCTAAGAAGGATCCTAGTGTGACAAAAGAATTCTCCACGCCCTACTCCGCCCCCCCCATCTCAGTTCCACTCCATCTAACGATTATCAATATTGCCCACTTTTTGGAGACGATCGAGTCCCCCGGGATCAAAGAGCTGGAGCGGGAAGGTGGGGAAGAACTGGCGGGGGTGGGGGAGTCGGCGCTTGCTTTTAACCCCTCGGGAGGGGCGGGGCGTCCCGGAGCCCCGCCCCCTCCCCGCCCCAGCCTCGAGACAATGAGATCCCAGCCCCGCGCTGCGCTAGCAATGGCGAAGTCGGCGCCGCGCCCCCCGCCCAGCCGCGGCCGCTTTCGGGGGTGACGGAGCCCAGCCGGGACCCCTCTCCTCCGCCTCCCCTGCTCCCCGCTCCCGCCGGGGAAAGCGCGCGGGCTGTGATCGCCTGCCTGCCCGCCCCCCATCCCGAGGCGAGAGAGCGGCGGCGCCCTCCCGCTTCCCCCCACCCCATACATTCTCCGGCGAGGAGGCGCCTGGTGGATGGAAGCGCCCCGCGAGAGGTGAGAGGGGCACGGGAGGGCCGGGGTGGTTTCTTTTTGGGTGGGTGGGGGGCGCTGGCTGAGCTAGGACGCCTGGGTTCCTTAGGCGAAGGGGATCTAGCAGGCTGGATGTCAAAAGAAGGGTCTCTGGGATGGACTTCTAGGTCCCACCCCTTCCACGGGGTCTGATAGCATAGGTCATAGCAGGGGTGGTGGTGTCTATTCCCAATTTTGTTTGGCTTTTTAGGGGGGGTCTAGGACCAAGGTGGGAGGGAATCGGGACGCCTGGGTCCTTTGGACAGTTTGGGGGCTCTGGGGTGCGCAGCTAGCAGGAGGTTAGAGCAAGGGGGCTTGGGAGGAGGAGTGGGGTCAATCGGACCCACGGTCGGCGGTGGGGAGGGGAGGGGGGGCTGACTTGCTGTTCTTGGATTTCCACCTCCTGGGAGATGGGTGTACAAGTCAGGCCAGCAGAACAAGGGGAAGCCGAGGCTCCTCTGGGTGGGAGAGGCTCGTGGGGGTGTGCCTTTTTTGGGTGGGTGGGTGGAGATCGAAAGCCAAGAGTCCTGGTTTCTGCTGGTCCGGGACTGGGACTGCAGGTGGCGGCACACGGAGGATTGGAGCCGGTTCCTGGAGGAGCAGGCGTCTGAGCGTGCTGGGAAGGGGGAAGCAGGAACAGGGGTCTTTTGGGAAAACACAGGTATGGTTCGTACCTGGTTGGAGAAGAGTGCCAGACAGGGCACAGCACAACCAAATCCACCTGTTTAATGAGAGAGGCATGGGGCGAATTCCAGAGGGGCTTCAGCTGCGTTAGTGAAACCCAGGAGTCCTGGCTTTTGCCCGCCAGGTCCTCCCAGCCTCCTCCAGATGTTTTCCTTTGGCCTTCTGCCAGCTTCTTCCCCAGACTTTGTGACACTTAAAAAAACAACAACAACTGAGAGTTTCTTGTTGACCAGGATTCCTGGGTTCCTTTTTCGGCAGGAGTGCAACATTTGCCAAGAAAACTTTTTAAAAGTTGCGGGGCGTTGCAGAGTTGCTGATATCGCTGTGTTCTGGGGTCGTGGGGAGAAGGAAAGAAGTGTGGAGTTGCGCATGGTGCTTGATTTCCCAAAAAAACACATGCATGCAGTAGGTTGGGTTAGGCTGTGGCGATGCAGTGATGCACTGCCAACGCACCCTGGATTTTCTGCTGAGAGTGGGCTTTGCCAGCCAGCCTGGTGCCCTCTGACCCCCCCCCCCCACGAGGTCATCAGCTGGGTGGAGACTGGGATAGAAGGTTCTGAGCTAGCTTGGTGGGGAGAGGCTGTGGCTCAGTGGAAGGAAAATGTGCTCCCCATCCAGGTTCAATTCCTGGGAAGACTCCCGTCTAACATCCTGCTAGCCAGAACGGGTGGCACATAAGAATATAGGAAGCTGCCCTGTATTTCATCCGACTATTGGTCCATCTAGCTCCATACAGTCTACACTGACTGGCAGCGGCCCTCCCAGGTTCCAGCAGGGCTCTCTCCCATCTCCTACCTGGAGATGTCTGGGATTGAACCTGGGACCTTCTGCTTGAAAGGCAGATTCTCTGCCTCTGAGCCACAGCCCTGCCCTGGCCCTTCCTAGCACTGAACTTGGCTGTCAATGGTATACGACGCTTCCGATGCTCCTTCCTGAATCTTTCTCTCTGGGGTCCTGTTGGTACCAGGGTGAGCTTCCTCACCTTAATGGTGTTCTTCATCATAGCAGCTGCTGAAGCTAGGAGTAAAGAGGCTGAACGCTTGTGTTTCATGGGCTCTTGTTTTCTCCTTGTTATTTACTGAAATATTTGGCACAGTAGGAATGTATTGATCTCAGCGGGTAAAAAGTTTGTAGCTTGTCAAATTGATTTTCCAAATAATATATGGATACTGGGCTTTTTTGTATTCTGCTTATTTGTGAAGGCTGCTACTCTGTACCTACTTACCTGGGGGCATGGTTGTACACAGGGGGCGGGCATGCAAGGGAGCAGTGCCCGTCCTGTCGGTGAAGTGTGACCCCGGCTCTCAGCTTCCTTAAATAAAAGTTTCCAGCATTTTTAGAACCTGTGATAGGAGACAAAATGGATAGACACTCTTCTGGTTTTTTTGTGTGAAAAAATTGCCTGCTCCTCCTTCATTTTGCCCCCTGGAAAAATTTAGCATCTCCCACCCTGGGAAAAAGTCGTGTGGTGCCCTTGACTGTGGGTTAGTTCCACTTGCATCAGTGGGGCTTACTGTTTAGAAGGCATGTATGGGACATGGGTGGCGCTGTGGGTTAAACCACAGAGCCTAAGACTTGCCAATCAGAAGGTCGGCGGTTCAGATCCCTGCGACGGGGTGAGCTCCTGTTGCTCAGTCCCTGCTCCTGCCAACCTAGCAGTTCGAAAGCACATCAAAGTGCAAGTAGATAAATAGGTACTGCTCTGGCAGGAAGGTAAATGGCGTTTCCGTGTGCTGCTCTGGTTCGCCAGAAGCGGCTTAGTCATGCTGGCCACATGACCCGGAAGCTGTATGCCGGCTCCCTCAGCCAGTAAAGCGAGATGAGCACCGCAACCCCAGAGTCGGCCACGACTGGACCTAATGGTCAGGGGTCCCTTTACCTTTTTTATAGGGTTGCCCTGTTAATTATGACAATATTGTTAGAAACTCAAATATACAAGCTAGGCGCCAAAACTTGAATGTCTCGTTGCCATTTTTAGGCAAGATGGCTCTGAAGTCTTTTTTTTCAAATGATGGGCTGACTGTGATTGATTAAGCATCCGGCTAGTTCAGATGACAACCTTGAAGCTAGGTTAAGAACTTTGAGAATTTAAAGAAGAAAAGTCGCTTGATCCAGGGACAATCCACATATTTATTGACCTGTTCTGACCTCTTTTTCTCCTGCTCAGGCCGCACAGAAAAAGCAATTTGGTTCCGGAAATTCATTTCGATTGTGCAGATAAAATGTAACTGATAGAATTCTACAGGGTGTAGGATTAGTGTGTTGAAAACAGTGCAGGTTCAAGGATCCCCAGATGCTGGGGACGTCAGGTGGTTGAAAGCCAAGTGAAATATATTTGGGAAGAGAAATTTCTTCACATGTCAGTGTTAGAGCAAGCATGGGGAATCCTGTGGCTGATGTTGCCTCATGTGGCCAGGAACATGTCTCAGTGGCTTTGGGCCAGCCACTCACTTGCTCTCTCAGCCCTAGCCTGCCCTACAGGGCTGTTGTGATGTTGAAGTGAGAGGTGAGGGGGAAACCTATTATACCGTATCTTTCGCTCCATAAGACTCACTTTTCTCCTCCTAAAAAGTAAGGGGAAATGTCTGTGCGTCTTATGGAGCAAATGCGTGGTCCCTGCAGCTGAATTGCCCAGGGGCAAAAAGCAGGGGGTGTTGAAACAAAGCCGCTGATCAGCTGATCAGCAAGCGATCGGGAGGGGAGATAAGGGACTCTAGTGATAAAGGAGGCTGCCTGGGAGGGGGGAGGTAAAAGCACATGGATCCTCAGGATTTTTGCATTGGGTCACCCCAAATTCACCATCAGATCACATAGCATGTCTGTGGCCACAGCATGAACCACAAAAATCATACATCCACTGTTTCGTTCAGAATATTTTTTTTCTTGTTTTCCTCCTCTAAAAATTAGGCGCGTCTTAGGGTCAGGTGAGTCTTATGGAGTGAAAAATACGGCACGTTGCCTTGAGCTCCTTGGAGGAAAAGCAAGAGACAATTGCTGTAAGCAAATACATAACTTGGTTTGGGCTCAGTTGTGTCTTTGAATCCAATTTACAGAGTTGGGTCTAGACTCGGGTGAAGCCCTGACAGGTGTGTTGGGCAGAAAACATTCCTAGCTAGAGGTGCCTCTGTGCGTTCATTTGTGGATATACAATTAAAGCCTGCCAACTTTGCTCTTGAAGTTTCCTCCCTAGGCTTCCCAAGATTTTTAAACAGTTTTTGGGCAATGGGTGGGGCAGTTCTCGAGGCCAGCTGTGGAGTTGACTGTACTCAAGAGTTCAAGAGGCAGAGGAGGAGTGCAGCAAGTCCCGAGTTTATTACTTGTGTTCCCACATCATCAATTCCTTTCCCTTCCTCCTGGCCAGAACCAAATCAAACCAATAAAAGGAATCCGCTGGATCGGGATCAGCCTTTTCTTTGGAGAGAGGAAGGAATTGGGGCGCAGGTATGTCACGGCCAGCTCCGGTTCTGGTCTTAGACAGCAGAGAAAATAATGAATTAGCAGGTCAGGAGGCAAAATGGGGAGGGAAGGAACCGCTGCTGAAACGTGTTCTTTAAGGAAGTGGCGAATACATATTTCTTTTCTTGACAAGGCTTATATTCCGCCCAGAGGCCCTTTCCTGGTTTTTCTCGCTCTGTGTTGCATTTTTGCTGTTCGTTCTCTGATTGCTTCTGTGCTTTATGATTCCTATTGGGGAAAGGGCGTGTTGATATGTGCGTCCAGGGAGACTGGCTTTGAGCTGCTTGGCTGTTGGTTAGCAAAACTGCTTCTTGATAAACTTGGGTGTATGTGTGTGTGTGTGTCACACACTGAGACGGAGAATGTAGAGTCCACCTCAGGGACAAGTCATTCCAGCTGGCTCGTGCCGGGAATCTCTGTGGGCTTGAAGGTTTTGACAGGGGATGTGCGCAGGAAGCGCAAGTGAGCTTTTTCACGGCTCCCACTCAAGACGATCTCTCTTTTTCTTGCCGGATTTTTTTGCCCACCCGAATTTGCCCTCTGTCCAAGCCTTCTGCAGTTCTGCTCACCCTGGCGAGTCTGCCGCTGACTTCTGGCGAGTGTGACGGGAAGAGGGCCTTTCTCCCGACTTGGAAGGTGGGCCAGGATCCTTCTGGCCATTGTGTAGCGCTCTCTGTCACCCCTCAGCTTCACATTTGGGAGGAAAGAGCGGGTGTTGTCTGGTAGCTGTGTGGAAAGGGTAGAGCAGGGATGTGGAGCCTGTGGCCTTGCAGATGGCATTGGCCTACAACTTCCATCCAGAAAAGCTATTCACCACGTGGCTCCTGGACCCTGGGATACGGGTGCAAAAACAGAATGGCTAGTCACCTTTTTTCTCATTACAGCAGCACTTTCTATTCATTTTTTCGAAATGCATGAACTATGACACTATTGGCATCAGTGACACGTTGTTAATATCACATTTTTAATAGCAATTCTTAATTGGGCGCCGCAAATGTAAATGGGGCTCAGCCCCTGCCGTTGTGGCCAAAAACAATAACAATAATTTGTGTATGTAATATGTGTTATGTAACGTACCGACGTACCTTGGAAGCCAAATGGAATCCATTCCAGAAGTCCGTTCGACTTGAAAAACATTTGACTTCCAAGGCACAGCTTCTGATTGGCTGCAGGAGCTTCCTGCAGCCAATCGGAAGCCGCAGAAGCCCCACCAGACATTCGGCTTTCAAAAGAACGTTTGAAAACTGGAGCACTCACTCACGGGTTTTGATCGTTCAGGAGCCAGAACGTTCGACTCTCAAGGTGTTTGGGAGCCGAAGTATGACTGTATTGTGCTAGATTTGAACTTGAATCTTGAATCTCGGTTACCATACGCGGCGCCTAGACTTCTCAAATTGCTTGCAGTCAGACGATTCCCAGTCGCAAAATGCACCTGGCTCCCTGCTGATTTTGAATGCTGCTCCCATCACTCTCAACCGTTGACCAACATGGGGGGGGGGGGGACGCACCATGTCCTCATCCCTGCTGTAGGACCTTGGCCACGCAGGGCCCAACTAGGGGGAATGGCTTTGTAGCTCAGCGGTGGAGCATTTACATGAGGAAGCTCCCAGGTTCAGTTCCCAGCGTCTACAGGAGAGAGTGCTACCTAGGGGCGTAGCATGGGTTGTCAGCACACGGGGCAAGGCAAGTAATTTGCACCCCCTAACCCGTGGATTTGCGCCCCCTAACCCGTGGATTTGCGCCCCCTAACCCTAACCCCCAGATGTTGCGCCCGGTGCGGCCGGCCCCCCCTGCACCCCCCACGCTACGCCACTGGTGCTACCCATAACTCTGGGGCTCTGCTGCCAGTCAGTCTAGACAATACTGAGTTTGGTAAGCCAATTGCGTAATTGTAAGATCTTAAAAAGCAGAGACATCACCTTGCCAGCAAAGGTCCGTAAAGTTAAAGCTATGGTTTTCCCAGTAGTGATGTATGGAAGTGAGAGCTGGACCATAAAGAAGGCTGATCGCCGAAGAATTGATGCTTTTGAATTCTGGTGCTGGAGGAGACTCTTGAGAGTCCCATGGACTGCAAGAAGGTCAAACCTATCAATTCTGAAGGAAATCAGCCCTGAGTGCTCACTGGAAGGACAGGTCGTGAAGCTGAGGCTCCAAAACTTTGGCCACCTCATGAGAAGACTCCCTGGAAAAGACCCTGATGTTGGGAAAGCTGGAGGGCACAAGGAGAAGGGGACGACAGAGGACGAGATGGTTGGACAGTGTTCTCGAAGCTACCAGCATGAGTTTGACCAAACTGCAGGAGGCAGTGGAAGACAGGAGTGCCTGGTGTGCTCTGGTCCATGGGGTCACGAAGAGTCGGACATGACTAAATGACTAAACAACAACAAGACCATTTCCTACGCCTTTTCCCCTAGCCCATGTCAACCTTTTTTGAACAAAATCTCCATGTGGAATGTGCTGCATTTGGTGCAGGTTCTTGAAGGGGCAAGAGAGCCCAGCTGACTAGCTGCCCCACGTTTCCTTTTCTTGAGAAAAGCAGGGGGTGGGATGGGTTGCCCAGGGAGGAGGGGGCTGGGGGGAAAAAAAGTGACTTCAGTACAGTGGTATCTCTGAAGTTGAACAGAATGCGTTCCGGAACTCCGTTCAACTTCCAAAACCAAGATGCGGCTTCCGATTGGCTGCAGGAAGCTTCTGCAGCCAATCGGAAGCCACATCAGACGTTCGTGTTCCAAAGAACGTTCGTAAACCGGAGCACTCACTTCCGGGTTTGCGGCGTTCGGGAGCCAAAATGTCTGAGTACCAAGGCGTTCGCAAACCAAGGTATGACTGTATTTTGTTTGGCCAGCAAGGCGAGACTGAGATTGAAGACCCTTTCCATCTCGTCTTACCACATCAGGAAAAAGAGAGGGAGGGGGGCTGAACATCTGTTTTGCTGCCGACCCTTTGGAGTGGCATGTCACCTTGGGCATTTGGCTGTTAGGACTCCCAGTCGCGCCAGCAACCAAATTTGGACTCCAGTCCAGCCCCTGCCCTCAGGTAATGTGGGAAATAAGTTCTATTCAACATATGTCTGAGTAAACATAGTTTTGGTGGTTCTTTCAGTTTGGCTTTTCTTGCATCCAAACAGAATGCCAGTTTATATTACTCCAGATTTATTGCTCTTGCTAGAACAGTGCCTACATTTTTATCCTGCCTTTCTTCCAGGGAGCTCAATGCAAGGAGCATAGCTTTTGCCACCTCTGGTTTTAGCACCAAACCTCTTGGGTGTGTTAATGGCTCAATGACATCCGGGGAGCTTCCAAAATGAGCAGCGATTTGACCCTGGAATATCCCTGGGCCTAGTCTGGCACTCGCATCACTGTGACACACAGCCTCTCAGGCATATTGTATTATTTTTCAGGAACTGTAACATGAGACCTGCTTAATTTTTGATCCACATGCCGCCGCCCTGCTGCTTTTTGTGTGTAGAGTTAACAAACACCAAGAGGGCACGGCTGCTGCGTGGCAGGAGGGAATCTTGACAGATTCAGCTTGCCCACATCTATACATTTACAGCTCTGCCTTAAGAATCATGGCTACTCCCAAAGAATCCTGGGAGCTGTAGTTTATGAAGGATGCTCCGGGTTGTTCAGAAAACCCTATTCCTCACCCAGAGCTGCAATTCCCAGAGTTCCCTGGGAAGAGGGATTGGACTGTTAAACCACTCTGGGAATTGTGGCTCTGTGAGGGGAACAGAGGTCTCCTCACAAGTCTCAGCTCCCTTGACAAAGTACAGCTCCCAGAATTCTTTGGAGGAAGCCATGGCAGTTTAAGGTGGTATTATAGTGTTTTAAATATGCGGTGTGAATGTGGCCCTGCTCAATTTATTTCTATGCCATCCAAACTCTGTTTAAATATCTCCAGTGAAGGAGAGTCTGGTCTTGCCATCAGAATGTTCTTCCCAGCGTTTAGTTGGAGCTGTCATTTGACTCTTGTCAGTTTATGCAACAGAAAAGTACTGGAAAGGCGTAGATGAGTGCAGAGCAACTGCTTTGCATCCAGAAGGCGTCAGTGCTTGGCTTCCAGCATCTCCTGATAGGGCAGGGAAAAGACTCCCTGTCTGAAACTCTGGTGAGCCGCTCCCTTCATAACAGAAGACCCTGGTGGACTGAGCCAGGCTTGGCAGCTTCCTGCAAACATCACAGATGTCATCAAAAGCAGTACGGAGGAATCATCAAAAGGACTGGACTTGCTTCTCAACAATGGTCCGAATAACTGCGCAGGCACAGCATGGAAACCTCCTTGAGGGATACCCAGAAACTAAATGCCTGAATCTCTGCTGGAAGAGTGTCCCAGCAACCCCAAAGGCCTGCTTTCTGGTTGCTTGCTCACAGGAAAGAGATTCTCCCTTTGGCAAGGGAGAAAACGACTGTATTTTTCGCTCTATAACACGCACCCGACCATAACACGCACATAGTTTTTAGAGGAGGAAAACAAGAAAAAAAATATTCTAAACGAAACAGTGGATGTATGATTTTTGTGGTTCATGCTGTGGCCACAGACATGTGATCTGACGGTGAGTTTGGGGTAGCCCAATGCAAAAATCCTGAGAATCCATGTGGATCCATGCTTTGTAACCCCGTTTTAAGTGGGGAGGGAAGGAAAAGCACTCAAGGGACAAGGAACAGGCATGGGGTGGGTGGAGAAGGATGCTGTTAATAATGCAGAAGAGGGGTATAAGAGGAGAAGGCTCCTCTCCTCTCCCGCTTTGCTCCTTTAAAGTAAGCAGGCTCTGCTTCTCTCCCTCCTCCCCGGCTCGCTGAAAAACTTTGCTGCTATTTAGCCAGCTGAGTGAGGAGAAGAGAGGGACAGAGAGCCTGCTTGCTTTAAAGGAGCCAACCGGACAGGAGCCGCTTACACTCGTGTAAGCGGCTCCTCTCCTGCTTTGCTCCTTTAAAGCAAGCAGGCTCTCTGTCCCTCTCTCCTCCCCCCCACTCAGTGGCTCTTCTCCCGCTTTGCTGTTTCAAAGCGAGCCACGGAGGAGGGAAGGAAGGGGAACCATGGATCCTCTGCTCACGACTGCAGCAGATTCCCCCGCCATCCGTAGGCATTCGCTCCATAACACGCACAGACATTTCCCCTTACTTTCTAGGAGGAAAAAAGTGAGTGTTATGGTGCAAAAAATACGGTATTTCCTGTGTCTGCTGCACAAATATTCCCCTAGAGCAGTTGCCCCAAGGAGCCTGGAGAGTTCGTTTTGCTTTTACTTGCGGGGTTTGGGCGTGTGGTGGCTGAGGAGAAGGCAGAGGCCCTCGAGACCACCTTCTGGGTATCTCTGCTGCTTGCAAATCCCATTGTTTTCCTTTCCCTCTGCCTCTCTCTTGTCTTTTCTCTCCCCCCCCCCTTTATCCCTCCGACATGAATTTAAACAGAAACATGTGTTGCATTTTTTCCGCCTTAGCGCATCCTGGCTGCTCCCCTTGGCTTGCAAGGCCTTCCCCTGTGGGGTCCTGGTTTCCTTTGGCTAAACACCCCCGGCTGCAAGACTGGCCTCCATTAGTGACCCTCGCTGACCTCGGCTGGCGACTTCGCTGTCCTAGCCTGTGAGGAGCAAAGTGTCTCTCTCTGTGTGTGTGTATATGTGGGGATTTCTGGGTGAGGCAGGGGGTTCCTCACCCCCCTCTTTTCCTGCTGAGAACCGCTACTTGGCCAAAACAACCCTAGCAACAAAGGAAGCGCTGTTTCTTGCTGCATTTTGACCGGAATGAGCCGCCCGAGATAAGGGTTGTGTTAACATCGGGAGGCCGGCTCGCTCAGAGTCTGCTTCCTCCCATCTCCAATCTCTTAAGATTAACAGCAAACGGGCCTCTGGTCCATAACCGCCATCTGTGCATCGGGGTTCACGGGAAGGTGGGGCCGAAATTAAGAAGGATGGAAAACTTGGGAGGACCAAACAGGGCTGTGGAATGCCAAAGCAATAACATGGAGCGCATTACTTCCGGGTTTCGCTGCTTGTGCATGCGTAGACGGTCAAAATGATGTCACGCGCATGCGCGGAAGCGGCGAATCGCGACCCACCCACGCACGGACGCAGGTTGCGTTCGCTTCAGGATGTGAACGGGGCTCCAGAACGGATCCCGTTCGCATCCAGAGCTACTACTGTACTGGTAATAATAGTTGTATTTTTAGTAAAAAAAAATGCTACTATTATTACTTCTACAAGCAGGACCTGTAACAAAACGTTGCAGGTTAGAGTGGCCCCTCTCAGAATACTCTGTTCAGTTCCTCGTTTCCTCCTGATTTTCTGTCCCCCACCCGCCAAACCATCAATTGATATTCTGTAGCTTATGTTCCCCCCCAACTCCTTTCTCCCCCCGCTTTTTGCGGGGGGGGGGTTTACATTTGCAAACCCTGGGTTTTATTTATTGGTTCTTTCAAAGCATTTGTATCCTACTCTTCATATTGCACGTGGTTTGCATATGAATAAAAGCAGAACAGAATAGTACCTCTTGCTGATACCTCTTGTGCATGGATGGCTATGACACTCACCGCTGAACATCAGAAAGGGAGGTTATTATTTATGACATCTCCATTCGAAAGCCTCCTTGAATTTCCTTCTGCCTTAGAAAGGTAGGACAGAAGTGCTCCAATAAATACTGTAATTACAGGAAAACCTATGCATTCTTACTCAGAGGCAAGTTCCGCTGAGTGTATGTAGGATTGTAGCATCTCCTCCACTTATGTAAATACAGTGGTACCTCGGGTTACAGACGCTTCAGGTTACAGACTCCGCTAAACCAGAAATAGTACCTCAGGTTAATAACTTTACCTCAGGATGAGAACAGAAATTGTGCGGCGGCAGCGGGAGGCCCCATTAGCTAAAGTGGTACCTCCGGTTAAGAACATTTTCAGGTTAAGAACGGACCTCCAGAATGAATTAAGTTCTTAACCCGAGGTACCATTGTATATAGTTGGGTTGCCATGTTGGGTCACCATAGAATCATAGAATCATAGAGTTGGAAGAGACCACAAGGGCCATCGAGTCCAACCCCCTGCCAAGCAGGAAACACCATCAGAGCACTCCTGACATATGGTTGTCAAGCCTCTGCTTAAAGACCTCCAAAGAAGGAGACTCCACCACACTCCTTGGCAGCAAATTCCACTGTCAAACAGCTCTTACTGTCAGGAAGTTCTTCCTAATGTTTAGGTGGAATCTTCTTTCTTGTAGTTTGGATCCATTGCTCCGTGTCCGCTTCTCTGGAGCAGCAGAAAACAACTTTTCTCCCTCCTCTATATGACATCCTTTTATATATTTGAACATGGCTATCATATCACCCCTTAACCTCCTCTTCTCCAGGCTAAACATGCCCAGCTCCCTTAGCCGTTCCTCATAAGGCATCGTTTCCAGGCCTTTGACCATTTGGGTTGCCCTCCTCTGGACACGTTCCAGTTTGTCAGTGTCCTTCTTGAACTGTGGTGCCCAGAACTGGACACAGTACTCCAGGTGAGGTCTGACCAGAGCAGAATACAGTGGCACTATTACTTCCCTTGATCTAGATGCTATACTCCTTTTGATGCACCATGAAGTGGGGCAGGAATTGGGACATGATGAGGAGTGGAGTTCAGGCAGATGAGGCAGGGTGTCGCTGCCTTGAAGAAATATGTGTGACATCAGCTTAATCCCTGCCGAGCCAGCTATTAATTTTTTATTTTCTAGTGCAGAAATGGAAATTCCTTTTCGGAGAGCACCATGTTGTGCTTCTGTTTTGGAAAACAGCTGGAACTTCTTCTTTTTTCCATTTTTGGGCAAGTAACATTCTTGCTGCTGTAGTAGCATACATGAATAAATTTCTATATAAATTAGGTAGTTCTGTCCCTATAATTCCCAAAAAGAAGGCTTTTGATTTTTTAAATGAAAGTTATTGTGTTTTTCCATGTATAAGACTACATTTTTTCCTAAATTTTTGAAGTTTAAAATAAGGGGTGGTCTTATACGTGGGAAAACAGCCTTTACCAAAGGTGTCATGGGCTTGGAAGACACTCGAACTCAGGACGCAAGGGAGAAAAGTGCTAAGAGGAAGGCACGCTTGGCAAATCCACACTGTGATCAACTCCCACCCGGAAACCAATGTCCCCACTGTGGAAGGAAGTGTGGATCCAGAATTGGCCTCCACAGTCACCTATGAACTCATTGTTAAAACCGTGTTTATGGAAGACAATCTTACTCGGCTATGAGTGATCGCCAAAGAAGTACATAGTGCATTTTCTTAATTTTGAGTTCCCCAAAATAGGGGGCTGTTATACACAGGGGCATCTTACACACGGAAAAATATGGTATTTTAAACACCCTTTTCAATTCATTATATATCATTCCCCAGTAAGCTTTAACCTTACTACAAGATCACCACATACAGTAAAAAAGAACCTTCTCTCTCTTCTTTTCGGAGAACGCCATGTTGTGCTTCTGTTTTGGAAAACAGCTGGAAATTCACCATGGAACCCGAGCAGATCTGTAAGCAAGGATTACTAGACTCTCTAGATGATGGGACTTCTGCAAAGGGAGGAAACCGACCAGCTATGTTTTTGGGAGTGGGGGGGAGGCCATCTGTGAATAAAAGTGTTAAGACACCTCGAGGGAGAATGTAAGACGAGCTCTGTCTTGAGAAGCAATGGAGTGTGCCTCTGGGGCAGGGGTCAGCAACCTTTTTCAGCCATGGTCCACTGTCCCTCAGGCCTTTTGGGGGGCCGGACTATATTTTGAAAAAAATAATAATGAACGAATTCCTATGCCCCACAAATATCCCAGAGATGCATTTTAAATAAAAGCATACATTCTACTCATGTAAAAGCACGCTGATTCCCGGACCGTCCGCGGACCGGATTGAGAAGGCGATTGGGCTGCATCCGGCCCACGGGCCTTAGGTTGCCTATCCCTGCTCTGGGGGCTGAAGTTAAACCACCCTGTTTAGCAGCACCGAGAGTGATCTTCCCCGGGGTGCGAGAAATGGAGGTGAAACATAGTCATTGTGGCTAGTAGTAGCCATTAGTGGCCTTGTCCTCCTGCTGACGGTGCTTCTGTTTCTAGAGAATTCATTTGTTTCCGTGTTCTTCATCGGTTCTGGGTTATTTAAAAATACGGTTGTTTTTTGTTGATTTTTTAAAAAATACTGGTAATTTTATTAATTTTCAATTACAATAATCCAATACAGTGGTACCTTGGGTTAAGAACTTAATTCGTTCCGGAGGTCCTTTTTTAACCTGAAACTGTTCTTAACCTGAAGCACCACTTTAGCTAATGGAGCCTCCTGCTGCCACCGCACGATTTCTGTTCTCATCCTGAAGCAAAGTTCTTAATCCGAGGTACTATTTCTGGGTTAGTGGAGTCTGTAACCTGAAGCGTCTGTAACCTGAAGCGTCTGTAACCTGAAGCGTCTGTAACCTGAGGTACCACTGTATGTGCCATGTTATATTCACACCAAATAGCAATACCAATTCAAATACAAATCAGTTACATATGTTTCAACAATTTTCTTGCACGCTTCTACCATCTATATAAAAGAGAGAGATGCAAACACATAGACCCTCGTTTTTTATAAGTTGGTTTTATAAATAGGTGGGGAGCTGGCTTATCGCAGCTCACGTCAGCCACTACACCTGACCAGGCGGTTGCCTAGGATGCTTCCATCCAGAATGGGCCAATTAAGAGTCCTGCCATATGAGTCCTGCTTTTCCCTCTGGAGGCTGGTTGTTTGTGTTTGTCACCTGCACCTATATCCCTGTCCCCCTTATTAATAATGGCAGAAGGCTGGGCTGGAATAGCACCTGCCAGGGAGGCAGGCTTTTTATAGAAATATTTTTATTTTTATTTATAGGCGGTGTGCAGAAGGGGAGTAGATAAATTCCAAATAGAGTGGTGCCTCGGGTTACAGACGCTTCAGGTTACAGACTCCGCTGACCCAGAAATAGTACCTCAGGTTAAGAACTTTACCTCAGGATGAGAACAGAAATCCCCTATACCCCCCACTCTGCTTCATCCATGTGTGATCCCAATATTTTTTATTTTACTTCTTCCATCTTGTTGTGTTGCTGTAATTTAATAATTATTCAGTTGACTCTTTTATTATTTCCTTGCTTACCCCTGCATGTTTTACACATTATCTATTAATATTCCAGTTCTGGAACCATATTTTTTCATGTATTCCTTCACTCCATCCCACTCTTTAACTATTCCCTGATTTGAATGGCCTCTAATGATTGCCATCAATTTTGCCATTTCCACAAACTCGGAGCTTGCTTTGCTCCATCTTCCATGGGACAGCCCTTGAGATAGGATAGCCATTGTCAACTGTCTCCTCTCAGTCTCCTTTCCCAGGCAAAACATTCCCAGCTCCTTCAACTGCTCCTCATAAGCCCTGGTTTTCAGACTCTTGTATCATCTTGGTTGCCCTCCTCTGCACACTCTTGTTGATGGGTCACAGGTTTCCACTAGATCCCAAAAGCCCATAGTCCGCTCACCCCTAATATAGAAGACTAGAGAAGATGTGGAACTGAAAGCTGTGTGTGTGGGGGGGTGTTCTTGCCCCCCCCCCAGTGCTTTGTATACCATTTGGGAATTGAACAATTGAGGATTTCTGATGCGTTGGACCACTTTGGAAAGAAAACGAGGAAACTCTGAAATCCAGGGTGGGTGGTAAAGGTAAAGGGACCCCTGACCATTAGGTCCAGTCGTGACCGACTCTGGGGTTGCACCACTCTTCTCACTTTATTGGCTGAGGGAGCCAGCGTACAGCTTCTGGGTCATGTGGCCAGCATGACTAAGCCGCTTCTGGTGAACCAGAGCAGCGCATGAAAACGCCGTTTACCTTCCCGCCAGAGTGGTACCTATTTATCTACTTGCACTTTGACGTGCTTTCAAACTGCTAGGTTGGCAGGAGCTGGGATCAAGCAACAGGAGCTCACCCCGTTGTGGGGATTTGAACCTCCGACCTTCTGATCAGCAAGTCCTAGGCTCTGTGGTTTAACCCACAGCACCACCCGCATCCCTAGGGTAGGTGGATAAAAACTCAATTGATGGGATTTGGAGGCACGCATAACACACAGGAATGGATGGGTCAGTCTGTTTCGGGTCCACCCTATTTCTGCAACAGTTTGCAAATGTCAGTATGGAAAATCTGCAGGGGTAGAAGTGTCTTTAAATATTTTCGCTCAAAACACCTTTCTAAACAGATTTGATCCTAAAACACACATTTGGGTAACATGCCGGTATGTGCTGCAAAAGTCGGAGACGTGCAAAATCCAAAGGTTAGCAGCATTCCAATCTGGACTGTGGATCAGGTCAGTTTGTACTGGAATTTGCAAAGATCAGGCCCCTCATGCTCTGAACTTTGCAAACCAAACTGGAGCGACTCACGTTAACATTCCGTGCCTGGCCTCAGACTCTGTGCTAACGCCGCCCGGGTCTTTGCAATCTGAGAAATGAGTGGAACTGGTGCCGATTTGGGTCGTTTGCATAAATTGCAGCAAAGAGCTCTGCAGGCCACTGAAGTGGTGCCCCCTTGACCTATGGATATTTCTGCTCCGCCCCAGAGATGTCGTCTGGCAGCATCTGTGTACTTGGAACCATATTCCCGCAAGCCTTGTGCATGTCAAAATGTACGCTTTGGTTTTGTGTGTGTGTGCTCTAAAGAATGCTGAAGAGTTCCAGATGTTGGGCTTTTCAGTGCTCAGCTCGTGACTGATTTGTGCAATGAGCAACAACAACAGCCCAGCAGCCAGTCCCAAACGCAGGACATTGATTTGCTGATTGGCTTCCTTTTGGAAGCAATTATCTAATCAGCTTGGTGATGAGTGGAATCTATTATTGTCCTCTGGCGCTATTGATTGGCCTTTGGAAGACTGTTTGAAACCTCCCAGAAAGTCGGGAGCTGGTGGAACCTTAGAACCTTTGATCTGGGACCTACTTACACACACACACACACACGCACGCACACACACACACACACACACTCCAATAGAAGGGCGGAGGGGGATGCAACCCTTAACTAGATTCCTAGCTTCATTTTCTGCACAGTCAGGAATGGGGCAATGGACACATTCCCCCCCTGTCTTTGGGGAAGCCTGGGGTAATAGGTACCCCCTTCATCCCCTTTCTGTGGGGTGACAGCTGCTTCTTTAGTGGTAGTCAAAGTGTGTGTGCACACACACATGCAAGTGTCTCTGTTATATTCATAGCCCACCATTATCCCTTGGGTTCAGAGTGTCCCACAGCAATGTCATTAAACTCACATTTATCAATGCTGCCTAAAGGATCACAAGATAAGGGGGGAGGGTTTGAAGGACAATGCTTTGGCCTGCAGAAGGTTATAGGTTGATCCCAAGCACCTCAAACAGTGGGCCATTGATATAGAATTGACTATTGTTGTTGTTTAGTCGTGTCCGACTCTTCGTGACCCCATGGACCAGAGCACGCCAGGTACTCCTGTCTTCCACTGCCTCCCACAGTTTGGTCAAACTCACGCTGGTAGCTTTGAGAACACTGTCCAACCATCTTGTCCTCTGTCGTCTCCTTCTTCTTGTGCCCTCCATCTTTCCCAGCATCAGGGTCTTTTCCAGGGAGTCTTCTCTTCTCATGAGGTGGCCAAAGTATTGGAGCCTCAGCTTCAGGATCTGTCCTTCCAGTGAGCACTCAGGGCTGATTTCCTTCAGAATGGAGAAGTTTGATCTCCATGGGACTCTCAAGAGTCTCCTCCAGCACCATAATTCAAAACCAGCAATTCTTCAGCAATCAGCCTTCTTTATGGTCCAGCTCTCACTTCCATACATCGCTACTGGGAAAACCATAGCTTTAACTATATGGACCTTTGTTGGCAAGGTGATGTCTCTGCTTTTTAAGAATTAACCATAGGTAAAAGACCCCTGGATGGTTAAGTTCAGTCAAATCCAACTATGAGGTGCAGCGCTTATCTTGCTTTTCAGGCCAAGGGAGTCAGTGTTTGTCCGCAGGCAGTTTTCTGGGTCATGTGGCCGGCATGACTAAACCGCTTCTGGTGCAATGGGACTCTGTGAAGGAAGCCAGAGCGCATAGAAATGCTGTTTACCTTCCCGCTACAGTGGTACCTATTTATCTACTTGCACTTTGACATGCTTTCGAACTGCTAGGTTGGCAGGAGCTGGGACAGAGCAATGGGAGCCCACCCCGTCATGAGGATTCGAACTGCCGACCTTCTGATTGGCAAGCCCAAGAGGTTCAGTGGTTTAAACCACAGCACCACCGCGTGCCCTAAGAATAGACTAGTAATAGCAGGCTAGAAGGGCCAGGGGTCTGTCTCTGCATACGAGAGGCTCCCTCCGTATTGGCATTCTGCTGGCTTTTGAAGAGACACCTGTTTACGCTCGCACTCCCTGGATCTCTTGATCTGAACCTCCTGTTTTAATTGCTGTGTTGTTTTTAACGGGACTGTCTTATTAAACAGGCAGCCCTGTTTAGGGAAGCTTTTAATGTTTAATAGGCTATTGTATTTTAATATTCTGTAGGAAGCCGCCCAGAGTGGCTGGGGAAACCCAGCCAAATGGGCGGGCTACAAATAATGAAGAATTATTATTATTATTATTATTATTATTATTATTATTATTATATCACAATGTTTGGCTGGCGATACATAGTGATGTTGAAAAGCTGATATCGCCCAACCCTACTCCCAACCTTTGCCCCCCCCACCATATCACATGCTGACGCCTGTTTGGCGGCCATCTTACACCTTCAGAAACAGTATCCTACCATTTCCTGGGAAATACTGTTAACTGGACCCAACTGCTCATTCTAGAGTGACAGGGGCACTTGAGTCATGGAGAGCTGGGTATATACCCTGCTCCTCCCCTAAGAAAGCTCAGGGCATGGAGAGATCCCCCTTTATCATTGCAACACCCCTATGAGGTGGGTAGGCCCGAGACGACATGACAGGTTTGGTGAGCTTTGTGACCGAGCAGGTATTTGAACCCAGAACTTCCTGGCTTCCTGACATGCTGACTCTCAGTGCAGTGGTTCGTGTGTTGGACTAGGACTTGGGAGACCAAGGTTCGATTCCCCACTGGGCCAGAAAGCTCACTGAGTGACCCCGGGCCAGTCACTGCCTCTCAGTTTAACCTACTTCACAGGGTTGTTGTGGAGATTCAGTGAGGAACGATATGAATGCAACAACAAAAATCCAAGCTCTGTTTCTTCTGGGCCTGAAGTGGTTCTCCCTCGTTCTCAACAGCTGACCGGGGCAATTCATTGTATTGCCCCTCAGACTTGAGCGAGAGGGGCAGCTTGCCGGCCAGCCAGCTCAATGGTTCATCCCTCTGTTCCTCCCTTCCAGACCATGGCCAGCGTCTCCTCCTTTGGCAAGTATACGCACGCCATTGTCCGCTGCATCCCTTCCTCCTTCGGCACGGCAGAGACGGCGGCAGACGCGTCCGATGGCGGGGCTGAGCCTGTGGACCTGGCCAAGGCCCACCGGCAGTACGGCGTCTACACCGGCATCTTGCGCCAGAAGCTAGGGCTGCAGGTCATTGAGCTGGCTGCGGACGAGGGCCTCCCCTGCTCCACGCTGGTGGGGGACCTGGCCGTGATACAGGGAGACACCGCGCTGCTCACGCGGCCATGGGTGCCGTCACGGCGGGACGAGGTAAGCTGTTCGATTCGTTTGTGTTGAATCACCTTGCAAATAAACCTGCTGAGGCTGCCAGTAATCTTGCGAGCTACGCTTTTTATTTGCCGGGAGCTATTTTTCTCCTGGGACGCGGGTGGCACTGTGGGTTAAACCACAGAGCCTAGGACTTGCCGATCAGAAGGTTGGCGGTTCAAATCCCCGCTACGGGGTGAGCTCCCGTTGTTCGGTCCCTTCTCCTGCCAACCTAGCAGTTTGAAAGCACGTCAAAGTGCAAGTAGATAAATAGGTACCACTCCGGCGGGAAGGTAAACAGCGTTTCCGTGCACTGCTCTGGTTCGCCAGATGCGGCTTAGTCATGCTGGCCACATGACCCGGAAGCTGTACGCCCGCTCCCTCGGCCTGTAAAGTGAAATGAGCGCCGCAACCCCAGAGTCGGTCACAACTGGACCTAATGATCAGGGGTCCCTTTACCTTTACCTATTTTTCTCCCACTCCCCTCAAAATGTCCTCACCTGGTTGTCCGGATGCAGTTTTGAAGCACCCTAGGAAATGGCTATTTACTAACTTGGCAGTGAGCGTTTACAGTGGACGCTCGGGTTGTGAACATGATCCGTGTGGGATGCACGTTCGCAACCCGCAGCAGTGGCAACCCACATCTGCGCATGTGCAGGTTGCGATTCGGCACTTCTGTGCATGCACAAAGGGTGATTTAGCGCTTCTGCGCATGCGCGACCACCGAAACCCAGAAGTAACCCGTTCCAGTACTTCCGGGTTTTGGTGGTCCGTAACCCGAAAAAGCGCAACCTAAAGCGTCTGTAACCCAGAGTATGACTGTACTAACCTTTAGGCCTCTGATGCCCGAGTTTAAACACAGTCCTTGTGCCAGATTGCTACGGTTTTTGTTTTTTTTTTAATTTTAATGGGCCATTATTGAGGGTGTGACAAAGTCACAGGACTAAGTCGGGAGCATTCTCCAAGTTTGTCATAGCATGCTTCTGTGAGGCTGCAAACGGCTGACTTAAATACATTTGCCAGCCTCATCTGTGGGTGAGTCTTGCTCTTGAGTAAACATGCACAGCATTGCGCTGTTAAGGTTCCAATCCTATCCTAGTAGATTTGATGCCTTTGAAAGGGTGGGGGCGGGGGAGAGCAGCCGGTCGCCAGCTAGCTGTTAGTTAAATCCTGTCAATCGCAGGTCCCATCTGTTCCTCTGTAGGAACCTCTGGGACTAATCCCACCCGTGTCCCCGGAGTGCTGAGGCAAGCCGCCTGGCCGGTTGCCTCAGCAGTTGGCATCGTGCCTCCTTCCCACCCGCCCGGCCACCCGCCATTCTCATGACCCACCTCCCTGCTCCAGTGCAGTGTGCCGAATATAGAATTGTGTGTCCGTACACACTCCACCCAAGCCCTGAAGAATATTTGGCACCTCTTAAAGGGTCCACATTTTCTTGCCTCTCTCTGCTAATTACTGCCAGACAGAAGTTGATTCATTCTGTCTCTCTTGTGTTTTTCTTCTTATGCTTTTAGTTAAAATAAATATAAGTGTTTTGGGGCACCTTCACCAACGAACTCCCTGTCTAACTGTTGCTTCCGTGCCATATGCTGCCATCTTTATTTTGTTTCTGTTTTTTTAAAACAACAACAACAACCTCCTAGCAACTCATTTGCTGTGTCTCTGAGCATGCATGGAATGCCTTCCCCACCCCCCACCTCTCAGTGGAATGGAGTTGGCCTTTTGAAACCCTTTGAAAAGGGCTTCAGAGCATTTACAGAATGCCTTTCTGCAGCTTAAATAAAAGGAACGTGAAAAGTACTGAGTTTCCCTTGGAGCAAGCTTAAAAAAGGCTCTTGTGCAAGTTGGAAATTATCGAAGCAAAGGCACCACAATAGAGCCAGTTGGCTGACCACTCTGTACACACATTATCATGTTGACACAGTGCTGGCTTGGCCCAAGACATTTTGCTGCCCGAGGCAATTTAGCAAATGGCTTCTCTTCTTTCTCCCCCTCTCCCCTCATGCCCTGTCCATCAAATCGAGGTGCAAAGTAGTCAGGGAGTTATTTTGTCAGGGAGTCCTATAAGCACCTCTGGGAGTCAAAATGCAATAATTAAAAATGATATCTACCCTTTCATGACACCCCAAACCAGCTGCCAGAGTTAATAATAATAATTTATTAGTTATACCCCACCCATCTGGCTGGGTTTCCACAGCCACTCTGGGCGGCTTCCAAAAGAATCTTAAAATACAATAGTCTATTAAACATTAAAAGCTTCCCTAAACAGGGCTGCCTTCAGATGTCTTCTAAAAGTATGGTAGTTCTTTTTCTCTTTGACATCTGGTGGGAGGGCGTTCCACAGGGCGGGTGCCACTACTGAGAAGGCCCTCTGCCTGGTTCCCTGCAACCTCACTTCTCTTAGCAAGGGAACCGCCAGAAGGCCCTCGGCGCTGGACCTCAGTGTCTGGGCAGAACGATGGGGGTGGAGACCTCCTTCAGGTATACTGGACCAAGGCTGTTTAGGGCTTCAAAGGTCAGCACCAACACTTAGCCACCTCCCTCTGCCTAATGGTAGGGACGGCACCTAACATGTGCCTTTTACTTTTTGTACGTAAAGAAGGAGGTTCATGTTGGTAGATGTAATGCTGGGGAGCCCAGTCAATGTTTTATGTGTGCTCCAGTTCACTGGGTCTTCCCGTTCAGGGGTTGCGCAAAGCTTTAGAGGCCAGCTCCTGGGGTACTTGAGGAGATAGATTTTGGTGGGCTTTTCCTATGCTTAGTATTTGTTTGAGTTTGTTCTAAGTGTAGTGTTTTGGTCACCTCCTTTGTACAAAGGGTACATCTTACAGCGGTGGGATCCTGTGTAAACCTGGCAAAATAGGCACGCATGCAGTAATAGTGTGCTGGGCCCAGGGGTAACCCGTGAAACGCAGTCCAGACTCTGAAGGTTCCACTAGGAGTCAGTCCGACAGGGCCAAGGCAGGACATGAGGCAGGAAACCAGGCAAGGACGGGTACAGGATCTCAGGCATACAGCAATGTTGCTCCCGCAACCTGGGGCGGGGTCTGACAGCCTTTTATCTTTGTCGGGGTAATGGCCGGTCCTGATCCCCCGGCGACTCACCTCCCTGTTTTGCCCGAAGGCGAGCACTCCTCCTGCGAGTACTCAGGTCTCTCCTTCCCTCAGACCTGAGTCTCTGCAGCTGGGGAGACGTCGGTGGGTTACTAGACCCAGAGGCCACCTCAGCCTCCCCTGACCCAAGTGGAGCAGCTGTAAGCGATGGCCCAGCTGAAGGCAACGAGGTAATCCCCGCATCTGGAGCCAGGGCAGGCTCAGGCCCCTGACTCGGCCCAGCTGGTGCTTGTTGCAGACTGGGACTCTTCAGGATCAGGCCCCAGACTTGGTTCAGATGATGCCTGAGGCAAAGGACTGAGACTCCCCTGGTTCCGAGTCCTAGGCCATCACACATAGAATCATAGAATTGTAGAGGGACCCCAAGGGTCATCTAGTCCAACCCTCTGCAATGCAGGAATCTCAGCTAAAGCATCTAGGACAGTCATTGCATATCGGTGTAAGATGCTGCTTTTTGCATTAAGCAGCCCTCAGTCTGGGGTGCTGATGGTTAACCCTTTGTTTCTGAAGTTGTTATTATTATTATTATTATTTCACATTTATTTGTCACACTCAATAAAATGTCTCAAAGTGACTTAAAATGATAAAAAACAGGCATAGCTTAAAACATCAAAGAGAATAAAGCAACGTTATTTAAAGGCTCGCTCTGCAGTTTTTTATAAAAAGTACACATCCTTCTATTAATTCCCTTTGTTCTCTCTTTTTTAAAAGCTACCAGTAATGTGTGAACTATGGCATGGAGAGTGAAAAATGTAAATAGACTGTCGAGCTAAGAACGAGAATGCGGAAGTATCCTGAGGTTATAAGAGTGTGTAAAATAGGAGGAAGTCCAAAGCAAAGACTCATAATTTGATGAAAGGGAAATCTTTGCTGTGGTCAAAACCCAATAGTACATCCCATTGCTGACTTCAATTAATTAAATTGAAATCTTGGTCTGTGTGTGAGAGAGAGGCCTGTGAATCATCTGTGAAATAAGCCTGGCCCAGAAGTGTCTGTGGAATGAAAATGAAACAAAAGGTCATGCAGATTTTCTGGGGCCGCTCTGGCCCTCGGAGTCCCCACACTCCCCTTATATAACCAGGGCTTGAATTAAACTCTGCTATAAACCCGCGTGCCAGATCACAGTTTGGGCTTTCTGGCAATTCTTGTCCTGAGAATATCTGCCTGTCTGGAATTCTATGCAGAATTGTGTTCTTATATAGCGAAGAGGACCCCTATCAGTCAGAAAATATTTCCACGCCATCTTGGAAAAGGAAAAGGAGAAGCAGAGGAAATCAGTACGCTTCTCTGTCCTTTTTACCTTTTTCAAGAAGCTGTTTGGCACCTGCTCTAGCTTGGGGAAAACTTTTCCAGCCCAAGGGTGGGTCAGTCTCCGCGGGTCGCCTGCCAGCGGTGGGGAGGATGAAAGGCAAAAGCAGGCCAAGCCATGGATGCGAATTTTATGTCGTGCAGTCGGCTACATTCCAGATGTTCAGAAGCCTGTGGTTCTACACACATCTGCGCTCTCCCCTTTACATCCTTCATCCGGTACTGAGTTGAATAGGATCCAGAATGCAGCTGTCTGATTGGTCCTAGAACAATAGGATTCAGAATGCAGCAGTCTGATTGGTCCACAGGAGCCACCCAATCCAGCTCCAGGTGGAAGTGAATCCACAATCTGATTGGCCTACAGGTGATTGGCCAATCACGTGGGGCCCATTGTGTAAATAATGTATATAAAGCAGACATTCTGGGGGAACTTCCTTTCCTCCTTACCACTATGAGTTGAATAAAGAGCATGAAATCCACTCTCGACTCCAAGTATATTTCAAAGATGTATTCTAACCAGCCCCCCACCCAATTTTACTGGAAGAGGATATGGAGTGGGGCTTGTAGGGAGATGGTGGTCCTAAGGGACAGAGAGAAGAGACCGTAAGGCCACATTTGGGTTCTGTGGTTCCCCCACCCCATCTCTACTTGCTGACTTTGCCTGCTTGGGCAGCATCAATTGCCTGACGTTGGACTGCCTGCGGGGTTGAGCTAGATGACCCTCTGGGTCCCTTCCAATGCTAGGATGCAAACTGATTGCATGTGGCTTCCTCAAAGAGAGCTGCAACAGCCAGGTGTGTTTGTGTGTGTGATTTTTATTAAATTTTCTGTTTTACAATTTAGAATATTCATTTAAACAACCTTAAAATGTCAGTGACTTCCTTTCTTCTCTTTCCATGGTTCATTCATAGATCCCTGCATATTTTACATAAACGAAACCATTCAGTGTTCCATTATTACATCCATCAAAACTTATTTACGCTGTTGAATTTATCTTAATGCTGCCAACGTTTTCAAGTGTACACAGTTTCCCCCCATATATTCAATAAACATTTTCCAGTCTTCTTTGAACGTATGTTCTTCTTGTTCTCTTATTCTATACATTAGGTCCGCAAGCTGTGTATATTCCATCAGTTTAAGTTGCTATTCTTCTTTAGTTGGGACCTCGCTCGTTTTCCATTTTGGGGCTAACGAAACACGGGCTGCAGTAGTGGCATACATAAATAACCCTTTTTTGACACCTAGGAATTTCCATCTGAATTATCCCCAACAAAAAGGACTCTGGTTTTGTTGTTGTTGTTGTTTTTTGAAAAGTGCTTTTAAACACCCCCCCCCCCCCAATTCATTATCGATTATTTCCCAACAGTCGTTTACCCTTTTACAGGTCCGCCACATGCAACAACCAGAGTTGATGGGGTTTCGTGGCAACAGGATTTTGTTTCGCTTTGTTTCCCTCACCTTTTCTTGTTCGTTTTCAGCGTGACTCTATATGAAGCGCCTTCCGAGCTGAGGCCGTTTTAGTTTTGCTTTAATTCACTTGTGCGCAAGTGGCCGACTCCCGTTGTTGGGCAGGCGTGGAATAAAGCCATTTGGGGAGCCACCGAACAGGGAGATCTTGAGGCAGGCCACTGTGGGGAGTGGTTTATGGAGGGTTGCATATAGCGTCCATTTTGTGGCCCCTGGGGCCTGTCTGTCAGTGATACGGCAACGTTTGATGGGAGCCGATAATAATAATAATAATAATAATAATAATAATAATAATAATAATTTATTACTTATACCCCACCCATCTGGCCGCGTTTCCCCAGCCATGCTGGGCTGCTCCCAACAGAATTAAAAGCACAATAAAACATCAAATATTAAAAACTTCCCTAAATAGGGTTGCCTTCAGATGTCTCCTAAAAGTCAGATACAGTGGTACCTCGAGTTACAGATGCTTCAGGTTACAGACGCTTCAGGTTACAGACGCCGCTAACCCAGAAGTAGTAGCTCGGGTTAAGAACTTTGCTTCAGGATGAGAACAGAAATGGTGTGGCGGCGGTGTGGCAGCAGCATGAGACCCCATTAGCTAAAGTGGTACCTCAAGTTAAGAACAGTTTCAGGTTAAGAACGGACCTCCAGAACGAATTAAGTTCTTAACCCGAGGTACCACTGTAGTTGTTTCTTTCTTTGACATCTGGTGGGAGGGTGTTCCACAGGGCAGGTGCCACTACCGAGAAGGCCCTCTGCCTAGTTCCCTGTAACTTGGCTTCTCGCAGTGAAGGAACCGCCAGAAGGCCCTCGGAGGAGGACCTCAGTGTCTGGGCTGAACGATGGGGGTGGAGATGCGCCTTCAGGTATACTGTGTTGAGAGTTGCATGAAGAGGTGTTAAGGAAAGGGGATGCGCTAGAAAATGTCTGATCTCTTCCTCTATCCCTGCTGCTTTCCCAGATCAGCAGCGTCAAGAAGGTCTTGGAGGAGCTCAAACTGCGAGTGGTGGAGGTTACAGATGAAGGCGCCACCTTGGATGGGAGCGATGTCCTGTTCACAGGTAAAGGACTCCTCTGCCACTGAGGACAGTGGCCCTTATCTCAGGAGCGGGGAGGTCCAGAAGATGGAGGGAACTTTGCATTTGGGTTAACCTGGTAAAATGGGAATTTGTAAGTACACCACGGGGTTTTCGTTTCTTTGTTCTGCGGTAAGGGTGACTAAGCCTTCAAAACCACTTTTCATAGTGGAAGTGCCATGTAAATGATGATGGTAGCAGTGGAGAACTTGATGAGATTCTGTTGAGGGTTTCCCCCCACCCCTGATGACTGGTTAGTTTCTCTTCTAATAAAACACACACACACACACACACACACACACACACACACACACACTACTCAAAGCTGCCTGGAAGTCATAGACACCGGCCTGAAAACCCTTTGCCCTCCAATCCCAGATGTCTGCAGGTGGGCATTCACGGAGGGAGGGAGCTGCACTTAATGCATGCTCAGAGGCACTCTCGCCAGTACGGATCTGTATGTTCCAGGGCTGCCTTTTGCTATTTGTAAATGCATTTTAGGGCAGAAGCCTAGTGCAAATGAAACCGTCTCTCCTCTCCACATACATTCCTTTTTTTTTTTAGATGATCTTTATTGAATTTTTAGTTACATGCTATACATACACATACATTATGTTTCACATTTGTTCTTGCTCTCCCGAGCTGACTTCCCTCCTTCCGGCTTTTTTATGCCGTCTTTAACTTTTCGCATTGTCTTTGTCCATTTTATATATAATTGTTCTTCAATTTTTTCCCATAAAATGTCTGTAAACAAATAAATCTTTCTATATATACAATTCTTGTTGTCTGTCTATATTCATTTACAAATATTGTTCAACAATAGTCCTAATATACATTTTTAATTCATTTTGATATTATTATCCAATAAATTTCTTGTGTTTTTCCGTTATGAGGTTTATTTTAGTTCTACTGGTTTCCCTATTTCACATTGTCTTCTCTATATATAACATAAATTTTCCCCATTCTTTTTTATACGTTTCGTCACCCTGATGTCGAATTTTTGCTGTTAGTTTGGCTTTTTCTGCATATTCCATAACCTTGTACTGCCACTCTTCTATTGTAGGCAATTTTTGCTGTTTCCACACCTGAGCCAGCAATAACCTTGCCCTGTTGTTGCCCTCTCCACATACCTTCCACGATTGCAGCTTTAAGGCTGCAGTCGTAGTCAGATCTGAGTTGGAAAGAGATAAACCAGCATTGTTATTCAGGTCTGGGGAGAGCTAATGCTCAGGAATATGGCTTGCTCCTTGACTTATTGCCAGTTCTAGTATTCTCCATCTTCTTAATGCCTTTTTTACAGGTAGAGAGTTCTTCGTGGGCATTTCCAAGTGGACTAATCACAGAGGAGCAGAGATGGTTGCGGATGCTTTCAGGGTGAGCTGGAATCTTGGAACGAAACCTTTCTCTACCTCCTTGCCCAAAACCTGCACAGTTGTGGTTCCTAGCTATTCAGTTGTTGCTATCCTGCTTCTGCTTCCCACCCCTGTTCTAAGGTGTACAGCAGCCTTGCATTTAAGCAGTAACCTGGTACCCGTAGGTGAGAAGGATATTGCCTGCGGGCGAGTGCATGCAGTTCTGTGAAACTGCTTGAGCAGACTGCTGCAGGAGGGCTGGAACTCTCTGTCCCTCCTCTGCCAGCCCCTAGCAGACTAGTAAACATTTTTGCGGCCTTATTCACAAGGCTGGCACATGTTTAGTTCATCTGTTGGACACCCCCAGCGCTCCGCATGAATAGATGGAGTGCCCTGGAAATATAACCGGTACAGTGGTACCTGGGATTACAGACACTTCAGGTCATGCATTTCCGGGTTGTGCACCACGCCAAACCCAGAAGTACCAGAACGGGTCACTTCCGGGTTTCGGTGCTCGCGCATGCGCATAATAATAATAATAGTAAAGGTAAAGGGACCCCTGACCATTAGGTCCAGTCGTGACTGACTCTGGGGTTGCGGCGCTCATCTCGCTTTATTGGCCGAGGGAGCCGGCGTACAGCTTCCGGGTCATGTGGCCTGCATGACTAAGCCGCTTCTGGCGAACCAGAGCAGCGCATGGAAACGCCATTTACCTTCCCGCCAGAGCAGTACCTATTTAGCTACTTGCACTTTGACGTGCTTTCGAACTGCTAGGTTGGCAGGAGCAGGGACCGAGCAACAGGAGCTCACCCCGTCACGGGGATTCAAACCACTGACCTTCTGATCGGCAAGTCCTAGGCTCTGTGGTTTAACCCACAGCGCCACCTGCGTCCCTTAATAACAATAACAATAATAATAATAATAATAATTTATTTATATCCCACCCTCCCCAGCTGAAGCCGGGCTCAGAGCGGCTAACAACAGTAAAAATAACACAGTTTACATAAAATCACAATCAAGCACCAAATCGCGACCTGCGCATGCGCAGACACGGCACTGCGGGTTACGAATGTGCCACCCACCCGGATCACATTCACAACCCGAGGTTCCACTGTAGTCTCCTGTGGTGGCACATTAAAGGGAAGATTGATAATCTGTCTTTCAAGGCCGCTGCTGAGCCAACTTCTACTGAGAACCCCCACGTTGAAAACAATTCAAGAAATGAACAGAGACTTCTTTCCTCCCAACTGCTTAAACTTTCCACTGCTTCCTCAGCTGTTTTTCCTTGCTCAATGTCCCAATGTGACCCGCATATCATAGCCACACCCAGAGAATGTGTGACACCCTTGGATCTCTGATGAACAGTTCCTAACCGTATCCTTGTCCTCATCTTGGGACTCTTCCTTAACCCACTGAAAAAGCAACTATTGGCTGGTGGTGGATGGGGGAGGCCTGAATTTCTTTCTCATTTGTATTTGTGCATTTGTATGAAACATGCTCCCCCATGTTGTGAAAGGGAGACTATCAAAATATAAATATTTTTCAGCAGCTCACAGCCATATAATTAGTCTCACCATGTGTGATCCTCAGGTATAAAAGGAAAGCCCCAAATGAGGAGTTGTTGTTGTTGTATTTGTTGTTTGTTGTTATATTTGTTGTTTGTTGATATATTTTATGGTTATATTTGTACAGAGTGGGTTGCCCCAGCCACTCGGGGTGGCTTCCATCAGATATATGGTGGAACGCCCTCCCACCAGATGTCAAAGAGAAAAACAACAACCAGACTATTAGAAGACACCTGAAGGCAGCCCTGTTTAGGGAAGCTTTTAATGTTTAATAGGTTATTGTATTTTAATATTCTGTTGGAAGGCACCCAGAGTGGGCGGGGTATAAATAATGAATTATTATTATTATTATTATTATTATTATTATTATTATTATTATTTATTAATTACTATAACATAATAAAGCATCAAACATTACCAACTTCCCCATACAGGGCTGCCTTCAGATGTCTCCTTAAAGTTGTATAGTAGTTCTATATAGTTGTATCTCCTTGACATCTGATGGGAGGGCGTTCCACAGGGCGGGCGCCACTACCGAGAAGGCCCTGTGCCTGGTTCCCTGTAACTTTGCTTCTCGCAGGGAGGGAACCGCCAGAAGGTCCTCTGTGCTGGACCTCCATGTCTGGGCAGAACAACAGGGGTAGAGACACTCCTTCAGGTGTACAAGACTGAGGTCATTTAAGGCTTTACTTGCAGGGGAAAGATCACCTCATCAGCAGTTCCCTTGTTAGAAACTTGTGTGGAGCCTCCCGTTGGTTTCTCACCCCTGCCCTTTTCAGTCCCGTATGGGGAAAGAATGGGTGGAGCTCTTGGTTGCAACTGTATGGCATGGACGTCCGGAAGTCTTACGGAATGTCTCTTTGCAGGATTTTGCGGTGTCGACTGTTCCTGTCTCGGGTACGTTGCACCTCCGTAGCTTCTGCAGCATGGCTGGCTCTGAAACGGTTGTCATTGGCAGCAGCGACGTGGCCAAGAAAGCCATGAAGGTAACGTCCACAACCTCCCAGGGGGCCTCTCCTGAGAAAGAGCCGCAAGGCAGGAGTGGAGAGCTCTGTTACGCTCAGTTCCTGCTTCCCTTTGGGACATCTGATTGGCCACTGTGAGAATAGGATGCTGGATTAGGTGGGCTACTTGGGTCCACCTCCTCTCCACTCCCAAGAGCCAGTGTGGTGCAGTGGTTAAGAGCGGTGGACTCGTAATCTGGTGAACTGGGTTCGATTCCCCGCTCCTCCACATGCAGCTGCTGGGTGACCTTGGGCTAGTCACACTTCTCTGAAGTCTCTCAGCCCCATTCACCTCACAGAGTGTTTGTTGTGGGGGGGGAGGGAAAGGAGAATGTTAGCCGCTTGGAGACTCCTCAGGGTAGTGATAAAGCGGGATATCAAATCCAAACTCTTCTTCTTCAAGAAAGCCTTTATCCCTTATGAATGCCTTATGAGACTTGCTCCTTCACACACCCCAAATACCAGAAGCCGCACCCCACAGAAAGTTGAAGCAGGGCCTTCTGCGTAGCTGCCCCTGTTCTGTGGAGATGTGACTGGTGCCTGCTATCTGTCCTCTTCTTGAAACCACATTATTGGGGTGACCAGCTCTTCTGGTTAGCAGAAGAGATCTCTGCTTCCCCCTCCACCCGATGACCTTTATTAGTTTTTACTATACATAAACATATTACATTACATTTTACATTTGTACTTGCTCCTGAGAGCTGACTTCCCTCTTTCCTTCTTCTGGCTTTTTTATATCTAAAAGTTTTCACATTGTCTTTGTCTATTTTACATATTGTTGTTGTTCTCCCATCTTTATCCACAAAGTTTGTATACAAATAAATCTTTCTATGTATACAAATCTTGTTGTTCATATTCATTTACAAATACTGTTGATTATCTTAATTATATTTTACATTTTAGTTCACATGTCATTAATGTCTAAGACAGTTTCTTTTTATTTTCCCATTATGAGTTTTAATTCCATTCTACTGGTTTCACTATTCCATCCTGTCTCTATACGACATAAATTTATCCCATTCTTTTTGAAATGTTTCATTGCCCTGTTGTCAAAATTTCCCTGTTAGTTTGGCCATTTCTGCATATTCCATAACCTTATAGTGCCACCCTTCTACTGTCGGCAATTGTTGCTGTTTCCACACCTGAGCCAGCAGAAACCTCGCCACTGTTGTTGCGTATAAAAACAATTTCTGGTCCTTCTTATCAATATCCTCTTCCACCATTCCCAACAAGAATGCCTCTGGTTTTTTCAGAAACGTCTCTGCTTTCAGAAGAGGTCTCTGCTCTGGGTGTTTGTGGTGTTTTTAGAACTTATCTTTCTTGATTTTGATGTTGGTCAGTTGCCGTGGGTCTCATGTGAAGGCCTATTCCCCAATCCCTCTGTTAATGAACTTCTCCCTTCTCTTCCCATCGCCCTCTTTTGTTGAAGACCATGGAACAATTGACCGATCACCACTATGAAACACTGACGGTGCCGGATGACCCGGCTGCAAATTGCATCTATGCACGGCTTGGACAGAAGAGCAGTGTGCTTCTCCATCGCAGTGCTGAGGAATATCCTAACAGTGTACAGGTAAGGGGGAAGAGTGCTTTACCTGGTGGGTGGGGTGCGGGGGAAGGGGTTGAGTTTATATCCCTGGACCAGGTGTGGAGGCTGCAAGGAGGAGGAGGAGGAAGAGGAGGAGGAGGAGGATTGCATCTAGGAATAATAATAATAATAATAATAATAATAATAATAATAATAATAATATAATGTGCCACTTACTTGCCAAAATGGCATCTTAGTAGCTTGCAAGGTTAAAATCCACACCTAATTAAAAATACTCAACAAAGCAATTCCATCTCAAAGTATTAAAAGCGTAAACCCTAGCCAGTTAAAAAATGCATAACAATTAAAGCAATACACTTGTACCTCGGAAGTCGAACGGAATCCATTCCAGGAGTCCGTTCAACTTCCGAAACATTTGGAAACCAAGGTGCAGCCTCTGATTGGTTTCCAGTTGTACAGGTGCACCGGAAACAATAGCAGAAGCCGCGCCAGACGTTTGGCTTCCAAAAAACAACAACCCAAAAAACCATGATTCAAAAACCAGAACACTCACTTCTGGTTTTCGATCATTTGGGAGCTGGAACGTTCAACTCCCAAGGCATTCGGGAGCCGAGGTACGACTGTACGTACTGTATTTTTTGCTTCATAAGACGCACCTGACCCTAAGACGCACCTAGTTTTTATAGGAGGAAAACAAGAAAAAAAATATTCTGAATGAAATAGTGGATGTATGATTTTTGTGGTTCATGCTGTGGCCACAGACATGATATGTGATTTGACGGTGAGTTTGGGGTAGCCCAATGCAAAAATCCTAAGGATCCATGTGGATCCATGCTTTGTAACCACGTTTTTGCGCCATTGCGGCCCCACAAAACAGTGGATGCATTTTTTTTTGGTGCAGGCTGTAGCCATGGACATGCTGTGATCTGATGGTGACTTTGGGGTGACCCAATGCAAAAATCCCGAGGATCCATGTGCTTTTACCTCTTTTAACGCCTCCTTTATCGCCTCCTTTATCGCTAGTGTCCCTTATCTTCCTCCCGACCGCTTGCCGATCAGCTGCTCAGCGGCTTCATTTCAACACCTCCTTTCCTCTTTTTTAAAAAAGAAAAAAGCACAATCTGCTTTTCGCCCCTGGGCAATTTGGCTCCAGGGACCACACATTCGCTCCATAAGACGCACAGACTTTTCCCCTTACTTTTTAGGAGGAAAAAAGTGCGTCTTATGGAGCAAAAAATACAGTATTTATGTCAATTCATTTTGGGGCAGAATTTGAGACGCCGTAATGACCAGCTCAGAGGCTGCCACAAAAGAATGGTGGCTCATGCGTTGACCTTTGAGCATGGCCTTTTGCAAGCCTTGCAGCCATTCTGTGTGCTCTGTCTCCCCGCGCAAAACCGCCTGCCTTTTCATGAGCTTCAGGTGTGTCTTGGTCACTGCAGGGACGGAGATAGCTTTGGGAAGAGGTCTAACCGGTTTCTCTCTGCCTCCTCTCACAGCCCTTCCAGAAGCTTCCGGACTACACCCTCATCCCTGCGGCTTGCACTGAGGTGGCCAAACTTGGTGGGACTCTCAGTTCCTGCTCTCTTCTCATCAACAAGAAGCTGGAGATCTAGTGCCTATCGAACCCCACAATAAAATGCAGGTTCTTGCATTCCCTTGAGAGGAACCCCCATCTCTTGGTTCCTTTGTGCAGGCACCCCGCTTTCTCTCCCCTTAGCTTCCTTGTGAGGCGAGGACACCTCCAAACACGCTAATTTGACCGGCCTTAAATCTCACAGTTTCTCTCTTTTATTTACATTGGATCTTCGCTTCCACGGAGCCACACGAGTCTCTTTTTATCTCCTGTCTTCTACAGTGTACACTTTACGAATACATTTTTTTTTTTACCCCAGAGTAGATAGGTGCTCAACTTTGCTCCTAGTGCTGAAGAAAAAGCCATCAGCGGGAAACTTGACGTTCTAGCTCTTCAATCAATGATCGCTCTTTTTTTTTAGTGAGGTTCCCTCAAGTTTCTTAGCCCGTTATGGACCGTTAAAAAGAGCAGCACTGCTCTCCCTTCATCGCTGAGGGGGACGTGTTATGAAACCGGGTGCTGAGAGACATTGGTGGGCAGCCATCTTGGAAGGTGCTTAAGGGATGTGTCCATTGTGAGGACTAGACCCAAGATGGTGGCCATTTCTCTTTCATAGCCGCCATGTTGGAAGAACTGTTGAGCAGGAGACATGGGCAGGTGGGACATAAGTGGCTTTCAACGTGTTTGAGGTGATCCAAGTGCTACAGAACCAGGCAACTCCATTACGATGGATGGTTGGTGGACTAGGGGGTCTCCTGTTCAGTTTTGAATCTCAACACCTGATGATTCGTGTCAGATGTAGGAAGGTGTCCCTAAAGCCACTCCACTTGCCCTGCCATGAGATTCAATAACTAGAATGAGAATGTTGTTGGACTACATCTCCCATCATGCTTGACCATTGGCCATGCTGGCAGGGGCTGATGGGAGTTGGAGTCCAACAAGTTCCACAGGTTCAACCATCCCTGATCTGGAATGACCTCTGGAATGACTTTCCTTCTGTGACTGCTTGGCCTGCCACATCCATCTCTTATGGTGCTGCAGTTTGGGGACTGGGAGTTCAGAATCAGACCCCCCACGCTCCCCAAACTCAAAAACAATGGCTTCCCCCACTGCCACCCTCAACAGATAACCTCTCTGCATATCCGCAAGGCTGGCGCAGCCACAGAGGAGCAGCTAGATTAAGACAACGGGTTGGCGAGGAGCTCTGCTTCCTTCCGAGCGGCGCTGTTGTGTGTGTTTTGTGTAACGTAGTTAGGGGGCAGAAGTGGGGTGGGGGTCATAGGAATCTGTAGAGGGAGCGCCCTCTGTTGGGGGGAGTTAGGCGTATTGACGGATGTAGGGCTTTAGATTCACTCCCTGTCTCTTTAACCCCTTGTGGAATCAATTTAAACAATTAATAATAAAAAAAGATTGAACCAAGTCACCGTCTTGATGAGTCTTTTTTGCTTTTGCTGCGGGGCAGGTGGGGAAGCTAGGTTCCTGAGCGTAAGGCATGTGGACTAAGCCCTCCTCAACACGGGGAGGCCCTGCCTTAATGCAATTAATGCAGTGTCTTTAATGGCTCAGGAACGCAATACCTCAAGGTCCGCCTCTTTCCATATGAACCTACTGGGTCCCTGAAATCATCTTCTGAGGCCGTCCTTTGTATGCTGCCTCCTCGAGAGGTCCGGAGGGTGGCAACACGAGAACGGGGCCTTCTCTGCAGTTGTGGAATGCTCTTCCCAGGGAAGTTCGCCTGGCGCCTTCATTAGACACCTTTAGCCGCCAGGCAAAAACATTCTTTTTAAACCAGGCCTTTGGCTGACCTGACCAACATCCCATACCCTTTTAAAATGTGTCTCTCTTTGGGAAGGTATTATTGGGTTATTGTTTTTATTTTGATTTTAGATATTGTGATCTTTTGTGAACCGCCCTGAGGCCTCCGGGTATAGGGCGGTATATAAATTCAATAGTAATAATAATAATAATATCCTTTGGGGGGGGGAGGGATGATAATCACATCCTATTCCAGGTGTCACCTTGTAACAATGTTGAATTTTGGACCCTATAACAGTAACCCTTTGCATTGTGTAGTTATTATAGGTCCATCCACGTGGGTGGGTGGGTGGGTGGGTGGGTGTGTACGCACCAATGTGGTTGGCAACCTATTTCCACTAACAGCCATTTGGTTGCCCTTGCTCCGCGGAATAGCATTCCTGTTGAGATAAGACAGGTGCCCAACTTCTGGAAATACCCAAAGACAGTTCTGTTGTGACAGACTTTCCCAGACAGATAACCGGGTCTTTACCACAAGTGTCTATGTTGCATGGTTTTAGCTGTGTGTGTATATTGCTATTTTTAAAGGAAAAAGAGATGCCGGGATTCACCATGAACGACTCCCTTGTTCTCTTATAATGCCAATGGCGCCCACCTGAGAGGTGCGCCTGAGTTCTGGCTGGGGAAAAAGCCCTGCTGTTTCTGCGTTGTACATCTTCAATGTACAGTGGTACCTCAGGTTACAGACATTTCAGGTCACAGACTCTGCTAACCCAGAAATAGTACCTCGGGTTAAGAACTTTGCTTCAGGATGAGAACAGAAATCGTGCAGTGGCGGCATGGCGGCAGCAGGAGGCCCCATTAGCTATAGTGCTTCAGGTTAAGAACAGTTTCAGGTTAAGAACGGACCTCCGGAACGAATTAAGTTCTTAACCCGAGGTACCACTGTACATTGGCTTGATATGGCTGTTGGAAGGAAAAAGATCAATAACAGTAATGAAAAACAGTAATTTCAGTTCCTTTCTTTAAAGATTCCTGCCGGAAATGGTGTATTTCTGCGGTAGCTATCAAACAAGGCCTCGGCAAGTGAAAGGAGTTGGGGCCTGTTCTTTTTTTAAAAATTCATTTTTATTAAATTTCCCACTTTAACAATCCAATCCAATCACATTAAATATTCCAAATTATACATGTACATATCAAATAATCCAAATATTCTGCCAAATTATAATTTTTTAAATAGGACCTCCCATGCTTCATTAGGAGGAACTTCTCCTAATGAATTCTTCCATTAGGAAGAACTTCCTGACAGTAAGAGCTGTTCGACAGTGGAATTTGCTGCCAAGGAGTGTGGTGGAGTCTCCTTCTTTGGAGGTCTTTAAGCAGAGGCTTGACAACCATATGTCAGGAGTGCTCTGATGGTGTTTCCTGCTTGGCAGGGGGTTGGACTCGATGGCCCTTGTGGTCTCTTCCAACTCTAGGATTCTATGATTCTAAGTTTGGAGGGTTCTCATCATCTCATACTTCTACTGCTTTACATAGTCACTTCCGATGGTTCCTCTAATTCTTTCGGTTGTTAACCTTCCTTCTTTCACAGTCTCTGAGTTGTTCCCACAAGCAAGTTAAAACAAGCAATGATGCGTTTCTGTGTGGGTTTTATGTCTGTGATTCCCCTCTATTGTAGTGATCAGATGGGATCACTACGAGGAATTATAAAATATGCATCAAGCCATTGTGTTCACGATGAAAGCACTGCGTTGACCGGGTTTGATTCATTGACAATAATTTCTGATCAAATCCCACAAGCCTCTCCATCTCTGCCATTTGATTTCTCTACGCCTGACAGGCATGTATAAGCATTCTAAACACAGACTGGTTGTTCATCAGGCATCCTGGGTCATAAAGATAGTAGGTAGCTTCTTTGATGTAGCTATTGTTAGTTTTGTTAATCTTAGGGCCAGGAAGAAAGTTCACAAAGAGATGGTAAATACTGCCATCCCGCCTCTCCTGTTTACTCCTGTTTATGACCTCCGGGGTTTCCTAAAAGCATTCCTCCTTGCTTCCTATTTTATTTACTCTGGACTACTATGCATGCTCAAATTAGCTCTTTGTAGTTTTAACTTTTAACTTTGTCCCCACGTGGCGTTTTTTTGAAATGCTCAGAGGAAATCTGATTGGTTCTTACAAACACTGTGTAAAAAATTCTTTTGTGAATAAAACAACCTGGGCTGAAGGGTGGAGAGAATTATTATTATTATACGCACTCCTCCCAGAGTCTTGCTGTTCAAGCCTCGTCTGTATTTTATTAATCAGAGTCCAATCCTTCCTTGCTTTGGGAACGCTACACTCTAAGTTCGCAGCATCTCCTCACACGCTGGTGTTTCTGCCGAATCAATCCAAAGGTCTTTTTGTTGCTGGCAGCCGCCATCTTAACTCAGTTCCGATGAAATCAAGTCTAAGCGTTGGGGCCTGTTCTTAGCGCAACCGTGACTGTAGCACATCATTTACAGTCGTTGCGATCATTATTATGATCATTATCCCATTGCCTGTCACGCAAATGTGTTCCAGAGCAATTACGAATTTAGTAAGATACAAATAACGGCGAAACACATCCAAGTCATTTGGGAAAACGAAAACACAAAACCTACAAATGCTCACCCATCCATACTTATAAAAAGCACAAATCCTACCCACCGTAGTACAAGGGAAATAGACCTCATATCTCAATACTTTAATGGCCAAAAGTTCTGGGTGCCTACAAACAAGACTGTCGGTGCTACGCTGCGCTTCTGAGGAGACCATCTTGTATTGAGGTCTTTTCAGGTAACTTGACAACCTCCCTGACTTTGCAGTCCTAAGAAGGCAAGGGAGAAGAAAATAACAACATTGAAGGCCTATCAGACCACCAGCAGGGCACAACACCAGCTTGGTGGGTCGCTGGTTTCAGGTACAGCAGGCGGAAAACCAACAGATGCAGTCTTGGCATGGTGCCATAGGGAGGGGGGAAGCTTTACCTGTTGAGATACTAGAATTAAGGCAGAAACACTCTTTTTTTTTAAGTTCACACCTTTCATCCATGCCGCAACAGCCTGGATTTTACACGAAAGCGCTACACAGCTCTTGGAATAAATTACTAAGTTTATAGAGCCTGCCATGTTTTGGGTGCTGAATTTACTTTCTTCCTCTTCGGATAGCACAGAGCGCTCGCTGCCCTGTCTTGCTAGCGTGGGGGGGGGGGGGGCAAGGGAAGCTTCCAAAGGTTTCCTTTTTCTTTTTCCAGTTGCACCCCGTTTGAGAAGAGACTGTGAAGAATGCAGCAAAGGGTCCCTTTGGGCAGAGGCCTTTGGAAACTTGCCACCTCGGTCTCTCGGAGCAGCAGCCATATATGGTAGGAAGGGCGAAAGTCACCCGAAGTCTAAGCCTTTGTGTCTATCACAGCTTGAATGGCTAATGTGTCGTTATGGATATAGGTAGCCCCCCGGGCGTGGAGCAAGTTCAAGGGGCAAAACTCGGGCAGGCCGCTGGCCACGTTGGCTTCGCTTGTGGGGCGCTGGAAAGAGGACGAGGTCTCCAAGGGGCGGAAGGAGGTGGAGATGTGGCGCTTGTTGACTTGATCTAGGAGAGTGAAGGTGACCTGGGGGGGGGGGGAAGAGGGCAAAAGAAGGCATGTCTCTCAATTGCAAATCTCAAATCAATTGTAACCATCACAGCTTCCAAGTGGCCTTTCATACGTCGTTGGCAGTGTTAGATATATATGAGCTCATTGTCAAATGGAACCTTAAACCACAACGGCATGTCTAGGCACCGTCTTCCATGGAGTTTTTATTGTTATTATTATTATCATTTTTATACCGCTTTATATTTTTTTGGGGGGGGGATCTCAAAGCGGTTTGCAAAAACATTGAAACATCAAGTGGAACAATCCAGAATAAAACCAAATCCAGCTTCAAGGAAAATATTTCAGATCCTGCTCTAAAAAGGCAGCAACATTAGAAAAGAAACAATGATTTGATGTGCTATAAATATGCAACACCGGATGGCAGCAGAGAGCAGGAAATTTTTAATACGCTTTTTTCCATAGGGTTTTTGTTTTGTTTTGTTTTGTTTTGTTATAGCAACTCCCCTCAGCTCCAGCTAGTCAGGGATGATGGGAACTGGAGTCTAGCAATGCTTGGAAGGTTACAGGCTACACACCGCTGCCTTATGGTTCTTATTCAACTCTCCTATACCCCTAGTGGGACCATGTCCCAGAGGGACACGGGTGGCGCTGTGGGTTAAACCACAGAGCCTAGGACTTGCCGATCAGAAGGTCGGCGGTTCGAATCCCCGCAACGGGGTGAGCTCCCGTTGCTCGGTCCCTGCTCCTGCCAACCTAGCAGTTCGAAAGCACGTCAAAGTGCAAGTAGATAAATAGGTACCGCTCCAGTGGGAAGGTAAACGGTGTTTCCGTGCACTGCTCTGGTTCTCCAGAAGTGACTTAGTCGTGCTGGCCACATGACCCAGAAGCTGTACACCGGCTCCCTCGGCCAGTAAAGCGAGATCAGCGCCGCAACCCCAAAGTCGGTCACGACTGGACCTAATGGTCAGGGGTCCCTTTACCTTTACCTTTATACCCCAAGCAGAAAAGCCCCCGTACCTTGTGCCGGAAAGGCCACTTGAGATGGAAGTCATGTTCTCCTCTCATCAGAACGAGGAAAAGCGAGAGGTGGGTGCCTGCTCCTGCCCCGTCTCCGTTCAGGAACAGCTTGAGGCAGAGTTTGTAACCGTAGCGACTGGTGTAAAACGCTTTGGGGGCAAAAGGGAAGGAAACAGGTGGCGTCAAAAAGATGGGTCTGTCATTGAAAGTCTACTCAATATTGATCCAGAGCAAATTCCAATGCGTATCGTTGGCAGAGTAAAAACTGAAACACGTTGCAGGATTCCCCCAAAATACAGTGGTACCTCTGGATGCGAATGGGATCCGTTCCGGAGTCCCATTTGCATCCTGAAGCGAACGCAAACCGCAACTGCGCGGGTCATGATTAACCGCTTCTGCGCATGCGCGTGACATCATTTTGAGCGTCTGCGCATGCGTGAGCGGCGAAACCCGGAAGTAACGCGTTCCGTTACTTCCGCGTCGCCGCAGAGTGCAACCCGAAAATGCTTAACCTGAAGCACATTCAACCCAAGGTATGACTGTAGACCAGAGGCAATTATATTTCATCCAGCAGAGCTTTACTGAAGGCAAATGAGCAGAATGGTCACAAATCCAAAACGTTCAGGATTGGCACTGCCCATAAGAAATCCAGTTGCAGCAGACTTAACTTCAACTTACAATAGGTCTAAACCTTAACACTAAGCATGCTATGTACAGAACACCATACCAGAAGGAAGAGAGAGAGAAAGAAAGAAAGAAAGAAAGAAAGAAAGAAAGAAAGAAAGAGAAAGAAAGAAAGAGTGAAGCCCAAGCTCCTTCTGGCCTATTTTTATAGTCAGCATGACCTTGACAGAAGAGGTAGCAGAACCTGTTTAGGCCAGCTGTACTCAGCTTCTCTGAAAGCATAACTCAAACATCACGAGCCTTCTGCTTGTTTCTTTCACACAGAGAAGCTTCTAGAACCCTCTTGAATTAAGTAGAATAGGAAAGATCTCTACACATCAGATCAATACTTTCTGCACTAAGAATTGCAAACTGACAGGGTTATGGCACCCGAGTGGATAAACTTGGTTTGTCGCAAGCTGGGCTGGAGATGGAGAGGCACCATTGGTGCTGACTCACATCCCTTCCTTGCATCTCCCAAGTTGTATTTGAGAATGTTGTATTATTTTACTGTTGTTAGCCGCTCTGAGCCCGGCTTCGGCTGGGGAGGGCGAGATATAAATAAAATTTTATTATTATTATTATTAACATCAAGGCCATGTTCACACCACAGTCATGGCTTCCCCCATAGGATTCTGGGAGTTGTAGTTTTGTTAAGGGTCCTGGGTGTTGTTGGGGAACCCCTATTCTCCTCCCAGAGATACAGTTCCCAGAGTGGTTGAAGAAGAAGAAGAGTTTGGATTTGATACCCCGCTTTATCACTACCCTAGGGAGTCTCAAAGCGGCTCACATTCTCCTTTCCCTTCCTCCCCCACAACAAACCCTCTGTGAGGTGAGTGGGGCTGAGAGACTTCAAAGAAGTGTGACCGGCCCAAGGTCACCCAGCAGCTGCATGTGGAGGAGCGGGGAAGCGAACCCAGTTCCCCAGATTACGAGTCTACCGCTCTTAACCACTACACCACAGTTTAAGAACTGGCCCCTCTTCACAGGGGACGTTCTTACCAAACCAGAACCCCCCTTTGCATTTCTTTCCTCCTCGCGCTTTCAGGTCAACTCACTAGGGGAATACAGGGCAGGCCTGTTTCCTGTTTGCACCTCCTGCAGTCTGAGTCCCATCTCGGGGACTTTCCAAAAGAAACACCCGTCATACGTGGTTTGCTCCAAGACTTGGAGGCGGGATGCTAAGTTGCTGATCATCACATCCTTCAGGGTTAAGAGGGAGTCTTGTTGTTGCACCTGGAAGGAAATGAACGGAGTATTGTGAGGAAGCTGCCGTCTGTTTGAGTGCAAGGTGAACAGAACATAAAGCAAAAATGCTCATAGGGACATGAGAGGAGCTGCCTCAGACCATCTCAGTATTGTCTACACCAGGGTTCCCCAAACTTGGGTCTCCAGCTGTTTATGGACTACAACTCCCATCATCCCTAGCTAGTGGTCAGGGATGATGGGAACTGCAGTCCAAAAACGGCTGACTGGCAGCAGTTCTCTAGCCCTAACTAGAGGTGGTGGGCAAAATTTGTGCTCTGTCACTGAGCTCAAGGCTCTTCCTCCAAGTCTTTTGCATCAAATTATTCATACCTTCAGTAACGGAGGAATGGAGGAAGCTGCCTAATGCAGTCATATCATTGTTTCATCTGGACCAGTGTTTTGCAAAATAGTAATAATAATAATAATAGCCCTGTGCTACTCTATAAATTTCTGGAAACCGGACGTTTAAATAGCAGCATAAGAGTGTTTGCAAAAGGACTTCAAAGCACAGTGTCACCTGGTACCACTAAGCGCCAGGTGATTGACAGGTGGGCAGCCCCACCCACCTGTCAAATTTGACCCTCCAGGCATGGGAAGATAAGGCTCCTCAGCCTGCTGATGTAGCGGAGCTGCTTTGAGTGTTCCAGTAGTGCCCTTATAAATGCTAAGGAATAAAACCCTACACAAATCTGGAATGGAGTCCCTAAGGTGGTTGAATATGTGCCTTGTACGCCTCCTTTCGGCAACTCCTGCAGCCCAGCTGGTGCCAAAACTCTTGCTCTTCTTTCCTTTGGACCACATCAGCGAGGCTGAGAGCAGGGACTTGTCATCTGGCCAGCCCAGGACCTCCATACACACTGCCCAAGTTTGCGTTCCGAAATGGTCACTTTGCTAACGCAGCCGTTTGACTTCACCCCCGGAGACGCACTCCATTGTCTCCTAAGACAGATGGATGCCAACAAATGCTATATAACAATGGGTGTACCGTGCTATATTAGAAGCAAAAAAACTTGTTTTGATGAACTGGAAGAGCCGCAAAAAGATTCCATTGAGCACACGGATTGATAATATGGACAGATTAGCTACATACGAACGAATCGCATGTGGAAGCAAATTAAGACTGGATAAATATGAAGAAATCCGGAAGGAATATTAAAGCGATAAGGCGGATAGTGGTGGGAAGTGGGGGGGCGGGGGCGGAGAGAGAGGTGGGGAAATATTGTTAAAAAGGTGTAGTCATAGGTATACCAATGTATTCAAATCTGAAATGTCAAATTGTGTTATTAGTGTTATGGTGGTTTTTGTTGTATGTGGTTTTGCGGTTGTTGTTTGTATTGAGAAAATGATTAAACAAATTTTAAACAAAACAAAACAAATGCTAAATAACATTGCAGAAGGTCTGTTGTGGGGACAAGTGCATCCTTCTAGATATGGCCAGATATCCAGTTTGCACCAGCATAGCCAATGGTCAGGGAACAGGGGAGTCATAGCCCAAGAAAATCTGCAGGCCCATAGGCTCCCTGTTCCTACTCCAGTGTTTCCTGAGAGTGAATCCTAGTCTTTCCAAGCTGCGGTCTGCATGAGACTTTCTCCTACCTTCTCCTCCAGGTAAAGGATCCTGGCCATGGCTTCTCTGAGGGCATTTGCAGGGGCCTCCTCTCTCCTGCCCAGCTCCCGACTCAAAACCGAGACAATGTTCTCCAACGTCTTCTGCCGTGTTTCCAGCTCGCCCAGCTTCTGCTTACACGGAAGGTCAGACTTTAGCCTCTCCCACAGCTTGTCCAGACCCGATAACTGTTGCAAAGCCCCGAGCAGGTGAGAGTGCTGGGATGCCATGGTTCCATCTACTTGTTCGTCGTGAGCCTGCTGATATCGAAGGCTAACCTGCAGGAGAGCATCGCCCATTGTCATTTTGTTGTGTTTTTTTTAAAAGTATTTTTATTAAGCAATTTCAGCATAACAAAATATCAGTCCACATAATCAATCACATTATTTCCCCCCCTTCCCTCCCACCAAGGACTTCCCTCAGCTCCCCTCTCTGATTTCTTTGCACATTTTGTTCTCTGCATATTATAAAATTGTACATTTCCTTGCCTTATCTGTCCTGTGTTCAACTAATAAATTTGTGGGTGTTTATTCAAAACCTGTCAAGGAGTCCAAATAATTTTGTTGACTTTTTAAGTAATTTGTAAAAAGTTTCCATTCTCCCTTGACGTCACTGTTGTCCTTTTCACGCAGTTTATATGTTAATTTGGCCAATTCCGCATAGCTTATCAATTTTTCTTGCCACTGTTCTTTCGTTGGGATTTCCTCATTCTTCCATCCTTGTGCTAACAAGACTCTTGCCACTGCTGTAGCATACATAAATAAGTTCTTTATTTTTCTTGGCAGGTCTTGTCCTACAATCGCTAACTAAAATGTTTCTGTTTTTTTTTTTTACAAATGTCAAATTAAAATTTTTTTTCAATTCATTATATATCATTTCCCAATTTTTTTTAACTTCTCTGCATTCCCACCACATATGATAAAAAGTCCCTTCTTTTTCTTTACATTTCCAACATGTGTTTGACCCAGTTTTATACATTTTTGCTATCTGTACTGGTGTTCTATACCATCTATACATCATTTTCATATAGTTTTCTTTCAAAAGAGAACAGTCTGCAAATTTTAAAACTATTTCCCTCAGTTTTCCCCAGTCCTCAAATTGCATATTATGTCCTATATATTGTGCCCATTTGATCATGGCTAATTTGACCTCCTCATCTTTTGTTTCCCATTCTAGCAAGATACTACAGTGGTACCTCGGGTTAAGAACTTAATTCGTTCTGGAGATCCATTTTTAACCTAAAACTGTTCTTAACCTGAGAACTTTAGCTAATGGGGCTTCTGTACTCATCCTGAAGCAAAGTTCTTAACCTGAGGTACTATTTCTGGGTTAGCGGAGTCTGTAACCTGAAGCGTCTGTAACCCGAGGGACCACTGTATATGCTTTCTTCAGCAGCTTCACTTCTTCTATAACTTCCTTTTGAAATCTAGAAGTTGTATAACGAAACCCTTTCTTGTTTTTGTTTTTGTTTTAATATTTTATTAAGGGTTTTCTTGTTTTACAGTGTAAGTGTAACGCCTCGTATTTTTCCCCCCATATAACATTTTTACAAATCCGTTTCATTTGTTGAGGCATTAGGGGGAGAAGAAAAAAAAGGGGGGGAAAGAAAGGGGGTGGAGGGAGGGGAGATGGATGGGGGTGGGGTCGGGTAGCGGTGTTTCTATTATGCTCAATGTATGTGGAGTTTGGCGTCAGCGTGCTTGTGTTGTTCACTTGTGTTCCTTTGGTGGTGAGAGAGGTTGGGGTTGTCTTCCTTGTACATCTCATCTAATTGTCTATAGTGTAACCAACTCTGAAAACGATCTTTTATTTCCTCATAATCTTTTAATTTCCTTCTTGATCCTTCAGCAAATCTCTATAGGTAGGCCACTTCCCTTTTCCGCCAAGCGGTTTAAGTAACGAAGCTTCAATTGGTGAAGTCATAATTATAATAATAATTTATTATTTATACCCCGCCCATCTGGCTGGGCTTCCCCAGCCACTGTCTTTTGTTCTATTTTTTTGTCCACCAAGGTGTTTTTTTGTTCTATTAGATCTTTATATCTCTCCCACACCCTCATTAGTGACAAGATGGCTCCTGCCTCTCCCCAGCTGTAGAGCGGCCATGGGCGCTGCTTGCACGCCATCCACACTGCCTCTCGCACGGCAACCGTACAGGATGCTGCACATGCACACTCCATACGGTCTGCCCTGTCCCAGGTGCCGGAGAGGGTTCCTCCGCAACTGCCTACAGCCATTTATTTGTGTTCGCAGGGAGGAGAAGTGTATCTATCTATCTATCTATCTATCTATCTACCTATCATCTATCTATCATCTACAGTGGTGCCCCGCAAGACGAATGCCTCGCAAGACGGAAAACCCGCTAGACGAAAGGGTTTTCCGTTTTTCGATGCGCTTCGCAAGACGAATTTCCCTATGGGCTTGCTTCGCAAGACGAAAACGTCTTGCGAGTCTTGCGATTTTTTCCCGCTTCCCCCCCCCTTTTTCTAAGCCGCTAAGCCGCTAATAGCCTTTTAGCCGCTAAGCCGCTAAGCCTTTAATAGCCGCTAAACCGCTAATAGCGCTAATCCGCTAATCCGCTAATAGGGTTGCTTCGCAAGACGAAAAAACCGCTAGACGAAGAGACTTGCGGAACGGATTATTTTCGTCTTGCGAGGCACCACTCTATCTATCTGTCTATCTATCATCTATCTATCTATCTAATCTGTTATGTATTCAGTGGTTTGTGTTTGCCTGAGCTTGAGTCTGGACTACGGATTCTGAGCCCCTGTGTTCTGATTCAATACATGATATCCAATCACAGAACATTTCAGGATTTGGGTCTCTGCCTCTGGCCCTTAAACTCTGACTTATGATTTGCAGCTTGGAAGTTTAGTCAGCCAATCACGTTGGGAGTGGGAGTGGCCCAGGCCTTCAGAAATGTCTATAAGCAGTTGCTTTGCCCCTGTTGTCCAGTTCTGTTTGTTCAATAAAGGTTCTTGCTCTTATCACTGTGTCTTGTCTCATGGGGACCCACCTACACCTACACCTACCTACAGCCAGTGTGGTGTAGTGGTTAAGAGCGGTAGACTCGTAATCTGGTGAACCGGGTTTACATCCCCGCTCCTCCATATGCAGCTGCTGGGTGACCTTGGGCTAGTCACACTTCTCTGAAGTCTCTCAGCCCCACAGAGTGTTTGTTGTGGGGGAGGAAGGGAAAGGAGAATGTTAGCTGCTTTGAGACTCCTTCGGGTAGTGATAAAGTGGGATATCAAATCCAAACTCTTCTTCTTCTACCTACCTACCTACCTACCTACCATCTATCATCTCCTTAAGACCCACCTTGTCAAAATGGGTGAGGAGCTCAATTCCTTTCTCCTTCAGGCATTCCGGTGAGGACATTTCACAGCTGCAAGGCAAGAAAGTAAAGAAAAGAAAGGTCAAGACCACTCCCACCAACTCAGGCCTACATAGTCCAATATCCTGCTTCTCACAGTGGCCAACCTGATACTTTGAGCAAGAGAAGAAGAAAATGCCCATCTCTTATTGTCTGACAGTATGGTGCCTCTGAGGCTCCACTTAGCTCTTGTGGCCATTGGCCTGCATCAGCAACTGGTGCGGTGGCAGCAGGGCCAGCCCAAGACATTCTGTCGCCTGAGGTGAACCAAAAAATGGCGTCCCACCTCTCTGCCAGGGAAGAAGGGGACAACCTCCACTTCCCTCAGTGGAGTTAGGCTCCAGCCTTTTTTCTGGATCGAAAATTGCCGGACCTGTAGTATGTTCCCATCGATATTATGCGTCACCACCTCTCTACTACCCGTGTTGACAGTTGATATCTTTCCAGGGCTCTGGGAAGTTACTTCCATTGTTATGTTTGTTTCAGAGCTCTGGTTCGAGGTTTCCTTCTCAGATACAGACTGGGGCTTTGCCTTGATTGTTCCTACTTTGCCTTTCTCTTTACTGCCCCTTGAGGTGGATATATTTAAGCCCTAGAAGTCTTCCAAGCTAAACCCCTAGCACAGCTACTATATGAGGCTCAGATTTGGACCACCTTAGCACTTTGGAAACTGCTCAATCAAAGTTTCTAAGGCAGATTTTTTCCTGTACCGCCATGCGTCCCAAACGCATCATTGAGACTGGAGGCAAGTCTCCCTTCTGTAGAAGTACGGACTTGGCAAAGAACTCTTAACTTCTGGCTCCGCCTAAACTCAAATCCCCCCCGGTTTACTATCCCTGGTACTTCAAGACTCTCATAAAAGTGCCTGGCTTAAAACCGTCTATCAAAAACTCTTGTGTCCTATCCCCACAACACCTACTCACCATGGGCCCTACTAAAGCAAACAGTCTAACTGGTCAACGTCTAAAAGATATCGAGCATCAGAACAACCTGGCCACTATAAGGAAATTCTGCCCTTGGTATGTTCATTTTCCACCTCTCCGTTTTGATTCTCTGGCCCCATATCTGCACAAACTTCTTGTCCCAAAATACAGATGTGCTTTTACACTTGCAAGACTGGATGTTTTGCCATCTGCGGTACTTGAGGGTCGTTTCCAAAAGATCCCGCCTGAGAAACGTCTTTGCCCCTGTGGAGATGGTAGCACTGAAACAGCGGCACACGTCCTCCTGTCTTGTACTCTCTACAAAGACCTGAGGTATGAGATCATCACCCCGCTCTTACTAACCATCCCAGGGCACTCAACCACTGCCACAATGTCCTTTTCTTATATCAGATCAAAATGAGCAGATAACAGCAAAGGTTGCTAGGTTCGTAGCCGGGGCAATCAGAATAAGGGCCACTAGCTGATTCAGGACTTTACATTGTGCTCTTATATCAAATTTCGTTTTCTGCGCACACTGTAATGTTTTACTGTTGCTATGGCCATTGGCTAATGCGAATAAAGTTTTATCTATCTATCAATAGAGTTAGACTGCCGGCCGTGTTGCCAGATTCCTTTCCGTTCAGCCGCTGCCAGAGGTTTTTAACTGCCACAAGCGCAGTATAGGGTTGATCCTCTGCAAATGATTACAGCCATTTTGCATCCCCTCCCTGGCTCCCACTGTTGTACCTGGGAGTCTCGCTTTGGGTTCCCCCTTGTTTTTAGTTACTCAGGCTGCAGTTCAAACATTCTGGGTTTCCCCCAACATTCCTGCCAGTCATGCGAGGAGATCACAGTTTCTCCCCCCAGACGCAGCCAACGTTTATTCCACTCAGCTTTGTCACCGGATGACATCAAGTGTCAGGGATTTTTTTTTTCTGTGGTCAGGGGGGAGAGAGCCCCAGGGGAACCCCACTTCTGAGATGTGCAGGGGAGGGGAAGAAGTGGGTGGCTGGATGGATGGATGTAATTCCCCAGCTTTCAGGAAGAAGAAAGGGCCTCATGCAAGCTGAGAATGGCATTTTCCAGAGTGGGAAGGGGGAGAGTCGCTCGGACCACGTTTACGACCATACATTTAAAGTGCCGTGATGCCACTTCTATTAATTATTATTATTATTATTATTATTATTATTATTATTATTGATTCGTATGCCATCCTATACCCGTAGGCCAAAGTTACAATATATGAAGCACAAAATACACAATCAAAATAACAAAAGCACAAAGTGCATAATCAAAATAATAAAAGCACAAAATACAGGGTGAGTCTTTTAAAAGAAGTCCCGTGGAACATGTGCACTGTGTATCCATGGGGCCTCTTTTAAGGGACTCGCCCTGTGCATAATCAGAATAATCCAAGCACAATCAAAATAATCCAAACAATTAACCATACAGTGGTACCTCGGGTTAAGAATTTAATTAATTCTGGAGGTCCGTTCTTAACCTGAAACTGTTCTTAACCTGAGGTACCGCTTTAGCTAATGGGGTCTTCTGCTGTGGCTGTGCCGCCACGCGATTTCTGTTCTCATCCTGAAGCAAATAGACATCTATTCCTCTCCCGTTCCCAGAGCTTCCCGTGAAGAGGAATTGAATGTTAAACCACTCTGGGAATACCCAGCCCTACGTGTTGTGGAAATGCTGAGGTTGAAACTTGCCCCCCTCCCACACTTAATTCAACTCCTAGCTTCGCCCCGGACTGCGGTTTCCAGCTGCAGTCTTGTCACACGAGGATTTGAACAATTGGTGGCGTTCCTTTGAGCATGTGCAAAGTATTTTCTCTTTGCCACCGTGTAGCCACTGGGAGTTCTTTAATTGCCAGGCAAAAGCATTCTTTCATTACCCAGGCTTTAGGCCCTTCATCCAAAGGATTTTAAAGTGTTTTGGGCCTCTTGTTGGTGGGACAGGTCTCATCAATTGCAATCCGTCCCAAATTTAGTTTTTGAGAAGGAGGAGGGAGGGGCAGAGCTGATTCTGCGGCCGTGCTCCCACCGAAAAGCTGTACAGTGGTCCCTCGGGTTACAGACGCTTCAGGTTACAGACTCAGCTAATCCAGAAATAGTACCTCGGGTTAAGAACCTTACCTCAGGATGAGAACAGAAATTGCGCGGCGGCGGCAGCGGGAGGCCCCATTAGCTAAAGTGGTACCTCTGGTTAAAAACAGTTTCAGGTTAAGAACGAATTAAGTTCTTAACCCGAGGTACCACTGTACCTGTAAATTCTGGCTTAGATGTGGATATTTTAGGAGGAAAGGAGAGCGAAGGGCATAACTGCAGGTACTCCAAAACCATTTTCTTTTTCTTTCGCACATTTATGTCCTGCCTTTTTCCATCATAAAATTCAAGGCTGTATGCATGAGTTTCCCAGGCAGTCTCCCCATCCAAGCTCTGACCGGACACAAACCCCTTTAAGCTTCAGGGAGGCAGCTGTCGCCAGCGCTGCTGGTGTAGTGGTATCATGCAAGATTCCCATTCTTGCGACCCGGGTTCGATTCCCGGGCAGCGCACAAAGCATTTTACGTTTTTTTTTGGGGGGGGGACTAAGCAAGGTGGCTGTCATCGTGGGTCCTCGAACCATGCCCCCTCTTTATCCCACAGCTGAGCCATCCCACCGAAGGCAGTCTCTTGGACCTTTGAGGGGCAGTAGGTCACTGGTAGGCAGCCCTGTTTAGGGAAGTTTTTAATATTTAATGCTGTACTGTTTTTAACATTTGATTGGGAGCCGCCCTGAGTGGCTGGGGAAACTCAGCCAGTTGGGCAGGGTATAAATAAATTATTATTTGTTTGTTTGTTTGTTTGTTATTACTGGTAGATCATCTCCTTTGCATGCAGGTTCTATTCCTGAAATCTGCCACAGGCAGCTCAGCATGGCGCTGATAAGGCCAAGGCTGCAGGTTTGATCCTCATAGGGGAAAGTCGTACATTTATCATATTTTCTTTCATGTTTTTAATACTCTGTTGGGAGCCGCCCAGAGAGGCTGGGGAAACGCAGCCAGATGGGCAGCGTATAAATAATAAATTGTTCTTGTTGTTATTATTATTATTATTACAGTGGTACCTCGGGTTACATATGCTTCAGGTTACAGACTCCGCTAACCCAGAAATATTACCTCGGGTTAAGAACTTTGCTTCAGGATGAGAACAGAAATCGTGCTCCGGCAGCGCAGCAGCAGCAGGAGGCCCCATTAGCTAAAGTGGTGCTTCAGGTTAAGAACAGTTTCAGGTTAAGAACGGACCTCCGGAACGAATTAAGTATTTAACCCGAGGTACCACTGTATGCCTGTCTTGCAGGGGGTTGGACTAGATGATCCTCAGGGTTGCTTCCAACTCTACAATTCTGCGATTATATGTCCCAGTAGGGCTGGGAGAGACTGCCGCTCAAAACCCTAGAGAACCACTAATGCAGCAGAAAATGCTGAGTTGATGGACCGGTTGCCCGGGCTTCCCTAAGACACAGGCAGCTAAAAACTCCTGCCTTCCCACCCCGCTTTCCATCAAGAACATAAGAACACTGGATCAGGCCAAAGACCCCTTTGCTCCAGCATCCTTCTTCTCACAGTGGCCAACCAGATAAAATAAGCGTAGAATTGCTGGGTTTGAAAGGACCCCAGGGGTCATCTAGTGACTAGGATATTATAGCAAACTTTTTCAGCAGGGGGTCGGTCCACCGTCCCTCAGACCTTGTGGGGGGCCGGACTATATTTTGGGGGGAAATAATGAATGAATTCCTTTGCCCCTCAAATAACCCAGAGATGCATTTTAAATAAAAGGACACATTCTACTCTTATAAAAACACGCTGATTCCCGGACTGCCCCCAGGCCGGATTTAGAAGGCAATTGGGCCGGATCCGGCCCCCGGGCCTTAGTTTGCCTACCCATGATCTAGTCCAACCCTCTACAGTGCAGAAATCTTTTCCCCAACACAGGGCTCAAACCCACAACCCAGAGGTTAAGAGCCTCTTCTTCTACTGGCTGAGCTATCCGGGGAAACCCGCAAGCGGGATTCAAGCACAAGACCCCTCTCCCTCGCCATGGTTTCCAGCAGAAACCTGACTGCCACGAGCATGAAGACAGAGCATTGGGCACTGCGGCTATTAGCCATGGATAGACGTATCCTCCATGAATTCACCCAATCTTCTTTTAAAGCCGTCCAAAATGGGGGCCATCGCTGCTTCATGTGGCAGTGAGTTCCGTAGTTCCGACTTTGTGACCCATGAAAGAAGCACTTTCTTTTATCTGTCCCGAATCTTCGAACCTTCAGCCTCGTTGGATGTTCACGAGGCCTAGCGTCGGGAGGGAGGGAGGTGAAAAAACTCTCTATGCTTACACAATGCTAGAAACCTCTACAGCGGTTCTCAACCTGTGGGTCCCCAGATGTTGTTGGACTACAACTCCCATCATCCCTGAGGTCTGGGATTGCTAGCTAGGGGTGATGGGAGTTGTAGTTCTTTTTTAATTTTTTATTTCTAATTCACAGATAATTCCTTTTCCCATCACCGTCCACCACCCCTCACCCCACCTTTGTGTTAGACTTCCAATCTACTCAATTGCAATTTCTTTCCACTTCTATTACTTTCTTTCACGCACCTTTAACCTAATTTCATGCTTCTTTTTCTGTTACACATTGTTATCCGTCTTATTTAGTATTTCAGTATTTAAAACGGAACTTGTTTATTCTAATAGGAGTTCTGGAAGGTGTTTAAAGGATACTTGCAAAACCATATTGAAAATTCGGGAGTTGTAGTTCAAGAACATCTGGGGACCCACAGTTTGAGAAAGGCTGCTAGCGTGTCACCTGTCGCTTGCCTTTTCTCTCGTCTGAAAAGTCACCCCTGCTGAAATCCATCCACCCTCCAGCCCTGAAAACAATGTTGTATGTCGCCTTCCCCTCCTGCCACCAACCATGTACCTCATTGTCTTCCTGGGTCCTGCAGATGCCCGTCATGTGCCGCTCTCTTTCTGAAGCTTTCTGGCTTCCCATCTGAAAGCAGGACGAAGTTTTCCCCCTCCCTTGGATGTACCCAAGCAGAGCGGGCCGGGAAAGCTGATTGGTTGGCCGCGGAGGCTGTCACAGCTGCTGGGTGGGGGAATCCCAGAGTCGGGGAGGAAGTCCAAGGTAAGTCATCATGCCAAATCAAAATCAGAACTGAAAACAAAGAGCGCTTTCGATTTAACTTGCTCAGCCAGCTTCAGAAGGGTGGTAAGTAACTCGTTGGGGGAAAGCCACATGCGTTGCGTGCCGAATTGCAGAATCACAGAGTTGGAAGGGACCCCACGGCTGAGAATGTCCCCTGCCTGAAGCTCTGGAGAGCTGCTGCCAGTCAGTGCCAGACAACACTAAGATAGATGGACCAGTGCTGTGGCTCAGTATAAGGACTGTGTGGCAAGATTTCACATTTCTACCCTGGTTTATTTAATTACCCTGAAATAATGGTGTTATAGGGACGCAGGTGGCGCTGTGGTCTAAAGCATGGAGCCTAGGACTTGCCGATCAGAAGGCTGGCGGTTTGAATCCCTGCAATGGGGTGAGCTCCTGTTGTTCAGTCCCAGCTCCTGCCAACCTAGCAGTTCAAAAGCGTGTCAAGGGCAAGTAGATAAATAGGTACCGCTCCAGTGGGAAGGTAAACGGCGTTTCTGTGCGCTGCTCTGGTTCACCAGAAGCGGCTTAGTCATGCTGGCCACATGACCCGGAAGCTGTCTGCGGACAAACGCCGGCTCCCTCAGCCTATAGAGCGAGATGAGCGTGCAACCCCAGAGTCGTCCGCGACTGGACCTAGTGGTCAGGCGTACCTTTACCTTTACCTTTAATGGTGTTATAAGAAAAAACTGCTAATGTAATGCAGGGGTAATTTAATCTGGAGCATGGATCAGATACTCGGGTGATTCTCAAACGGCAGGTGCTTCCCTCCCCGTCCCCTCAAAGCTAAAACGTAGGGGAATGGCTCACGTGGAACACTTTGAAGCCCAGGATGGTTGTTCTGGCTGTCTCAGTTCGAAGAGTATATTGCAGGGTTTGGAAAACAGGTTCCGAAAAAATGATCAAGGGGATGGAGGAAAGCATTTGGGGGCTTTTTACTTTCGAGAAAAGGGGAAGAGGTGACTTGCTGGAATGGGAGACAATGGAGAAGGAATATGCCTTTGGGTGTGGGTGAAGTCAAGCTCCTTAGGTTTACCGGCTAAAATATTTGCATCTCAAGCGACCTTTAAAAGCGCAAATTGATTTTAATCCGGTCAGTTGGCAACCTTAAGTTTACTCACCCCCTCACCTGCCTGGGACAGCTGTGAACCGGGTAAAATATAAATATCTCCAGGATCGAGAAGGAGGAAGGTGGGGAAAGTCCCTCAGGTCAGAAAAGCAGAAGCAGGAAGTGAGAAAAGGAAGCTTTGGTGGTAAATTTCAGGTGATCTCTCGTCCCCCATCTGTTGCCACATTTGCTGTCATCATCGTATGACCTACTTGTCGACCAGAGGGACTCCCCGCCTCAGGACAACTGCAAATTTCCAGGCCCTGCTGAAACGCACATGCCTACATTCTGAGCTGGGGGAGGGGGAGGAAACTCTCAACCACATGGAAAGAAAATCTAAAAGGGAGTCAAGAAACCCCCATTGTGGTCATACATTGTGGTCAGCAATGACTTACTTGTGGGCGGAAGGTGAATTTCTAGATGTAACCAGACAGCCTGAGCCCCTGAATCTAAGCATTTAATAACAGCAACAAGAAGGGAGATTTTCCTCCCTCGAAAGCAGTGCTTCTTAACATGTTTTGGGTCATGGACTCCTTTGAGAATCTCGTGAAAGCTATGGACACACACACACCGCATACAGATACTGTGATAAGAATTTTAAAGTCATAGATGTATAATAAATGTTCATAAATGTACCAGCCAAGCATGTACAGTGGTACCTCGGGTTATATACGCTTCAGGTTACAGACTCCGCTAACCCAGAAATAGTACCTCGGGTTAAGAACTTTGCTTCAGGATGAGAACAGAAATTGTGTTCTGGTGGTGTGGCGGCAGCGGGAGGCCCCATTAGCTAAAGTGGTGCTTCAGGTTAAGAACAGTTTCAGGTTAAGAACGGACCTCTGGAACGAATTAAGTACTTAACCCGAGGTACCACTGTACATAGATCAGCATAGGAAGACCGACTTGAAACCATTTTTGATTCCCAAACTGACCAAATGTTTTCTCTGCAAGGTCAAAGGAAAATGGAAAAGCCTCCCCATTGTCTTTTCCTTCACAAATCCTGCCTTAAGGGTATGTCTGTCTGTGTTTGAATAGGGTGAGCCTGTGACCTGGCTCAGGAACTAAGTATTTATCATGACAAAAGACTGTCCAGGCTCCCCAGGGAATCCAATCAAGTGAGCATTAACAGGTAACCTGCCAGACAAGATAAACAATACACTCTGATGTAGGTATGATGTATCTGGGGTGATGGTCTTGGGTTACACCCCTTCTGTAATGAATGGAGGGGTGGTCTGGAGCTCCAGGGCAGGGAATTTAAAATGTCTATATAAGGGTAGGCACACCTTTGTTCTGGATTCCTCCTTCTTTCCTGCGTGTGAGGGGAGCACCCTGTTGCAACAGCTCAATAAAGATCAGGCTTATTAGCTGCTTTGCTTCTCAATATTCTCTGGTTGGCCTCTGTTATTTTCTCCTACCAAGAGGCAACCTATGTAAGGACTCTATATGGGCTCTTGGATACCCCATAAGGGAAAAGGGCAGATTTTTGTTTACAAGAATACATACACAGAGAATTTTGCAGACCATTAATTTTATTGCATTGGGAATTTATTTTTTTTAATACACCTGGACTTCCTGTAGCCCATCCATAGACACTTACGCCAGGGGTTCATGAAGCGCAGATTAAGAACCCCAGCTAAAAAGGGGGAAATTCATATTTAGAATCCTGATCTGAAGGCATACCAGTAAGGCATATAAGTGGCAACTGCAACAAAATGTTGCAGTGTGCAGTGCTCCTGTTTAGGGTTCCAGACAAACTAGCACCCTGGTTTTCTATTCATTTCACATTCAGCATTTTTATAGTCCTAACTGTGCTTTTTGGGGGGTGGGGAGGAGGTTTCTTCCTTATGGTTCTTCTGAAGGGCAGCGATGACAAATGGTTAGAGGCATCACACACTGTTCACTGTAACAGAGCATTGGAAAGATAATGTTTGGCTGCTTGATTCCCCAGGAACAAATCTGGGCTCTTAGAAATAAGGTTTTTTTCCCCCAAAGCTTGAGGTTTTGTGAACTGGTCTTGCTGATAGAAAGTTAGCCTTGGTGCCCTTTTTAAATTCATTTTCACAAAAGGTATTTGAAGCTTAATGGTTGCATTAATCAGTTAATTATAGGTGGGCTTTCTCACTCTCTCTTGTTATGTATTTTGTGCTTTTATTTTGTGCTTCTCTGTTGAAAACTGCCTTGCGGTCTTTGAATGAATGATTTTATGATTCTATGATTTAATCCCTCTGTTTGGCCCTGCAGATTCACTGCTGCAACCCCATTTTAGCCCACGGAACATCACAATCGCACACCCATTGTGATGCCTGGACTTTCTAATGATGGTTTCGTCTAGTTTCGTCTGTTCTGTTTGCAGAGGGCCTTCTTGGTGGTGGCGCCCGCCCTGTGGAATGCCCTCCCATCAGATGTCAAGGAAATAAACAACTATCTGACTTTTAGAAGACATCTGAAGGCAGCCCTGTTCAGGGAAGCTTTTAGTGTGTGATGTTCTGTTGTTGTTGTTTAGTCGTTTAGTCGTGTCCGACTCTTCGCGACCCCATGGACCAGAGCACGCCAGGCACTCCTGTCTTCCACTGCCTCCCGCAGTTTGGTCAAACTCATGCTGGTAGCTTCGAGAACACTGTCCAACCATCTCGTCCTCTGTCGTCCCCTTCTCCTTGTGCCCTCCATCTTTCCCAACATCAGGGTCTTTTCCAGGGAGTCTTCTCTTCTCATGTGGTGGCCAAAGTATTGGAGCCTCAGCTTCAGGATCTGTCCCTCCAGTGAGCACTCAGGGCTGATTTCCTTCAGAATGGATAGGTTTGATCTTCTTGCAGTCCATGGGACTCTCAAGAGTCTCCTCCAGCACCATAATTCAATGTTCTGTTTGATGTTCTATTGTGCTTTTAATTCTGTTGGGAGCCGCCCAGAGTGGCTGGGCAGGGTATAAATTATATTATTATTATTATTATTATTATTATTATTATTATTATTATTACAGTTATCTTAAAACATTTTTAAATGAACACATCCAGCCCCTGTCACAGAAGACTTAAGAGGGCATACAACTCAAGAAGACGGATAGGAATTTTGAGAATAAAACAGACTCAAGAAACCCCAGACTTAGGTCTAGATACAGTGGTACCTCAGGTTAAGTACTTAATTCGTTCCGAAGGTCCGTTCTTAACCTGAAACTGTTCTTAACCTGAAGGACCACTTTAGCTAATGGGGCCTCCTTCTGCTGCTGCACTGCCGGAGCCCGATTTCAGTTCTCATCCTGAAGCAAAGTTCTTAACCTGAAGCACTATTTCCGGGTTAGCGGAGTGTGTAACCTGAAGCGTATGTGTCAGAGCTGCTTCCAGATCCTAGCTCACAGAGGATCACGCTAGCCAGCGATCATTAAATAAAAGTCTTTATTGAGTTACAGTTTCCATTCTCAAGCTGCTGCGTGCAACTCTACGTCTCATGGTTAGATCGGCGAAGCTCCATCTGAGTCTCCGCCCCTTGTACACCAACTTAATATCCTAGCCTTGCTCCACCTTTTCCGCCTGACTGTTCTTCTCTGGGTCCCTCTGCCCCCCGGGGTCTCTTCCTTCCGGGATTCCTCTGACGCTGACGCTGACCCCCCTGACTCTTCTCCCTCCTTTCGGCGGGCTTTAGGACCTGGCTCCCTTTCCGGGCTGCCTACTGCGCCACTTTCCTGTGCATTTGAACTTGGCACGCGCGCCCAACCTTCCACCTTCCGTCTGACCGTTTCTTCGCTCCCCGATGGAGGTGTGGCCACTCCTGACTCGTGCCCTCCCCCCTGTTGTGAGCTGCCAGCGCTTGATCCCTGGCGCCCTTCCTCTTCCCTGCTCTCTGGCGGTGACGCTGGTCCTGATTTCCAACTGCTCCCCTCTGAGTCCCCTCTGGCTCTATCTTCCTGGGGTGTCCCCCTAGGCTCCCCCCTTGCCCTGGCCACTGGTGCTCCTTTCTGTGAATCTTCTGATTCACTGGAAAGACTCGGAGATCTCGGGTCGTCGTCATCACTCATCTTTTCTTCTGCCTCCTCTCCCTCGCTCTCTGTTTCCTCCCTTGCCCTTGCCTCTGCTCCTGAACCCCTGACAGTATGTAACCTGAAGCATATGTAACCCGAGGTACCACTGTACAATTTAATCCAGAGTCACCTAGTGGCCAAACAGTATAATTACGCTATCCACTCACATTCTGTTTTGGCAGTCATGTTTCCTCATAGAGAACCGTCCTGCCCTTCCTCTTTCTCATCCCCTCTGCTGCCGAGTTTTGTGGCCTCCCTCTTGCACGTTCTTGCCACAGTTCCTCTTGAGAAGCAGAAGTTGCCGTGCTGCGGAAAGGCACGGTTGGAGAACCCCCCTCTCCGCTTTCCCCCATGATGAAGCCCTTTCCTTTCTTAATTCTGGCCGCGACTGCCCTGGCTGTTTTGATGACAGACGCTCGCAGGGGTAAGCAGCAAACTCTTCCCAGGAAGGGGCGAGGAAACTTCGAGGCAGGAGACACCTTAGCTGATTCAGTGCTTTCAGTGGAGGCTGGAGAAGAGGTCAAAATTCCCTGCCAAATTCAGGGGCCCAAACTGACTTGGAACTGGATTCCGCAGTACCCCATCTGCGCTGGCTTCCGCCATGGAGGCAAGAAGGAAATATTCTCTACAAGTTCTGTTGGAGAAGACCAGGTGCTGCTGGAGCGGTTTCAATCGCGAGCAGAAAAGCAGGGAGAAAAGGGAGAGAGGAACTTGGTCCTCGTCCTCAAAAGCATGAACGACTCGGGCACTTTCTACTGTTCCAACGGCAACAGAAATTCATCAAAGATCTCCGTCTCCGTGGAGCCTGGTAAAAATACTGGGAGGTTACATAGCAGTGTGGGTGCCGGATTTACATATAAGTTAACAAGCTATAGCTTAGGGCTCCACTCTCTCGCCCCCCCCATTTCAGTAATAATATACTTCTTCTTAATTGTATTTCAGTTCAACAATTACTTTGATAAAATCCATATTTTGTTCTGTGCAAATGGCTTTAGATACCTCTTAGGTCAGGGGTCTGCAACCTTTAAGACAAAAAGAGCCACTTGGACCCGTTTCCGAAGAAAAAAAACATGTCACTTTTTTATTATTTCTTTGTTTGACCCCTCAGAATTACTCCTCCTCATAGAAATAAACGTTAAATTAACAAGTTACCTTTTTGTGTGTGTGTGTTCTTCACTCCCCTTCAAAACAGTGACCAGCGTACATGCCCCCTTTCAATGCAGTGACCAGCGTACATGCCCCTTACAATGTAGCGGGCGCGCGGGCGGGAAGGTGCGACGTCACAGCCAGTACAGCGCCCGCCACAGTGGGGAGTGTCGGGGCGCATAATGCGCCTCCTCCCCTCGCTAGTATCCGCCCCGGAGCCGCAGCAAAGGTGTAAAAGAGCCACATGCGGCTCCGGAGCCGCGGGTTGCAGACCCCTGTCTTAGGTCCATAAATTACCATATAGCATATTGTTGTTGTTTAGTCGTGTCCGACTCTTTGTGACCCCATGGACCAGACCACGCCAGGCACTCCTGTCTTCCACTGCCTCCCGCAGTTTAGTCAGACTCATGCTGGTAGCTTCGAGAACACTGTCCAACCATCTTGTCCTCTGTCGTCCCCTTTTCCTTCTGCCCTCCATCTTTCCCAACATCAGGGTCTTTTCCAGGGAGTCTTCTCTTCTCATGAGGTGGCCAAAGTCTTGGAGCCTCAGCTTCAGGATCTGTCCTTCCAGTGAGCACTCAGGGCTGATTTCCTTCAGAATGGAGAGGTTTGATCTTCTTGCAGTCCATGGGACTCTCCAGAGTCTCCTCCAGCACCAGAATTCAAAAGGATCATATAGCATATATTCAACAACAACAACAAAAAGCAACAATTTGTTGTTGAAAAAGGACATCAGCAAAGCTAATGGATAAGCGCCATGGAAAAGACAGTAGTGATTTTTTAAAAAGAATGGGAACCTCTCATAAACTATCTCAGGGGTCAGCAAACTTTTTCAGCAGGGGGCCGGTCCACTGTCCCTCAGACCTAGTGGGGGGCCGAACTATATTTTGAAGGGGAAAAAGGGGGGGAATTCCTATGCCCCACAAATAACCCAGAGATGCATTTTAAATAAAAGCACACATTCTACTCATGTAGAAACACCAAGCAGGCCCCACAAATCACCCAGAGATGCATTTTAAATAAAAAGACACATCTACTCATGTAAAAACACGCCGATTCCTGGACCGTCCGCGGGCCGGATTTAGAAGGCGATTGGGTTGGATCTGGCCCCCAGGCCTTAGTTTGCCTACCAATGAACTATCTGCAGAAACAACTGAAAAAATGGACTTGGTAGCAGGATTTGCATAAACATTCACAAACAAAATGCCTGAAGAATAACATTTTAATAACATTTTGACAGGTAAGGAATAGCAGATTGTATCATTTAATGTAACAAACCAGAGGGGAAGTTGAAGGAAGTCAACAGGAAGGGGGGGGGGGCGGCGAGGATGTAGAATGTATGTTTGCAAATGATTTTGATATTTGTTGTTAGAAAAGAAAACTAATAAAAATTATATACCAAAAAAGAAAAAGGACAGCTGGACACATAAAGGGCTCCATTACCTTCAGTAGCTTAGGGCCTCATCAAACCTAAATCCGGCCCTGGATGGGGCTTAGATGCACATAGGACAAATCCACATTAAACGCAGTGTTATACCGGTTTAACAGTAATAATAATAATAATAATAATAATAATAATAATAATAATAATAGTAATAAATTATATATACCTCGCCCATCTGGCTGAGTTTCCCCAGCCACTCTGGGCGGCTCCCAACAGAATATTAAAAACACGGTAAAAGATCAAACATTAAAAGCTTCCCTAAACAGGGCTGCCTTCAGATGTCTTCTAAAAGTCAGATAGTTTTTTTATTTCCTTGACATCTGATGGGAGGGTGTCCCACAGGGCGGGCGCCACCACCAAGAAGGCTTCTCTCAAAGAATCCTGGGAACTGTTACTTGTCAAAGGTGCTGAGTTTGTTAGGAGACCACTCACACAGCCAGAATGCCCAGCACCCTGAACCAAAGACCGTTCCCAGGATTCCTTTGGGGAAGCTGTAAGAAACCGTTAAAAGTGGAATAAGCTTTAAATTTGTGGTGTGGATCCAACATGACCTCAGATGATTTCAGACCCTCCAAGTCTCCCTATTTTCCAGGGACGGTCCTGGATTTCTGATTTGATCCCGAAATGTCCCATTTTTCCTTAGGACGTCCCCATTTTCATCACAGAAACGTTGGAGGGTATGGAGTTATGTGACCCGCTGAGTCAAGGAAATAAGTAACTATACAACCTTTGGAAGACATCCGAAGGCAGCCCTGCATGGGGAAGTTTTTTTTTTTAAAAAAATGTTTAATGTTTTATTATGTTTTTATATATGTTGGAAGCCGCCCAGAGTCGGCTGGGGCAAAATGAGTGATCTGATGTCCAAGGAGGAGAGCAATTTGTAACCCCATCAGAACACTGCGCTGGACAGAGAGATTTGAACCTCTCTGCTCACCCCAATGTCATGTTAATTTCTTTTCTTTTCCCCAACACTGCCACAATGGGGGCATGGAAGGAAATGTGATCAGGACCCCGAACTGTAGAGTAATTGGGATGAAAGAACCGTAGTCTCTGTTGGAGGAATAGCATAGGAGGAAATCCGGTCACGGGAAGAACTGAGGTTAGCTCCCCAGGCCTTATCGTTCTTATCCATTTGTTCATTTATGTCAGATAAAGAAAATGGAATTCGTGTCAGACCTTCTACTACACCCCCTCAACACCATGGTTCGGTAACCCTCTCCTGTAATCCCTGTAAGGACCAGAGAGGGGATAAATCTGATGGCAACACGAAGATCACATGGACCCAAAATGGCCTGCCGGTTTCCAACAATAGTACAGATATCCGGAAAATAAGGAATGTCCTAACAATAGAACGTTTTTCTAGCCGCTATTATGGTCTCTGGAGCTGTTCTGCCTGTCAGAATGGCTACTGTTTGGAAGGCAATTTAGAAAATCCAAGAATGGAGGATGACACGCCATCTGAGCCAAACCCTCATCTGGAAGGTGAGTGTCAAGTTTGGCAAAGGCTTGTAGACATTTTAGCTACGATAAACGGGCCCAGTTCTTCCATAAGTGTTCATTCCAAGGTTTCTTATAACTCCATCTTTCAGTCATTCCTTGATGGCTGCAAGCTGAATGTGTGGACCGACTCTTACCTGAGAAGTTTGACCTTTCAGTGTTGATGTGATGTTGTAATAATAATAATAATTAATAATAATTATTTATTTATACCCCGCCCATCTGGCTGGGTTTCCCCAGCCACTCTGAGGGGCTCCCAGAATATTAAAAACACGATAAAAGATCTAACATTAAAAACTTCCCTAAACAGGGCTGCTTTCAGATTCAGCTGTCTTCTAAATGTCAGATACTTGTTTATTTCTTTGACATCTGATGGGAGGGCGTTCCACAGGGTGGGTGCCACTACCAAGAAGGCCCTCTGCCTGGTTCCCTGTAACTTTGCTTCTTGCAGGGAGGGAACCGTCAGAAGGCCCTTGGAGGTGGACTTCAGTTTCTGGGCTGAACGATGAGGGTGGAGATGCTCCTTCAGGTATACTGGTCCGAGGCCGTGTAAGAGACTATTATTGTATCTTTTATCTATGATGGCTTATTCATACGTACAAATCACCACCCCATCATACAAGGAATATGCATGTCTGCACAGCCCATAGATGACAAGGCACCACTTAAAACAAGAAACAAAGACAGGGTTTTTGTACCTTAAAGGATGCATGACCTTACTGTATTGTAATAGCTTAGGGCCCTCGTATTTATGGGACCACCTCTCCTGGTATGCCCCGCAGCAGAACTTAAGGTCCATGAATAAGTTTAGCGGTCCCAGGCCTTAAGGAAGTCAGACTATCCTCCACCAGGGCCAGGGCCTTCTCAGTGATGGCTCTGAACTGGTGGAATGCTCTGTCCCATGAGACTAGGTCCCTGCAGGTTTTAACCTCCTTCCGCTGGGCCTGTAAGACAGAGCTATTCCACCTAGCTTTCAATTTGAACTTAGCCTGATCTTTTATTCCCCTTCCTTCCCTCCCCCTCCCCTTTTTATGAAGATTACACGCTCTAGGATCCCACAGCTAATACTCCCCTGGTCTCCTCGCTGGCCCAAATAGGACTAATTTAGCCAGCTAGCCCTGGTGATCATCTAATGTTTTTTTTTTTTTTAAATGATATTTATTAAAATTTTCAAAAATACAGAAAGTAAAGATTAAAGTACATTCAAAGCCTTATTTTCATAGATCCACTTTCCGGGACTCCCCCCTTCCCCCACCCCTACCATATTCCCCTTTCATATTGTTGGCTCCACAAGCTCTCAGTTCTAATTGAAACTTAATTTGTTTAGACCATTATTCGAATTTAAAATTTATACACTCCTCATCAATACCCCTAATAAAAGACAAAAGTTCTCTCCCCAGGGCCCACCCCATTTTCATTCCACAATTTCCCTTTTTTTAATGATAAGGACACCCCACACAATAGAAATATAAGAAATAAGAAATAAAAAGTATAATAGATGAGAAAGAGCCAATTCAGAAAAAAAAGTTGACAAGCCTTTGGGTTTTAGTTCTCCCCCCCCTGTCCCCGGTTTAATTTCCCCCTGACCACCAAACCATGTTATCTGCCTGGAATTCTTAAAGTCCATAAATCACCTATTTCCCCCAACTCCTTGCTGGCTTTTTCTTTTTATAATTATTTTTTAAGACATTTAACTTCAAATCTTTAATAAAACTCCCCCCATTGTTCTTTCCAAGTTGTAGTCCAATTTCCTCTTGTTCCGCTGCTGAAACGTTCTAATTCAGAAGTTTAGTAACTCTGCAGGGATTATTGTTATTCAGGAACAAAAAACTTGCGTTCAGTCCCTTCCTTTCTTCAATAGAAAATTCTATTGTCTCCTTTAGCTGAACACCCTGTAGACAAAATATTATTTCCGTTTTGCAGCTTTCCCAGAAGATAACCAGTCCTGTAAAATTCCAATGGTATTTTTCCACTTACGACCATCTTTGTAATGTCCCGAAATTCCTCTAGGGGGATTGTTGTAACTTTGTTTTCTCTAGTCCAAAAGTCCGATTGTTATCCATGTTTTCGCCATTTTGTATCCAAGTTTTAACGGGTTATAGCAAATTATAACAAATTTAACCAGCAAAGTTCTCATAATAAAATCCTCTCTGCTTTCCGACTTTGACAGCTACTTTGACAGCTGTCAAAATCTCCGACTCTTTTCACCAGGCTCTCTCTTCAATCACCCCGGTTCCCAGGGGGGGGGTTACGTTTCCCTTCTCCCTCAATTCTTCCTCCAGCACAGTTCTTGTAGTTCCCCATCGTGGAATTCTTAGTTTTTATCAGCAATACAAATCTTTTTGGACCTTGGTTTCCCCATCCTTGTTTTGGAAGGTTTACAGTAGGGAGGGGGACTGACTTCCTTTTTGGATCCCCCCCCGCTCGTGTCCAATCCGAAAAAAAATTCTTTTTTTTCTCCTTTTGAACCCGGTTTCCAAATTACTCACGGGTTGTTGTTAAAAAGTCCGAATTTTCAATAGAAGAAGTCAGCGCTCTCCGCCGGATGGCATGCGGCTTCGCTCGGCAGGGATAGCAGAGGACTCAAAGCACCACGCTTCTCCCCGGCACCCGATCCGTAGCCTTTAAAAAGGCTCCTTCACGAGTCGGGAGGGCGCTAGCGGTGCCAGCCGAGTCTCCATGTCCACGGCCCCCGTGGCCGTGGTTTTTAAGGGTCCCCGCATCGCCGATGCGGTAGGACCCAGCCCCTGCCGAGCAGGCTCCCTCCGGAGCTCGGAGGGAGTCCGCCATTCGGCGATGGCGCCAACCCGGAAGTGCCGGTGATCATCTAATGTTTATTGGATGGATTTCCCCCCTAAATTGATTTTTGAATTCTGAATTTATTGTTATTCACGTTTTATACTGTATTTTATGCTGTTTTTTTTGTTGCATCAATTAAGTGTTTTAAATTTGTTGTTAGCTGCCCTGAGCCCAGTTTTCTGAACTGGGAAGGGCAGGGTATAAATAAAAAATTATTATTTATTATTATTAATAGGAGCTGCTTTTCCCACCATGGAGATAAGTTTACAGCAGGGGTGGGGAGTGGGGGACTTTGGCCCTCCAGGTATATCTGAACTACAACTCCCATCAGCCTCAGCAAGCATAGCCAATGGCCAGGGTTAAGGGGAGTTGAAGTTCAGCAATATCCAGAGAACCAAAGACTCCACACACCTCAGTTAGAGCTAAGGGTTGTTTTTGCTCAGCTTTGAAAAAGAAATGGGATGAAATAAGAAAAGCAGATCAGAGATTATTTATGCATGCTATGACTGCCGCCAGAATTTTAGTAGCCCAAAAATGGAAAACTCAGGAAATACCAACATTAGCGGAGTGGCAGACAAAAATGGCTGAATATGTAGAATTAGCAAAACTGACCCACAAGATCCATCACCAAGAGGAATCCAAGTTCAAAAATGAATGGAGTAAATTTGTTGAGCATATAGGTAATAACTGTAGAAGTTTAAAGATGGTAGTAGGATTAAAATTAATTTTGTGATGTATATAGGATGCTATGAAGAATCTGCGAAAAAAGAGAAAATTCAATATGAAAGCCTGTTGGAGGGAGGGAGGGAAGTCCACATGCGGTAGAGCATTTAGAAAATAAGTGGACACATGACTGTTGAATTTTAGAGTATTTATTTTGTTTGTTTATGTTAAAGAAAACTCAATAAAAAGCATTTGAAAATAAATAAATAAATTTTTGCATTCAGGAGAAAGGGCAGGTGGGGAGGGGAATTTTTGGGTGGGAGTCCCCTTTGTATGTAAAGCTGCCCCACCCCATCTTCCTCCTGCCCAATGAGGTGTTTGCGTTTCTAAGCTGGTTGTCGTTTCCCCCCCACACCCCCAATGATGTAGGGAATACGGCTGACCCGCGTATAATTGGGGGCTGCGTTGCTGGACTCCTTGCTCTCGTCTTGGTGGGAGCTGTCGTATTCCTCATCTGCAGGAATCGTCGCTCACACGGCATCAGGTACCGAAATTGGGGTGGTTTTTTTATGTATGTCGCTTAGACTGGAGTTTCCAGTCTGTGAAAGCATCCGCTTGTGTCTGCAAAATACTGGTTTCTGAAAGGATTCAATATGTCTCCACGCAACCATGAAGTTGTAACACACATTTATATTCTGATACAATCAGACCAACAGCGCCACCTAGAGATGCTGAGGTTCGATACTCCTTAGAAGAACTCCTGAACAGGCAAATATCCTGGGTTTTATTTCTGAATCAACATTCCAAGTTTGATCTTTTTATTTTTGCAATGACCCAAGTGGACTGAAACGGATAGCTTTTTGTTTTGTTTAGTCATTTAGTTGTGTCCAACTCTTTGTGACCCCATGGACCAGAGCACGCCAGGCACTCCTGTCTTCCACTGCCTCCCGCAGTTTGGCCAAAGTATTGGAGCCTGAGCTTCAGGATCTGTCCTTCCAGTGAGCACTCAGGGCTGATTTCCTTCAGAATGGATAGGTTTGATCTTCTTGCAGTTCATGGGACTCTCAAGAGTCTCCTCCAGTACCATAATTCAAAAGCATCAATTCTTCGGCGATCAGCCTTCTTTATGGTCCAGCTCTCACTTCCATACATCGCTACTGGGAAAACCATAGCTTTTACTATACGGACCTTTGTTGGCAAGGGATAGCTTTTACGTAATGGAAATTTAGCACTAAAGTGGAAGCATTCTCAGAAATTCCAAGAATTTTTTTCCTAGTTCACTTACATCAGAGATGGAATTTTTCTCGCTATTGGTCCTTGGGCTTGCCAGTCGGAAGGTCGGCGGTTCAAATCCCCGCGATGGGGTGAGCTCCCGTTGCCCGGTCCCTGCTCCTGCCAACCTAGCAGTTCGAAAGCACGCCAAAAAGTGCAAGTAAATAAATAGGTACTGCTCCGGCAGGAAGGTAAACGGCGTTTCCGTGCGCTGCTCTGGTTTCGCCAGAAGCGGCTTAATCATGCTGGCCACATGACCTGGAAAAACTGTCTGCGGACAAACATCGGCTCCCTCGGCCAGTAAAGCGAGATGAGCACCGCAACCCCAGAGTCATTCACGACTGGACTTAACTGTCAGGGGTCCTTTACCTTTACCTTTTAAAATCCAACTCTGTTAAGTGACCAACTTTATCAGTCTCTCAGAGTCCAATAACTATGTGCTCTGTCACCCCAGTACTTTGGTCTCCTTGGAACCTGGGGTCATATCCAATGCTACTCATACATAGAATATACCCATTGAAGGCAATGGACGCAGCTGACTTAGGTTTATTGATTTCAATGGGTCCCCTGGATACAACCCCTGGTCTCCAACCAGATGCTGTGGACTTACACCGTCTCAGGATCTCTGCCCTGTCATGACTCAGCTCAAGCATCTAAAATGTAACTAGCCAATCTTGATCTAGCATTCCACGAGGCTCTGGAAACAACAGCCGCACAACCAACCCACAAAATTGGAGCTGTATGGACAGAGTCTCAATTTACCGTGCCTTATCAGAAGTGTGTTGCTGGTGGTGATGATATAAAATGCCCACTCAAACACAGCACATTTCTCCTGTCCGAATGAACACTGTGAATAGCAAATACACAGAAAGCGTTTCTCTGTCGTTCTTTTAATCCCCAGTGAGACTACGAAGGCGAAGGAAATGCAAGGGAGCAAGGAGCCAGATGGTGAGTTGTAGGACTTTTGTCCTACTTACGGCTCTTTCTGATGTGGCAATTATTGCATGAGGATGATGGGAGTTGGAGTCCAATGCCTGGGGCTGTGGGTTCACTCTCCCTGTCTTATGCCCTTCTTTCGATCCCACGACCAGAAGGATCTTCAAAGAGAAGAGAGGAAACAGAACCTGGAATGGAAGCAGAACCTGGAATGGAAGATCACACCTACATGGAGGTAACTTCTTTTTTAAAAAATAAATTTTTATTAGATTTTCCAGCATGATAACACAAACCACAAAGCAAGATGATACACAAAAACAGAAAAAGAAAAAGAAGAAAGAGAAAAAAGGGGGGACAATAAACAGATAAGCAATAACAACTAACTTAATTCTTCACAAATCCAACCTTTTAAACATCTTGGTTGACTTCCTTAAATCCCTCCCTTTTGAGTTTCCTTGTAATTAAAAGTAACAGCTTTCCAATATCATTATTAAACTAAAACATTTTCCAATTATAGTCCATCTTATTCACTTTTCTTAACATTCTAAATCCCATTTATTCAATTATAACTTAGTTTAATCTTAGGCCTAACAGGAAAGTGTTATTATTCCCATACTATACATGGATGGGAGTCAGGACTGAGTCAGGTGGCTAAGCCCAAATGTGCACTTAACTTTTCAGTTCCATTTGCTGGCTGCAAAATTGGGTGAAATTTTCATGGCGGTAACTTCTAATTGGTTAACTTCCCCTGTTCCTGCAGAGGATAAACCGGAGGCCTGTTCCTATTCTTATAGGACTTGGGGGGTTGGTATGGGTAAAGGCTTAATAAAGACTGGACATAGGAGATCAGGGTTCAAATCCCCGCCAAGTCATTAAGCTCACTGGGTGACCTTTTAAATAAATAAATAAACAAAGTAATAATAATACAAATAAAACTGTGCATAAAAATGAGACAGTTAGTTATCATAACTATCCAACTTTCCAAAAAACAACAACACCCAAACCACTTCTTGAGATGGTTTGACCCCTTTCTACAAATATCTTCCCAATTTCCTCAAAGTCGTTTCTCTTCCATATTCCCCTTCGTACTTTGATAGCGCTTGTTAATTTATCATTAATCACTGTACAGTATCTCACACTTCTTTATATACCATTCCGTGGGTGACCTTGAGCCGTTTGGGCCAAGCTCACGCTTTTGGCCTAAACTACCTCACAGGATTGTTTTGGGGATGGGAAAGATGTATGTACGTGTCACTTGATCTCAGAGGAAAGGTAGGATATTAAATAAATAAATATGGAAAGTTCAGCTTGCAGGCTTCCCACTGGCTCCCGGCTGACCCTTGGGGCCAAAAGGATACTGGACAAAATGGGTCTTTGGTCTGATCTAGCCAGGCTGTTCTTAAAACTATCTGTTTACGCCTCGTGTCTCTTTTCTCTTTCCCTACCCAATACCACCCAGGGAGCCAATCAAATTGAATACACAGCTCTAGAGCTCAGAGAGGCTGGAGGGTGCCAGACTAAGATGGATAACGGGATGCCAGCCGTCGTATACGCCGAAATACCCAAGAGCGACTTAACCAAGAGGGTTGGCTAGTTCCTGCCGCCGCTGCGCATCTCAAGGATCGCGAGCAGAAACAATTCCTTCGGACGAACTTAGGAATTTCTGCAAACATTTTTACCAGGATACCAGGAAAGCTTGATAGGACACTGTCTGAAGAAGTATGAGCAGGAAGTGTCAGCAGCCCTGAACTATTGGGGTCAAAGAAGGCGGACAAGTGGCAGCCGTTTGAAAGGAAATTTCCTGCCTTTGGATTACAAAATATTAGAAACCACACGCACTGCAATACATTTCCATCTCCTGTGAATTGCGCAGTGGCAAGTTCAGAAGCGCCGCTTCATGACAGTGGTCACAGCCACACTCCTCCTAAAATTACACAACCTTCTAAGATTACCGTATTTTTTGCTCTATAGGACTCACTTTTTCCCTCCTAAAAAGTAAGGGGAAATGTGTGTGCGTCTTATGGAGTGAATGCAGGCTGCGCAGCTATCCCAGAAACCAGAACAGCAAGAGGGATTGCTGCTTTCGCTGTGCAGAGATCCCTCTTGCTGTCCTGGCTTCTGAGATTCAGAATGTTTGTTTTCTTGTTTTCCTCCTCCAAAAACTAGGTGCGTCTTGTGGTCTGGTGCGTCTTATAGAGCAAAAAATATGGTATACAATCATTTCATAATCACACAATAATAATACTTGGGGCTACATAGCAATGTCTCCATGGGTTGGCCATCAGGTAGATCTATTATTTTCTGTGCACACACACACTGGATGTAAGGAAAGAGGAGCGTGCAGACAACCTCAGTCGTGATAAGTAAATCTGTGTTTCTTCCTGCCAGGAAACCTGAGGTCTTTTTTGGGCACACACTTTGTAGATGCCTGGACATCTTTGATTTTCATTTTATAATACCATTTTCTCAATATTCCAGCTCGACACAAAATGGCAGAAGTAATGATAATGATGGTAATTTCCCCCCTAGAAATATAGGTGCTCACCATGAAGTTGTTAACAGTAAGTGCCACACTTTTTAGGAACAACAAAAATAGAAGTGCCTGTATTGTGTACCCTTGAGGGGGAAAAGCACTAATAGTAATACAGTGGTACCTCGGGTTAAGAACTTAATTCGTTCTGGAGGTCCATTCTTAACCTGAAACCGTTCTTAACCTGAAGCACCACTTTAGCTAATGGGGCCTCCCGCTGCTGCCGCCGTGTGATTTCTGTTCTCATCCTGAGGTAAAGTTCTTAACCTGAGGTACTATTTCTGGGTTAGCGGAGTCTGTAACCTGAAGCGTCTGTAGCCCAAAGTAGCACTGTACTGCTGCTCCAAGTCCAGCAAGGATTTGGAGTTTATCGCACGAAAGCCTGCTTCTTCCTTTCCTTCCATGCCTTGCAGGGGCAATTTTTTTATTTTTTAATGCAGCTGCTTTGTGTAAGAACTCTTCTGTGTGAAAGAGTTGTTGTTGTTGTTTTAAAAAAACCACTGGGAAGTTGCATCTATTCTTATCAGCTGATGGAAGGAAAATGGATGTAGGGGGTTTGGTGATAGTTAATTTCAACTCTAGTTTAACTTCCTGTAGTATTGGATGAACCAACAGGACAGCTAAGCACATGCTCAGGACACCAGAAAAGCAGGAACACAAAATAATATATATTTGTAAAGAATTTGTAAGGAAAACAATAAAAATTCACTTGGCATAAAAAAAGCAGCAGCATAATACTTTACATGTATAGTGTAAGAATTTGACATTTTATTTTTTTTAAAAAATAATTGAAGTAGTCATCATGGGGGGGGGGGGAATCAGAATTTTGTTAGGTTTTTTATTTATGACTTATTCCTACCTAAACCAGGGGCACCTATGGATACAAATTGAAATAAAGTGAGGAAATCAGATCCTGTCTTGTGTTGCATTGTTTTACTTTTTTTTTAAAAAAGTTTATTTTACAGTTTAGCATGGTTTTCATTTTGAATGATGTGGTGGGCTGCACCATGACATTTTCAGTGCTTAGGGCTTCTAAATCTGGCCCTGACTCTGAGATTAAGGAAGAGGCGGATCTTGAGAAAGCATTTGATGGGAAAGGTGTGTGTGTGTGTGAGAGAGAGACAGTGTGTGTGGTGCACACACACTCTACCAGTGGTGGTGAACCTTGGCATTCCAGATGTTTTGAAACTACAACTCCCATCATCCCTAGCTAACAGGACCAGTGGTCAGGGATGATGGGAGTTGTAGTTCCAAAACATCTGGAGTGCCAAAGTTCGCCACCACGGCACTATACATTTAAAACACCTTAGAAGCACCATCATTCCCTCAGGGAGTTCTGGGAGCTGTAGTTTACCCCTCACAGAGTTGCAGTTCCCAGCACCGCTTTAACAAGCTACAAGGCCCAGAATTCTTTGAGGGGGCAAGAATGCGCTTTGAATATATTTAAAATAGGGTTGGCATATTCCGTAAAGTGAAAATCCAAACAAAGTTGTTGTGCTTTTTCTCTCTCTCACAGCCAGAGAGAGAGAGGCAGGAAGCAGAAAAAGTGACAAAAAGCAGGCCTGTTTAAAGGAAGCAGGAGGCTGGGGTGGCTTTCAGGGACATGGAGTCTGAGGAGCAAAAGTCATGTGTGGGAACCTCTTGTTCACTGTTTCCGGAGGCTTTGAGAGGAAGCAGCAAAAGGAACTGTGCAGAGGAGATGTAGAAGTTGTGGCTGCCAATGTTAGAAGTGTGGGCGTCGGAAGTGACGGCGTCAGACAATGACTGCATACACCGTGGTGCTGTCTTGAGTGCAAGCAGAGGTGGATTTCCTTCGGGGATATTCCAGTTGTGCATAATGAAGGCAAGCAGGTCCCTGCGAGGAGAAGCAAGAAAAGAGAAAGGACGATTTAGGGAGTTGAATGTGCAGCGCCTGCCCCAAATTACCGTATTTTTCGCTCTATAAGATGCACCAGACCACAAGAAGCACCTAGTTTTTGGAGGAGGACAACAAAACAAGAAAAAAAACATTCTGAATCTCAGAAGCCAGAACAGCAAGAGGGATCGCTGCGCAGTGAAAGCAGCAATCCCTCTTGCTGTTCTGGCTTCTGGGATAGCTGCGCAGCCTGCATTCGTTCCATAAGACACACACACATTTTCCCTTACTTTTTAGGAGGGAAAAAGTGAGTCTTATAGAGCAAAAAATACGGTATATCCTAGCCCCAAGCTCTGCCAGGAATGCCCAGCTAGTATTTACCTCATCCAGACTCTTCCTCTGGTAAAGTTCCTCGTTCACTCTGGCTGGATTTATCGCAGAAGTGCAGCCTTGGGATCGCCGTGACAAGTGGGATGAAAGAAACATGAAATCATTTATCAGGGCAATCTCTCTGGGCCATGTGTGGAACTCCCTGCTGTGGGAATTTCATGAGGAAAGATGCCTTCTCCCAACATGATATTCTTGGAGTGCATCTGTGGAACACCCTCCCACCAGATGTCAAAGAGAGAAACAACTACCTGACATTTAGAAGACATCTGAAGGGAGCCCTGTTCAGGGAAGTTTTTAATGTGTGACATTTTAATGTACTTTTAATCTTTGTTGGAAGCCGCCCAGAGTGGCTGGGGAAACCCAGCCAGATGGGCGGGGTACAAATAATAAATGTTTTTATTATTATTATTATTATTATTATTATTATTATTATTTCTCTCCCACCAACCCCTGACCACTGACCAGTTTGGAAGATGAAGCTTTTTTAAATGGCAAAAGGAAGAACTTCTCCTTCATTCCTCACCTGTCCTCTCCTTCCTTCCTCTCTGCATCCTAGAAAGAAAATTGCAGGAGTCTTAGGGCTACATACATTTTATGGTCGACAGTGGTACTCTGAACTAAACTCTCCATCTCTCCTGCACCTGTGTATAGGAATAGATCATTAAGTCTTCAGAAAGTGTGTTTTTCCCTATCCATGGCTACCAGTGATGGGGATTGAGAATGACACACTATGATGCCATCATAATACAAGTGCCATTTTATTATATCTGCTGGTTCTAAGGGGTTGTTTTGATCTTAACCCTGCCTGGTACTAACAGGAAGGCCCAGATGTGTGTCAACGTAGAGCAGGGACATGAAACTGTCTTGCATGAAAATGTCAGAGCACTGTTCTGTCTGCTGCAGGGATGAGGGAACCTGTGGCTCTCCAGATATTGTTCAACTCCCGTCAGCCCCAGGGGCTCCTAATCCTGGAAGAGCTCCTGAAGAAATTTTAGCCTACATTGATTAAACTTTAGACCTCCAAGGTCCACCACTGCTGTCATCTTCTCCCTCCTTAGTCTCAGTGTTGACCTTGGAGGATGGGGACTAAACTAGAATGAGCTGGCTCCTCCTGTCGTTGGCTTTGGCGCCACCTACTGTTGACCTCCCTGTCTCCCGCCCTACCAGGCTCCATAGACACCAGACAGCACTGCATTCACCGCCACCAAGTCCCTCCATGGAAAACACCTTTGACTCACCTGGCTGCTGGCTGCCTCTTCCACATCCACACAGCTGTTACAAGAGCAGCCAGGACCAGAGCCAGACCAAGGAACAGCAAGACCCAAATCCAGATTTTGGTGCCTTTCACTCCACCGGCTTCTGCAGGCGCAGCGTTCGTAGTCTTAGCAGTGGCAGGACTTGGCGAGAGAAATGACACCAAATAGGGAGGCAGCTCAGCAGAAGCAGAACCTTCAGGGAAGGGTTGGGAGGTTGTTTTGAAATGAGGAACAAACGGCGCTTTTCACCCTAACCTCAAAATTGCCTGTTGGCCTTCCTTGGAAGCAAGAAGGCCAGCCAGTGTAGGCAGTCATAGAATCATAGAATTGTGGAGTTGGAAGGGACCCTGAGGGTCATCTAGTCCAACCCCCTGCAATGCAGGAATCTCGATCCTGTGCTAGATGGTCCAATAGTATGACTTTGCATTGGCAGCTTCATATGCTCCTATGGACTTGGGACCTTCTGAAGTGCTCTGGCAAATATCTTTGGTTGGTCCTCACTCCTGAACCTCTGTAACATAATTGATCCCTCATGGTGGAATACCAGCCCTGAGATGCTGAGAATAGCACTTTTGTCAAGGGATAGTAGGAGACAATCCATCTCAGGGCTACAGGCCGGCTCTTGTGCATCCAAGATTCACATAACTGAAAGTATTTTCATTTAGGCAAGCCGACCCAGACATAATGGCATGCCATTTTATTGTGTCTGTGTGTTTGTTTTAACACTGCTTATCGATACACATATAACAAAAATGTAAGTATGTCATCACGCTGCAGTTCCCTTGATGGCTCACAGATGGCACTGAGAACTACAGTATGACCACAGACTTCTGGGAGCAGCTAGGCCACTCACAGTGGTGTTGTAGGGTGAGAAAAAGGGAGATGGTTATTTCATATTGTCATACCCTCCAATACGTTGGGTCCCAAAGGTGGGACCCGCATCTTCCTGGACATGCTCCCACACATGACACACACAAGATCATGGAGCCCAAAAGACACACTTTTTTGGGGGCGCGTGCATGGAGCTCCCCAAAAGCTGTGCAAGATCGTACCACCACAAAAGTGCTTTTTCTGGAGCAAGATTGCAGCATGAAATTGTGTGGGGTCACAGCGCCCAGAATGGCCACCGTGCTCTTACATGAAAACGGGATGTCCTGCTTTTACCATGACACTTGCTAGGTAGGTATTATTTTATACACAAAATGCTTAGAGGTTCCTGTTGATTAAGTGGCATATGAATCTTATCAAACCAAATGAAATAAATAGCATTGCACTAGGTGGGATTTCTTCCATCCCTTTGGCACTGAGATGGAAAAAGCTGTACCTGCTGCAGTCTTCCTTTTCTGCACAAGTCTTCAGAGCCAGATGGGGAACCTGCCTTCCAGATGTTTTTGGACTCCAATTCCCATCAACCCCAGCCAGCATCAGCCAATGGCCGGGGAGGATAGGAGCTGTAGTCAAAGAACATCTGGAGGACCATAGGTTTTCCATGCCTGCTTTAATGTAGAGGCTGGATATAATTTGGACAACCGCACAGAGTATTTCAAATTCACCTGCGCCCTTCTCTTGGACGGGTGGCTCCAAGCAAATTTCAGAGACCCAAGTGTGATTGGCAAGAGAGTGGCATTCCCAGCGCCCCCAAGCCCTCCGCCGGGTGGACAGTAATTGGACAATGGACCCGAAATTGCTCTTCTCGAACCAGTGCCCGTTGCCCAGCGGTTTTGAGTTCAGCATCCAGCGAAAAGACTTTGCCTTGAAGTTGCCTGGCGAGTGGCAGTGACGGCAGCTGAGCCGCAAAGAGGAGGCGTTGAGCCACCAGAAGGAGACATAGACGTTGTTGTGGCAGCCTGGGGAGAGAAGAGGAAAAGGGACGAATTAGCAGGCCGAGCACCAGGTTCAAAGAGGTCCTCAGCAAAGTACCGTATTTTTTCATGTATAAGATGCCCCCATGTATAAGACGACCCCTATTTTTTTTAACCCCAAAATAAGAAATTAAGTTGTTTAGCTTTGGGGGGTGGGGTGGGGGAGGTCACTTCCGCCAATTGCTCACCTGCCTGCCCGCCACTGCCGATCACTTGCACAGCCACTGCCAACCGCACACCTCGCCAGTGCCACCAATTGCCCGCTCACCGCCACCAATCGCCTGCTCAATTGCCTCGTTGTTGTTGTTGTTTAGTCGTTTAGTCGTGTCCGACTCTTTGTGACCCCATGGACCAGAGCACGCCAGGCACTCCTGTCTTCCACTGCCTCCCGCAGTCTGCTCAAACTCATGCTGGTAGCCTCGAGAACACTATCCAACCATCCCGTCCTCTGTCGTCCCCTTCTCCTTGTGCCCTCCATCTTTCCCAACATCAGGGTCTTTTCCAGGGAGTCTTCTCTTCTCATGAGGTGGCCAAACTATTGGAGCCTCAGCTTCAGGATTTGTCCTTCCAGTGAGCACTCAGGGCTGATTTCCTTCAGAATGGAGAGGTTTGATCTTCTTGCAGTCCATGGGACTCTCAAGAGTCTCCTCCAGCACCATAATTCAAAAGCATCAATTCTTCGGCGATCAGTTGCCTCAGCCGCAGCCAATAATCACCCGCCCAGTCACCACTGCCCATCTCCTGCTTGCTGCTGCCATTAATCGCACGTCCCCCCTCTGCATTCACTATCCGTGTATAAGATGACACCCAATTTTTGCCTATTATTTTTTTTAGCAGGAAGCATTGTCTTATACACCGAAAAATATGGTACTTTCTGGTCAGCCCCCCCCCCTTCATAGGCTTATGTTTCGGGCCTTCTTTGGTAGCAATGGAGGGCGGCTCTGAGCCTCACAATGCCCCTATTGGAGCAATTCTACATGGGCCAAATCCACACTATAATTTTAAAGCGCTATACAGCGGTACCTTAGTTTAAGAACAGCTTAGTTTATGAACAACTTGGATTAAGAACGCTGCAAACCTGGAAGTAGGTGTTTTGGTTTGTGAACTCTGCCTTGGAATAAGAACATGTTTCGCTTCCTGTCGAGTGTGTTCCATTTGTAAATTGAGTCCCCCGCTGCTGTGGGAAAGCACGCCGTGGTTTAAGAACGCAATGGACTTCCGGAACGGATTAAGTTCCTAAACCAAGGTACCACTGTACAACTTTAACAGCCAAAGATTCCTGGAAAGGATAGCTCATTAAGGGTGCTCATCCCTGGAGTGGTCAATCCCTCTTCCCAAGGAACTCTGGGAATTGCAGCTCTGTGAGGGGAAGCAGGGGTCTCCCAAGCCCTTAACAAACTGCAGCTCCCAGAATCCTTTGGGGGAAGCCATGACTCTCAATGTGGCGCCATAGCACTGTCAGTGAATAGAATTGTGAGGAGCTGAACATGACGGCTCATAGTCCTGGCCATCCCAAGGCAATTGTCAGTGCTGGGAGTTGGAGGGGGTGCTGTCAAGGTACTAGAACCCAGCAGTAGCACAAGGGGGCTGGGTGCCAACTCACCTGGCCTGATGAACAGCATCGCCTGGCGGAGGCCGCTTGTGGGAGAGATCCTAGATGTGGCTGCATTTATTGTGCTAATTTTTTTTTCTAGCTGCCTTCCTACAGCTTAAGATGGTTGGCTTGAAGTTGCTGTGAGGAGAGGATAAAAAGAGCAGAGCTCCCCAGAGATGGAAAGAAGATGAAGTCCCTACCAGAGAAGAAGGGCAGATCAAGTTGATGGATTATGCCGAAATGGCTAAAATGACCCGAAAAATCAGAAACCGGGAAGACCAAAATTTTAATAGGGAATGGGGAAATTTATAACTTACCTTAAAAAACATTGTAAGCCATTAAAACCGTTAATAGGATTGGAATAACACTTGTAATTTAATGGTGAATTTTTGGATACAATGAAGAAGTAAAAGATTTGGATTATTATAAAAGATGCAGGAGGAAATGATTAACAGCAGGACCCACAAAGGGAGGAGAGAAGACCAGGAGATTCTTTGGAATCTTGTTTCTATGTTGTATGTTGGATATGTGACTGTAAAGTTTCAATCTGGAAACCAAATAAATAATTTTTTTTTAATTTTTTTTAAAAAGAGCGGAGATTAAGAAAGAAACGAGAGATGTATTAGCCAAATGGAAAGCAAGAGGCTGCACGAGGGATGAGCCTTTTTAACAGCCCCCACTTGGGCAATAAGATTCCTGCACTGCAGGGGGTTGGACTAGATGACCCCTGGGGTCCCTTCCAACTCTCCAATTCTGTAATTCTGTCGCAAGCCAAGAACAAGGTGGCCTTGTCATTTGTGTTACAGAGGCCAGTCTTCTATTCAGGGCCGGATGTAGGTTTGATGAGGCCCTAAGCTACTGAAGGTAATGGGGCCCTTTATATGTCCAGCTGTCCTTTGTCAACAACAAATTGTCGCTGTTTTTTGTGTTGAATATATATGTTGAATATATGCTATATGGTAATTTATATAGGTATATATAATATATATATATATATATATATATATATATATATATATGGTATCTAAAACCATTTGCACGTAACAAAATATGCATTTTATCAAAGTAACTGTTGAATTGAAATACAATTAAGAAGAAGTATATTAATAGTGACAGATCCTGAAGCTGAGGCTCCAATACTTTGGCCCCCTCATGAGAAGAGAAGACTCCCTGGAAAAGACCCAGGCATGCTCTGGTCCATGGGGTCACGAAGAGTCGGACACGACTAAACGACTAAACAACAACAACAACATATTAATAGTGAAATACAATTAAGAAGTATATTAATAGTGAAATAATTATTAAGCTCTAACTTAAACTGATTGGGGCCCCATTACTTACATCACAGGAGCCTACACAACACAAAAAGCTGTTGCTGTATGTAGGTTTTATTTTATTTGTTTTTTATCTTATATTTTGGAAATGTACATCCAGTTTTTTCCCCTTTTATTTTTTGGAGGCCCCCAAGAGAGTGGGGCCCTAAGCTATAGCTTGTTTAGCTTATACGTAAATCCGGCACTGCTTCTATTTCAAGAGGTCCTCTGTTTGAAGGTCTGTATAGTTAAAGCTATGGTGTTCCCAGTAGTGATGTATGGAAATGAGAGCTGGACCATAAAGAAGGCTGATCGCCGAAGAATTGATGCTTTTGAATTCTGGCGCTGGAGGAGACTTGAGAGTCCCATGGACTGCAAGAAGATCAAACCTCTACATTCTTAAGGAAATCAGCCCTGAGTGCTCACTGGAAGGACAGATCCTGAAGCTGAGGCTCCAATAGTTTGGCCACCTCATGAGAAGAGAAGACTCCCTGGAAAAGACCCTGATGTTGGGAAAGATGGAGGGCACAAGGAGGAGGGGACGACAGAGGATGAGATGGTTGGACAGTGTTCTCGAAGCTACCAGCATGAGTTTGACCAAACTGCGGGAGGAAGTGGAAGACAGGAGTGCCTGGCGTGCTCTGGTCCAGGGGGTCACGAAGAGTCGGACACGACTAAACGACTAAACAACAACAATAGAGAGAAGGTGAACTCTTGCTATTATTTGAGAAACATACCTGCGGTCACGTCCAGCATGGTTCGAGTCTCTGAGCCGTCGGGCGAACGGCAGACGTAGGTGCCTGAATCGCTCATGACCAGATTCCGGAGGACCAGGGATCCTGATGTCTGGTTTGCCAGCCGCTGGTTGAACCGAACAGGAGCCACCTCATTTCCAGTAAGGCTCCAGGTTATTTCCACGTAACCGCTTTGGACTTCAGCGCACCTGGAACTCAGAGGGAGCCAAAACCAACGGGTCCAGGGGCTCACGGACTCGCAGGGAAGCGTGGCCTGCTCCCCAGAAGCGTGGACGATTCTCTCGGGGACGAAAGCTGAGGGAGAAGAGGAATGGAAGTGTTAACGTCTCCTCTGCCCAAGCCCTATCCCTCCTCACCCCACACTTGCAAGGACCCCCACAAAGGAACGATGGAAGCTGCCTTATACTGAGTCAGACCATTGGTCCATCTGGCTTAGCAATGTCTACACTGGCTGGCAGCATCTCTCTGGGATTTCACACAGGAATATTTCCCAGACCTACCTAGAGAGTCCTGGAATTGAAGCTGGAAAGTTCTGCATGCGAGGCAGGTGTCCTGCCATTGAGCTGTGCCCTCTTGATTCATTCTTTGCTTTGGAGATTCTGCTGTCTGCTTTATTTGAGCCTTGTATTCCTTTTATTCCTTTATTTCTTCATTTGTGATTTTCTATTTTATACACTTCAATATTTTTACAATCGTTTTAATGTTTCAAAACTCGACTTCCTTCCCCCCTCTTTCTGCGGTTCCTTTATTTTATTTTATATTTTCTGCATATTCCAAATTAACTTAACGTATTCATTTATCTATCTACTTCAAATATACAGTGGTACCTCGGGTTACAGACGCTTCAGATTACAGATGCTTCAGGTTACAGACTCTGCTAACCCAGAAATAGTACCTTGGGTTAAGAACTTTGCTTCAGGATGAGAACAGAAATTGCATGGTGGTGGTGCGGCGGCAGCGGGAGGCGCCATTAGCTAAAGGTTAAGAACAGTTTCAGGTTAAGAACGGACCTCCATAATGAATTAAGTTCGTAACCCGAGGTATCACTGTATACTCTTATAAAATTGCAGGTTATTACAATAATCTTGCCAATGTTCTTATCTGTTTATTTGTAAATATTCAATAAACCATTTCCATTCTTTTATTAAAAAGTTTGTTATCTTGATTTCTTATTTTTTCCGGTGAGTTTCGCCATTTCTGAATATTCCACAAGTTTTTGTATCCGCTCTTCTTTCGCTGGGACTTCTTCTTTCAGATTTTGGGCAAGTAACATTCTTGCCGCTGTAGTCGCATACATGAATAAATTTAGGTACCGTAGTTCTGTCCCTATAATTCCCAAAAGCCTCACATTCCTGCCCTGCCCTTCCTCTCAGTCACTTTCAGACTTGGCAACAGCAGACCCCTCCATGCTAGGATTCTTCGATCACTTTATTCACCCACACAGATCCATGTCCTGTTCTCTGTTTTCCCATGCCGAACCTTTCACTTACCAAAAAAATCCAAAAAAAATCCTATAGATAAAGAAATAAAATAATTCTGCCTATTACACCCGTGTTTGAGAAGCAAACATTCAGGGCCCAATGACATCTTCTCCCAACCACCACCCATCCTCCTCCTTCTTGATCCACACAGACAGATCTATTACCGTGCTCTTTGCTCAGGACGAATAATCCTATCAGTATCTTCAGCCAACAAAACTCCATATTGTTCAGTGCTCTGCCATTTATTTCATAACAATGATAATTCCTGAAGCGAGAGGGTGAACTGCGCTGAACAGGAAAGCATTATTCACTGAGAAATGTTATCTCTCCCTGTGGTGGTGTCTTGGGCTTTTCTATGAAAAGTCAAACGGAAAAGAGCTACATTTTAATCGCCTCCCGGCAGACACAGTATAACTGGATGTGGGACTTCGCGGGAGAGGAGAATGAGGGCCTGGAAGGCTCACAGTCAGTTAGGATTATTTCTATTTATGCCCGTCTTCCTCGCGGGTGGCGCTGTGGGTTAAACCACAGAGCCTAGGACTTGCCGATCAGAAGGTCGCCGGTTCGAATCCCCGCGACGGGGTGAGCTCCCGTTGCTCAGTCCCTGCTTCTGCCCACCTAGCAGTTCAAAAGCACCTCAAAGTGCAAGTAGATAAATAAGTACCATTCTGGTGGGAAGGTAAACGGCGTTTCTGTGTGCTGCTCTGGTTTGCCAGAAGCGGCTTAGTCATGCTGGCCACATGACCCGGAAGCTGTACGCCGACTCCCTCGGCCAATAAAGCGAGATGAGCGCCGCAACCCCAGAGTCGGCCACAACTGGACCTAATGGTCAGGGGTCCCTTTACATTTACCCTTTTCCTCACCTCTGAGGGCTTCTGGAAAACAACACTCTATTCCTGGTGACAGAATTGAAGAGATGCTACCAAATTCCGAAGTACAGTCCTACCTCGGGTTTGCATCCAAAGGTACCACTGTACGACATTTACCACGTTTTGAAATGATAGCATACCCTCCGACATTTCTCGGATGAAAGTAAGACGTCCCATTCCATAATTATAATTGTACTATTTATATCCCACACATCTTAACTGGGTTGCCCCAGCCACTCTGGGCAGCTTCCAACATATATAAAAACCATAATAAAACATTAAACAAACTTCCTTCTATAGGATTGCCTTTAGAAGGCTCAGGGGTCGGATAACTCCACACCCTCCAACATTTCTGCAATGAAAATAGGGACGTGCTAAGGAAAAGCAGGACATTCCGGGATCAAATCAGAAACCAGGACGGCTTCTCTAAATCAGGGATGTCCCTGGAAAAATAGGGACACTTGGGGGGTCTGTAATAAACGTTACCATCTGGGGATGGGCCCTTATAAAACCAGCAGAGTTTAAAATTCAGTTCATTTTGCCACTTGGGCAAACCCTTTTAGCAAACAGAGGCCACACCTGCACTATAAGGTAAAGGGACCCCTGACTATTAGATCCAGCCGTGACCAACTCTGGCGTTGTGGCGCTCATCTCGCTTTATTGGCCGAGGGAGCCGGCATACAGCTTCCAGGTCATGTGGCCAGCATGACTAATCCGCTTCTGGCGAACCAGAGCACGGAAACGCCGTTTACCTTCCCGCCAGAATGGTACCTATTTATCTACTTGCACTTTGACATGCTTTCAAACTGCTAGGTTGGCAGGAGCAGGGACCGAGCAACGGGAGCTCACCCCATCACAGGGATTTGAACCGCCGACCTTCTGATCGGCAAGTCCTAGGCTCTGTGGTTTAACCCACAGCGCCACCCGCGTCCCACCACCTGCACTATACATGTAAAGTATTATGCTGCTGCTTTTTATAGTCATGGCTCCCCCTCCCAAAGAATTTTGGGAACTGTAGTTTATTGTGGGTGTTGAGGGTTGTTAGGAAACCCCTATTCCTCCTCCCAGAGCTACAATTCCCAGAGTGCTTTAGCAACCAATCCCTCTTACTAGGGAACTCTGGGAATTGTAGCTCCGAGGGGAATAGATAGCCCCCTCCCAAGAACTCTCTGCACCTTTAACAAACTACAATTCCCAGGATGGTAAAGCCATGACTGATAAAAGTGGCATCATAGTGCCTTGTACGTATAGTACAAAGATGGCCAAGCAGCAAAATGAGGACACCGTTAACAGGGAGCAAACAAACAGTTTCATTATATGACTTGTGGGAGATGCAACAAAATGGTGCAGTATGGAATGTTACTTTTCGGGATCCCTGCCCACCCCCTTCAAAAAAAGTTGTTAGCATCCTGCGGCTACTAAACTGGCCTGTTTTTGCCTAACTCTGCTTTTCCGCAACAAGGGCACCTGCAAACTTGCAAGCGGAATGAGGGTCTAAAAAGAGAGACGTTAAAAGTGCCAATGAGGGTGCAATGAATGAAGCCAAACTTTTTTGTTGTTGCCATATTCTAGGTTTTACAAGAACATATAGGACCCAGGACGGGGATTGCCATCGTGAACAGTGCAATCTCGTTTGTTTCAGCACTTAAGAGATGTTCCAAGCAGTTGCAGCTGTGCGCCCTGGAAGTGGTACCTAAACTCTTATAAATTCTGCTGTGCAGTCTTTCAGGAGCATTTGCTGACCTTGCATAAACTGGATTTTACGCCGAATCATCGTTTTGAGCAGTGTGGAACCACAGAGAGCTGTAACAAGGGCATTAAGCTATGCACACATTGGCCCACCTAATGCTGCTTCTCTAGTCATGTTTGGTGGTACTGTTATATCCTTCGACCTCAAACACTCTTACTTTTGTTGGCGTAGCCTAGAATTGTACTAGTCCCGTTTTTCATCTTCTTTTTGCTGAGCTTTGGGATGTTGGAAGAGAAAACCCACTTTCTGGGAACTAAAGGAAGCACTGAAGCAGAATTGGTGCAGCGGGTGAGTTCATAGCCTGTGTCCGTTCTCTTGGGCCGAAGCCTGGCCAGGGGCATCTCTGCCTCACTCCCTGCCAGAGCTGGCCCAAGACATTTTGGCGCCTGAGGCAAACCCAAATAATGATATTTGCACCCTGTCAGGGAACAATGGGTGAGTGAATATCTACATCAGGAACAAGGCGGGTGGGAATCAAATCAAGCTCACCTGATGTTTGAACTGGGAATCAAAGGCCATCAAGGGCGGAAAGGAGCCTAGGAGACCCCTGAAGAAGATGTTTGGATTTGATATCCCGCTTTATCACTACCCTAAGGAGTCTCAAAGCGGCTAACCATCTCCTCTCCCTTCCTCCCCCACAACAAACACTCTGTGAGGTGAGTGGGACTGAGAGACTTCAGAGAAGTGTGACTGGCCTAAGGTCACCCAGCAGCTGCATGTGGAGGAGCGGGAAGCGAACCCGGTTCACCAGATTACGAGTCTACCGCTCTTAACCACTACACCACACTACACCACCTGAGGGCAGCCCTCACTAGTGGGCAGAGACCAGCAGGGCCTTCTATTCACTGAGAGGCCTCCATACTGTCCAGGCTGGCACCCCAGAAAGGTCAAGTTGGTGCTTCTAAGACAACAAAAACGCAGGAGGCAGCAGTTACGAGTCACCGGTCTCTGCAGCCACAGCAGGTTCTGTGATTCCCAAGTGTTTTGACTTCACCCCCAAAGGCGCAATCCGCTATCTTTCGAGACAGACAGATGCCTACCATATTGCTGTGCACTGCCCTGGTATTTTGCAAGAGGGTGGTGCATATAAATACTATTTTAAACCAACAGAATTCATAATTTGTGGCTGGTAACGGTCAGCAACCTTTTCCTCCAGTTTACCTAAATGTGTCTTAAAAGCACTCAAGTTGGTGGCCCCCTGGTCAGAGGAGCTTCCCCCATCTTCAACCTTAGCTGGTTTGAGGAGGAAGGTAAGAAAATAGCTTCAGGATGCCCCATTTAACGCAAGTGTTAAAGAGAGTCATCTCTTCCCTCCATCTCCAGAGAATTGCCTTAGTATTGCACAGGTAGTTTGTTCTTCTGCTTCTTTGGTGATCACTTGTGAGTCCGTAAGTGACTGTGGAGGCCAATTCTGGATCCACATGTCCTTCCACAGTGGAGACATAGGTTTCCGGGTAGGAGTTGATCACAGTGTGGATTTGCCAAGCGTGCCTTCCTCTTAGCACATTTCTCCTTTTCATCCCGAGTCTGAGTGTCTTCAAAGCCTGTGACACCTTTGGTAAAGCCAGTTCTCCAACTGGAGCGCTTGCAGGTCAGTGTTTCCCAGTTGTCAGTGTTTATACTACCTTTTAAAGATTTGCCTTGAGAGAGTCTTTAACCTTATTTTGTTGACCACCAACATAATGCTTTCCATTTTTTAGTTTGGAATAGAGTAGTTGCTTTGGAAGACGATAATCAGGCAACCAAACAACATCACCAGTCCAACGAAGTAGATGTTGAAGAATCATTGCTTCAACACTGGTGATCTTTGCTTCTTCCAGTACACTGATATTAGTTCGCCTGTCTTCGCAAGTGATGTGAAATCTTTTTTGGAGACACCGTTGATGGAATCTTTAGAGGAGTGAGAGATGGCGTTTATAAGTGGTCCATGTTTCACAAGCATACAGAAAGGCTGACAGACCCCCTACTCACCACCCACCTTTCCCAAGTTACACGGGCCAGGAAAAGACTCGGTAAGTATAAAAAAATACCATCTTTATTGTGAACCTCTACAACTGTGTGTGGTTTTATTTTCTGGGCGAAGGAGGGTGTTGGAGGATAAATATTACAGGGGAGAGGAAGCAGATTTACAGCTTGCAGTAGGAGGGTAGCAGAGATGGTCAGACACACACACACACACACACACACACACACACACACACGAAAAGCAGATGCACTACGTTGGGTGGTCAGGTATCAATACAGGGGGCCTTGACTGGCGCAGGGGTGATGGAGGTGCTATAAGCTCCAAGGGAGGTGAAATTCCTGGGGAGGGAGCGGTGTGCAGTGCGTCGCTTCAAAATTTTGGAGGTGCTTCCGGGCCTGTGGAGTGAGAAGGAGAGAAAACAAGGTTAAAATGGATTTCCAATGACAGGATGAGGAAGACAGTGGGGAAACAACATGCAAACTTGGGCAACGGAAGCAGCAATCCTCTAGTTTTGCTGGAGAATCAGTAACCAATTGTGAGGACACGGGGAGAGGAATGGAAGGAGACAATCCGAGGGCAGAACGTACAGGAAAAGATGCTGAGCTTTGTGATAAAGTATCTCTGCTGCTCTCCACACACCCCCAAACTGGTCAGAGGTGAAACTAGGGGTGGGCAAATTTCTCCTTTCTCCTGTCTTTAGTTCACAATGTTTCTGCACAGTTTGCAATTTTGTTTTATTCTTTTAAAAGTTTCCACAAAAATTTTCTTTCTCCTAATCAACAGGGTTTTGCATACAATTATGCCTAATAATTTTTTTTGCAAGCAATTCCCCCGTGAATGCATTTTTGTATGTTATTTTCACTAATATGTGCATTTGTACACACTTTCCCTTTACACACACACACACACACACACACACACACACACACACACACACGATTGGAGAAGAATGAATTTCGAAGGAGGGTAGTGTTTTGGTTTGTGTGTTGGGAAGCACAAATTATATTAAAGTAAGAACCAAACTCCTCCCTCCTTTCCAGAACTGCTTTTGCTGCCTGCTGGGCAGACCACAATCTTCTACTTTTTTGAAGATCACTCGTGGGCCGAGTAAGATTGTCTTCCATGAACACGGTCTTAACAGTGAGTCCGTAAGTGACTGTGGAGGCCAATTCTGGATCCACACGTCCTTCCACAGTGGGTCATAGGTTTCCAGGCGGGAGTTGATCAAGGTGAGGGTTTGCCAAGTGTGCCTTCCTCTTAGTACGTTTCTCCCTTTCGTCCTGAGTTCGAGCGTCTTCAAAGCCCACAACACCTTTGGTAAACTGGAGCACTTGCAGGCCAGAGTTTCCCAATTATCGGTGTTTATACTACATTTTTAAAGATTTGCCTTTTGTTGACCGCCAGCATTACGCTTTCCACTTTTAAGTTCGGAATAGAGTAGTTGCTTTGGAAGATGATAATCAGGGATCCGAACAACATGACCAGTCCAACCAAGTTGATGTTGAAGAATCATTGCTTCAACGCTGGTGATCTTTGCTTCTTCTAGTACACTGGTATTAGTTCGCCTGTCTTCCCAAGTGATGTGAAATTTTTTCCAGAGACACCTTTGACGGAATCTCTCGAGGAGTTGGAGATGGCGTTTATAAGTGGTCCAGTTTCACAAGCATACAGTAAAGTTGGTAGGACAACAGCTTTGTAAACAAGCATTTTGGTTTTGCTGGCTGCCTGCTAGGCAGACCACAATACCAGCACACAGACCACTGCTTCCTGGGGCCCTTTCCTTTGAGGCCAGTTCCACCTACACTGAACCCAGGCAAGGACTGATGGCGGCTGCCACACCTACTTCAAGAGGGATTTGCCCCCTTCATGCCAAAAGGGCCATTTCAAGCCAAGAGAGAGCAATCACAGTCAGCAATGATGGAAGAGGCCATATGCTTCATTTGGTCTATATATTGATGGACTCCAACTCCCAACATCCCTGACCATTGGCCATGCTGACTATGGTTGTTGGGAGCTGGGAGTCCAGTAAGATCTGGTGATGTCCCGAATCCCTGACCTAGAGGAAGAGGATTCCATCACATCTGCCAAGGCTTTCCAAACTTGGGTCTCCAGTTGTGTTTGGACTACAGTTCCCATCATCCCTGAACACTGGTCCTACAAGCTAGGGATGATGGGAGTTGTAGTCCAAAAGCAGCTGGAGACCCAAGTTTGGAAAGCCCTGGCTAAGTCGGTAGAACATGAGTTGCTTAAATCTCAGGACCACTGAACGCAATACTTTGAAAGAAAATGTGATGAAAATGATGTATAGGTGGTATATTACCCCTGTGAAATTAGCTAAGATGTATCAAATAAGTAATAAATGTTGGAAATGTAAAGAAAAGGAAGGAACTTTTTATCACATGTGGTGGGAATGTAAAAAAGTGAAAAACTTCTGGAAAATGATATATAATGAGATGAAAAAGATGTTGATATATATATTTATTAAGAAACCAGCAGCATTTTTACTTGGCATTGTAGGAGATGATATTAATAGACAGGATTGTAAAGTTGTTTTTATATGCAATGACGGCAGCAAGAATATTATTGGCACAAAAATGGAAGCAAGAAGAACTACCGACAAAAGAAGAATGGAGGACGAAATTGATGGACTATGCAGAATTAGATAAATTTAACAGGAAGGATTCAAAACCTGCGGGACCAGAGATTCTTAGAAGACTGGAGTAAATATATGAACTACCATATTTCTTGCTCTATAAGACTCACTTTTTCCCTCCTAAAAAGTAAGTGGAAATGTGTGTGTGTGTTATGGAGCGAATGCAGGCTGTGCAGCTATCCCAGAAGCCAGAACAGCAAGAGGCCATCCCAAAAGCCAGATCCCTCTTGCTATTCTGGCTTCTGAGATTCAGAATTATTTTTTTCTTGTTTTCCTCCTCTAGGTGTGTCTTGTGGTCTGGTGCGTATAGAGCGAAAAATACGGCACTTGAAAAGTAATAGTAATGAACAGATCCCGCTAGTAGGATTGCAAGAAGTTTTGTAAGGAGGATTATTGGAAATATTACAAGTAAGACTATGAGGCGAATTATTAGTTAATGATAATTAAGAGTAATAGAGAAAACTAAGAAATGCAGAATAAGTGATAAAGAACAGAAAATCATCAGAGGTGTTGACGGAAGTCAAAAGTATAAGATAAGAAGTTATATTATATGAATGTTGGAAATGATATGTCAAAAAACTAATTATAATAAATCTCAGGACCATTCACTGCATGGCATCCTGGGGATGATGCTGCAGACAGGACCTCGAGATCTGAAGAGCTTTGTGGTCTTTCATCATGGAAAGCTGTATACAAGAAGCCTAAATAAACAGAAAGCCCTAACTCCGACAGGGCAATTGAGGAGGGGCAAAATGACTCGGAACTCACCAGGAACAGTGCAAGCTGCCGTCTTCCTTCAGATGTCATGTCATCACCTTGTTTGAAAAAAAAGAATAAAGGGATGAGGTTAGCAGGATTGAAACAGGCAGCCGGGACTGGTATGGCCAGCCCAACACAGTCCAGCTTGCCTCTTCTACGGGGATAATTTGATACCACAAAATGTGGGGATAGATGGCTTTAAAACTGCAACATTTATTACCCACTGCACATCTGTACAGATACCAGAGGGGTTACGGGAGATGCAACACCACACAAACCACGATAACAAAACCACAGAACAGCTAGCTCTCAGCCCACAAGAGAAGCTAAAACTGCAAAGCAGGCTAATAAGAAAGCCAAGGTAATTTTAAGCTGTTTTAGTATTTTAACTTTTGATTGTTTTAAAGTAGTCGTAGGCAAACTCAGCCCTCCAGATGTTTTGGGACTACAACTCCCATCCTCCCTGACCACTGGTCCTGTTAGCTAGGGAAGATGGGAGCTGTAGTCCCAAAACATCTGGAGGGCTGAGTTTGCCTATGCCTGTTTTAAAGTATGGTTGCTATCTTTTCCTGATTTCACGGTTTCATCTATTTGTAAACCGCCACAGCGGGTGGCGCTGTGGTCTAAACCACTCAGCCTCTCAGGCTTGCCAAACGCAAGGTCGGCGGTTCAAATTCCTGTGATGGGGTGAGCTCCCGTTGCTCCGTCCTAGCTCCTGCCAACCTAGCAGTTCGAAAGCACACCAGCGCAAGTAGATAAATAGGTACCACTGCTGTATATATAATCAAAAATTATATATACAGCTGACCAGTTTCTTGCATTATCTGCTCCACTTGGGACCCATTCCTAAAGTTTTCACCTTCCTCATGGATAATTGCCGCTCAATTTCCCCCCTTTCAAATAGTCTTCATTGGCACCTCTTATACCCACCCATTCCAGCGCTGAGTGGTCTGTTCTAAACTCCCAATTGGTCAAGTTACGTTCAAAGGGACTGGTGGCTCCAAGTTTGCCACTGGCTAATTCCAGCACACGTACCAAGAAGGCCAACGTCCCCAGCCAATCATCCTCATCCTTACTCTTCTGGTGGTTAACGTGGCCTCTAGCCAGTTCAAGCCCGATTGGTCATTATTCCATAACCCCGTTTCCATTTCCCTTCCTCGTTATTCCCTCCTGGTTGCTCTTTTCCCCTCTAGCACAGGCCTCACCGACACTCCAGGGAAAATCTTCTCCGTCTTCGGCTTTGTACGACTTCAGGACAGACAGGCACCAGTCGTCCTCCACTTCGTAGCGGCTATAAACAGAGGCTGCAGGGGCAAGGAAGAAGAGGTTAGTGCGAATGAGGGCCTGGCTGCCTGAAGGTTTTCAGAGCCAACTGCGCTGCCCTAGTGGCCAAATGGCAAGTTTACTGACACACTGTGGCACATCCTGGAATTCTAGTTTATATATTAACCTTTTCTTCCTTGCAGATGCGGTTAATTTGGGTCCAACTTTAGCCCCACTCTCTCTCTCATCTTTGGCCACACACCTTATTTTTAAAAAGACAACTGAGCACGCCAATAGGGAATGTATTTCAGCTGACAGGCTGCATTCTCTGCTGGGCAACCTTCCAGCATCTATAGGCCGGTGGTGGGCAGGGCCAGGGAAACGGGAGTATTTAAAAAAAATTAAAATCTTTGCATAGTGGGAAAGATTTGATAAACATTCCCACGTTCCTCTCTCGCCATCCATTCAGGCAAGCAAGAGGTGTTGTCAGTGTTAATCAGGGTTCACAGACACATTGCAGCCAGGCAAAGTTGTATGGTCCAGGGAGAGTCTGTCAGAATGGTTGCATACAGCTCCTGGTCCAGAAGTCACTCCCCACGCTATTGTAGAGAGAGTGCTATTTGTGGGATGTAAACACAGGAGCAGTCAATGACAACATTCCTAGAGTGTACATGTTAGAACATGGGGAGGGATGTCTGTCCAGCAAGCAGGTAAACTTCCTGGGGACGGACTTCCTCCGCATGTGACCAGAGGTGGGTGTGGCCTCACCTGTGCAGGTAATGACAAAAGCACAGGGCAGGCAGCCATCTCTCTCTCTCTGCCATTTTCCTTTCGATGAGGAAACATCTAAGGATGCTCTCTTGGCTCCCAGCCAAGAGAGGAGATAAGGACTATCTTGCTACAAGATAGATTCTGAATGTATGTAACCTTTTTAAGCTGTCTGCCTTCTGGGATCATATTGTGAACAGAACGTGAGTAAACTCTTTTATACTTTTATAAAGACTGTGTTGTGTCTTGTATTTTAAGAAGGAACAAAGCGGAAATTACCAGAGTAATTATTATAGAGGTTCTAGCGAACCTGTGCAAGCGTTACCGTTGCGAACTTAAAGGGGAATGTCTATAAACTCTGCTGATATTTTGGGAACTTGTTAGCACAAGTTGGATAAGGATATAATCCCACAATATATCCTCTCTTGCACCCCAGAACATTCCCACACTATTCCCTTCTGTTGAGCGACTGCAGCTGTCAAAAGAGCGAGGTGGCAGTAAATCACACCGTTTAAAGTTGGAATTAGAGTGGTACCTCGGGTTACAGATGCTTCAGGTTACAGACTCTGCTAACCCAGAAATAGTGCCTCAGGTTAAGAACTTTGCTTCAGGATGAGAACAGAAATCGTGCTCCAGCGGCGCAGCAGCAGCAGGAGGCCCGATTAGCTAAAGTGGTGCTTCAGGTTAAGAACAGTTTCAGATTGAGAACGGACCTCCAGAACGAATTAAGTTCTTAACCTGAGGTACCACTGTAACTCTTTATTAGTGAAAAAAACCCACAATCTTCACTTGACTGAGCATCAGACCAGATGAGCACAGCAGCTTATTCTGGTAGGTCTTACCCCAGGCTTCCTCAACCTCGGCCCTCCAGCTGTTTTTGGCCTACAACTCCCATGATCCCTAGCTAGCAGGACCAGTGGTCAGGGATGATGGGAATTGTAGTCTCAAAACATCTGGAGGGCTGAGGTTGCGGAAGCCTGCCTTACCCCATGCATCAGTTGCAGAGACTGAAAGTCCCTGCTTCCCCACAGCTGTCTCAGACCCCTCTTCTCCAGAGCTTTCCCCAAGCAATCGGAGACTGCGCCTGTATGCAGCCAATCTCTCCCCCGCCCTTTTCATGCCTTGTCTGGTTCTGGGACTCCAGTGCGGGAGGGAGCTTGTCGCAGAAGGGGGAGACACCTTTGACTCTACACCAGCCTGACTCATCCCCAGAATAGTCCCCCGACTCGCTCCCAAAGAATGATGATGGGGGGTTGCTTCCCAGACATTAGTGCCCCTCCCTAAGCCTGAACCCTTATAAATCAAGTGCCGCCCCACCTCATTTGGCAAAATGCCAAAAACACAGGCCTAGAAAGTTTTTTAAAAAGAAGACGTTTGAAGCTTTCGGAGGGCCTTCTGTACCGCTGCTAACTTTTACGCTTGTCCGCAATACCTGGCCCAACCTAAGGCACTATTGCAGATTTGCACAAGGATAGGTAACGTGAAGGGACATGGGTGGTGCTGTGGGTTAAACCACAGAGCCTAGGACTAGCCGATCAGAAGGCCGGCGGTTCGAATCCCCGTGACGGGGTGAGCTCCTGTTGCTCGGTCCCTGCTCCTGCCAACCTAGCAGTTCAAAAGCACGTCAAAGTGCAAGTTGATAAATAGGTACGGCTCCGGCGGGAAGGTAAATGGCGTTTCCGTACGCTGCTCTGGTTCGCGAGAAGTGGCTTAGTCATGCTGGCCATGTGACCCGGAAGCTGTACGCCGGCTCCTTCGGCCAATAAAGCGAGATGAGCACCACAACCCCAGAGTCAGTCACGACTGGACCTAATGCTCAGGGGTCCTTTTACCTTTACCTTAGGTAACGTGATATTAGCCTCCAGATGTTGTGGCGCCCAAACTTCCATCAGACCACTGCCCATGCTGGTTGGGGCCGATGTGAGGTTTGTAGCTCACCAGACCTGGAGGAGGACCATGCTGTCTGCTCCTGGCCTGGCATTAGTCAACTTTACCTTCCTCCATGGGTGTGGAAGCCTCCAGCCATTCTCGTACGACTCGGATGCCCTCTTCGGCCATGACTTTGGGATACCTGGAGGCAGGGAGAAGCTCGTTGAAACGGATCACAGCCAGCAACAACAAAGAAGAAATAGAAGCGAGGAGAGTGGGTGTTGGGTGCAGAGGGAAGGGCAGCGACACAGAGGAGAAGTTAAGAGATGGTGAAAAAATGGGGTTACCAAAAAAATCAGGGTATGTGGCTACCCTGCAGAGACATCACCTTGCCAACAAAGGTCCGTATAGTTAAAAAGCTATTGTTTTCCCAGTAGTGATGTATGGAAGTGAGAGCTGGACCATAAAGAAAGCTGACCGCCGAAGAATTGATGCTTTTGAATTATGGTGCTGGAGGAGACTCTTGAGAGTCCCATGGACTGCAAGAAGATCAAACCTCTCCATTCTGAAGGAAATCAGCCCTGAGTGCTCACTAGAAGGACAGATTGTGAAGCTGAGGCTCCAATACTTTGGGCCACCTCATGAGAAGAGAAGACTCCCTGGAAAAGACCCTGACGTTGGGAAAGATGGAGGGCACAAGGAGAAGGGGACGACAGAGGACGAGATGGTTGGACAGTGTTCTCAAAGCTACCAGCATGAGTTTGACCAAACTGCGGGAGGCAGTGGAAGACAGGAGTGCCTGGCATGCCCTGGTCCATGGGGTCACGACTAAACAACAACAACGTCAACCCACAAAAGCGCCACATACCGTATTTTTCGCCCTATAGGATGCACTTTTCCCCCTCCAAAAATGAAGGGGAAATGTGTGTGCATCCTATGGGGAGAATGCAGGCTTTCGCTGAAGCCTGGAGAGCGAGAGGGGTCAGTGCGCACCGACTCCTCTCGCTCTCCAGGCTTCAGGAAGCTCTCCGCAAGCCTTGGGAGCCCGCGGGAGTTCCCGTTGGGCTCCCTAGGCTTGTGGATAGCAGCCTGCATCTTGAAGCCTGGGGCGCGCTGCACAGCGCACCCCGGGTTTCGGTTCCCCAACCTGGTTTGGGCTTCAGGCAGATCTCCGCAAGCCGTGGGAGCCCGGCGGGAAGTCGCGCCGGTCTCCCAAGGCTTGCAGAGAGCTGCCTGTTCTGGGGGCTGGGGTCGGGGGAAGCTCGGGCTCCCCCCGCCCCAGCCCCGCGCGCCTGGGGGGGAAATAAAATTTTTTCTTTATTCCCCCCCCCCAAAAAAAAAACTAGGTGCGTCCTATGGGCCAGTGCGCCCTATGGGTCGAAAAATACAGGGATTGATTTTCAGAACCTTTTCAAGTTAGTGGGAAAGCGGGTTTTAACTTTGCCTTGGCAGTAGTCACGTCACACGGGAGAAAATGTGAGAGCAAGGGAACGGACGATAATTTTGAGATGGTGCAGCTGAGATTGTGATTTCAACATCTGCTCACCTGTGCTGTAACAACTTCAGAAGCAAATCATTCCCTCTGTTGGACATGATGTCTTCAGGAACCCTAGAGAACCAGAAGTGCATAGAGTTAGGACTGTATTATTCTTGTGTATTCTACCAAAGATGACAAGGTTTCCCCCATGGCCATCCTCTTCTCTGAGGGACAGCAATTACGTAGAAGCAAGATTTCCATTATCTCATCGTTCAAATCTCAGCTGGGACAGGTACGGCTTAGCAATGCCGGCCAGATAGCAGGCTATTTTTCTCCACTGCAGTTGTTACTCACGTCGTAGTGATGATCTCATCTTTGGTTCTGCGCACCAGCAACACGGGGCCCTGGTATCTGAAGAGGAGGAGACCATGTCAAGGCGTTGTCTGAAGATTGTATGCGGCTGATGAAGCTAAGCTAACTGGGCTCAACGAGACAAATGACTGGGAGATTGGCTAGAAGCCATAGGTACACTGCATTGCAGTTCCCCAAAAGAAGAGCGGACTATAAAATATCCTATGTGAAGCAGATACTGGCACGGTTCAGGCAATCGTATCCTGTGCACAAAGACCCTTTGGCTCCTCCCTTTGCACGAGCCACAATGAAACCAAGAAGCTTCTAAGTACAGTGGTACCTCAGGTTACATACGCTTCAGGTTACAGACTCTGCTAACCCAGAAATAGTACCTTGGGTTAACAACTTTACCTCAGGATGAGAACATAAACCGTGCTCCGACGGCGCCGCCGCAGCCTGAGTGGTACCTCAGGTTAAGAACAGTTTCAGGTTAAGAACGGACCTCCGGAACGAATTAAGTACTTAACCTGAGGTACCACTGTCATTCTAACTTCCTGTTCTGTCCAAAGCAAGAAACTATGGTTTGGAACAAGTCAGGATCACAAACCATGGCTGAAAGTTGATGCTGAGATTTTGGCTTGTTCCCAAGCTGGTAACTGCAGCCTCCCAGTATGGATGAAAAAGGGAAGCTGTGGTCAGAAACGTCTTGGTTTAATTGTGTCTTAATGCGAAGGGACCTCACGGCAGGTCCACACATATCTTGGCTTAAAAAGCTGAGATGTGGTCCACACATATCTTGGCTTAAAAAGCTGAGATGTGGTAGCCTAAACACAGCCACCGAGTCTGTTGAATTCATGTAATCCACCTAGCTACGAGTGCTCATTTGCAAGGAGACCTGGGGCCAAATTCCAGCTGAAAGCAGACGCTGTCATGCTTGTAACCACCAAACGGTCAAGCCTCGATTTGGAGGCTGGCAACTCACACAGCTTTCATTTTAACTAGGATCAAATTTCTGGTCCTTGGTGGCTCTGAGGGAAAGCTTAACTATCTAGGAAAGTACTATGTGGATCAGCCTTTAGCAACATGGTACACCCCAGTTGTCTTTGGGACCGCAATGCCAAGAGCGTGCCAATGGATGATGGGATATGTAGTCCGACAATATCTGAAAGGCACCAGGCAGCTGAAGGCTAGTAGAAGGCAAAGACTCAAAGTCAGTCTCAGACAGAATTTCCAGCAGCAAGGGAAGAGGTCCAGCAGCAAGGGAGTGTCTCCACCTCCATCGTTCTGCCCGGACACTGAGGTCCAGCACCGAGGGCCTTCTGGCGGTTCCCTTGCTAAGAGAAGTGAGGTTGCAGGGAACCAGGCAGAGGGCCTTCTCAGTAGTGGCACCCGCCCTGTGGAACGCCCTCCCAGCAGATGTCAAAGCGATAAACAATTACCTGACATTCAGAAGACATCTTAAGGCAGCCCTATTCAGGGAAGTTTTTAATGTGTGACATATTAGTGTATTTTTGGTCTCTGTGGAAGCCGCCCAGAGTGGCTGGGGAAACCCAGCCAGATGGGCAGGGTACAAATAATAAAATTACTATTATTATTATTATTATCCCATCTCATTCTGCACAGGACCCCGTTAGCGTGCCATCCAAATGTTAACACATGGTTTCTTTACATTAGCCTATTAGTTTGGCCACAAGAGTTAAAATACAGCATGTGTGGTACTAGATTTCTGTCTTGCTACAGACTGACCCTCCCTTGTTCCACAACACAATCTCAATAAATCCCCAATCCCAGTACCACCAGATCTCTCTCCTCAGAACACTAATCAGACAAAACGTTTCCGCGAGGTGAGGGAAAACAGCATTTTGTAACGAAGCCAAATCTGCCCTGGCTCCATTTCTTTCTCTCCCCCCCCCCCCAAGTATTCCTGGTGATTTGGGGATCCCGGCTACTGCTCCAATAAAAGTGACAACCGTTCAGCTGAATGGTTTAATATTTAACATCACGTGTTTTCCAAGCTGCCTTTCAAAGCTACGCCCTCCCGAGCGGCAACAAGCCTGAAATTTCATTACAATCGATTCCACGAGAGAGCAATCTGTGCGAGGCAATAAAAGCTTTCAGTCAAAAGCCAAGGAAACAGGCTGAGTTTTCAAAAACCCTCCTGAGAGGCAGACAGCCAGCTGCACTCCCCTGGGAAGGAAAAACCACCCCATCCATATGGGGGCCGGCGGCCTGCCTGTTCTTAAAACCAGCTCATTTCCACCCCGGCTTTTCACTGATATGCAAAGTCCAGCTTCACTATTCCAAAGATTAGATGTCAAGACATTTGCTAATTTCTCCTCATTTTTCTGCCGGCGCTTTTGACTATCCAGTTTTTCCTTTGCTGCCTACCTGCAAAGCTGTTCCCCATTGTTTAGGTTCAGGTGTTGCCTCACGGTCCTGGTGACCAAGCCCCCTGCGGAAGGAAGGGAAGGCGTTAGATCAGCGTCGTCCGCCAGCAAACAAGTCCGTAACTCAATTCTCTTCCGTAGTTTTCACAGTAACCTGGCTTAACTCCCCTCACCCAGAATCACCACTTATTGTGCAGTGGCGATGGGAGAGAGGGCTGGTCACTGACAGGAAGTGGCACAGACAAAATGGACGCTTAGTAGATCCCTCCCCAGAGAGGTTTGGCAGGCACCTTCATTGTACACCGTTAGGCAAAAGCATTCCTCTTTAACCAGACTATGGGCTGATGGTCACCCAGTGCCTTTTAAAAATGTGTTGGGGAGAGGGAATGTTATTGGGTTGTTTTTATTACAGTGGTACCTCGGGTTACAGACGCTTCAGGTTACAGACTCCGCTAACCCAGAAGTAGTACCTCGGGTTAAGAACTTGACCTCAGGATGAGAACGGAAATCGCACAGTGGCAGTGGGAGGCCCCATTAGCTAAAGTGGTACCTCAGGTTAAGAACAGTTTCAGGTTAAGAACGGACCTCCAGAACGAATTAAGTTTGTAACCAGAGGTACCACTGTACGTATTTTGTGTTTCTACACAGTAGAACCTTGGAAGCTGAATGCCTTGAAACTCATACGTTTCGGCTCCCGGACGATCGAAAACCAGAAGTGAGCGTTGCGGTTTCCGTACGATTTTCGAAAGCCGAACATCCGGCGTGTAGTTTCCGACTGCGTACGGGAAGCTCCTGCAGCCAATCGGAAGCCACGCCTTGGTTTTTGAACTGGTCTGTGAGTCGAACGGACTCCCGGAATGGATTAAATTCAAGAGCCAAGAGAGGGGCTTCCATTAATTTTCTATTAAAGGAAAAAATTAAAGGAAAAAATAAGGCAAGAATGTGTTAAGATAATTATAGGATAGAAAACAGAGGAAGATGGAAAGGAATTGCTGAAACAATTAATAGAAGTGGAATACAAAAAGGGAGGTGTGAGGAGGTCGTTGGAAAGAAGCGAATGAAAGATAAGATATTGAAAATGTTTAAGGTGTTTTTAAAACGTTTTTGTTTTGTTTTGTTAGTTTAATGTGTTATGTAGTGTTTTTGTATTGTATTTGTATTGTTCTTTTTCTTTTTTTGTTTGTTTGTAGTGTTGTGTTGAAACTGTTCGAAAAGTAATAAATATCATTAAAAAAAAAAAGAGGGGCTTCCAAGGGTTACTGCTAGGGTGCTGAATGGTTTGAGCACTTGCATATTAACTCTCTGTGGTGGGGTGGATTTTATTTCAAAACAAAACAAATAAAAGGGTCTGAAACCATTTGAGCATAGAAAAGAATATATGCATTTTCTGTTTGCTTCCCCTTACTCCAGCTTTCCGGCATGACCTTGAGGGCGAGAGGAACGAGGTCATCGAAGGAGGCGTCCAGAATAAGGGCACTGACATCCGGGTACGACATGGCGGCCCAAGTGGCTGTTGGGTTGGAGGAGAGAAGAGAGAGAGACAAGAGGAGTTATTGGAGGACTCAAATGTGCGCTGGACAGAGCATCGACGCCACTCCGCTCCCCTGTTTGACTACCACAAAGTTTTGACTCCTTCCCATCCTAAGGCTGAGGTTTCCTGCTCCCAAAACTTATAATATTATTCCAACTCCCCGCTCTTGTTTATGGCTAGAAATATCAGAACAGTTTGTTTCTTGAAGGCATGGACGTGCCTTGTTTGCACCGGCTTATAGAAGGAGAACTTACTGGCGGACCGTACATTGTGTCAACTTGTAGGGGAAAGGACAGGTGCTATATGGACTTTCCATCTCTGGGCACAAATACGCCCCTCGCCTAATTCCAGGGAGATGACATCATGTGGCCACTGAGACCATTTAACCCCAGTCCTGAAAGACCTACATTGGCTCTCAGTACGTTTCCGAGCACAATTCAAAGTGTTGGTGCTGACCTTTAAAGCCCTAAACGGCCTGCCTCGGCCCAGTATACCTGAAGGAGCGTCTCCACCCCCATCGTCCAGCCCGGACACTGAGGTCCACCTCTGAGGGCCTTCTGGCGGTTCCTTTGCTAAGAAAAGTGAGGTTACAGGGAACCAGGCAGAGGGCCTTCTCGGTGGTGGCGCCCTCCCTGTGGAATGCCCTCCCATCAGATGTCAAGGAAATAAACAACTATCTGACTTTTAGAAGACATCTGAAGGCAGCCCTGTTTAGGGGAGCTTTTAATATTTGATGTTTTATTTTGCTTTTAATTCTGTTGGGAGCCACCCAGAGTGGGTGGGGAAACCCAGCCAGATGGGTGGGGCATAAATAATAAATTATTATTATTAGGCCTTCAAGAGGGGTTTCCCTCACAAGGCCCTGCACATATTCCCAGGAATCCAGGGCAAATTGCATGCTGTCGTTCTCCTGCCTGTTCCAGCCCATCTCTGGTTAATCCCTTTCCCCCTGCCTATCACGGCGGTAGCAATGCTTCACAGCTCTGGCTAGCAGTGCTTCTTACCTGTAAAGCCCCCAATGGACCAGGCATAGAGGATGATGTCCTCAGGGAAGAAGCCCAAGCGGTGGATGGCGTACTGCATCACTACATCCATGGCGTTGGCTTCATTCTGAGGCAGCGGCACTCCCTGAGGCAGGAGAGGGAAATGGTCAGCGCAAGGAGAGGCTGGGAGTTAAGACTCTTGGGAGAGATGGGATGATGTCGTGTGCATGATCAAGGAGAGCTTTCCTTTCCTCTCTGCTTCCTCTCGCTTTTACAGCGGTACCTCGGGTTACATACGCTTCAGGTTACAGACTCCGCTAACCCAGAAACAGTGCTTCAGGTTAAGAACTTTGCTTCAGGATGAGGACAGAAATCGTGCGGCGGCAGCGAGAGGTCCCATTAGCTAAAGTGGTGCTTCAGGTTAAGAACAGTTTCAGGTTAAGAGGGGACCTCCGGAACGAATTAAGTACTTAACCCGAGGTACCACTGTATTTTATTTTATCCTTCAGGCAAACCTCCTTTCCCAATTCTTCCTCCTTCCCCATTCCTTTTGTGTCATGTCTTTGAGAGACTATGAGCCTGAAAGCAGGGGCTGTCTAGCTAAGCGATCTTTGTAAGCTGTCCCGGAAACCGTCTCAGTCGAAGAGCGGGGTAAAAATGCTTCAGATAACAATGGACAAACAAATGTTTCCAATCGCTCGCTTGCCCCCTTGAGAAGGGGCCTGTCAGGGGCTGGGCTGAGGAGAAATGGTGGGGACCGCCTCCCCCTTCTCCTGAACCTTTCTGAGAACAGGAGGACGGTACAGTGGTACCTTGGTTCTCAAACGCCTTGGTACTCAAACAACTTGGAACCCAAACACTGCAAACCCGGAAGTAAGTGTTCCGGTTTGTGAACTTTTTTCGGAAGCCGAACGTGCTCCGTTTTGAGTGCCACAGTTCTGTCTGAGCCATGTGGGGAATGAGAGACTTTAGGACAGAAGAGGCAGTTTCAACACCTGGAAACAATTTACACGCAGTTATGATGAACCCTGAATTGCAGCGGGTTGGGCTAGATGACCGCTGGGGTCCCTTCCAACTCTACAATTCTATGATCGTACGACAAGCCCACTTGAAATAGGAGTCATTGCTATTTGTTCAGAAGCATCTGCAATTCTTTTCAGGAAGAAAGCTACCGCTTTGCCAATTTTGCCTTGCTGCATAAGAACATGATGCTACAGGACATGGGTTTGGGGTTTTTTGTGTGCGAGAATCTCCAGCGCTGATCCAGTGCTAAACGAGGGCCTTCTCGGTAGTGGCACCCGCCCTGTGGAACGCCCTCCCATGAGATGTCAAGGCAATAAACAACTACCTGACATTCAGAAGACATCTTAAGGCAGCCCTGTTCAGGGAAATCTTTAACGTGTGATATTTTAGTGTATTTTTGGTTTCTATGGAAGCCGCCCAGAGTGGCTGGGGAGGCCCAGCCAGATGGGTGGGGTATAAATAATAAATTATTATTATTATTATTATAAACGGAACGGCATTCTGTCCCCGCAACCTGGATGGTAGGACCTACCCTTCCTTGTGGAAGGACCAATTGCTGTGCTGCTCTCTCTTTTATTAAGGGAGACAGTGCAAAGCAGAGAGCAGAGACCAGGAAGAGAGAAGCCTCGATATCCAGAATTCTGAGTGACTTGAGGAAATGTCTAAATGAAAGGGCACATCTTTCTCACCACTGGAGGCAGGCAGGCACCCACCGCCCCTGTGCCCGATTCCAAATGGGTCCATCTAAATTGGATTTATCCAGACAATATCCACCGGATGCCCTAAAAGTAACCCAATTTAAAATCTCGGCGTAACTTGCAAACAGTATGCTCAATAATTTAACAATTAGACTTGGACAACAGCCTGGATTGGAAGATTGGAATGGAATCAGGAAAAGCTGCGCTAGTAAACAGACAGTTGAAAAAATATATATACACAAACAAAGCTGTACTCGATGGAGGAAAGGATATATGATTTCTGACATGATTGAGAATCGCATGTGGAAAATATGAGAACAACAAGAAGAAGGCAGGAACGAAGATACTGGAGATATACTACAGAGGTCCAGACTATGGGAAGCCCAGAACAAATTACAGTGGTACCTCGGGTTAAGTACTTAATTCGTGCTGGAGGTCCGTACTTAACCTGAAACTGTTCTTAACCTGAAGCACCACTTTAGCTAATGGGGCCTCCTGCTGCCGCTGTGCCGCTGGGTCACGATTTCTGTTCTCATCCTGAAGCAAAGTTCTTAACCTGAAGCACTATTTCTGGGTTAGCGGAGTCTGTAACCTGAAGCGTATGTAACCTGAAGTGACTGTAACACGAGGTACCACTGTAATAATTAATAATTTGGACTGTAATTTGGTTTTTTTTAGTTTATTGTTTTTAATTGGATTATGATTATATGGATATGTTAATAGACTGTTTTTATTGGAAAATTTTAAAAAATGATTAAAAATAATAAAAATAATAAAATCTTGACGTAACTCACCGTGCTGCCTGCAAATCCGGGGTGATTCCATCCCAGTACTGAGAATCCAGCTAAAAGAGAAAGAGAGAGGGTGAATTCATAGGAGGTAAGGCTGTCACTGGGCACGATGGCTGCGTTTTAACTTGACCGTCAAGAGGCAGTGCGCCTCTAAACATTGGTTGCTGGAAATCGCAAGTGGGGAGAGGTGCTGTCATGGGTGACTGGCATGATGATGATGATGATGATGATGATGATACGATTTGTATATTGCCCTATACCTGTAGATCTCAGGGTGATCCACAACATAAAATCACAATATACATTTTAAAAATAAAGACAACCCCATAATCCTCCCCTCTTCCACAACACATTCTAAAAGGGCATCGGATGTTAATTAGCCAAAGGCCTGGTTAATGAGGAATGTATGTCATGAACAAGGGCGTGGAAAGCCCAGCAGGTTCCCACGAGCTTCACAAAATGTCGCCTCTGCTTCTTTGGTCGAAGGACATTTTCACTTGTTAGCCTGTTTGTGCGGCGCCACTTCCAAGTTGCAATAAACAAGGAATTGCCATTCATTTTATCAAGTGGAACAGCAACTGAAGTACAGCATTTGGGGAGCAGAAGAAGGAAAGATCGGTTTTTTCTCCCCAGCAAGATTTGAACGTATCAGTGCCGAGCATCTCTCTGCATCCCAGCGAAGGGCACGTATTAGTGGAGAGTTGCACAGATGATAAAGTCACCTGCTTTCTGGTTCAGTCGCAGAAATATCTGAAGAGGCAGCAAAAGGCAATTCACAAGTCCCCAGCACCACAGTCAAAAATTCCTGCATCAGGTTCTGGGAATCAGAACGTCTTGACTGAGCAACTCTGTCCAAGTTGGAAAAATGGAACTAGAACGGTTGCGCCCAAATGTGCTTCCCTCTCTCAAACAGCACAATGCAAAGTTCCAGGAGAATCTTCCATTCTAACCCTAACAGTTTTGCTTTGTTTTTTGGTGGGGGAAAAAGAGAGACTTGAATCATACCATCCAGCGGGGTGGAGAGGCAGCCAACTTCATAAAAGCCCGCATTTCCTTCACAGCAAATAACCTGCAGAGAAAAAGGGAGAGAGGGAAGCTATTACGTTTGAAGCCAGCAGAAGATGTACCTTGCAGCAAGCCAAATCGGAGGAACGTCTGCACCCCCATTGTTCAGCCCGGACACTGAGGTCCAGCTCCGAGGGCCTACTGGCGGTTTCCTCACTGTGAGAAGTGAGGTTACAGGGAACCAGGCAGAGGGCCTTCTCGGTGGTGGCGCCCGCCCTGTGGAACACCCTCCCACCAGATGTCAAGGAAATAAACAACTACAGTGGTACCTCGGGTTAAGTACTTAATTTGTTCTGGAGGTCTGTTCTTAATCTGAAACTGTTCTTAACCTGAAGCACCACTTTAGTTAATGGGGCCTACTGCTGCTGTGCCGATGCACGGTTTCTGTTCTCATCCTGAAGCAAAGTTCTTAACCCGAGGTAATATTTCTGTTGGGAATCATTCTGAACAGAAACATGTTTATACCTTTAAGAACAGTTTTTGTGAGCTCTGGGCTAATTGGTTGCAGCTGGCCGTGGCTACAAAAGGAGAAAAGCTGCAGTTTGAACCCTGCCTGTAGGGAAAACACCCACAAGCTTTGCTGTTTGTTGTTTTGAAATAAAACCTTTATTTAATTTGGTTTTACACCTGTCTCATGGAGTCAGAGTCTCTGTCATCTGCCACCAGTGGAAAATCCCCCTCTAACGATTTCTGGGTAAGCGGAGTCTGTAACCTGAAGCGTATGTAACCTGAAGTGTATGTAACCCGAGGTACCACTGTATCAGACTTTTAGAAGACATCTGAAGGCAGCCCTGTTTAGGGAAGTTTTTAATGTTTTATTGTGTTTTTAATATTCTGTTGGGAGCCACCCAGAGTGGCCAGATGGGCGGGGTATAAATAAATTATTAAGTATTATATTATTATTATTATTATCGCTTTCCTTCATCTCTTGCCCCTGCACAGCACTGGATGAATGAACAAGATCTTAGGCGCTGGTCCTGGGGTGTCAACTCACCAGTTTCCTGCCTTGGGGCTCAGAGGTCTCTCTGCGGTCCATGAACATGGTGTCGATTTCATTTCCATCGCAAGCCGCCAGTTTCGCTCGCTTCCCGTTGCACTGCAACATACAAGAGGGACAGAGCACGGTTGGGATTTAAGCCTCTTAGCTTCCCAGGTGAGAAACAAAGCCGGGAAGCAGCACTTCCGCGTCGTCCGGCTACGGAGAAACTGATCGCAGCTTCTCAGCTAGCTGGCACTCACTTCCTCCACCAGCCGGGCCTGCCCTTGGAGCAACATGGGCATCAGGGCCTTCTGCAGCAGGTACACGGAGCCCGGGTACAGCATGCGTCGTCCAAAGGTGTGAGCCACTATGAAGCTGTCAAGGAAAAAAGAAAAGAAAAGGAGAAATAAGGGATCGGTGTCTCCAAAGCAGGCATCCGCCATGCTGAGCTTTGCACTGAGGGAGTCTCCAACCATGGATGGATAACTCAGTGGAAAGTTTGGGGCTCATTGCACCCCCAGTCAACCATGCTCTGGGCTCTTCAACTTCTTGCACCCACGAACAAAAACAAACAAGCAGACAAATGAAGAACTATAGTGATCAGGTGGGATTGCTATGAGGAATTATAACAAATATAGAGTAAGCCATCTGTGTCAGCAATGAAAGCATTGCGCTGACTGGGTTTAAACTATTTTGATATGATTCTTGATCAATCCACACCTCTGCATCCCTGTTCCATTTCTCTTTCTTCACAAGTCACGTACACACTTAGACAGACAGGCGTCCTGGGTCATCAAAGACAGTGGGCAGTTTCTTTGCTGTAGCTTTTCTGATATGTTAATCCCAGGATGTTAATCTTAGGGCCAGGAAACAGGTCTCACATAAAGGTGGTAATGATCGCTGTCCTCCTGGCCATCTTTCTTGTCATGTGTATTGATTGTTTATGACCTCCGGGGTTGCTGAATGCACTCCTTTGTAGTTTTCATTCATTTACCCAAAAGTATGCGTGCCTAACTAGTGTTTGTAGTTTAACTTTGTCCCCACATGGGGTTTGTTGAAATGCTCAGAAGAAATCTGATTGGTAAAAGGTTCTTTTGTGAATAAAACGACCTGGGCTGAGGGGTAGAGAGACAGATTATTATACGCACCCTTCTCAGAGTCTTGCTAGTTCAAGCTTCTGTGTGTATTCTTACTAATCAGAGTTCAATCCTTCCTTTACTTTGAGAACGCCTCAAAGAACCTACCCTCATGACACCGACACAATAACTCTGCACATATACTAAGGAAAATAAGGATCGTTACTCGCCTTCTTTCTCCCCACCAACCTCACCATGTCTATGACAACAATGTCTCACAGCGAATATAACTGACCTGTAGAAAGGACTCTATGAATTGAAAACAGAGACCCTGGTTAACTATGAAAACCCTACCCTGAGTAGGATATGAGACAGCCAGTCCTTAGAGCACATTCAAGTTGGGCTCCTGGCATGTCAGAGGCCAAACGCTGATAACTGTGGGCATCAGCAGGCAGGGGCTCATGCTTCTGAGCTATACTTTGCAAAAGGGCAAAGAGCGAAAGAGGAGGTTTACCTGGCAATCTGGCAGGGCAGCTTCTTAAGGGCGTGGAGGAAGCCGTTGACAGCACTCCGGTGCTTTGGTTCTGACCGCAACAGGGGAACGTTTCGGGAATCTGACCTGCAGGAGGGAGTTGGAAGTGACTACCCTGACTTTTCTCTGGCGCCCCCCAGGTGCTCCAAGTCCCGTCAGCTCCATCCCCCAAACATCTGGAGGGCAACAGGTTAGCGGAGAACATATGCATATCTGGGAGGTAAATAGCCCAACTAGGTAACGTGCAAAAATGACGCGCTGGAACTTTCACACATTTGCCGGTGGATGTGCAAAGTCTCCAAGGAAGAATGCGCACAGCGACCACAAAGGTATGAAATGTCTCAGCTGATGAATGCTCTTTCCACATCACTTGGAGACGTCATGCACTGGCTAGCATGTAAATCCCCAGCTGGTGCCGTTCAGACGCGTCTTCCAAGATGTCTGGAGATCCTGGATAGCTCAGTGGGTTATAGTGTGGTGCTGATAATGCCATGGTTGCAGGTTCGATCCCTGCATGGGACGGCTGCATATCCCGGCAGTGCAGGGGGTTGGAATAGATGATCCTGAGGGTCTCTTCCAACTCTACAATCCTATGATTGTGCACATTGCTGGGCCTTTATGTACATTGACATCTACCGAAGCATAACATGACTGACTATAGCAAGGAAGCCTATAGCAGGAAACACTGGCTTTTCCTAAGCGAGAGCTGCCTTCAAGGGTAAGGAATGTGGAGAGTGGAGAAGAGACCAGGAGGCTGGACTCCTGTTTCCTCCCAACCCACTCACCGACTCGTAGCTTCATCCCACCGGAAATCCACAGGCCAGCTCCGGAAATCAAAGTTGTAACTGGCGAGTTTCTTCTGCAATGCGGAGAAAGCGTGAGAAAAATCACGGATGTAGACGCTGAATCAATGGGTCAACAAAGCTTCTGGCTCCATAGCCTTTCAGACACAGGCTGGGCAAGAGGCAAACCTTTCGCCCATTTCAGTTGACGCTCAATATTTTCCCCGGGATCAACCAACCTTTCCCGGGATCAATTGCGAAGCATGTGTCAGGCTTCTGGGAATCAGCTTCCTCCCCCTTGGCCACAGATAAGCAGAACAAAGGAAAAGGAGTCTTCTTACCAGTTAGAATCTTTAATAGTCACAGCGAGAGACAACAGAACGCATCTCTCTAGAACGGCGGTGCTCCCAATTAAGGCTTACTCCCCTTCCATCCCTATTAATCTACATCACTCCTATGTCTTGTAACCTGAGTTTGTACCCTCTGTGCTTTCTGTTCTGCCACTTTCTCAGCTCTCCTTGACCTTAGGGAAAGCGGATGGATGCTTTCCAGAGACAGTGAATCTGTTAACCCTCTCTCTTCCAGTGTTTCTCCTCCAAGCTGTTCCCCATCCAGTATTTCCCAGCTTCTGCCTTCTGAACTATGCCCCTCTGCAAGACACTGTTCCAAATCTATACTGTCCTCCTGCTTCTGGGAAGATTCAGGATCAGGAGGAGGGGGTGGCTGCCATCGTTCTTCCTCAGCGCAGCCCTTCTCAGCACAGTCCCTGACAGCATGGCGCTTCCTTAAAACTACAAGCCACAGAGAAGCTACAGGAAAGGCAAGGAGTAAGTCTAAACAGATCAGGAATGGGGAATCTGCGGCCTTCTAGATGTTGGGATTGCAGCTCCCAGAGGGTGGTCAGGAGGTGATGGGAGGGCCTTGGGAGTCGATCAGGATGGGGCCTGTCAATCGCAGCCACTCTTACCTTGTGCTCAGGGGTGCCATACCGGTGTGCATCCTCTAGGATGGTGATGAACTGGATATACTGGGGGTTTGTCCAGCGGCCGATGCCTGAGAAGAGGAGGAAAAGCTTTCAGGGACTGAAGCCCTACAGCATCCGGCTGCCTCTTCTGCTTCAGCACCCACAAAGCACCACCTCCCCACTCACTTTATTCCCACCCCTCCTCAAAAGCTCTCTCTTCTATGAAGCCTTTCGTTTAACCCCTTGATATCACAAATATTATTCCTGTCCTTCTTGCCTACTGGCTGTTCTCCCGGTTGAAGTGTCGTTTGGAAGCTCCTTGGGGCACAGACGTGACTTTTTCCCTTGTGCTACCCTGCCAAGGTGGGTTGAATCCAAGTAAGTCAAAATCTGAAGCAGACTCGCTGAAATCAGTGGCGACTAACTAAAGTCTATGGATTTCAGCCAGTCTGCTTTTAGCTGGACGCAAATCATCATGTTTACTTTGCTTAATCTGCTGTTTTCTTTCTGTTTTACTGATTTTATAATTGTGGTGTGGTGTGATAGCTTCTAGGTAGCTTCCCCACTGCCCCCAACATGTTGTGAACTGCCTTCCAAGACCCACGAAGGAAACATGCAAATGCTTAAATGCATTGAGGGCCCTACAGAAAAACTGAATCGGACAATTTCATGCCACCAAAATCCAAGGAAGGCAATGGTGGCTCTTGACTCAATGGATAAGATTTCCAAGACATTGTTGGGTTCCAGTCAATGCTGGTCCTACTTGGAGTAGACCTGCAGAAATTAATGAACATGTCTAACTTGGGTCTATCAATTTCAATGGCTTTGCTCTGAGTAAAACATAGATGACTACAACCCCCAACTCCCGTCAGCCCCAGTGTGCATTGCCCCTAGCCAGGAATGATGTGAGTTTGTAGTCTGGGGCTATTGGGCAGGGGGCATAGGTTTCCCCATTTCAGCCAATAGCCTTCAGACTCCAGGAAACGCTCACCTCTGAGGCAGGCGATTCCTGCCAGCAAGAGCAGCATGGTCCCGGCATAGTGAGAGATAGCAACAACTTTCGACATCGTCAAATACCCTGGAAAGAGAGACAGGCAAAGAGGGGGAGGCAGTCAGAACAAGCGCACAGAACCTCAAGAGGCTGCTTTGCACGGGATGCTTTTCTTACAGTGAGAACTGTGCTCAGAACGTTTGTTCTATCCCAGGGGTCAGCAACCTTTTTCAGCAGGGGGCCGGTCCACCGTCCCTCAGACCATATGGGGGGGCCGGTTTATATTTTGAAAAACATAATAATGAATGAATTCCTATGCCCCACAAATAACCCAGAGATGCATATTAACTAAAAGGACACATTCTGCTCGTGTAAAAACACCAGGCAGGCCCCACAAATAACCCAGAGATGCATTTTAAATAAAAGCACACATTCTACTCATGTAAAAACAGGCTGATTCCTGGACCGTCCCCGGGCCGGATTGAGAAGGCGAATGGGCCGCATCCAGCCCCCGGGCCTTAGGTTGCCTACCCCTGTTCTATCCCATGGGAGGAACACGCAAGCGTGCGATTTGCCATCAGCGCACAAAGGGGAAAGGCCAGCATCTCCCGAGCACAGCGCTTGCAGCGGGAAAGCCGTTAGGTGTGCTTACGTGAAAGAGCACTGGCGGCCAGCAGAGGGCTGCCTTCATGGGAATGGCCCCTCCACAGCCCCCGTTACCCGTCACATTGCTGCGATTCATCTGGCCTATGAATGTTGAAACCCTTGGCAGTTGCACTGTGAGCATCAATAGGATGGCAGGATCCGAAAAATGCAACCAGTGGGGCCAGCCACAAAACGTTGCTGTGCAGCTTCACTCCCTGGCAGGAATGCTTTTGTTCAGGGATCTGCCAGCTGGGTCTCCCTTTTTACAGGATGCTATATGCTGTTAGGCTCCAGCAGAACATAACACACCCATTTTTCTTTTAAAACGGTCACTATTCTGTAGCTACTGGGCAGGCCCGGACCTCAGTTGCTGTTGTTTTTTAAAAATATTTTCTGTCCTTCTGCAAAGCTGAAGGCTCCTCTGAACATGTTGTTAACTCCCTCTCCCCTCGCCCCATTTGGGCAACTATTCTATTGGCCCTCATTACCCGAGATTACGATTTGAGGGAGGGACGTATTAAATGACCACATTATTCACGTGGGATATGGACACCTCATGCAACTAAATAGGAACAATGCAACATGTCGGACACTGAGTTGACTGAAATTAATCATCATTTAAGATGAATTCCGGGACGCGGGTGGTGCTGTGGGTTAAACCACAGAGCCTAGGACTTGCCAGTCGGAAGGTCGGCTGTTTGAATCCCTGCGACGGGGTGAGCTCCCGTTGCTTGGTCCCTGCTCTTGTCAACCTAGCAGTTTGAAAGCATATCAAAGTGCAAGTAGATAAATAGGTACTGCTCTGGCGGGAAGGTAAATGGCGTTTCCCTGCGCTCCTCTGGTTCGCCAGAAGCGGCTTAGTCATGCTGGCCACATGACCCGGAAGCTGTACGCCGGCTCCCTCGGCCAATAAAGCGAGATGAGCGCCGCAACCCCAGAATCGGTCACGACTGGACCTAATGGTCAGGGGTCCCTTTACCTAAGATGAATTCCACACCAGTCTCAGAAGTGAGGATGTCAATAGGCCAGGGGCATTGTGACTTCGGCACCTGAAACCATGAAGGCTTCAGACTTGTGACCCCTCCAAAAAGGGGGGGAGTGAGGAAGGTAGCCTCAGATTCTTAGAGACTGACAGAAGAAGCTCTTCTGTCAATAACAAATCCGTGAGTGGGGTGTGTGTGAGAGAGATAATAAATTATGTTTTCCCATGCTGTTAGGAAGATTAAAATGCCTCATGCTGCTGGAGTTATTTTGAAAATAATATAACTAAAATTGTGGGAAAAGCAAGGCTCTCGCTGAGGGCAACGGGCTGCCTGGGAAAACCTGCTGCTCCTATAGCAATTGTGCTGCTTATTGAATGCGTTTAGCCACCTTTCTAAAGAAAACAGGCTCAAAGCAGCTGGCAATTGAAACACACACACGACGGGATTAGTGCCCAGACGGGAGACAGCCGGGAGCCCCACGTAAGCTGAGCTGAGCTTTGAAAAGAGGAAGCCCAAGGTACGTCCAATGATACGTGCCTGTTTCCCAAGTGTAATAAAATATTTGCCGAGTTGCTAAGAGACCAAGTGGTGATGCAGGATGCGGATCACCACCCCGATTCAAATTTCACCCCGTCTATGAACTCACTAGGAGGCCCCGGGTTCACCCTTCCCCAAAATATGAAGGGGGAGGGAGGAAGATTACCACTGGCAGACGATCGCACTTTGGGAAGTGGAGGAGGGGGAAACCCCACACACCAAAAATTTTGAGGAAACATTTGCAGGGCAGAAGTCAGCCTTGCAAAATCTCCTTGTCATTCTCCAGACAACATGCGCACAAGGAATCCTTTGTCTGGCCCTGAATGGCAGCTGCCTCGTGACGCAGGGCAGTTCCCCGAGAAAGAACGGCAATCTCCTATAAGGAACAAACTATTATTGGAGCAAGAGCATATTGCGCTGGTCCTGGCCCGACTGCACTGTTTGCCAATTAGTTTCTGGGCCCAACTCAAAGCGTTGGTTTTTGACCTTCAAAGCCTTAAACGGCTCAGGACCACAATACCTCAGGGATTGCCTCTCTCCATAAAGGTAAAGGACCCCTGGACGGTTAATTCCAGTCAAAGGCGACTATGGGGTTGTGGTGCTCATCTTGCTTTCAGGCCAAGGGAGCCAACGTTTGTCCACAGGCAGCTTTCTGGGTCATGTGGCCAGCATGGCTAAGCCGCTTCTGGCGCAACCGAACACCATGACAGAAACCAGAGCGCACGGAAACGCCATTTACCTTCCCAACACAGCGGTACCTATTTATCTACTTGCGCTAGCGTGCTTTCCGACTGCTAGGTTGGCAGGAGCTGGGAAAGAAGCAACGGGAGCTCACCCCGTCGCGGGGATTCGAACCGCCAACCTTCTGATCAGCAAGCCCAAGAGGCTCAGTGGTTCAGACCACAGTGCCACCTGCGTCCCTCCCTCTCTCCATATAAACCTTTCTTTGTGTGCCTCTTCTGTGGGAGGTCTGTAGACTGGCAATATTCCGCTTTTGAAGACGCCCACATTACCAGCCCTCGCTGCCTCTGGCAGGAGTGGATTTCACAGCTTTAAGTACGGGTTGTGTGAAGAAGTCCTTTCTCTTGCCTGACTGACCCAACAACAATATGAAACACAAGGACAAGGGCAGAGTCACCCCTTGACCCCCCCCCCCGGCAGAAGCCAGCAGGAAGGTTTACTTATTTATTAAATTTAGATAACTGCCCTTCCTCCGAAGATCTCAGGGTGGTTCACAGGATGAAAATGAGGGGGAAAGCAGGAAATAAAGGGTTTAAAAACAAGACGTGGTGCACAGCCTCTGCTGTCAGGGGGTAGTTTTGGCTCGCCAACAACTTTAAATTTATTTCTCAGGGCACACCAGCAGTTTTCTTGTGGCAACGATAGTGTTTTTCAGTGCAGATTTTAGGATTTTCTGCCCTGACCTTATACCATGGTCAGACCGCCAGTCCCTGTAGCTTAGGGCTGGTTGTGCCAGGTGTGGGAGCCTCCAGATGTTGCTGAATTGCCAACTCCCATCAACCCCAGCGGGCAGGGCCAGGGAATGATGGGAGTTGTAGTTCAGCAATGTCTGATGAGCAGTAGCTTCTCTGCATGTGGTATAAAGAATCCGAAGCAGCGTGGATTCAAGGACTGACACGGCGTAAGGCGGCTTCTGCACCTCGTTCATCCTACCAGGCAGCGGACATCCCGTGTTTCAGATGCAAATCTTTCCAAGATCTACCTGGAGAGGCCGGGGATTGAATCTGGAGCCTTCCGCATGGAAAACAAGTGCTTTACCACTGAGCTAACAGTGCCGCACCCCCATAACCTCCCAGCGTCGGAAGCTTTCTAGCGCTACGCTTGAGCCAGCAGCACCTTGCCAAAGAGTTTGCCCAGAGAGCAGCAGCCCGTTACCTTTTCTGTACAGGTAAAACACAGCGAGCGGGGAAGAGTAGTAGGAAATGGACCACAGCACGGAAGCCTGCAGGGACAGAGCAAAGGAACGGCGTAAGTCACACAGAGAACAGGCTTTCCCTAGGCATTTCTGGGGGCTCGTTGACGAAGGCCCTGGTGTTTTAAGCGACAGAGAGAAGGGAGCCAAGGGAGCCCGTTTAATGCTCAGAGAGACGAGAGAATCAACTCTGCAATGCGCAGCGCTGCATCCATGGCTACTAGCAGAAGCCAAGGGGGACTGGGTTGCGAGTAAACATGCTTTCACTGAGCCGCTCCTAATGAGGTCTTGCTTCTCTCAACAACCTCTTAGTAAAAGGTTACATTCTGGGCCAGGGAGAGGTGGAAACCTAAATTCCCCGGGACGGGCCCCAGCTGTCCTACACATTATTATGCAGGATCAACGGCACTCTGGATTGCACCGTCACAGAATGGAGGATCATGTGAGGGACGTGCGCTGGGATTTCTGAATGCTTCCCCCTGTAAACAAACAAACAGCCCTCCACACCTGTATAAAACTAGTGCAACGGGGGAAAGTTTTAATGCATTCTTTCCCTGCCGTGCTAGATTATTACATGCAAGAAAGAAGACTGGTTTTATTTTATTTTTAAGCCCCACGCTGCCTGAAACGTGGCTTTTGTCCGCCAGGCGTACTCCGTGGGCAGCTCGCCGCGGCACCCCGATGTGTGCCAGAGCAGCTAGCTACGCCCGAGTTAAGTGGAACCCCCTAAGCTTCCAACGCATTTTGCAGAATGAGTATACCACATGACACCGGTCCCGAGAGACCTGCATTGGCTCCCAGTACGTTTCCGAGCACAATTCAAAGTGTGGGTGCTGACCTTAAGAGCCCTAAACAGCCTCAGCTCAGTATACCTAAAAGAGCATCTCCACCCCCATCGTTCAGCCTGGACACTGAGGTCCAGCGCCCAGGGCCTTCTGGCGGTTCCCTCACTGAGAGAAGTGAGGTTACAGGAAACCAGGCAGAGGGCCTTTTCGGTAGTGGCGCCCACCCTGTGGAACGCCCTCCCTTCAGATGTCAAGGAAATAAGCAGCTATCTTATTTTAAAAGACATCTGAAGGCAGCCCTGTTTAGGGAAGTTTTAAATATTTATTGCTGTATTGTTTTAACACTCGATTGGGAGCCGCTCAGAGTGGCTGGGGAAACTCAGCCAGATGGGTGGGGTATAAATAATAGATTATTATTATTACTATTACTATTATTATTATTATTATTATTATTATTATTATTATTATTTTACACTGCCACTAGGTCGTCTAGAATAGCTGGGAGATAACGAGCACATTGGCGGACAGAACGCACAGAGTATGTACTCACCAGGGCGAGGATGCTGTCCGCATGTTTTTCAAGCGTCCGTGGCTGGTAGTAAGATTCCTGTTGAAAAGAAACAAAACACTTACTGAACTTGGGCTTAGGTCTTTTGAAGAAGGGCTAGAGGAGGGAAGGGAGAGAAGGACGGTTTTCTTTTGAAAAGCTGGTGCCTGTGGTTTTTTCGGGGGCGGGGGGTGGACCTGGTGCTTCAAAGAAGTTAACCAATTAACCCCTGCACTTTTATCTGTAGGCAACACGACCCTAGTTCCCAAATGACAGGAAACTTTTACTGATGCTGTATTGTTACTCATGTAAACCACAGAAACCTTTCTGATTTCTCATACAGTGGTACCTCGGGTTACAGGCGCTTCAGGTTACAGACTCCGCTAGCCCAGAAATAGTGCCTCGCGTTAAGAACTTTGCTTCAGGATGAGAACAGAAATTGCGCAGTGGTGGCGCGGCAACAGCAGGAGGCCCCATTAGTTAAAGTGGTGCTTCAGGTTAAGAACAGTTTCAGGTTAAGAATGGACCTCCAGAATGAATTAAGTTCTTAACCTGAGGTACCACTGTATTGGTTTCAGAGCTTCTTGCCTGGACTGTAGCCTCATGCCGGCTGACTTAGTATTTGTATGTTGCGAACTACCCTGAGATCTACAAATGAGGGGTGGTATATAAATTTACTAAATAATAATAATAATAAAAATGGCAGCAAAAAAAATATGGGAGGGAGAGAGAAAGAGAAACCGAGTAGGTGATATAGAAAAAACCTGCTCCTTTTCCTTTATGGGGTATCCAAGAGCCTGTTTAGAGTCCTTAAGTGGGTTCCCTATCGGTAGGAGAAAATAACAGAGGCCAACCAGAGAATAGTGAGAAGCAAAGCAGCTAGTAAGCTTGATCTTTATTAAGCTATTGCAACAGGGTCCTCACTCACCACACGCAGGAGGGAGGAGGAATCCAGAACAATGGTGCGCAAGCCCTTATATAAACTTTTGAAATTGCTCACCCTGTAGCCCAAGACCACCACCCCCTGAAACATCATAAATACATCACAGGAGGCGGTCTACAGCAGAAACTCTGCTGGCCAGGATATCTGTTAATGGTCACTGATGGCATTACCTGGGCAGCCTGCCAAGGCCTGTGCCACGTTTCCCACTTCTGAAGCTCAATAACGTTGTGGCCAATTTGAACCCATACTTTGGTCTCATGTCTCCTCATTTGGGGTAAAGGGGTAGGCACCACAGACAGGGTTTAGCGCGTGTGCCCGCAAATACTTTTAGTTCCTGAATCCAGGACACAGGCTCACCCTATTCATACACAAAGATGTCCTTAAGACAGGATTTGTATGCCAAAAAGACAAAGGGAAGGCTTTCCCCATTTTCTCCCTCCTTCAGAGAAATATTTGAGGTCCATATGGGAGAGTCAAAATGGTTTCAGGATTGCTCTCCTGTACTATTTCAGACACGTGATTAATATACTTATGTACATTTATGAACGTTTATTTTATATTTGGGACCTTAGAATTCTTATAACTCAGGCATACTAAAGTACAGTATCCAGAAGGGACCTAAAACCTGAGCTCTCGCTCCAATGTATGCTCCTGGGCAGACCGCATAATGGGACGACTACTTTAATAAACACACCCGTCTGAAAAGCCACATCCACAGACCTGGGAGCTGTGCCCCTTGGCCTTAGCCTAGGGGTGGTGGGTTGGAATTATCGTGGGCCACTGTCAATTAAATTGCTGTGCTAGTGGAAGCCAGCACCACAATTCCTGCTCAAGCAGTGAGACTCCCTGCTCCCCAATCGGCCCAAAAGGGTCAGGAGAACCCCCAGAACGGTACAGGGGATGAAGGAGGAGATCAGCTCCTCAGGGACAGCCTTTCCCAACCTGGTCCGGCCCTCCAGTGCTTGGGGCTACTGGGACTAGTGGGAGTTGTAGCCTAAGACGTCCAGAGGGCAGCAGGTTGTGGGGGAAGGCTGTCCTATGAACACAGCAGCCATTTGGGGAGTTTAGCCGCCAGCTTCTTCACGATGACGTATCGCAAGTCCGGGGAATTTCTGGCCCTCCAGGTGTGGCTGAACTACAACTCCTGCCAGCCCCAATTGCAGGGATGATGGGAGTTACAGCTCAGGCACATGCAGAGAGCCAAAGGTTCCTCAGACTGGATTGCAACTCAAACCAGCGACACTGCACAGCTTCACATGCAATGTACAGCCAGTTGCCAGCAATGGGATGGTGCAATGCTGCAGCGGCCAAGGATCAAGGCAGGTGAGTAAGCTGTTGTTGCAGCCTTAAAGAAAGTGCAAAGCGTTCTCTTCTAAATGATAAGAGATTAAGCTCATGCATGCTGCCCTTTGCTCCCTGGCGGAAAGGCGGGGCCCACATGTGATTAGTAGCTCTTCCTCTACAAAGCTTGATTTTTACGGATACAGAGCGCACGTTTCTTCATCTTCAATGCTCCCTTGCTGGGGAGAGGCTGGAGAGCTCAGAGTTTCTCCAAATTCAATAAGCACTAAGCTCACTTCTCGAGGCAGACAGGAATGACTGGGCTGCATCCAACAAAGTCATTGCAAACGCAGAACAAATTCTGTGAGCACAGCAGAACTTCCCCTCCCTCTCCCAGCAAACCTCCCCCCGCCCCCAAAAAAACCCCTGCTCTAAGTTTCCAGCCAACCTTTCAGAGCAGTTTTGAGGGTGCCGTGGGGGTGAGGAGAGAAGGCAGGAAGCACAAAGTGATGTATTGCGATTCTGCATTTCTGGGAAGCTGCAAAGCATGAGAATTGCACAATACAGGAGAGGATGAAAAGTGAAACAGAAAGCAGCAACTCTACAAATAAGTACGCCCTCTTTGGTATTGTGATGACTCAATATATTTTAGTGGGTAGATTAACCGTTTGGTACACAGCGCTGAAGATGTTGGTTGTTCTCCACCTGCCACCATTTTTATTTATTACCTCTGTGTGGAGGGAGTTCCACAACTTAGGGGCTGCCACAGAGAAAGTCTTATCCTAGGCCAAAGCCACAAAGTTTTTGAAGGTGCTGGAGCAACTAGCAGGGTCTCCTCTGTTGATCTTAACACCTGAGGAGTTCTGTAGGGGAGGAGGTGGTCTTTTAGATAATCTGGGATCTAAGTTGTTTAGAGCTTTAAACGCTGCATGAGCACCTTAAACTGGAAGCCAGTATAGCTCTTTTAAAACAGGGGTTGTGCAAGATCCATAATGGAACCTCAGCCAGTAATTTGGCTGCTACATTTTGGATCAGCTGTAATTTCTGAGCTGTCTTTAAGGGTAGCTCCACACAGAGCCAAGTGCAACAATCCAATCTGGAAGTTACCAGAGCATGGAGTACTGGGGCCAAGTAATTTCTGTCTAAAAGGGGCTGTGGCTGGCGAACCAGCCAGAGATGGAAAGACATTACTAGTCACTGCCACCTGAGCGTCCAGTAAGGTAAAGTAAAGGGACCCCTGACCATTAGGTCCAGTCGTGGCCGACTCTGGGGTTGCGGCACTCATCTCGCTTTATTGGCCGAGGGAGCCGGCGTACAGCTTCCGGGTCATGTGGCCAGCATGACTAAGCCACTTCTGGCGAACCAGAGCAGTGCACGGAAACGCTGTTTACCTTCCCGCTGCAACGGTACCTATTTATCTACTTGCACTTTGACGTGCTTTCGAACTGCTAGGTTGGCAGGAGCAGGGACTGAGCTACGGGAGCTCACCCCGTCACGGGGATTCAAACCGCCAACCTTCTGATCAGCAAGCCCTAGGCTCTGTGGTTTAACCCACAGTGCCACCCGCGTCCCACTGAGCGTCCAGTGAAAAGTGCCAAATCTAGGGGTACCCCTCAGCGACCGACCTGCTCCTTCCTGGGAAGGGCAACCCTGTCCAGAACAGGCAATCTCCCCACCTCTCTGACTTGAAAACTCGGGACATGGAACACAGACATATTCACAGGATTCAGCTTCTATTTATTGGCCTGCACCCGGCCTATCACCACCTCCAAGCATCGGTCTAGTTTCTCAACTCTCTCTACCGATTCAGTCACCCAGGAACCTGCTTAGCTTCAACAAGGTGGTGGCCTTATGTGCCTTCAGATGAGGCTCCGGTTCCTGACCACTGGCCGTGCTGGCTGCAGATGATGGGAGTTGGGAGTCTAACATCCGGAAGGATGCAGGTTAGGCCCTCCTGACGCAGGGCCCCGTACAAAACTCAAGTCAAAAGCAAAATGGCCACTAAGGCACAGCTTTTGGAAGATGCGGCCTTGCAGCCATGCGTGCCAGGAAGAATATAGGCGAAAGTTAAGTCAGCCTTGGAAACAAAAATATCTGCTTATCCCACTAGACAAGGCAGTGGTGATGTACACAAGGACGCTGCAGATAACATTGAGCAACCTGATTCTTCCATTTCCCATACTGCAAGCTGTTTGTGTGTTGCTAGTATGTGACCGATACAGCCTTTTCCTCCCAACAGGTTTGCCCAGAGAGGCATCTAGGACAGTGATTTCTAAACAGTGAACTAGGACAGTGATTTCCAAACAGGAATCCTGGGGTTTCATGGAAGCTAATCAAGGGACTGTAACTTTGCATGTAAAAGGTTCAGTGCTGGCATCTTCAGATAGCGCTGGGCAATGCTACTGCCTGAAACCTTGGACTGTGTTTGCTACGAAGTGTGGACTGGCTTTTGTCAACCTGGTGCCCTCCATATATTTGGGGATGCAATTCCCATCAGCACCTCCCTAGCACCACTGGCTGAGTTAGATGAGCCAATGGTTTTAACTACGTAAGTACAGTGGTACCTTGGGTTAAGTACTTAATTCGTTCTGGAGGTCTGTTCTTAACCTGAAACTGTTCTTAACCTGAAGCACCACTTTAGCTAATGGGGCCTCCTGCTGCTGCCGCGCCGCCGGAGCCCGATTTCTGTTCTCATCCTGAAGCACTATTTCTGGGTTAGCGGAGTCTGTAACCTGAAGCGTATGTAACCCAAGGTACCACTATATAGGGCAGCTTTCTATATTCCTAACCTGCCTGATCTTTGGGAATCTTCCTCACTGACCTGGCTCCAGGTACCCCATCTTCTGAATCTGGGCAGATGGGGACTGTGGTGGCAGCCTGCCTACAGAACACCCTCTCTTTTAAAGATATTGGAAAGGAACCATCTTCAAAGGGTTGCCGATGCCAAGTACATTAACTCTCTTAAGATACTGGAAATGCACCAACTTTGAAAGGTTGCAGGGGCCAAGTGCATACACTTCAATTTCCCCAGGCCAGGCATTTGGCGTTGACTCCCCTTCCAGCTCGCTGACTGCTTGAAACTGCTATTAGTTTTGCTTTTATTCTCTCTGCTTTTCCTTTCTTAAATTTTAAAATATTGCTTCCATTTGTTTCTTATAAATGAGAGGTGCATTGAGAGATTTCACACAGAAATACGAGGCTTATCTTTTTTAAAGTTAGAGAAACAGATTCTCACCAGGCAGATATTCATCAGGGGCAGCCTATTCCATCCCAACAGTGCCGTGTCAAAAAAACAAAGTTACACCTGTTGGATCTTTGCAATGCAACTGTAAGGATATTGTTGTGGCAATGCTAATTTTGAACAGGGGAGGGGAAACAGAAGAGGAAGTCTTGTACAAAAAGATGCAACATTCCAGCTATTGTTCTCTCTCCATTCCTCCTTCAAGGCTAGCCACTGTTTTGGAAAATATCCTCAAGGCCGGAATAATCCATCCCCACCCCCGTGTTTTATGATGGCCTCATCCCAGAAAGGTGGCCCCAGACCCTCCAGTAATGACATTGTCCACGATGGGCGTGTGCCATGTTTAAATAAGGGGCTCAGTAATTGGATTTTTTCATACCTCTTCCCCCACAATCCTAATGGTATCGCCCACTGGTATCCCGGACTCTCCATGAGACTTAGGCTGCTCTATGATGACATCAAGGAAAGCGGGGCAATGCCCACCCCTTAAGAGTAATGGTTTCGCCCCCCCAACCCTATGTAAGTAAAGGGCGACGAGGGAGATACCAAGTCTCCAAAAGGGGGGGGGGAGAAGAGTGGATTAAAGCTCACCCAAGACGGTTCTAGCGGAGCCTGCGACGTGTCTTCTGCCTCGGCCCTGAGGCGACGGGGTCTGATGGGGTCCCGCTCCCGGTAGACCCGGTACAGCCGTGGGCCAAGAACGCAGCTCAGCAGCTTCGCCATCTTGGGACGGACCTGAAGCCGAAACGGCACCGGCAGGGAGAGGGTGGGGAGGAGCTACATTTCCGGGTTTCGTACAGGAAGGGAACCGGGACAAAAGACTTCTGGTTCTCCCCCCCCCCCCTTTCTTCCCAGAACGCGATTCCGGCGCCTTCTCTTCCCTTCTGCCTTCTAGGGCCGCTAACGCAAGGGGGCGTCCGCGTCGCTCTAGCCCTTAAAGGAACCGCAGCCCTATTTTGCTGGAGAATAAATCCTATTGAATTTAGTGGGATTCGGTTCCAACTGATGTTTAGGCATACGGTCCAGTCCCAACCTTATTTACACAAATATTATTGTTGTTGTTGTTATGATTATTATCAGTGCTTTTTTCGGGGGGTACACATACCCCTAAACATTTTGTGAATCTTTGTGCTTTTGTCCATTTACTGTATTTATTGCTCCTGATTTGAGCTATAAAATGGTGATTTTCTTGAGTCAAAAAGAGTACCCCTGAACATTTTTTTTAAGAAAAAAGGCACTGATTATTATTATTATTATTATTATTATTACACTGGATAGAAATCAAGGCATGGATGTAACCAGGATTTGTGTTTTTTTAAAAAAATATAATTTTTATTAACAGGCCAATCAAATCACATTATTTCCAAATCACATTAGTTCCAAAACAGCCAGATTTTTAAATTTTTGTTGGGGGTACCCATACTACAAGCTCCAAAACAGGGTCCAAACATCACTTATATTGCTGCTTTAATTAGACAGTTCTATCCAGTTCTGTCCAGATAGTCTCTTTGTTACTTTCCTCATCTTCTTGTTGTTATCATATATTCCTTTCTTTGCGATCTCTGATAATCTTCACAAGCGGGTTGGAAATAGTTAACCAGGATTTGTGTTGTGGGGGAGGGGGGAGAACTCACTTAAGTATTTTTTATTGAAAAATCTTAAGAACTGCTAAAACATAGGAAAAGCTATCATTTTTTTTTAATCAAACATTGGTAGAATTAAAACTATTTGTATTAAAATCACACAAATAATTACAATAGAAACAGCATAGTAGCAGCCCTCTCACGAAAAGCAGTCGGTCCCCACCCCCCAAGCCTGTTGGAACAAGAAGATAGTCACCCGCCGGTGGAAGGAGGGCAAGGAGGGAGGCAGGCTAGCTTCTCCAGGGAGGGAGTTCCAGAGTCTGGGAGCTACCACTGAGAAGACCCTGTCCTGCATCCCCACCGAGCATGTCTGTGAGGGTGGCAGGACTGAGAGAAGGGCCTCCCCCCTGAAGATCTCAAAGCCTGGGCAGATTTATATGAGGGAATGTGGTCTTTCAGATAGCTTGGGAATAAGCTCTGTGATTTTAGCAGGACTTACTTCCAAAATAAATAGTTTTTGCAGCATAAGAAGTGTTTTCCTCCTTTCCCCTCCCCAGTCAATAAATCCCACTTCTTTCTAATCACAGTCACAACAACCTTTCGAGGTAGGTTAGGCTGCCTCAAGGTCACCAGTAATCTTTATGGTGAGTGAGGAACCTTGGGCTCCCATGTCCTAAAAGGTAAAGGGACCCCTGACCATTAGGTCCAGTCATGACCGTCTCTGGGGTTGCGGCGCTCATCTCACTTTATTGGCTGAGGGAGCCAGCGTACAGCTTCTGGGTCATGTGGCCAGCATGACTAAGACGCTTCTGGCGAACCAGAGCAGCACACGGAAACGCTGTTTACCTTCCCGCCAGAGTGGTACCTATTTATCTACTTGCACTTTGATGTGCTTTCGAACTGCTAGGTTGGCAGTCCCATGTCCTAGTCGAACACTTAGCTGTAGCACCATTCTGGCTTCCAAATAAGCAGGACTCCTTGCACAGGACATTTGATGGTCTTTCTATATATATATCCTCTCCCTCCTGCTATTTCCGCCTTCCCCACAACAAACAAAATCATGCCCTTATAGATAAGCCATCCTCCCAGTGCCCTCAGGGTATGTCGGATGTAGATATGACTTGATGCCTGTATTCTATGCCTTCCTTTGATGCCTCAGCAGTTTATGTTTGAAAGAAATAAAATAAATACAGCATATGATTCAACAAAACACCACAGTAAGAACCCAGAAGGAGAGCCCTGCTAGAAGAGCTCATTCTGCTGCCGGCAATGTCCAGCCAGAAGCATCTCCCCTGCAAAATGGATGGCGGCCCTCAAAATTTCAAGGCGGCCCTTGCTGCTCTGGCTGCAATCTTCTTGCAGCTTGGCGGTGCTGAACGTAAGATTCCTCTCCCCACCCTCTTTCTGAATTGCATTTGTTTTGGTAATGGCGTTGATGAAAACCCATGAATCTAGGCTTAGAAGTGATGGGCTGGTTTGCATATGTTTGGGACTTGAGGGGGTGGAGGCGGCGCCAGGCAGCTCTGCTGGGGAGAGGTCAGAAGCAGCTTACTGGGTGTGGTGGGGGTACTGCCATAGCTTCCTGGCAGGTGGGCCGCTGTTGCTCACTGGGAGGGGAGAGGCATGGTGCAAACACGCTAGCAGGAGACCAGATTGCATACCCTCCAACATTTTTCTGATGAAAATAGAGGCGTCCTATTCCATCATCGGATGTGGGTGGCGCTGTGGGTTAAACCACAGAGCCTAGGGCTTGCTGATCAGAAGGTTGGCGGTTCGAATCCCCGTGACAGGGTGAGCTCCTGTTGCTCGGTCCATGCTCCTGCCAACCTAGCAGTTCAAAAGCACGTCAAAGTGCAAGTAGATAAATAGGTACCACTCCGGCGGGAAGGTAAACAGCGTTTCCATGCGCTGCTCTGGTTTGCCAGAAGTGGCTTAGTCATGCTGGCCACATGACCGGAAGCTGTACGCCAACTCCCTCGGCCAATAAAGCGAGATGAGCGCCGCAACCCCAGAGTTGGTCACGAATGGACCTAATGGTCAGGGGTCCCTTTACCTTTATTCCATCATCATCATGATAATAAATGTATTACAGTGGTGCCCCGCAAGACGAATGCCTCGCAAGACGGAAAACCCGCTAGACGAAAGGGTTTTCCGTGTTGGAGGTGCTTCGCAAAACGAATTTCCTATGTGCTTGCTTCGCAAGACGAAAATGTCTTGCGAGTTCCTGCGGGGGTTTTTTCCTTTCCCCCCCCCTTTTCCCCAAGCCGCTAAACCGCTTATCAGCTGATGGCTAAGCTGCTTATCAGCTGATCTTTAAGCCGCTTATCAGCTGATCTTTAAGCCGCTTAACAGCTGATGCTAAGCCGCTTATCAGCAGATCCTTAAGCCGCTTATCAGCTGATCTTTAAGCCGCTTAACAGCTGATGCTAAGCCGCTTATCAGCAGATCCTTACGCCGCTTATCAGCTGATCTTTAAGCCGGCTAAGCCGCTAATACTGTAGCGCTAAGCCGCTAAACCTCTAATGGGCTTGCTTCGCAAGACGAAAAAACCCGCAAGACGAAGAGACTTGCGGAACGGATTCTTTTCGTCTTGCGAGGCACCACTGTATTTATACCCTGCCAATCTGGCTGGGTTGTCCCAGCCACTCTGAGCAGCTTCCAACATACAGTGGTACCTTGGTACTCAAATGGCTTGGCTCCTGAACAAATTGGCCCTCGAACGCTGGAAACCTGGAAGTGAATGCTCCAGTTTGCGAATATTTTTTGGAAGACGAACGTCCGACGCAGCTTCCACGGCTTCCAATTGAGTGCAGGACGCTCTTCCAGCCAATTGGGAGCCGTGCCTTGGTTTTCAAACTGTTTCGGGAATCGAACGGACTCCCAGAACAAATTAAGTTCAAGAACCAAGGTACCACTGTATATAAAAACGCAATAAAACATTAAGCATTTAAAAACAACCCTATACAGGGCTGCCTTCAGATGTCTTCTAAAGGTTGTATAGTTACTCATCTCCTTGGCTAGGTTTGTGTGTGTATGTGTGTGTGTGCATGTGTGTTTACAACTCCATACCCTCCAACATTTCTCCGATGAAAATAGGGATGTCCTAAGGAAAAGCGGAACATTCCAGGATCAAATCAGAAACCAGGACAGCTTCTGTAAATCCTGGACAGTAGGAGCTCTTGGAAGGTCTGGGATTGGCTCTGCTGGTGTGTTGCACCATGCTGACCTTCCCACCTGCGGGAAGCTAGGACAGCAGCAATTGCCCGCCTGGCAAGAGACTTCTGGGAAAGGACTGTTAAGACTGCGGAAAAAAGGGAGGTGGACACACACACACACACACACACACACTTCCAAAACCTGAAGAGCTGCTGGGTGGAAAAGGGCAAATACCTGCTCTCTGCTGCCCTTGGAAGGCAGGACTTGACCTAAGGTTGCAGGAGAGTAGGTTTAAGCTGAGCAGTAGGAGAAACTCTTTAAGGCTAGGAAAAAATTGGCAATGGGAGCAGTTTGTTAGACGTCTTCAAGGAGAGGCTGCTGCGGATGCTCTAACTTTGAATTTGCCCATAGGAACTCTTCCAACTCAATGATACTGGTTGTATAATTTGAAGGAATTATTCGTAGGATGGCTGAGACTCACCCTGGGGACCACACTGGGCAAATGGCCTTCCATATTTCTCCACATTATTTTCAGTTGGCCGGAGGATGTGGGAGGAACATGTTGCCAAATGTTCTCAAAGTAGGCGGAATGGGAGGGAGTTTTTTTCTCCAACGGTTCTTGGGAAGGCAAGGGGGTGGGAATATTCTCTGGAAAATTCTCTCAGTTTGAATGATTTGGCTCTGTAATACTGAACAAAACACTGTTGCTAGAGCATAGTTGTGGATGTTGGAGGTGACAAGGTCAATGAGGAGGGCTGTAATGAGCGGAGGCCAAGCCCATGACAACCTTAAAATCGGGTGGGAGCCACAGTGTCGGCTGAAATTCTCCACTTGTGGAAGGACATCTCACTTAACATTGTCCAGAGAAGGGGCTGAGATTCTGTAACGGCTCAGGGGGAGCCTGACCAAAAAATAAAATTTTAAGAGAACGTCTTGTTCCGCCCTACCCAAACCCAATGGTATGACTCCAAACAATGCAATTCTGGGCTGCATCAATAGGAGTATAGCATCTAGATCAAGGGAAGTAATAGTGCCACTGTATTCTGCTCTGGTCAGACCTCACCTGGAGTACTGTGTCCAGTTCTGGGCACCACAGTTCAAGAAGGACACTGACAAACTGGAACGTGTCCAGAGGAGGGCAACCAAAATGGTCAAAGGCCTGGAAACGATGCCTTATGAGGAACGGCTAAGGGAGCTGGGCATGTTTAGCCTGGAGAAGAGGAGGTTAAGGGGTGATATGATAGCCATGTTCAAATATATAAAAGGATGTCACATAGAGGAGGGAGAAAGGTTGTTTTCTGCTGCTCCAGAGAAGCGGACACAGAGCAATGGATCCAAACTACAAGAAAGAAGATTCCACCTAAACATTAGGAAGAACTTCCTGACAGTAAGAGCTGTTCGACAGTGGAATTTGCTGCCAAGGAGTGTGGTGGAGTCTCCTTCTTTGGAGGTCTTTAAGCAGAGGCTTGACAACCATATGTCAGGAGTGCTCTGATGGTGTTTCCTGCTTGGCAGGGGGTTGGACTCGATGGCCCTTGTGGTCTCTTCCAACTCTATGATTCTATGATTCTTCTTTTCTAATGTTAGATATGGCACTGCCAGTTATGGGGTTACCAATGGCGTGTCTTCCAGATGTGTTGGACTGAAGACTCCCAAAATCTTTTGTTGTTGGCCATGTTGGGTGATGTGAGCTGTGTTCCAAAACATCTGAGGTGTCTCTCTTGTGTCTCCTAACCTTCTGGGGCCTAACAAAGCCTTCTCTCCCCACAAGTGATATATGCAGAGAAAGGCTCTTCGCCGGAGCTGCCATGCCCTGGCAAACGTGGGGAAGTATCCTGGTACCTTCAGCAAAGCGGACCCACCCTTCTCTTTTCCAAGCGGGAGAACGGCCCCGTGGCTCGTCTCCCAGAGGCCTGGGATCGCCTCAGCGTGCTTCCAAATGACTCCCTTCAGTTTAGCAATTTGACGGACAGCGATCACGGCAGATACTGGTGCAGCTCGGTCAATTATTACGACCTGGTGGTCACCACAGGTGAGTGGACCAGCGTTAAATGAGACTGAAAACACACTTAGGGTACCTGTCATACCTGTTACTGTTTTCCTAATATGTGGAGTGTTAAGTTGTGGGTGAACATATCAGACGACACAGCGATTCTTCAAACAGCTCTTGTTTATTCACAGTCCAGAACAGAACTGAACTGAAGGGTTCAGCCAGCCTGCTTATATAGAGCTCCACTAGAACGCAACAGTAACCATTTTCTGTAACTATCCAATCACTGAACGTCACTTTCAATTCCTTATTTGCATATGTGGACCTGAGTGAAAACTATCTACAGTATCCCCCTGCTGGCCCAGTCTGAGAACTTCAGTACATAAAATGGAGCACTTATGACTTTTGTTTCTCTTATGGAAAAATAATAAAATCCATTTAAACTGACGAATCCCCAGCTCCTGTCTTATTCTGAGCCCTTTCTATAGGGCCGTAAGACTGTAGTTCAGTTCAGTCTGTGGCATCTCCAGGCAGGACTGGGGAAAATCCTTGTCTGAAATCCAGGAGTGCCGCTGCCATTCAGCAAGGCCGGTCCAAGACATTTTTCTGCCTGAAGCAAATGACAAGATGGTGCCTCCCCTCCTCCTTAAATGTACAGAAGCCTACCAGGCTGGAAGTTAAATCTTACTTCGAAACTGGACACAGGGCATTGTATACAAGGACGATACAAGAATGGAGAATGAAACAGACAATGTTTCAAGAAGCACTGTAAAAGTTAAGATGTATTGTTAAAAAGAAATAGAAAGGGGAGGGAAGACAAATGGCAATACAACGAAGGGAATGCGTACTGAAGAATAACTATGGATGATTGCCAGAGAAGCTGAAGGAAGTCCAAAAAGAATTAATTTGTTAAAATTTGGATAAAATTGTATAATTTTGTTGGAAAATTAATAAAAATTTATTGGGGGGGGGAAAGAGAGAGCTGGGCCATAAAGAAGGCTGATCGCCGAAGAATTGATGCTTTTGAATTATGGTGCTGGAGGAGACTCTTGAGAGTCCCATGGACTGCAAGAAGATCAAACCTCTCCATTCTGAAGGAAATCAGCCCTGAGTGCTCACTGGAAGGACAAATCCTGAAGCTGAGACTCCAATACTTTGGCCAGCTCATGAGAAGAGAAGACTCCCTGGAAAAGACCCTGATGTTGGGAAAGATGGAGGGCACAAGGAGAAGGGGACGACAGAGGACGAGATGGTTGGATAGTGTTCTCGAAGCTACCAGCATGAGTTTGACCAAACTGCGGGAGGCAGTGGAAGACAGGAGTGCCTGGCATGCCCTGGTCCATGGGGTCACGACTAAACAACAACAACGTCAACCCACAAAAGCGCCACGTACCGTATTTTTCGCCCTATAGGATGCACTTTTCCCCCTCCAAAAATGAAGGGGAAATGTGTGTGCATCCTATGGGGAGAATGCAGGCTTTCGCTGAAGCCTGGAGAGCGAGAGGGGTCAGTGCAAAATTATACAATTTTATCCAAATTTTAACAAATTAATTCTTTTTGGACTTCCTTCAGCTTCTCTGGCAATCATCCATAGTTATTCTTCAGTACGCATTCCCTTCGTTGTATTGCCATTTGTCTTCCCTCCCCCTTCTATTTCTTTTTAACAATACATCTTAACTTTTACAGTGCTTCTTGAAACCCCACTAGCGTTGTTTGCACATCACATACATTTTTCAGATATTCTACAAACTTTCCCCAGTCTTCGATGAACTTTTGGTTTCGCACATATCTAATTTTCCCAGTTAGTTTATCCAGTTCCGCATAGTCTGTCTGTTTCATTCTCCATTCTTGTATCGTCCTTGTATATAAATATTTTATTGGGTGTGTGTGAAGAGACCTCAGCCCCTAGGAGTTGGCTCCTATGCCTCTGCCACACCTGAGGGCAGCAAGATAGCTCTGGAGGGGGGTGGGCAGAGCAGGAAAAGTGGCACAACAACGCTCTCTCCGCTCTGCACCTCTCTGCATCTGCCGCCTGAGGCGGCTGCCCCACTGTGTCTCATCATAGGGCCGGCTCTGGCAGTCAGTGTAGGTGATGCTGAACCAGATGGACTGATGGTTTGACTCGTTATAAGGCCGCTTCCTACGTTCCGTGTTCCCAATAACCGCTGCCATTGGTGGGATAATGAATTGGCTAGGCCAGCCCTACCCTGGCGGACTCTCCTGTCTCTGAATCAGCGAGTCCTGGATCCCTGGCAATGAAGAGAAAGGCACTAAGCCCATCCCACCTCCTGCCCCGGTCCCAAATGCTTCTTGAATTGAACATGGCACATCAGAGATGCTTCTTTCCCATCCAGGCACTAAGCAGATGATGGAGAGCAGACGGTCTGATCTTGTGTGCTACGTCCTGAGCTGTTCTGTCTCGAGCAAGAAATTAGACAATAATGTGGTGAGCTGGTGGGAAGGCAAGAAGGCTCTCCAGCAAGGCGAGAAGGAGAGAGACTACAGCATCTTCAAAGGTCACAGGGCATCTCAGCTCCACATTTGCTTGAGGGAAGGGAAGGAGACCAAAGAGAGAAGACTGAAGTGCAGCTTTGCTGAGAAGCAGGAGATCACCTTCCGTTTGACGGGGAGGGAACAGGATTTGTGCGGCTGCTGCGGTTGGCTGCCCTCTCCTCCAGGTAAGGGGCTTTCTAGTTATTTGGGCTACTTTGCAGGGAACCTGCTCTCTAGGGAGGGGGTAGCTAAAGTTCTGAGATATTGATGACTGTATGCATATTTTTGAAAGGGCTGTGGAATCATTAACCAAGGGGAGGGAAACACAGAGCCTCATTTCACGCTAGTTTGAAAACACACCTAAGTCTGTGTACAGACAACACAGAAAGTAGCTGCTGCTTTAGGCGATGTTATCGCACAAAGGTGCGTACAGTCGCAAACCGCTGTGTACAAAAGCGCCCTGTGAAGAAATTACTCCTGTGTGTTTCAAAGGCTACATGCCTGCACGGCTGTAGATTGCAATATGTTATTGTTGCAATAACAGCAGGTGGCGCTGTGGTCTAAACCACTGAGCCTCTTGGGCTTGCCGATCAGAAGGTCGGCGGTTTGAATCTGCGTGATGGGGTGAGCACCCGTTGCTTGGTCCTTGCTCCTGCCAACCTAGCAGTTCGAAAGCAGTGCAAGTAGATAAATAGGTACCACTGCAGCGGGAAGGTAAATGGTGTTTCTGTGTGCTCTGGCTTCCATCACGGTGTCTCGTTGCACCAGAAGTGGTTTACTCATGCTGGCCACATGACCCAGAAAGCTGTGTGTGGACAAACACCAGCTCCCTAGGGCTGAAAGCGAGATGAGCACCACAACCCCATGGTCGCCTTTGACTGGACTTAACCATCCAAACATCCTTTACCTTTACCTTTTACCTTTATTGGTGCAATAATAGGCTGCTTGCACATCTTACATTTAAAGCAGATTTCCACACACCCCAGAGAATGTTGGGAACTGTAGTTTTTTAAGGGTGCTGAGAAATACAGCTTTGTGAGGGGTAAACTACTGTTCGCAGGATTCTTGGGGTAGGAATGTGCTTTAAATATAGGTGACTCTCAACTTGGGCGGGGATTGCGTTCCGGGGTTACGATACGATATGATACGATACAATATCTTTGTTGTCGTTGTCCCATACAGAACAATGAAATTTAAAAAATCTACATAAAACGTTCAAAACCCTAAAAACTCTGAAACCCCATTTTAAAATACAATATACTATAGAGACTCCTTATGCTGCGTTTAGAACCAGAATTGCATTTGGGTAGAAACTGTTTCTCAGGCGGCTAGTCCTGGCCTTTATAACCCTGTACCTTCTTCCAGAAGGCAGAAGCTGAAAGAGATCATTTCCGGGGTGCACACTATCCTGCGCTATCTCTGCAGCTTTCTTATGGCACCTGACGGCATAGATTTGATCCAAGGTGGGAAGAGTGCACCCAATTATTCTCTCTGCAGTCTTTACAACCCTGGACAGCAGTGTTTTTTCCCTGGCCATGCAGCTCCCAAACCACACACAGAGACCATAAGTTAATACACCCTCCACAGTGCAATGGTAAAATGCCATCAACAGGTCCTTTGAGAGATTGTTTTTCCGGAGGATTCCGGAGGTTAGCATGTAAAGCAAAAATTGTTTGTATTCAGTGGTGGGTGGGATTGCAAAGGTCTTTTCCCCTGGACGCTCACTCACTTTCTGAGCCCTTTTACTTTTTATTTTTTTGCCAAGTGCATGAAGCTGCATGTGCACAAGTTAATTGTGCATAAGTTGCAAGTTACCTGCACTTGGTGTGTATGTAGCCATCTTGCATTCGGTTAGATTTATTCCAGACCATCCACACATAATTCTGCAGTGTTCTGCTAGTAGCGTTACTTATGGTGCCATTGCCATCTAGAGGTGCACTTTTGAATTACAGCACAACAAAATGGGACAAAACAAAACAAAACCTCTGGAATGTTCGTGATATGAAAAGTTAATGGGATTTTATCAGGAAAGTGCGTGGAACATGCAACCAACTGGAAACAGCCGTGCGTCTGTCCCAAAACCTTTGCAGGTGCAAGCTGTAGTGAGAGCAGGATAATATAGAACTACTTCAAAACTACCATGAGCACAAATCACCATTAATGCACAATAAAAAAGACATCTAGATGCAATGCTTGAATAGTGTCCCCCACTATTGCATCAGCTGGTCAACGCGGTATTGTTTAATAGTACCGGTATTCTGGAAAGGGTCCCCTAGTTCAGTGACAGAGCACCTGCTTTGCATGCAGAAAGTCCCAGGTTTAGTCACCAGATAGGAATAGGACTGTCCCCTGCCTGAAACCTGCTGCTGCCAGCCAGTGTAGACAGTACTAAGCTAAGTGGACCAATGATCTAACTTGGTGTAAGGTAAGGTTACCAGATTTTTTTTCAATGAATCCGGGGACACTTTAATTAATTAATTAATTAATTAATTACTACATGTTCGGGGCGTTGATGCTGCAGCGATAGCGGTGGCAGAGGGGTTGCCGCCGCCTTGACCTCAACTACCACGTTTCCCCTTCCTCCGAGGCTTCTATCTCCTTTCTCCAGGAGCCTGGGCAGCCCCAGGCTCTTTGATGGTGATGGTGGTGGTGGTGGTGGTGGGGAAGCGGTGCACGGTGGGTCAGGCATGGAAGGCGGAGGAGTGCGGTGAGACTCAAGAAGCACGACGCCTCCCTTCCCATCAAAGCAGCCCCAATCCCATTCCTGCTTGCATGCAAGCAGAAGGGGGGTGGGAATCCCTCAGTTGAGAAGGGAGGCTTTACACTGCCTTTCGGAGCAGTCCCATCCCATGCATGCAAGCAGGAGGGGGTGGGGAAGTCCCATCCCATGCATGCAAGCAGGAGGGGGTGGGGAAGGCAGTGCAATGCCTCCCTTCCCATCAGAGCAGCCCCAATCCCATTCCAACTTGTGTGCAAGCAGGAGGGGGCAGGGATCCCTCAGCTGGGAAGGGAAGCTTCCCGTTGCCTAACTGAGAGATCCCTGCCCCCTCCTGCTCGCATGGAAGCTCTGATAGGCAGCGTGAAGCCTCCCTTCACAGCTGAGAGATCCCTGCTCTGTTCCTGCTTGCACGCAAGTAGGAGTTGGGAGGCTGCTCTGATAGGCAGCATGAAGCCCCCCTTCACAGCTCAGTTGCTGGGGTCAGGGAAGGTGGAGGCAGCCCGGAAGCTGCATCTTCAAGCCCCTGCACCACCATCATATGGGGACTTCCGAGCAGCTCCTGAAGCCAGCCAGAGCCAACTGCCCCGGGCTGCTGAGACTGCCACTGCTGCGTTTCCCAGGGACATGAGATGAAATCTGGGGACATTCCGGGGATGGAATTTGTCCGCGGACTTATTTGCAAATCTGGGGACTGTCCCCGGGAAACAGGGACCTCTGGTAACCCTAGTATAAGGCAGCTTTCTACACTGTTCCCTGCTCGATGTCATATACTGGCTGGGTAAAGAGGATTGATGGGAGGCATCAGCTGGGGAACCCCCTGGGGAAGAAGGCTCAGAGCCAGAGTGTCAGGGAAAGGCCTGAAGCAGAAGATTGGGGAATGCATGCTCAGGCAGATCAGCTTCCCTCAGAAGAGGGGCTGGGGGGAGGGAGAGACTCACCCCCCTTGTTTCCAGCAATCTCAGAAGCAGAGGGAGACACAGACACAGAGCAGATTAGACAGGAGTTGCCTAGCTACGAGATAATGACAAGAGAAATAAAAGGGAGGGCACAGATAGCAGAGACCTTATTCGAGACTGTGCAGGACCCTCCCTCTCCACGAACTAGGAGATCCAAACGTATGAGAGAACAAGGGTGCAGAGAGGAGGAGGAGGAACTTCCTGTTGGTGAACAGGATGTTGCGGAAGATGGAAGGGGGAAGAATTGGAGTAGCCAACTGCTCTCCTTGTGGAGGGAAGTGGATTTTTGCTTGTGGCCTGATGCCTGAATAAAAAGGACTATAAAATATAAACTGCTCGTTAATTCTTATCTGTGAAGTTAGCAAAGGCAGGCTCTCCACGCATGACAAAGAGGCTTGGTGGTGGGACAACAGTGAGCGGTCAGAAGGGGAAGACTGGGAGGCGGAGGTGTGGGAAGCTGAAAAGGTAACAGGGTTTAGTGAGCAGGGAGAGTCTGTGGCAGAGAGCAGCCCGGAATCAGAGGCAGAAGCGGAGGCTGGTGAGGAAGGGGGCAGAGAGGCAGAGTGGTGAAGAAGCCAAGGAATCTCCCCCTCCTGCTGTGACAAGCTCGTCTTCCCCCTGGTCTCTCAGGACCAGAAGAGGCATGAAGTGGGAGGAACAACGAGAGAGAAGATGAAGGTGCCTCAGGTTGCTGGGAAAGGACCCAGGAGAGGAGCCGTAGAGAGCGGTGGGAAGGTGGGGACATTCACTCCCTATTGGGAAGAGTTGCTGTGATCCCAAGGCCTGCACTGTTCTGGTTTCTTTGAATAAAGAGTTAACTTCTCAGGCACTGGGCGTTTTATCGCTGACCTGATCCTGACACTCTAGTAGAGTTGTACCTCAGGTTAAGTACTTAATTTGTTCTGGAGGTCCGTTCTTAACCTGAAACTATTCTTAACCTGAGGTACCACTTTAGCTAATGGGGCCTCCTGCTGCCACTGTGCGATTTCTGTTCTCATCCTGAGGTAAAGTTCTTAACTCGAGGGACTATTTCTGGGTTAGCGGAGTCTGTAACCTGAAGTGTCTGTAACCTGAAGCATCTGTAACCCGAGGTATCACTGTACCAACATTTTGGGAATCAAAAGGTTGGAAACCTTCTCTGGTGCACTGTGGGGGAGAAGCTGGAGCCAGGATTTCATGGTCTTGTTCTCTCCTGTAGGAAAAGTAAAAGGTTGCTTAACGCCTCCATGTCCAGAAAGTGAAGGAAATGGGGGCACCTGGATCCCGCTGGCAGTTTGTGTCACGCTGCAGTCTGTAATCATATTCGTGCTGGGAGTGCTGCTATGGAGAAGCTGTCGGTAAGTGGAGAATTGTCCTGACCAAGCTTCTGAGCATCAAGAGGAAGGGAAGAAGGGAAGACCTTGGATCGAGGTCATAGGGAGTTGTTGTTGGTCAGAAAAGATGGTACAGAGCTAGGAAACCAAGCGGGGCTGGTTTCAAAGAGTCCTCGTTGCATTCAATACAAACAAAACTTTTCCCAAGCTGCATTAAGTCCTGTAGAAGCAGTTCTGCTCATTCCCAACACGGTCGGTTTGAGCCAGGAAGAGTCAGCTGCGGAGAGTGGCTACTGGCCAGCACCTGGGACGTCACCACCTCTGCAAAGCGTTGGTGGCATTTGTGTGTTTTGAGTGCACAGGTGAAGAGTGGGTGTGTAAACAGGTAAGTGTCCTCGTGTTGGTTTATTAATGGTAATTCCCCCCCCCCCCCAAAGGCAGATAGCTGGTCTGAAGGACCCAGCGGGGAGCAAGATTGCGAGCTGACTCAGGGAACTTGCATGAAATGTAAGAAAGAAAAGGATAAAAAAAATATGAAACTGTCACACCAAATCTCTGTGGCTACCACGTTTGGAAAAAGCATATATGGGTCTGATCACAGCATCTCAAAAAGGGAATTGCAGAGTTGGGAAAGGTGCAGAAAAAGCCGGACAGAGTGATCCAGGGGCTGGAGCAGGAAGGAGGAAAAGGCACAAATGTTGCTCCTATTCAGTGGTAGGCAGGGCTGGAGGCAAAAATGGGCATCTCAAGAAATGTACATTTTACCACAGTAGGCTAGTTGATGTCCTCACCCCTGCACCCCACGGTGGCCTCCACTGAAAGAGGGAAGAGGCCTCACCCGAGTTCAAGGGAACATCCCAGCCACCTGGGGTTCGAATCAGGACTGGTGAGGGGGTGGCAGCCTAGGGAGAGTGCTGAGGGCCACACAGAAAGGCCTGCAATTGGCTTCTGGGCCACAGCTTTCCAGTCCCTATTGGACACCAGACACAGGCCACTTCAACCCACACCCTGCATTTAACACACATTTATTTATTTTTGTTTTAAAAAAATAATTAATTTTCAGTTTCAAAAAATCCAATATGTGCCATTTTATATTAATACCAAACAGCAATACCAATTCAAATACAAATCAATCACATAGCCAAATATAAATTTTGTGTGGCTTCCAACGTGTTGTACGTCAAGGTCAGATTCCCTTTAAATCTGCCTCCAGACTATCGCTCAAACCAAATACAATCCATTATTGATAAAAACCCTTATACCACAGCTACAATAATTAACTTCAATTTGCATTAACACATATAGTAGTTTGTAAGTTCGCAAATGAAGTTCTCCTTTCTTCTTCCTGTGTGAGGTTTTAATTTCCATCGTTCCTTTAATTCTTCATCAAATATTATGTCCATATTAATTACAGTGGTACCTCAGGTTAAGTACTTAATTCGTTCCGGAGGTCCATTCTTAACCTGAAACTGTTCTTAACCTGAAGCACCACTTTAGCTAATGGGGCCTCCTGCTGTCACCGCGCCGCCGGAGCACGATTTCTGTTCTCATCCTGAAGCAAAGTTCTTAACCCAAGGTACTATTTCTGCGTTAGCGAAGTCTGTAACCTGAAGCGTCTGTAATCTGAGGTACCACTGTAAATGTGCTTTTAATGCATAGCTGTCAACTTTTCCCTTTTCTTGCGAGGAATCCTATTCGGAATAAGGGAATTTCCCTTTTTAAAAAAGAGAAATGTTGACAGCTATTTTTTAATGTATGGCGAGCATGAGACCTAGGTGACTGTTAGGATTTTTATCTATCCGAGCTGCTCCAGCTAGTGGTACTGTTGTACTATGTTTTGTGTAGATCATGTGAGTATCTGAGTGAACGTGAGACAGGAAGTCTGAGTACTGTTGGAAGTTGCCCTGCTGGCCAGTGGGTGACACCGGACGGCAACCTGCATTTCTGTTTTCAATCTTTCCCATCTCTCCTTGCAGCCAGAAGCATCCAGCCCACCTTGAGCAGCTCAGGAAAGGTACGTGATTGGAGGTTCCCTGGCTTCTGTGCCTACATTCAGGGATGTTTCAACATCTGAAGGCAGGGAAGTTTTTAACGTTTGACATTTATTGTGCTTTTGTTTTTAATTCTTTATTGAAAAGTAAAAAGTGCAAAATTACAAGTGCGCAGAGTAAGACACAAATAAGAAGCAGCAGCAAGAAATAGTACCCATTTGGAAAACAAAACAAAACAGGAAAAATATATTTTGTGGACATTACAATATGTTATTTTAGTTATAGTGTTTGTAATATTTTGTTGGGCAGCCTGGCACAGTGGCTGGGACAACCCGATCAGATGGTTGGCATATACCCTATTTTTCGCTCTATAAGACGCACCAGACCACAAGACGCACCTAGTTTTTGGAGGAGGAAAACAAGAAAAAAAATAATTCTGAATCTCAGAAGCCAGAACAGCAAGAGGGATCGCTGCGCAGTGAAAGCAGTGATCCCTCTTGCTGTTCTGGCTTCTGTGATAGCTGCGCAGCCTGCATTCGCTCCATAAGATGCACACACATTCCCCCTTACTTTTTAGGAGGGAAAAAGTGAGTCTTATAGAGCAAAAAATATGGTACCATACTTTTCCATGTACAGTGGTACCTCTGGATGCGAATGGGATCCATTCCGGAGCCCCGTTTGCATCCTGAAACGAACGCAACCCGCGTCCGTGCGTCTGCGCATACATGGGTTGCGATTCGACGCTTCCACGCATGTGCGTGATGTCATTTTGACCGTCTGCACATGCGGCGAAACCTGGAAGTAATGTGGAGCGCAACCTGAAAATATTCTTCCCAAAGCTACTTCAACCCGAGGTATGACTGTATAAGACGAGGGTTTTTTAAATTAAAAAATCATGTTAAGAATTGGGGGTCATCTTATACCCAGATAGTGTATAGGGGGGGTGTGATTTGTTGCTGCTGCAAACTGGAGATTGTCAGCGGCTACTGGGCGTGTTATTGGTGGTTGTGGCAAGGGCTGTTGTTGATTGGCTGTCACCGCGGCAATTGGGTGGGCGATTGGCGGCTTCTGCCAGCGAGGGGACAGACGATAGGTGGCTTTTGCGACATGTGCTAGTGGCAGCATATGTCAGTCAGGTGAGCGATTTTTGGCAACCCCCCCCCAAAGCTCCAGAATCTCTGGGCCACCCCCCGTAAAAAAAGCTGAACAACTCGGGGCCATCTCCCCCCATTCTCTTAATTTAAGGTAAAGGTAAAGGGACCCCTGACCATTAGGCCCAGTAGTGACCGACTCTGGGGTTGTGACGTTCATCTCGCTTTATTGGCCGAGGGAGCCGGCGTACAGCTACCGGGTCATGTGGCCAGCATGACTAAGCCGCTTCTGGCGAACCAGAGCAGCGCACAGAAACGGCATTTACCTTCCCGCCGGAGTGGTACCTATTTATCTACTTGCGCTTTGACATGCTTTCGAACTGCTAGGTTGGCAGGAGCAGGGACCGAGCAATGGGAGCTCACCCCGTCGCGGGGATTCGAACCGCCGACCTTCTGATCGGCAAATCCTAGGCTCTGTGGTTTTAACCCACAGTGCCACCTGCATCCCTTCTCTTAATTTGGAGTCCCCCAAAATAGGGGGCGTCTTATACATGGGGGTGTGTTATACATGGAAAAATACGGTAAACATTATTATTGTTGTTGTTGTTGTTGTTGTTGTTGTTGTTGTTGTTGTTATTATTATTTGGGGTGGAAAGTGCAAAGGAAAGTGTGGCTGGTAATGCAGCTGGAGCAAGGAATTCTGGGTTGGCTAGGGGAGAGTTCTAGTGAGTTGGAGCAGGGAGGGTTGTGGGTTGACCCTCAAGTACAAGGCCTGCTTATCTTTGGCCTAATTGTGACTTGGCATGGACATCAAAAACCCTCTAGCCTCGGCCAGGACGATTCACTTCACATACCTCTGTCTCTGCCGGGTTGGATTGCAGCCATGAGCAGCCTTACGCTCGTGTAAGCGCTGTGGATCTGGGCCCATAACCCTGTTGTTGGGATGCTGCCGGGAGACAGGGGCAATTGGCAGGCCCACAGCTGGCTCCAGCCACTGGCTGGCAGCTAGGCAAAACTCTGGTTCTCAGAACAGCATCAAAACTGCGACTCAAGCCTCAGAAACCTTGAGAGCCTGGGCACGCAATCCAGCAGAGATAAGAACTCTTTGCAGCGGAAGTAGTGGACAGAAACATGTGTAAGCATATTTACAGCATTTATTCAGCAGCAGGACAAAGGGAAAACATGTCTTCTTCCCTCCGTGTCCAAGCAAAACAGCAGCATTGCAAAAGCAATATACAACGGAAGTTCAGGTTACATACGCTTCAGGTTACAGACTCCGCTAACCCAGAAATAGTGCTTCAGGTTAAGAACAGAAATTGTGCTCCGGCAACGCGGCAGCAGTAGGAGGCCCCATTAGCTAAAGTGGTGCTTCAGGTTAAGAACAGTGTCAGGTTGAGTATGGACCTCCGGAACGAATTAAGTACTTAACCCGAGGTACCACTGTATCTGTTCCTCTTAAGGTGGAGCGGAACATCAATATCCTAACAGTCCAACGGTAGGATGGGAGACAGAGGAATTTTAGCCTCTGGGTTGTGTAGGGAGCTCTTTCGATGAACATGCTTATTGTTTCACTCATTTCCAAATGTGGTATGCCAGCCCTGGGGTACTGCCAAATCCCAGTGTTCGTTGAGTCGAAGATCCTGGCTTCATTCCTTTGCGTCTGCAGGTAGGACTGGCAGAGACCCCCTGCCTGAAACCCCGTAGAGGAACTGCCGGTCAGGGTAGACAGTCCTGCTCTAGATGGACCACATTGTCTGACTCGGTTTCCCATGCTCCACTGCTACATGCGGGAGTCCTCCTGCTTCTTCTGCTAAAGAGTGGGCGGGAAAGAAGTATGGGGTGCCATAATTTTGTGATCCAATAGGTGGGAGTGTTTGGCAAGTCAGACCAACTATGCACAAATAACTGATGAGGTGGTAAAATTGTCCCTGCACTGTGCTGTGTGTCAGATTGCAGATATTGCATGCATAAATAAATAAATAAATAAATAAATAAATCACAGCACATACAGAACTAAAAATAGTGAGAGGTTATCCTAGAAACAGTTTTCCTCAAGTCTGTTTATATTTTAAGTGAGAGAGCTACGCAGTCCCCCACTTCCCTCTGAATTGGCCCAGCCCTGTTCAGAAACTGTATCTGCTTTCTGTGTGAACTAGACTCAAGCACAGGTAAAGGTAAAGGGACCCCTAACCGTTAGGTCCAGTCGTGGCCAACTCTGGGGTTGCGGCGCTCATCTCGCTTTACTGGCTGAGGGAGCCGGCGTACAGCTACCGGATCATGTGGCAGCATGACTAAGCCGCTTCTGGCGAACCAGAGCAGCACACGGAAACGCTGTTTACCTTCTCGCTGGAGCGGTACTTATTTATATACTTGCACTTTGTCGTGCTTTTGAACTGCTAGGTTGGCAGGAGCTGGGACCGAACAACGGGAGCTCATCCCGTTGTGGGGATTCGAACCGTCGACCTTCTGATCAGCAAGCCCTAGGCTCTGTGGTTTAACCCACAGCACCACCCGCGTCCCTAGACTCAAGCATACTTTATACTTTTCAAGCACACGGCGTCTTCCCCCAAAGAATCCTGGGAACTGTAATTTGTCAAGGGTACTGAGATTTGTAGCTTGGAACTACAGTTCCCAGAATTCTTTGGGGGAAGTCATGTGGTTTGAATACGTGGTGTGGATCTGCATGCCTGGGGTAGGATAATAGTTTATTGTTTCTGTGTCTGCCTGTGAGCCACACTGCGTGTTTCGTTAGAGGGTTTTTGAGAGCAGAAATGTTTTAGTTTCTGTGTCTCTGTGAGTTCTACAATTCCATCGCACAGCGGATGTGAAATTTGTGATCAGTATTCAGCACTGAGAGAAACATCAGAGAAACGCTTTCTTTTTCTTTTCAAAACAGAAGCATATAATAGCTGATTATCCCTCCCCCAAATTCTGAGCAAAATACAGTGGTACCTCAGATTAAGAACTTATTTCGTTCTGGAGGTCCGTTCTTAACCTGAAACTGTTCTTAACCTGAAGCACCACTTTAGCTAATGGGGCCTCCTGCTGCTGCCGCGCGATTTCTGTTCTCATCCTGAGGTAAAGTTCTTAACCCGAGGTACTATTTCTGAGTTAGAGGAGTCTGTAACCTGAAGCATCTGTAGCCTGAAGCATCTGTAACCTGAGGTACCACTGTAATGCATTTTGCAAACTAAGCAAACACAACCAATTGTATAATTGATTCTGGCTGTGGCAAACACCCCTTGTTTTGATATAATTACCTACCGCGGGATTTTGATTGTTAAGCCCAGAGCATACACAGGTGAAAAACAGAATGACTCATCCCTCTGTCATTTTACAGATGTTTCCAAGTTGGACGGCACATCACAAGTCTATGTGAATGTCAGGACCTGATGAGAAATGCCTGCTGTGGCGAGGGAAAGCCTTTGGTTCCCAATGAGTCAGCCAACCCTGGACCACACCTAGTGGAGCTTGTATGCTGTTATGACCCTCCGGCATTAACTTTTTCCAGGCATCTGATTTTATCTGTCCTTCCCTTCCAGGGAAGACTTTACACCTTGCCAAACCTTCCCTAGATTTCTGCATAATGCTTGTAGGTGGAAGGATCAGGCACAAAAAGCAATTCTCCCTGCAAGATATCTTATTATCTGTGTCCGTTTTTCATTTGAAGCAGTTTCCTGCCTGGTCTTATGTCGAATATTTGGGGAGGCCATCCTTTCAGCATCAGGATTTCGGGAGCGGTTGTACTGTTAACAGTTGGGGCTTAGCCACACTTATCTTTTGCCTTGCTCCTTCCACACACAAGTGTGCACTTTGAAGCTCTGTGTCTGAGCTCCGCTTTTTCCTTTTTGCTCAACGAAAACCTGCTATTTACTCTTGAATCAGAGCAAACTGTAATCTGCGGAAAACCAGAAATTGCCCTTGTTGCCCTTCAGCCTTAAAAAGTGGGTTTTTGTGGGAAAAGTTCCGGGGGGTGGGGTGGAGCTCAGACACAGAGCTTTAAAAATGCCTGGGGAAAACAGGGTGGGGGGAGGAAAGTGTGGAAAGGCACCCTGCTTATGCGTGGTGTAGTGGTTAAGAGCGGTAGACTCGTAATCTGGTGAACCAGGTTCGCTTCCCTGCTCCTCCACATGCAGCTGCTGGGTGACCTTGGGCCAGTCACGCTTCTCTGAAGTCTCTCAGCCCCACTCACCTCACAGAGTGTTTGTTGTGGGGGAGGAAGGGAAAGGAGAATGTTAGCCGCTTTGAGACTCCTTAAGGGGAGTGAAAGGTGGAATATCAAGTCCAAACTCCTCCTCCTCCTCCCCCTCCTCCTCCTCTTCTTCTTCTTCTTCTTCTTCTTCTTCTTCTTCTTCTTCTTCTTCCAGCAATGTTCCACTGCCACTAAACATTTCACTAGCGGAACAGGTGCACTGCTAAGTGGCTTTAACTTACCTTGAATATAATCCTATATGTCAGCACGTGAAGTTTTTAAAAATATATATTCTTTATTGAAAAATAAAAAGTACGAAATTACAAGTGCACAGAATCACAAAAACGAAGAAGAAACAAGAAATAGTACCCATGTTGAAAACAAGCAAACAAAGGCTAAACTAATTGTAAATAATGTTGTGACGGAAGAACTTAAAATTGAAAAAGGGACACGACAAGGTTGCCCAATTTCCCCACTTCTTTTTATTTCGGTCCTGGAGGTTCTGCTGAATATGATTAGAAGGGACCAGATGGTTAAAGGTATACAGGTCGGAATTAAACACTATAAATTGAGAGCATTTGCAGATGACTTAGTATTGACGTTACAGGAGCCAGAATCTAGTACAAAAAGGGTTTTAGAACTGATTCAAGAATTTGGTCAAGTGGCAGGATTTAAATTGAACAAGTCAAAAACCAAGGTTTTAGAGAAAAATTTAACATCGTTTGAAAAAGAGAGGTTTCAGAATGAGACAGGTTTAACAGTGGTTAAGAAAGTTAAATACTTGGGGATTAACATGACAGCAAAAAATGGGAATTTATTTAAAGATAATTATGAAAAATGTTGGTCAGAAGTGAAAAAAGATTTAGAAATTTGGTCAAATTTGAAGCTTTCACTGCTAGGCCGTATTGCTGCGATAAAGATGAAGGTATTGCCCAGAATGTTGTTTTTGTTTCAAACTTTGCAGATCGTGGACAAAATGGATTGTTTCAAGAGGTGGCAGAAAGATATTTCTAAGTTTGTCTGGCAGGGCAAGAAACCCAGAATAAAATTTAAAATATTAACGGATGCAAAGGAAAGAGGTGGATTTGCCCTGCCAGACCTTAAACTGTACTATGAATCAGCAGCCTTTTGCTGGTTGAAAGAATGGCTACTTCTTGAAAACACTGACATTTTGGATCTAGAAGGTTTTAATAATGTATTTGGATGGCATGCATATTTATGGTATGATAAGGTCAACGCACATAAAGCATTTAAAAACCACATTGTCAGGAAAGCGCTGTTTAATGTTTGGATAAGATATAAGGATTTGCTAGAAAATAAAACCCCAAGGTGGCTGTCACCAATGGAAGCGAAAGCCTTGAAAAAGGTCAATATGGAGGTCAAATGGCCGAAATATTGGGAAATTTTGGAACAAGACGGAGATAGACTGAAATTGCAGAGTTTTGAAAAACTAAAAAACAAAGTGCGAGACTGGCTTCATTATTATCAAATAATGGAGGTATTTAAATTGGACAGGAAAATTGGCTTCCAGGTGGAAAGATCTAAATTAGAAACAGAATTGTTAGAACCCAATACTAAGAATTTGTCAAGAATGTATAATCTGCTGCTGAAATGGAATACTCAAAATGAAACGGTAAAATCGGCTATGATTAAATGGGCACAGGACGTTGGTCATAACATTATGTTTGCTGACTGGGAACAGTTATGGACCACAGGTATGAAATTTACGGCATGTAATGCCTTAAGAGAGAATATTATGAAAATGATATACAGGTGGTACATAACCCCAGTCAAGCTTGCGAAAATCTATCACTTGCCCGATAACAAATGTTGGAAATGTAAAGAAATTGAAGGTACATTTTTTCACCTTTGGTGGACGTGCCCAAAGATTAAGGCTTTCTGGGAAATGATATATAATGAATTTAAAAAGGTATTTAAGTATACCTTCCCCAAGAAACCAGAGGCCTTTCTCCTGGGCATAGTAGGCCAAATGGTGTTAAAAAAGGATAGAACTTTCTTTATGTATGCAACAACAGCAGCAAGAATACTCATCGCAAAGTATTGGAAGACACAAGAACTTCCCACGCTGGAGGAATGGCAGATGAAACTTATGGACTATATGGAATTGGCGGAAATGACTGGTAGAATCCGTGACCAGGGAGAAGAGTCGATGGAGGAAGACTGGAAGAAATTCAAAGACTATCTTCAGAAACACTGCAAAATTAAGGAATGTTAGAGTGATGTTGGACTGAAAACAAGTGGTTTCCATCTGTACAGGTTAAAGTTAGGATAGATTAAGATTAAAGATCAAGATTAAAGATGTTTAAAGAAATGGAAATTTGATAATAAAAGGGAAAAATTTAAAGCTATATGACATTAAGATCAAGGATTAGGTTTAAAAAAAGTTGAAGTTATATATCTTAACGTTTTATTAAATTAAAGATTGAGATTAAAAAAGTGGAAAAGAAACTGCTGGACAAATAATGTAGATTGGAATACAAAAGAGGGAGGTATGAGGAAGTCCAGAAAATAAGTAATTTAAAATTGGAAATGGAAAAGAGAGTTTGTTTTTAATTGTTATGTTTTGTGTTTTTATTGTTAAGTTAGGTATTGTTTTTTGTGTGTGTTGTTTTTCTTTTTTGTTTGTTTAAAACCTTAATAAAAAATTATTTAAAAAAAAGAAAGAAAACAAGCAAACAAAGAAATATTGTGTGCATTGCAAAAAAGGGGTGAAATTTGTTATTGTAGTTAACCAGACCTTAATCTAATACAGTATTTATAAAAATGAATTCCAAAAAATGTTAAATTTGTCCATAGCAAGTTTATGTTTCTACACAAAGTTTATACATGTCTTCAATCATGAAAGGGAGCTGCATTTTTATTTTTCCAGTTCATCAACATGTGGAGCTTTCCAGAGACCAGGCATGAGCCTTGTCGCTTGACAATAAGCACCAGCCAAGCTGCTGTTAAAGGCACAGAGGCTGGGGTCCTGGAAGAAGTTGGCAGCTTTCATGACCCCTGTGTGGAAGGGGACCCCCCCCCCCCAGGTGCTGCATATCCTGGAAAAGTGTGGCAGGGACTTGGGACCGGTAGGGCGGAACGGCAGAGAGGTCAGTCGCAGGCAAAGGCAAAGCCCAAGACAGGCAAGAGCCAATAGGTTCTCCATTGATCCCTGTCATCCCTGCTGAGTTCTGCAAAGGCAACCCTGAGACTAAGGAGGAGAAGGAGGAATCATTGTCATTGTCAGGGCCATCTTTCGTATATGCGGTGCCAGGGTGCAAAGATCCACTCAGCGCCCCCCCCCCCCAGGTCAAAGTTGCTGAGCTTTTTTTATGGGTGCGCAAGTCTAAGTTGTTGAGCTTTTGAGGGGAGAACAGCTAAAAATGGTAACATGAAAAAATAGAAAGCGGTAGTGATAATGCCCGTCTTCTGTTTTTGCGGTCATGCAAAAATGAAAGACACTACTAAGGGTCACCGCCGGATACATTGATTTTGCAGCTCTTCTGCAAAAGACACCGGAAATGATGATGATGATGATGATAATTTATTATTTATACCCCGCCCATCTGGCTGGGTTTCCCCAGCCACTCTGGGCGGCTTCCAACATAATATTAAAATACAATAACCTATTAAACATTAAAAGCTTCCCTAAACAGGGCTGTCTTCAGATGTCTTCTGAAAGTCTGGTAGTTGTTTATTTCCTTGACATCTGATGGGAGGGTGTTCCACAGGGTGGGTGCCACTACTGAGAAGGCCCTCTGCCTGCTTCCCTGTAACTTGGCTTTTCGCACCGAGGGAACTGCCAGAAGGCCCTCGGCGCTGGTCCTCAGTGTCCGGGCAGAACGATGGGGGTGGAGACGCTCCTTCAGATATACTGGACCAGTTGAACTATATATCTGTATCAGTTGAACTACAATAATGAGACAGGGGGTGGGGTGGGGGGCAGGCCAGTCGGAACGATTTCTCCACCTGCCCTCAACTCTGCAAAAAGAGATTGCTAGAGTAGGTCGGTGTGGTTGGAGGAGCTTAGCCTGGCACATTCCTTTTTTTTGCCGGGGGATTGGCACGGGTGGTCCCAAATGCCTTTGCATAAGTAAAGAAACGGACAGAGGTTCCTTGTGCAAGGTGGCCATTCTTGCTTCCCCCTCGCTTCCCCCTGCCAGGGTGGGGATGATGCCATCCAGCTGTCTCTGTGCAAACTGGATCTTCAGCTAAAGCCAGGCTGGCAGAGGCACTGGAGAAGGCGACTTGCTGTCTGCAAGAATCCTACAGCATCGGTGACCCGACACCCTCAATAGAAATCAGACAGAGGAACAGTCAATCATGAGTATGTTTAGAGCTCTGAACCATACGCTCAACTTCTGTAATGTAGTCTGTCCTGGGCTCGCCTCCCTCCTCGTTTATTCCCCTTGAAAGAGTGCAATCCAAACTCCTCAGAGCCCTTCTGCAATTTCCTAGATGTGTTTCAAATGCATGGGTCTTAGGCAAAGATCACAAGACGACCTGGCAGGTAGTCAGATTCTGCACCCAGATTTGTAGGCACGGATCATCCTCTAGAATTAAATAGCTTACTAGGGAAATGCTGAAGTCTCCCTTTGGGGCGCTTCAGGGTCAATTTTTTATGGTAGCCCAAATCTCAGTTTTACGGGTGTATGTATGTATCTATTGCTGCAATCTGCTCCGATTGTATATTTTATCTTTATGAATGCTGTTTTTATTGTGTTATGTTATGTGAGGTGGTCTTTGACTGTAATAAATTATCTGTCTATCTAATGTAGTCTGTCTGTTTGTCTGTCTGTCTGTCTCAAAACACCAGTAAACTTCAAGGCATTTTATTCAAAGGAAACAGAACCAAGCAAAAGTCTCACTGGTAAATTTCTCAGCACTTGGAGAGAGCTGGGTGTAACCGTTATCACTGCCTCCTCCAAAGTATGCTAGGAATTGTTATTACTCCTTGAAATATTCTTTTGCCCTCCTGCCCAGAACTACAATCGTCAGAGCTCCTAAGGGAGAGGACTTTTTAGGCTGCAGTTGTATACCTGCTTACTTGGGAGTAACTGAACTCAATGGGATTCCTGAGCAGACAGGTATAATATGACTGTGCTCCTAGTCTGCTAGTTTTAGATATGCTCACAGGATTACAAGAGGAAGCCCCATTAAGCTGTGATATATAAACACATCTTCTGCCATTCCTCGAAGTAGCCAAGTGTTGTCTCTTGCAGAGAGGAGGCTCATACATGAGGGCAAACAGGGGAGCGCCCAACTACAGTTCAGTTCCCACTTGCCTGCCTTCTTCCTTGCAATTCACCCAGGGCAGGACAATGACCAGGGCCATCTTTACCTGGGGGTGCAAGGGGTGTGGGGCACCTGGGCGCTGAATTCTGGGGGGGTGCCAGGCACCCGCCTAAGCTCTTAACTATCTACCTCAGGGATGTCCAACCGGTCGAGCGGGATCAACAGGTCGATCCCTAGGTGATCACGATCGCTGGATCATAAGTTTGTTCTGGGTATAAGCTTTCGTGTGCATGCACACTTCTTCAGATACTCTGCATGCACATTAAAGCTTATACCCAGAACAAACTTAGTTGTTCTCTAAGGTACTACTGGACCATTTTTTAATTTTTTAATTTCTTTCGACTGTGTCAGACCAACACGGCTACGTACCTGAACGTTTCTGAAGTGGAGGTGGGTTCCCACTAGGCAATACGTAGTGATAACAGCAAGAACCTTTATTGAGCTACATAACTGGGAAACAGGGGCAAAGCAACTGCTTATATACATTCCTGAAAGCCTGGGCCACTCCCACTCCAAATGTGATTGGCTGTCTAAGCTTCCAAGCTGCGAATCACGGCTCAGAGTTCAAGAGCCAATGGCAGAGGCCCAAATCCTGAAATGTTCTGTGATTGGACATCATGTATTGAATCAGAACACAGGGGCTCAGAATCCTTAGTCTGGACTCGAGCTCAGGCAAGCACAAACTACTGAATATATAACAGTTTCTCTGATGGAAATAGGAACATCCTAAGGAAAAGTGGGACATTCTGGATCAAATCAGAAACCAAGACGGCTTCTGTAAATCTGGGATTGTCCCTGGAAAATAGGGACACTTGGAGGGCCTGATATGCAGGTCAGCCTTGGCCCATTTGGTGGGAAATGGCTTTTTCTGTGTTTTTAAGCAGGGTGCAAAATAAGGCAATGTTGCAGCTGCTCTCCCTAAATCAATACAAATATGAGGTTCTGCACCCCTAACAAAAGCCTGCCCCCCAACAAAAACATTGGCTATGAGAAAAAGGACAAAGGAATCAAACTCAAATATGGAGGAATCATATTTATTTTGATACAATAAAAGTTGCTGTTTGGAGCCATAAGAAAGTCGAGGAAGCGAGGTGGCGAGGGGAAGGTGAACCTCCTCACATTTTTGGTTTTGCATGTGGAAACCTCCGTGTTCAAACCCCCAACTTTTAAATGAACGATTCAATACATTTGAATGTTGAAACCCGAGGGAGTGTTCAACTCCTTAGGGTGAGATCGCACCTGCTATTGGGAACGTCTCTCCTCCCCAATGCCCTCATAAACAAAATATTAAAACTCTAGTATCAAATTCCTCTCTTCTAAAAAAAGCATTTTTTCATGAATAATAGTCTGAGCTCTTCTTTGCTAGTGAGAAAACAGAAATATGTGATTTAAGGCGCTTTAATTATAATTAACACACACTTTGGAAGGGAAAAAAATCCTCTTCAAACAATCAACGTGTTTGGATCTGCACATGGAAACCAAGTTTAGATTTTTTTAAAAAACATCGCCAAAGTACATTCTTCCCCTGCTACATGAATTACGAAACCCATTTCCCTACCTAATTCAATGCCCTGCAGTGTCTGGATATTTGCGAACTCCTGTCTCCAAATCTTTGATTATGTGGCTGGCATGAAATGTATGTCTTGTGGACAAAAAAAAATGCGGTTTTTGAGAAGCTAAAAGGCAGGAGAACATTACTGGATCAACCCAAAGGGTCCATTTTAATCCAGCGTCCTGTTTCCAGACGATTTCAGAAAGTCCACATGCAAGGTGTGAAGGGAAACAGAAAAGACAGGAAAACGATTCTTGAAATGGTGAGGCTGGAGGCAAATATCAGCAATAAAAGTGTGGCATTGAACTGTCAAGAACACGACTACACACAGCTCTCCCTTCTGACACTTGTAACATAAGTAGGCAAAGGGCTTGTCCATACTTCTGCTTGTCCTGTGCGTAGAAACCACGGGGCCGAGAAGTTTTCCATTTCCCTAATCAGGCTTTCCTCAGGAAAACCCAACTGACGTTTGCACCAATTCAGCCGGAAAGACTGGGTTTCCCCGTGGGGAAGTGGTGGCACCGGCAGAAGTGTGGACAAGCTCAAAGTGTGTATTGTGGGAACTAAGCCCACTTCTGCCTCCAGATGTGTGCGCGCAGTGCAGCTGCAATTGCACAGCTGGATGTTTGCAGGTGTGCGCTAATGGACACATCAGTTCCCAGGTGCTTAACCCTGGGGCAGGCAAAATGTGGAGCTGTGAGCCCATCACTGTGGTTGCAGCTCGAATGTCAGGGTTTCTTTCTGTAGATGGGCACTTGGACACTACCCATGTTGTAAAAGCGCCTTTTTTTGTGGGGAGAGGGGAGGAGGGTTTTTTGTGGGGAGAGGGGAGGAGGGTCCTCTGGGATCTCCCTCCAACTGTCTCCCTCATTGACACGCCGTTGTCATCAGGAGAAGTCAGGGGAGAGTCAAAAAGTATGTGATGAATCCCACAGCCACATTGAGAGGGAAGGAGTGGTTATGAGTAACCATGTTATGGGTGATTCATGTGACAAAGAGACCGCAGACAGTTGTGAGGGGAGCACAACACCCCTTTTCCCGCCCTAGGCGGCTATAAAATGAAAGAGCTTATAAAGAGTCCATTAACAACAATCAAAAAAAGGAAGAACGAGAGAGAGAGAGAGAGAGAGAGAGAGAGAGAGAGAGAGCGTGGTGCGGTCAAAGCAGAATGTGGAATGGAGTGTAAATGGTTGAAAAGGCCCAAGAACAGGTAACAAAAAGAAAACCTGAGGAGAAAGTGTATCTGTAAAAAGAAAGAAAGGCACTGGACAAGGATGAGTGAAAAGGGAACAAGAGAAAGAAACAAAGAATAAGGGAAAATACAAAGAAGATGGAAAGGGAGGGTGAGGGATAAAACCAGGTCCAGTCTAGTGTTTTCATGGGCCCCAAGCAAAATATGAACATCAGGAGCACTGCCTGTGGTCTAAGTAGATCCCATGCTCAGCAATTTTGTGCAAAAAAGCACAAGGGACTCCCTGGCCCTTTCACAATCTGTGGGCTCCTAAAATGGGTACTGCCAGACCTGAAAAAAGTTCAGACAGGGAGTGGATGGAGGCAACCAGTTTACCGGCCATTGACTCTGTCACAATGCCACGTGTTATCCAATTGTCTAAAGCCACCCGGATGATCTGACAAACTACCTCAGGGTGAACGCTCTCACCCTGAGGTAGCTTCTTCATCTGTATCATCCCACCAAGGACAGGAATAATTTTTACCATGGGCCCAGGTGTGGCGAAATGTGTGGCACGTTGATAATCTCCAACCATTTTCTGTATTATTCTGTCAGGCGGTAAGCAGAATTTTACCACACACCAGGAGTTAGATGTCAGGTAAAAAGGTTGTCCGCAACCATTCTCTGTACCATCCTTAGGGGTATTTACATGCTTCGTTCAGTGAGGGTTGAGCCGTATGTGGATATATTTATTCACACGCAACGTTCGACCTGTGCACAACAGCTGAGCTGTACAAATCAACATCCATTTCCACTCTTTTATACACATGCAAGTGCAGAGACGACTTGTACTTGTGCCCAAGGTGAACAAGCAAACTGCCATGCGGTTACAAGAATTTTATTTAACCGCTTGTCAGGTTGAAATGTGTGGTTAAAAATGACCCGTAACGAGGCTTTGTGTCTTCCTGTCAAATGGTAAGGAGAATTCCGCCACGCACCTGGCGCAGATGTGCGGCAAAACATAGAATAAAATGCCGCCTCTGCATCTTCTCGCAATAAAATAACAAAGCGGATGGGTAAAGCGTTGGCAGGCAAGGCAAGGAAGTTTTCTTCTCCTAACATGGCCCTAGTCTCTCCCTTCCAGCCTCTAACCTTGCCCACTTGCACGTGGTTCTTGTTATCTGAGATAGGGAGGAGAAAAACACAGCCCACGATTCATTAACAAGTGCCTTTTTTTAAAGTATAGAGAAACAAAATGAAGGAAGAAAGGGGTAAATCTACTTGATACAGTGTTTGGTATGACTGGATGATTATTATTTGGGGGCCTTTTTTTTGCTATCCTGTAGAAATTGCTGCTGCTTCCTCCTCCTCCTTCTCAGGAGAGGGCTTACAGGAGGCGAACGAGCCAGACGCCCAGCATAGCCAGAGCCATTGGCAGGGAGAGATGGCTGGTGGGAAGGGTAGCAGCCGAGTTGCAGAAATCGCCTTCACAGCAGTAGTAAGTGGTGGTGTACTTAATGCCCACAAAACTTTCAGTTTCGTTCTTGTTGCATTTCTCGCTAGCGACGCAGTTCCTCTTCACGATAAGCCCCTGGCCAGCTGCAGCAAGGAACAACAAACAAACAAAAGGCAATGAATAAAAGGCAATGAACCTCACATGTTGGAAGCTTCTCTGCTTCCATCGCCTAAGGCCAGCATGGCTAATGGTTAGAGCATAGCTGTCAACTTTTCCCTTTTCTTGCGAGGAATCCTATTTGGAATAAGGGAATTTCCTTTAAAAAAAGGAAAACGTTGTCAGCTATGGGTTAGGGAGGATGGTGAGCTTTGGTCCAACAACATCTGGAGGGTGCCCTAGTTGAGGAACACAAACATTCTGGCATGTGGGACCCTTTGTGTCTTTAGCGAATGCATGAAAGTAAGGTTGCCATATTCCCAAAAGTGAAAATCTGGACAAAGCTCTTTTTTTGTCGAGGTTGTTGAGATTGCGGGGGGGGGGGCAGTGAAGTTGTTGAGCTTTGTTTTGGAGAGCATTTCAACTCAACGAAAATGTGCCTGGATGCAGTTTGGGCAGCCCAATTACCAGACGCGTCCGGGAAAACCTGGACATATGGCAGCCCTAGAAAGGTTTTGCCTGAGAAAGACCAGATCCTAATATTTAAGGGAGCTGAATGTGGTTTGTTGAGGCATTGCTTCCCAGGTAAGGCTCGTCTGCACCTCACTTGTCCCGTGCAGGGCCGGCTCACACATGAGGCTGTTAAGATATTCCGTTCCACCTTAAGAGGAACAGGCTGTTGTGTGTCACATGCCTGTTTACTTTCCAGCACAGCTTGCTGGAAACTTCCGCTTGTGTATAGCTTTTGCTTATGCTGCTTGCTTGGACGTGAAAGGGAGAAGTCATGTTTTTCCTTTGTCCTGAATAAACTGCTTGTAAATATGCTTCACATATGCCTCTTTCTGCCCTTGTGAATATAATAATAATAACAATAACAATAACAATAACAATAACAATAATAATAATAATAATAATTATTATTATTTATTTGTACCCCGCCCATCTGGCTGGGTTTCCCCAGTCGCTGTTTTATGCTGTGCCAAGGACCGGAGATCGCCCGGCTGCCGACTGGTGGGCTGGAGCCAGCTGGGGGCTTGTGAATTGCCCCCATTTCCTTGGACGCATCCAACAGAGCCAAGGTGAAGCGGCCGCCTCAGATGGCAGAATCCATAAGGGGGCAGCAGATCCAGTTTCCTAGGAATGCATCTGCCGCTGCACGGGCATGCGAGTTGGAGGCCAGATCTGCCACCTCCTCAGCAACCCCCGCTATGCCACCTCTACAGCAGCTTCTTGGTTTATAGGGGAGTCTACTGGTCTCCTCCCAGGTAGGAAATGGCAGAAGCTGCCCTCTGGGGCTTCTTGGGCTTTGCACCCGGCCAGCCTGATTCAGAGAGGGCCTCTTTCCGCCGCAACAGCCTTTGATTCCCAATTCAACCAACAGGTAAGGTTGATTCGATTCCTTCCTTGTTCCTGATGTACATCTTCACTCACACCTTCCTTCCTGGCTGTGTGTGTGTGTGTGTGTGTGTGTGTGCACGCACGCGCGCGCACACACACACACCATTTTCTGGTCCACCTCAGGCACCAAAATGTCTTGGGCAAGCCTTGGTCCTGTGCCTACAAAGCATGGATTCAAGCGGTTTTCCACTTAGAATCATAGAATTGTAGAGTTGGAAGGGACCCCTGGAGTCATCTACTCCAACTCCCCTGCAATGCAGGAATTGTCCTTTGCTTTCTGGGCAGGGGGTCCTAGTGCTTTTCTGTTTGCCTCGCTGCTTCCCCCCAGGAAACCCCTCTTTACTGCAGAATCAGAGCAAATGTCTATCCGCAGAAAACTCGATTGATGTTTGCTCCGATTCCATTGTAAAGAGCAGGTTTCCTGGGGGGGGGGGAGCAGGGGGCAAGCTTTGTCTTGCGTTCCAGAGAAATCTTATGAACCACATCCCCTCCTCATGCCACTAGGATCTATCTGGCTTCAGCGGGTGGATCTTCCTTACATAAACAGTGTTTTGTAATGAATCTGAGTCAGTCAGATTTAAGATGGCCGAGCAGCTTTAAGAAAATGGGAGAGTTTTTTTGCCAGGCTTATGCATGTGGACTCTAAATAGCACTGTAATTTATTCCACATGCGTGTCTCTTTCATGGGACCGGCCCAAACGCTCTCTCAGGGAGGGGGGAAAAATTATGCCAGGAACGGCTCATCGGGGGACGGGGGACGGCAGGGCAGAGAACAGAAGTAGGAAAAGGGTGGGGTTTGAGGGGGGAGAGAATAATCTGAGAAATGAAAGAAGTATCTTTACCTGCTGCTCCCCGGATGGTAGCACAGACCTCTCCTGCTTGGCAGGTGGTGGTGGATGTATGGCAGGGCATTCCGTGAAACGTGAATGAACATTTCAAGCACTGCAGAGCAGATCCTGAAGCACAGAGAAATATATATTTTTAAAAGGTGAGAGATATAACTGAGAATTCTACTGATCAGACATTAGGGCCCAAGTCTTAGGACTCTGGTCAGGGCTAGCGGGGGGCAGGGGGCGCCCTTCGCTGAAAGCCTCTAGCTGAAAGCTGGACCTCAGATTTGGTTTTCTGTCATTCAAGAAGGTCTCCAATTTCTTTTTTTAGGTGCACCAGACCAAAATGTGGCATACTCTCCCAGCCAGCTGGAAAAGCATTTCTTTCTTAAGAAATATCTGTATTCTAGTGCTTTATTTTGGTTTCATGTGCTGTCACTTTTTTCATATTTATTATGCTTAGGGGCATAGCTGTCAACGTTTCCCTTTTTTTAAAGGAAATTCCCTTATTCCGAATAGGATTCCTCGCAAGAAAGGGGGAAAGTTGACAGCTATGCTTAGGGGCCTCAAAAGCTGGGAGTAACCTGGGCCTCTCTGGTAGAGAATGGGGGCCGCATCCGACTTTTGTGACAATATAATAACATATACAAAACAGTTATAACAATAATAATGATTTATTGTTTGTACCCTGCCCATCTGACTGGGTTGCCCCAGCTACTCTGGGCGGCTTCTAGCATATATAAAATCATAGTGAAACATTTAACCTTAAAGAGATTCCCTATACAGTGGTACCTCGGGTTAAGTACTTAATTCGTTCCAGAGGTCTGTTCTTAACCTGAAACTGTTCTTAACCTGAAGCACCACTTTAGCTAATGGGGCCTCCCGCTGCTGCCACGCCGCCAGAGCACGATTTCTGTTCTCATCCTGAAGCAAAGTTCTTAACCCAAAGTACTATTTCTGGGTTAGCGGAGTCTGTAACCTGAAGCGTATGTAACCTGAAGCGTATGTAACCTGAAGCGTATGTAACCTGAGGTACCACTGTGCAGTGGTATCTCGGGTTAAGTACTTAATTCGTTCCGGAGGTCCATTCTTAACCTGAAACTGTTCTTAACCTGAGGTACCGCTTTAGCTAATGGGGCCTCTTACTGCCGCCGTGCGATTTCTGTTCTCATCCTGAAGCAAAGTTCTTAACCCAAGGTACTATTTCTGGGTTAGCAGAGTCTGTAACCTGAAGCGTATGTAACCTGAAGCGTCTGTAACCCAAGGTACCACGGTACACGGCTGCCTTCAGATGTTTCCAAAATGTTGTAAAAACAGTTAAAACCATGATATATAAAATGAGTGCGAAAGCACTCTCCCTATATGCGATCGAAGCGCCTGACTGTCTCTACCAACCTGGTGCCCTCAAGATATTTTGAACCACAGTCTTTATCAGCCTACGCCAGACAACAGATAGGGCTGTCTTTAGAGAGGGTGCCTAATCTTGCCCAGGTCCTTTTTGCTCCGCTTGAAATTCCTTTGGACGCTTTTCCTGAGAAGGGCTCAGATCTGCCTCAGATTTCGTTTGAAGTGAAATTTTGGGGCGCTCTTCTTAAGATACAGAGAAAGACATCTCTGCTAGAGATTCATAGCCCCCCTCTCCCTTTAAAAGAACAACAGATCTCTGTGGCGAACACAGCCTTTGAATGCTGTCACTGTGGCGGCATTTGACAATTTAGCAAGCTACGAAAAAGTCTATCTTTTAATTCCATCATCGCTGCCAATGGGATTAGAAAATGACGCACTAAGAGGCGGGCTAATGCAAGACCTTTAAAAGCAATTGTTCCAGCTGTACGGGCTTGTCTGCCTTTAGAGCTGTGGCTTAATTACAAGTTGCGAAAAGTGTTGCTTTGGGACAAATGGTTAACTTTAGAGGCAAACTGGACGAGATTGGCTACAGGCATGATCCAATAGAGTCTTCTTACGTTTTGGGTTGTGGGACTGAAATGAGGGCGAGAACCATGCATGCCACCTTGAGTGACTTGGAGTAAAGAATATAAACGCTATAATAATAATAATAATAATAATAATAATAATAATAATAAATAGCATAGAAATGTACTTGCACAGTCTTGCCTAGTTCTCTAATCTTTACATTGAAGAACTGAAGGACCCAGCCCTTCCTAAATATTATCATTTTTCAGGAAATACAGGGAAGACCTCCCAGGGTGAGAGACTGGGAGGAGGAAGGAAAGTTCCCAGGTTTAGAGTCGGGAGGGTCCACAACTTTCTGTGTGAATAAAGGGTTAAGACTGCAGGCATAGGCAAACTTGTCCATCCAGATGTTTTGGGACTACACCTCCCATCATCCCTAGCTAGCAGGACCAGTGGTCAGGGATGATGGGAATTGTAGCATCTGGAGGGCAGAGTTTGCCTATGCCTGGTTAAGAGCTACCCTTGAGAGAGTACAGTGGTACTTCGGGTTAAGTACTTAATTCGTTCCGGAGGTCCATACTTAACCTGAAACTGTTCTTAACCTGAAGCACCACTTTAGCTAATGGGGCCTCCTGCTGCCGCCGCGCCGCCGGAGCACGATTTCTGTTCTCATCCTGAAGCAAAGTTCTTAACCTGAAGCACTATTTCTGGGTTAGCGGAGTCTGTAACCTGAAGCGTATGTAACCTGAAGCGTATGTAACCTGAGGTACCACTGTACTCTGTGTTTTCTTTTCTCTCTCTCTCTGCTTTTTGTTTATACTTGGATTAGTTTCTTTTTCCATATTGCACTAGGAAAAAAGCTTTAATAAAACCTTTTTAAATAAGGAAAAAAAGAGGAAATCAAGGTGCACGCACCACCAAATGTAGGCATTTTAGAAAGGCACACCCACCCGTCACAAAAGATTCACAGATAATCCCACAAGTAGGATTTGGTCCCCAGAGATACAGGGACATGGGTCAAAATTGCCTGTGATTTTTGCACCCTTTAACTCTCTATTCCCTCATGCCTTAGGTGTTTTGCAGAGCGGGATTATGTGCATTCACAGCTCTTTTAAATAAGCAAGCGATGCCCCGCCAAAGGCTCGCACAAATAAGACACTATAATCTCAAGCACACACACAAACAGGACCAGCAAGCAGCCTGCGGTGAGCTTTGCTGCAAGAAGCAAACATTGCAGACAGGAACCAAGCGGATGCCCAGTCTGGAAAAAACAGCTCCGCTCCAAACCACAGCCCTTCGTGGAAAACAAGACCTTTCCCAGGGCCTCTAAAATGTGTGTTTTCTGCAAACTGGAACAGTATGCCCTGTTTGCCCGCATCCTTGAAAGGGGAGGCGATGGCAACGTTTGTGGGGAAAGAAGGGATTCCTGCACGAAGGTAACCCTTTTCTGAGTCAGACCGGAGGGGAAGTATAACATTTGCTTGCCTGCTGTCCCTTTCCCCACACTGCAGATCAGAATCCTTTTGCATACCAGATAAACCCTGCTGACAAGACACTACAGTGGTACTTCAGGTTAAGTACTTAATTCGTTCCGGAGGTCCGTACTTAACTGGAAACTGTTCTTAACCTGAAGCACCACTTTAGCTAATGGGACCTCCTGCTGCCGCGCCGCCGGAGCACGATTTCTGTTCTCATCCTGAAGCAAAGTTCTTAACCTGAGGTATTAGCGGAGTCTGTAACCTGAAGCGTATGTAACCTGAAGCATATGTAACCTGAGGTACCACTATATTTGGTTAGAGGACAGAATGACCACTCCCCACATTAAATGGGGGTCGCCCTTTGCGTGGATGCACGCAGCCCCTGGACCCTGTGTGGCTCCATTAGCACAGGCTTGGCTTCGCCTTCCCCCAGGTGGGATACCTGGAGGTCTCCGCCTACCTCAGCCAGTTGTCCAATTCCACCTGGGGAAGCGTTGCCAAGGAGACCAGGCCAGGTAGGGGAGGGACTACCTGCCACACAATAGAGGGAGGATCTTACCTGGGAATCTTCAGTTGGCTTCAGAGCTTCTCCCACCCTACCCACCCTCTGTTAAGACTTATTTTGCAGGTTAACCTTTTCTTCACAGGTATGCGGGCGCTGCTACGTCAAGGTCGCTGTTGAAGGGCCGGAAAGGAATTCCCCTGCATTGGCAGGTTTTGCCTTTCCCGTAGCAAAATTTCACAACTTTGGCGGTATCAGGCCTTGGGCGGAATCCTTTAGTCTATCTTCCTGAATGGGGGGAGGGGCGTGCAGCGGTGACCCACACCCCCTTCCTCTTTGCGGAGGCGATACCCAGGTTCCCCCTTAAAGGGGTTTTTGAGGGGAGGCTTTGACTGTACACCGAGAGGTCGTCATTGCTCTCCCCTGCGACGGCGGCATAACGGGGGCGGCTATCTCTGCTTGAACATATGTTCTCCAGAGCCGGCCCATCCCCCCCACACACACTGGATAACCCCGATGTTCCCCAGATCCCCAGCTGGGGACTGGGAGGGATAAACGCCCAATGCCTGAGCCAAGGTCTAACCACATATGAAATATAATAAAGTTGTGGCCAATTTAATCCCATAGCACATTGTCTTGAGTCGTTATTCCACATGACCAGGGTTTGGGGGACTCCGCCTGTCCACGCAAAGCACTGCCTTTGAAACGAGAGAGCAGTAAAGCGCCTGAAATCTACCTGGAAGCATCCACCTGCCTGGTCCCCGGTTCCCACAGACTGAGAAGCCACACTGTGGTTTGGGAAACTCCCTGTCCTTCCCCACTGTTTTTCCTCACGACTGAGCCTGGCACAGACATCAGATTTGGAGGCCGTGTTCACAGGGTGTAGTTCTGGGGCCAATCCCAAACGACACATTATTTGCTAACAGATGCATCCGCTACCAGTTCCTGGGTTTGTTTTTAAATAGCAAGAGGGCAATTTGTGAAGGCAAGCAAGCGTTTGCAAGCTCACAGAGAGGCTCAGGCAGGAAAATAACAATTACGGTATCTACATATCCTGCCCCAAAGGGCGGAAGGAGGAAAAAATAACGGTTTGGGGAAGTGCTGCTGTCACTTAAAAGATTTGGCTAGAGCCATTAATGCAACAAAGCGAACTCTGGTACCAAAGCTTAGGGGACAGCTAGACTGACGGGGTCACCAGAGGACATCCAAAAGACCCCCCCCCCAAAACCTCAATCTTATAACAACTATCTTTATTTAAAGACAGCCTTCATGTTATGGTGTTACTGCATAGAAGCCAGTCACACAAACAGATAAAAATTAAGTTTTTCATGTGCTACTTTCATTTTTCCCATTGGCATCAGGTTGCGCACACATTAGATGCCCCGTCTTAGGCCAAATCTTACATTTTTAATGAAATCTGGACATACGTTAGCACCTCCACCTCCCTGATAACCAGTTTAAGTCTTGCACTTTTCTCTTTTTGTAGAGACCCAGTTGTACTTGTGATTTATGAAAACGGCTTTCCAGCTTTTTTTATTTCCATTCTCCGCAAGGCAGAGGAAAACGGCCAAAAGGGTTTGCAAAACAGGCAGCGTGCTTCGGGGTGTGGCAAATGAGTAACGGGGGAAGATTTTAGCAACGGCTTTCTCCGATAAATGCGAGCGAGCTGAAAGAATTCCACTCAGGAGGGATGCTGGCGAAGAAGGGCTGGGAGGGTGCCGTGTGTTTCTGAGTCATCGGGAAAATAACCGCAACACTCCAGCTTAGCTCGAGGCGGAAATTTCCAGATTTCTCTGTAAGGGCGGCAGCCTTTGATCAACAACCAGTTCCTGGCTGGACAATACTGGGACCCATGGAAGTCAGGCAGGAAACTGGTTGAGACATGTTTGGGTTGCAAAGCGAAGGAGGGTTGCAATTTATTGTGAGGGTGGGGGGAACCCCCACAAGTTGTGAAACCATTCTTGAAGGTGCTCGACTCTCTCTGTGTGAGAGCAGTTTTGGAATTCCTGCCCTAAAAGGCGGGGACAGATCGTGTTGACTCAAGTGGACCATGTGAAGAAGACATTTTGGAGCAGGGGCCTGGCTGAGGAAAACGGGTTATTGTTGTTATTATTGTTATTATTATTATTATTATTATTATTATTATTATTATTATTCAGCCTCTCGAGACCAGTGGGCTTCCAATGTTCCATCCTTAAGGAATCTTTTCAGCCTCGATTACATTCTTTGCCAAGGAAATCGCTGAGCGATTGAATGAGACCCTGGGGTGTATTTTAAGGTGCGGCAACAGTTTGGCCAGGCTGTGGGGTTACGCCTTGTTCCCACCCCTCAATAACATTCCTCTGTAGCAGCCACACACGCAAGGGAGTTTCAGTCACGTTGTGCAAGCTTTCCGCAACGATCTTCTCATGGAGGGTAAACTTCCAAGGTACACCGTTGGTCCAGGGCCACATCTCCACCATATGTTGAAACCACACGGCTTCCCCCAAATAATCTTAGGAACTGGGGCTTGTCAAGGGTGCAGGGAATAATAATAATAATAATAATAATAATAATAATAATAATAATAATAATTTATTTGTACCCCGCCCATCTGGTTGTGTCTCCCCAGCCACTCTGGGTGGCTTCCAGCAAAGATGAAAAATACATTAAAATGTCACACGTTAAAAACTTCCCTGGACTTCTGAATGTCCGGTAGTTGTTTATCACTTTGACATCTGAAGGGAGGGTGTTCCACAGGGTGGGCGCCACTACCGAGAAGGCCCTCTGCCTGGTTCCCTGTAGCTTTGCTTCTCGCAATGAGGGAACCGCCAGAAGGGAACAGTAGCTTTGTGAGGGGGCAAACTACAGTTCCCAATATTGTTTGGAGGAAAACCTAGATCGAATGAACACTACATTTCATCCCTAACGTAAGCCAGTAGGGCTACATATTTATTTTATTTATTATATTTCTGGCTAACAAGTTAAAAGTCTTGACAAGGGGATTAGACAAGTTCGTGGGTCAGGGTGGCTGTATGCTGCCTCTGAATACCCCTCTGAATACCAGTTGCCTGGGAATTCAAGAGGTTAGAGCATGGTGCTGGTAACACCAAGGTTGCAGGTTCGATCCCTGTATGGGACAGTGGCATATTCCTGCATTGCAGGGGGATTGGACTTGATCCTCAGGGTCCCTTCCAATCCTACGATTCTATGATTCCTGCGCTCCTATGTGGCCTGTGGGTTTTCCCTAGACAACTGGTTGGCCACTGTGGAAATGGGATTTTGGACTAGATCATAGCTGTCAAAGTTTCCCTTTTTTAAAGGGAAATTCCCTTATTCCGAATAGGATTCCTCGCAAGAAAAGTTGACAGCTATGGACTAGATGGGTCACTGGCCCGATTGGGTTCTTCTTGTGTTCTGTCCTGATCCTGGGCCTCAAAACAGCTGGTTTAAGGAAATGGCAGGGGAAACAGCAAGAGAGCAACACAAAACGAAGCAACGTGCACTAGGTTAAATGTATAAATCTGAAAGCAGGAGATTTGAAAGGCCATGGCAAAAAGAGAAAAAGGGGGAAGGGAAGTATTCATCTGGTAGTTAAAATGCCAGGAGGCTGAGGAACCGGGCCAAGCAAGCCAACGTAAGATAACTGTTCCAAAAATAGGGTGTCATGAGTGAAAAGGCTCTTTCTCTCATCACCCTCGCCCTCAGCTCCACAGGTGAAGCGGACCAGAAGAGGGGCCTCAGAGGAAACCAATAATATCCACGCAGATACACGGAGGGCTGCAATCTCACATATTCCTATCCGGCAATAAGTCCCATTGAGCTCTTGTCAAACACAGTGATGACTTCGGTCGAAAAGCACAACCTCAGTCTCTACATTAATAAATTCCAAAACGGTGTTTTTCTTCTCTTGGTTGAAACCTACTGGAAACATCTATTCCCATTTTGGTACTTAGGGCGTGCCCACCTGTGGTTTCTCCCAAGGGCAGGGCACACGTATAAATTTTCTTTTTATTGACTTGTTCCATTTATATCCTGCTCTTCCTCCAGGAAGAGCCGGGGGGGGGGGGGGAGAGGGGTCAAAACGCTTCAATAATAAAAAGGAGAAAAACATTCCGAAAACAGTTAAAAACATTCTAAGAACAATTTCCTCAGGGTTGCCAGGATTGGTATCTTTTGGGGTAAAGAGGAACGTTTTTTGAATCTCTCTGAAAGTCAACAATGACGCAGACTCTCAGCTTATCTCTAAGCCACAGGTGTGCTGAGTTGATCCCATGATCACCCTTCTGTGTGGCAGACAGAGATAACTGTGAAGTCAACAGCAACCAGCCCAAGACGCGACAGCAGATTCCAGTACACTCAAGGGCCGGGCCAGCTGTTAGGTAGGTGAGGCAACCATCCCAGCAGCCTCCTCTACCACCAGCAGAGAAGTGGCGCTGGCACCGATCTGAGGTGAGATCTCGTGCGCTCCACAATATCTCTTGAGATTTTGATGAGATCTTGCCTGAAACTGGCACTGATACCAGCGCCACTTCTCTGCCACCTGTGGAGGGCAGGTGGTGCAGGCAGTGGTGGCAGGGCCAGGCGACACTTCCTGTTTTGCCTCAGGTGGCGGAACAGGATGGACCACCACCAGTAGACACACAGATGAGACTGTGAATAGATGAGGTTGTTTGCTCACATTTTTACCTGCAAGGAAAGCAGAGTAAGGAGAAGAACCCTGTTGGATCAAACCAAAGGGAGCCCGTCTGATCCAACATCTTGTTCTCAACCAGAATAACAATGTGAATTATAAAACCAGACGCCCCTATGGGAAGCCTGAAAGCAACAGCACTTTCCTAATCATTTCCCAATTTCCCAGATATGGAGGCATTTCTGCCTGTGTTTTGAGGCTTCTGAGAACCATGGAACCCCCTGTTGTTGGGGTTTCTGGGCCACTGTTTCTGCTTAAATGTGACCTCAGCTACCTCTCCTTCCTTTCCCTTCTTAATTGCTGATCCTGCTAGCTATTCCATAAGCAACCGATCCGTCTCAACAAGATGGACAAGCTGTCAGTGGTGGGTGGAGGTCTGCCCAGTGATGGCGATGTGATAGAAGCCCCACTCCCCTTTTCCCTGAAAACATACTTAAAGAAGAAGAAGAAGAAGAAGAAGAAGAAGAAGAAGAAGAAGAGGAGTTTGGATTTGATATCCCGCTTTATCACTACCTGAAGGAGTCTCAAAGCGGCTAACATTCTCCTTTCCCTTCCTCCCCCACAACAAACACTCTGTGAGGTGAGTGGGGCTGAGAGACTTCAGAGAAGTGTGACTGGCCCAAGGTCGCCCAGCAGCTGCATGTGGAGGAGCGGAGACGCAAACCCGGTTCCCCAGATTATGAGACTACCGCTCTTAACCACTACACCACACTGGCTCTCTTAAGACAGTAACACAATAAGTCATGAACTTATTGAAACCAATGGGCGTCAGCTGGTGACTAACAAAAATCTACTGATTTCAATGCCTTGGGACCCTAGGGACTAAGTGACTCACCAACCCAAGACAATGGGCGGTGAACTCAAGTTGGTCTGCAAAAGAAATCAGTTCATTGTGATATTGGGCAATTGACAGGAAAGCAGCCCTGCCTCGCAAATATAGGTATTAGGGGACGTCAGGTTCTGGCTTGCTGTCTGGATCCAGTTCCGCACCCTTGACTTAGCTGGTTATACAACCCATCGCTTCTTTCCCGCATTCGCAATTGCGAAATTTGCATCTTGTTCTTTTGCTTCCTGACACGAACCACTTTGCGTGGCGTAAGAACGGAAGAGAAGCCCAACGAGATTAGGCCAAAGTCCCATTTAGTCCTGTAGCCTGACCTTACAGTGGTCAACCGAAGAGAAATGAGGCTCTTCCCATTTGTAATTCTGAGCAACTAATGTTGGGAGATGTTGGAGGAGACTCTTGAGAGTCCCATGGACTGCAAGAAGATCAAACCTATCCATTCCGAAGGAAATCAGCCCTGAGTGCTCACTGGAAGGACAGATCGTGAAGCTGAGGCTCCAATACTTTGGCCACCTCATGAGAAGAGAAGACTCCCTGGAAAAGACCCTGATGTTGGGAAAGATGGAGGGCACAAGGAGAAGGGGACGACAGAGGATGAGATGGTTGGACAGTGTTCTTGAAGCTATCAGCATGAGAGAGTCGGAAATGACTAAACGACTAAACAACAACAACAATGTTGGGAGGCATGCAGACAGTGTAGGAAGAACATAGGTATTGGGTCTAGGAGGCACTAATAGCTGTATCTTCCAGGAATCTGCCTAATCCTGTCTATGGCCATCACCATGTCTCGTGGGAGCAAAACCCAAAGTTCAACTGTGTGAAGAAGTGCCAACCTTAATCTTCATTAAATGAGTTCATTGTCAATGAGTTCTAGTGTTATGAGAAGGGAGATAAGCAAGATATACAACATCTGTTCTTTTGTTGTTTAGTCATTTAGTTGTGTCCAACTCTTTGTGACCCCATGGGCCAGAGCAAACCAGGCACTCCTGTCTTCCACTGCCTCCCACAGTTTGGTCAAACTCATGTTAGTATACAACATACAAACATCTAAATAACAGCCTTTGCTACACCTTGATTATAAGGTTTGTTAGGCCTTCCTGCGTTCTCAGAGTCAACTGTCAAGGCACCCACACTGACAATGCTCTCACCCACCCACCCGTCTACCAAATTTCCCTTATCCGTGCCCTCCACCGTAGGGCAGAGAGCTATCATGGAATGAGACTACCTGAAGGAGCGTCTCCACCCCCATCGTTCAGCCCAGACACTGAGGTCCAGCTCTGAGGGCCTTCTGGCGGTTCCCTCCCTGTGAGAAGTGATGTTACACGGAACCAGGCAGAGGGCCTTCTTGGCAGTGGCACCCGCCCTGTGGAATGCCCTCCCACAAGATGTGAAAGAAATAAACAACTATCTGACTTTTAGAAGACATCTGAAGGCAGCCCTGCTTAGGGACGTTTTTAATGACTGATGTTTTATTGTGTTTTTAATATTCTGTTGGGAGCTGCCCAGAGTGGCTGGGGAAACCCAGCCAGATGGGCGGGGTATAAATAATACATCATTATTATTATTATTATTATTATTATTATTATTATTATTTTCCCTCACAAAGAATTTTGAATTCACATCTGCCAATAGAAAAAAACGAGGCCAACTTCTGAATTTCAGCAGAAATGTGAATGCTGAGGGCGAGTTTAAAAAAACCAAAAAACTATCCTGTTTTTACTGAAGTGCTAAGAAAACAATTGTCAAAGGTCTGCATTCTCAGCCCTGTATTTCAAAACACCTATAAAAACTCAAGAGCATAATCTGGAATGGTGCGGGCTGAAACCGTGAATAAACGTTTATCCCACTGCTTTCCCCTGAGGGGGAAACGGCTATTTAGTGCTCAGATCGGAGCAAGTAACAATCGAGTTGTCCCTCGGAAAGGAATGGTTCAAGTGGGAAACCGCTCAGACCTGCGTTGTCTAGAATCGGGGCAAGCCGAAGCATGGAATAACCCTCAGTTCCAAAAGTTTTGTGTGGCACCCTAAGGGCTAGTCCTTTTTACTGGAACGTCAACTTTCCTGCGTGAACACCCACTTACGATTACTTCCAGGGAGGAAGCCTTGCCTACACAACGCTGCAATATGTTTGGTAATCTTAAGGTTGGCTCAAGACTTTTAGACACCCTCGCCCATCGTTAAAGGAAGAAGTGCTTGGGGAAGAAGAAAAATCCCCTGGTTTTTTCCGACTCTTCTTCGTCTTCTTTTTTCTCAAGTTGGCTGACCATGGTGTGAGTAATGGTGTTGGGGAAGGAAAAATAGATGTCTGAAGAGGAACCAGAACGCTACATGTTTGGATATGCATTTTGTTAACTAGTCTTTAAACATGGGAGCTATTCCTGGCCCATCCCTGATGTGATGGGTGTTTTGCCTGTTTCTAAAGATCCCCACCCTCTCTAGAGACTCCACAATATATCCTTTGTCTTGTCTGTGGCATTCCTCTTTTCTCTTTTTTAAAAAAGAAACTTGTTACCTGATTATGACTCCCCCCCCCCCCGTTCCGTCTTAAGTCCAATGCTTTCAAGCTCTCCACCTGCCCACTTTTTCCTTAAGCTCCTTAACTTATTTCCCCGTGCTTTCTCAACGGTTTCAAAGAGAGTTTCAAAGCCGCGACTCTTAAAAAGCAGGGTGTGGCAAGGCAGCATCAGGGAGGCAAATGACCTGTAGTTTTCCATGTAAAAGACGAGGTTTTAGTACGTTAGAATAATGTTTAAAAATTGGGGTCTTCTTATACATGGATATATGAGTGGGGACCTGGGATTGGTTGCTTCCGCGAGCAGGAGATTGCCAGCGACGGTAGTGCGAGTGATTCAACAACTCTGGGCAATCCCCCCCCCCATTTTCTTAATTTTGAGTCCCCCCAAATAGGGGGCATCTTATACACAGGGGCGTGTTATGCACGGAAAAATAAGGGTATTTGGCACAGTAGAAATATGGAGGTTTGGGGGTGATCCCAATAGGGAGGTGACCAGTTGGTGGTGCCATTACGAAAACAAAACACACACACAGGACTTGCAAAAATGAATGACGTAGGGAACATTGGGATGCCTTGGTTTTTTCTGAATTGCAATAGGGACACATTGCCGTAAGGTCATCGGTTGCCTGTGCAAGTGGTCTTTGGAGACCACCCCCAAATGGCCAGAGGGGCATAAGAACACAAGAAGAGCTCTGCTGGATCACAGGTCAAAGGGGGCTCATGTCTTTTCAGACATCCTCCCAGATGTCTATGGGAAGCCCGCTTGCAAGAGCTGGGTGCAACAGTGCTCAGTCCACACCAGTGATTCCCAAGCAGCTGTGCATTCCAGCTCTGACAATGGAGGTAGAACACAGCCATCATGATTAGTAGGTAGCGACTGCCATGAGTTTGTCTGGTCCTCTTTTACAGCCACCCAAGTTAGGGGCCACCACTACCTATTACAGGAGCAAATCCCACAACTTAACTACCGTATTGGCTTGAATGCAAGCCTCACTTTCCCCCCAAATTCTGACTATGAAAAGCTAAGGTGCGGCTTATATTCACGACTTTACGGCGCGGGGCAAACAGTGCCAGGAGCATGGCAAAATGGCGCCCACCCCATGCGTCTCTCCCCCAAAAGCCAGGAAGGGAGAGAGCGAGGAAGGGAAAGGCTGTCGGCAAAGCAGCCCGGCTCCCTCCCCCCCCAGTATGCAGCCAGGAGCAGCAAGGAATGAAGTGGCTTATATTCAGGTATTTTTTCTTTCTTTGCTCCCCCCCTCCCCAATTTCAAAGGTGTGGCTTATATTTGGGTGTGGCTTATATTCGGGCCAATATCCTGTGCAAAAAAAGCGAATCAAATCACCTCTTCAAATGGCCACTGGGATATATTTTGGGGGGGAATGGGTGGTAGTCAAGTAAGTTTTACTCAGAGTAGACCCACCCCATCCAATGGAGAAAACTGAGTCATGTGCATTAATATCAATAGGGTTTACTCTGAGCAAGGCTTACTTGGATACCACCCAAAGATCTGTATGCGCGTATCTCCATCTTAATCCACCTTGGGTGACTTTCAGATTGATCAGTCTTGACAAGTGAGAAAGTTTTGCCCTGAGAGAGTCTTGTGGCAACTTTAAGGATAACAGATTTCTTTGTTTTTTTGTTTATGGTCAAAATATAGCTCTCCCACTCTTCTGTCACCAGTGTGACCCCAGGGGCAGCAGCTGACAACATCACAACATTGGCTTATACTGTGGCTTAAGCTTTTGTAGATTAGACCCCAGTTCAAGAGATGCACAACAGTTAGAGCCACAAATCTTTTTGTGTCTTTAAGATGCCACAAGAAGACACTTTTTTCCTGCCAAAAACTAACAGAGGTAAACCCTCTGAGCTGGTAGGAGTTGTAGTTCAAAACATCTGCAGGGCACAACTCTGGTAACTCAAAGATAAGGAGGAGGCAGACCTTCCTGACAACTCAAAGATAAGATTCGGGGAAAGAGGTGCTAGAATCAAGGTTTGCTGTTTAGTAGCCAAAACCCAGGAGACTGGGACTCCTTGTTTTCTAAGGGATGGCACTGAGCCCATTTCCCCCCCTTTTAGTTTGCAATGTAGAGCTATTTTAATGTATTTATTGAGAATACTTCCACCCCAGTTTATAGCCTCAAGGGGATCGCAAAGCGACTTACAAAATATTTGCACAACATCGCATTCAAAAATATTGTACATATGCTCACAAATAATCCGGTGTGAAGTTTATTTAGGTAGCGGGGTTTTTTTGCCCTTGTTTCCTGTCTTCCTTCGAGCTGTCCAGTTTGGAGGGTTTGTTGTTGTTGTTTTTTAAAAAAGGTCAAGCCTTTATTTGGCACAGCAAAAACAACCTTTTCCCTTCCTTCCCATTTTGTTGCAATCCATCCATTTTTTTTAAAAAAACAACAACTTATTTCTTTATCCAGGTCAGATATAGTGGGAAACACATAGTTTGCCACAAAAGCAGAAGTTTTCTACTTCTCTTATCCAGCAGCTAAGGGAATGACAGCTTTGGTGACAGTTACCCCTTGTCCCAATATATAAAGGGCAATACCTTTGAACCCCCCCTTATGAGACTATTTCTACCAAGAATAAAGAGTTTGCTCTCCCTGCTGGTACATTTCCTAGTTTGGTCAGTCGAATGAGGAATCGTTCCTAGTTAAAAAGATTCTGGCAAGCCACAAAGTAAAGGAATTTGGGGGTGGCAGCGAGGTAAAGAGATGAGAAACAAATCCATTAGGAAATATACAAGAACAGGGATAAAGCTGGATGTTTGCCTTACCAATACTGATGCAGGCAAGAACTGCAACACACAGGACAAGGAGTCTGGCCATCATGTAGCTGCTGAGCTGAGAAGAGTTGGGAATGGCAGATTTTCCAAGAGGAGCAATCCCAGTGGCTATGAGTCAGTGAAGGGGTTCATTTCATCTGTGCTATATATATGCATGCCCCACCCACCTGAGGCTAGGGTGGGTCTCCCAGCAGTAAACAGCCTGCCTCTGAGTGGCATATGATCCTCTGAGGCAGAGAATAACCACAAGGGCAAAGTGAGTCAGAGAGCAAGGCATTTGGAGCAAGCGGGAGAGGGATCCACTCGCGGCGGTGGGTGGGTGCATGTAAACACACACACACACACAGAGTCCTGGTGGTACTACTATTTGTGACGAAGATGCCGGCACAACAGCTAGGCTCTCCAAACCACTTCAAACAGAGGGCTGCCGGATTTTGCCGGACGTTAGGCAAGCCATTCGAAAAGCGGCTCAGCAATTCTGGTGGTTTTCTTTTTATAAAAGGCTCAACAATTTGGGGGTCTTCCTAATAGAGCTTTTTGAAAGATGGCAACCCTAGACTAGATGATCCTCAGGGCCTCTGAGCTGGACTCCTTGGCAGTTTTTGAATAAACATACACAAATTTATTACTGGTAACATAAAAGCTAAAGGTAAAGGGACCCCTGACCATTAGGTCCAGTCGTGACCGACTCTGGGGTTGCGGTGCTCATCTCGCTTTATTGGCCGAGGGAGCCGGCGTACAGCTTCCGGGTCATGTGGCCAGCATGACTAAGCTGCTTCTGGCAAACCAGAGCAGCGCATGGAAACGCCGTTTACCTTCCCGCCGGAGCGGTGCCTATTTATCTACTTGCACTTTGACGTGCTTTTGAACTGCTAGGTTGGCAGGAGCAGGGACCGAGCAACGGGAGCTCACCCCGTCGCAGGGATTTGAACCGCCGACCTTTTGATCAGCAAGTCCTAGGCTCTGTGGTTTAACCCACAGCGCCACCCGCGTCCCACTGTCCCTATTGGTAACATATAGATAGATAAATTAAGGATCTTTACAATTCTATAATATGCAGAGATTAACATGTGCTGAAAAACCAGAGAGAGGAGCTGAGGGAAGTCTGGGGGTGTGTGGGAAAGGGGGTTCTGGTTTGGGGAGGGGGGGAAATGGGGGGGAATGAGGATGATATGTTTTTGATAAATTGTTACTGTTAAAATTCTTAATAAAATAAATAAATTAAAAAAGATGATCCTCAGGGCCTCTTCCAGCTGTATGATTCTATGATTCCTCTGTAAAGTAAGGCACGTGTTGACAGGGCTGTCTTAAGCATATGCGGCACTGGGGTGCAAAGATCTGCCCAGTGCCCCCGCCCCCCACGTTGCCCAGTCCCAGGCACACAGGAGGGCAGAACTGGTTGGCTGCCTCAGCGTCTTGCTGGCTCGGTCGGCCCCAAACTCGTGCCACAGAGCCGCCCGCAGCAGAAGAGCCTGCCACGGCGCTCTGGCCAACGGGCGGGCTCTTCCCCGGACTCAACTCTTGGGCCCCGGACTCTTGGCCTGGCGCCCCTGAGAGCCCCGCGCCTGGGTGCCCCGCTTAGGGATGGCTGTCATAATTGGCCTGTCCACACGCAGAAGGACTGTAGATGCAATGATGCCCGTGCTGCTTTGTAAAGCCCCACAGGGCTGGGGAGGTTGGGGGAGGGAGTTTGGCTTGTTCTCTAGGGTTAATAATGGGTTGGGTTCCACTGCCTCTTTGCTAAACAGAAACTACATAATAGAAACCATATCCCTCCCTTTATGTATCAGACAGGTGCTTTCTAAACGGATAGTTTTTATTCACAGTTGGTGCCTGTGTTAGATCTGAATTTATTTTACATATGTGCTGTTTCAAACTGATAGCTCATTCAATAGAGCATGAGACTCTGAATCTCACACTTTAATCATATTTATCGGAGAAGAAAAAATAAAACTATTAATAAATCAAGCCAAGGGAATGTGGTATTCTGCTGCTGGAAATTCCCCAAAAAGAGAGGAGTCAGTATTTGGATTTTCCATATTTCATTTTTAAAAGACGGGATTTTAAAAGACCCAAGAGGATGTTTTATTTTCCTGAAAGGCACATTAAATAATTCCGAAGGAGAGAAGTAACAGGAGTACACTAATTTGAAGAATTCCAAAGTTAAGTGCCACAATCTCTTGTTGATGATTCTGTGGGCTTCAACATGTTTTTTTAACTCTTAGCTCAATTCAAGGCAAAGATGATGTAAAGCATGAATTTAAAGCTGGACTAAAGCATCACTGGAAAACACAGCCAGACGAAGTTGCAAACAGAACTTTGGCTGCTCAGTTTTTCCACACATGGTTACATTCAAGGCAGAAAAGGAAAACAAAAGCCCTGCCCCTGGAATCAAACTCGTGATTATAAAGCTCTTCCACCGGGACGCATTTAGTCTCTTGCAAAAGAAAACGTTTTCGTCCTTGGTTGGAAACTGTCATAAAACACAGAAGTTAGTACCGACTGCATTAAGAGTCCACATGTAAAAATGATCCCTTGGCATATTGCAAGAACTCAGGGTGCAAAAGAGGCAGTCAAGTTTTCTTCCAGCTGAGAAACATGGCAGCGTCAACAGTAAGTCCAGCAACCATCTGGGAGGGTCACAGACCTAAGCAAAATAAAAAGGCCACAGCAGAAGAATTGACAGGATGGAAAAGTTTGAACAGAAAAGTTTGGTAAGAGAGCCAACATGTCATTCCACTCAGTAGTCCTAAATGAAATGGGACATCACAAGATTCACAGAAGCCATGGCAACTTTTGTTTGAATTCTGGGATGTCCTGCTTCCACTTCCTCGCTTCTACTGCCTCCTCTGGGGTGGCTGTGGCTGTCATGGCCTCTGCCACCACACATCCAGAATTGGGCACAGCATATCCAGAAACACACTTCTGGAAGCAGGAATGCTGCTTCTTCCAGCTGCAGTGAGGCAGAAGAGGCCAGGAGAAGCCCTATGGCCGAGGTCTAGCTGCCGTGGCGACGGTGGCTTAGAGACAGCTAGTAAGGGCCTTTTCAGGGCCAGGGCCTTTTTAGTGATGGCTCCGACCTGGTGGAATGCTCTGTCCCATGAAACCAGGGCCCTTCAGGATTTAACCTCCTTCTGCCGGGTCTGTAAGACAGAGCTATTCCGCCTGGCCTTTAATCTGAATTCAGCTTGATCTTTTATTTCCCTTCTCTTCCCTCCCCCTCCCCTTTTATGAAGATCACCCGCTCTGAGACCCTACAGCTAATTCTCCCCTGGCCTCCTCGCTGGCCCAAGTAGGACCAATTCAGCCAGCTAGCCCTGGGGATTATCTAGTTGATTTTTGAATTTTATTGTTATTCATGTTTTTATACTGTATTTTACGCTGCTTTTATAATTGTTTTAAATTTGTTGTTAGCCACCCTGAGCCCGGTTTTTGAACCGGGAAGGGCTGGGTAAAAATAAAAATTTATTATTATTATTTATTATTAAGGTGGCGGGTGGGGGTGCTTGCAGCAAGAAGATCGGGTGGGTGGAGGTGAGAAAGAACATGGCTTCCATTGGGATGGGTGAGAGAAGGAATGAGGAATTGGGGTGGAGTGGGGCAGAGCTGTAGCTAGGTGAACTTGCGCCCCTGGCAGAAGCATCCAGATCAGGGGTCAGCAACCTTTTTCAGCCGTGGGCCAGTCCACCGTCCTTCAGACCATGTGGTGGGCCAGATTATATTTTGAAGAAAAAAAATGAACGAATTCCTATGCCCCACAAATAACCCAGAGATGCATTTTAAATAAAAGGACACATTCTGCTCATGTAAAAACATGCAGATTCCCAGGACTGTCTGTGGGCCGGATTTAGAAGGCAATTGGGCCAGATCCAGCCCACAGGCCTTAGGTTGCCTCCCCCTGATCCAGATTGTACCCCCTAGGAATGTGGCACGGGAAAAAAATAGGGAAAAACAGGGCCCTCACATATCACAAAGACCCACTATTTAAAACCTTTTATTATGAGGCTCCTGCTTCTTGGGAGAAAAGCAATGACAAACCTAGACAGCATCTTAAAAAGCAGAGACATCACCCTGCCAACAAAGGTCTGTATAGTTAAAGCTATGGTTTTCGCAGTAGTGATGTGTGGAAGTGAGAGCTGGACCATAAAGAAGGCTGATTGGCGAAGAATGGATGCTTTTGAATTCTGGTGCTGGAGGAGACTTGAGAGTCCCATGGACTGCAAGAAGATCAAACCTCTCCATTCTGAAGGAAATCAGCCCTGAGTGCTCACTGGAAGGACAGATCGTGAAGCTGAGGCTCCAATACTTTGGCCACCTCATGAGAAGAGAAGACTCCCTGGAAAAGACCCTGATGTTGGGAAAGATGGAGGGCACAAGGAGAAGGGGACGACAGAGGACGAGATGGTTGGACAGTGTTCTCGAAGCTACCAGCATGAGTTTGACCAAACTGCGGGAGGAAGTGGAAGACAGGAGTGCCTGGCGTGCTCTGGTCCATGGTATCATGAAGGGACGGACACGACTAAGCGACTAAACAACAAAAACAACAATTATGAGGCAATAATCAATATTTTTATTTATAGACATATTTATGGACATATTTTTAAGCTGATTTTGTGTCCCCCCTCGCCTGCGCCCCTAGTGGGGGCCTTCTTGTGGGCCTTCCTCCCCACCCCTAGCTGCGGCCCTGGGGTGGGGACGAGAAAGAGCGTAACTTCGGGTGGGCTGGGTGGGAGAAAGAGCAAGGGATTTGGCTGTGTGTGTTTGTTTGTTTGTCCCACTTTCTCATCCATGGCCTGCTAGACTGAAGGCAAGGCATGGGAGCAGCAACAGATTCGCTAATTGGTGATTCAAACTGGCCTGTTGTCTCGGAGCCCCTCTGAATGAAACTGCTTGGGGAATAGGGAACGATGCACAACTTGGAAGAGACGCTTAGTGCCTAGAAACAGCAGCTGCGCTTGATGCAACAGTGCAATCGTTTCTGAAGCAATCTGGACGGCCAGGCCTGTCCAGACACCTTGCTAAAGCCGCTTGCGAAAGCTGCCGCAAGAGGAAGCCGTGGCTGGACTTTTGGCATGCTTACGTGGAAATGTATGGGTTTTTAGGGGAAGGGCGATGGCTGAGCAGTAGAGCGTTTGCTCCACATGCAGATGATCCGAGGTTTGATCCCCGGCATCTCCAGATAGGGCCTGGAGTGGCCCCTGCCTGAAACCCCTAAAAAGCTGCTGTTAGGCATAGAATCATAGAACTGTGGAGTTGGAAAGGATCCTAAGGGTCATCTAGTCCAACCCCCTGCAATGCAGGAATCTCAACTCAAGCATCCATGACAGAGAGCTAAAATCTACGGTTGTTCCTCCCGAAGCAGGGTGTGCCATACTATTCTCAGCTATCTTATTCAATGGCAGTAACTTGCCTGTCCTCACCAGCAAGATCGATACACACCCCTTGGAAGTGCTTTGAGCTGTTAGCAAGGCTGTTTCGCACTCAGTTCTTACTTACCATCCCATCTTCTGTCTAGGGCCCCATCTACACTGTTCGTCTACACCAGGGGTCAGCAAACTTTTTCCGCAGGGGGCCGGTCCACTGTCCCTCAGACCTTGTGGTGGACCGGACTATATTTTGAAGAAAAAAATAATGAACAAATTCCTATGCCCCACAAGTAACCCAGAGATGCATTTTAAATAAAAGGACACATTCTACTCATGTAAAAACACACTGATTCCTGGACCATCCGCGGGCCAGATTGAGAAGGTGATTGGGCCGGATCCAGCCCCCGGGCCTTAGTTTGCCTACCTATGGTCTAAAGTCATACTGTGGGAAGCCAGCACACATGACCTGAGCACCTGAGCCAGTCTTACTGCAAAATGCATTGTGCTTAAATAAATAAATAAACTAATGAATTCTTGACCATTTATTTTTTAAAAAGTTTTTCATTACTGGATTAAAATGGCATGTTTCCTGAGCGGCTTACAGGGCAAAGACTAATATGCCGTGTTAAAAAGCAAGTGAATATTGAAACCAGAACAACAACAAGCAAAGTAACACTTTTGATTTTTCAATACTTTTAATTGAACATGTGGGAAATAATTGTGTACAGCTGAAAACGCTCGGCAGCATTAAGATAAATTCAACAGTTTAAACAAGTTTTGATGGATGTAACAATGGAATATTGAGTGGTTTGGTTTATGTAAAATACGCAGGGGTTTATGTTATGCAAAATGAACCATGTAAAGAGAAGAAGGGAAGTCACTGACATTTTAAGATTGTTTAAATGAATATTCTAAATTGTAAAACAGAAATATATATATATATATATATATATATATGTGTGTGCAATGTTAAAATGCAAGTGAATATTTAAAAGGGTAAACAAAAGCAACAACAAGCAAGATAATACTTTTGATTTTTAAAAAATACTTTTTTGGGGGGCAGAGGCATTACTATCCGTTAGCAGAACTGTAAAACAAAACACAGCTTTCCCGAGATTATTTGGTTTGTTTAAATGTACCAGTTGCTTGAAAGGGTTGGGTGAATGAAAAGATCTTCACCTCGCACCAAAGAGGCTGTGCAGAAGGCCTCCGGTGAGCCTCAGCCAGGGTGCCATTGCCAAGAAGGCTCTGCCTACCAGCCTTTGCTCACTTGACAGTGACACCCCCCCACCTTCATTAACCTGGCACCCTCCAGCTGTTTTGGACTACAACCCCCATGAGCCCTAACCCATGCAGCACGTGACATTCCCCTTGCAGATGGGGAAGTGGACAGCAGGCTGAGGAGGACCGTGTAGGTGTCTGTGGCGTTTGTCCTCCTAGGTGTGTGACATCATACTGGGTTCATAAGGAAAGGGTTAACTAAGTGTAAAATGACTAACCAATAGGAACCCAAGGGGAGGAGTTAGAGTTAGAGTTGTTAAGAAGTCAGTCTGGAGTTAGAGAAGAGAGAGGGAGGATAAGTCTGTGGGTTGGGCTAGTCTGATGTGAGAGAGTGAGTGAAACTGTTAAGTTGAGATAATCAGTCAGAAGGTATTAGGAAGGCATAGGCCGGTAAAGAAACTAAGGATAAGAAACTGACAAGAAAAATTATCTGAAACCATAAACTTGTTAATGCTTATAAAATAAACTTGTTTATTTGGTTTAATGTTAACAACTGTCTGGACTCAGTGTGTACCCAAGAGAAATGGGTTGGTGGCAGCGGGGAAGCAAGTACAGGGGTGGCACAGGGATCAATAGACTGTCAAACGTCCGGGGACCCTGTGTGATTGCCACAGTGTCACTCACCCATTATTTTGTCCATGCAGCTGCATCTACAGCCCTGCTTCTAGAGATGGCCCTTATGCCATTATGAATAGGTGCTCTCCCTGCTCTGTCAGAGCAGATAGCAGGACTCCTGTACAGGCCTGAATCTTGGGGTGCCTGCTTTCAGACCCTCCAAGTGTCCCTATTTTCCAAGGACGTCCCTGATTTAGAGAAGCCATCCTGATTCTGATTCAGAATGTTCCCGTTTTTCTTAAGATGTCCCTATTATCACTGGAGAAATGTTGGAGGGTATGGAGTTATCCGACCCCTGAGCCGTCTGAAGGCAATCCTGTATAGGGGAGGTTTTTAAAAAAATGTTTAATGTTTTATTATGTTTTTATATACCCTGCTCATCTGGCCGGGCCTCCCCAGCCACTCTGGGCAGCTCCCAACAGAATATTAAAAACACAATGAAACATCAAACATTAAAAACTTCCCGAAACAGGGCTGCCTTCAGATATCTTCTAGAAGTCAGATAGTTGTCTATTTCCTTGACATCTGACAAGAGGGCGTTCCACAGGGTGGGCGCCACCACCGAGAAGGCCCTCTGCCTGGTTCCCTGTAACCTCACTTCTCACAGGGAGGGAACCGCCAGAAGGCCCTCAGAGATGGACCTCAGTGTCTGGGCTGGATGATGGGGGTGGAGACCCTCCTTCAGGTATACTTCAGTTATAGCTTGGTATACCTGTCAGAATCAGATAAGACCTGGGTGGAGGACCTATTCAGCCCAAGAGTTGCATTCCCTTCTAGTCAGCCACCTAAGAGCCACCAATGTCTTTCCACTCTTGTATGGACAGCTCCCTTTCCATTGCTGGACAGCTCCCCTCTCTCCCCTTAGGACAGGGGTCAGCAACCCTTTTCAGCTGTGGGCCGGTCCACCGTCCCTCAGACCATGTGGTGGGCCAGACTATATTTTGAAAAATATATATGAACAAATTCCTATGTCCCACAAATAACCCAGAGTTGCATTCTAAATAAAAGCACACATTCTACTCATGTAAAAACATGCTGATTCTCAGACCGTCTGTGGGCTGGATTAATAATAATAATAATAATAATAATAATAATTTTATTATTTATACCCCGCACATCTGGCTGGGTTTCCCCAGCCACTCTGGGTGGCTTCCAACAGAATATTAAAATACAATAGTCTATTGAACATTGAAAGCTTCCCTAAACAGGGCTGCCTTCAGATGTCTTCTAAAAGTCTGGTAGTTGTTTTTCTCTTTGACATCTGGTGGGAGGGCGTTCCACAGGGTGGGTGCCACTACCGAGAAGACCCTCTGCCTGGTTCCCCGTAACCTCACTTCTTGCAGGGAGGGAACCGCCAGAAGGCCCTCGGTGCTGGATCTCAGTGTCCGGGCAGAATGATGGGGGTGGAGACGCTCCTTCAGGTATACTGGACCGAGGCCGTTCAGGGCTTTAAAGGTCAGCACCAACACTTTGAATTGTGCTCGGAAACGTACTGGGATTGAGAAGGCGATTGGGTTGCATCCGGCCCCTGGCCTTAGGTTGCCTACCCCTGCCCTAGGACATGGAAATTAGCCCAGCCTCAGAGTTGGTGGGAATGGGGTGCTGCAGATTCCATCATCCCTGTCCTAAAATACTTCGGTCAGGGCACAGGACTCCAAACCCCCCAAGGGGAAAGGCATGCTGCCATCAAAGGGGACAGTTTGAGTCCTGAAGCCTCCAGTTGCCTGTACCTTCCTCTAAATTCATAAGATTGCTGAAGGCTGGGATAGGACGGTCGCCAGCTGTTTTTCTCACAAGTTGTGAGAAAAGTTCATATGCAAGAGGGCGATGAGAGACATCTGGCATGGACATCCAAAATGCAGCTGTGCATGTGACTACAAGAAGAAGGGTGTTTAAAAACTCACCTGGGAATGATTATAAGCAAAATAATCCTAAGGAAACAGGTAATGTGCTCAGAGCGTGGCGGCAGAAACATGTTCTGCTAGTAATACGAGGGATGAAGGGCGCTTTTCAGCTCAGAAAAGGAGGGAGTAAATGCTTAAATCCACGGTAGCAAAAACATTTAGACACCCAAAGGAAAATAGAAACTACATCAGCAGTGTTATCTTAATGGCAGGGAGTATAATGCACAGCACCGGAAGAAACGTGAAGCTTCAGGTCCCTTTTGCAAAGAGATAGTCGAAAGAACAACAACGTCCCAGCATGCACTTCACCTTCCTTTGACTCATCTCTGAAAAGACCCTTTTGACTGACAGTCCAGAACTTGAGATACACTGCTGGGACAACCCTGACCTCTCTCTCTCCGCAGTTGTTGAGATATTTGTTGTTTCTTTGTGAAATGAGGATTGATTAAAAGTTATTTAAAACGACAACAGCAACAGTGTCCCTGCACCTTGTTCTGGAATCTCGCAGAGAAGTAGAATGATGCCACGGAAAAGCACTGCCTTCTACTCCCAACCCCAGAAGTGAACCATCACTTCGACAGAATCAAAAGTGTACAGAGATCTAGGACAGGCATAGGCAAACTCAGCCCTCCAGATGTTTTTGGGACTACAATTCCCATCATCCCTGACCACTGTTCCTGTTAGCTAGGGATGATGGTAGTTGTAGTCCCAAAACATCTGGAGGGCCGAGTTTGCCTATGCCTGATCTAGGAGAACGAACAGGGTCACACTCCTCTGTCTCTCTTTCTCAGGGTAGGTTTGAGGTCCCCAACGTGGTGCCCTCAGAAATCCTCCATGCTCGCCAAAGCCATCTGTCCTCCCCCACTTTTTTTTTTTTAAAAAAAGAGGAACTTTTTTGGTTGGAAGGGATCTCTGTTTTTTTATGGGATGTCACCTGCTTTTTTTGTCTTTTTTTTTGAGGGGCGGCAGGTTCTTTTGTTTCCGAACATCGCTCGCTTTTCTTCTGTGAAATGGGTATTTTTGTAGTGGCCACAGCCGTTTATTGATTTTTCAGATGTGCTACCAGGCACAAAAAGGTTGGGTATACCTGTTGGAGGAAACCAGCCAATCCGGCCTGAAGCTGGATTAAAACTGGTTGTGCATTCTGTATCATCCCTCAAGCTGCCTTGAGCGTTTTGCCAAAGATTGTTCCACCATTGAGTAAAACAATGAGAGATAAGGAACTGGCCTGCAGTTCTTTTCAGTTTAAGGGGATCAATGAATCCCAAAGGGTGTCCAGAGACCACTAGCCTAGTCTTGTTGTCTTGTTGCGTTGGATGGGTTTCAGTTAGTAAGGCTCGAGGAGCTGGACAAAGTGCTTGGATATTTATTTATTTTTTACATGACACCCTAAAGTCACTCCTTGACATGGGAAATCAGCCTTGTGATTAGGGCGCATCCCTCCCCACCGACACCTTTTGAATAGCTTTGCCACTGTTTCTAACTTTATTCTCTTCTCTCGTACATCTTCCCAGCATTTGCGTATTTCAGTACCACCTCAGCCCTGACCACTATGTCCCGGTGAATCAGGAATAGGGAACCTTCGCCTTGGAAATGCTGTTGGAAGCTGATGTTCCCTCATTCCTGGCGAGACTTTTCCCTCAGCCTATCTGTTGTGCTGTTGCTGGATGGGAAAACCTGTCACATCCCCTCAGGTGGCTTACCCATTTGAACGCCCATTAGCCCCAGCCAGCAGGGCCTACAGACAGTGACAGTGGGAGTTGTACTTCAGCAACATTTGTGGTGCCTGGGTGAGCAGCAAACATATGTGTGGTATTTCATCAAGTACAGCCTGCAGGATGGCTTCTGCAGACAATACCTCTGGTGCAAGGCCAGGACTCCAGGGCCCCTGTTCACATTCAGAGCAGCAACGTGGGGAAGGGGAAGTTGGAGGCGTTTATTTTGCTTCCACAATGGTCCACAGCAACACCATGCCTTTCCCCTCAGAGAATCCTAGGAACTGCAGTTCCTCACACAGCCACAACGCCCAGCACGCTTCAGAAATGACAGCTCCCCGGTGGGGAAAGCCATGTCCTTAGAATTGCCATTAGACAAAGGCAGGGAATTGTCTCAGGTGGTTCATTCTCAGTGGGCAAAAGATTGTTGCCTTTTCACTGGCAGGGAGGAAGAGAGGTTCTTGTGGGATTTTCTACCTCAGAGGTGTGAATGTGTGTGTGTGGACTGTGCAAACCTTTCAGTTCTCTCAGTTTCTCATTTTCCCCAGTCTTAAAGGTTACCAGACATCCCCATTTACAAATCAGCTAGCAGTTCGAAAGCACGTCAAAGTGCAAGTAGATAAATAGGTACTGCTCCGGCGGGAAGGTAAATGGTGTTTCCGTGCGCTGCTCTGGTTCGCCAGAAGTGGCTTAGTCATGCTGGCCGCATGACCCAGAAGCTGTACGCCGGCTCCCTCGGCCAATAAAGCGAGATGAGCGCCGCAACCCCAGAGTCAGTCACGACTGGACCTAATGGTCAGGGGTTCCTTTACCTTTTACCCCTATCATTTCCACTATCATTCCGACGGAAGTTGAAAAGTACCCCCGGATTCATCGAAAAAAAACTCTGGTAACCTTATCTTAAAGTCATGCCTCGTTTTCACATGCTCAGTGGTTGTAAAAGAAAAGAAAAGAAGTCTTCATGAGAATTCATCTACACTTTGCAAAGCATCCCTCGTGATCTAACGCATTTATGAATATAGTTTTGGCTAATATATGCATGTTTCTCTCACATATGCGTCATTTGTACACACTGCTCGGTTGGAGAACTGGACTGCACAATTCACAGGGGTGCAAATATTGAAGGGTGGCCGTGGTTTGGTTCGCACATTGTCTCGGAAAGTGTGACTTGGGCATGTCTGCCTTTAAATGTGAACTGAACTGAATTTCCTCCTCCTGCCTCTTCATGCCTCTCCTTTGACCTTGTTCTTGTTGCTGTCGCATCGGCTACCCGGCAAAAGAATCATGCTCTCGGGCTCATATGGGTCCCTTCAGCAAAACAATACTTGCAAGGAACATTTTAAATGTTTTAATTGGGAATTGTAGATAGACAAACAGAAACATACATGGTCTTTTTAGTGCACCAGCACTCTGTTCATAAGAGACGTTGTTTCTACAGTATTATAATAATGGTATTTTTGAAGGCTAGTGGTGTAGACATATGCACAACAATTTTGAGAAAGGTTTTCTTTCTTGAAAGCTCCAGACACGTCTAAGAGCTTGTGCAGGGTTGCAATCTGGGAAATTGTGCTGGTGAGAGCCTGCGATATAGGCTAACCCTATGAAGTACAGCATTTTTTGCTCTATAAGACTCACTTTTTCCCTCCTAAAAAGTAAGGGGAAATGTGTGTGCGTCTTATGGAGCGAATGCAGGCTGCACAGTTATCCCAGAAGCCAGAACAGCAAGAGGGATTGCTGCTTTCACTGCGCAGCGATCCCTCTTGCTGTTCTGGCTTCTGAGATTCAGAATATTTTTTTTCTTGTTTTCCTCCTCCAAAAACAAGGTGCGTCTTGTGGTCTGGTGCATCTTATAGAGCGAAAAATACGGTAGTCTGTGTTTAAACCAGGGGTGGGTAACCTCCAGTTCATGGGCCAGTCCTGGCCTGTTAGGGAGGGGAATTTGGCCCATGAGGCTATTTTAAGGAAACCATGCCTACCTTCCCCTCCAATGAGGGGGTGACACCAGCTGATGGGACATGGTTTGATCCTGCGTTGACTGCACGGACCGGTTTCACAGCTGAGCACTTGTAGGTGCAGTCAAACTGAGCAGGATTTAGTCCCTGCTCATCAACCAACCAGTGGGGGTTAGGTTTGGTGAGACATTCCTGTTCTTCTGCTGGGAACAGGAACACACAGTCAAAGCTCAGGTGTGAGGCTGTTTGAAAGCCCTTTTGCAAACAGCCCCGACTGCTCTTTAAACACTTCCATTTTCAGAGGTTCAAAGAGCAGTACCCCCTGTGAAGGAGGTCAGTGTTATTATCATTTCCATGTTGCCATTTAGCAGGGGCACCGACATTGGGCCCCACATTGTGGCTGTCCAATGTTGGCGTGCGCCCTGCAGTGCCATAATGAGGTTGTGATGTGACGTGAGGCCGGAACACGTGCACTGTGCCATGCTGTCATGATAGCACAGTGCACGTGTTCTGGTGCTGCGGCAGTGACTGGATCGGGGCCTCTGCCTCCACGTGCCATCTCTCACAACCACCTACTGCCTTACCTCTAGTGCTCAGGCCCTGTCACCGCCATGGCAGGTGGTGCACAGAGGCGGCCACAGAGGCAGCAGTCATGGCAGGGGGTGGAGGCCTGGCACCCACAGCAAAAAAAGTGTGGGTGCCCAGGCCCCTTGGGGCCCCTGGGGGCCCCTGAAGATGGTGCCAGTCAGAGAGTGCTAGAGAATAGGGACCTGGTTATTCCGAGTTCCTCATTCTGCGTTCCTAGCTGAGGCCACATTTGAACCAGAAAGTTTTACGGCCTGGGGCTCGTGCGCTTTCAGCCTGATCCAACACATGTTTATTCGAAAGAAAGTCCCAATGAATTGAATGGGGTTTGCTTTCAAGAAGGCATGCCTGGGATTGCAGCCTTAACTACTGTGCTATGTCATGAAATCTGATCACCTTGTGAGGTTCTAAGAAGTTCCCCCAAAATCTTTTGTATGGGCAAAAGTAGCTCGCAAATCCCAGACAAAAGGACGGATTTGCAGCACTTCAGGAACCGCACACCAGGGGGCGCCACCCAACCAACTCACTGCCATGGCAATGTTTGGGAAGCGGCCATAACTCATCGTGTTATAACTGGTCGTGAAGCGGCTTTTATCTCTTGTCAATAAATAAAATAAATACGATAGGG